>NC_140580.1:448326074-449526074 GCF_964204655.1 Triturus cristatus
TCTTTTTCTCTCTCTCTTTTTCTCTCTTCTCTCTCTTTTTTCTCTGGTTTTTTCGCACACTGTTCCCATGCTCTCCTCAGTTTTGTTGTGATGGCTCCGCATTGTGGCACGAAAAAGTTATCCGAAGCAAACTGACGTCAGCACGCCGGGGTGGGACTTATGTGACCTCGCTGACGTCTCGCCGGCAGTGGAGTCGTGTGGCACCGCCCCCCGGCGTGATGAGATGCTGGGCAAGGAAGTTTCCGGGTCCAGTCTCACGCCTGGGAATAATTCTACATTAAGGAATCTGCGGCTAGAATCGTCTCTACCAGATACATCGTTACCGAAGGTAAGTAACTTGTACACCAGCACCAACTCAGTCTGGTAGACCTTCAAGCCATTCCGCTGACTCTGAAATCCTTCTTCCTAGTTGTGGCTCTTACTGTCTACTGACAAGTTCTTCTCACTTCACAATATGCAGGTCAGTGCAACTGCTTTCACACCTGGGCTTTAGACTCCTGTTGCGCTCAGACCGTTCAACACAAAGCGATACAGGAAAGCATTAGACCATTTAGAAACAAATGTTTTATGTTTTCATTGTACAGGGTAAGTACCTCCTATGTGTCCCCATGCATAAGAAAGCAGGTTTGAGGGGGCTTCCAGACACGATTTAGAAGAGATAAAGTGTCACCCAACAAAGGAACACAACCTAAATATTGGTAGGCAATCAGAAGCTACGCAGGATGACCCTGAGACCTGTGGGAGAAAAACTGGAGCCTGGGTCCCTATCGGGAACTTAAGCATGGTGCAGAAATTTGCTGAGGCAGGATGCTGGCGCCGATGGCCTTTCCACCCAACAACACGGGAGGGGGAGTCACAGGTATTGACTTGGCATCATGTGAGTCACCCCTATGGTAGGGTGCATTGTATGTGTAAGGTAGGACATGCTCTGATGTGTGTAGCATGTCCTTGTAGTGAATTACACCCAATTTTGTTTTTCACTACTGTAAGGCTACCTGTTCTCCATAGGCCAGAACATTGACTATTGCATTCTATAGTCCTAACTAACCCAAAGAACATGGTAGAAAAACGAATTTAGCATGCCTGAGCTCAGAATATTAAAATACATATTTTAGTGAAGTTTATTTTTATATTCTGTGTTTGAAAATACCACTTTTAGAAAGTAGGTATTTTCTTGCCTAAGCCTTCCAGTGTGCTCTGCTGTTATGTGTATTGGCTGTCTGGTTTTGGAGGGACAGGGCAGGCTGAGTCAGACCTGGGTTGAATAGAGAGATCTGCATTGGAGTATGGGGAGCTCCTTGACCTGAATAGGGCTGCGCCTGGCAAGATGAATGCTGGCTCCACCTCCCACTGTGCGTCTGATGGCAGACCCCCTCTTTCTGATTGATTGATGTGAAACTTATATAGCGCAACTGTCGCCCTACGGGCATCCTGGCGCTTTAGACTGGAGAAACATACCAGGGGACAGTGGGAGAATCAAGGGAAGGGCGCAGGTTTAGACTTTGGGATACAGCCAGGTTTTAAGCCCCTTGCGAAATTCGAGCAGGGAATTGCAGTGCCTCAGATTCTGAGGGAGTTTATTCCACATGCTAGAAACCACTATGCTGAAAGCCCTTCCGCTTTGAAGGAAGAATGCAGCCTGCTAAACAAAGTGCTCCAGGACTGGGCGGAACTGGTTCTGGCTGGGTTCAGTGACTTGTAGCTTCTGAGAACAAAGACTTTTGGGGTATAAATATCTGTGCTGAAACCCCTACAATTTGTATTGCTCCTGGACAACAAGGGGAACCTCTGCCCGTGTAGCTGAAGGAATCTGCAGGAGGTGACTGTCCTTGTGCTTGTGTGCTGTTTCTTGGATTGGCCTGCAGTAGTTTTCACTGGACTTGGAAGAAGAGGAAAAGGACTTTGAAGAGAACTTTTATTTCAACATGCTAAAGCAATCACCCAAGGGCTAGAAGAGAGCTAGCCTCCTGCTGGAGTCTCTTCTATCTGCAGGTGAGGCTCCTGTGAGTTCCAGGGCCTCTAGTTCTACTACGGAGAAGAGAGTGCTAAAAATCGTCGCTAAGGCCCATTTGCGAGCCGCCGCAGCTGAAGAGCGTACGAAAAATCATCACACTGCTGCCGCCGAGCGCTCGCAAACCAAAGATCATAGCATCGCACGCTTGCGGGCCACAAAGCGCTAGGTAACACCCAAAGATCATCGCACGTTTGCGGGCTGTCGAGTGCTCACTAACCAAGGATCATTGCATTGAGATAATCGCATCACGACATCGCAGTGCGGGCGCTGTGCGTCCTCCATTTATATCGCATCACACCCGGATCGTCGCTCCCTCGCGGTGCGCCAACTCTTCTCATCGCAACAAGGTCGCACACGCAACAGGCTCGGCTCATCATCCTCCCTTGCGGCAAGGATTTCAACGCATCGCCGGCTTAGCGTGACGAAGTTTGTCGCTTTGTCCCGCACGCATCTGCAGATCAGCGCATCATCCTCCCTTGCGGCAAGGATTCAACGCATCGCTGGTCTCGCGTGTGAAAAATCATCGCTACAGCTCGTTTTGGTTGTTTTGCTACAGAATCCAGGTACTTTGTAAGTAAAAGGGTCGCAGAGACCACTGCCTTGAACTGAGCTCCTCTTTCTATAATTACTTGTGTGGTGTCCCTTTGTAGTGTTCTTCACTGTGTTACTGTGTATGGTCATAAATGCTTCACACACTGCCTCTGAGCTAAGCCTAGCTGCTCGTGCTACGTTACCACAGGGTTGAGCAGGGGTTATCAAAGGGTGTAGCCCTCTTACTCTGACTTAGGAAGAAGGGTCCCTACTTGGACAGTGGCCAGCCATTGCCAACTAGAGACCCCCATTTCTAACAGTTGTCATTAAATGTCACCAATGCATTTGATACATTGGAGTGGGAAGGTTTTTCATTGTGTTGGAAACAATGTTTCTGAAGGATACATCTGCCTGTGGAATCCTCACCTTTTGAATTACACCTTGTGCCTGCATTTCACAGAAATCTTCTCTTAGGTCTCCCATGTCGACGAGGACGTCACAATGGCAATGCTCCGCTCGCAACTATGTGTGACCTCACCGGAGCCATAAGACTACCTCGTCGGTGTGCTGACGTCCGTTCCCTTTTTTCTGCGACGTCGACTTTTTCTTCGTGTATACTTTGTTTCTGCTGTTTCCCTTGGTGTAGCAGTGCTATGGCTACATTGAAGAAGTCGGGATTCAAACCTTGCAGAGAGTGTGGGAGCCATATGTCCATCACAGATCCCCACGACGATTGTCTTTGGTGCCTGTCGTCAGATCGAGACGTTGAGGGGTGTTCGTCTTGGCAGAAGATAAATACGAAGACGCTGAAGGAGCGTGAGGTGAAGCTCTTCATGGCACGGCAAAAAAGGAGAAGAGAGGTCGTTGACCTCACACACGTCGAAGAAGCATAAGAAGCAGCGCCAACATGGGTCTCGTCGTCGGTCATCGAAGGGCAAAGCTTCGAGGTCAGCTTCTCAAGTTCTGTAGCGGCACTCTAAAGATATCATCTCACCATTGCCTCTCCTTCTCCGCAGGCTCCTCTGGCTCGCTCTGACGCGAGAGATTCACTGGTGCCCAGGGATTCACCGACGCCAAGAGAGTCTTCTCCTGCGGTGCCAACTGTACTGGAACCAGTGTCCCCGGCGCCATAGCCTGCAGCTCGACCTTGGTCGGATCCAGACCCAGTGGTTCTGTAGTGAAGACAGGGTTTTGCCTGCACACATTGCTATGTTAGCATAAGCGTTTTATTTATTTATTTATTTATTTTTTTTTTTTAAAAACCTTTATTGCACCGAAAAATTCAATACAAACATGGGCCTACAACCACCAGGGCCGGCCGTTAATATATACATGTTCAACAACATCAAGGAAGCAATGGGCCCCCTGGGGCTCAGCCGAATTCACAAAGTATTGAGTGCACCTCAGAAGTTATCCGGATACATAAATTTTTGAAATACAAACAGAGAAAGAAAAATAAAATAATACATAAAGACAAGGCGGAAACCATTGAAAAAGAGGCGTCTAACCACGGCTGGGGAACCACACAGTACCAACTCAGCATAAGCGTTTTAGATGTTAACGCCATCTTGCCACTTTGCACACGGCACTACAGGTAGCTGTTATTATAAGTAAAACTGCTTGATGTGATTCACTTATGCTGATCTTGGAGGTATGGGGTTCCCCATTCAAACCTAGAGACCTTCTATTATTATTATAAAACTAGCTTATTAGCCAGGGGAGGGTGGTACACAAGGTATTATAGGACCTGTTTCCACTATCATTATAATATGATTTCTCCCTTTGTTTTTTATGGAATTGTAACAATGCTGATGGTTTTATTTCTGATAATTTGTTTGCTTATGTTAGCCAAAATACTGCATCTTAGAGCACGTAGTTAAAAATAAACGTTTTTAAACTTTTCCGTGTCTCAGATTACTCACGTTGTGGACTGATATGAGAATAACAACGAAAAGGTGTTCTTGATTCCCACCATTCCTGAGAGTATTCTAAGTTGCTTGTTCTGGGTTGTCTAATCATTGGTAGCTTTGATATAGTACGGAGAACGAATGAGACACTGATGCTAGTCAGATAGGGGTTCTAGGTACTGAGGTGAGTTTTTTGGTACACCACAATTCACTGAGGTCCTGGTTTCCTGCGCATAGTTCTGTGCATGAGCAGAATCCCCGCAACAGTTCCAGATCCGTATCCACCCTTTGTGGGTCCAGGAGCAGATCCCTTGCATTTCCTAAATGCGATGTTTGGAGTTTTAGGCAAAGCAGCTTACTTTACCTGCGCGGCTTCGGGCCCCGTGGGTCCACTTGCATTTAATTTGGGCGTTCCCCAACAATATGCCCAGGCATCCTTCGTGCCCTTCATGCCGGCGGCTCTATCATGGTAGTTACCGGCGCCGAGGTTTACGACACCGATTCCTCAGTCTCCGGCGTCGTCTGGAGTTGGGCCGGCACCTTCCCAGATTTGGTCGGAGCTGATGCCCGTTTCTTAAGGGTTGCCTTCGACGCCGATGTCACCAGCGCCTGGTGCCGCCAACGCCGGTCCCGAGGATGCGCTCCAGAAGGGAGGCCCAGAGGCTGTTGGAGGAATAAGAGTACCAGCAGGATCAGGCAGAGGAGGGTGAACTCGTCGACACAGTGGATGACTTTGAGGGCCTTCACAAGGCCAGTGGCTTGGACACTTCCCTGGAATGGGAACTTTCTTCCCCAAAAGCTTTGCCTTCACAGGATATTGCACCATATCATTCGATTATCAGGAAGGCTGCTGATCTGTTGGACTTACAATTGCCCATGGCTGAAGTCAAGTAAAATTTACTGACTGAAGTGTTGCATTCACCATCTTCTGTGGTTGAGCCCTTGTTGCCTTTCAACGAGGCTTTGACTGAGCCAATTATGGAAGTGTGGCAGAAGCCCTTATCTGCCCCTGCGGTATCGAATGGTGGCGAGACGGTATAAGGCTGCTCCTGGTGATCCGGCCTTTTTGACCTCCCAACCTTCGTCGGAGAGCTTGGTGGTTCAAGCTTCTTGTTCGACAAAGCAGGCGGCTGGTTTGTTTCCTACCACTCCAGGGGACAGGGACTCGAACAAGTTAGATCAATCTGCCAAGAAGATTTTCTCCTCTGCACGCATGGCCTTGAAGTCTACAAATGCCACGTGCCTGTTGGGGAGGTATATTCATGCCTTAATGGATTCTGCTAAACAGGTGGCTCCTAAACTGCCGGAGGATGACCTTGGTCACTTCTTGGAGGTGTTGGCAGATACACAAGCAGCAGCCTGTCAAATGATCCAGTCTGGACTAGATACCGCGGACTCTGTTGCCAGAGTGATGGGGTTCCTCTGTGGCACCGGGAGGCATACTTGGCTCAGGTCTTCAGCGTTCTCTCTGGATGTGCAGGCCACTCTTCTTGATCTGCTTTTCGATGGGTCCAGGCTTTTTGGAACGAAAGTGGACTCAACTCTACAATGCTTCATGGACAGTGGGGCTAGTGCGAAATCCTTGGGCTTGCAGTCTCAGCCTAGGGGTTATGGTTTCAGGAGGTTTTGAGGTTTTGGAAAGGCAGCTTCCTTTAGAGGCCGTCAACAGCCTCAGCAGCAGCAGAACCCTTTGTACAAGTCATACAGAGGAAAGGGTAGATGCTGCCTATGAGGAGCCTCCTGGCAACAGTCTTCCTCCTCCTCCTCTCCTGCCCTCACCCCCGGTAATACAGGAAAGCAGCTCTAGATCCCCCATCTTAGAGCATGTTGGTCCCTTCCTTTCCTAGAGTTTCCTCCTTCTTACCCTCCTTGTCAGGGCTGGTGTTCAGAGCACCATCTGCTGCTACTGCAGCAAGAGAGTGTGGCTTTGTTACAGAAAGGTGCGATAAAGGTGGTTCCAGAGCAGGAGTAGGGTCATGGTTGCTACTCCCTGTATTTCCAGATCCCCAAGAAGGATGGTCGTTTGAGGCCGATCCTAGACCCCAGGACTGTGAACGTTTATCTCAGGCAGGAAAATATCAAGATGTGGACCCTAGCTCAGGTTCTTCTAGCGCTGCAACATGAAGACTGGATGGTGTTGATCGACTTGCAGGATGCGTATTTTTATCTTCCCTTCCTGAAGTCGCATCAGAAGTATATCTTCATTTTATGGTGGGGTCTCAACACTACCAGTTTGTGGTCCTCCCATCCGGACTTGCACCACGGGTCATCACAAAGGTGATGGCGGCGGTCGCAGCCCATCTCAAAAGGTTGGGGATTTTGGTTTTCCCCTATCTGGACCACTGGCTGCTCAAGGCAAAGTCGCCAGAGTTGGTGCTGCATCATCTGCAAGTAACAACACAGCTGCTGTTCGATTTGGGTTTCTTGATAAATGTACTCAAATCTCACCTGGTGCTCTCTCAGCGCAACCTGTTCATAGGGCAGTACTGGACAGTACTGTGTGTCGAGCTTTCACGCCTCCGCAGAGGATTCTCGACATTCAGGAAATAATTCCTACGTTTCACGATGGAGCGGTTGTTCCAGTCCTGAAGGTCCTACGCCTTCTTCCATCAGTTTGCTGCCTGCATACTGTTGGTCAACCATGCACGCTGGCGCGTGAGGGCACTCCAGTCGTGCCTCCGCGGGCAGTGGATTCAGTACAATAGAGATCTCGGGGAGAAGGTCAGAATCACCAGAGCCACTGCAGCGGGGTTGTCTTGGTGGAGTGTTTCGGACCATTTGTCTCAAGGGAAGCCTTTTCAGCCTCCTCCACCAGTGGCCACAGTGATCACGGATGCCTCCACTCTAGGTTGGAGTGCTCCTCTGGGGGATCTGGAGGTCAAGGGTCTTTGGTCTCCAGAGGAAAGGTTGCTCCACATCAACCTTCTGAAATAACGGGCAATACGTTTGGCTCTCAAGGCCTTCCTTCCCTCCCTTCGTGGTCAGTCGGTTGAGGTACTGACGGACAACAATGCTATATCAATAAGCAGGGAGGGGTAGGATCATATAGTCTCTGCGGCTCTGGTTCTGGTTTATGATCACCGGATTTGAAAATCATCTGGCTGGAGTGTTGAACGTGCGTGTGGCAGTATCAGTTGGCAGTACTCAGCCGACCACGAGTGGAGGCTTTGCCCGGAGGTGATTTGCCGCATCTTCAGGGTGTGGGGGTCTCCTCGGGTGGACCTATTTGCCACTCACGAGAATACGCACTGCCCGTTGTTCTGTAGTCTTCAGTATCGATGCAGGGAGCATTGGGGGACACATTCCAACTGGATTGGAGCTTTCGGCTTCTTTACGCATTTCCTCCCATACCCTTGATTCCTCGGGTTCTGAGGAAGATTCGCCAACACCAGGCCCAAGTCCTATTAATCGCCCTTGATTGGCCAAGAAGGGTGTGGTACACAGATCTTCACCTCTCATCGCACCCTCCGCTTCGTCTCCCTCTCAGGGCAGACCTCCTCTCGCAGTCGCAGGAGCAGGTTGTACACCCCCCACCTCCAGAGCCTGCACCTTCATGCCTGTAGATTGAATAGGGCAACCTGAGTTCTCTTTCTCACCAGATGTGGTGGCTGTTATTTTATCGTCCAGGAGACACTCCACCAAATCTGTCTATTCTTCTAGAAGGGCCAGGTTTGTAAAGTGGTGTGGAGAGAGGACCATTGATCGTTTGAAGGCCCAATTATCAGATGCACTTAGTTTTTCACTTTCTTTGGCCCAGCAAGGTTGTGCTGTGGCGACGGTTAAGGGCTACTTGTCGGCCGTTTTTTGTTTGCCAGACCAGCTATCTTTATTTAAGTCTCCCATTGTTATGAGGTTCATTAAGGGCCTCAACCAATAGGTTTTCTCCCATTCCCTTCATAATGCCTCATTGGGATTTGAATTTAGTTCTTACATTTCTGACGGGGTCTCCTTTTGAGCCTCTTCATAGTTGCCCTTTGAGGCTGCTTTCTTTTAAGACTATTTTTCGGGTGGCTATCACCTCGGCCAGGAGGGTGAGCTACAGGCTCTTAGTTCTAAGCCTTCTTTTACAACTGTCCATGCAGACTAGATGGTTCTTAGGACCAGGGCTTCTTTCCTGCCTGAGGTGTTTCTCCTTTCCTCCTGGGACATTATTTTGCCTACCTTCTATCCTCCCCCTCACCCTTCCAATGAGTAGGAGAGACTTCACCGCCTGGGCCCTTGAAGGGCGGTCAGCTTCTATTTGGACAGAACCAGGGACTCGAGGTTGGACGACCTGCTTTTCGTTGGCTTTGTGGGGAAGATGAAGGGCAAAGCTGTCCACAAGAGAATGCAGTCCAGGTGAATCATCTTATTTATCAAGATGCTATGCCCTGGCCAATGAGGAGCCTCCTGAAGGTATCAGAGCTCATTCTACTAGAGAAAAGTCTTCCACATCTGCATTGGCTAGAGGTGTCCCTGTAATGGACATTTGTAAAGCTGCAATATGGGCTTCCCTCCACACTTTCGCAAAGCATTATTGCTTGGATTCTGAGGTGAGGAGGGATGGCCATTTTGCACGTTGTGTGCTGCAGGAGTTTTTGGTATGGTAGGTGGACACCCTCTTCCGGGAGCGGAACTGTTGTGGGATTCAATTCAAAAGGTGAGGATTCTACAGGCAGATGTAGCCATCAGAAGAACAAGTTACCTTCCGGTAACACTTTTTCTGTAGATTCCTCAATAAGACCCACCCTCCTCCCCGTTGTCCACCTTCGTATACTGAAAAAGTTATTGACAGACATAGTTGTGTTCCTATGTCTTTAGCTAGCCATACTGTTGGTTGTTAGGAAATGCTTTGTTTCTTTAGCTTTTCCTCTCTAACTATATACTGTGTGTATTTGTGTATATATTGTATACTGTGTATACGCCAATTATGTTATCGGTCTACCCATTCACCTCGAAGGCACAGAATAAAATGGGTGGAACTGATGTCAGTATGCCGACAAGGTCTTCTTATGGCTCTGGTAATGTCATACGGAGTCGCAAGCGGAGCTGTGCGATTGTGATGTCCTCGTCGACGTGGGAGAGCTAAGAAAAGATTTCTGTGGAATGCTGGCACAAGGGGTCATTCACAGGCAGATACTGTATCCACCAGAAAAAGTGTTACCGAAGGTAAATAACTTGTTTGTTTCGGCCCTAACGTTTTGAAATGACTAAGACTCCTATATAGGAAGCCCCTTGCTAAAGTCAACGTTAATGGGACACTTTTTGAGCCTTCACTCTATGTACTGGGACGAGACGGGGTAGCAACTATCCTCAATGATATTTGCCTTGGTGTTGATACTCTTGGCACGCTGGAGAAGGAAAGACATCCAGGCGTGGGTTTTGAGATGGGACGCAACATGGGACGAGAGAATCTCAATGAATGTGGATGATGTCATACTTTATATGGCTGAACAGGAAAAAACAATTACTACAAATAGTCAACTATCTTTGGCAGCTTCCTAAACGTCTCTATCAATTAGGAAAATCAATCTTATATTTCCTCTCTGGATGGTCATGGGCTAGCACAGTGCACCTTCAAGATTGAACTACAAGGATTCAGGTACTTTGGTATCTATATCACAAGGGACAGGGAACTGTTTCTTTAAAATAATCTAGATGAGGTTCTTAGTAGATTCAGGGAACATATTACTCACTGGAGGATCTTGCCATGGTTCCTGCTGGGACAGACGACGATGTTCAAAATGGTTGTGCTACCCAAGTTCCTTTACACCCTCCAGAACATTCCCAAAGGGCTCCCAATGGCCCTTTTTAAAAAGGGGAAACAGAAATCCAGATGCTTCTGTCGTATCACCTTGGATACCCCTGGCTAAACTTAAGGGAGTATAAAGGGTATTTATAGCCCTCAACCACATACAAAAGAATTACTAGGTCTCCCAGATGACTGTGATTAACGATTGGATCTTTACTTCCTTAGACGAACATTCCATCAGAGTCGACAGACATGCAACGGAGTCAAGGGAGTATTCAGCTGCCCTGTACCGGAAAAAAACATAGCGAGACAATGCAACAATATACGAAAATGACACCAGTAACCTGGGACATAGCTACTTGGCATCTTAAAAGGGAGAGTGGGGCACATTGTACAAGAGAGATACAATTATGAGATAGTGATATGATGGAGGGTGGGGGTCCTGCAGTATTCCTCAAATGGTATATATTATGAATTAGTAAAATAGGGGACGGATGGAATGCTCACTTGGGAACAGTTTCAGAGGGACTATGATTTGTCCGACAATGAGGTATTCCGATACCTGCAACTCAGACATGTACTCACCACACATGTACTGACAAATACAACACGCCGCATCATTGGAGAACTGGATATTACTTCATCCCATCCCACAGCAATATGCATCATACATAAAAATATTGGGAACAATAAAAGTGACCCATTGACAAATTTGAGACCAATGGAAAAAAGACGAGGGAAGCTTCCAGGAGGGGAAATGGGAGATCGCGATTATCTCTCCAAGAGAAGTTGCAATAAAACCAGGATTCAGGCTGGTCCGGCTAAAACATTTGTATAGGCCCTACCTCACTTCAACAGTGCTAGCCAAGATAGGGAGTGCCCTCTCAAATCTTTGCCATAGAGTAAGCGAACAACCAGGCAGCTGTACATACAATATGAGATTGTCCCAACCTGAGGCCCTTTTGGAAAGGGTAGAAATGTGCCTTAAATGTATTGTGACAGTTGTGATTTCACCAGACCCGAAATTATACATCTTAGAAATTTGGCGAGACATGGAGGTACACAAATATACTAAGATCCTCTTCTGTTTATGGCTCTTGGTAGCAAGTCTGAATATTGTGCGATAGAAGACTGCACTTGCGACCTCAGAATTACAGCAGAGGAAGAAGGATTTAGACTGGTGTATGCTAGTGGAAACATGTGAATGAGGGGCAGGGTTAACCAAGTAAATGGGATAAGATATGGTCACCCTGAATATCATGTATAGGATTTGTGTAAAGGTAATAAGATAACGTAAAATATCTCAGAGACTTCTAGCCACAGATTCATTAACTTAGAATATTCCCCAGGCATTAAACTGGATCCGGACATCTTTCAGCAGTGTACTTGTGCGCCGGTAGGTGGAATTGTTCAGTTCTGTGAGGTATCTTCTGCACCGGAAATAACATGTGCGATGCCTATACAGGTATTGACCTCAGTTCCTTCTTTTCTGTGCCGTCAGTGCGGATCCGAAAAAGCTCCCCTCAGTCATTTTTTGACTGAATTTTTCAACTGTTTTGTTGCCTTTGACCAGTGTACCTTATTTACCTATTTTTGAGTAGGTCTCTGAAGAAACCAACTGGTTTCAAGCATTGTGGTGCATGTCACACAGGCAAATGTCAGTGACAGACCCCTAACTTGGTGTGTCTATGGTGCCTGGAACAGGAACATGAAACCAAGGCCTACGTGGGCTGCAGGACCATGAATCCAAAGGTCATCTGCAAGCGAGCCATGAAGTTTCTGGCAACTCAGCTTCTGGCTACTCATCACATGACTCCACACTGCTGCCGTTCTCAAGGGAGGACCTGGGACCGCTCTCAAGAGTCTCTGTGGAACTCACACCTGACCCTGGGTCTGCTTGGTGCTTCCTGAGAATTCCTGTAGACTGAACGACCCCCACCTAGCTTTGAAAGTTTTATAAAGCCATGACATGAGCCTCATTTTTGGGCAGCTGGGCCCCTCCGGAGCGCCTTCGGGCCCCATAGGTTCAGGATGGACGTCAACTGGGGCTCCGCCACCAGGTCCTCCCTCTGCGCCAGTCGGGCCCTCAGGTACTGTAGGTTGATCAGGATCAGCCTAGCTACAAGTTCTCAAACTTCTCCTGGGATCATTCAGGTGGCCTCCTCTTTCATACCTCAGTAGTTACAAAAGAAGGGGCTTCCTTTGTGATAGTGGTCCAGAGGGCGTTCAGCTGCCAAGATTGAGGTCAAGACCAATATCGTGACAGGCGTGCTTCAACCCAGGATGACCCCATCAGAACCCTTACTCCTCTTAAATGAAGCCCTCACTCAAGTCCTACTCAGGCACTGGGCCAAGACCTGCACAGGCACTCCTGTTCACAGGAACATTTCCCACTGCCATCATCCCACTCCCAGGGACCAAGCCATTCTCACCCTGCATCCCACCCCTGAGAGTCTGATGCTCTTTCGTCTGAGCTATTCTGGATACAGTGTAGTTTTGTGTCTATCCTCTGGAACAGTGAGTCTAGGATAAGCAGTCCACAAGAGAACCATCTCCAGATGGACTGTTGTCTGTGTAAAAATCTGCTACGCAATCGTCAAGAAACAACCCCTAAGTGCTTGAAAGCGGATTTCACCAGAGCTAAAGCTGCAAATACTGTCCTAGATGGCGGCGTTTTAGTCTATCAAGAAGCTAGATGGGCATCGCTGCACATGTTTGCCAAACACTACTACCTTGACAGGGAGGTCCGGCGTGATGGGGATGTTTTCCAGTTCGGTCGTCCAGCACTTTTTAGTGTAAACAGCCCGATGACCTACCTCGGGGAAGAGACTGCTTTGGTATCTAAGGTAAGGAATCTGCGGCTAGCATGTCTTCATCAGAAGTAGCTTACCTTTAGAAACAGCTTATCTGGTAGAGACTCTATCTAGCCTCAGATTCCTTTCCGACCCTTCCTTTCCGCCCCGTTCTGCGAACTGTATATCTTACATCAAACAGATCCTTCATGACCTCACCTTGGCACACTGGTCATTTGCCCTTAGTGTGGCTCAGTGCTTTTTGTGCAGAAAAATGGTCATGAACTGAGGTGCGCACGCTGGGGTGCGGCTTATATAGGCACTGCTCATGTCATTTCCAGTGCTGATGACGCCTAGCACACCACACGGAGCTGAACACCACCAGCTACCAGCGTGCAAGGGGACTGCTCAAAAATGTCTGGATCAAGTCTGGCGCCTGGGAAATATTCTAAGTCTTGATAGAGTCTCTACCAGATAAGGCGATACAGTAGGTAAGTAACTTGTTCATCATGCAATATGTGGTTTTTGATGGAGAAATATGGTGTTATGGGAACTTTTTAAGGGCCACAATGTACAATAGAGTAATACTGTGCATTCCTGGAATGTTAAGCAATTTGCACCAGACGGTGCACAAGAGGTTTCTGCAATGGTTTACTTTTCAATTAAAATACATTGGAAAAAAAACAAAAGCAAATTTGCACAGGAGAGAGAGTATATACACACGCTACAGGGGAAACCTGCATAGTCACAGTCCTCTGCACACTACTCATGGTCTGAGATACCGAACCAGAGCACTTCAACTGGCACAGCATTAAGAATGAGGAAACTGTGAAGAGACTAAGTCTAAATAGGTGTATGATTCACAGCAGTGTACTCAGATCTCCTTAAACACCTGCTGTTTGGAAGACTCCTTCCTTTCTTTTGCAGAGGGTTCAGCACAACATCTTACATTGCAGGTTATTGTGTTATTTCAGAGCATATTGGGAGAGAGGAATTAGTGCAGATCATAGTAGAGTTTTGGTAAAAAACCTACCCCTCTTGCCTTCCTTACTTAATATGTCATAAACAAACTGCATTTTAATACAGTTTAGGTGGTTAAAGCAACTACTGCATGAAAGACTTGTACTGTAATATGGGTAAGGTACATCAGGTGGATAATGCACTTGCTGTAAATATCTGTGCATAAAATCCCTGGTTTAGGTTTAGCTTTAAGGGTTAATTTGCATATTGTAGGGCACTGAGTGTAACATTATGGTCACAGATTGGTCTTATATATAAGGTGGTACAGTTGGATAATGAAATTTACTGAAGAGAGCCTTATGCAAACTGCAGGTCAAGGTTAACCATGGTAACCTGGCAAAGCTACGCACAGCCTACGCCACAAACAAATACAGTTAGCCTGCCATGCAGCTTTAAATGTGTGTTAATCTAAGGTTGATAAAATGTTTTTTATTGAATAGCATTCAACACATTATAAATTGCCCAAACAGTCCCCTTTATATGCCTTATGTGGTAGATTGCTCAGTACAATCGCTCCCTGAGTGCCTCATTGCTACTTTGATTCTGCACTGAATCAGAAGAGTGTGCACACAAATATACTGTTGCTGCACACAAAGAAAATTCGAGGGAACACTGGATGCAAGTATAGCCGATGTATTTCCAGAGCAGACATAGCAATTATCAAATGTCTTGGTGGCAAACACTGGACCTTTGTCTGAATGAAACCTCCCATCGCTACTAGGCACTGCAAGTCTTTTATGACTGTATGAGCAGTGGTAGTCTTTTCTTTCCATATCAACAGGAATCTAGAGCACGAATTGGTCAAAACCAATATGTACTTCTAATGATCGACAGTTGTCAATAGGGTAATATGGTTGACATAGAAAATACCAAAAAGTCTGTCCATGGAGTAGGGGTTGGTCTCGCGGCAGTATGGTATTGCTTGGCAAATAATACATTGTTGTATGTTTCTTTGTAGCTTTGAACA
Organism: Triturus cristatus; assembly: GCF_964204655.1. Lineage (NCBI taxonomy): Eukaryota > Metazoa > Chordata > Amphibia > Caudata > Salamandridae > Triturus > Triturus cristatus. The sequence goes on from NC_140580.1 coordinate 448,341,037, forward strand.
TATATAGGCACCAGACACTTTGCTGTAGCATTGATATTTCAGGTGGTTTGACGGGGGCGATGTCTATCCCCTATCCTTGATATAAATACCATCAACACATTTGTGTAGGTATATTAAACAGGGAAATCCTTTAGGGGGGCTTAGCAACCTTAAGTGTTGCCTGTATTGCTACCATGATATCTGCATCAATTTTAATTTTAGATCGTATTACAGCAGGAACCTGACAGGTAAGCATAGCTGTCCTTGCAGCTAGATCATTTGCATAGTTCACTTCAGTGTGAATCCCTTCACTTTTATTGTACACTATACATGGATGAAAGTAAGCGTAACCTGGACAGCCACCTTTCCCAAAAGCCGTTTAGTCCTTATCGATTTTCCTTTTGATTCTCTGAATGTGTTTAGATGCCTATGGACTAGGTCTACATTGTAATCTGGTATACCAAAAGCAGAATCCGACTCGGTAAGTGTGGGAAATGTAGAGTCTGGATTCTGCAGGGCCAGCAGGAGAGAATGAATCTCAGCTATCTGTGCAGTGGAATCACTTAATTTTTACAGCAGAAATTGGGTTATTAGTTGGGCATGGTGGGCTACCCACTCAAGTAATAAACACAATCTTTGTCAGAGTGAACCACAAAATTCACTGAATAAAAATGTTAAACCAGATTGGTCGCACACTGCTACACCTACCAGGCGTGTTCCCCCAATGAAAATGGTCCCTGAAGGTCAGCGTCGGCGGATACACCTATGCTCGAGTGTGAATGCAAGTATGCGTGGCGTGTGCCATCCCTGGACACGTGTTTCGAGGTAGTTGCCTCTCGTCAGCAGGGAGTAGGAAAATGTGTGGGGTTGCTGTGTAAGCTGCTAAAATCGTTATCAGGTCTAGTACCTCTCGTAGCGCGCAGGTGCGTAACCATGAGTCCGTCGACTCCACCGGCTCAAGGGAGCCTGAATATAAAGTTAAACCAGATTGGTCGCACACTGCTACACCTACCAGGCGTGTTCCCCCAATGAAAATGGTCCCTGTAGCAGTGTGCGACCAATCTGGTTTAACTGAATAAAAATGTGTTTAACCGTTTTGTAGCTTGGCACAAAGCAATCAGGCTTAACTTAGAGGCAATGTATAAAGTATTTATGCAGCACTCAAATGGTAATAAAGTGAAAACCAAACACACACAAAATTCCACACTAAAATATAAAATTAGAACATATATTTTATCACCCCGGACTGGGTCAAAGTCAAGTTCCAGCCACCTGCAATGGGGCACAGGTCAGATACAGGGACCAGGTGTGTCCTGATGAAGAGTTTACCTTCCTAAAGTCTAAGTGAGGAGTGTAGCAGGACCTTTGTGTTGGCAGGGGCCTAAAGGAATTTGATGCTGGCACGAGAAACTATTCTTGCTGGAGCTTCGCGCTGGTGGTTGATGCGGGCAGTCACTGTTTGACGCGAAGAGCAGATTGCTGTTGTAACTTAGTGTTGGCTGGAGATGTGGTGACCGGTACTGACACGAAGAGCCCAAACATTTTGATTTTCACCTTTCTTTTAGTTTTGCAGCAGGAGGAGTAAACTCTGATGGCAGCCAAGGGCCCAGGACCTTCTGGAGGCACCTCTTGGGGATCAGGGCTCACTCCAGGTAGAGGTCAGGAGCAGGGTTCATGCAGATCCAGTTTATGCTGGGCAGTGGCAGGGAAGGCCTCTAGAATCTTGTTTTGTCCCAGTAGAGCAAACCCTTGGCGTCATTTCTGGGAATTTTGGGTTCAGGGCAAGTAAGTCCAGTCTTCCTACTGCAGACAGAAGGGGAGTCATTCTGAATCTTTCACAGATCAAGGAGTGTTATGATTTCTATGGTGCTACATTTATACCTGGTGCCAGCATTTGTGGAAGGGTGGCAAAACCCTGGCCTGATCCCAAATGGGTTGTGGTCAGTTCTTCAGCTTCCCCTGGGTTTGGCTCCAAACTGTCTATGGTGACAAAGGCAAGTGCAGGCCTAGTGTCAGGCTATTTTGTGGGTGCTGCAGGCATGGTACTTGTGTAATCAGGGCAGGGTACAACTCCTCCCCAGAAATCATGTTGGGAAGATCCGCTCCCTACACACCTGGGCCCCTTTTGTCCCCATGTCTGGAAGGAAAACAGAAAACACTACAAGAGAACCATTCACAGTCCTGTGACACTGGCAGAAAGGGACATTTGGCTTAGGCAGAAAAATACCAATGTTATAAAAGTGGTACATTTAGAATAGTAACTTAAAATCTGACTTTGCCATTAAAGAGGATTTTAAATTACAATAAATGAGTGGAAGAAGTATTTCTGTATATGCTTGGAAAAACAAGTTATCACTTATTAAAGTATAAGGTAACCCAGTGTTAATCTATAGGAGAAGTAGCCTCTCAATACTGAAAACGACTTTAGTTTTTCCCTGAGGGGAAATGTATAACTGAAGGACATATCCTACTTTTTAAATACCATGCATCCTTACCCCCCACTTTCTGCCTGACATTTGATGCACTTTGACATGATGTGCATTGGTTCCTTGCCAATCAGGTTCCCAGGTACTGTTCTTTACCAAAACGGTACATCTATAACCATAATTGGCACATCTCTGGCCACGGGTAAACCAACTGTAAAAGGTACCATGGTTACAAACGGCACCGTGACCCAGGAAGGCAATTAAAGGGCTGCAGCACCTATTGTGCCACCCTTAGAGACCCTGCACCTTAACACCCACACACTGCCATTGCAGGCTGCATGTTTTGGTACAGAGAAAAGTTAAGAGTTGGCATGGCACACATCCCTGTGTGCCATGCCTACCCCCCCCCATTGCCTGTGGCCTAGCTAAGTCACCCATCTAGCAGGGTGCCCTAGACCACAGGTGAGGGTACAGTTACACGAGAACTGTACCCCTACAGTGTCTAAGTCCATTCTTAGATATTGCAAGTGCAGTGAAGCCATAAAGAGTATATGGTCCAGGAGTTAGTCATTACGAACTACACAGCTCCATATTAGCTGTACTGAGACCTGGGAGGTTTGGTAGCGAACATTAATGTCAGTATGGGTTTTAATGTCAAATGTACTCCAAGGGCATCTTAGAGATGCCCCCTGAAAAACGACTGGCCCTGGTATGATTCCTGAATGGCCACCTGCCATTTGCCACCACCAGACAGGTTTCTAGACCCCTGGGTAGAGGGCCTCCGTTCTCAGAGTCCAGAAAAAAAGCCCTTCCTGGGCAGAGATGAGATACCTCCTCCCCCAGGATGGGCTGGGTCCACGAAGGGGAAGCTTGAAAGGCCTGCCTCCTTTGTGAGCTGAAAAGTGACCGGCCCTGGTATGATTCCTGAATGGCCACCTGCCATTTGCCACCACCAGACAGGTTTCTAGACCCCTGGGTAGAGGGCCTCCGTTCTCAGAGTCCAGAAAAAAAGCCCATCCTGAGCAGAGGTGAGATACCTCCTCCCCCAGGATGGGCTGGGTCCACGAAGGGGAAGCTTGAAAGGCCTGCCACCTTTGTGAGCTGACCCTATCTTTTGCTCCCCCCTGCAACTGGCTCCCACCAGTTCTGTTCCCCCACTCTTGGCAGGGGCATTGTCGGGAAAACAAAGTTAGGAAGAGAGGTGTGCCCATCTTTGCCAACCCCACCCCTCGGATGGGGAGTTGAGGTGAAGCATACATCTCAATCTTGAAGATGGGGGGACCCAGCCAATTAGAGATAGGCTCATGCCCCTCTCCCACTTGAGGGTGGCATAATAGGGGTTGTACTTACCTCAAGGAAGAGACCTATTGGTCCCAACCTGCACACCCCTGCATATCCCCTAAATTTTGTATTTAGGGGCAACCCTGAACCTTGCCTCTTCAAATACAAGATGAAGGACCAAAGAGATGTGTTGCATAAGGAAGAAGAGGACACCAACTGCTTTGGCCCCAGCCTTAGAACCAGACATGCATAAGTCAATTGGCAAATTAACTATCATATGGCCAGTTACAGCATCACATGAGTATGCATGCCCAATTAAGGCCTCCAAATACCAGACAATGATGTCCCATATGGGGCCCTGAAATAGTCTGAATTACCAAACTTGTAGGAGTGTGATGGTTACCATCATTGGCAGTGGCAATGTGTGGTGCAAGCTGCAGTGGCCTCCTGACAAGAGCGCAGGCACTTAATTGTTTTTTAAATTAAGCACTGTCAAAAACACAGCCTTAACCCTACCTGACTCCCTCTGGCCAGCGTGTACTTACCCCAAAACAGACAACCCCCTATCAACTAGGACCTTTTTAAGACCCAAACCCTGCCCCCTGCTTCCCTGCCCAACTCCTGCCCAGCAGACCTCTGGCCTGCACCACTCGCACAAAGATTCCAGGGGACAAGGCTTTACTAGCCACCAGCCCCAAAGCCCATTATCAAAGGCCCAGCCAAACACAGAGTACTCACAACAAGGTGACGGGGAATAGGGGCTGCTTCTCTTTTCTGTGGGCAAAATAGGCCTCAACATGCTGCACCCCTTAAAAATGAGAATCACTGACAATAAAAAGCAACAGCAAGCAAACAGGTCGAGGAGATGAGATGGACAAAAACAGAAAGGGATGCCCATCCTTCCGAATAAACAATATTATTTTGTAGTTCTTTATTTTCAGCTTAAGAAATACTACACCAACCTTTTACATAGAAATGGGAATTTCTTTTGTTAATAATAGTCTTACCTGTTTTCAATTTATCAAAACCTGTATCAAATATGTAATATACACAAATATGCTCTCTTTGGCCATGCTTTCACTCAGGCCTGGGCGTAGTTCTTGGAGTTTTGATACGCGGAACTCCGCGAAGTTACAAAAAAAACTCTGCGATCTTCCGCAAGTGGCGGAGTGCAGTGTGAACTGCAGTTTGTCCTGGTATTCCTGCTGCTCGGGTAGAAATTCTCCCCGAGAGGTAGCTCGTGCTCACGAACTTACTGCTCGCTATCACGAGCGCGGGGGGGGGGGGGGGGGGTATAAAAAGTCCGCTGCACATCTCGAAGCGGAGTTTTCTGCACTCCGCAAGCTCTGCGGGGTGCAGAAAACTCCGCAAACGGAGCGAAGTTCACCGCCCAGGCCTACTTTCACTATTATGCTTACAACTAACAAGTTACTTACTTTAGGTAACGCTTTTTCTGGTGGATACAGTATCTGCCTGTGGATTCCTCACCCTATGAATATCCCCTACGCCAGCATACCGCAGAAACTTTTTTCCCTAGCTCTCCACGCCTACGAGGTCGTCACAATGCCATGGCTGCGCACACTGCTCCGCATGACGTCACAGGAGCCATAAGAAGACCACGTCAGTGTGATGACGTCAGTTCCACCCATTTTTTCCGTGCCACCAAGGCAAACGGGAGGACCGACCATAGAAACAATGTATACATAGTACACAGAATTCACACCAATACACACAGTGTAAAGCGAAATAGGAAAGTAAAGAAAGCAAACATTTCTTCTAAACCTACACAAAGGCAAATAGAGGCAATACAAAATGACAATATGAAACAATCATATTAACCAATACCTCTTTTAAGATATAAAAGGGTGGACAACGGGGAGGAGGGTGGGTCAGCTAGGAATCCCCAGGTAGATACTGTATCCACCAGAAAAAGCGTTACCGAAGGTAAGTAACTTGTTCTTCTGATGGATACATCTGCCTGTGGATTCCTCACCTTATCAATAGAATCCCACGGCAGTCCCACTACCGGAGGAGGGTGTCCACTTTTCTGTACCAAAAAATCTTGCAAAACAGAGCGCGCTAAATGGCCTTCCCTGCTCACTTCAGAATCTAAGCAGTAATGCTTCGTGAAAGTGTGAAGGGAGGCCCAAGTTGTGGCCTTACAGATATCCAAGACAGGAACACCTCTGGACAAGGCAGAAGTAGATGATTTAGCCCTGGTGGAGTGAGCTCGAATGCCTTCAGGAGGCTCCTTACCAGCCAGAGCGTAGCAGATCTTGATGCACAAGATGACCCACCTGGGTAAAGTGCACTTGTGCCCTGCCTTGCCCTTGATGCGTCCAACGTAGCCCACAAAGAGCTGACCGTCCTGTCGCAAATCCTTCGTTCTATCCAGATAGAAACTAATCGCCCTCTTAGGATCCAATCGGTGAAGCCTCTCCTCCTCCTCCTTGCAAGGAGGGGGAGGATAGAAAGTAGGGAGGGTAATGGACTGTCCTAGATGTGAGGGCGTTACCACCTCAGGCTGAAAAGCAGCCCTGGTCCTGAGGACCATCCTTTCAGCATGTATGATCAAAAACAGAGGCTTTGAACTCAAAGCCTGAAGCTCACTCAACCTCCTAGCCGAGGTGATAGCGACAAGGAATACCGTTTTGAAGACAGCAGTCTCAAAGGACAACTATGCATAGGTTCAAAAGGAGAACCCATCAAGAAAGTTAAAACCAGATTTAAATTCCACTGGGGCATAATAAAAGGAGTGGGCGGAAACATGTTATTAAGCCCCTTAATGAACCTTGAAACGATCAAAGATTTAAAAAGACGGCTGATCAGGCAAACAAAGAAATGCAGATAAAGCTGACAAATATCCTTTATCAGTAGCCACAGCACAACCCTGCTGGCCCATATGCAACGAAAAACAAAGAACATCAGAAAGATGAGCTTCTAAGGGATCAATAGACTTCTCTCCACACCATTTAACAAATTTAGACCACCTGTAGGGGTAGATAGACTTGGTGGAGTGTCGCCTGGCCTATAATATAACATCCACCACATAAGGCGGGAGAGAGAAAGAATTCAGGTTGCCCCGTTCAATCTCCAGGCATGAAGGTGCAGGCAAGGAGGTGGGGGTGTAGAACCTGCCCCTCCGACTGCGAGAGGAGATCTACCCTGAGAGGGAGACGGAGCGGAGGGAGCGACGAGAGGTGAAGAAGGTCTGTGTACCACACCCTTCTTGGCGTATCCGTGGCAATCAATATAACTTGGGCCCGGTCTTGGTGAATCTTCCTCAGAACCAGAGAAATCAAGGGTATGGGAGGAAACGCGTAAAGGAGTTGTGACCTCCAACTCAACTGAAACACGTCCCCCCAACTCTCCCTGCCTCGGAAACTGGAGACTGCAGAATGAAGGGCAGTGCGCGGTCTCGAGAGTGGCAAACACGTCCATCTGAGGAGTTCCCCAGGTCCGGAAGATGTGTCAAATTACCTCCGGATGAAGCCTCCACTCGTGGTCAGCGGAGAACTGCCGACTGAGACTGTCCGCATTTACGTTCAGCACCCTGGCCAGATGATTTGCCATCAAACAAATCCGATGGTCCTGAGCCCAGGACCAGAGCCGCAACGCCTCTCTGCAGAGACGACCCTACTCCTCCCTGCTTGTTGACATACCACATCGCGGCAGTGTTGTCCGTCAGGACTTGGACGAACTGACCGCGAAGGGAAGAGAGAAAGACCTTGAGGGCCAAACATATCGCCCGCAATTCCAGAAGATTGATATGAAGCAATCTTTCCTCTGGAGACCAAAGGCCCTTGATTTCCAGATTCCCCCAGATGAGCACCCCACCCTAGGGTAGAGGCATCCGTTATCATTGTGGCCACCGAAGGAGGAAGATGAAAGGGCTTTCCTTGAGACAGATTGCCCTCCACGCTCCACCAAGACAGATCCGCTGCAGCTTCTCTGGAGATCCTGACTGACTCCCTGAGATCTCCATTGTGCTGATACCACTGCCTGCGGAGACACCACTGAAGCGCCTCTTATGTGCCAGCATGCATGGTTGACCAACAGAATGCAGGAAGCGAACAGAGCGAGCAGGCGAAGGACCTTCAGAACAGAACAACCGCTCCATTATAAAACAAGGGAATAATTTCCTGAATGTCGAGAATCCTTTGCGGAGGCATAAAAGCTCGACACACAGTGGTATCCAGTACTGCCCTTATGAACAGGTTGCGCTGTGAGGGCACCATGTGAGACTTGGGTACATTTATCGAAAAACCCAATTTGTACAACAGTGGAGTTGTTACCTGCAGATGATGACGCACCATCTCTGGCAACCCTATCTTCAGAAGACAGTTGTCCAGGTAGGGGAAGACTGGGATCCCCAACCTCCTGAGATGAGCAGCAACCACTGCCATCACCTTGGTAAAGACTCAAGGTGCAGTAGTAAGACCAAACAGAAGGACCGCAAACTGGTAGTGTTGTGAACCAACCGTAAAATGGAGATACTTCCTGTGCGACATTGGGATGTGAAAATACGCATCCTGTAAGTCGATGGACACCATCCAGTCCTCTTGTTGCAGCGCCTGAAGAACCTGTGCTAGGGTGAGCATCTTCAATCTCTCCTGTTTGAGAAACAGATTCAAATTCCTGAGGTCCAGGATAGGACGTAACCTGCCACCATTTTTGGGAATCTGGAAATACCGGGAGTAGCATCCCTGACCCCTTTCCTGCTCCGGAGCCACCTCTATCGCACCTTTTTGTAACAGGGCAAGAACCTCCTTTTGAAGGAGAAGGAAGGCATTACTTACCTGTAACTGCAGTTATCCAGTATTGGCATCTTTCATAGATTCACATGCCTGAATCATTCCCCGTCGTCGGGATGGGAGTCCCCAGTACATAAATAAAGTAATGTCTCAGTGGACATATAGAGGAACAGGCCAAGGGCCTCACCTTAGTAACATATCCACGTCATTTTGTAAAAAAAGGACTAAACTTTGGAGAGGAGCCACTCAGCTATCACCACCCTCTAGAACCTTCCTGGAAGGAGCTCTAGTCCCTCAGATTTTCGTAAGCACAGTGCTAAGTAGTTGTATCACTGAGAGACCCAAGAGAGTCCTTCTAGGGGTGGTGGGTGGGTTGCATGTGAATCTATGAAAGATACCAATACTGGATAACCGCAGTTCTAGGTAAGTAACGCATTCCTTATCCAGTATTAATGTATCTTTCATAGATTCACATGCCTGAATCAGAGTAGTAAGCAATGATAAGCACATTTCGAAAGGTACAGTATATATGAATTCATCAGATAACATATCAACGTGAAAATAGAAAGTACCAAAAAGCAATGAAATAGCATAGGAATAAAACACAATAGAGAAATGTGCATATAGAGGAAAGGATGGTGGGATGAAAGGAAGGGCTCACCTCTAATGAAATAGATGACGGAGCACCTCTTGACCCACTGCACCGTCTTTCATGAGTTCCGTATCCAGGCAGTAATGCTTGGTAAATGTATACGGCGTCTTCCATGTTACCGATCTGCAAATGTCCGCATTGGGCACACCTGCCAAAAGTGCCATTGAAGTAGAGATTGCCCTCTTGGAATGGGCTCCAACTGTGGAGAGCAGGGGCTGCCCCGCTTGCTGGTGACAAAAAAGTAATAGCTGCGGAGATCCAGCGAGAGATACATTGTTTAGTGAGTGGGAGACCTTTCCTAGGTCGACTGTAAGCCACAAAGAGTTGGTTGGATTTGCAGAATGTCTGTCTTGTCAATGTAGAATTTCAGACAGCGTTTAAGATCCAAAGAATGCAGAGTCTTTTCTGCCACTGTTTGAGGATTTGGAAAGAAGGATCGCAACACTATAGGCTCATTGAGATGGAAGTTTGACGGAACCTTAGGTATAAACTTCGGATTCGTGCGTAGTATAACCCTCTCGTGTTTGAATTTAAGGAAAGGGTCTTGAATTGAGAAATCATGAAGTTCACTCACTCGCCTTGCCTAGGTAAGGGCTAGAAGGAGCGCTGTTTTCCAGGAGAGATACTTAAAATCAGCTCTGTGTATTGGCTCAAAAGGGTGTTTCATAAGCTGAGCCAGAGTCGTGTTGAGTTGCCATGAAGGAGGTAAAGTCTTTACCGGAGGGAATGTTCTAAACAGGCCTTTAAGGACTTGTTTAATTAACCAATGAGACCACAGAGAAGGGCTTGCCAAGGATCTCTGAAACAGGATATTGCTGCCAGATGGACTTTAATGGAGGCATGAGCGAGACCAGATTTCGCCAGATGAAGGTAAGGCAGTATTTGCTCTGGAGAGGATGAAAGAGGGTGTATTTTGTTTGACTTGCACCAGATACAGAACCTCTTCCATTTTAAGGAATATGTTTTGTTAGTACTATCTGCTCGAGCCCGAGCCAGAACTGCTCTACAGTCCGGAGGTATGTCTAGACCCTGGAACTCTCTGAACTCTGGAGCCAAGCTGATAATCTGAGAGATGCTGGATCCGGATGCTGGACTTGTTGGTTGTTCGTAGTGAGAAGAGAGGGAAACTGTTTCAACCGGATCGGCGGTTCCAGGGAGAGAAGGTGAAGCTCCGTGAACCAGTGTTGGCGTGGCCAAGCTGGAGCTATCAGGATGAGCGTGCAAGGTTCCGCTTTCAATTTCCTGAGAACCCTGGGAATCAGGGGAATTGGTGGAAAAGAGTATGCAAAGACGGTGCACCATGCGATCGAAAACGCATTCCCTAGAGATCCCTTCTGGGGATGCCAGCTTGCAAAGTGTTGGCATTTGGCGTTCGGCGTTCTGCTTGGTAGCGAAGAGGTCCAGAAGAGGGGTGCCCCATTGAGAGAATATGCGGTTGAGAGTCCGCTGATTCAACTCCCATTCGTGACATGCTTTCTGTTGTCTGCTCAAAGAGTCGGCCAGAACGTTGTGTGTGTTCCTGTAACATAATCTGCTTGAAGAGAAATGTTGTGATGGAGCAACCAGTTACAGATTTTTTGCGACTCGTGAGAGAGTGTTAGAGAACGAGTCCCTCCCTGCTTGCTTAAATAGTGCATTGTCATGGTACTGTCGATCGGTACAAGCACTAGAGAATCCCTGATTCGCAGTAGGAATGCCAGAAGAGCGAGATAAACCGCTCGTAGCTCCAGGAGATTTATGTGGAGTTTCCTTTCGGAAAGGGACCATTTCTCGCTGATCTGGAGTTCTTGGAGGAAAGCTCCCCAACCTTCCAGGGACGCATCCGTTGTGATGGTATGTGGAGAAGCAGGAAGCAAGAAAGGCAAGCCTTAAGAAAGGTTCTGAGGGCAAATCCACCACCGTAGAGTCTTTATCATCGGAGGGGTCACCTGGATGACATCGTCGAATGACACCGTACATTGGACCCATTGAGCTGAAAGCGCTTCTTGAAGAGGGCGCATGTGAAGGTGACACTGTGGAACTAGTGGAATGCAGGAAGACATCATCCCGAGCAGGGATTTGAAAAGGCGCACAGTAAGACTTTTTGGATCGTATGCGAAGCGCCAAGGAAAGAAGCTTGTCTTTTCGCTCTTGTGAGGGAAACGCTTTCTTCTGGAGCGTGTCGAGAGTAGCACCCAGGAAAGTTATACGCTGGGAAGGCTGAAGGATGGACTTGTCCTGATTGAGTAAGCCCCAAACAATCGAAAAGCCTTAGACAGGCGTAGGAAGACCTGGACGCGCCTTCTAGAGAGGGTGCTTTGACGAGCCAGTCGTCCAGATATGGAAAGACCTGATGGTGGTGGTGTTGTCGGAGATTTGCGGCCACCGGAGAAAGGCATTTTGTAAAGATGCGTGGCACCAATTTGAGTCCGAACGGCAGGACACGGAATTGGTAATGCCTGCCCGCTACTGCGAATCTCAAATTGTTTGTGATTGCGGTGGATCGGGATGTGAAAATAGGCATCCTGAAGGTCTAAAGACACCATGTAGTCGTCCGCATTGAGTAGCTGTAGTACTTCCTGGATCGTAACCATACAAACCTACTGCTTTTTCAAGACGTTGCTCAGATTTCTCAAGTCTAATATCGGTTTCCATTTCTTCTCCTTTTTGTGCATTAGGAAAAAACGGGAGTAAAATCCCTTCCCCCTTTGACGTAGAGTAACTCTTTCTTTAGCTCCCTACTAGAGCATAAGTGAAAGTTCCAGGAGCAGAGCACCTACATTTTTGTGAAGCATAGGTCGGGGAGGGGTTTGGGGAGGAATTTGAATGAATTCTAGTGAGTGTCCGAATTGAACTAATTGCAGAACCCAACGGTCTGTTGTTATTTGCTTCCAATTTTTTAGAAAGTGGGAAATTCTTCCTCCAACCATGGAGGGCAGCGAGAAGTTGGAGACCGGTGGTAGTGGAAAGTCATTGTTGCCGAGCAGCGTCTTTCTGCCGACCTCCTTTGCCACGAAACGAAAACTTAGTGTAGGTGGATTGCTGTTGACGTTGCTGGTATTGTGGCCGATATTGCTGAGTGGAGGAAAAGGAAGATCGGTGTTGGTAACCACCTCTGGCAGATGTTTGACCTCTTCCCCTTGAGCCCCGAAAAGATGGGGTCTTGAATTGGAGGGTACCCAAAGCCCTAGCCGTGTCGGTATCCTATTTATACCCTGCAGAGCTTCATCAATGTGTGTTCCAAAAAGAAGCTGGCCATCGTAGGGCATGTCCAAAACTTTTGTTTGTACCTCCGGTCGGAACGAAGTCGCCTTCAACCAACTCTGGCACCGTAGTACAGCTGCGCCAGCCAGTTGGCGATATCCATCCCACAGTCTATGATCTCGGATGCAGACCGTTCGCCCTCCAGCAAGATCTTTTTTGCTTCTTCCTTGGAGTCATCTGGCAAGGCCGCAAGATATGGAGCAATATCTGCCCACATCTGCCTGTTATAGCGTCCTAACAGTGCCAAGGAATTGGATGCACGCATGGTTAATGCGGAGATGGACGAAAAACGTTTGCAGATATTATCAAGCCGTCTACCCTCTTTGTCCGGAGAAGCAGTCAGCAGAGCGGAAGGATTTTTTGATTTCCGCTGAGCAGCTTGTGTGATTAATGAGTCTGGTTTAGGATGGCCGGTTAGGCAAGCTGGAGCAGTATCTGGAGCCCTGTATTTTTTAACCAGATGAGGTAATACTGGAGGCACCGAGGAAGGGTTCTGCATTATCTGAACACCCTGATCTCATATGCAATCTATAATAGGGATAGATCTGACGGATTTTTTAAAAGGCTCTTTAAAATCATAGAGGAAGCAATCCTGCTGGTGTGAAGGCATAGGTATTTGAAAACGCTGTGCCACTTTTTCCACTATGTTGTGAAATCCCCCAATGTCCTCAGGAGGCGAGTCAGCTGGAGCGGGCACGGGGGAACCTGGACAGGGGAGTACATAATCGTCCCACTCATCACGAGTAGATTGGGAATCTTGAAGTACCCCTTCTTCATGTTGATCCTCCTCCTCATCGTCTGTAGAAAGCGGAGGTGGTGATGTGACAGGCTCAGACTGCAAACTTAAAGGTGGAGGCCGCAGTCTTGGCAGTGGAGACACAACTGGAGGCGAAGACGTTGCAGAAGTGGGAAATCTCTGTTTATAGTCCGAAATGAGGAATTGCAGATCAGAAACTAGAGATGCAGGTAAACAAACCATGGGAGGTGGAGGCGGATGGTATTCTTCAGGATAAACTGCCTGATCTTTCTGCACTTGATCCTCATAGTCTGAACTGTCCTGGTACTTAACGTTAAGTTGAGATGGGCTTGTCGCCATTCGAAACATACTGCCATCATCAAAATGGCCGGCGTCAACGTACGTTTTGTGATTTTTAGATGTACATACGTACTTTTTAGGTTGGAATCCACTGTCCTCGACGGGCACCATGGTAGATGGAGGTCCCATCGTCAGAGCCGTCGTCGACGGTGTCGTCTTCGTCAGAGTCCTCGTCAACGATGAAGTGGATGTCGACACGACACGACAGTCTTCGTCGACGGTGTCGTCGTCGTCGACACAGTCGTCGGCAATTTGGACGTCGACTAGGTCTTCTTTATCTTAAGCGTCGACGAGACAGACCTACCGGCCGTCGACGACGGAGTCGTCGTCGACGTGGATAATGAATGAGACGCGACAGAAGTTGACACTGTCGTCGTCGTCACACTCAATGCCGTAGATGGAGATTTCCTCATCGTCGAAGCCACCGTCGACGAGGCCGTTGTCGACAGGATGGAAGAAGGCTTTTTGAAAGCGTGAAGAACTTCCTGAGGAGAAACCTTCGCTGAAAGAGCCTTAGGAGGGACCTCTGAAGACTTTTTATGCGCCTTCTTTTGAGGTGGCTGCGACGAAGGGCCTGGAGAAGCCACCCTTGGTCTTTTCTGAGAGGACTGCAGAGATATGGAAGAGCCCTCACTTTCCTCAGAAGACAGTACTGGTTCTTTGTCTTTAAGCCTCTGCAACCAAATTAACCCCTTCGATGCTGCGCAGATTCCGCCGCTGTGCTGGCGGAATCTTGCGCGGGCGTGGTCATGACGGAATGGTTCCGTCATGAGCACAGCTCAACCGTGGGTCATGACGGAACCATTCCGTCATGAGCACCGAAGGGGTTAAGAAGCGTCCCTCACGATCTTTGAGGGTCCTAGAGGAAAAGGTACGACATACCTTACAGTCCTTTGAGGAGTGATTCGGATAAAGGCAGTAGAGACATTCCTTGTGTTGGTCGTGCACATGAAGTCTCTTTTTTCCACAGGAAGCACAAGACCTAAAAAGGCCTTTCTTTGGAGTATCTGCCATGAAGAACTGGAGAACTTCACCCCGAAGTTGAAACTTTGAAGTAAGAAGCACTGGAAATCCAAAAACAAGGAATGCTGAGCAGAGCTCAGAGGAGACTCTCTTAACACGACGTGCGGTAGAAAATCTGAGGGACTAGAGCTCCTTCCAGGAAGGTTCTAGAGGGTGGTGATAGCTGATTGGCTCCTCTCCAAAGTCTGGTCCTTTTTTTACATTAGGACGTGGATATGTTACTACGGTGAGGCCCTTGGCCTATTACTCTATATGTCTAGTGAGACATTACTTTATTTATGTACCGGGGACTCCCATCCTGATGACAGGGAATGATTCAGGCATGTGAATCTATGAAAGATACCCTAATATTGGATAAGTAAATGATCCTCCGTGCAAAACCCTTGGCAAGGAGGGTAAGGAGGAGGGAATTCCCTGAAGGGAAGGGCGTACCCATTTTCTACCAGATCTAAAACCCAAAGGTCCGAAGTGATCGATTTCCAATCTTGTAGAAAATGGGTAAGCCAACCTCCCACGCGACCTACATGATCCAGGATGTCGGATCTAGGGCTGCTTTCCTGCATTACCAGGAGGGGCTGGGGAGGTAGAGGTAGAGGTAGAGGAGGAGGAGGAGGAGGAGGAGGAGGAGGAGGAAGGCTGACGTCCGGTTCCACACAGGCGACCTCTGCCCTTACCCCTATAGGATTTGTACAAGGGGTTTTGTTGCTGTGGCGGTCTGTAACTGTAGGAGAGTAGGGTCTGCTTTCTATGTTCACCCCCACTTTTTGCTTTTGCTTCACTGGTTTTCGACTTAGTTGTAGCTGTGGGCCTGCTAATCAGACCCACAGCCCAGCTGTTTGCTCTCTAAATTCACTATGTACTTTAGGTGAATAACCCAATTGGTAAGGATCACCTTTTTGGACCCTGTACAGTGTACCTTAGGTACCCAGGTCATAGGTGTACCCTAGACCTACCAGGGGCTGCAGCATGTATTATGCCACCCCTGGCTGGCCTTCCATTATGACAACTGGCTGATCACTCAGCTGAGGCAAGGTCGTGTAATCACCCCTTGCTTAGGTGTAGTATTCCTATACCTACCTTATATATAGACACATGGGTGACCTATCAGTCACTCCTATGGCAGGCCTTAACAATCCTGAAGGCAGAGTGCTTGGTAACAAGTGAGATGGTGCTCTAGCATGAGCTGAGCCTGTCCCCAGCTTTCAGAACCATGTCCTTAAAGCTGTTCTATGATATCGCCTACCATATACTCTTAAAGTGCCTTATAATCCTCGCGGTTCTGGTAACTATGGTTTGGCTTTATCAAAATAGGTCGTGTAAGGTGTCCAACACTTTGGAATACTACCCCCACACCATTTCTGGCGGTGAGGATAGTATTCCTCCCTTCTAGAGGGAGAAGACATGTTGAAGACCTACTACCCGGCTAAAGTTAACCAGAGCCCCAGCATCACAAAATGGATGCTGCTGCCACAGACACGAGTCTGACCTCCTGCTGCTGGGAGTCCTTCCAGCGAGGGAGGCTTGGACAATAGGCTTCCTGCCTTGGGAGGTGCTAGCACCACCCTAGACAGGCCTTAGTGTATTGGGGCAGGGAGGGATGAATGAAACGAGACACTGCCTGGGGCACACAAGGTGTCCCATGCATAGTCCAGTTCAAACTGGTGCTGGGGCACTCCAGCCCCAGTCCTGGCGCGAAACTGGACAAAGGGAAGGGGGTGTAACCACCCCCCTCCCTGGTCCCACCCATAGGAGGGACCTAGCAGGTAACCCAGCCCCCCAGATTAGTATAAAAGTGGGAGCTGAGTCCCTAGGACTTTGGATTATCCTGATAACTGAACTTGAACAGAAACTCTGGACCTTCGACATTCGACTACGGAAGAAGACTGAAGAATCTCCCTTGTGGCCAAGGAGTGACCACCCTGTGCAAACAGGCACCATCAAGCGACCTGCCGTTTGCTTTGCCCGAAGTTCTACAAGGAATCGACTGCAGAGCCCGACCAGCGCCTTGACTTCCAGACTTCTCCGACCCTGATCCACATCCACAGCAAAGCTGAGATCCGTGGAGGCGACGAGAGACGTAGGACCGGCTACCTGGGAAAATTGGCGACTTGCTTCCAGCGCAGCTTCGGAGGCATCCTCGAAGTTGTGCTCTGGGGATTGAGAAGCCCCAACCCCGAGCACCATCTGCACCGAAGGTCAGCCCTCCACACTCCATGAGTTCTGCGTGGGGCCCTTCTGCATTTTCCTGCTCGACGCGTCTGTCCGGTTGCTTGCCCGTTGGCTAGTAGCCTTTGTGACGACGAACCTTGAACTTTCCACCGCTGGTTTGGCTCCTCCAGACTGGCCCTTGCTTCCCTGTGAAAGAGAAGCACCTCAGGCCTTCCTGGTCTGCAACAGAAGCGAATCCTTCATCCTGCGTGGGTTACGCTTGCCAAGGCTTGTTGGGTCCTAACTCGACATTGACGCCGCCGACAGCAAGAGCCTTCGTGGGACAGCTCGCCTCCTGGTTCTGGTCGTCCTAGACTCCTCCTGGTACCTGTGGCTGCTGCGACAAGCTTCACCTCTTCACCTGCATCTTCACGACATCGCCTGGTTCCTTCCTGGTTCCTTCCTGGCTGGTGACCTAGACTCTGTCCTCTCTGCTTGCAGGTATCCTCCTTCCTGATTCCATCCTTGGAATCCACCGGACACTCTTCACTGACTGCCTGTCAGCAACTTTCTTCAGGCATCCATAGGAGTCGACGACGAAACTCGACGCAAGTTCACACCTATGCACCCGCAGCCCGTGGGCTAGGTAACTTGAGTACTCCGGTGCTCACAGGGGTATTGACTATCCAAGTGTCTAGTTTCCAAGTCTCTAACTCCTAGCTCCTTCCGAAGTGTCCTAAAACTCTTAATTACTAAATACTACTATTTCTATCGACTTGAACGCATTACGCGTGAGCGTTTCCACTCTGCACCTGAATCCCGTGGGCCTCCCACTACCTAGCAACTGATAGGATAGTGTAGCCCCAGCGATTCCCTAGGCCTAACCTGTGTTCGTGACAGTGGTTCTTATACCACTTACTTAGTATATGGTTTGCGTGGCCCCTAGGGCCTAACTGTATTACTTACCTGTGTGACTTATGTATGCTTAAATAAGACTGTGTTGTAATTACCTCGAATCTCATAAAGAGTGCTGAGGGTATTTTGACCAGAATAAATACATTCTATTTTTAGAATATATCTGTTGTGGTGTCCTTTCATTTGGTATTCAAGGGATTGCAAATGGTATAACAGCTGACTTCACATGCCATACAGAGTTTAGCCTAAGACTGCTCTTGTCCATGCTACCACTAGGATAGCTGGTCTATAAGGTTGACTTTACAACCAATCACCATAAGGGTTGTTTGGACTGATAGAGGGTGTACACTAGAACTAGTGACATCATATATCAGGCCAACTTCTCACATTGGTGAGCAGCGGTTGGGATCTGAGCTTGCTGTTGTAATACCATTGCAATCTTGAGATATCAAATTGAAAGATCACAAAGATATTTGTAAGGTACATATAACATAGCTTATAAATACTTAAGTTCTACTGAACTTAGTTGTTGTAGGTTGAAGGGCCTAGCACACCCTGACTACAACTACTAGAGAGGTTTTAGTAGATACAACTAGTGTAGGTAGGTGCACACACCACACCCTCACTAGATCATGTCTCTGAGAGGAGATCAAGTTGATTCTCTCTCAGGAGGGGGATATCCTAGAAAGATACCCTCTAGATATGATACCCTAACTTTTCAGGAGATGAGACAATTGTGTACCTCCAGAAAGTTAAAACCGGGTTCAAACCCTACCCTCATTTATCTAGTGGAGATCTTAGAAGAGTATGATGCTCAGAGAGCCTCTCAGGATGGTGCCTTAGGTACCAATGAGGGTCTGGCCTCTGCAGAAGATTCCCCTCACAATACTGGTCAAGAAGAGTCAGCAGGGACTTCAGAAGATGAGGTAGACAGCCAGGTCCAAGTTAGGAGACTTAGCCAGGCTAACTTAAGCCTACATGGGAGTCTGACTGGGGTCCCCCCATTCAGACCCTCAAGTGGACTTAACCAGAGAAGCAGGAGAGGAAGATCCCCTTCAAGGGAATATATCCACTCCCATGTCTCTAATAGCTCCAATGCCTCTTCTCACAGGGGAATGACTTCTCCACAGAGAAAAGAGCATCAGGCCAGAATGAGGGAAGTCAATCTGAGGATTGAAAGAGAAGAACTTGCCCTTGCCAAAGAGACTTGCTCTGGCCAGAGAGCAAAAGTTAAGTGGGCTAGGACGCACTGGTGGCAGCAATATCCCTAAGGATAGAGACAGGGCCTATGATAATAGAAACCTGAGCAAGATTGTCCCTCCCTACAAGCGTGGGGATGACATCCACAAATGGATAACTGCTTTGGAGAGAGCTTGCAAAGTGCAGCAGGTACCCCAAAGTCAGTGGGCAGCTATCTTGTGGCTCTCCTTCTCTGAGAAAGGTAGAGACACGCTCCCCACAGTTAGTGATGAGGATGCTGACAATTACACTGTCCTTAAGAGTGCTCTGATTGATGGGTTTGGCCTAACCACTGAACAATACAGGTTGTTGTTCAAGGATACCCAGAAGACACAGACTCAGGACTGGACTGACTTTGTAGATTGTGCCACTAAGGTTTTGGAAGGCTGGTTATTGGGTAGTAAGGTTAAGGACTAAACAGGATTGTATAATTTGATCATGAGAGAACAAATACTTAACAACTGTCAAAAACAGCTGCTGCATCAACACTTGATTGACTCTGACCTAACTTCTCCCCAGGAATTGGGAAAGAAGGCAGATAGGTGGGTCAGGACTAGAGTTAAGCAGAAAAACCAGAACGGTGATCAGAAAAAGGCAGACCAGAAGGGTAATGAGCAGAAATCAAAAGACCAGAAGTCTTCACCAGGCCCTCAAAAGGCTCAGGGGGAGGGTGGTCCCAAAAAGGATAAAAAGAAAGATGGCCAAAAGAAACCTTGGTGTAACTATTGTAAGTCTAATTCACATTGGTTTAGTGAGTGCACCAAAAAGGACAAACCCCCAACCACCATTGCCCCTAAGGCAACTGTACCCCCTAGTCCAGCTGTAAGTGGTGGTTCCCAGCAAAAGGGTGTAATAGGGTTAACCCTGGGAACTGAAGTGGATTCTGGCCTAGTCAGAATACCACTCAGGCTGTTCTGATCTGTGATGGGGACATAGCTTTGTCCTCTACTGTGGGTCCCAGTAGCCTGGCCAAGTACAGACAGACTCCTTTGATCAACCAAATAATGGCTCAGGCATACAGGGACACAGGTGCTAGTGTCACAATGGTGACACCTGCCTTTGTGGACCCTGGACAGATCATACTAGGTGAGAACTACCTAGTGACCAACGCTACCAATGCCACTACCTCCCATAGTGTGGCAATTGTTAACTTCTCCTGGGGAGGGGTAACTGGCCTCAAGAAAGTTGTGGTGAGTTCAGATCTTCCTGTAGAGTGTCTGTTGGGAAATGACCTTGAAACTTCAGTGTGGGCTGAAGTGGAGTATAGGACCCATGCAGAAATGCTGGGAATAGATGCACATGTCCTTGCTGTGACCAGGTCACAGGCCAAAAAGTGCAACACTGAACAAGTGCTGGATCCTGGGACAATGGACCAGACACAACCCAAGAGAAAGAGCAGTAGGGTTAAGGCTGTGCCTTGCCCCCTGCCTCAGGTAGAGAGTCAGCCCTCACAGGAGGATGATTCTGAGAGCCCTGAAGGAACTGTCCTAGAAGAACTGGAACCTGACCAGGTTGAGTTTCTTGGGACAGGGGGACATTCAAGGGCAGATCTGAGGCAGGCACAATTAGACTGCCCCTCTCTTGAACCCCTCAGACAGCAGGCTGCTGCTGAGCCTGCAGGGAATGCTCAAGGTACCCATAAAGTGTATCGGGATGAAGGGCTGCTGTACTCAGAGGCTAGAGACCCCAAGCCTGGTGCGTCCAGAAGGTTGGTCATACCATTGAGTGTCAGAGGCTTCCTTCTTACCTTGGCCCATGATATTCCCCTTGCAGGACACTTAGGCCAGAATAACACCTGGGACAGACTTGTCCCTCACTTTCACTGGCCTCACATGTCAGAAGATACCAAGGAGTTTTGTCGCTCCTGTGTCACCTGTCAAGCCAGTGGCAAATCAGGTGGCACCACAAAGGCCCCCCTCATACCACTACCTGTGGTGGGGGTTCCCTTTGAGTGAGTGGGGATAGACATTGTAGTACCAATGGACCCTCAAACAGCATCTGGGCACAGATTCATACTGGTGATAGTGGACCATGCCACCAGGTATCCAGAAGCTATACCCCTAAGAACCACAACAGCTCCTGTTGTGGCAAGGGCCCTACTTGGAGTAGTCTCCAGAGTGGGTTTTCCAAAGGAGGTTGTCTCTGACCGAGGTGCCAACTTCATGTCAGGATATTTGACTGCAATGTGGAAGGAGTGTGGTGTAAACTACAAATTCACTACACCCTATCACCCACAATGCAATGGGCTTGTGGAAAGATTCAACAAGACCCTAAAAGGGATGATAAAAGGTTTACCAGACAAGCTTAGGCGAAGATGGGACTTCCGTTTACCCTGCCTTCTGTTTGCTTACAGAGAGGTCCCACAAAAGGGGGTTGGCTACAGCCCTTTTGAGCTTTTGTTTGGGCATCCTGTAAGGGGACCCCTGTGTCTAGTAAGGGAAGGATGGGAGAGACCTCTCAGACAACCCAAACTGGATATAGTGGATTATGTACTTGTCCTCCGCTCCAGGATGGCAGAGTATATGAAGAAGGCTTCTAAAAACCTTGAAGCAAGCCAAGAACTCCAAAAAGCTTGGCATGACCAAAAGGCTGTGCTGACTGTGTACCAGCCAGGACAGAAAGTGTGGGTGTTGGAGCCAGTGGCCCCAGCAGCACTCCAGGACAAATGGTCTGGACCCCACACTATTGTTGAACAGAAGGGAGAAGACACATACTTGGTGGACCTTGGGACTCCCAGAAGCCCCCACAGGCTGCTTTATGTCAACAGGTTAAAGGCATATGTTGACAGGGCAGACATGGGCTTACTCATGGCTACAGATGAGGGGCAGGAGGAAGAGAGTGACCCTCTCCCAGACCTGCTGACTCAGAACCCTGATGATGGTTCAGTTGATGGTGTGGTCTTTTCCGACAGCCTCACTGACCATCAGCAACAGGACTGCAGACAGGTTCTGCAGGCCTACAGACATATGTTCTCTCTGACCCCAAGTCAGACAAACTGGTGCACCCATGAGGTGGACACTGGTGACAGTCTGCCTGTGAAGAGTAAAATCTACAGGCAACCTGACCATGTCAGGGACTGCATAAAGATTGAGGTACAAAAGATGTTGGAGCTGGGAGTCATTGAACCTTCAGAGAGCCCTTGGGCTAGTCCTGTAGTTCTTGTGCCAAAACCTCACACCCAAGATGGTAAGAGAGAGATGAGGTTTTGCGTGGATTACAGAGGTCTCAATGCTGTCACTAGGACAGATGCCCACCCAATACCTAGGGCAGATGAGCTCATTGACAGATTGTCAGCTGCCAAATTTTTGAGTACATTTGACCTGACAGCAGGCTACTGGCAAATCAGACTAGCTGAGAATGCAAAGGCCAAAACTGCTTTCTCGACCCCAGGAGGACATTATCAATTTGTGGTAATGCCATTTGGTTTGAAGAATGCACCTGCCACTTTCCAAAGGTTGGTGAATCAAGTCCTTACAGGTCTGGATGACTACTGTGCAGCTTATCTTGATGATATTGCGGTCTTTAGCTCCACCTGGGAGGATCACCTGGTCCACCTGAGGAATGTTTTAGAGGCCCTGCAAAAGGCAGGCCTCACTATCAAGGCCACTAAGTGCCAGATAGGGCAGAACAAGGTTGTGTACCTGGGCCACCTAGTAGGTGGGGGTCAGGTTCAACCACTGGAGAGCAAGATCCAGACCATAAAGAACTGGACTCCTCTAATTACCCAGACTCAGGTCAGAGCTTTCTTGGGCCTGACTGGGTACTACAGAAAGTTTGTTAAGAACTATGGGTCCATTGTGACACCACTTAATGACTTGACCTCTAAGAAGATGCCAAAGAAAGTTCAGTGGACAGTAAGCTGTCAGAAAGCATTTGATGACCTGAAGCAGGCCATGTGCATTGCACCTATTCTGAAAAGTCCAGACTACTCCAAAGAGTTCATTGTCCAGACAGATGCTTCTGAGTTGGGTGTGGGAGCTGTTCTTTCACAACTGAATGTAGATGGTCAAGACCAGCCCATTGCTTTTATTAGTAGAAGGCTGACCCCTAGAGAGAAACGTTGGTCAGCTATTGAGAGGGAGGCCTTTGCTGTGGTTTGGGCCCTGAAGAAGCTGAGGCCATACCTGTTTGGCACCCACTTCAAGATTTAGAGAGACCATAAGCCCCTCTTGTGGCTAAATTAGATGAAGGGTGAAAATCCCAAACTTCTTAGGTGGTCCATTTCCCTACAGGGGCTGGACTTCACAGTGGAACATAGACCTGGGACTGACCATGCCAATGCAGATGGACTCTCCAGATATTTCCACTTAGAACATGAAGACTCAACTGGTCAAGGTTAGTTTAATGTCCCCACGTTTGGGGGGGGGGGGGTTGTGTAGGAGAGTAGGGTCTGCTTTCTATGTTCACCCCCACTTTTTGCTTTTGCTTCACTGGTTTTCGACTTAGATGTGGCTGTGGGCCTGCTAATCAGACCCACAGCCCTGCTATTCGCTCTCTAAATTCACTATGTACTTTAGGTACATAACCCAATTGGTAAGGATCACCTTTTTGGACCCTGTACAGTGTACCTTAGGTACCCAGGGCATAGGTGTACCCTAGACCTACCAGGGGCTGCAGCATGTATTATGCCACCCCTGGCTGGCCTTCCATTATGACACAACTGGCTGATTACTCAGCTGGGGCAAGGTTGTGTAATCACCCCTTGCTTAGGTGTAGTATTCCTATACCTACCTTATATATAGGCACATGTGTAACCTATCAGTCACTCCTATGGCAGGCCTTAACAATCCTGTAGGCAGAGTGCTTGGTAACATGTGAGATCGTGCTCTAGCATGAGCTGAGCCTGTCTGCAGCTTTCAGAACCATGTCCTTATAGCTGTTCTATGATATCGCCTACCATATACTCCTAAAGTGCCTTATAATCCTCGCGGTTATGGTAACTATGGTTTGGCTTTATCAAAACATGTCGTGTAAGGTGTCTAACACTTTGGAATACTACCCCCACACCATTTCTGGCGGTGAGGAGAGTATTCTTCCCTTCTAGAGGGAGAAGACATGTTGAAGACCTACTACCCGGTTAAAGTTAACCAGAGCCCCAGCATCACAAAATGGATGCTGCTGCCACAGACACGAGTCTGACCTCCTGCTGCTGGGAGTCCTTCCAGCGAGGGAGGCTTGGAAAATAGGCATCCTGCCATGGGAGGTGCTAGCACCACCCTAGACAGGCCTTAGTGTATTGGGGCAGGGAGGGATGAATGAATGAAACGAGACACTGCCTGGGGCACAAAAGGTGTCCCATGCATAGTCCAGTTCAAACCGGTGCTGGGGTACTCCAGCCCCAGTCCTGGCACGAAACTGGACAAAGGGAAGGGGTTGTAACCACCCCCCTCCCTGGTCCCACCCATAGGAGGGACCTAGCAGGTAACCCAGCCCCCCAGATTAGTATAAGAGTGGGAGCTGAGTCCCTAGGATTTTGGATTATCCTGATAACTGAACTTGAACAGAAACTCTGGACCTTCGACATTTGACTACGGAAGAAGACTGAAGAATCTCCCTTGTGGCCAAGGAGTGACCACCCTGTGCAAACAGGCACCATCAAGCGACCTGCCGTTTGCTTTGCCCGAAGTTCTACGAGGAATCGACTGCAGAGCCCGACCAGCGCCTTGACTTCCAGACTTCTCCGACCCTGATCCACATCAAAGCTGAGATCCGTGGAGGCGACGAGAGACGTGGGACCGGCTACCTGGGAAAATTGGCGACTTGCTTCCAGCGCAGCTTCTGAGGCATCCTCGAAGTTGTGCTCTGGGGATTGAGAAGCCCCAACCCCGAGCACCATCTGCCCTGAAGGTCAGCCCTCCACACTCCACGAGTTCTGCATGGGGCCCTTCTGCATTTTCCTGCTCGACGCGTCTGTCCGGTTGCTTGCCCGTTGGCTAGTAGCCTTTGTGACGACGAACCTTGAACTTTCCACCGCTGGTTTGGCTCCTCCAGACTGGTCCTTGCTTCCCTGTGAAAGAGAAGCACCTCAGGCCTTCCTGGTCTGCAACAGAAGCGAGTCCTTCATTCTGCGTGGGTTGCGCTTGCCAAGGCTTGGTGTGTTCCAACTCGACATCGACGCCGCCGACAGCAAGAGCCCTCGTGGGACAGCTCGACTCCTGGTCCTGGTCATCCTCGACGCCTCCTGGTACCCGTGGCTGCTGCGACAAGCTTCACCTCTTCACCTGCATCTTCACGACATCGCCTGGTTCCTTCCCGGCTCCTGGCTGGTGACCTAGACTCTGTCCCCTCTGCTTGCAGGTATCCTCCATCCTGATTCCATCCTTGGAATCCACCGGACACTCTTCACTGACTGCCTGTCAGCAACTTTCTTCAGGCATCCATAGGAGTCGATGACGAAACCCGACGCAAGTTCACACCTATGCACCCGCAGCCCGTGGGCTAGGTAACTTGAGTACTCCGGTGCTCACAGGGGTATTGACTATCCAAGTGTCTAGTTTCCAAGTCTCTAACTCCTAGCTCCTTCCGAAGTGTCCTAAAACTCTTAATTACTAAATACTACTATTTCTATCGACTTGAACGCATTACGCGTGAGCGTTTCCACTCTGCACCTGAATCCCGTGGGCCTCCCACTTCCTAGCAACTGATAGGATAGTGTAGCCCCAGCGATTCCCTAGGCCTAGGCCTAACCTGTGTTCGTGACAGTGGTTCTTATACCACTTACTTAGTATATGATTTGCGTGGCCCCTAGGGCCTAACTGTATTACTTACCTGTGTGACTTATGTATGCTTAAATAAGACTGTGTTGTACTTACCTCGAATCTCATAAAGAGTGCTGAGGGTATTTTGACTAGAATAAATACATTCTATTTTATAATATATCTGTTGTGGTGTCCTTTATTTGGTATTCAAGGGATTGCAAATGGTATATCAGCTGGCTTCACATGCCATACAGAGTTTAGCCTAAGACTGCTCTTGTCCATGCTACCACTAGGATAGCTGGTCTATAAGGTTGACTTTACAACCAATCACCATAAGGGTTGTTTGGACTGATACAGGGTGTACACTAGAACGAGTGACATCATATATCAGGCCAACTTCTCACAGTAACCACGAAAGGAAGACTTTCCGAAGATACGGTATAGTCTATAGCCATAACTTTTCACCTGAGACTGCAGGCCCAAAGACTTCGCTGTGGCCTTACTGTCCTTAAATCTTTGCAGAGCAGAATCAGCTTTCGCTCCAAACAGTCTAGACCCATCAAAAGGCAGATCAAGAAGGGCAGCCTGTACATCGGGAGAGAATCCAGAAGACCTCAACCACGCATGTCTTCTTGTTGCAATGGATGAACCCATCACCCTGGCAACCGAATCTGCCATGTCCAGGACAGACTGGATGACTTGGCGAGCCGCAGCCTATAAGTCTGCCAGCACCTCACTCAGATTTCCCCTACCCTCCTCAGACAATTTAGGAAGAAGTTGTTTGGCAGAGTCCTTAAGGGCATGAATATATCTACCCAACAGACAAGTGGCATTGGTAGACTTCAGAGCCATGCTAACCAATGAAAAGACCTTCTTTGCAGATTGTTCCAACTTCTTGGATTCCCCGTCTGCAGGAGCCTGCGGAAAAGCACCTGTGGACTGCTTGGAACAAGAAGCCTGCAGCACTAAGCTCTCAGGAGAGGGGTGGGATGAAAGAAACGCGGGATCCCCTGGAGAAGGTCTATATCTTCTGGACACCGATCTTGAAACTGCAGGAGCAGAAAGTGGGTTGCGCCACACATCAAGGATTGGCTCAGTCAATGCTTTGTTGAAAGGCAAAAGTGGTTCAACCACAGAGGACGGAGAATGAAGCACCTCTGTAAGTAAATTAGGCTTATACTCAGCCATAGGAAGCTGCAAATCCAAAAGTTCAGCAGCCTTCCTCATCACAATGTGGTAAGGTGCAACTTCTTTCGAGGGGGAAGACTTCTGAGAAGCACAGTCCCACTCTGGGGAAGTATCAAGTCCACTTGCCTCACACAATCCCTCAAACAAATCTTCCGTATCATAAACTTCTCCTTCCTCCATCTCCTCAGCCTGGTACTGTTCCTCCTGTTCGGTTGCAGCATCGGCGGCGCCACACGCGGCGTCGATGGCTCCAGGAGCGGCGTCGAAGGAGGATCCGCAGTAGTAACCGGCGCCGATCAAATCCGAGAAGGTTCACAGGATGCAGCCGGGGACTGCCAATACGCCGTCAACATCCTCGGAGCCGGAAACTGCCAGGACGGTGTCGTCGGCATAAATGGTACAAAAGGGGCCAGAGGATACTGGTGAGGCACACCCAAACTAAAAGCCATAGGAACCATGGGATCTGAAGGTGCTCCAGAGGGGTACAAGGCCCTGGCGAACACGCCATACATCGCATTAAAAAAATTCGATGGATCCGAACCTGGCGCCGGAAATTGTGGGTACTGTGCCGGTTCAAGATCCAAACAAGGCACCTCTGAAGTCGGAGCCGCCGGAGCCACAGGCGGAGCCGCATGAGCTGAAGGAACCTCAGCATCAGCCGGATTTGACACACCCTCTGGAGTGGGTGAAAATCTCGGCATCGATGACTGCTTCGGAGCCGCCTTGTAAGATGGAGAATGAACCGGATTCACCTGAGGAGACACTGAAGGAGAGAAAGTCCTTTTCTCGACATCGATGGGCTGGAGAAGGTGACCTCGAAGCCACAGCCTTCGACGACCGACGCCGAGAAGCATGCATCTTCTTCTTATGCTTTCTCTTGGAGTCATGCGACGTCGAAGATCTTGACTTCGATCTGGACTTCGATCTTTTACAACCCCTTTTTTTTTTCTTGCCTTAGCCATATACAGCTTGGCCTCCAGTTCCTTTAAAGCCTTCGGATTCATCTTCCTGCAAGAAGAACAGCCCTCAACGTCATGGTCAGGCGACAAGCACCAAAGACAGTCCTCATGAGGGTCAGTAATCGACATATGACCCCTGCATTCTTTACAGGGCTTAAAGCTCAACTTCCTAGGGTGCCGACATGCCAAAACAGAGAGAGATACATTCAAAATTACAATGTATCCAGACAAAAGAATGGAAAGTCCCAGAAAAGAAACGTTCGCGTCAACAGCGCGGAAAAAAGGGGACTGAAGTCATCACGCCGACGTGGTCTTCTTATGGCTCCTGTGACGTCATGCGGAGCCGCTTGCGGAGCCATGGCATTGACTACCTCGTCTGCGTGGAGAGCTAGGGAAAAAAGTTTCCACGGAATGCTGGCGCAGGGGATATTCATAAGGTGAGGAATCCACAGGCAGATGTATCCATCAGAACTATCTACCAAATCAAATTCTCACTGGTGACCACAAAATAGTTGGTGCGACAGCCAACCCACACAGCCTAACGAGCTGCCACCGTTCTTGGTGCAGATAGTTTGCTAAATGGCGGTAGTAGGCATTCTACCTCTCCTACGTGAATTGCTTGGCTGGGGTCCTGACTTGTACCACTGAACAACAAACTTGTTACAGAGATGTGAGTTGGTAACAGCTAAAATATGCAACTTCATCCGAAAGACAGCTATCCCAACTCAATCCCCGCACAAACAGTCTCAGTCTTTGACAATTAGGGTTAAGGAAATGAATCCTGCAGGGAGAGCAAATCATGGAAAAGGAAGAGGCAGCAAACTGCTCAGTGCCAACAGATCGGCAGAACCAGATCCCCATCTCCCGGTTAGGGGCTATCCAAATCGGTTGTGGTCCATCATCCTCCTGTTCCACTGCACTTTGAACTGGCTGAGAGAGCAGCTACCGGAAAGCTTGCCTGTCACTGTATCCTTCTTTCACAAGCAAATCGTCTTGAGACAAAAGGTCCATCATCCCACATGGCCACGTCTGTTAATATAATGGACAGTAGTAAGTAGTGTTGTCTGGATGTTGCTTAACAAGATGGAATGGAGAAATGCCTTCATTACAAGATGGACTGCCTGCAGCTCTAGCACACTTGTATGCATGGGCTGTTCACACACTGACCAAAGGCTTTGTGTTCTCAGGTTATGATGGGCAACGTCTGCCCACCGAGGAGGCATTCTTGCCCATAGTATCCTGTTCCTGAGGATGACTGAAAGGACAACCCATAAAAAGGATGGAGAGATCCATCAGTGCAGATCTGGCTGCAGAAAGAGGGAGTTCTGCACCTGGGTCATGTGTTCTCATGATGCTAAAGCCACTGAGACCTCACACACCACCGAAAGGCCCTCATCTGGTGCATGGAACCAATGGATGCATTTGACCATGTGCCAAGCAGACACAGGATCCGAGCTTGAATTCTCTGAATTATATCCTGAGTTTTCACAATACTCTGAGGAGGTTAAAGGGGCATTCATGTGGGTCGTGTCCAGTATGGCCTCTATGAAGGTCAGCCTCTGCATAAAAGAATGCTGGGCCTCGGAGGTTGATGGTAAAGACTACTTCATGGAAGAAGGTCACTCATTGCAGAAGATGCACCCTGACCAGCCCCGGAGCCTGTTTTCACTAGCCATCATCCAAACACAGAGATATGTTATAAGGACTTTTGACAGAAGTATTTTAAACCGCCACAACTACCAGCACTTTCACAAGATGCAGTTGCCAGACCAAACAGAAGAACCATGTACCAATAGTGCTGGGATCCTCACTGTGAACCTCCGGTAAGGTCTGGGCAGAAATAACAGGAAATGGAAATGGGTGCACTGGAGATCCAGGGATGAGAACCAGTCTCCCACATTCAGGGCCAGTAAGACTAGGCTCAAGGGCAGCATATTTTACTTGTGCTGCCAAATGAAAACATTCAGAAAGTAAAGATTATGGATGGGTCTTAGATCTGTTCTTTTTTAGGACCAAGTAGTAAAGGGAATCTTACCTCTTTTTTCCAGATGCACCAAGTATATTTTGTTAGGCAGGACAAGGACTTCCACCTCCAAAATCAATGCTTGTGCTGTAGAGCATGCTCAGCTAAAAGGAGAAAGGTTCAGAAGAAGAGACAAAGTGTTGGGGTAGCCCTGGTGGACTAAATGGATGACTCTGCGATTCACCATGATCGACTCCCAATTGGTGAAAAAAATGGGACAACCCCCTTCTACCTGCCAACTTGAAGATACTCGGTTCAGTGTTGGGAATCAGAGGTTTTGAGAGAGCAGAACTGGGAGAGGCTGTATCTACTGCTGAAGACCCACCCTTACCCCAAAAGGAGCGGTATATATGTTGGGGTGTCTGGAACGTTGTCTCTTATTGGACTGTTTCACCCTGGAGTAACTACAAAACTTTCCACATTGTGGATGGAAATATCGAACTGGGGAGGCAAGGCCCAGCATGCAGCCATAGCTCTTCTATTCTTGAAACTTTACAAGGAGGAGTCTGCTCTATCTCCAAAAAGGCATGTACAGTTAGGGCATCTCCACAAAAAAACTCAAATGCATCCGGGCAGGCCATCAGCTGTGCTGATCAGCCAAGCAAGAGTCTCTGCAGAGTCCAGCCCGCACTTCAAAATCTGTATGAATCCATTTTACAAGTTCCCACAAAGCATGAACATATTAGCGTATGTGGCAGTACGAGAAGCAAAGGCTGTTCAGCACAAACAGCCAGGTTTCTTTGACTCTCCGACAGGTGATGCTGCAGAGAAGGCATTTGGGCTTGCTTAGACTAGGACTTTCTGATTCCAAGCGAGAGGACAAATGGTGGAGGTCACCTGGAGCAGGCCTCAGATGTCTGGCAATCTTTCTGTTGACTGCTGGGTCCCAAAAAGCTTTCTCCCATGCAGCCACAATTGTATCCAAAGGGGCTTCATTAAATGCAAGCAAGGACTTGGTCACATGAATAAGATTGCAAGTGATACTTTGCATACGCAGAGGGCTAGGTAAATTATGAGGCTTCAACTACTTTTTGTGCCACAGTCAAAAATGAGGAAACGTCCTCAGAAGTAGGGCCAAAGGAGAAAGGGATGTCTCATTCAGGTGAACACAAAAAGGTACCTAAGCACACGCAGAAGTAATTTTTGCAAATATTAATGCGTTAATTAAAACATGTAACACAACAAGTGAGTCTCCGTTTCTTTCTTCAGTTTAATTTTCAAGTTTTCATAGTGAGTTTGTAGTCTTCACAGTAGTTCCCAAGCCAACACGTGTTTCGTCGCCTCTAGTATTATTGTACATGCGACTTGTTCACGGCTAGGTACAAATTGATATGATAAGTTGACATTAGTTCAGCTGTTATCTCAAGACGTTTGCAAACATTTGTTGATACTACAAACAAATGTGCTCCCAGGGTTGGTGTTGAATTTATGATTTCTTTACGTGGGAGGTGCTATCACAGGCTATGGTGTATAGCATGCACCGTGAGTTCAAGTGAGAACCATTCTTTTTATATCAATAAGTGACCAACCAGAAACATGTAGCTCTAGCGTGAGGGCAAAATGATGTGAGATCTTCCATATGTGACTATTGTCCTTTCATTGTGTGCTGACAAACTCAGTGAGTCATGCGGTATGCAGAATACAGATCTGTAAAAGGTGGTGCGTGGGTGAGTGTCTAGTTATAAAGTGATGTGAGAATATCTAGGTATTGGTGTTGATAGTTCAATGTGGAAAGACTGACCTGAACACTGTATTTTAAACAATCACTGTAGAGAAGGGGTACAAAGGAAAGAAATTGTACAAGTATTTGTTATTCAGGTGAAGTGTGAAGGCCACTAACATTTATTAAATCCACATATAGGCCAGAATCAGTACAGTGGGGAAGGAGATTATGAGCCTCTGAATTATCCTCCTCTCTGCGACTGTAGTCTTTATCAGGCAGTGGAAAGTCTTCACAGTCAAGAGACAAATACCTCCTCCATTTTGGCAAATCTGAGCCCTAGGTAGATGGTGTGCGAAGGGAATTTTGTTGAAGCTAGTCTTAACTTTCTCACCCACCACCCAAATAATTTCCTCCAACATGGACAGCTTCGAAAATGTGCTGTAGTCACCTCCATGGACAAGGTATCTGTATGCACCAGAGGAAGCTCTGACTAAAAAAGGGGTGGCCCCTTGGCAGGCTTTGACTTCTAACGTGTGAGTAGTGATGCCCAAAGAGGTGAGGCACAAGGAGGCGCTGAGATTAGAGCTACTGGAATTACCCAGACCACAGGTACTTGCTCCCCTCTTGGGTATGTGGCCTACAGGATGTAGGAAACCTCCTGAACAGATCCAGCATTGCAAGCTGGGAGGCCTCAACCTGCACAGGTCAACCAATAGAGCAGGAAACTCCAGTTTCATCTTCTGCATTGTTAGAATCTTATCTGACAATGAAGAGTCAATTGGAGAATAGTACAGAGACTGAACAGTCTCGCTAGCTGGACCCTTTCCTCAAGGATGAAGAGAAATTCTCCTTGCTGTGGAGCTTTACGTGTTATCTGCGGGTGAAAGATTGTTTAGACCTCTCTTTCTCTCTCTCTGAGCCTTAGCCAAAAACAACTGGGCCTGCCGCTTTTTGATGGTCCTCAGGTAAATTGATGCATTCAGGTTGCACTCTGGGCCTCAAGTCCCCGGTCCCAGACCACACATGCAGATGTCTTGTGAATCCAAAAGTAACATTATGTTGCGTGATCTGCAACCAGATTTAAACGCTGAAACTTTAGGAGACATTAGACCTAGTTGTCGAATAAATTTTATTGGAGAGACACCAAGAGAGCACTGGACGCTGTTGAAGCTGTACAGAAAAAGAACGTTCGTCAGCATACAGGTTGGCTCCCAACATAGTAAGGTATTATCAAATTGGACGGTGTGGATGTGACAGCATGGCGTTGCCTAAGTGCTATAGAGAGATTGTTGGGGAAAAGCTTTCCTAGACAAGTCAATCTTGGAAAGAGGATTCAAAGGTGAAGAATGCAGATCCTTCAGAAGCAATCTTATAATCACTTACAGCTTATTGATTTGAACACTGTATTGTACTGCTGCAGTTGTAAAGCACTTCATATTTCCATACAAGTCTGCAAAGTGCTTCAAACTGCATTGGTCCCTAGGTGCCTTTTGCAGACCATGTTCATATGCCAAATTTTTTAAATCTTTTTAATTAACACATAAGTGGAGACTAAAACCTCAATTACTGCTTGATGTTCTAATAGTGATCAGATGAGGATAAAGCACAAAACAATTACACAGTAGTTTTATTATAAATCAGCCATCAAATGAATAAATACAGTTTTGAGAAATCAACAGATCATACTTTATAAGGCAACAGTAATTCAGATTGCAATAATTGTACCCACCAAAAAAAATAAGTCAGTCACATGTACTATTTCTTAGTAAAGTCAGCCTCACAGTACTTTTTGGCCATTAACTACGCTGCATTTTTTATTTTAGATTTGCAAAAGGTCTCTTGATAGTTTACACAGAAACACTTTTTCGAATGTAGGCGTCACCTTATCACTTAATGTGTCATTAAAATTACCAAAATTGCACACAGATCCAATGTATCCAACACCTTCTATGCTTATGGAAAAGAAAACACATTTCGTAGTTTGCTTCCAAGTGAAACATCAGTTCTCACAAGTCAGGCAAGTTTATCATTAGATACTGCAGTAAATTTCCTAAGACATTCATGTTGTCAGTGGGAATAAATGACTGCAAAATAACAGTACTGAACTTTGTACAGGAATACAATTTGTGCTTTCTTTGTCTTCAAGGTGACAGTGTCTCCAGCTATGTAAATTCCCAGTCACAGTGTGAACTTACATTTAGATTTCAGTTGTGGTGGCCACTATACTAGCTATTCATTCATATGAGAAAGCTCACCTCGATGGACTATATCTAAAAGTCACAACAGCACATTTGTCGAACACATTAACTTGGCAAACCTTCTTACAAAAAAAATCAATTAAAATATATTTTAAAAAGCCCCTCACTGTTTCCACAGGATCCAGCCGATGTTCTCCATATGAAAATATTGTGCACGTATTAAATTTACAAATGGCAGTCGAAAGGAGTACGCCTAAAAACTAATAACATTTGTTTTTCTTAATACAATCACATATCCTGGAGGGGGCGGGGGGGAAATCACGTTCCATGCTATTTAAACTGTTCATGACTGCCGGCCGGGGATGCATAAAAAACACAACTATACCATATTCTTAGGTTCATTGATTACTGAAGTTTTATCCAGTCATACGAAAGTGCTTTATTACGTTTGTAAAAAAACTGGAATCAGGAGCGTCACACAAATCCCCACCGCTGGACTGGCATGAGCGATAGATTCAGTTCAACAGAGTGGAATCAGGTCGCCGACTGTAAAGGAAATGTTGATTACGTCCTTATACCTCTTCTGTTTCGGGGTAATTTAAAATTTTGCGGTGAGCTTGGCGCAAATACTGCTGCTGTTTGAAATACACCTTGAAAGCTCCTTTAATGGCAACAAAAGCTATCCCACCCTAAAAAGATAAAATATGTCAAACGTTATAAAAAAATACACAAGGCTAATTCATAACTCATTCACATTTCCTGCACACTGGAAAAAAGCTGGCTCTCTTTATGGTCTTTCTTACTATTCTTAGGCTGCAGGTTCGTTCTCATTCTCAACCAGCACGTGTCACAGCCAGCAAGTGGCGGGATAGGGAACTGCGTCTAGAAGGAGTAGTTTCTTACCTGTAACTCCAGTTCTGTAGTAGGGGTATCTCTGTTATAGTCATAATCTATGAATAATCCCCGCCCATGTGCGGGGACCCCGGAGCAATCAAAAATATCTCTTAAGCTGTCCCGCATTTGCAAACCTGCAAAGACACTTAAGAGACAGACAAAATAATACAGCCTAATCACAACAAGGCTGCACTGGCCAGCACTTCCTCTGAAGTGAACACAAAAGCCAAAATAAAGTTTAAATGTCATTTTTATTCACATCTGACATCCTCCTTTATTACCACACACTCCCTTCACCAAAATCCCTTTAAACAATAGAGAGGAAGGGGTGGACAGACAAGCCCTATAGGCTGTCATTATGTGTCTGCTAAAGGGATACCGTGCCTTTAAGAAACTCTCCAGAGACCCCCGGTATCCCAGGATGCACAGCCAACACAAGTTACTTTCAGTTCTTTTTGAAGGTGTATAACAACAGGCCTGATACTATCAGGTTACTCCACCGGGGAGGAGGGAGGGTCGCTTATGACTATAACAGCGATACCCCTACTACAGAACTGGAGTTACAGGTAAGAAACTACTCCTTCTGTAGTAGGGGATCTCTGTGTATAGTCATAATCTATGAATAGAATGGCAAGCCCATCCCAACCAACAAGCAGCGGTGGAGTAAGCCCAACCACCAACAAATCACTGTGCAAACAAATTCCTCAGCGAAGCCTGTCCAACCTGCGCATCTGCCCTAGCATCAGAATCCAGGCAGTAATGCTTCGTAAACGTATGGACCGACTTCCAGGTGGCAGCCTTACAAATGTTAGCAATGGGAACATTCCTAAGCAAAGCTGTAGTAGCAGCCTTGCCTCTAGTCGAATGTGCCGTAGGCTTACCCCCCAATGTCTTATTAGCTTTTTGGTAACAAAGCTGAATCCAGGAAACAATCCATCTGGAAATGGACTGTTTTGAGGTAGCTAAACCAGTTCTTGCCGAACCATAATTAACAAACAGTTGATCCGACCTGCGGATATCTTTTGTCTTATCCAGGTAGAATTTCAGTACCCTACGTACATCAAGTGAATGCAGAGACCTCTCCGCCGGAGAGGAAGGATGCTGAAAAATCGTAGGCAAAGTTATTATTTGATTTACATGGAAATCTGATATCACCTTAGGCAAAAATTTAGGATGGGTACGCATCACTACTTTAGAAGCATGGAAAACAGTATACGGCTCTTGACAACACAGAGCCTGAATCTCACTCACCCTCCTGGCCGATGTAATGGCCACAAGGAAGGCAGCCTTCCAAGACAAATGCTGCAACGAAGCCTTATGGATAGGCTCAAAAGGCTCCCTCATCAATCTAGATAACACCACATTCAATTCCCATGGTGGAGAAGGTCTTCTAACAGGGGGAAACACCTTACGCAAACCCTCCAAAAAATCCTTAATCACAGGGATTTGAAAAAATGAGGTTTGAGAAGGGCCTTTCCTATACGCAGTCAGACCTGCGAGATGAACCTTAATAGACTGAAAATTAAGCCCAGATTGAGCTAACTGCAGCAGATAAGGCAAAATAACATCTTCTTTACAGGATGTAGGGTCAAAGTCCTTTGCCTTGCACCATAAGCAGAATCTCTTCCACTTATAGGCGTAGGAAGTCCTCGTAGACGGTCTCTTCGCCTCTTTCAAGATCTCCATACAGTCCTGAGGTAGGTTCAAGTGTCCATACTGTACTAGCTCAGGAGCCATGCTGCCAAACTCAAGGACGAGAGATTGGGGTGAACCATCTGTCCTCCGAACTTCGTGAGAAGGTCCGGCCGACACGGCAGGCGTCTGTGTGGCAGAACCGACCGGTGAAGAAGGTCGGTGAACCACCATTGCCTCAGCCACTCCGGAGCAATCAGGATCATTCTGGCTCTGGATTGCGACAGCTTGATCAGCACCGCCGGGATCAGGGGAATGGGTGGAAAGGCGTAGAGAAAGCTGTTGGACCAGCTGATCCATAGGGCATTCCCCAGCGTCCCTGGTTGGTAGTACCTGGACGCGAAGTCGCGGCATTTGCTGTTTTCTGCCGTAGCGAACAGATCTATATCCGGAGTGCCCCACTCTGCGAAGACGTCTCTTAGCACGTCGTCGTTTAGCACCCACTCGTTTTTTTCTTGAACGAGCCTGCTGAGCGCGTCTGCTTGGGCATTCTGCACCCCCGGCAGATGGGTCGCCGTGATCGTCAGGTTCCTGGCCACCAGCCAGTTCCAGATCGCCTGTGCCTCCCGAGACAGGGTGCGTGAACGTGAGCCCCCCTGCTTGTTGAGGTAATACATGGTCGTAGTATTGTCCGTCTGAACCAGCAGGGAGTTCGTCCTGAAGGAGGGATGGAACGCCTTCAAGGCCAAGTGTACCGCTCTGAGTTCCAAAAAGTTGATATGGTAAGTCGTCTCCATCTGCGACCATATCCCCTGAATCTGAAGAGGGCCCGAATGCGCTCCCCAGCCCTGGAAAGACGCATCGGTCACTATGGTCTGGACCGGAATATCCTTGTGAAAAGGAGTCCCCTTGCAGACATTCCCTGGGGCACACCACCATTTCAGAGACTGCCGAGCGTGTTGAGACAACTGGATCTTGTCCTCCCAACGCCCCCGCCTCTGGTCCCATTGATCCTCCAGACATTCCTGTAGGGGCCTCATATGCAGACGTGCATTGGGGGTGAGAAAGATGCAAGAAGCCATCGACCCCAGTAAGGAAGACACCGTCCTCACCGTAGGAGAGCGGGCTGAGATGAGATGCCGAGCCTTCCCACGGATCGATAAGCGTCTCTCCTCCGAAGGACACACGCTTGCGGTCAAAGTATTGACCGAAGCCCCCAAGTACTGGAGACACTGCACAGGGACCGGCACTGACTTAGTCATGTTGATGTGCAGCCCCAGTCGATGAAGCAAAGCCACCGTCCTGTTGAAATGGCACTGGGCTTCCTGGTAAGTGGACGCTTTGATCAACCAATCGTCCAGGTATGGATACACAAACACCTTGGTCTTCCGCAGGTGTGCCGCGATCACTGCCATGCACTTGGAGAACGTCCGTGGTGCAGACTTCAGGCCAAACGGGAGTACTGAATACTGGTAATGGTTGTTGCCTACCAGAAACCTCAGGAACTTGCGATGCTTTGGTGCGATCGGCACATGAAAGTAAGCGTCCTGCAGATCTATGGCGCACAGCCAGTCTCCTCGATGCAACTGAGGGTAAATCTGATGCAGGGACAACATACGGAACTTTTCTCTGCGGATCCACTTGTTTGCTTGACGCAGATCCAGAATAGGCCTGAACTCGTTCTTGTCCTTTTTTCTTACGAGAAAGAACCGCGAGTAGAGACCTCTTCCTTTTTGCTTCAAAGGAACTGCTTCTATCGCCCTCTTGCTTAACAGAACGTCCGCCTCCCGCTGGAGCTCCCTCACCATGTAGGAGGAGCGCACTGGTGGAATCTGTGGAGGCGGGCTGGTGAAACGAAGACAGTAACCATTGCAAACAATATTCAGCACCCACTTGTCCTGCGTTATTGTCCTCCACTCTGCCAGGTAGTGTTGAATACTTCCCCCCCCCCCCCACCGGAGCGGGTAACGGATGAGGGGGAAGTAACTTTTTAGGGCTTCGACCCGGCCGGGCCTTTGTTCCCCGACGAGGACTGATGCTGTCCTCTGCCCCTCTGGCGCTTCTGAAAGGACTGCCTCGGGAACTGCTGTTGTTGCTGGGGCTGTTGTTGGTGGCCCGACTGACGCCCTTGACCTCTCTGCTTGGCGTAGCGCCTGCCCGAGGATCGGAAGGACCTCCTCTGCTCCTTGTGCCTCTCCAGCCCCACCGCCTTCAGGGTTTCCGCCTCAGCCTTCATGCGGGCCATCTCGTCATCCGCATGCGACCCGAACAGCGTCGTGCCAGAGAACGGTAAATTGGCGATCTTCTGCTGAGCTTCAGGCTTGAGCGGGGTCAGCCGCAGCCAGGAATGCCTCCTCATGTGTATGCCGTGGCAGTACCCATGGGCCGCCAGCAGCGACACATCCCCCGCCGCACTGATGATCTGATTAGAGACCATCATGCCCTCGTTCAGCACCTCCTGAAAGTCCTCCCTCTTGTCTCTAGGCAGGGAGGCAGCGAACTGTTGCAGGGAGTCCCAAAGGGACCTGTCTTAGCGACCCAACAGAGCGGAGGCGCTAGCGGCCTTCATCGTAGTGGCCGACGT
This sequence comes from Triturus cristatus, assembly GCF_964204655.1. Classification (NCBI taxonomy): domain Eukaryota; kingdom Metazoa; phylum Chordata; class Amphibia; order Caudata; family Salamandridae; genus Triturus; species Triturus cristatus. The sequence goes on from NC_140580.1 coordinate 448,379,632, forward strand.
GGAGCACATCCTCCTCCCCAAGGAGTCCATTTTGCGACTCTCCTTATCCGGAGGAGCCGTGGACGAAGGCGTCGTAGAGTGTTGTTTACGAGCCGCCGCCACGATAACAGAGTCCGGTGGAGGTGACTCGGACCCGGTGGAGGATCCACCGGGTCCGAGTCAGGAGCCCTGTACTTTTTCAGCAGTCTCGAGGGCGCCGGTTTCACCACGGCCGGCGTCAAGAACACCTCCATTGCAGGTTCCTCCAACCCCGGAACCAATGGGAGGAGGGGGCGCGACAGATGAGCCTTATGCAAAGTTTCAAAGATCACAGAAGTAGTGGGAATAGGGGTAGTGACTGATATCCCCAACTTCGCCGCCCCTCTCATCAGCACCTCCTGGAACGTGGCAATGTCATCCACCGGCGAGACTCGGGTAGGAGGAGTCTCCGACAGCGAGGGCGAAAACCGTCCAGTCCCAGAAGAGTTCGTGCCCCTCGAGCCTCTGGAACGAGACCGATACCTCCGTCGTCCATGTCCAGAGCGAGTGGACGATCTGCGCCTACTCCGTGATCGCCTGCGAGGGCGAGAGCGAGATCTCTGCCTGTGAGGAGCCCTCGGGGGCGGAGGCGGTGGCTGCGGTGGAGATGCAGGCCGCTGAGGCACGGGCAGAGGTAGCGGAGGAGGGGGAGGAGGAGGAGGAGGAGGAGGAAGATCAGGCGCCGGTGGAGGAGCCGGTGGAAGATCGGGCGCAGGAGGCAGAGGCGGCTGCTGAGGACGCAGCGGGGACAGATGTTCCGAAGCCCCATCACTCCTTGCAGGAGAGCCCGCACCAGAACTGTCCGGGCTCGCGGCCACTCTCCTCTTCTTGGCGGGCCTGTCCCGCGTGGAAGCCACCGACGGGGAACGTCCGCATCTCCCCGATCCCCGACTGGAGATCGTAATCACTGAGGACGTGTTCCCCGATGTCCGTGACGTCGAACTGTACGTCGACCTCGTCCGGCGTCTCTTCGCCCTCGACGTCGAACGCCGTCTCGCAGTCGAGCGTCCTCTCGACGTCGAACCATGCCTCCTCGACGTCGAACCATGCCTCCTCGACGTCGAACCATGCCTCCTCGACGTCGAACCATGCCTCGACCTCCGTCGCCGCGGCGTCGACTTCTGCCTCGACGTCGCCTTCTGGTGCTTCGACGTCGAACGCTGGTGTCTCGACGTCTACGTCCTGTGCCTCGACGGCGACCTGTGCCTCGACGGCGACCCGTGCCTCGACGGCGACCCGTGCCTCGACGGCGACCCGTGCCTCGACGGCGACCCGTGCCTCGACGGCGACCCGTGCCTCGACGGCGACCCGTGCCTCGACGGCGACCCGTGCCTCGACGGCGACCTGTGCCTCGACGGCGACCTGTGCCTCGACGGCGATCTTCTCCGCCTGGACGGCGGGCGCCGGGATCTCGGCGTCGACTCAGTCAGCGTCGAGCCGTGGGTCGACGGCGAAGGTGGCGAGTGAAGTCTTCCATGGGGCTCGGTACGATGTCGATGGGGTGTCGACGTCGACCGCGACACCTGCGACGGCGACCCGGTCCCGGGTCTCGCCGGCCCCTCTCTCGACGTCGAACGCCGAGGCTGCCGCGACCCAGAGCCCTGGATCGACGGCGAACATACCGGTGCCTTCTCCCTCGACGTCGACGTCGTCGCCTTCGACGTCGAACGCGACCTACCAGCCGGTAGGCGCCGTTTCAGCTCCCTGCTCTGCCCGGAGGTCCCTCCAGGGGCTGAAGCATGGGCGGAGGAGGGAGAATGAGACCCTCCATGCCCCGAAGTCCCACCGGTCCTCTGCTGCTCCTGTCCCTGAAGGCGAATCTTCTCCCTGTCCCTCAGGGTCCTCTTTGAAAAGGTTTTACAGATGGCACATGTAGCTGGGACATGTGAGGACGACAAGCAGAGGATACAAACATCATGTGGGTCCGTCTTGGCCTTTTTCCTCCGACACTCAGGGCAGTTATCGAACAAAGCCATGCTAAGAGTGGGCCAAAACTGCTCCAGATTGCAGGCAGTAGTAGACAAAGGCTCTAGACGTCGAATGAAAACACTATTTATCCAAAAAATCCAATTTTAATCAAATAAACCACCCAAAAGGGTAGAGCTCAAGCTCCAGGGTCCTGCTAGCAGGAGCCGGAAAAAAGAACTGAAAGTAACTTGTGTTGGCTGTGCATCCTGGGATACCGGGGGTCTCTGGAGAGTTTCTTAAAGGCACGGTATCCCTTTAGCAGACACATAATGACAGCCTATAGGGCTTGTCTGTCCACCCCTTCCTCTCTATTGTTTAAAGGGATTTTGGTGAAGGGAGTGTGTGGTAATAAAGGAGGATGTCAGATGTGAATAAAAATGACATTTAAACTTTATTTTGGCTTTTGTGTTCACTTCAGAGGAAGTGCTGGCCAGTGCAGCCTTGTTGTGATTAGGCTGTATTATTTTGTCTGTCTCTTAAGTGTCTTTGCAGGTTTGCAAATGCGGGACAGCTTAAGAGATATTTTTGATTGCTCCGGGGTCCCCGCACATGGGCGGGGATTATTCATAGAATATGACTATACACAGAGATCCCCTACTACAGAACCGTCAATACAGAGCTTCGCCTGCGAATAGCCCACATGCTTTCATTATGCACAGCACACCCCAACTCCTGTACATCAGTGCACCATTGCCTGTTCTCTTCAATAAACAAGCACTGGCAAAACAGACTGGTCTTCTTGGGAAGCTTATGGAATGTTCACTTTTTCGTTTTTGCTTTTTTATTACAAGCCTACGTCTAAACGTGGCAGCCATATGCTTGCAATATAAATTGAAAAACAAATTAAGCTACGCACATTATTTTAATTTAACATGGCAGGATCTGTTTATCACAGGTACTGAAACTCTTTTTAGTTTTACACTCACATCACAGGAAAATAGGATTCTTATTGGTGGAACAAACACAGTAACGTTGGCTTTGAATTATTGCAACTTGAAGACAAAGTTAAAAAAAAATGACTAAAGAAATAATAAAAATAAAGGCTGACGTAAGGGGTGAAAATAAGCATTATTAAGGTAACATATTAGCCTACCAGCCCTGGCCCTGAAATGCCTTTCTTTTTAGGCAGATGTGTATAACTGATCAGGCAAAATAACGTCGCTCAAAGTGCAAGAGAGCAAATGGCTAAAGAAGGCTGACTCGTGCTGTATGCTGTGGCGGACGGAAGCAAAATGTTAACAGCAGAAAACATCATTGGATCAAGCTGGGAGACCCAAAGTCCCGCTCTGTATGTTTATATGTATTGTTTTTTTTCTTACACAATATGTCTCTACCAGACCTAATATGCAGCCACTCAGTCTGAGCTTTCTGATAACAGCTGAAGGGTCAAACAGAAAGGCAATGATAATGGGAAAGAAGCTAAACGCTAAAAGTAATGGAGTCAGTGTTAAAGTAACTTTCTCCTATTCCCAATTGCTTTCTCTTCTTGGCAAATTTTCCCGCAAAGAAAAACTAGACATGGAGGATGACCAGCAGTATTGGACAGCCTAGACAACAATCGGGTTGCAAAAAATGTCCTGGGTAACTCCTGCATCGCCCCATGTAGAAACAAAAGCAAATCAAATCAAAATGTTTTTTATTTCGGTTTACATAAAAGATACGTCATAAATATTCACAACAGTTTGTTTTGATACAGCTATAACAGCTTCACCTGCATTCAATAACAATTCTTCTAGTTAGGGGCTGTTAAGAAAATTAATCCAATTGCCTAACCACAAAAATAACAGTTAAAATATATAAATAAGTTAAAACTAGACATAAATACCTTAAAATTCATTTGTATAGTGTGTTTGGGTCAGTATCCATTACTCTAGTACAGAGGTCTTCAAACTTTTGGATGCCGAGACCCCCCTGTCAACATTTTGAGGCGTAAGGACCCCCTCTTGACAAAAATGTCTAAACCTGTTGACTAAATTGCGTGGGATGAAAATGTAAATAAGGTTATGTGATGCCGCGTATGTTGGGATAGCATTGCTTCATTATTTTGATATTTGTTACACACAGTAACGCTGAGGAAAGATTTCACCCAATCAGTACCCATTTATAACCAAAATACAGCAATTATCATCAGAAAGATTTCAAGTCAACCTTTGTGAAGGGCCTTCCACTCTGCAGCAATACGTGCTGCCACATTAGAAGCTCACCTGGCCCTGACCGGAAGAAGCAGGGGTCCCTTAAAACCCTGGCGGTTTTGTGTAGAGTTAAGCCTTTTACCCATGCAGCTTTCCTCTCTCCCCCTCCCTTCCATCCCTCTCTCCTCTCCTAACCCCGGATCCCTCTCTCACTTTGCAGGTCATTTTCTTTCACCCCTTTTTACAACTTCTGAACTCTCCCCATTCAACCTCTCACTTCACCTTTAATCACCTCTTGCCATTCTGTCCTTTCACTGCCCTCATCTCTAACAGTCTCTCACATTTATCTCATGGCCTCTCTGGCCCTGTCACCTCCTGTGCCCCTCAGCACTTCTCATTCACCTCGTCTCTTCATTCAAATTTTTGTCTATTTGTATCTTACACCTCTCCAGTCCCCCCATTCCTCTTTCACATCTCCCCTTTGTTCTAACAGAAGCCCTCACCTTTGGATCACACTCACTTCTTGCGTGTCCACACTTCTCTTCGGCAATTCACATTTCTCCTCATCCCTGACCTCTTCAATCAAATTCTCTCACTCCCTTGCTGTCCTCTCTCATTTTGGGTGCGGATGCAAGTTCAGAATGGGATGAATGAATGTATGATTACTGATGGGCTTGTTTGAGTGAGTTGCATATTGAGTAGTGAGGGGGACAGGTGAGTGAAGTGTCACATGAGTGCAGGATGAGTAGTGTACTCATGTGACTGCAGGTTGAGGTATAGTGTGAGCAGGACAAGCGCATTTTGAGAGCAGAGTGATCACTGTGAGTGCAGGGTGAGCGGGTGAATGGTGCAAGTGCATGGTGATCAGTGTGAGTGCATTTTGATCGCTGTGAGTGCAAGGTGAGCGGGTGAATGGTGCAAGTGCATGGTGATCAGTGTGAGTGCATTGTGATCACTGTGAGTGCAGGGTGAGCGGGTGAATGGTGCAAGTGCATGGTGATCAGTGTGAGTGCATTGTGATCACTGTGAGTGCAGGGTGAGCGTGACAATGAAGGGCGAGAATGAGGAATGAGTTGTCTGAATGCAGGGTGCATTCCCAGACCCATGAAGTAACTCAGCATGTTATTGACGGGGCGTAGACTTTAAGATCTAAGTTAAACTATTGCGGCATTAATCGGGGATCGAGGGTGAAGGAAATAAATAATGTGCTGATCCTGCAACAAACTTCCAGTCCTATGGTTAGGGTTGCCAGCAGATTATTTTGGTGGCCCAGTCGGTACAAAAAAAACCAGTCACCTAAAGCGGTATTTTCAGCGCTTATCTGTGCATACTTCCCAGGGCCGGCTTTAGTGCTGGTGGTGCCCTGTGCGACCATGTTTGTTGGTGCCCCCCACAATGACCACCCCCACCACGGATTCTCTCACTATCACCCTTTAACAGTGACCAAGTCTCCATAACCCCACACTCTCAGATGCATTGAATTAGTTATATAGTGTCACTCATACCAGTGTAGGGTGTCCGAGAAGGTGGGGGGGGGGGGGGGGGCTGAAGCCCTTGGGCCTGGGCAGAAGTGTGACTGGGAAGGCACGACCCCCTTTGCATCACTCCACGGCCCCCCTGGGTGTCGCGCCCCACAGTTTGAAGACCCCTGCTCTAGTATGAACTCACAATCCATTATGTTTAGCTTTCAATGCAATTCCCATTTGATCATCATAAGGCTACCGATGCTTTTTAGCAATCAATAGATACACAAGTTGCCTTATAGTACCATTAAGCCTAAAATACATATGCATCATTTACTAAAAGCCGTTGGCTTGGAAAAAACAAAAGCATAGTGATGGCACAGCACATTTTGGATAGCCCATGAAGCTGGCGGGTATACAATTAAATGCCTAGGGAATGTCAACGTCTTAACATAATTGACGTGTTCCCTGACACTAGATGGAGTATGGTTTTCTGTAGCAATTGGTAATGTGTTAATTAATCCCAGTGTTAACAATGATAACCTTGGCAACTGCTCGGCCAGCATCGTGGTCCTTTTAGGCCACAAAAAACATGTCTGACAAAAGCAGATCTTCGATTTGGTTCAGAGAGAACAGCATAGCACACTGGGGCTGCGTTGTATTGCCCATCATGAGCACTGTTCCGATCTGCACCATGGTACACCTGAAATTAGTGTGCACGGCACAACCTGCTATTGTGCACCCAATTACTGGGGGAAAAAGCCAGCATCCCCAGCACAGGTGCTAACAGTGACAATTTGCATTGAGCTGGGGAAAGTTCATCAATGAAAACACATCTTTGTTTTCCACTACTATTGGAGGAAACCTGGTGGTTTTTTTGATTGATCTGTTGATTGAGATTTTACATGCATAATCACATTACAGTGTCAGGCGTAACAGATCACAGGATATTCACAGCCCAATCAGTAATCAAGCTAGACACTTTTAGAATTACAGCATGGCATGTTATGAACACACATCTGACAGATCTGGATTCGTCAAGCGGGACGGCATCATACAGCCATTCTGCATTTAAGTTACAATAAGACATCCCAACGCGTCTACTCGGTACAGAACGATCCTTGCCATGGCACTGTTTGGTAATGGCATCAAACATATTCAAAAGTTGTCAACTTTTAGCAACCATCAATCACAAAAAGAGATGGGGTAAAAAAAGGGAAAGAAGGGGGAGGAGAAAGGGAAATGGGTATTTGCCGCATCTCCAAACAATCACAATTCACCCCTGGTTTCTTCCATTGTGAATAGTATCACACAACTTAAAGCAGATATATATATATATATAGTGTGGGGCGCAATCTCAAGTGTTATGCGGGTGCATCTAATCGGGTGAGTGGTGGGTCATCAGTCTCTGAGTCAGCACGTAAGGAAATCTGGAGGTCGGTCAGGATGGCACTCCAATTAGATGAGATGGGGTACTTGCGAAGGCCCAAGGTATCTTCCTTGTGGAGGGAGACCCCCTTCTTCTCAGGTCCAAGTGAAGACAGAACACAATCAGGCCTCCACTGACGGCGGCTTGTAGGTTTGCCAATGCCTTGTGATCTTGCGCTTGGCCACTAGTAATCAGAGTTCTAGAAAGCGCATGGTGACTATGTTTCTGATCCCTAGAATATAGGCCCATCAGGCAAACCTTCCACGTGCATGTAGGTTGCCTGCCTGTACATGTGAGCAAATGCCGTGCAACCTTGCACCAGTAATGTTGCAATAAGGGACACGACCACAGCATAGGTAGAATGTCAGTGCCACTCTGCAACGGGGCTTGTTCCATATTAAGTCATGGATCAATCTTCCAAGGGGGCGAAAAAAGGACGGAGAAATATACCACAAGGCAGGGGGTGGCGTTCCCCATGTCGGGGAGGGGGGGGGGGGGGGGGGGGGGGCTTCCAGGGTTGCATATCAAATGTGGCTGAGACTTTGGAGCCTTTGGCTGTGATATGCTAAAACGCTAACCATCCTGCTGGGGGGAGCGAGAACACCTTTTGCCATGCAGGCATTTTTCCGGACCTCAGAACACGGACTCTGCCTTGCAGGGGGTCAGAAACTAGTCTGTGGTGGCAGGCTGGAAGATACCAGTCAGACAACATACTAAGAAACTAGTAGGATTACAGCAGGCACTTCTACGGTGCTCTCTGGGTGCATGTCCTCATAAATCTGATACTGTCACCGATGTGGATTTATTAAGACAAGGTGTTTGATATCAGACACCATTATTTTCAGTGAAGCCATTATGTAGCTGGTTAACTAGTAATGACAAGTGCCCAGTGAATACCTTTAAAATGGCATCCTGATCACTTGAAGACTAGCAATGAAACTAGGCATCAGAGGTGCATATCTGCTTATTAAGATGTGCCCTCACAAGTACTATAATGCACCCTGCCTTTGGGCTCTAAAGTCCTGTTGTAGAGGTGGCTTGTACATAATACATGTAGTGCACTTTGTCAGTGCCCACAGGGAGTGTGCAATGCTGTATTTTAAGAATGACTTGCATCATTCCAAGCATCCTGCAATGACAGTCTGCATGCAATGCCAACCGGGCCTGCCATCTGTACAGGACTAAGTCCCCAGCCGACTGAGGGAGGGAGGAAGAAGAACACGCCCCCTCCTCACTCTATACCAGTCAGAGCCCAGAGGAAGCTGGGCTGGGCTCAAGTCTAGATGTGGAGAGGGAAAAAGTTAAACTATGGATCCAGCTGTGAGCAGGGGGAGATCTGTCCCCCAAAAATCATCTCGAGCCGCACTACCTTGTACAACAGAAATATAACAAATATTGTCAGGTTAATGGAGGGAGCCCTTGTGAGAAGTTGGCCTGATATATGATGTCACTAGCTCTAGTGTACACCTTGTATCAGTCCAAACAACCCTTATGGTGATTGGTTGTAAAGTCAACCTTATAGACCAGCTATCCTAGTGGTAGCATGGACAAGAGCAGTCTTAGGCTAAACTCTGTATGGCATGTGAAGCCAGCTGTTATACCATTTGCAACCCCTTGAAAACCAAATGAAAGGACACCACAACAGATATTATAAAAATGGAATGTATTTATTCTAGTCAAAACACCCTCAGCACTCTTTATGAGATTCGAGGTAAGTACAACACAGTCTTAATAAAGCATACATAAGTCACACAGGTAATACATACAGTTAGGCCCTAGGGGCCACATAAACCATATACTTAGTAAGTGGTATAAGAACCACTGTCACGAACACAGGTTAGGCCTAGGCCATCGCTGGGGCTACACTATCCCATCAGTTGCTACGCAGTGGGAGGCCCACGGGATTCAGGTGCAGAGTGGAAACACTCACGCGTAATGCATTAAAGGCGATAGAAATAGTAGTATTTAGTCATTAAGAGTTTTAGGACACTTCGGAAGGAGCTAGGAGTTAGAGACTTGGAAACTAGACACTTGGATAGTCAATACCCTTGTGAGCACCGGAGTACTCAAGTTACCTAGCCCACGGGCTGCGGGTGCATAAGTGTGAACTTGCGTCGGGTTTCGTCGTCGACTCCTATGGATGCCTGAAGAAAGTTGCTGACAGGCAGTCAGTGAAGTGTCCGGTGGATTCCAAGGAATGCAAGCAGAGGGGACAGAGTCTAGGTCACCAGCGAGGAGCCGGGAAGGAACCAGGCGATGTCGTGAAGATGCAGGTGAAGAGGTGAAGCTTGTCGCAGCAGCCACGGGTACCAGGAGGCGTCGAGGACGACCAGAACCAGGAGGCGAGCTGTCCCACGAAGGCTCTTGCTGTCGGCGGCGTCGATGTCGAGTTAGGACCCAACAAGCCTTGGCAAGCGTAACCCACGCAGGATGGAGGACTTGCTTCTGTCGCAGACCGGGAAGGTCTGGGGTGCTTCCCTTTCACAGGGGAGCGAGTGCCAGTCTGGAGGAGCCGGACCAGCAAAGCAAAGTTGAAGGTTCGTCGTCACAGAGGTCGCTAGCCAACGGGCCAACAACCGGACAACACGTCGAGCAACTCAGGTGCAGAAGGGCCCCACGCAGAACACGTGAAGTGTGGGGAGCTGATCTTCTTTGCAGATGGTGCTCGGGATTGGGGCTTCTCAATTCCCCAAGCACAGCCTCGAGGAAGCCTCAGAAGTCGCGCTAGTCAGTTACTAGCCACTTTTCCCAAGTCGCCGGTCCCACGTCCCTCGTCGCCTCCACGGGTCTCAGCTTTGCTGTAGATGTGGATCTGGTTCAGAGGTGTCTGGAAGTCACAGCGCTGGTCAGTCTCTGCTGTCGTCCAGTCGCAAAGCAAGCAGCGGTCGCTGGATGGTGCCTGGTTGCCCAGGGTGGTCACTCCTTGGCCACAAGGGAGATTCTTCAGTCTTCTTCCGTAGTCGAATGTCCAGAGTTTCTGTTCAAGATGCAGGTTCAGGATAATCTAAAGTCCTAGGGACTCAGCTCCCACTCTTATACTAATCTGGGGGGCTGGGTTACCTGCTAGGTCCCGCCTATGGGTGGGACCAGGGAGGGGGGTGGTTACACCCCCTTCCCTTTGTCCAGTTTCGCGCCAGGACTGGGGCTGGAGTGCCCCAGCACCGGTTTGAACTGGACTATGCATGGGACACCTTGTGTGCCCCAGGCAGTGTCTCGGTTCATTCATCCCTCCCTGCCCCAATACACTAAGGCCTGTCTAGGGTGGTGCTAGCACCTCCCAAGGCAGGAAACCTATTGTCCAAGCCTCCTCGCTGGAAGGTCTCCCAGCAGCAGGAGGTCAGACTTGTGTCTGTGGCAGCAGCGTCCATTTTGTGACGCTGGGGCTCTGGTTAACTTTAACCGGGTAGTAGGTCCTCAACATGTCTTCTCCCTCTAGAAGGGAGGAATACTATCCTCACCGCCAGAAATGGTGTGGGGGTAGTATTCCAAAGTGTTAGACACCTTACACGACATGTTTTGATAAAGCCAAAGGAATATGATACTTCCCAGTATGCATCTGTTCTTGGCATGTAGAGCTGCAGATCTATACACTGTGCATAGCTCGCCATCTGGTGTTGGGCCCGGATGTTTGCAGTTTGTTTTTCCTCTTGGAAAGTCTTTGGAAGTCACGAGTTCGGTGACTCCTCCTTTGGTTCGTATTGCGCATGGGCTTCGGCTCCATCCTCCGATTGTTTTTCGCCAGCAGGGAAAGATGGAGCGTAGTAGTAACAGTAAAGAAACCCATGTGTCTTGTATCTAAATAAGATAAAACTGGAACGGATACAGGTAGCCGGGGAGGCGGGTGGGCGTGTATAGATCTGCAGCTCTACATGCCAAGAACAGATGCATACTGGTAAGTAGCATATTCCGTTCGAGGCATATGAGCTGCAGATTATACACTGTGCATAGATTATATAGCAGTACCCAACCCTAGCGGCGACCACCGGCATCCGTTGCAGTTGTTTGAAACAGTGTTTTTAGTACAGCTTGGCCCACACTAGCTTGTTGCTTGGTTTGCACATCTACACAGTAGTGTTTTGTGAAGGTGTGCGGTGTTGACCATGTTGCTGCTTTGCAGATGTCCTCTAGTGGTATGTTTCCTAGGAAAGCCATAGAAGCCCCTATCTTCCTTGTAGAGTGGGCTTTAGGGGGAACAGATAGCGTTAGTTTTGCTTTGTGGTAGCAAATCTGTATGCATTTTACAATCCACCTAGCTATCCCTGATTTAGAAATAGGGTTGCCTTTATGTGGTGGGGAGAAGGAGACAAATAGCTGTTTGGTTTTCCTGAAAGGTTGTGTCCTTTGGATGTAGTAAAGTAAAGCCCTTTTAACATCCAGTGTGTGTAAAGCCCTTTCCGCAACGGTTTGGGGTTGCAAGAAAAAGACTGGTAATTCTACCGACTGGTTTAGATGGAATGGGGAAATGACGTTGGGTAGAAATTTGGGGTTGGTGCGGAGTACAACCTTGTTGTGATGCATTTGTAGAAAAGGTTCCTGTATAGTGAGTGCTTGTATTTCACTAACCCTCCTGAGGGAAGTGATGGCCACTAGAAAAGCTGTTTTCCATGTGAGAAATTGCAGCTCACATTTATGTAATGGTTCGAAAGGGGGTCCCATTAACCGTGTGAGGACTATATTCAAGTTCCAGACAGGTGAGGGTGGTACTCTGGGTGGAATTACTCTTTTGAGGCCTTCCATAAAGGCTTTGATGGCAGGCACTTTGAAAAGTGAGAGGTGCTGTCTTTTCTGTAAGTAAGCAGCAATTGCAGCGAGGTGTAACCGAATGGAAGTATACGCTAGGTTACACCTTTGTAAATGGAGTAAATAACATATAATGTGCTGTATGGATACATTTAAATTATTGATTGTGTTGTTGTGGCAGTAAACAACAAATCTTTTCCACTTTGCTGCATAGCACGCTCTAGTAGTAGGGCGTCTAGCTTCCCTGATAATGTTCATGCAATCAGGGGGAAGGTTAAGGTATCCGAATTCTAGGACCTCAGGAGCCAGATCGCAAGGTTGAGCTGAGCTGGGTCCGGGTGCCTGATCTCTCCATGGTTCTGGGTTAGGAGGCATGGTGAGAGGTGTAGCTTTTGGTGTGGTACTACCGAGAGTTCCAGCAGTGTGGTATACCACGGTTGTCTGGCCCATGTCGGAGCTACTAGGATGAGCGTTAGGGAATGCTGTTGTAGCTTTCGCACCACTAATGGAATTAGTGGGAGAGGTGGAAAAGCGTATGCAAATTTGTTTGACCAGTTCATCCACATCGCATTGCCTTTGGACAATGGGTGTGGATATCTGGCGGCGAAGCTTGGGCATTTTTTGTTTTCGTGGGTGGCGAATAGGTCTATGTGTGGATGCCCCCACATCTGAAAGAACGGGTGAAGAACTTGTGGGTGAAGTTCCTACTCGTGGATCTGCTGCGTCTGTCTGCTGAGCAGATCTGCCACGGTGTTTTGGACTCCTGGGAGGTGTTGGGCTAGGAGGAAGATCTTTTGTGGAATTGCCCATCTCCATATGCTCTGTGCTAATTGAGAGAGCTGTGGAGAGTGTGTGCCCCCCTGTTTTTGAATGTAGTACATGGCAGTCATGTTGTCTGTGCGAATGAGGACTGCCTTGCCTGAAATCTGCGTCTGGAAGGATTTTAGGGCGAGGAAGGTTGCCAGTAACTCCAGATGGTTGATGTGGAGTAACTTCTGTTGCGGCGTCCATGTGCCCTGTGCTGTGAGATGTAACAGACGAGCTCCCCAGCCGGAGAGCGATGCATCTGTTAGGATTATTTGTGGGACTGGGTCCAGGAACGGTCGACCTCTGGAAAGGTTTGTGGTGTTCCACCACTGCAGAGAGCGATGGGTGCGACCGTCTACCAACACCAGATCTGTCAGTTGTCCCTGGGCCTGGTTCCACTGGCGCGCTAAGCACTCTTGGAGTGGACGCATTTGGAGTCTTGCATGGGGCACTATAAAGATGCAAGAGGCCATCATCCCCATGAGCTGCATAAACACTCTTGCTGGGAGAGAGTGTTGGCATAGGAATTTTTGACGTAGAGCCTGTATTTTTGCAATCCTGGCAGGATTGGGATAGGCTATGGCTTTTGAGGTGTCTATGGTGGCACCGAGGTACTGTTTTGTGTGTGATGGTACCAGGTGGGATTTTTGATGGTTCACCGTGAAACCTAGCTGGTGAAGTAGTTGGACCATAGCGGCGGTATGTTGCACACATTGTTGGTAGGACGTGGCTTTTATTAGCCAGTCGTCCAGATACGGGAAGACGTGAATGTGCTGTCTTCTGAGGTGTGCAGCCACTACTGCTAGGCACTTGGTGAAACCCCTTGGTGCTGTTGTTACCCCGAACGGGAGCACCTTGAACTGGTAGTGTTGTCCGTCCACCACAAATCTGAGGTACTTTGTGAGACTGGTGTACTGGGATGTGAAAGTATGCGTCTTTCAAGTCCAGAGTGGTGAGAAAATCGTTCTGGGAGAGGAGTGGAAGAACCTGTTGAAGGGCTACCATGTGAAAATGGTCTGAATGTATGTAAGTGTTTAGAGGTCGGAGATCTAGGATAGGTCGTAGAGTCTCGTCTCTCTTTGGAATCAGAAAGTACAGGGAGTAGACCCCTAAATTTTGTTGATTTATGGGGACCTGCTCTATTGCTCCTTTTTGCAGGAGGGAGATCACCTCTTGTGTTAGAAGCGCAGTATGTTCTTGAGACATAGGGCGGTGCCTGGGTGGAATGTTTGGGGGGGCAGATGTTAGTTCTAAGCAATACCCTGACTGAATAATTTGTGTCACCCATCTGTCTGAGGTGATTGTCTCCCAGACGTGAAGGAAATGTTGTATTCTGCCTCCGACAGGAGTGGAATGGTCTGGAGGGAGCGGGGGAAAGTCATTGGGCAGGAGGTGTGGCAGAGCGGGCGGTATTTGTTTTGCCTCTGACCTCATTATTATTGCCTCTGTATCCGCCTCTTTGATAACCCTTTGTGAAGGTAGATTGAGGAGGGGATTTATAGGATGTGGATGCACTATCCGAGGAGTAGCCTCTGCCCGTGCCCCGAAAGGAAGAGCGGCGAAAGGAGCGCCTGGGAGTATGTGACTGCAGGGCTCCCATGGACTTCGCCGTGTCTGTATCTTTCTTCATCTTTGAGGGCTTCGTCTACTTTGGGGCCAAATAGATGATCTTGGTCGAATGGGTGGTTTAATATAGAGGCTTGTACCTCCGGTTTAAACCCTGAAACTCTGAGCTAGGCATGGCGACGGAGAAGGACACTGGTGTTTATGGCCCTGAAGGCTGTATATGCTGCATCTAGGGCACAGCGTATCGAGGTATTAGTTATTGTTTTTCCCTCTTGAATCAATTCATTAGCCCTAGTCTTGTACTTTTCAGGGAGATGGTGCATGATGGTCTCTAGCTCATCATAATGAGCTCTGTCGTATCGGGCCAACAGTGCTTGCGTATTGGCGATACGCCATATATTGGCAGATTGTGACGCAGTGCGCTTCCCTGACGCGTCTAGGAGCTTGGACTCTTTGTCAGGTGGTGGTGCTTCGCCTGACGCCTGAGAATTTGAGCGCTTCCTAGCTGTAGATACCACTAGGAAATCCAATGGTGCAGGGCCTTTAATGTATGAAGGGTCTGTGGGGGCGGCATTGTATTTCTTCTCTATACGAGGGTTTAGGACCCTGGCCCTGACTGGGTCTTTAAAAACCTCAGGTGCATGTTTAATTACGCCCTTTAACATAGGTAGAATGGCAGTAGACCTATGTCAAAAGTGTCTAGGAGAAAATCTTCCTCCACTGGGTCAGTATGTAACTCCACCACGTGGTAGTGTGCCGCCCTTTGTAACAAGTGGTGAAAGCCCAAGGAATCTTCAGGTGGGGATGGCCTAGATGGGTAAAGGTCATCCAGTGGGACATCTGGGATGTCCGGATTGTTATAATCATCCCATGGGTCTGGAGATCCAGTAGGGGTGGGGTCTTGTGGCACATCTGCTGGATCATAATAAGGGTCTCCCAAATAGTCTGGGACAGGAGACAAGGTGGGGGAACGATGAGGTGGAGGGGGTGGTGGTGGAGAGGGTGGAGGAGGTGGGGAAGGCACCCTGAAAGGAGAGGTAGCAATGTCCTTTCTCTTTGGAGGTGGAGGTGGAGCTGGTTTGTCCAAGTGTCTCTTTTTTGAAGACAATGTCAAGTGTCCAGTTTTAGGATCCTTGGTGAGTGTTTTTTGCAGAGGATCCGGCGTGAAAAGTTCCTGCGACACTGGTTGTTCGTTCGGCGCCGAAGTTTTCGGGGCCGACGGCTTTTTAGGCTTATCTAAGCCGTGCTTCTTTGGAACCTCCGATTTTTTGGTCGGAGTCGAGGAAGGCTTCGGCACGGGAGTGTCAGTGCCGAGGGCCTTGTGATGTTAGGTCGGCGCCGGGTGGGCAGATTTCGACACCGAAGGCTTTGGTGCCGGGTTCGGTGTGGAGGTGGAGGCCGATTTTTTCCTCGGTGCCGAAGGGTGTTTTTCGGCACCGGTAGTCGGCTGGCTGGAGCCCGAGCTGCCGGAAGGCTTAGTAGGCTTCTTTACCGGGCCTGAAGGCAGGGTGTGAGAAGCAGTGTCCTTGGTCTTGCCTAGTCCCGAAGGCGAAGGTGTGACCGAAGCCTTTTTCGGTATCGGCGTGGGAGGGGGTATTGTACTCACGACCCGCTGCGCCGGGGTGATGTCCTCCACATCTGAGTCGTCGGCCTCGGAAGCGCTGACGAGGTCGTCGTCCTCCTGTTCGATGTTCTGCTGTCCCGGAGCTTCGACGTAGTCTCCGAAGATGTCGACTGGAGCGGAGGTCGAGGAGTGCGCCATGTTGCGTCTAGCCCGTCGATCTCGAATGGTCTTTTTTGAGCGAAAAGACTTGCAGGCTGGACAGTCTCGGGCCTCGTGTTCTGGGGAGAGGCAGAGGTTGCACACCTCATGAAGATCGGTGTGGGGAAACTTGGACCCACATCAAGGGCACTTCTTGAAGGGAGTTCTTTCCATCAGCCGAGACCGGAGCCGGAATAGGCCCGAAGGCCGCCGTCGACGACCGGAATCGAAGAAGCTCGATGAGCGAGGATTTTTGCGTCAATCGTTGAACTGGGAAGTTCGGAACCGGAGCGCGAAGTATTACATCCAAGCCCGATGGCGGAAAAAAACAATCTGAGGATGGAGCCGAAGCCCATGCGCAATACGAACCAAAGGAGGAGTCACCGAACTCGTGACTTCCAAAGACTTTCCAAGAGGAAAAACAAACTGCAAACATCCGGGCCCAACACCAGATGGCGAGCTATGCACAGTGTATAATCTGCAGCTCATATGCCTCGAACCCATAGTTACCATAACCGCGAGGATTATAAGGCACTTTAAGAGTATATGGTAGGCAATATCATAGAACAGCTATAAGGACATGGTTCCGAAAGCTGCAGACAGGCTCAGCTCATACTAGAGCACCATCTCACATGTTACCAAGCACTCTGCCTTCAGGATTGTTAAGGCCTGCCATAGGAGTGACTGATAGGTTACCCATGTGTCTATATATAAGGTAGGCATAGGAATACTATACCCAAGCAAGGGGTGCTTACACGACCTTGCCCCAGCTGAGTGATCAGCCAGTTGTGTCATAATGGAAGGCCAGCCACGGGTGGCATAATACATGCTGCAGCCCCTGGTAGGCCTAGGGTACACCTATGCCCTGGGTACCTAAGGTACACTGTACAGGGTCCAAAAAGGTGATCCTTACCAATTGGGTCATGCACCTAAAGTGCATAGTGAATTTAGAGAGAGAACAGCTGGGCTGTGGGTCTGATTAGCAGGCCCACAGCCACATCTAAGTCGAAAACCAGTGAAGCAAAAGCAAAAAGTGGGGGTGAACACAGAAAGCAGACCCTACTCTCCTACACAACCCCCCCCCCCAAACTTAGGGACATTAAACTAACCTTGACCAGTTGAGTCTTCATGTTCTAAGTGGAAATATCTGGAGAGTCCATCTGCATTGGTATGGTCAGTCCCAGGTCCATGTTCCACTGTGAAGTCCATCCCCTGTAGGGAAATAGACCACCTAAGCAGTTTGGGATTTTCACCCTTCATCTGATTTACCCACAAGAGGGGCTTATGGTCTGTCTGAATCTTGAAGTGAGTGCCAAACAGGTATGGCCTCAGCTTCTTCAGGGCCCAAACCACAGCAAAGGCCTCCCTCTCAATGGCTGACCAACGTTTCTCTCTAGGGGTCAGCCTTCTACTAATAAAAGCAATGGGCTGGTCTTGACCATCTACATTCAGTTGTGAAAGAACAGCTCCCACACCCAACTCAGAAGCATCTGTCTGGACAATGAACTCTTTGGAGTAGTCTGGACTTTTCAGAATTGGTGCAGTGCACATGGCCTGCTTCAGGTCATCAAATGCTTTCTGACAGCTTACTGTCCACTGAACTTTCTTTGGCATTTTCTTAGAGGTCAAGTCATTAAGTGGTGTCACAATGGACCCATAGTTCTTAACAAACTTTCTGTAGTACCCAGTCAGGCCCAAGAAAGCTCTGACCTGAGTCTGGGTAATTGGAGGAGTCCAGTTCTTTATGGTCTGGATCTTGCTCTCCAGTGGTTGAACCTGACCCCCACCTACTAGGTGGCCCAGGTACACAACCTTGCTCTGCCCTATCTGGCACTTAGTGGCCTTGATAGTGAGGCATGCCTTTTGCAGGGCCTCTAAAACATTCCTCAGGTGGACCAGGTGATCCTCCCAGGTGGAGCTAAAGACAGCAATATCATCAAGATAAGCTGCACAGTAGTCATCCAGACCTGTAAGGACTTGATTCACCAACCTTTGGAAAGTGGCAGGTGCATTCTTCAAACCAAAGGGCATTACCACAAATTGATAATGTCCTCCTGGGGTCGAGAAAGCAGTTTTGGCCTTTGCATTCTCAGCTAGTCTGATTTGCCAGTAGCCTGCTGTCAGGTCAAATGTGCTCAAAAACTTGGCAGCTGCCAATCGGTCAATGAGCTCATCTGCCCTAGGTATTGGGTGGGCATCTGTCCTAGTGACAGCATTGAGACCTCTGTAATCCACGCAAAACCTCCTCTCTCTCTTACCATCTTGGGTGTGAGGTTTTGGCACAAGAACTACAGGACTAGCCCAAGGGCTCTCTGAAGGTTCAATGACTCCCAGCTCCAACATCTTTTGTACCTCAATCTTTATGCAGTCCCTGACATGTTCAGGTTGCCTGTAGATTTTACTCTTCACAGGCAGACTGTCACCAGTGTCCACCTCATGGGTGCACCAGTTTGTCTGACTTGGGGTCAGAGAGAACATATGTCTGTAGGCCTGCAGAACTTGCCTGCAGTCCTGTTGCTGATGGTCAGTGAGGCTGTCAGAAAAGACCACACCATCAACTGAACCATCACCAGGGTTCTGAGTCAGCAGGTCTGGGAGAGGGTCACTCTCTTCCTCCTGCCCCTCATCTGTAGCCATGAGTAAGCCCATGTCTGCCCTGTCAACATATGCCTTTAACCTGTTGACATAAAGCACCCTGTGGGGGCTTCTGGGAGTCCCAAGGTCCACCAAGTAGGTGACTTCTCCCTTCTGTTCAACAATAGTGTGGGGTCCAGACCATTTGTCCTGGAGTGCTGCTGGGGCCACTGGCTCCAACACCCACACTTTCTGTCCTGGCTGGTACACAGTCAGCACAGCCTTTTGGTCATGCCAAGTTTTTTGAGTTTTTGGCTTGCCTCAAGGTTTTTAGAAGCCTTCTTCATATACTCTGCAGAGGCCAAGTACATAATCCACTATGTCCAGTTTGGGTTGTCTGAGAGGTCTCTCCCATCCTTCCCTTACTAAACACAGGGGTCCCCTTACAGGATGCCCAATCAAAAGCTCAAAAGGGCTGTAGCCAACCCCCTTTTGTGGGACCTCTCTGTAAGCAAACAGAAGGCAGGGTAAAAGGATGTCCCATCTTCGCCTAAGCTGGTCTGGTAAACCTTTTATCATCCCTTTTAGTGTCTTGTTGAATCTCTCCACAAGCCCATTGCACTGTGGGTGATAGGGTGTAGTGAATTTGTAGTTCACACCACACTCCTTCCACATTGCAGTCAAATATCCTGACATGAAGTTGGCACCTCTGTCAGAAATAACCTCCTTTGGAAAGCCCACTCTGGAGAATACTCCAAGTAGGGCCCTTGCCACAACAGGAGCTGTTGTGGTCCTTAGGGGTATAGCTTCTGGATACCTGGTGGCATGGTCCACTATCACCAGTATGAATCTGTGCCCAGATGCTGTTTGGGGGTCCATTGGTCCTACAATGTCTATCCCCACTGTCTCAAAGGGGACCCCCACCACAGGCAGTGGTATGAGGGGGGCCATTGTGGTGCCACCTGATTTGCCACTGGCTTGGCAGGTGACACAGGAGCGACAAAACTCCTTGGTATCTTCTGACATGTGAGGCCAGTGAAAGTGAGGGACAAGTCTGTCCCAGGTCTTATTCTGGCCTAAGTGTCCTGCAAGGGGAATATCATGGGCCAAGGTAAGAAGGAAGCCTCTGAAACTCGAGGTTATGACCAACCTCCTGGACGCACCGGGCTTGGGGTCTCTAGCCTCTGAGTACAGTAGCCCTTCATCCCAATACACTCTATGGGTACCTTGAGCATTCCCTGCAGCCTCAGCAGCAGCCTGCTGTCTGAGGGGTTCAAGAGAAGGACAGTCTAATTGTTCCTGCCTCAGATCTGCCCTTGAAGGTCCCCCTGTCCCAAGAAACTCAACCTGGTCAGGTTCCAGTTCTTCTAGGACAGTTCCTTCAGGGCTCTCAGAATCATCCTCCTGTGAGGGCTGACTCTCTACCTGAGGCAGGGGGGAAGGCACAGCCTTAACCCTACTGCTCTTTCTCTTGGGTTGTGTCTGGTCCATTGTCCCAGGATCCAGCACTTGTTCAGTGTTGCACTTTTTGGCCTGGGACCTGGTCACAGCAAGGACATGTGCATCTATTCCCAGCATTTCTGCATGGGTCCTATACTCCACTTCAGCCCACACTGAAGTTTCAAGGTCATTTCCCAACAGACATTCTACAGGGAGATCTGAACTCACCACAACTTTCTTGAGGCCAGTTACCCCTCCCAGGAGAAGTTAACAATTGCCACACTATGGGAGGTAGTGGCATTGCTAGCGTTGGTCACTAGGTAGTTCTCACCTAGCATGATCTGTCCAGGGTCCACAAAGGCAGGTGTCACCATTGTGACACTAGCACCTGTGTCCCTGTAGGCCTGAGCCATTCTCTGGTTGATCAAATGAGTCTGTCTGTACTTGCCCAGGTTACTGGGACCCACAGTAGAGGACACAGCTAGGTCCCCATCACAGATCAGAACAGCCTGAGTGGGTATTCTGACTAGGCCAGAATCCACTTCAGTTCCCAGGGTTAACCCTATTACACCCTTTTGCTGGGAACCACCACTTACAGCTGGACTAGGGGGTACAGTTGCCTTAGGGGCAATGGTGGTTTGGGGCTTGTCCTTTTTGGTGCACTCACTAAACCAATGTGAATTAGACTTACAATAGTTACACCAAGGTTTCTTTTGGCCATCTTTCTTTTTATCCTTTTTGGGACCACCCTCCCCCTGAGCCTTTTGGGGGCCTGGTGAAGACTTCTGGTCTTTTGATTTCTGCTCATTACCCTTCTGGTCTGCCTTTTTCTGATCACCGCCCTGGTTCTGGTTTTTCTGCTTAACTCTAGTCCTGACCCACCTATCTGCCTTCTTTCCCAATTCCTGGGGAGAAGTTAGGTCATAGTCAATCAAGTGTTGATGCAGCAGCTGGTTTTGTTCTCTCATGGTCAAATTATACAATCCTGTATAGTCATTAACCTTACTACCCAATAACCAGCCTTCCAAAGCCTTAGTGGCACAATCAACAAAGTCAGTCCAGTCCTGAGTCTGTGTCTTCTGGGTATCCCTGAACAACAACCTGTATTGTTCAGTGGTTAGGCCAAACCCATCAATCAGAGCACTCTTCAGGACAGTGTAATTGTCAGCATCCTCATCACTAACTGTGAGGAGCTTGTCTCTACCTTTCTCGGAGAAGGAGAGCCACAAGATAGCTGCCCACTGACTTTGGGGTACCTGCTGCACTTTGCAAGCTCTCTCCAAAGCAGTTATCCATTTGTGGATGTCATCCCCACACTTGTAGGGAGGGACAATCTTGCTCAGGTTTCTATTATCATAGGCCCTGTCTCTATCCTTAGGGATATTGCTGCCACCAGTGGGTCCTAGCCCACTTAACTTTTGCTCTCTGGCCAGAGCAAGTCTCTCTTTGGCAAGGGCAAGTTCTTCCCTTTCAATCCTCAGATTGACTTCCCTCATTCTGGCCTGATGTTCTTTTCTCTGTGGAGAAGTCATTCCCCTGTGAGAAGAGGCATTGGAGCTATTAGAGACATGGGAGTGGATAGATTCCCTTGAAGGGGATCTTCCTCTACTGCTTCTCTGGTTAAGTCCACTTGAGGGTCTGAATGGGGGGACCCCAGTCAGACTCCCATGTAGGCTTAAGTTAGCCTGGCTAAGTCTCCTAACTTGGACCTGGCTGTCTACCTCATCTTCTGAAGTCTCTTCTGACTCATCTGTAGAGGGTAGACCCTCACCTGTACCTGGGGTACTATCCTAGGAGGCTCTCTGAGCATCATACTCTTCTAAGATCTCCACTAGTTGGATGAGGGTAGGGTTTGAACCCGGTTTTAACTTTATGGAGGTACACAATTGTCTCATCTCCTGAAAAGTTAGGGTATCCTATCTAGTGGGTATCTTTTTAGGATCTACCCCTCCTGAGAGAGAATCAACTTGATCTCCTCTCAGAGACATGATCTAGTGAGGGTGTGGTGTGTGCACTAACCTACACTAGTTGTACCTAAGTTCAGTAGAACTTAAGTATTTATAAGCTATGTTATATGTGCCTTACAAATATCTTTGTGATCTTTCAATTTGATATCTCAAGATTCCAATGGTATTACAACAGCAAGCTCAGATCCCACCGCTGCCACCAATGTGAGAAGTTGGCCTGATATATGATGTCACTAGTTCTAGTGTACACCTTGTATCAGTCCAAACAAACCTTATGGTGATTGGTTGTAAAGTCAATCTTATAGACCAGCTATCCTAGTGGTAGCATGGACAAGAGCAGTCTTAGGCTAAACTCTGTATGGCATGTGAAGCCAGCTGTTATACCATTTGCAACCCCTTGAATACCAAATGAAAGGACACCACAACAGATATAAAAATAGAATGTATTTATTCTAGTCAAAACACCCTCAGCACTCTTTATGAGATTCGAGGTAAGTACAACACAGTCTTATTCAAGCATACATAAGTCACACAGGTAAGTAATACAGTTAGGCCCTAGGGGCCACGCAAACCATATACTAAGTAAGTGGTATAAGAACCACTGTCACGAACACAGGTTAGGCGTAGGCCATCGCTGGGGCTACACTATCCTATCAGTTGCTAGGCAGTGGGAGGCCCACGGGTTTCAGGTGCAGAGTGTAAACACTCACGCGTAATGCGTTCAAGTCGATAGAAATAGTAGTATTTAGTAATTAAGAGTTTTAGGACACTTCGGAAGGAGCTAGGAGTTAGAGACTTGGAAACTAGACACTTGGATAGTTAATACCCTTGTGAGCACCGGAGTACTCAAGTTACCTAGCCCACGGGCTGCGGGTGCATAGGTGTGAACTTGCGTCGGGTTTCGTCGTCGACTCCTATGGATGCCTGAAGAAAGTTGCTGACAGGCAGTCAGTGAAGAGTGTCCGGTGGATTCCAAGGATGGAATCAGGAAGGAGGATGCCTGCAAGCAGAGGGGACAGAGTCTAGGTCACCAGCCAGGAGCCGGAAAGGAACCAGGAAGGAACCAGGCGATGTCGTGAAGATGCAGGTGAAGAGGTGAAGCTTGTCGCAGCAGCCACGGGTACCAGGAGGCGTCGAGGACGACCAGAACCAGGAGGTGAGCTGTCCCACGTAGGCTCTTGATGTCGGCGGCGGCGATGTCGAGTTAGGACCCAACAAGCCTTGGCAAGCGTAACCCACGCAGGATGGAGGAATTGCTTCTGTCGCAGACCAGGAAGGTTTGGGGTGCTTCCCTTTCACAGGGGAGCGAGTGCCAGTCTGGAGGAGCCGGACCAGCAAAGCAAAGTTGAAGGTTCGTCGTCACAGAGGTCGCTAGCCAACGGGCCTACAGCCGGACAACACGTCGAGCAACTCCGGTGCAGAAGGGCCCCACGCAGAACACGTGAAGTGTGGGGAGCTGATCT
Organism: Triturus cristatus; assembly: GCF_964204655.1. Lineage (NCBI taxonomy): Eukaryota > Metazoa > Chordata > Amphibia > Caudata > Salamandridae > Triturus > Triturus cristatus. Next base: position 448,402,961 of record NC_140580.1, read on the forward strand.
TCTTTGCAGATGGTGCTCGGGATTGGGGCTTCTCAATTCCCCCAAGCACAGCCTCGAGGAAGCCTCAGAAGTCGCGCTTGTCAGTTACTAGCCACTTTTCCCAAGTCGCCGGTCCCACGTCCCTCGTCGCCTCCACGGTTCTCAGCTTTGCTGTAGATGTGGATCTGGTTCAGAGGTGTCTGGAAGTCACGGCGCTGGTCAGTCTCTGCAGTCGTCCCTCGTAGGATCAGTCGCAAAGCAAGCAGCGGTCGCTGGATGGTGCCTGGTTGCCCAGGGTGGTCACTCCTTGGCCACAAGGGAGATTCTTCAGTCTTCTTCCGTAGTCGAAGGTCCAGAGTTTCTGTTCAAGATGCAGGTTCAGGATAATCTAATGTCCTAGGGACTCAGCTCCCACTCTTATACTAATCTGGGGGGCTGGGTTACCTGCTAGGTCCCTCCTATGGGTGGGACCAGGGAGGGGGGTGGTTACACCCCCTTCCCTTTGTCCAGTTTCACGCCAGGACTGGGGCTGGAGTGCCCCAGCACCGGTTTGAACTGGACTATGCATGGGACACCTTGTGTGCCCCAGGCAGTGTCTCGGTTCATTCATCCCTCCCAGCCCCAATACACCAAGGCCTGTCTAGGGTGGTGCTAGCACCTCCCAAGGCAGGAAACCTATTGTCCAAGCCTCCCTCGCTGGAAGGTCTCCCAGCAGCAGGAGGTCAGACTCGTGTCTGTGGCAGCAGCGTCCATTTTGTGACGCTGGGGCTCTGGTTAACTTTAACCGGGTAGTAGGTCCTCAACATGTCTTCTCCCTCTAGAAGGGAGGGATAATATCCTCATCCCCAGAAATGGGATGGGGGTATTATTCCAAAGTGTTAGACACCTTACACGACATGTTTTGATAAAGCCAAACCATAGTTACCATAACCGCGAGGATTATAAGGCACTTTAAGAGTATATGGTAGGCGATATCATAGAACAGCTATAAGGACATGGTTCCGAAAGCTGCAGACAGGCTCAGCTCATGCTAGAGCACCATCTCACATGTTACCAAGCACTCTGCCTTCAGGATTGTTAAGGCCTGCCATAGGAGTGACTGATAGGTTACCCATGTGTCTATATATAAGGTAGGCATAGGAATACTATACCTAAGCAAGGGGTGCTTACACGACCTTGCCCCAGCTGAGTGATCAGCCAGTTGTGTCATAATGGAAGGCCAGCCAGGGGTGGCATAATACATCTTGCAGCCCCTGGTAGGCCTAGGGTACACCTATGCCCTGGGTACCTAAGGTACACTGTACAGGGTCCAAAAAGGTGAGCCTTACCAATTGGGTTATGCACCTAAAGTGCATAGTGAATTTAGAGAGAGAACAGCTGGGCTGTGGGTCTGATTAGCAGGCCCACAGCCACATCTAAGTCGAAAACCAGTGAAGCAAAAGCAAAAAGTGGGGGTGAACATAGAAAGCAGACCCTACTCTCCTACAGCCCTTGCCAAGCTATTGATCCCTGTTTTATCGGTGGTACAGAGTACTGACAAATCATTGAAGGAGCTAGTCACAGAAGCAAAAAATAACTTACCCCGCTCGGTGGTCAAGCCCTCTGTACAACAACAATGCCATTAGGACGCTGTCACCTGCCCCGATTCGACCTATAATCCCTTAAATGCCCATGGAGGGCAACAACATGGGACTTTCTCAACTCACTAAAACATCCTAGGGCTTTATACCCCAAAGTGATCCCGATATTAGGACAGGCTGCCCTAACCCCAGGAATGTCACTGCTGGTCCTGCCCCTGAAGAACCAGAAGGCAACAGAAAAAATATGCAGATGTTACATCTGTCTCCGGTTTGCACACCGTACGTCATAGTATTTACGAACACCCCCCCCCCCCCCCCCCCCCCCCTTATGACCCACTGAAGTTGAAACTGATGCTCGGCTGAAGAACCAAGTGATTTAATGGTTCAGCCCCATTCGTGGGTGCCTTAGTAGTGACGTTCGGAGAGTACAGTGTGTTGGTAATACCCCGAAAAAGGGTGCTGGTGATTGCATAGTAATAAACATCCGCAATACGAAGTTGGTGGAGTACATCCTGAATCGACTTTCCAGTGCCCAAAGGCTCCCGCAAGGCATAATTCCTGTCCCCTTGGGCATTTTCTAGCACAGTGCTGTTAACCTGCACACTCTTGATTCGATGGCACCCAGAAAATAATAGGAATTTTTATATACCAACATCAAACCGATACAATGTTCTTGAGAAGGTAGACTAACTGCTAGACGTCAGGGGGATATTATCTCCAATGAGAAATCCGCTGATAACATTGAAACGGACAAACCTATAGCCAATACGGACAAACTGGCTTATTCAGCTGAGCACCCCGAGGACAGTGTCTTGCCCACTGAACACTCTTAACACCTACCACAATTTGAAATGAGGGCACAAACCTTGGATATCACCAGCCCACTAAGTCTAATCAATAGAGCCATTGGGATTGACCCTGCTCCTTCACATGTAGTTGACTTGCTTTTCCATTCCACCTCATAACAGTTTGGCTTTGCTGGATATTACAGACCTTACTCTCCTTTACTGGAATATTGCCAGTCTGAGCAGCAAATTAGCTGACAAAACCTGGGAAACATTCATTACAAGGCCACAGATTATTTGCCTACAGGTGACGTGATCCCAGGCAAATACGCATATTAATGGCTTCCACAGCGCGTCTACCCCTACAGTCACACCGCCATCTGGGCATTAGCCTGGAGGCCTCCTAACCCTACTCAGCACCACAACGGGAGTCAAAATAGTAAAAACTTTATTGGGCTCAGCCCTCTTCCAAATAATCTCTGTCACTGACTGCGGCATCTCTAGTGGTACTTAATTTTTACCGTACCAACTTTCTTGGTAATAACGTGCACATTATCGAGTCACTTTCATATGCGTTGGAGACTGTGCTACTAAACTTGAACGGGGACTTTATCATGTGAGGTTGGCACTTCAATTTAAGATTATGCTCAATTGTTGACAAATGAGTGCGGGGGAGGGGACAATGATTTTTGTAACCTCTCACACTTTATCCATAATCCTTGTGGTGATAAACTGAATAGGCTAATGAAGGCCGATGACCTAATTCTGACTGTAGATCTTGTAGCCAAGGACGTCTTTATGCAACACACGCTCACAGGCAGAGGCAAAGGGCTATGACTGATTTTATTGCACTTTCCAAATCTTGGGCCAGGAAGGTGTGTAACTTACAGCTCATGAAAACCCTAATCAGCGACCACAACAAGCTGGTCCTTAGCCTCCACGTAGGTCTGGATACAGTGTTATGTAAAGTGGCTTGTCAGATTGAATACACAAGAAATGGCAGGATGTGGAACCCAACGTATTTCTCGAAACACTCTTGGAAAATCAGAAGGAGCAGTTTGAGATATGCCAAAACTCGGATTCTGATCCTGAAAAGATATTAGGGGCCTTGGATACAATTCGTAGGAAGATCTCTGAACAGCTAAAGGAATCCAAACGGCCACATGCCCACAAACCACACAAATGGGTTGGCAAATCATGCTCACAAGGACACAAAAATCTAATAAACACAGTTAAAAGCCACCCAATGGATCTGGTAGAAATCAGCTCTTGTAGAAAGGATTACAAAGAGGTGCTCAAGAAGAGAAAAGAGGAGATTAGAATAAAGGCCTGGGAACAGCGAGAAGACGCAAATGTAAGGATTGACTCCTCAATTTTGGAGAGTAGTCAATGCACCCTTCTCAAATAGTTCCTCTGCCACCATTGATGTAAACATCCCTGAACATCTGTGGGTCAGCCATTTTACTAGCCTTTATGACTTAAACCAGCCAGTCTACTGTGAGAGCGGCCTCTTAAGTGGCATAGCGAATTTGGGGGATTTTGAACAGCTAGCAATCACTGACAAGGATGTCATCTCAGCATGACCTGGTGCTCGAGCAGAAGGCCGCCTGGCCCAGACGGGGTCCCAGTGGATCTTTTTAAAGAAAATCTAACATTCTGGGCACTGTGTTGATGAGCATCCTTTGCTGCGTGTGCACACATGGTCTAGGGCAACGATTGTCCCAATTTTTTAAAACGTGGGACAGGAGTGACCCCCCACTGCTACCAGCCTATATTTTTAATGGATTCGATGGCCAAGATATTGGGCAGAATATTATTGGACCAACTCCAAAATTTAAAAATTTAAAACAACAACGTAACTCCCACCCAGTATGGATTTAAACAGGGTATAGGGACAGGTGATCAATACCTGAACCTCCATTTAATAAGGTGCAAATACATGCTTGCCAAGAAAGGATGCCTTTACTTGGCGTTCAGCGACCTGAGTGCAGCATTCAACAGCGTTATACGGTCAAAACTGTGGAATATGCTAACAAGCAGGGGAGTTAACTCCTGTATTGTTCACCTTCTTGACCAGCTGCACACTGATGTTGAGGGCTGCATCAGATTTGGGCCTGGTGGAGAATGCAACCCCTATATAAAGATCAGAAAAAGGGTTAGACAGGGGTGTGTGTTGGCACCATTCCTCTTTAGCATTTATATCAATGGCCTTGACGACTACTTGGTGGGGGCTGTGGCCGATTCTTCCCCCCCCCCCCACCCCCAGGGCAGGGAATCGCCTGTTACCTGTCCTTATGTACGCAAATGACTGCATCCTTATGGCCAAAACAGGCTTGGGTCTTCAAAAACTCCTAGATGCCTACTCAAATTTCATGTCTGACCTGAACCGTACTACAAATACATCCAAATCATACGCCATGGTATGTAGGCTGTCTCGTTTTCAATGGGAACATACTTAAGTGTGTGACCTCCTTTTCATATTTGGTGATCCAGTTTGACAATAAAATAATCTGGTGGCATCTGAGGAGTGAGAGCGTAACTTAGCCTGAACAAGTCACAGCATCCCTCTTTAGATTTGCAGCTAGGTTAGGGTTCATGCTCCTAAAATCTGACTAACATATCCACCACTCAAATTACTTTCATATTTTCACTATACTAATTCACCACTAATCCTTTATGGGTTCCGGCGTAGCGTTCTAGTTGCCGAGAAAGCGATTCAAAGCCTCGTCGGGGGTAGTAAGTGCAATATAAATGCAATTACTATACAATACAATATAAAACCAGACCAGTACAGATTGTCACTTACGGCGCGGGGTTACACTGATTAGTCCCAATTGCAAACTTGTGAAGACAAATGTCTCCACAGACTGTTTTTCCCCAACTCTGTTCCATCAATTTTAGCACATGAAGAACTAGGTCCCCAATACCTGGGAGATACACAGATGTGGGCACCTACCCTGTTATTGTTATTGGTGTGGTCCAGGCCAGAAGCAGCTTTGACACAAGCTGTAATTGCCGACCGCATTAAACAGGACAGTGTTAATAAACTGAATTGATTAACCCACATCAGAGAAGATCATTTCCAAATTGGCAGAATGGACTTGTTTGATAATCCTTCAGTAAATAACCGAGCAGACAAAAATATAGTAAAAAGTGAATAAATAAAAAAATTGATTGTAGAAAAGAAAGCAAGTTGAAACCGTGAAGAAGTCTGTTGAGTTTATACCTGCTTAAAATACCACACAACCAAAGGTTTTACCTTATAAGATACAGGCTGGGAATGGCCCATCTCTCGGTTTCATACCCTTCAAATGTATACAATAGCAAAGACCTTCGCCCAAGCCCATATAACTCAAAAGCAATACAGTCACAACTTCACCTAGTTTTATTTCTGCAAGATATATAGAGATCAGCAAATTTGTACACGGAGACTACAACTGCAAGGTTTAAACATATGGAAATGCAAAGAAGCATTAGAGCACTTGCAGCTGTTGCAGACCGGCGTTGTATGTTATACCGTCTATAGATTTCTTGCCTCTGTAGTTAAATGCAGGAGAATTGTCGGGAAGCAATTGTATTAATATGCACACTCCCAGAGTGTGGTCTCAGTTAAGTAAAAAACTTCTGCTTTTGCTTACATAATACCTCTATAGCATTAAATGCCATGTGATATGCACTATATCAAGGGGAGGACACGACCTGTATTGTTTGTTTAAATGCACCAAAATACTTTAACTATCTTTTATAGACTTAATCTGCCTGATGTGATTTTATACTAAGGTAACTTTTTATATTTATTTTATCTGTGCTTATTGTTTTATTGCCTGCATTTTATGTGTGCGCTTTTAGGGTTTGATGTAAACCGAATAAAGCTTTGATGAACTGAACTGCATGCAGTTTGTGTGTGGGACCTTTATAGGTGGCGTAATACATGTTGCAGCCCTTAGGGTCACTCTTTAGTACGTACGCCGTGGGTACCATTTACCAGTGTCTTTCGAGGGGGCCAAAGGCCTTACCAAATGGGTTACAATCAACATCTGTATAGTTTTAGGTAAAGCACACTGGCTCTGGGCACTGGTTAGCAGGGACCCAGCGCACTTCCAATTAAAAATCATCATTACCAGTTAGCAAAACATGGGGGTGGCAGGTCAAAAATAGGTACTTTCCTATATACATCTTGTTTTTTCACTTCAGTTTGTAACCTGAACTCCAGGCAATGGGGTAAGAGGTTTTGGAGCTTCAACTCAGCAGAGGCTGAGCTACTCAGATTTTCTATGACAGTCAAGCGGACAAAAAAATCCTCAGTGTTTCACCTCCCCAGCATGGCTTAGCTGCTGAGACTTTCACAGTTGGTCAACTTACTGCACTGAAAAAAGCATTAGGTGGAAAGGTCCCATGTGTTATGAAAGATACTAAAGTTGGAGAACTGTAATTAGAGATACAATTTTCTTCTCCACACTGGATCTTTCATATATTCACCTGCTTGAATAACTATTACCGAAGCGGTAACAATTTAGTGCATACAATAAAGAAGCATAACTTTGTTTACCTCAATTGAACAGACTGTGCAGTATCACTTGTCCTACTGCTGTCTCAGATGTCTTCTTTAAATCAAGGCAGCAATGCTCTGTTAAAGTGTGTGCTTAAGGCCAAGTTGCTGCCTTAGAAAGGTCAGCAATCAGCACTCTAGCAAAGAGTGCAGACTTGGCTGCCTTGTCTCTGGTGGACTGAGCTTTAATGTTACTTCCAGAATGCCAGACGGACCTTGTATGGCAGAAAGCAATGCATGCTGAAATTCAATGATTTATGCCCTGCTAGGATAAGGGCTACAACTTTGTCAGTGTTGCTTGAATGACAGAGTTGACTGATATTCTGAATCTCTAGGTCCTGTAAACGTAGAATTATAATTGGAATTTCAAGTCCAACAAGTGCAGACCCGCCTCAACCGGAGTGGCTGCCTATGGGTAAACATCTGATCTTCAGACTGAAATGGAACGATTACTCTACCTTTGGCAAGCAACAAGTGTTCATTTTTAGTGACACTTCAGACTTCTCAAATTTCAGATATGGAGGCTTTCTCTCATTCCCCTGGTCCATGTGATGGCTAATAAGGAAAAATTGCTTACCTGTAACCCATGTTCTCCTCCCGCGGCATCCTCAGCAAAGTCATAAGCACTGAAAAGTCCCGCTCATGCGCAGGGACACCTGAGCACTTCCTGAATATCACATATACATATTCACTGAAAAAACACAAAGGTTACATGGATGTTATAGTTAGGCTCAGATTTCACTCGTACAAAACCAGTGAAATTCAGCAGTTCTAGCTACCTGAGCTATCTATAACTTACTCTCCCGCAATGCACTGCTTATGACCTCACATATTTCATCAGTCATGACATGTTCAGTGACATTGCTGATGACATCACTGATGACATCATCCACAGAACCACTCCACACCGACTCTCACCCCCATACAACCTCTCTCATATGCCCACTCACACACCCACACACTCAAAGCCTGATGAAGAAGTTACTTACCTTCAGTAACGCTTTTTCTGGTGGATACAGTATCTGCCTGTGGATTCCTCACCTTGTGAATATCCCCTGCGCCAGCAACATTCGGAAACTTTTGTAGCAGTCCACGCCGATGAGGTCGAAGACGTCACAGAGACACGGCTCCGCTTGCAACTCCGCTGACATCACCGGATCCATAAGGAGACCTCGTCGGCGTGATGATGTCAGTTCCGCTCTTTTTTCCGTGCCTTCGAGGCACACGGACGGACTGACAGCAATATATACACAGTATACACATTACATAATATACAAAGCAACACACACAGTGTGGAGAATAAATAGGAAGGCAAAAGAAATAACACACTGCCTTTAACAGCAACAAATGAATATTGACACCATCATTAGAAACGTAGGTATACAAGGGTGGACAACGGGGAGGCGGGTGGGTCAGTGACGAATCCACAGGCAGATACTGTATCCACCAGAAAAAGCGTTACCGAAGGTAAGTAACTTGTTCTTCTGATGGATACATCTGCCAGTGGATTCCTCACCTTGTGAAAAGATTCCCACAGCAGCCCCACTCCCGGAGGAGGGTGTCCACCCTTCTATACCAGAAAGTCCTGAAGGACGGAACGAGACTTTGCCCTAGTAGAATGAGCCCTTAAACCCTCTGGAGGTTCCTTACTGGCTAAAGAGTAACAAATCTTGATGCACAGGACAATGCATCTGGAAAGGGTGCGCTTGTGCACCGCTCTGCCTTTCCTGCAGCCAACAAAGAGCTGGTCGTCCACTCGAATGTCTTTAGTCCTATCAAGGTAAAAGCTCACCGCCCTCTTAGGGTCCAAGCGGTGAAGCCGCTCCTCCTCCTTGGAAGGGTTAGGGGGAGGATAGAAGGTAGGAAGGGTAATGGACTGCCCCAGATGGAAAGGAGTTACCAGATTAGGCAGAAAAGCAGCCCTGGTCCTGAGTACCATTCTTTCAGCATGAATGGTAAAGAACGGGGGTTTTGAACTGAGAGCTTGAAGCTCACTTACCCTCCTTGCCGAGGTGATCGCAACGAGAAAAATAGTTTTGAAAGACAACAGTCTTAAGGGACACTTGTGTAAGGGCTCGAAGGGAGAACCCATCAGGTAAGTTAAGACAAGATTTAAGTCCCATTGAGGCACAATAAAAGGAGTAGGAGGAAAGAACAAGTTACTTACCTCCGGTAACGATAGATCTGTAAGAAACATTAGTTAGTTAGTTAGATTCCTCACCTTAGAATATCCCCAGGCGTCAGGCTGGATCCGGAAAGATTTTTCGTCTGCAATACCCTTGCGCGTCGCTAGGCATAGTCTGCGGCTCCGAGTCAAGCATCGTGCGCCGGGATGACGTCGGAGTATTTAGACGCCGCCCTCACGCGCTGACATCAGTTCTTTTACATAGCTTTCCGTGCCAGGAACGCAGAGCCATGCAAGAGACCAACACTGGTGGCAAAAAATTCTAGGGCCCTGAAAGAGATGACCTCAACCCTAGATATCGGTTCGCAGAACGGGGAGGATGGGTGAGTCGGTGAGGAATCTAACTAATGTTTCTTACAGATATATCGTTCCCGAAGGTAAGTAACTTGTTCAACTGAAAGAAACACGTTAGTTAGATTCCTCACCTTAGAATAGATACCCCAGCAATACCAACCCCGGTGGTGGGTCTGCGAACCAAGATCACACCAGAAAGTCCTGGAGATCAGAACGGCCAAAAAAGCTGTCTCTCCGGACTTGGCTGTCTAGGCAATAATGTTTAGCAAACGTGTGCAGCGAGGCCCACGTTGCTGCCTGACAGATGTCCTGCAAGGGAACTCCCCGGCCCAGGGCAGTAGTCGCCGCTGTGGCCCGAGTGGAATGGGCCCTCAGCCCTACAGGAGGTTCCTTTTTAGCCAAGGAGTAACAAGCTTTGATACACAAAACGACCCACCGAGAGATGGTCCGCTTGTGTACCGCCCGTCCCTTCTTAGCGCCCACGTAGCCAAAGAGTTGGTCTTCCACCCGGAACTGCTTGGTGCAGTCCAAATGAAAGGACAATGCCTGTTTTGGGTCCAGACGGTGGAGCCTCTCTTCCTCTTTCGAAGGAGGCGGAAAGAAGGTGGGCAACATAACAGACTGCCCGATGTGAAAGGCAGTTACCACCTTAGGGAGAAAGGCAGGGCGAGTCCTGAGAACAACTTTGTCCGGATGGACAGAAAGAAAAGGAGGCTGAGAAGAGAGCCTGGAGTTCACTCACCCTTCTAGCAGAGGTGATGGCAACCAGGAAAGCAGTCTTAAGCGTCAAGAGACGAAGGGGACAATTATGAAGTGGCTCAAAGGGAGCGTGTGAGAAGTTGGCCTGATGTATGATGTCACTAGTTCTAGTGTACACCTTATATCAGTCCAAACAACCCTTATGGTGATTGGTTGTAAAGTCAACCTTATAGACCAGCTATCCTAGTGGTAGCATGGACAAGAGCAGTCTTAGGCTAAACTCTGAATGGCATGTGAAGCCAGCTGTTATACCATATATAATCCCTTGAATACCAAATGAAAGGACACCACAACAGATATATATATAAAATAAAGTGTATTTATTCTAGTCAAACCCTCAGCACTCTTTATGAGATTCGAGGTAAGTACAACACATTCTTATTCAAGCATACATTAAGTCACACAGGTAAGTAATACAGTTAGGCCCTAGGGGCCACGCAAACCATATACTAAAGAAGTGGTATAAGGACCCCTGTACGGAAATAGGATAGGCCTAGGGAATCGCTGGGGCTACACTACCCTACCCAAGGTTCGGAAGTGGGAGGCCCACGGGATTCAGGTGCAGAGTGGAAACACTCAAGCGTAATGCGTATAATCGATAGAAATAGTACAGTTCTGAAATAAGCAGTTTTAGGACACTTCTGGTATAGCTAGAAAGTCGAGACTCGGAAACTAGACCCTAGGATAGTCAATACCCTTGTGAGCACCGAAGTACCCAAGTTACCTAGCCCACGGGCTGCGGGTGCATAGGTGTGAACTTGCGTCGGGTTTCGTCGTGGACTTCTATGGATGCCTGAAGGAAAGATGCTGACAGGCAGTCAGTGAAGAGTGTCCGGTGGATCCCAAGGCCGGGATCAAGAAGGAAGGATACCTGCAAGCAGAAGGGACAGAGTCAGGGTCACTAGCCAGTGACCACGTGGAACCAGGAAGGAACCAGGCGATGTCGGGAGATTGCAGGTGAAGAGGTGAAGCTTGTCGCAGCAGCCACGGGTACCAGGAAACGTCGAGGACGACCAGGACCAGGAGGCGAGCTGTCCCACAAAGGCTCTTGCTGTCGGCAGCGTCGAAGTCGAACTAGGACTCACCAAGCCTTGGCAAGCGGATCCCCCGAAGAATGGAGGACTTGCTTCTGGTGCAGACCAGGAAGGTGTGGGGTGCTTCTCTTTTGCAGAGGAGTAGGAGCCAGTCTGGAGGAGCCAAACCAGCAGTGGAAGTTCAAAGGTGTGTCGTTGCAAAGGCCGCTAGCCAACGGGCAAGCAACCGGACAGACGCGGCAAGCAGGAAAATGCAAAGGGCCCCACGCAGGACTCGTGGAGTGTGGGGGGCTGATCTTCGGTGCAGATGGTGCTTGGGGTTGGGGCTTCTCAATCCCCGGTGCACAACTTCGAGGGTGCCTCAGAAGCTGCGCTGGAAGATACTCGCCACTTTTCCCAGGTAGCCGGTCCCACGTCTCTCGTCGCCTCCACGGATCTCAGCTCGGCTGTGGATGTGGATCAGGGTCGGAGAAGTCTGGAAGTCAAGGCTCTGGTCAGGCTCTGCAGTCGGTCCCTCATAGAACTTCAGCAAAGCAAAGGGAAGTCTCTTGATGGTGCCTGTTTGCACAGGGTAGCCACTCCTTGGCCACAAGGGAGATTCTTCAGTCTTCTTCTTTCGTCGAATGTCGAAGGTCCAGAGTTTCTGTTCAAGTTGCAGGTTCAGGATAATCTAATCTCCTGGGGCCCAGCTACCACTCTTATACTAATCTGGGGGGCTGGGTTGCCTGCTAGGTCACGCCTTATGGGTGGGACCTGGGAGGGGGGTGGTTACACCCCCTTCCCTTTGTCCAGTTTCGCGCCAGGATTGGGGCTGGTTAAAGTTAACCAGAGCCCCAGCATCACAAAATGGATGCTGCTGCCACACAAGTCTGACCTCCTGCTGCTGGGAGTGATCCCGGCACGGGAGGCTTGGACAATAGGTTTCCTGCTTGGGGAGGCGCTAGCACCTCCCCAGACAGCCTTTAGTGTATTGGGGCAGGGTGGGCTGAAAGGAATGAGACATGCCTGGGGCACACAAGGTGTTCCTTGCATAGTCCAGTTCAAACCGGCGCTGGGGCACTCCAGCCCCAGCTCTGGCGCGAAACTGGACAAAGGGAAGTGGGTGTAACCACCCCCTCCCAGGTCCCACCCATAAGGCGTGACCTAGCAGGTATCCCAGCCCCCCCAGATTAGTATAAGAGTGGGAGTTGGGCCTCAAGACTTTAGATTATCCTGAACCTGCAAACTTGAACAGAAACTCTGGACCTTCGACATTCGACGAAAGAAGAAGACTGAAGAATCTCCCTTGTGGCCAAGGAGTGGCTACCCTGTGCAAACAGGCACCATCAAGAGACTACCCTTTGCTTTGCCCAAGTTCTACGAGGAACCGACTGCAGAGCCCGACCAGAGCCTTGACTTCCAGACTTCTCCGACCCTGATCCACATCCACAGCAGAGCTGAGATCCGTGGAGGCGACGAGAGACGTGGGACCGGCTACCTGGGAAAAGTGGCTAGTATCTTCAAGCGCAGCTTCTGAGGCACCCTCGAAGTTGTGCACCGGGGATTGAGAAGCCCCAACCCCAAGCACCATCTGCACCGAAGACCAGCCCCCCACACTCCACGAGTCCTGCGTGGGGCCCTTCTGCATTTTCCTGCTTGCCGCGTCTGTCCAGTTGCTTGCCCGCTGGCTAGTGGCCTTGGTGACGACGCATCCCGTAATCTTCAGCGCTGGTTTGGCTCCTCCTGACTGGCTCCTGCTCCTTTGAAAAAGAGAAGCATCCCAGACCTTCCTGGTCTGCACCAGAAGCACGTCCTCCGTTCTGCGTGGGTTCCGCTTGCCAAGGCTTGGTGAGTCCTAGTCCAACTTCGACGCCTCCGACAGCAAGAGCCTTCGTGGGACAGCTCGCCTCCTGGTCCTGGTCGTCCTCGACGCTTCCTGGTCCTCGTGGCTGCAGCGACAAGCTTCACCCTTACCTGCAATCTTCACGACATCGCCTGGTTCCTTCCTGGTTCCACGTGGTCACTGGCTAGTGACCTTGACTCTGTCCCTTCTGCTTGCAGGTCTCCTCTCTTCTTGATCCCAGCCTTGGGATCCACCGGACACTCTTCACTGACTGCCTGTCAGCATCTTTCTTCAGGCATCCATAGGAGTCGACGACGAAACCCGACGCAACTTCACCCCTATGCACCCGCAGCCTGTGGGCTAGGTAACTTGGGTACTCCGGTGCTCATCAGGATAGTGACTATCCTAGTGTCTAGTTTTCCAGTCTCGACTTCCTAGCTAATCCGGAAGTGTCCTAAATCTATCTATTTCTAAACTGTACTATTGCTAGTGACTTTTACGCATTACGCGTGAGTGTTTCCACTCTGCACCTGAATCCCGTGGGCCTCCCACTTCCTAACCTTTGGTAGTATAGTGTAGCCCCAGCGATTCCCTAGGCCTAGGCTATTTCCGTGACAGTGGTCCTTATACCACTTACTTAGTATATGGTTTGCGTGGCCCCTAGGGCCTAACTGTATTACTTACCTGTGTGACTTAATGTATGCATAAATAAGACTGTGTTGTACTTACCTCGAATCTCATAAAGAGTGCTGAGGGTTTGACTAGAATAAATGCACTTTATTTTATATATATATCTGTTGTGGTGTCCTTTCATTTGGTATTCAAGGGATTATATATGGTATCACAGCTGGCTTCACATGCCATTCAGAGTTTAGCCTAAGACTGCTCTTGTCCATGCTACCACTAGGATAGCTGGTCTATAAGGTTGACTTTACAACCAATCACCATAAGGGTATTTGGACTGATATAAGGTGTACACTAGAACTAGTGACATCATACATCAGGCCAACTTCTCACACCTTACACGACATGTTTTGATAAAGCCAAACCATAGTTACCATAACCGTTTAAGATTATAAGGTACCTTAAGAGTATATGGTAGGCTATATCATAGAACAGCTATAAGGACATGGTTCCGAAAGCTGCAGACAGGCTCAGCTCATGCTAGAGCACCATCTCACATGTTACCAAGCACTCTGCCTCCAGGATTGTTAAGGCCTGCCATAGGAGTGGCTGATAGGTACACATGTGTCTATATATAAGATAGGTATAGGAATACTACACCTAAGCAAGGGGTGATTACACGACCTTGCCCCAGCTGAGTGATCAGCCAGTTGTGTCATAATGGAAGGCCAGGCCAGGGGTGGCATAATACATGCTGCAGCCCCTGGTAGGCCTAGGGTACACCTATGCCCTGGGTACCTAAGGTACACTGTACAGGGGCCAATAAGGTGATCCTATCCAAATGGGTTATGCACTTAAAGTGCATAGTATTAATTTAGAGAGAGAACAGCAGGGCTGTGGGTCTGATTAGCAGGCCCACAGCCACATCTAAGTCGAAAACCAGTAAAGCAAAAGCAAAAAGTGGGGGTGAACATAGAAAGCAGACCCTACTCTCCTACAGAGCGCACATCAGAAACATCAAAACCAGATTCAAATTCCACTGAGGCATTACGAAAGGGACAGGAGGTAACATGGGAGTAATGCCCTTCAAGAAGCGAGAAACAGGGGATTTGAAAAGAGAAGGCTGATCAGGAAGCCGTAAGAAACAGAAATAGCAGAGAGATAACCTTTTAGGGTGCCCAGAGCAGAGCCCTGCTGGGCCAAAGAAAGAAGAAAGAGGAGAACCTCAGCAAGAGGGGCGGAAAGGGGATCCACAGCCTTTGCTGTGCACCATGCCACAAATTTGTTCCACCTGCAGGCGTATACCGTTTTTTGTGGAGGGACGCCTGGCTGCCAGAATCACATCACAGACTTCAGGAGGCAAGTCAAATGGCCTCAACTGTCGCCGCTCAATCTCCACGCATGGAGGTGGAGACTGGACAGGTTCGGGTGGAGGACCGTCCCTTGCTGCTGCGACAGAAGGTCCTCCTGAAGAGGCAGTCGTATCGGGGGATCGATTGACAGACTGAGTAGCTCGGGATACCAGTACCTTCGTGCCCAATCCGAAGCCACTAAGATGACTTGGGCCCGGTCGCGCCTGATCTTCTTCAGCACTCGGGGCAGAAGTGGTATAGGCGGAAAGGCGTACAACAGACCGCAACTCCACTCGCGACGAAAGGCGTCCCTGAGCGAGTGCCGCCGTGGAAACGCCAATGCGCAGAACTGCTGACATTGCGCCTTCTCTTCGGTGGCGAATAGATCTAACCAAGGCTCTCCCTACTGCCGAAAGAGGCCTTGCGCCACATCAGAGTTTAGACGCCATTCGTGATCCATCATGCACCGGTAGCTGAGTTTGTCTGCTCTGGCGTTCAGAGAGCCCGCCAGATGTTGAACCACCAGGGTGATGCCCTGATGTTCCAGCCATGTCCAGAGGGACAGAGCCTCCTGACAAAGGGTCCACGACCCCACCCCGCCCTGTTTGTTGCAGTACCACATGGCGGTGGTGTTGTCCGTGAACACCTGCACCACACTTCCAGAGGGAAGGAAGGCCTTCAGTGCAAGTCGGATTGCCCTCAGCTCCAGAAGGTTGATCTCCGCCTCTCCCATGTGGCCCCCCCATCCCAGGAGGGACGCATCCGTCACCACTACGTGCTCCGGTTGGGGTAGGGAGAGGGATCTGCCACTGACCCAATCGCAGTCCGTGAGCCACCACTGCAACGGTCTCGCAGTGCCCTCTGAGATCAGGACGTGATCGGACAGGTTGCCCCGATGCTGGGCCCACTGAAACTTCAGGTCCCACTGCAGAGCCCGCATTCGCCATCTGGCGTGATGCACCAACAGGATGCAGGAGGCCATCAGACCCAGAAGCCGCAACACCAACCTGACCGAAACCCGGGATAGAGGCCGAAAGATGGGAATCAGAGCCTGAATATCCCAGACCCGCTGTTTCGGAGGATAGGCCCGGAACTGCGCAGAGTCCAGAACCACTCCGATAAAGAGGAGCTTCTGGGAGGGACTCAGATGCGACTTCGGCACATTGATGGAGAACCCCAGCAAATGCAGGAGGTCGGCCGTAGTCTGGAGGTGGGAGACGACTGCTTGGGGCGAGCCTGCCTTAAACAACCAGTCGTCGAGATGGGGGAAGACTGGAACCCCCAATCTGCGCAGATGAGCTGTGACCACCGCCATCACTTTCGTGAACACCCGAGGGGCACTGGTGAGACCGAAGGGGAGCATGGTAAACTGAAAATGCTCCTGGCCCACCGTGAACCACAGGTAACGCCGGTGGGCCGGCAGGACGGGGATGTGGAAATAAGCGTCCTGCAATTCCAACGCTACCATCCAGTCTCCAGGGTCTAGGGCAGCCAGAACCTGAGCTAAGGTGAGCATCTTGAACTTCTCCTTGCGGAGGAAGGTGTTGACACCCCTGAGGTCCAAGATAGGGCGTAGGCCCCCTTTGCCCTTCTTGGGAACCAGAAAGTAGTGGGAATAACAACCACGACCTACTTCTGGACCAGGAACGCGCTTGATGGCCCCCTTGACCAAGAGGGCCGTAACTTCCTCTTGTAGAAGTTTCAAGTGATCCCCCGACATGCGGTGGTACTGCGGTGGCATGGCTGGAGGGGTCGCCTCGAAGTGAAGGGAGTAGCCCCTTCGGACGATTTGCAGCACCCACCTGTCCGATGCGATGGAACGCCAGTGGAGCAGGTGATGGCGAACTCTGCCTCCCACTGGCGTGGAATGGGCCTGAAAGCACGGACTAGGAGGGCTTTGAGGCGGATGCTGCTGGGATAGATGTGGACTGACCGTTACGTTGTCCCTCTGTACCGCCTCTGCGGAATCCTCGTCCGCGTGGAGGTTGGTTCTGCTGCCTGTGGCTAGGCGAACATGAGGGGGCGCCCCTTCCTTGGCCACGAAAGGGGTGAAAAGCAGAAGTTTGCGGGCGCGGGGGCGAGAGGCCCAAGGACGTGGCTGTAGCCCGGGAGTCCTTAAAGCGCACCAGCGCACTATCCACCTTGTCGCCAAAAAGGCGACTGTCATCGAAGGGCATGTCCATGAGGGTGCTCTGGACATCCCCTGAAAAACTCGTGGCACTGTGGTAGACATCGCCCTACCCAGCGAGTCCGTAGTGTCTAGTCCACATCTAATAGCATGCTGCGCTGCATCCCGCCCCTCGGCAAAAGCCTGGGCGAGCCGTGTCCGAGCCTCATCCGGACACAGGGGCAGCACGTCCTCTACCGTATCCCACAGGGAGTAGGAGTAACGGTCCAAGAGACAAGCGGTGTTAACAGACCGCAGTCCCAAACTAAGGGAGGAGAACAACTTCTTACCAAACTGCTGAAGTCTCTTGGATTCCCGATCCGGGGGAGCGGATGGTAAGAAGGTCTGGAAAGTCGAGGCCTGGATAACCAGGCTCTCAGGCGTGGGGTGCATGGACAGAAAGCTGGGGTCGCCCGGTGCAGGGCGGTGGCGCCGGGCTACGTTCCGGTCCACAGGAGGTACTGTGGAGGGCTTGGACCAGGTGCCCTTCAGAACGTCCAGTAGTGCTTCATTAATCTGCAGCAGGGGCTCCAAGAAGCTTGCTGACGGTTGGAGCACCTCGGTGAGGTGGTTAGTCCTCACAGCCACAGCAGGCAGCTCTAGCCCAAGGGCTTCGGCTGCCTTGCGCAGCACCACAGAAAAAGCAGCACCTTCCTCCGAAGCCACGGTCGGAGGAGAGATGAAGCCAGTGTCAGGGGAGGTATCAAGACCACTGGCATCCCCCAACTCATCTGCCCAGTCCTGTGATAACTGGCCCTGCTGAACCAGAGGGTCCTCAGACCCCTCCCAGTCGTCACCGTCATCCGATTCCTGGTATACAGGTGGAATGATCGGAGCATCATGATTCTTGGCTGACTGGTCTAACTTCTTTGCATCGCTGTCACTCGGGACTTTGGGAAAGGCACCTGAAGATCTTTTGGAACAGGCAGCCTGAACCACCAGACTCCCCGGAGAAGGATGAGAGGTCAAAAAGTCTGGGTCCCCTGGAGCCACCCTATACCTCCTTGCAACAACCTTAGAGACCGCAGGAGCAGAGAAGGGCTTACGCCATACTTCCATTACCGGTTCAATAATGGCGTCATTAAAAGGAAGAAAAGGCTCCGATACAGAGGAGGGAGAGTGTAGAACCTCTGTAAGGATGTTTGGTTTAAACTCTGCAGATGGTAACTGCAGATCCAGAAGCTCAGTCGCCTTTTTAATAACAGAGTGATAGGGAGCCACATCCTTGGAAGGAGCATCAGCAGGAGGAGTAATCTCCCACTCAGGTGACAAGTCCAGGCCACTAGCCTCCTTCAATTCCTCAAATAGATAGTCTGATTCCATCAGCTCACCTTCTTACACTTCTTCCATCTGGTACCTCTGTTCCTCCAGTACCCTTTGAGCCTCCATCCTAGATCTGATTCTCACAGCAGGAGTCAGCGGCGCCGTAACCGAATCAGACTGCGCCTGAAGCCGGCATCGAGCGCGGATCCAAAGAAGCAGCCGGCGTTGAACGAGGCCGAGTCGGCGAAGATAGAAGCGGCGTCGATGTCCTCGGCGGCGTCGATGTCCTCGGCGTCGGTAAATGCCAAGATGGCATTGCTGGAAAAAATGGCATGAAGGGAGCCTGAAGGTAAGCTTGAGGGACTCCCAAACTGAATGCCATAGGACCCATGGGACCCGAAGGCGCACCAGAGGGGTACAAGGCTCTGGAAAAGACCCCATACATCGCATTCAAATAATGGGCCTGGAAATGGTGGATATGGCTCAGGCGGAGGCATCACCGGCCTCGGGCCGATCGGCGCCGACGGTGGGATCTGCGGAGCCGAAGACTCGTCCGGAGCTGGAAGCTCTTTAATTGGAACCGGAGACGAAGCCGGCGTCGGAGCCGGAGCCGGAGAATGCTCCGGTGAAGCAGCAGGCAATGTCAGGCCAACAGGAGAATCAGGAACAGAAACAGGCGAGGGAGATACAAAGTCCTTACAACGTCGAGAAGGTGAGGTCGATCTCTGAGCCGCATCCCTGTCCGAGCGATGTCGAGATCCATGCCTCTTCTTTTTCTTATGCTTCTTGGACTTGGAAGCATGTCCCGAAGTCGACTTCGACGCCGACCTCGATCTTCTCCGACCTCTCTTCTCCTTTTTCATCCTGGCGATGAATAATTTGGCCTCCCTCTCCTTCAGAGCCTTTGTGCTCATCTTGCGACAGGAAGAGCATCCTTCGACATCGTGGTCCGATGAAAGGCACCATACACAGTCCTCATGCGGATCCGTTATCGACATGTGCTTACCGCACTCCCTGCAAGGCTTAAACCCGGACTTCTTTGTCGACATCTTCAGCTGCAGACAAGAAGAAGAGAGAGATACCAGCAGAAAACAAAGTATCCAACCAAAGCTACAGAGGGAGTCCCGAAAACCGCTAGCATCGGCGGCGCGGAAAAAAGGGAACTGACGTCATCACGCCGACGAGGTTCCCTTATGGATCCGGTGACGTCAGCGGAGTCGCGAGCGGAGCCGTGTCTCTGTGACGTCATCTTCGACCTCATCGGCGTGGACTGCTACAAAAGTTTTCGAATGTTGCTGGCGCAGGGGATATTCACAAGGTGAGGAATACACTGGCAGATGTATCCATCAGAACATACAACCAGTCACTCACCCATACAGCCACTCACACAGCTACTGACACACCTAGTTATTCACCTATACAGCCATTCACACACCCACTCACCCATCCATCCATCCATCTATCCATCCTCAACAGAGCCACTCACCCACACAACCACTTACATACCCATTCAAGCATCCATACAGACACTCACATACCAACTCACTTAACGAACAAGTAACTTGCCTTCAGTAACGATGTATCTGTAAGAGACATATATAGTTATAGATTCCTAACCTTTAGAATTACCCCCAGGCGTCCGTCTGGATCGGGAGAATTTTTTCGTAGCAGTACCCCTGCGCGTTGGTAGGTGGCGTCAGTCGACTTCGCGTCAGTTGTCGTGGTCGCAGGGATGACGTTGCGATGTCTACTCAGATGCCGCCTCAGCACCCTGTCAGTTCTGACATGACTTTCCACGCCAGAAGCGCAGAGCCATGCAAGACACTGACCACTGATGCACATAACTAGGTCCCTGGAAGAGAGTCCCTATCCCAAGAAGTCAGTTCGCAGAACGGGGAGGATGGGTGCAGCGGTAAGGCATCTATAACTACATATGTCTCTTATAGATACATAGTTACTGAAGGTAAGTAACTTGTTGATCTGAAAGAGACTGTAGTTATAGATTCCTTACCTTTAGAATATATAACCCAACAATGCCAACCCCGGAGGTGGGTCTTCGAACTAAGTTCACACCAGAAAGTCCTGGAGAATAAAATGGCCGAAAAAGCCGTATCTCCGGACTTGGCTGTCTAGGCAGTAATGTTTTGTGAACGTGTGCAGGGAGGCCTACGTGGCTGCCTGGCAGATGTCAATCAACGGAACTCCACGTCCCAAAGCAGTATTGGCTGCCGTCGCCCTGGTGGGGTGGGAGCGCAGTCCTACTGGAGGTTCCTTTTTTGCCAAAGAATAGCAATTTTGATGCATAGGAGAAACCATCGAGAGATGGTACATTTGTGCACAGCCCGACCTTTCTTGGCACCCACGTAACCACAAAGAGTTTATCGTCTGCAATGAAATCTTTAGTGAGGTCAAGGTAGAAGGACAGCGTACGCTTTGGGTCCAGGCGGTGGAGTCTATCCTCCTCTTTGGAAGGGTGCGGAGGCAGGAAGAAGGTGGGAAATGTGATGGTCTGACCTATGTGGAAAGAGGTAACCACCTTGGGTAGAAAAGTGGGCCTAGTGCGAAGGACCACTTTGTCCGAATGAACAGCAAGAAAGGGAAGCTTGAAAGATAGAGCCTGAAGCTCACTCACCCTGCGGGCAGAGGTGATGGCAAGCAGAAAAGCAGTCTTTAAAGTAAGACGACGAAGAGGACATTTATGTAGTGGTTTGAAGGGAGCGCACATAAAATACGTAAGAACCAAGTTCAAGTCCCACTGGGGCATTATGAAGGGAACAGGAGGAAAAAGATGAGTAATGCCCTTAAGGAAGCGATTTACAACAGGGGACTTGAAAAGAGAAGTCTGATCAGGAAGCCCAAGGAAGGCTGAAAGGGCAGAGAGGTAGCCCTTTAGAGTGCCCAGAGCAGAGCCCTGCTGGGCCAAAGAAAGGAGGAACAAGAGAACCTCAGAAAGAGGGGCGGAAAAGGGATCCACAGCCTTTGCTGTGCACCATGCCACAAATTTGTTCCATCTGCAGGCGTATACCATCTTAGTGGAGGGATGCCTGGCTGCCAAGATAACATCACAGACTTCAGGAGGCAGGTCAAACAACGTCAACTGCCGCCGCTCAATCTCCACGCAAGGAGGTGGAGACTGGACAGGTTTGGGTGGAGGACCGTCCCCTGCTGCTGCGACAGAAGATCCTCCCGGAGAGGCAGTCTGATCGGCAGATCGATGGCTATGTGTAACAGCTCGGGATACCAGACTCTTCATGCCCAATCTGGAGACACAAGAAGGACTTGGGCCCGGTTGCGCTTGATCTTCTTTAACACTCTGGGCAGAAGTGGTATAGGTAGAAAGGCGTATAGAAGACCGCAACTCCACTTGCGATGAAAAGCGCCACCTAGCGAGTGCCGCCTTGGAAATTCCAACGCGCAGAACTGCTGACACTGCGCGTTCTCTTCTGTGGCATATAGATCTAACCAAGGCTCTCCCCACTTCCGAAAGAGACCTTGCACCACCTCAGAGAGAAGACGCATTTGTGTTCCATCATGCACCTGTGTCTGAGTTTGTCCGCTTTGGCATTCCGAGAACCTGCCAGGTGTTGAACAACCAGGGACATGCCCGGATGTTCCAGCCATGTTCAAAGGCGAATGGTATCTTGACATAGGGTCCACGAACCCACCCCGCCCTGTTTGTTGCAGTACCACATGGCGGTGTTGTCCGTGAACACCTGCACTACACTTCCTCTGAGAGAAGGAAGTAATGCCTTAAGTGCAAGACGGATCGGCCGAAGCTCCAGAATTTTGATGTGGAGCACGGACTCTGCCAGAGACCCCTGATCTCTGCCTCTCCCATGTGGCCGCTCCATCCCAGGAGTGACGTATCTGTCACCATTGTGAACTCTGGTTGGGGAAGGGAGAGGGATCTGCCGTTGACCCAATCCTGGTATGTGAGCCAGCACTGAAGATAGTGGTAAGGCGATGATCACATCCAGATTGGACTACGCCAATGTCCTCTATAGGGGACTACCTGAATACCTTCTCCAACGTCTTCAGGTAGTACAAAACTCAGCAGCAAGGGTGATTCTCAAACTGAAACCCAGGTCACATATGACCCCCCATCTGAAGTCCTTACACTGGCTCCCAGTGACGGAATGGATAAAATTCAAGGCCATGGTTATTTTTTTCCAAACTTATCATGGCATGGGCGCTGCCTATCTTAGGAAACTAGTTAGCCGATACACACCCACTAGAGCACTAAGATCGTCCTCCGCTGACATGCATTCCCAAACCTCGTCTGGAACGCAGAGGGGGCGTTCCTTCGGCTCTTTAGGATCCCACGCTTGGAATAAACTGCCGCCAGCTCTGAGGTCAGAAACAGTTCTCCCGTTCTTCAAAAAACAGCTGAAGACACGGCTCTTTAAGAGCTAACGCTTTTGGGTAAGCAGACATATCTGAACTGTTAGCGCCGGGATACTCCAGCCGGAGTAGCTGTGCACTATATAAATACTGATCATTCATTCATTCATATGCCATCCGGCATGATCGACCAACAAGATGCATGAGACCCTGAGGCCCAGCAGCCTCAGGGTCATTTTCACCGAAATCCAGGATAGAGGCTGAAACATCAGTATCATAGCCCGAATATCCCAGACACGCTGCTCGGAAGGATAAGCCAGAAACTGCTGTATCCAGAACTGCTCTGATGAAAAGGAGCTTCTGAGAGGAAATCAGGTGCGACTTCGGCACGTTGACAGTGAACCCCAGCGAATGCAGGAGGTCTGCCGTAGTATGGAGGTGAGAGACAACAGCCTGGGGTGAGCCAGTCTTTAACAGCCAGTCGTCGAGATAGAGGAAGACTGGCACCCCTAACCTGCACAGATGAACTGCGACCACCACCATCACTTTCGTGAATACCCAAGGGGCCCTGGTAAGGCCAAAGGGCAACACGGTAAACTGAAAATGCTCGTGGCCTACCGTGAACCGTAGGCAACGCCTGTGGGCTGGCAGGATGGCGATGTGGAAATAGGCTTCTTGCAAGTCCAACACTACCATCCAGTCTCCGGGATTAAGGGCAGAGAGGACCTGAGCCAACGTGACCATTTTAAACTTCTCCTTCCGGAGGAAGCTGTAGTGAAAATAGCAACCACAACCTACTTCTGGCACAGAGACCCGTTTGATAGCTCCCTTGGCCAACAGAGCTGTAACTTCCGGGCAGAGAAGGGCCAAGTGATCCTCTGACATGCGATGGAATTCTGGTGGCATGGAGGGAGGGGTAGTCTTGAAGGGGAGGGAGTAGCCCCTTCGGACCATCTGCAAAACCCACCTGTCCGACGTGATGTTTTGCCAGCCAGTGGGGGTGGTCATAGCGAATCTGGCCAACCACTGGCCTCTGGTGGCGCTGAAAGGTCAGACTAGGAAGGTTTGGAGGCTGCTTCAGGGGGGGGTATGGGTGGACTGGCCCGCCTGCTGGCTTCCAGACCCACGTCGCTGGGTCCCACATCCGCGACCATGCATAGACTGGGTAGCTTGCATGGCCCTGTGGCTCGACGGGGTGGAATGTGGTGGTGCACACCTTCCGCAGGCAGGTAGGGGCGAAAGGCAGACTGAGGGGCAAGAGGTTGCCGCAAGTCCAAGGATCAGGCCATAGCCCTAGAATCCTTGAAGTGCTCGACGCTGAGTCCGCCTTGTCATCGAACAGGCGACGGCCATCAAAGGGTATGTCCAAAAGAGCGGATTGGACATCCCCAAAACAACCAGAAGTCCTCAACCAGGCGTAGCGCTTCAGGGCTACCGACGTGGAAACCATTCCGCCCAGAGAGTCAGTGGTCTCCAGCCCACACTGTATGGTGAACTTCACTGCATGTCGACCCTCAGCAACTGCGCGGGTGAGAACGGCCAGGGCCTCCTCCGGGCACTGTGGCAGCACTTGCACAACCGTATTCCACACCGTATGGGTATAATGGCCCAAGAGGCATGCAGTGTCCACCGACCGCAACCCTAAGCTGGTGGAAGAAAATATCTTCTTCCCAAGGTGGTCCAGCTTCTTCAATACCCCATCTGGGGGAGCAGTAGGGAATGCGCCTTTAGAGGACAAGGTCTGGACGACCAAGCTCTCAGGGGTTGGGTGTTGGGAGAAAAAAAAGTGGGTCGCTCGGGGCTGGGCGGTGGCGTCGGGTAATCATCCTGTCCACAGGAGCCCCTGTGCTAGGCTTGAACCAAGTGCCTTGAAGGATGTCAGTGAGGACTTCATTAAAGGCAGCAGGGACTCCGAAGAGGCTGCTGCCAGCTGAAGCACCACTGTCGGGAGGTTAGTCCTGACTGCTACCGTAGGAAGCTCGAGGCCCGATGTCTCAGCCATCCTACGCAGCACTCCTGCATATGAAGCTCTCTTCTTGGTAGCCACGGTGGTGGTGGGGGGGGCTATGCCAAGGTCTGGGGAGGTATCGAAACCCCTGGCATCATCCAACCCCTCTCGCTAGTTGGGCTGGCGCTGCAATGCCCAACGGGCCCCGCAGGGGGGCTCTTTGCAGGAGGTCTTCTTGGTTTGCAGTCATGAAGCTAAATGATGTTATTTTAGGGTGCCTATGTGTAGTGAATAAAAATGGGATCCTGTGCGTGTGGTTTAAAAATGGCTCCTGGATTTTCCAGAGAGTTTATTTTAGGAGTACCTGTGCCATGAGTAAAAACAGAACGAGAAGACCTCCGGCAAAGAGCCCCCCTGTTGGGCATTGCAGCACCGGCCCAACGAGGAGCTGCTCTATGATAAAGCATGACACCCCTCGGGGTGTGTGAGGGCCCTTGCTCCTTTTTGGAGCTATCCCTGGACAGGCACACACTATCTTGTCCTATCTAGCACCTGTCTGTAACTGACATTACTGATGTGGACTGTCACATCTCATATCCCGCCCCCATTTCTGTATCAGTATTTCCGGGGCCAGTATGCTGGACCTACCAAGTCCCGCGTCCCTCCCTGTGAGACCCCTACACTCACTCATACAGCAACTCAGCCACACATACAGCCACTGAAACACCCACTCACTCACCAATACAGCCACTAAGTCACCCAAACAGCTACTCAAACCCACTTATACACCCATACAGCCACTCACTCACCCACTCACATAGATACACAGCGATACAGCAACTCACAAACTGTGTTAAAAAAAGGAATTACTCATTAGTAGTACACAAATGTAACTTTTGGGATACCTTCTTGAGTATGACCACTCTGAGAGCAAACTGAGATCGATTACCCTGGTTAAGTCTAAACTAAAGGTATCAACATCAATTTGCAAACCGCAGACTGAAATTTGGTCCACGTTGTCAATATTACTAAGTATGTGTGAGTTGACGCCACTGCGTGTACTTTTAACTCCCCTTTATGCCGACCATCTGGCTATCGGATCACCATCTGCACTGTACTTTTGTAGAGACACAAGCAGTACAGGCCACTAAATAAGGAGCCACAAAGCGCCTTCCTTTAGATCGGTCCTGACGAAAGCCTTTAGACTATCACAGAAGGCTGAAACATGTTGACCCTCGTTATCTGATAAGTACGGTAGACCAGTAACTCGGTCTTCACCCGCACTCGAACATTTTATCTTTCTCTTATCAATATTCTCAGAATAAAGTTTCATCAGAAAAAACGATTAAGAGAATTTTAACTTCACTTGATCTGTGCACTTCTCACACCTTCCCTCATATTTATATCTGGACGCTACTGTACAACCAGTTGGTCTTCCTCCCGGCGGAGGTCAGCATACATACTAAAAAATACCCTATGATGATGCTGTACTAGTACACACAAGCGGTGACCCAGTTCATACCGCCTTCGCACCTGTGTACAGTTATGAGGGTTCTTTTATGACGGAACCAAGAACAGAAAGACCCTGGCTACACAGGACAAGTGGTCCACTCCCCATTGATTCTTTGCATTAATGAAAGGAAGCCGAATGAACCACAGCTTCTCCTTCCCTCCCCCATTGATTACTATTGATTGGGATGAACACATTTCTTACTCTTTCTGGAGGATACTATAACCATAGATTCCTCACTTTAAAATATCCTCCAAACACCAGACAAGATCTGGAGAAATTTGAAGCAGTACTCATGTGCCTCGCTAGGTGGGGCTGTGCAAATCTGTGTTGGCTCCATGATGCCCAATAAGTGACAGAGCAGAGCCACATATAAGCACCACCATTGTGCGCCAACGACCTTTTTTGATGTTAAAAAGACACCAGTTCACAGAATTGGGAGGTCAGTGAGGAATCTGAAGCTAAATAGAGTATCCACCAAAGCGTTACTTAAGGCAAATTGTTCTTCTGATTGATAAGTCGAACCGCAGATTCCTCACTTTAAAATCGGTACCAAAGTAGTACCTCTGCAAGATGGAGGGTCTGTGGAGTGGGCTCAAATCAAAAGGTCTCGCAGAACCGAGCAAGAGAAGTGTGCTTACCGCCGGCCCCAGCTATCAAGACAGCAACATTTTGTAAACATATGCACCGAAGCCCATGTTGCAGTCTGGAAGATATCAAGGAACAGCACTCCTTACATCTGCAGTTATAGCAGCCTTAGCTCTCGCGCAATGGGATCTCAGGTCTTCAGAGGTTGCTTCTTGGCCAGTGCGGTCCAGATCTTAATGCAACTTGCTATCCATTTCAACAAGGTCCTCTTTATACACAGCATTTTCTTCTTTGCTCCCGAGAACCCCACAAACTGTTCATCATCCACACAGTGATTTGTGGTACGATCTATGTATAAGTGTAAAGCTCTTTTGGGGGTCAACTTGATGGAGCTTTTCTTCCGCTTTCGAGAGATGAGGAGGAGCAAAGAATGCTGGTAGAGTAATAATGGACAGCACAACGTGGAAATGAATCACAACTTTTGGTAAGAAGGCTGTCCGAGTCCTCAGCACCAAATTTTCCAGAAAAAGCATAATGTATGGGGGTTGCACTGACCATTTCTGCAGTTCACTTATATGACAAGCTGACGTAATAGGTATGAAGAAAATGGTCAAAGTTTGTACATCAAAAAGCAAATATGCATAGGCTCAAAAGATATAAACATGAGGAATGTTAAGACCAAATTAAGGTCTCATTGTGGCATCGCAAACTGTTTGGGATGCAACATACATGTTAAACCTTCAATAAATCTCATAGTAGGTGATTTGAAAAAGGACAGTAGATCTGGCAAGCGTAGAGGAAGCAAAAAGGCATGAAAATAAATGTTACAGGGTCTTCTGGAAGACATTGCTAAGTTGAGGATAAAACTAACAAAAGGACGTCTGACAGCTTAGTTTGTAAGAGGTTAGTGTCCCAGGCACCACATCAGGTTACAAACAAGTCCCTAGCATCCAGCGTAGATGGATCTGGTGAAGGGGCTTCTGTGGAGAGGATAATATCTACCACCATAGGTAGCAGATCAACAGCAGTTAACTGCCACCCCTCAATACCCATGCATGGAGGAGCAAGATTGGGAGATTTAGATGAAGGACCCTGCTATGTTGCGGAGACAGGCGGTCCGCCCAAAAGTGGTAGTTTGATTGAGGGACAGACACTCATGTTCAGGACCTTGGGGTACCACACTGTCCTTGCCCAATCCAGAGCTACTATGAGGATTTGGGCACAGTCGTTCTTGATCTTTTACAGACCTTTGGCAGAAGAGGCAGTGGTGGAAATGCGCACAGGAGTACATTGCTCCATTCCATCCCAAATCCAAATGAGTTTACATGTGGAAACTCCAAAGCGCAAAATTGTTGACACTGTGGTTTTGACAGTGGCATAAGTATCTAGCCAGGGTTATACCCACAGGTGGAGTACACCACGCATCATCTCAGGATGCAGATGCCATTTGTGATCTACCAGATGTTTGCTCAGTTCATCCACTCTGGCATTCAGGGACCCAGCCAATGGGCTGGTGGCTAGAAAGGTTCTGTGGTACTTTAGTCACCTCCAGAGGCACAAAGCACAGGACCAGGACTGCACTCCAACTTGTTTATTGCAGTGTCGCATGGAGGTGGTTTTGCCCATGAGGACCTGCACCAGTCTCCCCTTGATAGACCGTAAGGCAGCCTTCAGGACCAGATGAATGGCCTGTAGCTCCAGCAGGCTGTTTTGGATCAGCCCTTCCACTGAAAACCAGAGCCCTCTGATTTCCATCTACCAGCACCCCCCCCCCCCCCCAACTCAGCAGTGATGCAGTAATCACCACGGTCAGCTTTGGTTAGGGCCCACCGCTGGACAAAGTGCGATTGGACAGCCACCACTGCAGATCTTAATAAGTCACCTTTGAGACCTGGATGGTGTCAGAAAGGCAGCCTTAATGCTGGGTCCCCTGACATTTCAGTTGCTGAAGTATGTGCCACCTGGAGATAGTCAAGGCGGAAGCACAGAGCTAAGAGGCCAAGACACCGTAAAGCCACCCTCACCTGGATACAGGATTGAGCTTGAAAAATCATGATTATATTAAGTATGATTTGTACTCATTGCTGTGGAGGAGGAAAAGCCTTGAACTCCACCGTGACTAACATTACCCCATTGAATAGAAATCTCTGTGAGGAAATCAGTAGGGACTTTGGCTCATTTATGATGAAACCCAACAAAGTTAAAAGTTCCACCGTTGTCTAGAGACGGTCCACCTTCAACTGCCAGTCGTCATGGTATGGGAATACAAGAACTCTTGAACTCTGAAGCGTTCACTAACCAAAGAGGCATTGGGAGGGCCAAAGTGGAGCACTTCACACTCAAATGCTCTTAGTACCCACCTTCAACTGCAGGTCCACCATTGTCAAGAAGTAGTCCGCCTTCAGCCGCCGGTCGTCGAGGTACAGGAATACAGAACTCCTGACCTCTGAAGATGGGCAATGACCAAGCACCAGAGGGAAACTGGTAAGACTGAAGGGGAGCACTTTACACAAAAAATGGTCCTATTGCCCACATTCAGCCGCAGGTAACACCTATGGAACTACATGATGGGTATATGAAAATACATGCCAAGAAGTCCAAGAACGCCATCCACTCTCCAGGTTCAGTGCAGACAGGATCCGAGCGAACATGAGCATTTTGAATTTGTCCTTCTGCAAGAAGGCGTTTAGGGTGGTCAGAGGTCCAAGACGGGCCTGAAGAACCATCCTTTTTGGCACAAGCAAATAGAGTACCCCCTCCTCCCCAATGCCCTTTTTCAGTGTTTGTTGCCTCGTCTAAGGCACCCTTGGCAAGCAACAGGCATACTTCCTGTACCACAATCGACAGTTCTGCTGGAATTTGTGCCAGTGTGGGAGGAGAGAAAATAAGGACATGGCAAGTTTTAACAATTTGTAAGAATGCAGCTGATGCAATTGGTTGATCACAAACCTGGGATGAAGTGTTAAATCCTGCCCACCACTAGTTGGCCATGTGCTGATGAGGGCAAACTAGTGGCTTTTTTGTTGGCTGTTGTAGAAGGGGAAGAGGAGTTGGAAGACTGGTGTCCTGATGTTGCCTCCCAGATTTCCACCTGTGGCCCTGAAAAGGCATGGCTGTCTGCTGCATCACCAGTAGGGAACGCTTTGTCACATATGCCAGCCCTCTGGATTAGCCCCTAAATTTCCAGAACTGGTACGGAAATTGTTTGGTAGGAGTAAATAACCCCAAAGAGCATACTGTAGCTCCACTATCCTCAAAGCACTCCAAAGCAGAGCCCGTCTTCTCCCTGAAGAGTCTCGACCCATCTATGTCCATTAACGAAGGCTATAAATCACCGGAGAATCCAGTGAACCTCATCTAGTTATGTCTTAGGACAACACTGGTACCGACCTCTTATCAATGCAATCTGCAGTATCAAGACCAAAACGGATAACCTACTTTGCCGCCTCCTGCACGTCTGAGCTAAAGAAACTCCAAGATCCTCTGGACAACTAGCAAGGTCTTGCTGGACATGTCCCAAAGGGCATGGGTTTATCGGCCCAGACAGACAGCATTTACATATCGCAGTGCCAAGCTGGCAGAGAAAAGCACATGCTTGCCAAAGGCATCAATCCTTTGGAATTCTCTGTCTGGAAGATTGGTCTGAAATCATTTAGGCTTCAACTTACTGGTCAAGGCCTGTACAATAAGGCTTTCTGGAGTGGGTTGCTTGGTGAGATTATCAAAACCACCAGGCTCCGATCTAGTACGTCTGGCCACCTGCCTGTTCACAGGTGGGCAAGAACATTGTTTCAACCAGGAAGCCATCAGAGTATCCAAGAAAGCATCAATGATTAGGAGAAAGAGTTCAGATGTTGCTGGGCCAAGCTGTGAGATTTCCATCAAAACATTTGCTTCAGTCTCAATGAAAGGCAGTTGTAATTCTAGTTTCTTGGCTGCTCTCTGAACCTGCATTGCCAATGAGGAAAGTTCTTTCATTAATGTCAGTGTGGCGAATGAAGCTCTGTCCCAGGGGAAGGTAACAAGCCCATTCATGTCAGAATCAGAGCCAAAAAAAGGGGAATAGATAGGCTGCTGATAGCTACAATGCGTTAGAGGCCGAGGGTTAAAGTCAAGGCGCGAGACAACTGATTGTGCTCTTGAAATATAGCAAAGCAATGGTTAAGCTGCGCAAACTTACGTTCAGGATCTGACATTGGCACAAACTCATATACTGGTGCCAAGAGAAAAAAGTCCCACTTGACCTGTATTTCTTCTATTATGTCTGAATAGTACTGTGTTCTGACCTGGAGAAGCACTACACAATATACATGCTTTGTAGAAAAGATTTTTAATTTAACTGGTCTTAAACATTTTTTTTGGGTTCTACTTGGTATCATCAATAAATGTATTACTCTCATATCAATTGCTTTTTCAATATTTGTCGTATCATTACATCGACATGTAGCACTTATTTAGCAAAATCTGTACATGAAACACACACACACACATATATATATATATACATACATACATACACACACACATACATGAAGAACAACGGTGAGGCCCAATACCGGAGTAAAGCATTTATTCGCAGGTACAGCAGCGCAGTAAGTACTCCTTCTCCTTATGCGTTTCAGCAACCTTTTGCCTTGTTCACAGGTGTAGTTTAAAATGCACAGTTCAAACGTGCGCGCTTTTAAATTAAAAAGTCACGTGACAGTCTTTCAGAACTACAGTCCCCATGATGCATTTATGCTGGCATTCTACTGCATGGAAAATCTTCATACATCCATATGCTTTTTAAATAAAAGTTCTTTTTTGTACCTGCATCAACTTCATAGAGGTCAAGCTTTTACATAATATGGCTCTCAGCAAATTTTCCCGTAAAACAATGAGAGAGCATTTTTCGTCTCGAATAGAGGCTGCCTGGAATACCTCTAGCAAAATGTCAAAAATAGTGTCAATTCCTTTCTTTCCACTGATGCCGCTAAAAATGCTTTTGGTCCTTCCCCGAAATTTTGTAATAAGTTATCTACTTTTTTCGATGAGAAAATTTATAATATGTATTCCGCCTTCCCTGCTGCACCCACTGTGGATATGTTGATGGTTCCTCCATTTTACTGCAAGCCGCTCCTCTCCAAGTTCTGTACTATATATGAGGAGGATTCTTCAAGTGAACTTGAGAAATGAAAGTCCAGTTCTCAGGGGGACCCCTGTACCCACCTCAATTACTTAGGATGATGGCACGTTTTGCTAATCAGCTTCTAAATAAAATTGGGAACATCTCCCAGGAATCTGGCGTATTCCCCACTACTTTGAAGCATGTGTTCCTTCTTCCGATTCTCAAGAAACCGAATGCTGATGCGTCTGTTTTTACGTAATTTAAGGTCTACTTCCCTTCTACCAGCTCCTGTGAAGATTCTAGAGAAATTGGTGAATTCTCAGCTATCCTCCTTTGTGGCATCAAAGAGCCCCTCTCCATGGCTCTCAATAGGGCTTTCGAGCAGGATATGGAACTGAAACTGCACTTGGAGGTTTCGGAGTTTGGAAAGGAAAACTTCGAAAGAGGCAACTCAGTCATGGTGGTACTGTTGGACCTCTTGGAAGTGTTCGACACGGTATCTCACACCATTCTTCAGAATAGACTAGGTCAGCATGGTTTTCATGGCAAGGTTCTCTCCTGGCTTAAATTCTTCTTGGAGTGCATCTCCACCATTTTTCATCCTCCCCCAAACCACTCATTTGGGGTGCCGCAGTGATCAGCCTCAAGCCTGCTGCGGTTTAATCTATATCTTGCCCCCGTTAGCTGGCCTGGTTGAATCTTAGTGTGTGAAGGTGGTCTCCTATGCGGATGACACCCAGCTTCTGTTTTCCTTTTAGGAATATTCTGAGGCTGCAGTTAACTAATTTAAGGAGTACCACAAAGGAGTAGCTGTCTGGATGGAGTCAAACTTCCTTAAGTTGAATTCTGACAAAAACGAAGTCCATTGTTTCTGCCCCAGAGCCCCCAGTCCCCCTGAATGTTTAGTGGCCTGAGAAACGAAATCCTCCCGACTCCTACAACTTCTGCCAGGAATTTAGGGTTTATGATGGATTCTGCTCTTTCATTTGGGCTCATATCAGATTTCTTCAGCTTGATTCCTTAGACGTAAAGCCTCTTGTTTAGACTACGCCAAAAGCCTTTACCTGGGTTTTCCTGCCTTTCTGACTTACAGATTCTAGACCATTCAGAATGCTGCGATTAGACTTAATTGTCAAGTCCTTTTCCAACAGCACATCTCCCCCATCTGAAGCAGCTACAGTGGCTCCCAGTGGTAAAGCGCATTAAATTTAAATTTCTTTACGGCCTGATGTGGAGGCAGCTCCTTTACAGTACTTATGGCCAAGCTATGCATCGCTCTGCCCCTTAATCTCCGCAGGGCACAGTAGGCTGCCATCTTTAAAAGAGACTAGAAAACCTGCTGTTTGATTTGGCTTAATACACAAGGAGGCTTTGTGTGGTATCAGTCTTTTCGCTTTGAGCACTGAGATGCTTCGGTTGAAGCAGCTGTGTGCTTTATTAATGCTTTTTGAATGATTTGATTGATTGGAGCCAAACCAATTTTAAGGCAACGACTTTTTGTGTTCAGTGACATACAACTAAGACAGGTCCTGAGCCCAGGCACCAAACGCACACCTCGCGCAGATCTTTGAAGGACATCTGCAGGGACAGAACTCCTTGACTCCTATTGTGTTTGGTGGGAATATCAATCACTAGTGCACAGTTAAAAAGTTATGGAGTTGTTCGAAAACCAACAAAGTCAGGAGTGGTGCTCCAGATCCACGTCAGAAGACGCTGAAAGAAAGGAACCGACGTCAGCACACAGGGGTGCGCTTATAAGCGACTCTACTATGTCACTTCAGGGGTGATATGGAGCCAACCCAGTGCTGTTCAATACCACCTAGTGGCATGCGGGTGCACTGCTACAAATTCTCCAGATACAGTCTGGCACCTGGGGGTTATTCTAAGATGAGGAATCTGCAGTTAGAAATATCCATCTGGTGGAAAGGCTATCAAGAGAAGGTCCGCAGCCATGAAGGCATGCATCTGTGGTACGATGGAACGGACGATCTTCCAAGTTTAATGCCTGACCTGTAAAGATGTGACCCCAAGACAGGGTTTTTTGGCCTAGGAAGTCAATGCGAGTAAAGCCTAGGAAGTCAATGCGAGTAAAACCTCCCAATGGCCCATCATATTTGTCCATGGAAAATCAAATTGCTCTTGGGATGCGTTCACAGGTGGCACTGAGGGAGAAGATCGATGTAACCTGACATCATCCCCAACATGGTCTTGAACTTGCACACCCAGAATAGTGTCTGCTTGCTGAGCTCATGGAGTCTGAAGGACACCACCTTTAGAAATTTGTTGTGCGCTCCCTGGTCAGCAATTGAGCAGCAAGCTCCTAACTTTTTTCCCCACCAGCAAGAACTCTGAATAAAATCACTGACTGAATTGGGAAGGTTTTGCCATCTCCAACTCCAGGGATTGCAGATTTATATGGGCTTTTTTGGTAATGTTAGAGGTGGCTCAGAAATTAATTTTTAAAGTGTGAACATGCTGAATAATATCCAGAAACCAGTGGTCCAATGCTATAAAACACCAAGTTGGAAAATATGCCCGTACTCTCCCCGGGCGTCCTCAAACTCACTTTCATACCTGTCTGGGGGGAGGGATACTCCTGGATTTGCAAACGTACTACTGATATGATACTTATTGGTGAGATAGTCTGCAAGACCACTGGCTCTTTTTTTTTTGTAAACAATTTTTCTTAATTTTCCATTGGTCTAGGACAGAAACCGAGATGAAGAGCAAAAGACAAAAAGGGGGTTCAGTTACAGGCACCAGTTGTGTGTCAAAGATACATGGCAAATCAGATAATGGAAAACACGTATATGGTACCGTAAACTGACCATGCCTACTACTCCAGCAAAGCCCATGAGTATGTTCTTTGCAAAGTCTTTGTCCAACCTTTGAGCGTTCAAACCCCAACTACCCCCCCCACCCCTCCTCCCTCTCCACCCTCCCAGGTGTGTCACTTACGTGCTGGCTACAAAAGAACAGGAGAGCTAATGTCACAATAGGG
This sequence comes from Triturus cristatus, assembly GCF_964204655.1. Taxonomy (NCBI): domain Eukaryota; kingdom Metazoa; phylum Chordata; class Amphibia; order Caudata; family Salamandridae; genus Triturus; species Triturus cristatus. The sequence goes on from NC_140580.1 coordinate 448,437,849, forward strand.
CAATTCATTGGAATGAGAGGAAGCTGAGTGAAAGCAGGCAAGCCTGCCAGGCGCCACTACCACTAGTGAGGAGACAGAACAAGGAGGATGCAAGGCTGAGTATGCGTTAAACTATGGCTGCCACAGGGTCATCCACATGTGCCCCCTCGCCAACATCTTCAGGGGATTTGAGAGCTACAACAAGCCTTTCCCAGGAAGACCACTGGCTCATTGTCAGTGAAATTGCTCTCCCACTCTCGCAGCTCCACCATTAAGTGAGGCCTCTCCTGAGCCCATGCACTCCCGTAGTGTTTGGTGTTCGAGGCCCTCCTACACCCAGAGGTTATACCTGCGCCTCATCCCTGGTGGTCCACTGGACCTCCGATTCCTTTCTCTTCACTCTTCTATTGCTTGCTTCCCCCCCATTTTGTTTCCCCCCGCAGCCCCTCACTCCTCGGCGCGACCAGCCAGAGCCAGTTCCCCTTCCCGCTCCCGCCTCCCAGCTGTCCAGCCCTCCCCAACCCCTGCTTAATGGTGCCCGCTGGCGCGAAAGGCAAGTCTGTCCGCGACCAGCGCCAGGAACCCTGGACCTCCGCACCGCCAAAACTACAACCCAGCGCCACTCCACGCACTCAACCCAGGCCGCAACAACAACTGCAAGCTAGCGTCACCAGCCGACGCCCACGGACCCTTCAGCTGTCAGCGCTGCCGGCACACCTGCAGCACCGCCAGGAACACGGACCCAGCACAACCTGCCCGCAAGAACTCAACCGAACCGAAGACCCTGCAATGCATCCTCCTCAACGTCCGATCACTCCACAAACACCCCACGCAAATCTGGGACCTCCTCGACAGCACCACCCCGGATGTAGCATTCTTCACCGAAACCTGGACCAACACCACCTCGGGACCGGACATCGCCTTTGCCATCCCCCAAGGATACAAGATCTCTCGGAAGGGCTGCCCCACTGGCCTGGGAGGAGGAATATCCATCTTCCACAAGCCCACCCTCCGCCTGAGCACACTCCCCGACGAGCCCACAGACCTGATGGAACACCTACACTTCAAGATACAGGCCAGCGCCAACAACACCCTCCGAGGAACTCTCATATACCGACCCCCCAGAGCTTTCACCTACTCCATCACTGACAATCTCCCTGCAAGCCATTGCATCCACCAACTACACCCTGCTGGGAGACCTCAACTTCCACCTAGACAACCAACCAGACCCCAACACCGCATCCCTACCCAACCTCCACAACATTGGACTCCGCCAGATTGTGACCGAACCCATGCACTCAGCAGGACACACCCTCGACCCCCTCTTCACATCAGGAAACTCCATCACTTTCAGCCACACCACGGAACTCCCGTGGACAGACCATTGATGCATCCACTTCACCTTCAGATTACCCACCAACCACAGACACCAGAACCTGCTCCCACGAAGAAACTGGACCAAAATCACCGACGACCAGCTCACCTCCTCACTCAGCAACTCTACCCCAAACACCGCGGAAGGCGACGACCCAAACACTGCAGCCTGAACTCTGCACAGATGGATCTCCAACAGTGCGAACACCATAGCCCCCATCAAGAAGAACAACAACACACATACCAAGAAAGCCAGATGGTTTACCACCGAACTTCGAGAGTCCAGACGCACATGCAGCCACCTCGAAAAGGCCTAGAGGAACTCCAAATCCACGGAAGGCCACAACAACTTCAGAGCCACCACTAACTCATCAGAAATACGAGAAAAACAGCGATCGAAGACAGAATCTCCACACACGCACACAACAGCAAAGAACTCTTCAGCATCATCAAGGAGTTCGCCCAACCCACCAGCGAGTCTACTGACATTTCTACATCACAAGACCTCTGCAACAAACTCAGCTCCTTTTTCCACCACAAAATCAAGAACATCTACAACAACTTTGACGAAGACAACCAGCACACTGAACCCTCACCAGCCACCTCTGACACCCTGAAACCAACGAACGACAGCTGGACAGCCCTCACCACCGAAGACACAATGAAGACTATGAAATCAATCCACTTCGGGCCCCCCCCCCCCAAGAACCACTGCCCCGATCACATCCTCAACAGAGCTGCCGACACCTTCACATCCATGCTTCGCCACACCATCAACAGCTCCCTGGCGACCACGTCTTTCCCCGGCGACTGGAAACACGTTGAATGTCAACACCCTCCTGAAGAAGCCCTCGGCAGACCCCACTGATCTAAAAAACTACAGACCCATCTCCCTGCTCCCCTTCCCAGCAAATGTCATCGAGAAAGCCATCAACAGCCAACTCGCCACCTTCATTGAAGAGCACAACATCCTCAACTCCTCCCAATCCGGCTTCAGAAAAAACCACAACACAGAAACCACCCTCCTCACCGCAATAGACGACATCCGCTCCCTACTGGACAAAGGAGAAACAGTAGCCCTCATCCTCCTCTACCTCTCAGCGGCCTTCGACAGTCTCCCACCGCACCCTAACACGCAGACTCCACGACGCAGGGATCCGGCACCAGGCCCTCTACTGGATCCACTCCTTTCTCTCCGGCAGAACGCAGCGGGTCAGACTCCCTCCTTTCCTCTCCGACCCTACACCAACCACCTGCAGAGTCCCCCAGGGATCCTTCCTCAGCCCCACGCTTTTCAACGTCTACATAGCTCCGCTCGCCCACATCGTCTGAACCCACGGACTCAACATTGTTCCATATGCAGACGAGACACAATTCATCCTCTCCCTAGCCAACGAACCCAACGCACCCAAGCACAACTTTCAAGAAGGCATGGAAGCGGTCGCCATATGGATGAAAAGCAGCTGCTTACAACCCAACACAGACAAAACAGAAGTACTCATCATGGGCCCACACCCAGATGCCTGGAACGAAAACTTGGTGACCCTCGCCCTTGGAAGCCCCCCCACTCCCACAGACCACGCAAGCAACCTTGGAACCATCCTGGACTCCAAGCTCAAAATGGACCGCCAGATCAACTCAGTCGCATCCTCCTGCTTCCACACCCTCCGCCTCCTACGCAAGAGCTTCAAATGGATCCCCTCGAGCACAGAAAGACCGCCACTCGCGCCTTAGTCACCAGCTGTCTCGACTACGGCAACGCGCTCTACGCCGGAATAAACAAAAACCTGACCTCACCCGCAAGCTACAAAACATCCAGAACACCGCCGTGAGGCTAGTCCTCAGCGTGCCAAGACACTGCCATACCTCCCAGCACCTGTGCACACTCCACTAGCTCCCCATCAAGACTAGAATCACCTTCAAGATCCTCTGACGCACGCAAAGCCCTCCACAACATTGGACCATCATACCTGAACAGCCGACTCAAATTCCATATACCCCAAAGGACCCTACGATCAGCCCAGCTCTCCTACGCCATGGTCCCCCGGGCCAGAAAGACCAGATCAGGAGGCCGCTCCTTCTCCTTCCTCGCGGCCAGAGCCTGGAACACCCTACCTCTCCACCTCAGACAGACTACATCACTCTCCATCTTCACGAGAAACCTCAAAACTTGGCTCTTCGACAGACCCCCCCCTTGATGGACTGGAACCTGCACCTCCCCAGCACCTTGAGACCCTTACGGGTCAGTAGTCGCGCTTAACAAACACGTGATTGATTGATTAATTGATCATCTGAGACAGGTTACCGGTCGAAGGCTTTGAGGTATCACTGGGAAAACAACTAAACAGTAATCTAAATGGAGGAACCATGAAAGTATTGGTCATCGTTGATGGGGCCCCCATAAATGACGTAGTGTTCATTGACTAGGTAATTGTCAGTGTTACTGTTAAGGTTTGACGAAATGTCATTGAGGAGACCTGCTTGGCCTCAGGCATAGATGGAGTGTCCAAAGTTTCCTGAAACCACGGTCAGAATTGATGGCCACACCCGCTTCTAACTCCTGGTGTGAGCAGCTATCGGGCTTTTTTATTGATAAAATTCAAACCATCCACGATAGCTTTGGGACTGCTCCCCAGTTGCAGGCGGTTTACCCGCTTCAGACAGCCTTACATTCTGATCTAGCCCACACACGTTTGACGGCGTTTGCCCTGATTCCGCTGTCTGGTACTTTGGCTATCCTTAAATCTCTTAAATCAGGCTCTCCAGCGGATCCTTGCCGAGCCAGGTTGTTGGCTACAGTGGCAGAGGTGGTTAATCCTGAAGTAAATAATATTGTCAACCTGTCGCTCCAAACCGCTATTGTTCCCTCTGAGTGGAAACAGGCAAAACTCCTCCCCCTGCTAAAAAAAACAACCTTCACTTAATCCCGCTATCCTGGCTAGCTAACGACCGATCTCACTTCTCCCAGCTGTGGTGAAGGTGTGTGAGAAGGCCGCCCACAAGCAGCTCTCAGTTTGTTGAGAGCTCTTGCGCCCTCTACCCAGCCCAGTCAGGCTTCAGGGCCTCCCACAGTACTGAAACGACCCTGGTTGAGATGGAGAAGGCTATTAGAGAATGCTTTGACTCAGGCGGCAGAGCGGCTCTGGTGTTATTAGACCTCTCTGCCGCGTTTGACACGGTACCGCACCGCCAACTTCTGGCCCGGCTGTCTAACATCGGTATCTCTGGTCTGGTGTGGGAGTGGATAGAATCCTTTCTGACAAACAGAACGCAGCAAGTATGGATGCCTCCATTCTCCTCTACACTGAGAGGCTTGACCACTGGTGTTCCCCAGAGCTCAACTCTGAGCCCTCTTCCCACGAGACAATGATAACGTTACTCCTCAAGACAGACAAACCGGCTGACTGTCATGATTCTCATCGCCCCCTTTCTCTTATTAACATTGACAACAAAATGTTTGCTTAGTGGCCTCCCACCTTCTTCCCCTAATGCCCCGCATCGCTCTCCCTTATCAGTCTGGTTTTATCCCCGGCCGGGCCACCTCGCACAATCTCAGGACTATCTTTTTGGTTCTCCATCAAATTAGCCCTAGCCTCCCTGCTGTCGCCGCACTGCTGGATGCCACCAAGGCGTTTGATACGTTGGAGTGGCCTTTCTTATTTTTCCTTCTGCCGCGTCTTGGATTTAGCAATATGTTCATACGCAAGATATCCCTCCTTTACACTCGCCCCTCCGCCCATCTGCGTATCAATGGTCAGATATCAGATCCCATTTCGATAGAGAGTGGCACTCGGCAGGGATGCCCGCTATCCCCTATGCTCTTCGCCATCGCGATGAAACCTCTTGCAGCCAGACTTCGGCAACACCACACTCAGAAGAGCATAGGCTTTTCGGCCCGTTCCCTCCTGGTCTTCTTGTATGCCAACGATATCACACTGTAGGTCTGCCATCCCCAAGACAATCTAAGCCCACTAGTGCGAGAAATAATACGATTTGGCGGATTGTCCGGCATACAGGTGAACTGGAGTAAATCAGTGTTGTTCCCTCTAACCGATGCCACCAAACCATTTACACCGGACTTTCCCTTTGTATGGGCCTCTGGTCCCACCCGCTATTTAGGCATCTGGCTAAGCAGGGACTTAGATGACCTTTGGAGGGCCAACTTCGGGCGTGCGGTGGATTGGCTCGAGTCTAAAATACCCCACTGGAACAGTCTTCCATTGTCCATTGCTGGCCGCATAGCCATTGCCAAGAAGGTGGTCCTCCCGAAATTTTTAAGCATCCCCATTCTTCTCACCTCCCATTTCTTTCGTAGACTTCGTTCCTTGATCATCTCTCGTGTGGGCTAGTAAACAGCCCAGCGTCGCATACGATATTCTTACCCTCCCCATGGCAACGGGCAGTATGGGCGCCCCTAATTTTAAGCTCTATGCTCTCAGTGCCCAGGCCAGTTTCCGCCATTTCTGGATTCATCCCTCCCTTCATCAGCCACATGTGGCGGTTGAGGCTGACATTGCAACTCCCTGGACGTTGACCATCGCTCTGTTCGCCTCAGCGAGTCTCCCGCGTGCTGAGGTGAACACAGTAGAGACATTGTGTTGGGCCTGTTCAGGACTGCACCGTCTCTCCAACGCCCCGATGTTCTCGGCTAATGCCATGCCAATAATACGCCATCCCTATTTTCCTCCTCTTCAGCCCACCGGCATGTCCAAACGGGCTACCCGCCTGGGGCTGATGACATCGGTGGATCTTTATCCGGGTGACACGTTCTACTCTCTTACAGATTCCTCTGGTTCCCTGGACACTTTGCTTTTTTATCAACTGCGTGCCATTTGCAAGGAGTTCCACTCAACGTTCCCTCTGCCCCCTCCTTCGTTGCCAGCTCTCGATTATATATATACATACCCCTCACCTCGTAAAGTGGTGACTACACTATATGCCCTCACCCTGTTGTCCACCTCCATCTCCACTGACCGAGCGCGCTTGGCTTGGGGCGAGGACTTGGGCATGGATATTGCCCAGGCTGACTGGCTCTATTGCTGCAATCAGACGAAGAAATTATCACCTAATTATCGTCTTCGTCTAATACATTTTAAATATTTGCATAGAGTATATCGCACCCCTGTTCAGCTCCATAAACTGGGACTCACACCTAGCGATTGCTGCATGCGCTGCGCTGCCCCTGCTGTGGATTTTTCTCATTTGGTGTGGCTGTGTCCAAGGGTGTCGGAGTTCTGGCTGGCGGTCTGTGCCGTCATTTCTGAGATTGTTTCTGCCCCGGTACAGCCGGACCCACCGTTGTGCCTGCTCGGCTTTGTCAAGTTTTCTCCTGACTCTTCGACGCCCAATTGCTATGTTGCTCATTCTGGCTAGGCGCAGGGTGGCCACGTGTTGGGGTCGTAGACCGGCACCTCAGTTCTCCCACTGGCTCGATGACGCCTCGAGATGTCAGACTCTTATCAGAATTTTGAGACTTACTGCCTGTGCGATCCCGTCCAATAGACATATGGGGCCCCCTGGTGACATACCTTCTTTCCCGGCCTCACATGAGTCGTGCTGCCTCCCCCGCGCTCCCTGCTGGCACTTCATCCGCGGCGGCCGCCGGTGCTGGTCAGTGACTGCCCCCCTCACTTCCCTGCTTCCCCACTGGGCAGTGCCTGCCGCTACTTCTACAGTGGCGACGTCATCTCCTTTTAGATTTACGATCTTTGTGGTGCCTTTTCAGTGCTGCACAGAATTAGGCTTGTATATGATTGTATTATCATTCTGGCTATGATGCTTTGTTACTGACCTGCTGTGTACGATGTTTTGATCTGATACTGAAGTGCGAATTGTATATGTGGAAATTGTAAATAAAGGTTTTTGAAAGAAAAAAAAACTGAGCCCTCTTCTTTTTAATGTGTACATGACTCCGCTTGTCTATCTGGCGGAGGAGCAGGGTGCTAAGATCATAGCTTATGCTGATGACACCCAGCTCCTCTTCACGTGGAAGGAAAATTATCTATCCCAGGATGCTGCCAAAAACTGCTTTACGGACGTTTTTAAATGGTTAGCGCAGGCCCAACTCAAATGCAACGAGGGTAAATCCGAGGTGCTCCTCTACGGGTCCTTCCCTCCGCATTTTAGAGAGGACCTTTGGCCCATGGGATACCCCAGGCCTAAGTCAATGGGGAGCCTGGTTAAAAACTTGGGGGTCTGGTTTAGTGAGGACCTCAGATTTTTACCGCAGATCAATAAATTAACCAGAGTGTGCTTTGGCACACAAACTCTTAAAGAGATTTCTGCCCCTACTGCCCAAAGCGGCTAAAGAAATGGTGACCCGCGCTCTCATTCGTTCGCGTTTAAATTACGCCAATGCTCTTTATATCGGACTTCCTATCTACCTGATAAAAAAGCTTCAGATCGTTCAGAATGCGACTGCTAGAGCACTACTCTGTATTCCTGGCAGGTCTAGCTCCAAACAGATGCTTCGGGATTTGCACTGGCTTCCGGTAGATCAGCGTGTTTTGTTCAAGGCTCTTACGCTTGCCCACGGTGCTCTTTACAAAGCGGGGCCTTTGTATTTGAGGAGACGATTTGATTTCTATGTACCACCTAGGCATTTACGCTCCCCGGGGCAATGCCTCGCTGTCCTACCCAGGTACCGTCTTGTTAGAACGGGAGGTAGCTTCCTTTAAGGTAAGAGCAGCCAAGGCTTGGAAAGTTTTGCTCTTGGAGCTTCGGAACACCGGCGACCTCAGGCTGTTTAAAAAGCAGTTACAAACTTTGCTTTTCAAGTAACCTCCTAGCCCCGGCCTGTGCCCCAGCGCCTCTTCAATTTTGGCTTGCGCGCCGAGACACTTCCGAGTATCCGTGCGCGGTATAAATCTAGCATAAAATAACAGACAAGTCGTTTAGCAGACTGAGTCTGCTTCAAAGACGAAGTCTTAACTGCAGGTGTCGAGGATTTCGAATTTCATTTTTTTTTTTTTACGTATTTTATTGGATTTTCACTTTACAAATATATCAACTATCACTGCAGGTCCTTTACCTTCTACTGCATCAGCCAGGTTGAGCTATTGGCTCAAGATTTCGTCAATGGTTGAGGTGATCTCTTTGAAGTAGAATGCGGAGTAGACAATGGTGAAAAGTCTTTATTTTTAGATTCTATGACCATTTTTGAAAACTTGCTACCGGACCCATGGGTTTGTTTTAAGAAACTAGCTCAGGGGATTTCATGGGGAGCTTCAGAATAGTCCTTCCTACCAGTTCCAATCTTGCGTTTGTTGGTTTGGCAGGAGGCAAGCTTTTAGATGACTAAAATGCCTGATGACTCAGGATATGTAAGGTCTTTCCCTCAATGTTATTGATAGGCTTGTGATTGAAACTCTGGCAAATTTTGCATCTCCTTGTCACATGGTCATAGTAGTGACGGCACTGTAAGCACTTATTGTGGGGGGGGGGGGGATCAGCCAGGTAAATCTTCCTGAACCCTTAGGATTGGCATGGTCTGAATAAGGCTCTAACCTTGAAAGAGGCGTCAGTTATCAGGACAGCGTTCCAAGTACAAAGGGGTAGGAAACGGCTTACCCCCCTTGAAGATAGTTGCGAGAGAAGTCTCAAAGAACATCTACAAAGATGTAGAAAAAAGCGCAGATATGAGTAGACATTTTGAGCAGCTTAGTCTCTGTGGAGAGTAGGAGCACAGAGATTTTATCTTATTTGCCAGAGGTTACCTCACATAATGAAGTGAATAGATCACAAGTAGTCTTTGGCTATTTCAATGTTATTTGAGTGAACTGGGACACAGTTATATTTAAAACACTTACCATCAAATATACTCAAGTATTCTAGCACTTGAATCCATAAAATATCCAATGCTGGAGATGAAGATTGTGCCCAGAGAAGCACCCTATCCTTATAGAAGCTGGTGAGAAATAAGGTGGATGAAGTGAAAAAGACAACACATTGTCCACTAAGGAAGTTAGCGGTTTGCTGTTCTTTCCTTATGCCTAGTAACATCTCATCCATTTACTTATACATTTTGTTTCAGTAGAGGATTTCTTAGCAGTTGCTAGGGTTTCTAAGTTATCTGAGGAGAGACATAAATAATGGAATGTCATTTGCATTCTGGAGAACTCCAATTATCAGGGGAGCTGTGTGAGAGCATACAGAAACATCTCATACTGGTACAGAAACCAGCCTTTTCCAAGGGATCTTACACCTGCCAAACCAAAAAGTAAACTGACTGTACCCGTTATTCAGGTGGATTATAAGGCTGTTTAGAAGTGAACGACATCAGGCCTCTAAAATGTGATGAAGGACATCACGGAATATCTCCCACCTCGTGAGACAGGTTGCTTTCTGTTCTGATGTGGATATCCACAATGTGACAGACTAATAGGAACATGCCCTGCTGCAAAACCCAACAGCTAACAGAGCTGCAGAAAGTGAATACTGTTTTCCTTAAGTTCGGATTACAAGAAGGCTGTAACGTTTGTATTTTTTAATAGCAATAAAAAATATCAAAAATGTTGCACACGGGGCGTGCGTGGCCAGCAGCCAACGAAGATGGCCGCAGCCTAGGGAAGCTCCGTGCCTGAAATCCGCCCGCCGAACAATCCTGACACAAATCCGGCGAAAACCGAGAGCTTATACGGTGGTGGCGATCTGGAGGCGCCGCGGTGACGATTGGGAGCAGCTCCGGCCCCGCGCGGGCACCCGGACACGGCGCAACGGAACCTGAAGATTTAGGTTTAGTGGAGGCGAAGGAGCCGGGGCCTTGATTTCACCTGGACTGAGGGAGGCGCTTGGCGGCGTGGGACTCTCGAGCATGTGGGAGCAGCCCGCGGCGCTCCGAATGATCTAGCGGCGTTGTGGAGATACGAGACGGGGGCGCGGAACTGGGCGAGATGTCGGCCCCTTCATGCATCCGGATGAACGGCGGTGAAGCGACTTGGGGCTCGTGGCGGCGGACGGACTGTGTCCTTGGCCTGTGAGGCGTGCACCCGCCAGTGGTGAGGGAAGAGATTGAAAAAGAGCCCTGAGACTCCCCCCGGAGAAGCGACGGAAAGGTGAGGCGGACCCCGGGACGGGGGCGTGTTGCACGAGGGCCTGCCGCGGTGGACTGAGCTGCCCAAAAGCCTGTGAGGGACGATAACGGTGCGGGACGGCCGCTCCCCGGGTCTATTCCATAAGCTGGGGCCGTGGCCTGAAACACCGCCCTGCGCGAAAGTGGGAGACATCGTGCTTCGGGACGTGTGCCCCGGGGGCGCCAGGGTCCCAATAGACGCCGCCAACGAAGGGACATCCAGGGTAGCGCCGAAGACAGAATACCCTCAGACGGGCAGACCCCTGCGGCCTGGCGCGATCCCTAGGCCCAGGATCCGGGGCAAAGGAACATCCGAAGCCGCCTGAATATACATCAGCGAGGGCCTCCCCCAAGAGATTGAGGGGTGATATGAGCAGATGCAACTCGGGGGACAGTGCAAGATCATATGAGGCGCCAGGGCGAAGCTGCGCTGCATATAAAGAACTGTGGGACACCCCATGGGACGGCTGTGTGGGACGAATACAAGAAATCGCGGGAAGCTTGCTGCATCGCAAACTGCACGCGGCGGATAGAAGAGGCTAAGGCGGTCTGGACCCCGCAGGATCTGCTAGTTGAGGACCGGTGAAACGACAGGCCGCACGTGGGAACACTCCCGTGGCAGGCGGCGGCGGCCGGTTCCCTCCCATATAGGTGAATTCCCTGGTGTGTTGGACCCCGCTTTCACCCACTGGACAAGATGGGGAGCAAGGGGCAACGCGCGTCATCTCACAACAAGCTGGACAAATATGCATATCACAAAGGGCATACTGAGACACTGGCGCCGCAAGAAGCCGCGGGCTCAGGCCCACCACCTGAGACGTCACCGGAGATCACCCTCAAAGATGTGATGGCCGCACTGGCTCAGATGCAAGGAACCATGGGAACGATCTCGACCGATGTTGGGCTGCTTCGTGCAGACATCTCTAAAATGAACACGCGAGTTAAGGAGGTAGAAGTAACCACCGAGACTCTAACCAAAGACGCTGCAGTTTTCAAAAAACAGATACATACACTGGAAACGATGCAGAAACAATTGCTGGACAAGCTGGAGGATCAGGAGGGACGATCCAGAAGGAACAACATACGCCTGGTGGGCGTGCCGGAAAGCGTAAGAGGTCCTGCCTTAGACCTATTCGTGGAAAAGCTGATCTTGGACCAGTTACAGCCTCGTGGATTGTCCAATTTCTTTTCCGTGGAGAGGGCGCATTGAGTGCCTGGGGGCAGGCCCCGACCAGGCGCCCCACCGCGGCCGATCCTGGCAAGAATATTTAACTTTCGAGACCGGGACGCCATCCTCCAGCGGGCCCGCGCTGCCCCCCCGCCCCCCCCCCCCCGAGGGTGGACAACTGTACAATAACACTATACCCAGACTACACGGCTGCGGTGACTAAACAACGTCGGGACTTCTTGGATGCGAAAAAGGAACTCCGCAGTCGTGAACTCAAATACGCAATGCTCTATCCAGCAAAATTGCGTGTAGAAGCGGAAGGGAAGACGTGGTTCTTCAATACGCCAGAAGAGGCCTCTGACTGGCTGGAAGGCTGGCGACCAGCAAAGGATGTTCGACGTGCAGGTCCGGCACATACGCAGCAGTCACAGCTATCGAAACTCACAGGCGACACTAGTTCAGAAATAGAGACACGCACTGCAGACTGATGCACGATTGTTGCGCTGGCACCGGATGAGGGTGATGCTGAAGGAGGGCTGGTGTGTGGATCTGCGCACATTGCACTGTATAAGACTCATGTTTTTTGGACTCTCAGGTTCTCGCAATGAATCGCAATGCATTTCGGGGGTGGCGGAACGGCACAAAGTGACTCTTTCCCCCTACGCAAGTATACAGTTATGGGGACTAAGCACTCTGCTGAGTTGGGGTGGCGGGTAGTTCGGAATCCGCCGGGCAGGGAAGCAGGGAGGGCACAGTTTCTAAGAGTTACTATTGGTTTATTTAGTAATGTTGTTGTGACGCATAGGATTATCACACATGGCACCCACAGCATTGAAACAAGAGGCGCGACATACATCTCATGGGGCTCCAGTGCAGTGGAAGACAGGCATGATGCGAGTACAGACCCTAATGGCTGAAACAGGAAAAAACATACAGACCCCCCGCGCGCCCGCCTCACTATTCACAGTACTGTCCTGGAACGTAAATGGGTTAGGTGATAAAACAAAGCGAGGGCTGGTATTGCAATATATCAAGCGCAGAAGTCCGGCTGTTGCACTGCTCCAGGAATCACATTTGACAGGCTCGACTTGTAGGGCCCTAGATAGATGGGGCTACAAAATGATGGTATACTCCGATTTTACCACAGGATCACGAGGAGTAGGGATATTGGTAAACAAGCGCTTCCCACTGATAATCACTGACTCCCGGAAAGACGACCAGGGATGTTTTGCGGCAGTAACCTGCCAATGGGAGGGGAAGATCTATAACATAGTGACGGTATACATCCCTCCTACATTGCACCAGACCACTTTCCGGGCGCTGGGGGAATTTCTCCTCTCCCTTCCGCACGGAGAATTAATAATAGGGGGAGATTTCAATGCGACAATGGACGCATCCATAGATAGGCAGCCCCCCAGAGGGCCCAATACGGCCAATCTTCAACTGCTAGAATTCACTGAGGCTCTTGGACTAATAGATATATGGAGACTTTGATGCCCCAAATAAAGACAGTATACATTCCATTCTGGGGTACACAATAGCCTTTCTAGACTGGACTATATCTTTAAGCTAGCGACCGGAGTGATGGGGGTTACAGGGGTGACACACCTCCCTAGAGGCATATCTGATCATTCCCCAGTCCTAATCACATACACAGCAGTTACCCCTCAGGGACGTAGGGTGTTCCCACTGTCTCCCGGATACCTCAAAGTCCCGAAAATTGCCAAAGGGCTTCTTTTAACAACGAAACAATACTTTGTAGAAAACAAAAACACCGTTCCATCCCCGACGACATTGTGGGAAGCTTATAAAACAGTCCTTCAAGGGCAGGCAATCTCGCTGGTAGCAGATCACAAGAAGTCCCAGAAAAAAGAGGTTGACAGGCTGGAGCAGAGGGTGTCCCGGGCAGAAGCAGAGCATGCGTTGCAGGTTGATGAACACACAACACACCGGATGCAACTGGCATAACAGGAATATAAATCGTATGTCTGGGAGATGGCGAAAAGCAAAATCACCGCAACACGACACACTATATACGAATTGGGAGATAAAGCGGGAAAATTATTAGCATGGCTAGAGCGAAAATAGAGAGCCAATAGGTGGGTGGCACAAATCCAATTAGATGAGGACACGTCCACGACGGAGCCACAGCGGATAGCGGAGGCATTTGCGGTACATTATCGGAAAATATATACCCCAGAAGCCACGAACACCGTGGAAGACAATTTAGCCTTCCTCAAAGATATAACTATGCCCACTTTGGCCCCTTTGGCAGTGACCGCCCTTGAAAAAGATCTGACTCCTGAGGAGCTCGTGGCGGCAATAGCCGCGCTACACACAGGGAAAGCACTGGGACCGAGTGGATTGCCAGTGGAGCTATATAAAAAAGCGGCAACACAGATTGTGCCCCATTTATTAAATATGTACACAGACAGTTTGGGGAAGAGGATCCTACCAAGAGATCAAAGGTTGGCCACTATAGTGACTATCCACAAACCCCATAAACCACCGCACGAGTGTGCATCCTACAGACCGATCTCCTTGATCAACGCGGAGGCAAAGATTTTGGCAAAAGTGTTGGCAACAAGGTTGCAGGCATATCTAGCCACAATAATACACCCGGACCAATCTGGCTTTATGCCCAATCGAAACACCGCCCTGAATCTACGGCGTCTTCACGGTGTCCTTGCACGCAAACCCACTATAGAGGAGGAGGCTGTTATTCTATCGCTGGATGCCAAAACGGCATTTGATCTGGTGGAGTGGCCCTTCCTTTTTGCAGTCCTTCAGCATGTGGGATTCGGCCCCAAGTTCTGTGCCTGGATCAAATTGCTTTACACACGCCCTCTAGCCCAGGTCGTAGTAAATGGCCACATATCGACCACCTTTCCGCTGGGGCGGGGAACAAGGCAGGGATGCCCCCTCTCACCTCTTCTTTTTGCATTGGTGCTGGAGCCTTTGGCGGCCTGGATTCGACAGGACCAGGTTATCCGTGGTCTGAAATGTGCAAGGGGATGGGAGGATCGCATATCCTTATATGCAGACGATATCCTGTTATACCTGGCGTCCCCAGCGTGCTCAATCAATTGCCTCTTAGACATATGTACATCATACGGCCGAGCTTCCGGATATACTATTAACTGGGCGAAATCGCACCTCTATGTACTCCAGGGCTCCCCACCGCGGCTTCCAGGGGGATATACGATACAGATAGCAGAGGGAGGTTTAAAATATCTGGGAATATATGTCACAACTGACAGGGAGCAATTTATCGCGGAGAATCTCACGCAGCCCCTTACGCGGCTTCGTTGTGATGTCAAGCATTGGCGTTCCCTGCCACGGACGCTGCTGGGCAGAGCGGCCCTCTTCAAAATGATGGCTCTCCCCCGATTTTTGTACGCACTACAAAACACGCCTTTTCTGGTCTCCCACGCGTATTTTGCAACAATAAACGCTGCAGTCACCAGCCTATTATGGGAAGGAAAGGCACCACAAATAGCACTACATAAATTAACAAAAGGCTGCTATGACAGAGGCATTGCCCTCCCTAACATAAAAATATACTACTGGGCCTCGCAGCTTGTAGTTCTAAACCAGTGGCTCCACGCACCAGGAGATGATCCAGCGTACCGTATGGACAGGCAACTGCTGGGCGAGGGTGGAGTCATGGGGGCATTGTATAAAAAGAGTAACGAATAGTTTCTTACCTGTCGGTGTAGTTTTGCAGCTTGAAGATCTTTCTGGATTCACTATACTGTGCATTATTCCGCGATCTGGTGGTTGGGTCCGGATTCGTAGTCTTTCTTTCTTTTTTTTTTTGTAGCCCAGGTGGGCGTCGACGTCCCACCATTTGGTGCTCCTCTCGTGACGTCGTCGTGCTTCCTGCGGAAGTCCCACCTTTGGGGCGCCATCTTCGGGTTCTTTTTCCCTCTTTTTTTTTTTTTTTTAACCCTAGGCGAATGATTAAATTATATGTCCACTTTTCTGTAGTATTTCATTCCTTCTGTACTTCTCTGTTTTTCCCCCTCTTCCTCCAGCCTCATCTTTCTGGCGGAGGTGGGTGGGTTCGCTAGTGAATCCAGAAAGATCTTCAAGCTGCAAAACTACACCGACAGGTAAGAAACTATTCGTTTTGCAGCGTGAATCTTTCTGGATTCACTATGCTGTGCATAGACTTTGTAGCGGTTTGTTATCCTTGTGGCGGCTGGGTGGTAGATGAGCGTTGGTCGTTGAATATGTGTTGAAGCACCTTCTGTCCTACTTGTGCTTCTTTGTTCATCTGTATGTTCACGCAGTAGTGCTTGGTAAACGTGTGCACGGAAGCCCATGTTGCCGCCAGGCATATGTCCTGAATGGGCGTGTTTGCCAGAAAGGCAATGGTTTCTTCCTTGTGGAGTGAGCTTGAGGCCCCTCCGTTAGCTCCTGTCCTGCCTGCTTGTGGCAAAACTGTATAGTTAGTGCAATCCATCTAGCAATGGTGCCCTTTGTCACTGGTCTCCCCATGAAGCTTGATGCAAAGGACACAAAGAGCTGCTGAGTTTTTCTGTGCTCCTTGGTCCTCTCAATGTAGTGCATCACCGCTCTCCTAGCGTCTAGAGTGTGTAGAGCCTTTTCTGCTTTCGAAGTTGGGTTTTGAAAGAAACTCGGTATCTGAATACTCTGGTTCAAATGGAATGCCGACACGACTTTAGGCATGAAGTGTGGGTCCGTTCTCAGGACAACCCTGTCCTTGTGTATCTGTATGTAGGGCTCTTGTAGCGTTAGTGCTTGCAGCTCGCTCACCCTGCGTAGCGAGGTTATGGCTACCAGAAATGCCGTTTTCATAGTCAACATCTGCATTGATGCCTTGGGCATGGGTTCAAATGGTGCTTTCATAAGCTCCGTCAGTACCACGTTGAGGTTCCATGCCGGCGACGGCAACCTTTTAGGTGGCGCGATTCGTTTCGCTCCTTCCATGAATCTCTTTACTACCTGCGACATAAAGAAACTTCCACCCTTCTCCCCTCTTGTGTAGGCTACTATCGCCGCTAGGTGTACCCTTAGGGAGGTGGAGCATAGGTTACTTTTCAGAAGGTGCGTGCGGTATCTCAGCACTGTTGAGTTCTTTGTCATTTTATTCTGCAGGCCTTTTTTGCCACACCATATTGTAAATCTTTTCCATTTTGCACTATAGCATTTGCGTGTAGTTGGTCTCCTTGCCTCTCGCAGCACTCGCATAGTGCTTGGAGGCAATCTAAGGTCCGCAAACTCTAACTCTTCAGGAGCCATGCCGCCAGGCTGAGGCTTTCTGGCTCTGGATGTAGAACCTATCCGTTCTGCATGGAGAGCAGGTCCTTTCTTCTGGTGAATCTGTGGGGATTCCCTTGAGCCATTTCTAGAATTTGGGAGAACCAAGTCTGCCTTGCCCACTGTGGTGCCACCAGGATCAGTGTCATGTTGCTGGTTCTGCATTTCTCGAGCACCCTGTGTAACAGTGGTATCGGCGGAAAAGCGTAGGCAAATGTCCTTAACCAGCTTATTCATAGGGCATTCCCTTGAGATTGCTGATCTGGTTGCCTGGACGCGAAGCTTCGGCATTTTGCATTCTGGCGTGTTGCAAACAGGTCTATTGTCGGAGTTCCCCATTTCTGGAAAAGCTTCTGCGTTTCGTGCCCATTGAGCTCCCACTCGTGTGAAGCAGAGGTCTGCCTGCTTAGCCAGTCTGCCTCCACATTGTCCTTCCCTGGTAGGTGAATCGCTAGCAGGTCTATCTTGAGAGGTATGGCCCATCTCCAAATCTCCTGTGCCAGAGTGGAAAGGGGGAACGACTGTGTCCCACCCTGTTTGTTGATATAAAACATGGTTGTGGTGTTGTCCGTTTGAATCAACACTCTCTGGTTGTACAGGTGCTTCTGGAATGCCTTCAGGGCTACCAGGACAGTCTTCAATTCCAGGTAATTGATATGTCTGACCGCACCTCCCGGAGCCCACAGACCCCTCACTCTGAGTTGGTCCATGTGTGCTCCCCATCCCCTTTGAGATGCGTCCGTGGTGATGGTCACAGTTGGGCTTGGTGGTGCCAGGCTTTTCCCTGTAGATATGTTGTCCCTGTTCCACCAAGTTATCTCTTCCTGCACTGCATGCGTAACAACCACTAGATCTTCCCAACTTCCGCTTGCCTGTGACCATTGCTGTTGTAGCCATTCTTGGAATGGTCTCATGTGAAGTCGTACATTTGGGACCAGGTGGATACATGATGCCATCATCCCCATGATCTTGCTCACTGTTCTCACTGTCAGAACTCGCCCCTTCTGGTAGAGGCTCGTCTCCCTCACTAGGGCTTCTGCTCTCCTGTCGCTGGGCACGACCGTCCTGTTTATGGTGTTGATTTTTGCTCCCAGGAAAATCTTCACCTGTTCTGGCTTCATTGATGACTTCCCCCAGTGTATGGAGGACCCCAGGTTCGTCAGTGTCTTTGTCACCTGTGCTGCGTGTTTCTCGCACTTTTCGTGGGTGTTTGCTTTGAACAGCCAGTCGTCTAGGTAAGGGTACACATGAATCCCCTTCCTCCGTAGGTATGCTGCGACTGCCGACAGGCATTTCGTGAATACCCTTGGTGCTGATTTTAGCCCGAAGGCCAGGGTCGTGAATTGGTAATGGTCCTGGTTGATGCAGAATCTTAAAAGTCTTTTGTGCCTTCTGTTTACTGCGATGTGCAGGTAGGCATCCTTGAGGTCCACGGTGGACATGAAGTCTCCGTCCCTTATTTGGGGCAGCACCTCCTGTAGTGATGTCATTTTGAACTTTTGTGTTCTGATGTATTTGTTTAGGTATCGCATATCCAGGATGGGTCTGAGATTTCCGTCTACTTTTGGTACCACGAAGTAGTTCGAGTAGACCCCTTTGTTCCTTTCCTTGTGAGGCACTGGCTCGAAGGCTCTCTTTTCGAGCAGCTTCAGTGTTTCCTCTCTGAGTTGAGCAAGCTCCTGACCTGAGCGTTGCCTTCGTTTTGGTTTTCTGTTTGGAGGCGTCCCCTCCAAGTCCACGCAGTAACCGTGTTGTATGACGTTCAGTGTCCATGGTTATACGTTGCCATTCCTGTAGGTAGCGGCCCAGCCTTCCGCCTACGGGTGTTGGATGTTCGTAGGCGATTGGGTCTCTTCCCCCCCTTGCTGTTTTTGCATTGCGCCTCACCCCTGGGGGTATCTTGGGGGTGAGCGTCCCCATGCGTGCCGAGTCACTTCGATGAGGGTTGGTCACTCCCTCGTCTCCTTTGGCCACGTCCGTTTCCCCTCCCGCGAAAGGACTGGCCCCTTGGCTGGTACTGCCAGTTTTGTTTTTGCTGACCTTGCTGTCCGTGACTTTCACCCTGCTGTCCTTGCTGGAACGTCTGGTGCGATGTTCCCTGCTGGTTACCCCCTCTACCGTAGGGTCTTCTAGTTGGAGTGCCTCTTCTCATCCACCTGAACTGCAGGGCCCCTCTCAGCCCAAGAATTTAGTGGCTTCCTTCCATACCCTTACCACCAACTGTGTGTGGGTCAGGAGTGCCTGTCCAGCAAATAAGTGTATGGTGCTGCCGGGTCACCCCTAGTTCCTATTGCATGCCTGTCTACTCGCACTACCTGCTCCTACATTGGTGCGAAAGCCCATTTGTTACCTGTCACTATTTGTGAGGCCAAGCATTGTTTTTGGATGTCAAGTAGCAGAATTCCTCTTCAATAAACCCATCTCATGAGCTTCCCCAGGGCAATATGTGGTGTTTTCCCATCCCACAATAGTAGATGCAGTTCTAACTATTTGTCTAAAGATGTCCCTCTATATTCTGTAGGGGGTATTATGTAAAGCACGAGAAATGTGGATAGTGTCGCCATCTTAAACATGGCTGCCCTGCCTAATGGCATACCCCTTCAGCACTTTACACTCTCTTTGGTCGGAGTGTAAAAGTTTTCCCTGAGGAAGTCCCCAACGTCAACGTATATTCCCAAATAATTAAATCCCTCCTCAGAGGTCTTTACTGGGCACCCCATTGGGAGCCTACTGGGGGCTTCCTGGGAGCAGATACAAGAGAAACTCCCTCTAATTTTTTGTAAATTCAGAGTAGTTTACGAAAAGCTGGGTGATCTGCCGGAGCCTGGGGACTCTTTCCATTCATGCTACATACAGCAGTACACTGTCTACATAAAGCAAGACCATCCTGGGAGTCCTCCCATCTCAGTTCCCGGATTAGTGCATCCTCCCTCAGTCAGGCTGCAAGAGGCTCCAGTGCTAAGGCAAATATCATGAGCAAAGTCTTGTCCTCTTCTACAATCAGAAGAGTTTTGACAACGCGCCATATACGTTAACCCGGGATTTAGGTTGCTGATACAGTAGTTTCACCCATTGCCTAAAGCCAGAACCCACCCCTATCTTTTCAAGAACCCCAAACATATATATCCATGCTAGTGTATCAAATGTCATAGTGGCATCCATCAGCTCCCTCAGCATAACTCATGCAATCATACAACCTGCGTAAGAGGAGTCTGGCCCACCTATTAGGCAGGAACCCTGGCGGGTCCGAGTGAGGTAATTACCTGACTCAGCCTATTCAATAATACTTTTGCAAGGATCTTACCATCAGCTATCTTTTTAGCTTACTTAAACATTGCTAGAATGTGGGTAGTTAACTTGCTGGTCATACATGTGTACAGCTCGATCGGCATGCCATTCGGGCCCGCTGCTTTGCCAGATTCTGGGCCACAAATTGTGGTCTCAGTTTCATTTTCAAGTTCAGCGACTAGTGCCTGTCTATTTTCATGTGAAAGTTCAGTGAGTTTGTGGTCATTGAGGAATGATCTCATCTTCCTGTGATGAGGTGTTAGTTGACCAGAGTAACTGCTGGTAATAGTTTGCCATTCTGTCTGTAGCCTCCTTTACTCCTGATCCTTTCCCACCTATCCATTTTTAGCTCCGGAACCCAGTGTCTGCTGAGTTCCCCATGTCCCAGCCACACCTGTAATTTGCCTGATTTCTTTCCCACCTTCGACAGTCTACGCTGAGGCGTGTAAAGTGGATCATGCATTATTTTTTATCAGGTCTCGATAATCCTGCTCTTAAGTAGCAATTGGGAGTTTGTTTTTCGATCCCTGACCAAACAACGGCACGCTCTAGTCCTAGATTTTCAGACTCATTCACTTCCATCTGTGATCTTTTCTTTTTCTTAACCCCGGTTATCAAGGAAATTCCTTGACCTCGCACTACGGTTTTGTAGGCCTCACAGAGGGAGACACTGAAGTCAAACGTTCCTTTATTTCCTGTGAAGTACTTGTATGTACTCATAGTGAGCTGAGCAACAAATTTTGTGTTTGTTATATACAGTGGTCGAAGTGGGGGAAAAAAAGTAGGGGAACTGTGGGTGGAGAATCAGAGGGCGGGAATTACCCAAGGATAGGATCAGTGGGTGGAGCCAGAGGTGTGGTCAGAATGCGCTAACATCCCAATTTTTAGTATTTGTTTGGCATTTCACTGCCCAGTTTAATCAACCAATGGATACACATGATTAGTTAAGGTTATAATGAGTTATTGACATTAAAACACATTCACAAAGTGGGATATGCTTCTAATCACAGAATGTCCCAAATACGAGAAAATGTGGATGCACAAGTTATTTGTCGCCGAGCCATGGAGTTTGTCATCAGCACTTCTCCCTTTTTCCACAACAGCAGTTCAAACATGAAAGGCAAAATATCCTAGTTTGCAAATGTTTTTCATATAATTATGGCGCTTTCATATTTGCCTCATAATGCAAGATCTGCTGCATGATCTGACTATTTAAAGTAATAAATTGTTTATAGCTCAAACGTATCAAAAGTTAATAAAAAATGTGACTTGTTTTGCGGCGGAGTAGATGGCTTATTACAAAGGTTGACTGATCACCTTTCTCACTGTTGCATTTGTATGTTACACTGGTACTAATAAGGCAAAATCTTTCCAGAGACTGTTAGCATGTGTACACATGTCAAAATAATAAAATATCAGAAAATATACTGCATTACCCTGCAGCCTTTTTTTAATGCATAATTTAGTCAACACTGTGGCATAATTTCGTCCTCCTTTGCTTGCTGCATAATTAATTCCAGTGGCCCCACAGCAAGCAGCACATGTTAAAAGTGCTTGTGAATGAAGCAGAGAGACTGAAGTAGAGAGACTGAAGTTTGTAAACTTAGTTTGGTGTGCGTGCAAATTCTGCATTGCCAATCCCTGGTGAGTTGCAGCTACTACTTCTGAAACAAGGCCAATGGAGCTACCTATGGGTGAGGCAGACTGGCCTCAAGGGCAGGGCCGGCCTTAGAACTGGTGGTGCCATGTGCATTAATGTTTGTTATTGCCCCCCAATGACCACCTCTGCCATGGATTCCCTCACTACCACCCTTTAACAGTGCCCCTCAAGTCTCCATAACCACACTCTCTCTGATGCATTTAATTTGTTTTACAGTGCCGCTCATACCAGTGTAGGGTGTCAGAGCAATTTACATCCCACACATTACTCAGAGACAATCAATATGTGTGTAAATCACTGTATAGAAAATGTTACATAAGACTAAGGACTACAAGGTGTAGGAGTCACATGACAACCATACTAGTAGGCCATATAGGTTAATAGTGATTGGTCTGGAGAAACACAAGCTCAGAATTTAAAAGGTAATACCGTGGTTGGGGGTTCTCTTTAATAATCATAATTGATTTCTGTCCAAAAGAACACTATTTGCAACATTAGGATAACCAAAGACTGGTGGGGAAAACACAATGCTCTAATTTATACCTTGCAGGTTGCATGCAGCTCTTAGATGACAGTTAATAGCGCACTGTTCTAGGTTAGGATTTTAACTTGTAAACTGCAAGCAACAAAAGGATTTCTCTGACAAAAGCAGTAGCCCACTGACCTATTTACATTATGTGCACTTTGTGATCTGCATGGTGCATGTTCTTTGCAGTAGGCACATTAACCCTCTGTGCTACCTTTCCATGAGTCAAAACTTCCACTGGACAAAACCCCGCTCTCTCTAGGAAGAACATTAAACACCAGAGTCATGACATTTTGATTGTTGCCGAAAATTGCTGGAGGCCAGGAAGGAGGCAGAAAGCGCTTTAAAAACCTTAATATACTTGAAAACATAATGCCTCCACCCAGTCAGCGCCCTTCTCAAGGGTCCCTTGAGTCACTGTTGTTCTTGGCTGTGCTGCTTCATAGGCCTGCCCGCAAGACTGGAGGTGAACTTCAGTATGGATTGTGGTGGACAAACCTTGAAGGTTAACCAAGACTTGCCAGTGCTAGGGTCCACCTGCTGCTGCTAAGACACCAGCGCTTCTAAGGTCTTGCGAAGCCGTCTAAGGTCTAGCATGGGATTGTACTCTCTCAGGAAAGTCGTCTGGTGTACTGGTTATTAAGGCTGAACCTGGTTCCCCAGTCCAAATTCAGCAGCTCTGGCCGTAGTGCCACATCCTCTCCCCCACTGAACACCATACTGCCCCACTGAGAAAAACTCACACTGCCTTCAACTACAACCCAATTGCTGCCGGCTATAAACACCTGGATGAGGCTCAATTTAAATGACGCAATAGACAAGAGCAATATGCGGCCTACAAAAAAAAGTATCAACATCCTGGAAAAAGCAAACACTCATAGGGAATGCAAAATTTAGCAAACCATGTGAAATGTAAGCAGGAAGAACATGGTTACCTTAATGCTTTTACACTCACTAGTCAGAAATCAGTGAGTGCTTTTGCCTGAAAAGTTAAGGACATGACTACAGGGCCTTGAATGGACCCGTTTCAATGTCCATTGCTGATATCCTTACAAAACGTTAGCAGTGTGGTAAAAAGACCACAGCCCTGGACGCAGAGCTGCAGTACACATTTTGCTTTCCAATCCACACTTTGCAGTACCTCCAGGATTGGTGCACTAGTTGCACGCCCAGGGAAAACAAAGACAAGAAAACAAAAATAGCGCTTCACTGGCAAACTCTGTAAAAGTGGCGTTAATGTGTTTGGGTGTGAATAAAATCAATCTGGCCAGTTTGCTACCACTCTGTCTTACTTTAGTTATTTTTCATTTTTTAACCTTTTATTCCAGATGCTGCACTTTGGAATTAAAATACGACATTTCCAGCAAAAATGATTTTCTTTTTTGGACCCATTTCACAAGGGAGCAAATGAAAGAAACGAGAGGAAAGAGAGTGAGAACCTCATCTTGAAGTCACAGTTTTCAGCAAGAGAAGAACTGCTAGACAGAAAGAGAGGGAAGAATGAAAGAGTGGGGGGGGTCAGCTGAAGCAGCATAGCAGAAGTGAACACTGTATTTTTCTTCTCTGAGCAAGAAGGAAAAGAGAATACTGTTACTTCTCTGCCGCCCCTCCTCGAACGCCAGGAAACGCCGAGCTTTATTTAAAGGCGATGGTGATTTCTTGCGTCCTGGGACGCATTTTCAAAATAAAAAAGTAGGGGAACGGAGTCCTTGGAATTGAAGAAGTAGGGGCACGCCATGCCCTTCCGATCCCGCCCACTTCGACCACTGGTTATATACCACGGTCTATAGACTAACCATATCTTTTTGTCTCACTGTTCCCCCTAAATTTCACCCATATGGGGGACTGGTCGGAGATTCCACATGTCAATATTCTTGCTCCCCCAAGGTGCCCCTCAAATAGTCATTGGGTAAGGATATAATCTATGCAAGAGAAACTGCGGTGTGCACCAGAGTAAAATGTAGGTCAGTCCCCTGGGTTAAATGCCCTCCAAATGTCAACTAAGCCCATAGCATCCGTTCCTGCCTTTTCCCCTGCAAGGCAATTTTTTATCCATTTCCTTGTCCACCACCAAGTTAAGGCCTCCTCCTAATATCAACACTGCTATGGGTAGCTCCAGAAGGAGAGCCCCCAGGGTTTGTAGCGCTTTAGTGTGTAGAATGGCTGGAATATATGCGGAGCATAGGTGGATTGTTAATACCATCCCAGCTTCTTGTGAGTATCACGTAGCAGTCTTTTGTATCCATCCATGTTGTTTGTGGGAATGATTTCATACCCAATTATCGGGGGGTTGTCATGATACTGCAGGAGCCGCTCTACCCTGCGGCCATCTTCATCAGTGGTCCACAAAAATAATAAATTTAGGTAAATATAAACTTGCGTAAGTCAAACATTTAAGCTGTGGCGTGTATATTACAGTTAGAAGGAAAGCTCTACCACAGGTATAACTTTCTTTGCAAATGAGGGAGATCTGAAATTAATAAACCCAAAGTTTCAATGCAGAATCCGGTTTCCATGGAGGCACACAGCTACAATATCTATAAACTTGTTTATGCTGTCAATCAAACAAATAGTGAGCCCTTAATGAAAAATACAACAAATAAATATCCATACGAAACCAAATCAACACCATATACTTCAACTGATGCATTACAAGTGTGCCACGTAAAAACATGTGGTAGTACCTGAAATTTTAATAAACAACATTTAAGACAAAGGTTAAAATCATCTTACCAAGATTGTCCTTTGTAGGTTTGAGTTAACACTGCTGAACATCAATTTACCAACTATAGTGGCAATTGTGGGAAAGACTAGAGCACCACACAAAATGCGAGTTGCAGAGACATGATCAGCAAGAGGGTTGGCTTCAGCAGGTATGCGAGGAACAGGACATCCAATGCCTATATAAATACACCAATGGCCATATAAATAGATTAAGAATGTCTTTTTTTAAAAATCTTTATTGATTTTCAAGACCAACATACAACAGTATAATAGTGGTACAGTCCATAATATACCATTAATAAAGCATCATATGTTTTGGGTTTCCAATTATCTTTCTTTTACTCGTATCTAATTATAGAACTTTAATTCTACAAGAACCATAATTAATAAGTGTAATGGTAATTTTACCCCATCCCACTCCTCAAGGTGGTCTATTATTGGGCCGTGGGGGAATCTAAACCCAGTCACCTAAGCCCAGTCAGCAAGGCAGTGGGGCACACACAATCAACTGCTATCGATCTTTTTATTAGGACTGTGCGCTTGTATTCATTTAATTTTGCAGTTTATCTTGGAGAGAAGTATTCCTAATAAGCACTGCTTTACACACTGCACCTAAGTTTTTCACCACTTTAACTCTGGACAGTGTGACCAGTGAGCTGTTCAAGACCATATCAAGGAAGGCAGCTCCCATCAATTTACACTTAACACATGCAGACTTTCTACCTATGTAGATCCACACAAATATTTTTGTGGTGATGTACGTTTTTAATATGTACTGAAACTGGATACATTTGAAACATGCAGTACAGGAAATGTGTGTAACTTGTTCACAGTCTCTCTCCCCATCAGTGGTTATGGACATTGTTGTGCAAATATTTATTTCGTCTTTTCTGTGTCACCTTTCCTATCCTGTATAAGCACAGCTTATATATCTCTGTATTTACCCCCACCTGCCTTATTTAGTATTGTCAATTTACGTTAGTTTCAAGAGGTGCCTCCAGGAATGTGGTCCAAATCTTGCTGGTAGTAAGCACTAGCCTTACGTAATGGAGGACGAGACCAACTACCAACAGCAAAATGTCTTGTGCTTGATAAAATTTAAAAATTCTACTTTTCATGAATAAGTCAACTTACATTCGAAATGCGGCATGCTGAAGGAGGGGGGCATGGGTGTTGGGGGTCTCATGGTGGGCAGGGGTGGGAAGAGCCACACGAGGAAAGGCAGGGCATTAGGTAAATGAGTCCCAGCAAGGAAATGTGTTCCCCAGTTATTAATGTCATGGAACCAGTGCACTGCGCGATGAAGTGCATGGACACATAATACAGAAAGAAATTAGGAAGACCAACACCCCTCTTAACCAAGGTAGCTTCAGTGCTTTTCATTTTAACAGTTCCGTTTTCCCACCGAGACCAAGGAACCATCCAGTCTATCCAATATGGGAACAGGCCAAATGGCATCGGGCACACAGAGTTCTGCAAGACCGTGACATTCATCCCATTATCAACAAAGGAAGTGTCCTCCAAAATGTGTGAGCCCCATCAGTAACACCCCCATACTAAGCATGTATTAGGCTTTTGAGTAATTTGTATCGCCAGGTACCAAAAGCGTGTAATTTCCCAATCTAATCCCAAATCCATGAGTGTGTGGTCCTCCAGGTCTTTGAATCCACCTAAAGGAAACAGCTTAGACTTGCCACAGTTTGTTTTTAACTCCGTGACTTTCCTTAATTTTTCCATGACAGTAAAAAGTTTAATAGAACGCTCTGAATCTTTTCAATAAACCAATGTGTTGCCCACATAGAGTGACACAATGTGTTTTGTTAGTCCTATTTGTATAACCCAATGCACAATAACAATTTGTAATTCACACACCAGAGCTCCATTGATGGCGCAAACAACATGGGAGACTATGTACAATCTTGCTGTGTTCATCTCGGTCAAGTGTCCAGCTATCCGATATCCAACTGTTGGGTCACAACCACGCCATGTGCTCTGCGTACAATCATTTAACCTAGCTAAAGAAGGTAGACTTGAATCTCAGTAAAGAGGCAGCTATACAAATCCAGCACTAATCCACCTTGGGTTCCGGAGTAGCATACTACTCACTAAAAAGAGCTTCAACACCTCCTCAGGGGTAGAACGTGCTATATAAATACAATTACTGGATCAAGGGCATGCTCAATATCTAATGCCAATACAGTGAACTCTTTTTCTAAGGTTATAAAGTGTGCAAAATGTGTGTTAGCTTTCTGATATTGTGCACTGCCTTCCTGAACGTAATAAATCCAAACTGGTCCTCATGGGGAAGGCAGCCAATACCTGGCATTCTGGTAATTAAAGCTCGAATAAGCAGTTTCACATCCACACTCAACATCGACAGTTGCAGATACAGTGCTAGCTGTATTAGCCCTTTATCTCCTTTAGGGATTAGTCTGATCAGCACTTCTCTCAAGGAGGGAGGCAGCATTCCCACCAGACGTGCTTTCTCATGGATCATTAACAATTTGTCTAGGTTCAAATTAGGTAATAACTAGAACAGGTTGGTGGGTATACAATCTGGTCATGAAGTTTATTCTTCTGCATCCCAAAGAGTACTTTCTCAATTTCATCTGTAGTTAGGAGGACTTCTAAACTTTCATTGTTCTTCCGCGAGCTTTGGCAATGTCAAGTATTCCAAACTTTCATCCCTTGGTAGTAAGTTGGTCTGTGTGCAGCTCTTCAGCAGGTATTCTTTACATTTCTTGTTTATCCCCTCACTGATGAGAATTTCCCCCTAATAGCATAGTCTTCGTATATGTGTGTGGGTGTGAAGGTGGGGGAGGGAGTTCTCCATTTTCAATAGCAGGGCCAGTATTCAACTCAACTCGTCTCCCTCCCCATGACATATCTGTCCTTATTGGGTAAGAGTATGTTTGTCTAGTTTGGTCTGTGCGTCTTCAATTTTTCGTATGTGTCCATCAATTTCATTTTTATCTAGGTTAAGCACCACCCCCCTTTTAAGGCACAATAGTGTTGTTTCTGTGTCTTCAGTGTGTGTTTTAATTTCATCCTCATCCCAGTGATTTGTGGTATGCACTTCCCTCTTATTTTTTATTTATTTTAAAGGTTTTATATAGCGCTAGCTGGACCCAAAAGTATCGGAGCGCTTTACAGGATTTAGTAACACAGAGTAACAGACAGACTTAATACAATATAGAAAATAAGGCCAGGCAATATGAACTTTAAGAAAGTTGTAAGTTCGGGAGATCATAATCAGGTATCCAATCAGAGACAGTAGATCAAGGAGACAGTGAAGAATTATATAGTGTATCAGTAGATGGAGGGGCGAGAGAGTGAGGCATATTTGTAGAGGAGAGGGAGGAGGTGAAATTATAAGTAAAGGGGGGCCAATATAAACAGTGAGCATGGGGAGAGTTCGCGGCCAGAGACAGCAAGTTAAATTAAGAACCCCAGTATTTGTTGAGAAGGAGCAGCTTGAGGTCTTTTTTAAAGCAGGGGTAGGAGGGGTTGCAACGTAGATCTTTGGGAAGGGTATTCCAGATGGAAGGCGCATTACCAGAGTATGAGCGAGTCTGAGTTGATTTCCTTTTTTGAAGAGGAGGGACAAGGACAAGAGCGTTAGTGCTCCTCATTGTTCTAGAGCACCCAGCTTTTTGAAGTTTGTCTGTGAGGTAAGAGGGGGTATTTTGATGAAGGGCTTTGTGTGTGATGCAGGCGATCTTGTAGGTGGATCTGCCTTCGATCGGAAGCCATTTAAGGTTTTTGAGAACAGGGGAGATGTGATCATAGCGCTTACAGTCAGTAATAAGCCTGGCTGCGAGGTTACGAACAGATTTGATAGGGGCTAGGTGGACTTTAGGGGTACCAGCAAGAGTGGCGTTACCGTAATCAATTCTAGACAGAACTAATGATTGTACAACTGATTTAAAGTCATCTGCTGGGATGAAGGGTTTAATTTTTTTAAGGTGGTGTAGTATGAAGAGAGCACCTTTAGCCAAGTTTTTTATATGGGGAGTAAGACTGAGGTTCAGATCAACGTTAATACCAAGGGATTTGACCGAGTTGGAGATTGCAAGAGAGCAGTTGAGAGCTTTAATGTCTGTGATCCAGTGTTGAATAGGGAGCGAGTTGTTCTTGGGAGAGAATAGGATGATTTCCGTTTTTTGGGGGTTTAATTTGAGGTGATTTTGGTGGAACCACAGTTGGATCTTAGTCAGGGCATCGTTAAGATGTAGGACGTCGTCATGGGATTTGATCTTGTACTATAGTTGTGTGTCATCGGGATAGAGGTGATAACTGATTTTCGCTTGTTTAAGAATGAGGGTAAGGGGTAAGAGGTTGAATAGAGTGGGAGAAAGAATAGAGCCCAGTGGAACGCCCAAGGAGACAGGTAGAGGTTTAGAAAAGCAACCGCCGACTTTAATTGGTTGAGTTCTATTTTGGAAATACGAGGTGAACCACTTAAGAACATCACCGTCGAAGCCGAAACAGTCTTTGAGAATATTGAGAAAAGCGTCATGGTTAACAGTATCAAAAGCTGCAGAGAGGTCAGGAAGAATGAGGAGGGAAGATTCGCCTTTATCAAGGGAGCGATGCATGTCATCTGTAATGTTGAGCATTGCTGTTTCTATGCTGCATCCCTTTCTAAAACCTGATTGGAAAACGTCTAAGAGGTTGAATGAGTCGATGTGTTTATCCAACTGTAGCAGGATGCATTTTTTGACGGCTTTGGATAGGAAGGGAAGGTTGGAGATAGGGCGCAGGTTGTTTAAGTCATTGGGGTCAGCCGCTGTATTTTTGATGATGGGGTAATTTGGCCTAGTTGGAGGGAAGCAGGAACATTACCAGTTGATGATATTGGTCCATAGAGGAGCGATGATGTGTTTTAGTTCTTGTACCAGATGAGCTGGAAGTGGATCTCTAGTATGTGAGGATGGTTTAATCTTGGTGATGATGTTATGGACATCACTTTCTGACACTGGACAAAAATTGTTCCAGGAAGCATTTTTTGGCTGGGTGGCAGTAAGGTAAGGTTCGTAGTGTGTGATAGAGAGGGGGAGTTGGGAGGAATCAGGGGGGATAGGAGTGGAAGAAGGCTCAGGGGGAATGTTAAGGAGGGGGGGTTGACTATGTGGTGGGGGAGTTACGGCAAAGGATTGGTCAATCTTGGTGACTATCAGAAAAGAAGCTAGCAATTTCTTCGCACCTCTGAACCGTAGCTAGTAATTTAGAGGGAGCTAAGGTCGTTTGGTTTTTGACAATGTTAAAAAGCTCCCTAGGACGATTCCTAGCCCGATCAAGTTGTGTACGGAAGAAGGAAGCTTTTTCGTTGAAGATGTGTTTTTTTGTAGTTGGCCCTTGCAGCTCTGAGGAGGACAAGATTCGAGGTGGAAGGCTGCTGCCTCCAAATGCGTTCGGTCTGTCCGAGAGCTCGTCTCTCTTTGTTAAGGTCAGTATTGAACCAAGTTTTGGAGGGAATAGTTTTTGGGAGTTTTAATTTGGCTGGGGCAATTTTGTCAAGGACTTCAAGGATAGAATTATTGTAATGTTCATTAAGACCAGTGGTACTTTGGAAGAGGGGGGGAAAGCTGTAGTCGAGCTTTGATTGTAGATTCCAGCTCGCCAGGAGGAATAAGGTGAAGATTTCGGGTTAGCTTCTTTTGTTTGTTGGTGTTAGAGGGAGGAGGGGGCATAGAGCTGTTAATCGTGAAGAAGTAGAGGTGGGGATCGGACCAGTCAATGGGGATAATATGGGAAAGAGAAGCCAGTCCCTTGCAAGTAATAATAGCATCAAGGGTAGCACCTTTGGAGTGAGTTGGAGAGGTGCAGAGTTGTGTCAAGTCACTGATGTCAAGTAAGTCATTGAAGAGGTTAACTGCAGGGTCGTCGGTTATATTCCAATGGAGGTTAAAATCCCCTAGGAAGAGGTTTCTAGATTTGGAGAGCGAAGATTGAATAAGAAGGTCGGACAATTCCTCGGCAAAGGAGAGAGGGTCGCCAGGGGGGTGGTAGATATTATGTAGGCAGATAGGAGGGGAACCCTGTACTGCAAGTTCAGCACCTAGGTAGTCAAAAGTGAATAGGTCATGGTGGTGGACAGGTGAAAGTTTAAGTTCTTCTTTATAAATTATAGCGAGGCCTCCTCCAATTTTTTCAAGCCTGTCTTTTCTGAGAATGGAGTAGCCCAGGGGAGAAAGTATGTCGATGATTGATGAGGAGCGCGAGTTGAGCCAGGCTTCAGTCAAGAAGGCGATGTCAATCGTTGAGGATGGTTTCAGCTATTTCTATTGCGTGACAAGTGGCCAGCCGGCAATTAACCAGCACGCAGTTGAGGGGTTTAGGGTCACTAGGTTTGTTGGAGGAATAGGAGTGGATGGAAGTGAGTTGCTGAGGGAGTCTGGGGAAGACTGGATCCTACTCACTCCCAGGATCTCTGGGATAGATGAATGCAATGCGATTACGGGGGGGTGGGTGGGGGGGGGGATTCACAGACTATGTGGAGAGGGGGTAGATTTTATTGAGGTCAGCAAGGTCATGGGGGGGGGGGGGGAAGATGACTCGGGAGGGCTGAGTGGGCTAATATTGTCTGTCAATATAGATGGAGAAACATGAGGACGGGATCCTACTGATTCCCAAGATCACCGGGATAGATGCAGGAGGTGGTGGGGGTGGGGGGGGGGTTTCGAGGTCATGTGGAGAGGGGGTAAACTTTATTGTGGTCGTAGAGGTCAGGGGGGGGAGATGGGTCGGGATGAGGGGTGGGCTGAATGAACTATTACAGTCAGTCAGTCTAGAAGGAGAATTGTCTATGGGGGGAAATGATTCCTTGGTTATATGGTGCTTGGTAAGTTTGTGAGGGGACTGAGGGGTAGGAGAGATTGGGAGGGTTATTAGTGGGGAGGGAGGAGACGTCATTTTTCTGAGGGAAGAGGGTTCTAATACGAGGGTCGAGAGGTGCAGTTCAATGTTGAGGAGTGATTGGGTAAGAAGTGTGATAGGAAGGGGGGCTAGGAGATCAGGATGAAGGTGTGAAAAGTCCATGTAGGTAGGGGGTGGAGGTCTGGTATGTGGAAGAGGTGGGAAGCCGGGAGGGGGAGGAGAGGGGAGTTGAGATCGGGGGGTAGAGTTGGAGAAGAGGGGTGAGAGGGTGGATTCCCAGAATCAGAAAGGGGTTCGGGGGAGGCAAGGAGTGCCTGGGAGTTGAATTTGGGGGCGCTCGTTAGATGATGGGGGGGGGGGGGGTTTACAGGAGAAGGAATAGGGGAGATTGGTGGAGCCGTTGGGGGAACACGGAGAGGTGTTAAATGGGGATGGTGTAGGTTTTGTGTGACTGAGGGGGTTTTTAAAAGGTTGCAGAGAGGGAAGGGAAGTGGATCGCGGATCGAGGGGAGGAGAAGCTAGAGGAGGGAGGGTTTGGGAGGCAGAGGGAGTTGAGAGAGAATCAAAAGAAGGGGGGGTGCTGGCGAGGTGGTAGGGTGTTGAAATTGGGAAACTAGGCTTTCATTGATGGTTATAAAATTAAGAGCTGGCAAGGTCGTGTGGAGATAAATATGAGAATTGGGGCTTTCAGTTGAGGTTAGTGAGTCAATGAATGGGTGAGAGGGGGTGGTGGTGTACGGGGGCAAAGAGGTATCTAGCAATTGGGAGGCTGGAAGATTAGTGTTAAGTGTAGGTATAAGGTTTTGGGATAGTGAACTAACGTGGTGTTAAAAAATGGTAAGGTGTTTCTCAGATGCTTGAATAAGTATATTTCCTGATTTGAATATAGAGATGTCAATTTCACCAGGGAATGAAGAGGAGGGAGTGGTGGAGTTTCAGACCACAGGGAATTTTGCGGGAATTAGTGATGGGGAGGTGTTGGAGAAAGGTGCTTTTCCATTTAGATGGGGAAGGGGAGTAGGAGCGCGGCTATAGAACAGGGAGGATGTCAGAGAGGTAAAATGTCCAATAGGGCGTGAAGGTCACGCAAGGTGGAAGATTGGAGTGGTGGGCGATATGATAGGGGTGTGTGAGAGGTGAGAGATTCCAGGATAAGAGGCAGTAGACAGGGTCGCAGTTTAGAGATAGAGGAGAGTGGGAGATAGGATTATCATGGAGAGAAACTAGTCGAAAGGAGTGGTGATAGTACTGATAAAGAGATCTATGAGGCTATGGGAAGAGAAAAATAAATCAGAAAATAAAAAATTTATAAGTTTACACATTGCTACCAAAATGATAAAGTGAGGAAGACTATTTAAGAGTGCCAAATTAAGTTTACACATTACAGTTTCAACAGATAATTAGAGGTAGACCAGTTAATAGTGCATGAGAAGGAAATCCAATGATAAATACAAAAAATAAATGATAAAATAATGTGGACCATTAAGAGTGCCCGATTGGCAATAGATAACAATTAGCATTTTTCATGGAAAGGCACAAGCAGCATAGACATTTAAAAGAAAAAGGATGGTGTAGTGAGGTCAGACGATGAGGATACTTAGAACTTAGTCTGAATGGTACACGACAGACACTGAATTAATGACAGGCCCAACTGAAAGCCAAAGTACTGAGATCAGTAGCGTGGAAGGCGTGCTCCTCATGATCAGCCGGCCTACAAGTCTAACGTCAAGGCCATAACGCCGATCAATATATAACCAGAGGGGGTACAGTGATCACAATGAACTTTGTGGTGACGCCATTTTGAAGTCAGGCAATGAAAGTCGATGTCTTATTGACGCCATTTTGAAGTCAGGCAGTGATCAACCATAGAAAAACATATGAAGACTGTAACTGAGCAGAATACAGAGCTCAATCGAACACCCAGGCTGAAATGCGCTGCTTCAACACGTTTAAATATCGCCTCGTGTGCGATGAGCTACAGCCAGGACCAGAAACAGTGAGTTTCAGCAAAACAATAGCGACCTCAATTATAGATGCATTCAGCACGCTAACAACAGAAAGGTTATTGGCCACAGGCGTTTGAGATCCCAGGCACCAGGCAGGCGACAGTCAGTCGTTGGAAGAGGGGGAAAGGACTTAATCACCTGCATACCTGCTGATAATCCGTGGGAACATAGAATCACAGCGTCGCACGGTTACATTGATGCGCAGGGCGGCGCACACACAGATGGACTTTGCAGTGAAACAATCGCCGTGTGTGGTAATGGGAACCTCGGGTCAGAATACAGGACAGCTCAGGCGAGGTAGCGGTAGCGCCAGCAGAGAGAGACATGACGCCGGCGGACGAGTGGCGTCAGTGATCAATGCCAGGCAACAGTGCTCCGGGCAGGACTGTGGCGAAGCAATGGAAGAGGCATCAAACGGAGCGGCCCTCAAAATCATAAAAATGCCGGGGACCACTGCAGGGCAAAGCGCGACTTCAGGCAGGACATGGAGGCAGCCGTGCTTCTCAGCCGCAAAATGGCAACAGGCGAGCTGTCGAACGATTGAGGACGGAGGAGAAGGCTTAACCGATCAGGCGCAACAAGGGCTGAGATCGTCGGCTGCAGATGGGAACATGTTGCCGGGTCATTTGGGCAGCGGGAGATACCCTGCATATGGCACCTGCCTAGGGGGTCGCCCACAGACACTGTGAGAAATTGAGTCTCTGGAGGCAGACGACGCGGGATAGGCGGAGCCAGCAGCGGCCGCAACCAAGGGGTCGTTTCCTTGTAACACTGTCTCACAGCCAGCCACAGCCACGGACTGGTCCCGTAACCCGAGATGCCTCGCTCAGAGTTGGAAGTCCCAGGCAGAGTAGGTGCAGACCTGTACATCCGTGGCGGTCGCTCATCAGGTAAGATAGAAGTCCGATTAAAATTCAGCGAAGTGTTTCTGTAGTGGTGTGCAATCCGTTCCCAGAGCTGTCAGGAGGTGGAGGGGGTAGAGCCAGTGAGACAGTTTAAACGGGGATAACTACCAAATTGGTAATCCCCAAACCAAGCGCTCCTCGTGAGGCTCCAATTGCTACTTTTAGAAGATTCCATTTCCAGTGCCTTCCTTCCCGTTTCTTGATTAAACGGAAAACTGTTTAGTGTTCTCTTTTATGTGCGAGATAAAAGGTTGATCACTTGAAGTATTCGTTCTAAGTCTCCACAGTGGTATTTTCAGGCTGAATTAATGGGAGGGCTAACAGCGAGTTGTCAAAAGAGAACCTATTTAAGTATGCTACTTCACCAAATCCTGCTAGGTCTCCTACCTTAGTCAAAATATAATCAACACTGCTGTGGGTTTAAGTGTGGGAATAAGGAAGTTACTTACCTAATAATCTCAGATTCCTCACCTTTTCAATATTTCTCAGGCGTGACACTGGATCTGGAAACTTTTCAGCAGTACCTCTGCGCCAGTAGGTGGTGCTGTGCAACTCCACATGGACCTTGTTTTGTTCCAGAAACTACATGTGGAACCATATCAGTGCTACTATCGCATGTTGATGTCAGTTGATTTCAAGGCTGTCCGCACTACCAGACGCAGAACCCCCAACAGCAAACTGGCTTTGATCAGTGTGCAGATTCCTGGGCTTGATATCTTATTAATGGATAAAGCCCAATTCACAGAACAGGAAGGATGGGAGTTTGTGTAGTGTCTGCAGATAGATAGTCTCTAACAGAAAGAGCCTTACCAAAGGTAAGTAAATTGTTCTTCTAACAGAGACCACTAGCTGCAGAATCCACACCTTTTGAAAAGATAACTTAACAGTACCTCTGGTTCGGGAATTGGCTTAAACCAAAAAGTCCTGTAAGACCGACTGAGAAAAAATGCCCCTCTCAGCGAACTTGGATGTCCAGACAGTAGCGCTTAGAGAAGGAATGGAGTGACGCATATGTAGCTGCCTAACAGATGTCCAGAACAGTGAAAGCAGCTTTGGCCCTGCTGGAATGAGGTCTCAGTAATAGGGGAGGCTGCTTTTTAGCCAATGCATAGCAAATCTTGATGCAGTGGGCGATCCAGAGGGAAGTGGCCCTTTTCTGCAGGGCTTGCTTTTTTGTTTTTCACTCCAGCAGTCGTCCACCCGTTTTTTTTTCTCTATTTTTTTGGTATGTTCAATGTAAAATCTCAGCGCTCTCTTGGGGTCCAAGCGATGAAGTCTCTCCTCAGAGGGGTGAGGTCGAGCATAGAACACTGGAAGGGTGATGGTTTGACCAACGTGGAAAGGTGTCAACTTTCGCCAATAAGGATGCTTGTGTCTGCTGTAGGAAAGTAGGATCTTTCTGGCATAGATACACCCACTTTTTGCCTAGTATCAGTGTGTTGTTACTGTAACTAGGACCCCAGTGGCAGTGCTCTCTCCTGTAAATTCAATGGTAAGTACTCTGTACACCCCACAATTGGCATACTGGGGTACCATTAGACGTCGTTA
Source organism: Triturus cristatus (assembly GCF_964204655.1). Lineage (NCBI taxonomy): Eukaryota > Metazoa > Chordata > Amphibia > Caudata > Salamandridae > Triturus > Triturus cristatus. The sequence continues at coordinate 448,474,262 of NC_140580.1, forward strand.
GTATATGGTACTGAGGTACCCAGAGCATTGGTATACCAGGGGTCTTCCATGGGCTGCAGCATGTATTATGCCACCCATGGGAGTCAATGCAAACTGTGTCTGCAGAGCTGCCATTGCAGTCTGCATGAAATGGAGCTTGCACCTTTCACTTCAGATATGAGGTTTACCTTATATCCCGGTCACTGCCCTTTTAACCTATAAGTCACCCCTAAGGTAGACCTTTCGGTCCAAGGGCAGAGTGCATGGTTCTAAGTGTGTGGGTACCCCTGCAAGAGCAGATGTACCCCTACAAACCCCACCTTCATTCTCTGGTGCTTTGTAAGTGCGGGACAGCCATTATAAGGTATGTAGTCGACATTGGCATGTCAAGATGTTCAACTACATAAGGGCTGCTCCGACCCTGGTCATGCTTGGCATCAAGGATGTTTGAATCATGCAACTGCATCGGTTTCAGTGTTAGTTGCATGATAACATGTACTGGATATATATACACATACACATATATATATATATATACATACATATATATATACATACATATATATATACATACATATATATATACATACATATATATATACATACATATATATATACATACATATATATATACATACATATATATACATATATATATATATATATATATATATATATATATATATATATATATATTCAACAAAAACTCCCCAGATAGGTAAAGTAACAACTTTTTATTTGGAAGGCAAGTGGCTTCCCCTCCCCGCATCCAGTTCCTGGCCTTACGCGTTTCGAAGCGCTTGGTGCTTCTCATCAGAGGCCGTGTTCGTTGACATTTCAAGGGCTTTCCACATCTCCCCTGCATACTTCCTCTTTTATGGCTTCCGGTGCGCCACCATGATTACAGTCAATTTCACAATGTATTCTGGGAAATGCAGTCCTTTTCAACCCATTTACACCCTCCAGTGGGTTTGTCAGCTCGCACGAAATTGGGAACATCATTTTTCAGCCCTCAGAGGGCTGAAAAATGATGTTCCAAATGAACCAATGAAATTCCCCCGTTATAGTTAGTGCAGGCAACTATAACTCACGCGACCGCAATCCTCTGCTGATGACGTCAGATATTACATCACTGTATTTAGACACCTATTTACCCATGTCTTCTTCCATTAATCTTTAGCTATACATATATTACAAATATTTATTTTTCAGAAAGACACATATTTAATCAGTGATGTAATATCTGATGTCATCAGCAGAGGATTGCGGTCGCAAGAGTTATAGTTACCTGCACTAACTATAACGGGGGAATTTCATTGGTTTTTTACGAGGGAAATGTCCAGCTAACTATAACATGTGTGAAACCTATGGTTTTTTAAGTGAATATATATATATAGGTAGCTTATTGTAAAATAAATATTTAAAAAATATAATACATTCATAAATTAGCATTTAAAAAACCTTGCAAATTCACTTACAAAAACCATAGGTTTCACACACGTTATAGTTAGGAATTAGCATTTAAAAAACCTTGCAAATTCACTTAAAAAAACCATAGGTTTCACACACGTTATAGTTAGCTGGACATTTCACTCGTAAAAAACCAATGAAATTCCCCCGTTATAGTTAGTTCAGCTAACTATAACTCGCGCGCCCGCAATCCACTGCTGATGACGTCACATATTACATCACTCATGACATGGTCAGTGACATCACTGATGACATCACTGATGACATCTCAAATGACATCACTGATGACATCACTGATGACGTCATCCATGTGATAAATTACCACATCTTCTCACACCCTAATATAACCTTTGATACACCGACTCAAAATTTAAGAGTTCCATTCTCAAAACCATACATACTGCAATACCAATAACCACATACCCACTTATTAACTCTTAAGTCTACATACACCTCCACTCATTCACCTGTACAGTCACTCATACTTACAGTCACAACATACAAAACTATCATATGCATTTATACACCTATATAGACACTCACACACTACCAATCATCCATAGAGGTACTCTCACACCTACTCAGTCATGCAAATAATCACACTCCCATTTACTCACCTATGTGGTTATACACACTCAAGTTCACTTACTCATAAAAATAGTATCACATTCTTACGCTCTTATAGAATCATTGATACAAGCACACACTCATCCATACAGTCACTCTCACAATCACACACTTTCACATCTACCCACTTATATACTCTTACACACACACATATACTGCCTTTCACATATGTAGTTAGTCACAAATGTACCACTGAGATATACATTCAATCCCTAACACACCCATACATACTCACTCAACCATACAGTCCATCACAGATGCACTCTTAAAAACATGCACCCATAGAATCACCCACTCACACATCTATGCATAGAGTCACACACACCCTACCCACACAAACACTCAGGAACCCATACAGATACTGAGACAAGCAATCAATAACTCATATAGACACTCATATAGGTCTTCACAAAACCATGCAGCCACTTATACACCAACATACAGAAACATACAGACATTTACACAGTTTAGTCACTAGTCTGCAGTAAGATACATTTAATGACTCACTTATAGAGTTAGTTATGCACCACAGAAAATCATCCATTAACACACTTGTACACCCACTCATTCTTCAACAGGCCTTTCCCTATATATATTAAACATATTAAAATTGTTCAGAAACACATACTCAATGGATGATGTCATCAGTGATGTCATTTGAGATGTCATCAGTGATGTCATGAGTGATGTCACTGACCATGTCCTGAGTGATGTAATATGTGACTTAATCAGCAGTGGATATCGGGCGCGCGAGTTATAGTTAGCTGAACTAACTATAACGGGGGAATTCATTGTTTTTTTACGAGTGAAATGTCCAGCTAACTATAACGTGTGAAACCTATGGTTTTTTCAGTGAATATATATATATATATATATATATATATATATGCAAAAAAGAAGCAGAGAACTCTGGGTAGTTCTCAAGTTTAGGTGGAAAGCAGCTCCTGTATGGAGCACTCTCAACACCCTAGATCTGATCACCTCAAAGGTTTCCCTTATTTTTTAATTTGGAGGTCTGCGAGAAAAGGGGAATATATATATAGATATATATATATATATATATATTTCTGTATTCCCCTTTTCTCGCAGACCTCCAAATGAAAAAATAAGGGAAACCTTTGTTCATAAAACCATGTACTGGGGGCTCCTTAGAAGATCCCCGCCCCCCCCCCCATAACTACCTGTGTAGCCTTACAGGGTCTGCCTGCCAGCCCGCGCTGTTGCCGACCCTGGTCAGTGTTCTGCCCCTTGCTGATGAGCTTAACTCGGGTTGGAGAAGCTGAAAGGATTTCCTGTGCAGGAGACGGGTGACCACCCCTCCTTTAGAATTAAGTAGGATGGGGGTGCTTCCGGGCACCACCTGACTGCACTAAAGGGCACAATTGGTGCCCTCCTTGCATAAATCAGTTTTGCCCAGTTCAGGAGCCCTTGGCTCCTGCTATGGCGTGAAACTACACAAAGGACAGGGGAGTGTCCACACCCCTGTCCTGCTCCTCCCTAGGGAGGTGATCAGAGCGCCTCCAGGTGGCCACTTGATTCTGCCATGTTGAAGTTTGGCCCCTGAGAGCATCGGACTGGCTAGGACAACTGAGCAGCGTTCCTGACCCCCTCTGGCAGGTGGGTCACCAAAGACGACGTCCTTTTTAGGACTACTTAAGGGCTCCCCTGAGGGTGGGTTCTTAGATTCCTCCTGACAACAACTTCAAGATCCGACTGCCTGTCGTCTGAAGACTTTTAAAAGCCTCTCTGCTGCTGAACACTGGAACTCTGCTGGTCTTCAAGCCAGGATCTACGACAAGACTGCTGTCCGTGTGAAGATTCCTGCTGCATCTTCTTATCTGTTTCTCTTCAAGATCTGCAACTCCATTGCCATGCATTCTACGAGTCACCAAGGACTCAGCCTGCATCCAAGCCTGAAGAAATCTCACTTGGAGTGAAGGAGTCACTTCCCTGCATCCGCAGGCACCTCTACGACTGGTTTGCTGATCTGGTTGTCCCATGGACATCGCCCGGCTCTGCAGCACAGGCAGTGTTTTGTTGGTTCTCTAGAGGCCTGACCAGTCTTCCCTGCAACTTGGCAGACTGTAATCCCGCTCCAGCCAACATGAACCGCCTCCCTGTGCACTGCGCCTGTTTATGGTTGTGATGACTTATTGGCGCTCTCCACGACCTTCAAGCTCCAAGAAGCCACAGCCTCTCGCATTGCACACCTTCAAGAACGACATCCTGCCTGCATCCTTGGCATCATGGGCCTTCTTCTCTTGTGCGCTGTCGAGGCTTCCCTGTGACTCCCAGTGCTTGTTGCCAGAGGGGCAACATCGATTCCTGCTTGCTGTCCTGCATGCTGAGGTCCAGCTCTGATTTTCCCCTGCTGGGTTAGTCCCACAGACCTTGCTGCTCTGCAACACAGCATCATCCTCTGCGAACCGCTGGTTGGGTTTACCAAGGCTTGTTGGTGGTCCTGCTGGCCACTGACCTTACTGCACTCATCCACCAGCACGTGACAGCTCGTGGACAACTCCTGTGCTCCTGCATCATTGCCTGGTCTCCACAGCTGTTGCTTCAACCTCACCGTGCTACAGCAAGAACCTCCAACAAGGGCTGGTATTGTGCCCCTGGTCACATCCATGTGCTTTTGAGTCTGTCCCCTTTGCTTTTAGGTTCTTCTCGTCTGGATTCCACATGCTGGTTCCACCAGCCTGGTCCACGAGACTCTGTAGCTGCTGATCCTCCATGATCCTCCCTTGGCGTCTATGGGCCGTTTCGACACCACTTCACTTTTATGCATCTGGGCTCCCTGGTGTAGGTATCCTGGTTCCCGGGGTAATCACTGGTGGGGCATCTCTCTAACCTTCCTTGATCCAATTGGTTCCTTCGGGGTCCTTGGGAAAGGGTCCTAGAACTGTAAAAATCGAACCATGGCTTACCCTGAGTATCCTATTGATGTTTGACCCCTTGTAGCCACTCTGCACCCGGGCCCCTGGCTACTCATCTTGGGTGGTTCCATGTTTCCCCTGGGGTTCTCCATTTGGGTAATAGTCCCGGTGTGGTACTTTTTTTTTGTCACATATTTTTATTGACATTTTCAAAGTTCATATACTGTACATTATACAGATCTATCGAGCAGTTATGCCATAAGTCCCGGTTTTGTACTTACCTCACATTCCCCTATTTTAGTATATGGTTTGGCCTCCAGGTTGGGCACTATATGTTTTCCTATGCTATTTATCTATTCATTAAGTATTTCTTGTGTGTGTTCGATATCCCCAGGTAGGAGATATACCAAGTTATTGTCTAGTGTGTAGTAATAAATGCAAAGTATTTTCATACCCACCTGATGTGGTTCTTACTTGTGTGAAAAGCTTACTGACTATAGTAGTACATGCATCTGCTTTCCACCCTCCAGAATAAGCCTTAGCTGTTCTCCACAACTACCCCTTGAGAGCTCTGTTTTTCAGGGACTTAAACACCATCACTAAGGGTTGTCTGGGACCGTGCACCATGTCTCAAAATAGGAGGACACTATATACTGAGCCAGCCTCCTACATCCACAATATCAGTCTATCTGGAAAGAAGCTGTGTATGACGGATTGCTGCAGAGAGACTACAGCTCACACACCATGCCGATGTTATAGTGACTAGGAACAATGCTTTAAGCATAAGAAGCTGCAGAGGGCTGCTCTGAAGTGGCTTAAGGGAGTGCACATCAAATATGTAAGGACCATGTGAAGGTCTCACTGTGGCATGACAAAAAGGAGAGGGAGCAAACAAGAGTAGTAGGCCTTTCAAAAAACGCATCACAACCAATGAGGGCTGGTACAAAAAATGTAAAAAGGGCCAAAACACCCAATGGTACCCTTTAACTGCGCCCACAGCAAAGCCTTGCCGGGCGAGAGAAAAACTGAGCATCAGATAACTTGGCCTGGAGAGGGTCAACCTGGTGTGTGCTACACTAAACCACAAATCTGTCCCAACGACAGGCGTATGCAATTTCTGTTGAGAAATACCTGGCAGCCAAGATGACATCAACTACCTCAGGTGGAAAGTGAAATGTGTTCAACTGTCGCCACTCAATCTCCGTGCATGAAGATGGCGAAAGTCTGTGTGTAGAAACCAGCCCAGTTGCTGAGATAGCAGGTCCTCCTGGACGAGCAGTCTCATTGGAGGAAAGTTGAGCAAGCCCAGGAGCGCTGGATACCATACTCTATTCCCAATCTGTGGCCACTAGGTTGCGTTGGGCCTGGTCGGTCCTGATATTTTTTTTAGAACTGGGGGCAGAAGAGGTATCAACGCGAAGGCATACAGGAGTCCCTAATTCCACTCTAAGCAGAACGTGTCTCCCAGTGAGAGATGCCTTGGAAAATCCAAGGCACGGAATTGCTGACATTGCACATTCTTGACGGGGGCAATAGATCAAACCAACGTTCTCCCAATTTGTGGAAGAGACCTAATTCCACCCCCGGATCTAACTGCCACTCGTGATCTGCTAGGTGTCGCCGGCAGAGCCAGTCTGGCCTGGCATTCAAAGATCCTGCTAGGTGTTTCACCACCAGGAAAATCCCTTGATGGTTCAGCGATTTCCAAAGATGTAGAACCTCCTGGAACAGGGCCCAGGACCCACTCGGCCCTGCTTGTTCAATACCACTTGTGAGTCTTGTTATCCGTAAGCACCTGTACAAGCCTTGGCTCACAGATCCAGGAGGTTGATTTCAGTCTCTGATGTCCACTTCTCCTAGGTGACTGCAACAACCCAGCAGTGACGCATCTGCCACCACTATCCTCTCTGGATGGGAGAGGGGTCTGCCGCTGATTCAAATGAGATACAATATCCCCCACTGCAGATCTTTCACAGTCTCTACCAAAATCTGGACTTGGTCGGAAAAGTCCCCTTGATTTTGGGCTGACAGACTTCAGAACCTGCATATGCCATCTGGCCTTTTTCGACCAGCAGGATACAGGAGGCCATCAGTACCAGCAGCCTCAGAGTCTACCTCACTGGAATCTAGGAAAGAGGCTGACAGATTGGGATCGTAGCCTCAATGCCCTGGACTCAACTTTACGGTGAAAGGCACAAAACTAAACCATGTCCAGAATGGCTCAGGTGAAGGGGAGCATCTGGGAAATCGTCAGGTGTGACATTGGCGCAATGGTAGTGAACCCCAACCATGACAGGAGGTTCAACATATACTGCAGGTGGTTGATGACTACCATGGGCAAGCCTGCCTTCAATAGCCAGTCGTCAAAGTAGGGGAAGACTGAGATGCCAGACATCCAAAGATGTACTGCCACTACTGCCATCACTTTTGTGAACACCCAAAGGGCACTGTTGATATCAATGGGGAGACCAGCGAGCTGAAAATGCTCCTGTCCCACCACGAACTGTAGGTAGCGCCAGTGAGCCTGCAAGACAGATGTATGGAAATAGGTGTCCTACAGGTCCAACACCACCTTCCCGTCTGCAGGGTCGAGGGCAGACAAAACCTGAAACAGACTAAGCATCTTTGAAATTGTCCTTCTGGAGGATGGCGTGCAGAGGGTGCAGGGCTAAAATTGGATAAATGCCTTCTAGACGATCTGCAGGACGCACCTGTAAGAATCGTTCAATCCTGCTTCAGAGGGCGGGGGACAGTAGCCTCATTGGCTTGTTGATCCAGACTGTTGGGTCGGTGGGTGCAACGGCTGGGCATCTTGCGAAGGTTGTAGAGGCTTTCAGTATAGGGTGCTTCTGCCGAAACCATGAAAGGAGCTATAGGGTTGATGGATTTGGCAAGGCAGGGCATTCTGTTGCACTGCACTCTTTGAACTGCTCCAGAGAGGAATCTGCCTTGTCCCCAAAAAGGAGAGTACTGTCCAATGGTATATCCATAAGCGACCACTTGACATTGCCTGAAAGACTAGTTGAATGCAGCCAGGAATGGCAACACTGGTGCCAAGGCCGCAACAAATTGCGAATTTGGCCACACCACAAACATCCTGTATATCTTGGGTGAGGAAAGGTCAGAGGTCTTCAGGGACACCTGGCTCTACTTGAGCCACCGGACACCAAAGAGCATGCGAATAGCGGCCCAGCATGAAACTGCCATTGATGGACCTCTGGGCCAAACTCGCGGTTGAAAATACCATTTTCCTAAAGGTTTCTACTATTTTGGAATCCCTATCGAGGGGTGTAGTTAAAAAACGTGTTCAATTAGGTTGTGGTTTGACGGCAAACAAATGTAATCTCAGTTGAGGTCGTAGCAGCACTGACTTAAAATCAGAGAGCATGGCGTGGCCGAGCTAGATGGCCAAACTGATGTAATCCGATTCGGCTCCCGAGCTGCGCTGGTGTTCCGGACGCAAATATGCCACATATTGCCACCATACCTGCAGCGAAGGTGACCTCATGAAAGCCCTGGGTTGAAGAAGGCGAGAAATCCGTGATCTCCATTCGAGACCACCCCTGCGGGCCACACAGATTGACAAGCGAGGGGAGAATTCGGAGTTGAGACCTCACCGCAGCAAACCACAGACAGGACCCGGCACCTGTTGAGCTGCCACGACAATCGAGGTGAGGGGGTCGCTTTGAAAGATGCTGCATCGCCCCCCCCCCCCCCCCGGGTCCTGGCGGTCTGCGCGGGAGGGACAGATCAGGAGATCAGAGGACCCTCTAGTGAAGGGCACGCATGAGACAGAGCAGCGGGCCCTGGCGGTGCCCTGTTTGGGAATCGAAGTGCTGTGTGCTCCCCTTTACGATGGCTCAGAACGCCACGCCTGACCCTAAGATGGCGGCCAGACTTGGAATGGGCGCCACTTAATCACCTGCCTCTCCCGCCGGCTGCTCCCTGTAAGCGGCGCCCACCCCAGTGACGCTGGGATGAAGATAGCATAATCCTGTAAGCCAGAAGCTGTCACCTGAGGTGAGTCTACCGATCCCAGAGGGGGCATTTGGTGGTGTGGTAGAGGCTCCGACCACCACAGGGAGCGCTGCCCACCCTAGATGTTGTCTTGCCTGCCACCCCATCGCGGAGACTGGGCCCATCGCCTGTCTGACCCTTCAGCAAGCATTGCGGAGCTTTAGCTAGCCCCACCTGCAGAACACCCGGATTGGCCATTCGGGCTGGGGGTTACCCGGCGCCTGCAGTCTTTTAAAGCCCAGTGTATGCAGTGGGGGCCTACCATATGTGACTAGCTATATTCCCTTTAACAGTGTACTTTGCAGTCGTCGCCTCGTGAAGCCCACTTTAGCAAAGACCCTGGTTGGTCACAGCTGCCGAGTTCCCCCCGACAGCCTGACTGTGTGGGATACAGCACAGCCACGTCCTCACGCTCAAGCCTTTCAGTGTTAAAACAACAGGGGGAAGGTTAGGTCAGCCTCTATGCCACCGAAGAAGACTAACGAGAGCGTCCAATAAAGTCTTGAGCTTTTTCCCGCCAGCAGACAAACATCGGTCTACGGACCGAGACGAGGGGACGACCGCCATGGTCCTCACCAAGGAAGATCTTGTGTCCTCCCTGCGTGATTTTAAGGTGGAATTGAGGAGAGAGCTAAGCCAAGACATCTAAACTTCAATCGACCAACTGAAGTCCAACCTCAACAGGCGGTTGACTGATCTTCAGTGCAATGTGGATTCAGTGGGCACTAGGGTGGTAGATCTCGAAGCGCACACCCAGGAAGTAGACAAACGCACATCCGAGATGCAAGACACGGTGCTCATCCTTGTGTTTTATTATGTACAAATAACTGGCATAATATGTTTTCTAGGGAGACCCCCACTTATACGGATGACTATATCCTACGTATTCTCAGTGGACCTTCTTTACTCTCACATTCCTCTACCCCTTTGTCTTCAGCCCCAAATTCTTCTAGGGCTTTGATAGAAAATCTTAAGAAAAAACAGATCCGTACTGACTTCCATGCACGCATGCTTACGGAATATTTGAAATCGGACACCATTCCATTAGGCTTACAAATATGTAACGTTCCAGCAATTTTCACTCAGGATCACAAATTCCGTCAGGGCTTTAGTCATCTAGCACTACCTGTTCAAGACATTGGATGGTTTTGGGTATAGACACTGCAATAGAGCATAGTAAGAAAGAACTTGAAGAAAGAGCGGAGCTTGAGAAAATCATCTTGGCAGATACAACTATCTCTGATGCTAAAGGACTTTTAGAAAAGGTCAACGTGACTATTGCTACCTTCAATACCTTTGAACAAAACAAAAAGGTTAACAAGATTCAACGAGATATAAAGAACTATAAGAAAGATCAAACTTATCCTTACCTACACGACACATTCTACAATACCCCTTATCAACCTCCTAGAAGTAGGAATTGGGGCAGATATAGAAATAACCAGATTATAACTTTCTCAGATTCTTCTAATACTTCTATTGAAGACTCAGATCCAGGTGAAGGCTCTAGCAGCTCTGAACGTCCACAAAAGAGAGCTCACCCTCCACCACTTCTGCCTACTGTTTTTTGAGGAACCAGCCGGGGACGTGGTCGAGGCCGACAGACAAAATTATCATTACCAATACGCCGGCGAACGCCAAACACGCCGCAAGTTTTACCAATGGGGCCCACCTCAGTGAAAGTTGAACCACAAGTCATTCCTCCACTGGTAATCTTGACTGACTCTATAGTAGAATCTACATCATTACAGCCACCGTAAGTTTTGTCTTTTCCTATTGTGTCTATGACGAATTCCCCAATGACTTCAATTATACCAATGGCAGTTGACGAAGCCCCTAATCGGTATATTGTGGATGATCCAACATCATGTTCCAATATGACCATCCCTATTTTTAATTTATCTAGACATATATTGTCAATTGAGGAAACATCGCTTCTCTCTAAAGGTCTCTCTTTTGTACCAACAGACCGCAGTAACTTCTTCAAATTACAGGAAGATCTGCTTCTATTTTTCAGACGTATTCGTCTCAAACATTTTTTCGCTGATAAACCTAGCATGGATAGACCTTTCGAGAAACAATTCCATTTGCCTTCTTCCTTTTTTCCCCCTGCGTCTATGATGCCGCCCGATATTCTTACCTTTGAGGGACTTGTTACATGAGGTTATGGAACTAAAAAAACAATTTGAATTTGTTCCATACAATTTGTCGCTTTTGGAGAAATATGCTATTAATAGTCTGAGTAACAACAAGGGTATAACAATAAAACCCGCAGACAAGGGTGGCAGAATAGTTATTATGGATCAGGACAAATATGATGCAGAGATCACATGTCAACTCAGTAACTCTACACATTATTTAGCTTTGCCTTCAGATCCAATGTCCAAAATTAGTGAAAAAATCTTGACAGTAACGAATCAGGCCCTTCTTTTGGGCATCATAACCAAAAAGGAACATGCATTTCTTAATAATTCTCACCCCAGGACGCCAGTTATATATGTGCTTCCGAAAGTTCATAAAAATGCCTCTGAACCACCTGGCAGGCCTATTGTATCTGGCTGTGGCTCAATTTTGGAGCCACTCGGAAAATACATTGATTACTTTCTAAAGGAATTTGTACCATTGACCACTACTTTTGTACGTGATAGTACACATTTGATTAATATTATAGAGGACCATCCATTCCATGTTGGGACTGACCTCATGGTCGGTCTCGACATTGAATCTCTATATACCAATATTCCTCATAGCGATGGGCTCTCTGTTATTAAACATCTTCTGGATACTAGACCAAGGCCTTTTTGTATCCCTAGTGAGTATATTTTAGATCTGTTACACATTGCCCTGACTAATAATTACTTTCTTTACAAAGATATTTTTTATCTTCAAGTAAAGGGAGTTTCAATGGGAGCTTGCTTTGCTCCAAATTTTGCACTACTGTATGTTTATCATCTTGAAATCACACATATTCTATCTGTTCAGAATCCCTTTGTGATTAATATAAAACTTTGGCGTCGTTATATTGATGACGTTCTTCTTTTTTGGCATGGTACACGAGATGAACTGAAATTATTCATCTCTTGGCTCAACAGTTGTCAAAATCATCTGACATTTACATCAGAGCAAATGATTTACTCTTTTTAGATTTGACATTACACTCTGAAGATGGCATGATTTGTACCAAACTTTACCGCAAACCCACTGAGCGTAACACCTTGTTAATGTATAACAGCTACCACCCTCGTGGTTTACGCGATGGCCTACCATATGGACAGTTCCTCCGGATCAGGAGGAACTGTAAATGGCGAAAGGATTATTTCTGCGAAGCAGCCATTTTGACTGAAAAACTTACAAATAGAGGTTATCCTAAACATCTAGTAAGAAGGGCTTCCAAGAGAGCTTGGTTTTGCCACAGGGAAATACTTTTGTCTCCCTCGAAAAGAACCCTCAATCAACGTATCCCCTTTGTGTCTACATACTGTCCTTCTAGTAATAAGGTCAGTAAAATAATCAAGAAGAATTGGACGATACTTCGGACCTCTGGTTTGTATAAGGACCCTCCTTTGTTCTCCTATAAAAGAGGCGACAACCTTTCTGACAAATTGGTCCACGCGATCACATGGCCTGAGAAAGACACAATTACCCCATCAGTTACATCAATGTGGGGTTTGTCCCCCGTTCTAGGCCATTTTAAATGCCAGACATGTATTGCATGTGACCTTACCTTTAACGCCAAGGTCTTTGTCACAACTGACCGTACTTATCAGTTGAAGCAATTCTCAAACTGTCGTACAACTAACGTTATTTATGCAATACGTTGTCCATGCAATCTGTTGTATATTGGCCAGCCCACACAAATGATAACACAACGTATCAGCCAACACAAGAGCCGCATCAAGTGTAACGTTGATACGGCCCCATTGGTAACACATTTCAAACAACTTCATCACACAGAAACTGATTTCACGTGGCAAGTGATTGATCGGCCACAATTACCAACTCGAGGTGGTGATTTACAACTTCTACTCAATAGATGTGAGTGTCGTTGGATCGCACGCTGCAACTCTGTAAACTTTGGCCTCAATTCACTTGATGAATGGAACTCGGTCATTATGACATCTTAGACTTCCATATGGGTCTGTACCAATTTGTACATACAGTCCTTTTAAGTTGAATGCTTAATCTTAAAGAACTTATGGTATAAGAACCTTTTGGATATAATGCAGGCTGAAGCAAGTTTATCCCATCTGGCCATAGTCATATCGTTTTAATGACGTCCCTTGTACAAAAATATTTCCTTTCCTATTCCAACGACGATTGTTTAGGTGGCATGTATAGTTTATTTGACCTGACTTCCTCCCTACTTATGAATATGTATTTATGTATATTTAAATTTGTTAAAATTTGCTGATTGTGACGTTACCCTATGTAAGCGCATACTTATTCACTTATGTGATATTGATGTATTATGCATGTTACAGAGATGTTTTCTGTTTTTCTTCCCCTTCCCCCCTCTTTTCTCCTTTTCCTTTCTTTTTTCTTGAATTTGGAGACATAACACCTCTATCTAGCGGGGTCTTATTCTATTCATTCCAAAACTCCCTACCATCTCCCTCCCTCTTCTTCTCCTTCCGCGCCCCCCCACCCTCTCCCCATTCTTCATCCCCCTTCCCCATTGTCCATACCCTTCCTCCCCTTTTGCCGCCCCCCCCCCCCCCCCGGGGAATTTTGTCTAATTTAATAACAAATGCTTAAATTGATATATGATGTAACCGTGATTTTTCAACAAAAGTTGTTTTTGTTGAAATTTATATTTGAGTAACGTTTTTTACGTTGAATCTGTTAACTGTGATGGAGTTTCATAAATAGTTGCCGGCTTCCTCTGCCTCGCCATCTGTTACTGAGGCGTTTTCGTCTATCTTTAGCCCCCCCAGGGCACTTTGCTCTGACATTCTATACGCTCTAGCTTTTCTTTTGTCTACCCGACTTGCGCACCGCGGATATCCGGCTTTATTAATGGTTACCGTGTCGTTTCCATATGGTTTATTCGTTTGGGTGATTAAGTCTTGCCCGTGCATTGATTTCTCTTGCTATTGGGGACTAATTTAAAAGAATTCCTTTATTTACCGGTAAGACTTACTCCTTTTTACCCACAATTTATGGTGCACAATCTCTTTTTTATTTTTGAACAAAGTCGAGTTCTGATTCGCGTTTTTTCCCCCTTCCCCTTCTCTCTCTCATTCATTCCCTTGATCCTTATCTGTTTTTTACCCATTCTTCCCTTCCCCGTTTCTCCCCCCCCTGTTTTTCGTCCGTTAGACTTCTGATTAGTCGTCTTCGTATTATGAATCGGCACAGCTGATACCCTCCTGCTAAACTGAGCCTTGAACTTACGGCCATAACGCTGCATTGGTTAACTTATGGAGAGCGTTCCTGTGCATCTCCCGGTATGATTATTTACTACTGTGAACTTACACCTTCCTTGTTGGTGGTGTTTTTTCTGCGCTTTGCTTTGAATATAAACATATTCTTTTACCTTGCAGCGTTGATGCTTATTCTCAATTTATTTGCTTACAACATCCATTGATTGCAATCGCCTTTCAGCGACCCTTGCGATTTTCTTGGGATTTGTTAACTACATGACTTCAGGTGAAAAACGAATTCTCACACCCCTTCCCTTCCCTTACCTCCCCCCCCTCCCTCTTCAACCCCCCCCCCCCACCAACCTCCCCCTTAAACACAACCCCCCCCTTCTTCCTTGATATTTCTTATTTTCTAAATATGGTCCATGCGCTTTCATAGCCTTTATTCTATTTTTCTTTCATTTCCAAACAGCACTTCCTAAAAACTGTAGCCATTGTCCTGATGATGACCTTTATTGAACAAGGTCGAAACGCAGTCGACATTCCAGTGTAATTTACGGCCACCGCAGGATTAAATCCTCAAAACAAATTATTTATTGTATTCATGTTGATTGTTATTATTGTTTGTCTCTATTTTGCGCCGCTTCACGCTGTATATATATCACTTGTGCCACTGCACTTATCACTTGCACTGAGCACGGTCAGTACACAGTTGGTGTGTTTTTTGGCTACTTTAATTCAGTTGTAATATAGTGCTGTCCTAACTATTTGCATAATAATAATGCTTGTTTTCTTATCTTGGTCTCCTGTTTCCCTTCCTTAATGATTTATGCATTCACTTTAATTGCCTTTAATAATTACTGGTTGAGACATTGTTGTTTTGCGATCATCCTCCAAGAACAGCTCCGCCAAACACAGTTAAAAGCGAAAGACTTGGAAAACAGAGCTCAGCGGGAGAACCTACGGATCTGAGACCTTGAGGAAGGGGCAGGCGGACCAGACCTCGAGGCCTTTCTGGAGAGTCTTTTTGCAGAGATCATCAGTCCACAGACACTCAAGATCAAGCTCGAGAGAGTGCACCGAGTTGGGAGCTTGTCGGCTGGAGGAAAGCAGAGGCCAAAATGTCCTTGCGAAATTCCACTCCTACAAGGTGAAGGAGGCGGTACTGCTGGCGGCTCGAAAGAAAGGCACTGTCTCCTTCCAGGAACATTCCTGCACCATTAATCAAGACCTGGCGCCTGCGTCTTTGGCACAACGGGAACAATTCCGGCCCATCACCTCCAAACTACGCGATGACAAGATCAGGTGCCGATGGACCTACCCATTTGGCTTGACCTTTGAGTTCCATAACAAACAGACATGTGGTGGATCTAAAGAAGGGTCTGGACTTGCTGCGCAACTACAGTGGACTTCCTGGCCTCACCAATACTTGGGGGTTCAATTGACATCACGGATGGAGGTGCTTTACAGAGCTAATTTCCCACCCTCCCTCTTGCAACTCCAGGCAGACCTTATACGTTGGAAACCGCTCTTCATATCTTGGCTAGGCCGCATACATGCGGTAAAAATGACAGTGCTTCCTAAGCTCTTGTACCTCTTTCAGGCACTCCCAATTGAATTCGACAAAGACTTTCTCCCTAAAATAAGATCCATGGTCCTACGGTTCATATGGCAGGGGGAGCGGGCACATTTCTCCTTCTCAATCCTGAGGAGGCCAAGAGGGGAGGAGGAGCGGGCCTCCCAGACTTTGGGCTTTATTATAAAGCTGCTCAGCTGCGAGTAGTGACAGAATGGCCCAAGAGGGAATCGGAGAAACACTGGCTCCATATGGATAGAGCTATAGCGGGGAGGACTATCTGGGACCTCATATGGAGACCCAGGAGGGAGAGACCTGAGAATGCCTACCTCAGCACACCCACCCGGACCACCTTAAAAGTATGGGGCTCTATATCGAGCAGTGGACCACATTTCCATTACCATATACACCAATCCACTTTAACCCGGCTCTTAAGGAGGGACCATTTGATCAGTGGAGGGAAGGGGGCAGTAGAGCGCTGACACACCTTTTTCATAACTACTATTTACTCACTTTTGACAACTGCAGGAGGGACTATGTGTTGGAGCCTATCAAACATTTTCACTATCTTCAACAGAAGCACTGGGCTCGCACACATCATTTTTGAAGCAGCCACTCGCCCACTCACGAAATTTGAAACCTTCGTATCTGTAGATTCTATGAAAGGAGTGATTTCATACCTCTATAACTATCGCCTTACTTCGTCACACACTCCGAGACCCCGCTATGAGTATGTGGGAGGGTATACTACACCGTGGCATCCAAGACAGGGAATGGTCGGGTCTGTGGTCGGACACGAAATTCAATCATTCTATAGACTTACGGGAAGCCCACCTAAAAACCATGATGGACTGGTACCTCTATGCCAGAAACCGGTCCTAGGAAGCTTGTTTCCGATCCAGGGAAGGCATGGCTTGGCAGTTCGGGCTGGACTGTTCCCATGAGGCACAAGGTCAGACTGATTTGCATATGGCCATGTCTGAACTGGGGTGGCAGAGTGGGCTAAAGAACGGCGATGGATTAAACCCAGATCTGTTGACTGGGTGTGAGTGTTTGATTGGTTCTGATGCTCCGTCCATCACCACCCCCTTTTGTACCGGACTGGTACCTCTACCCCACTAAGATCAAAAAAATATTCCCAAATTCATCAGATATGTGTTGGAGGGGCTGTGGACTAATGGGTGATTTTCAACATATTTGGTGGGACTGCCCGGTGATATGACCCTTCTGGGAGGAAATTCTCACACAAATTAAAGATATGTTGGGGTACCCTATTCCGACCACTATGGCAGAAACTCTCCTGGGCCTTCGTGACTCCTCACTCAAATATCAAACCAAGGCAGAAAAGGCCATCATGGGGACGTTGATAGGGGCTGCGAAGGTAGCGATAGCAGCCGCATGGAAGGAGGCCCCCCCCCCCCCGTTATCTCATTATGGCACTCCAGGCTTTGGAAATTGCTCTGCCTGGAAAGAATGGCAGATATATTCAGAGACAATTTCAAAAACTTTGAATATAGATGGGGTTCGTTGGTTGTCTTCCTTACACGGGGATTACCGTTAGCAGTCTGCCCTGCATCAATCGGAGATATGCACCTTTTTCAATTCTAACCTACTTGAGGATACCATGACTCGAAAATATGTTACAGTTGGATAGCTGCCACCAGTACTGAGTTGGGTGGGAGGGAGGGGGTTTCTTCTTTCCTCATGTCCTGGGAGTTTTATCTCAGGGACTTTCTCCCTTTGAAGAATACCTTCCCCGTTGGAAGGCTTTAGTTTAACACCGTCGCAAAAGAAAGACTGATGAGTGGTACGTTTTACATTAGAATAAGCTTACTCCCAGCCCTTGTATATGAAGAAGCTGTACTTATTCTTATAGGAGCGAACATTACTTTTGGGTCTTTTTTAAAATGCCACGCCTTCTGCACTTATCTTGAGGTGCCATTTGTCAGTTTGTAATGTAACATGTGACAACATTCTAATAAACATATCTATGACAGAAATCAGAGAGCACATCGAGCACCTTCTCCTCCGGCTTCGATTGAGTCAGCATCAGTGTTCCGAGAATCCGTGTGGGTTGCGGAGGCAGTATGGCCGGCAGAAGCAGGTTGGTGACTGGTTTGGAGGGTCCAATTGGCACAGAGTGTGAACCCTGGGGCAGTAACCCAGATGGAGGTCCTCAAGGCTCCATGGCACCCAAAGGTGTGCTAGAGGGAGTCGGAAGGGATCCAAAGACTCGGAACATGGCCTCGCACAACTCTTGGATCTACCTCTGTGTCACAGATAGCCCCAGTTATGAGGTTTGTGCCAGGACAAGTAAAAGGATGTGCTCTGACCAATTTGGAAGAAGCACAGAGAGGCATAGGACTGCAAGCAAACCCTCAGGAGTTCTAGAGTGGCGGAAAGGGGCGGAGTCCCATTTGGATTTTTTGTGCTGCTTCTTCGACTTACCTGAAGATTTGAGATATGTTCCGTAAAGAATATCGATCCCAGGATCGACTCCTGTATCCCCTAAACCAGGAGCGGGACCTGGACCAGTCATGACGTGGGGGTCCTCCAATGTTTGGAAATGTAGAGCTTTGCCTCACAGTCCAAACTTGAACGACTTTGGGAGAGAGATAGAGATGTATGGTGCCGCCCCGCGCCTTCTCTGGGGAGTGCGACTGATGAGAAGGGGCAGAATCCCACTTAGGTTCCGCTCTCAGCACCCTGCTCTTTAACATTTACTTTCACCCTTTAGCAGACCTAGTGGAAAGCCATGGTTTAACAATTTTTTCCTATGCCGATGACACCCAGATCATTTTCTCTCCATCATCAGAACAGAAAGCGGGCCCACAAGATCTTAAATCTTGCCTCAGCCATGTCGCCAACTTGATAAACTCTTATTCCTTTAAACTAAACGGGATAAGACGGAGGTGCTACTACTGGGCAAAAACCCTCAGCTCTGGGGACCCCAACTTTGGCCCTACACTTTGCGTTCCCTCCCTGAACTGGCCGACAAGGTGAAAAGCCTGGGCATCTGACTGGGCTCCACCTTCTCCATGAAACCTCAAGTAGTCAAAATGACCTCTTCTTGTTTCGTCAACATGAAAGGGCTTAAAAACATTCTATGGATGCTCCCTTTCTCAGCCCAAATAACAGTCATTCAGGTCATGATCCTTTCCAGACTAGATTGTCCTTTATTTTGGGCACGGATAAGGCAATAATCCGACACCTTCAGATTGTTCAAAACTCAGCTGCAAGACTGCTTTTCCAGCTTCCCAAACATTCTTCTTTGCCCGTCCTCGTTCGAGACCTCCACTGGCTTACCGTGGATAAGCGCATCAACTTTAAGGCCCTCTGCTTTATGTATAAAATCAAGAGCCACATAGGCCCTGAATTTTTACAAAAGCTTGTGGTGCCCCATCTTCCATCTCGTACACTGCGTTCTAGAAACCAGTCTTTTTTTTCAGTGCCTAAACTCAAACGTTCACGAATAGGTGGCCGATTGTTCTCTTTTGTTGGCTGCAAACTGTGGAACATACTTTGAGTCAATCAGATGTTGCAACTTCCTGATCTTGTTCCCCAAACAGTTAAAAACGTGGCTATTTTAGGTAATTCAAGTAGGTTACTAACCAATGTCCTCCAAGGCTAGGAAACCTCACAGGTAAAATTTCCAGAGTCCCTGTGCGCTCAATGTGATAAGTTGGTCCTCACCTCATGCACAGACTTGTACCTCCCCCTGTGTCACCCAAAGGTCTAGGCACAATGCTCCCTCGTAATGACTGTTCCAGCCCAAGCCAATCTTACGATGTATGCTCACTCCTCAGTGAAAGCTGTCAGGATAGATGCCCAGTCGATTGGACGGACACGGAGTCCCACTACCCTCCTCAGTTCTCATCACAATTTTCTCCACACTAGCCCAACCTCACTACTCCATCTACAGTGGGGCAGTCCATCTGGTGGTTTCCAATGCATGGCCAGTGCGCATCTGGGTACCAGAAGTTCATAATCTAGCACCCACCTTCAACAGCCTTAGGGAAGGGGACAGTCTCCTACCCCCCACAGGCTTGTGTTATCTAGTGTAGGTGCTCCATGTCAGGACCCCCCCCCCCCCCCACCCAATATAGTGTGCCCACCGGGCACAACCACGTTATATGCAGGAAGTCGGCTTCCAATTTGCTACATCATGAACATTTCTGGTCAGGTGTAACCTGCATTGCATTGAGTCGGTGAGGCATAAGCTACGTCATGCCCAGAAAGCTGAACTGGGTGTAACGGAATCAGGTATTACAGGATACTGTGTGGACATGTTCCAGGGCACACCGCCATTCCCTGTTACTCAGCTGCCAGCCTATGGCTGTCTCCCATCTACGTCGAAGCATAGTTAAATCTGACCTTGTCTGGATTAGAACGGATTTATAAAGCCATGAAACGATCCAAGGCCTTCCCCAAAAGTCTAGACAATCTGCAAAACCTCATGTACCGGCAATTCAGAGTGTCCACACTGCCACAAGATATGGACAAGACATGGACTGCCTGGGTAAAAGTTGCATATGTGAGATACTGCTAGGTAGGTAAGTCAGCATGTGTGTTGAGTTCGTCCAAAGTTTTCAGTCTGCCCTCAGCATAACAATCCCACACTGAGTTTGTCTGTGAAAGGCCAGACCCGCAACCTGCATGAAAGAACCGCATTTGGCTTCGGGAGTGCCACCAGTGGCAATGATGGGGAATATGGCAGTTTGTGACCTGAGAGCTGAGCATAATTCTCTGAATATTGCAACGTTATCCGCAGAAGCTTCGGGGGTCGGTCCCCTGTTGGGGCATTCCCCAGCAAGAGAGATATCACCCAACCACAGATACCAGAAGATACCTCCCAAGGAAGATCATCATGGTCCTCTCTCACAGGCAAGACACAAGACTTCTCCCGATTAGTGCACAAGCCTGTCGCTTCACCCAGCTGATGCAAGATTAAGACTCCCCAGGGAATACAGATATCGGCATCTGGCAAAAGTAAGAGCATGTCGTCTGTGTACAGGGACATGTGTTCCCTGCCATAGAGCGGTATGCCCCTACCCGTCCCACTGCCTAATAATGCAAGCAGAAGGCTCAATGGCCAAACAACTTAGCTGTTTCTCTCTATACTGCTTGTAGAAGACGAGGCCCAATCGTCACATTGTGTTTTATGTGTTGCTTCCGCGGCTCCAGGAGCTCTGGGTGAAGATAGGTCTAGCAATAATATTATATAAAAGGTAGTAGGGTTCCCAAATTGGGAGAAAAACCGCACATCAAAGAAAAACAAATGTCATATAGATCCAGTCAATGGCGTAGTAAGTATACAATTGCTATAAGTATAGCAGGGTGCTGACAAAGCTGTGAGCACTCACTACCCAGAAGTGCCGTTGGCAAGTTGACGAATCAACCTGTCAGTACAATTATCAAAAGAAGAGCCAGCTAGTTGGCTGTTTTGGATATGGGTCTGAAAATCAATAAAAAGAACATTTTATATTGAAGCTTTGACTATTATTCATCCTGTCCTGTGGAACTTTGGAATACTTCACATTCTTTAAGGACTTTTGTAAACCGTTCATCTACTTATTACTAACATTGGTCCTTTTATAATGAGTTGTGTCTAGGACCTTTTTTACTCTGAATATGGGTGTGCGTAACTAGCTGGCTCTTCTTTTGATAGGTCTAGCAATAATGCAGCCTCCAGCTCTTTCAACTTGGACTCCAAGTTGGTGAGCTCAGTTTCCAAGGATTTATGGACCCCCGATCTGTGTACCCATTAAATGACCCCGGATCACCACTTTGAACGCCTCCCAAATCGCTGTCATGGCCAACATTCCTACCTTTTATTAACATTACCATTACTTGAGAATGTTTTTGAGACTATAATTCTACCAACATATGTGTGAGCACAGGGAGACACTCCTGTTAAATCCCCAGGTTTAGAGAAAAGCGACTGAGTAAAGGGTAAGCCTGTTGTCTTGGGATACTATCAGACTCTTACATGTCACTTTTTGAGAGAGAGGGAGAGAGCATGTGTGTTTGTGCAGTGCCCCAGTGTGTGACGTGCCTCAATTATTTTGCTGCTTGATAGATGTTGCCATCAACAATTATGTAATAATAAATGTCGATTGTCCTGTAAACTCTACAACAGAATAATCTGTGAACCTGATAACAAGTGAGTAATATAATTTTCTTTTACAGATGTGCTGTCCTAACTGTCCATTTTTCTGACTGACTGACTACAGGGATGTGACAATCATTCAGGGATGTCCTGATGAAGTCATTTGAGAGGTCAACAGTGATGTAACTGACCATGTCATGAGTGATGTAATATCTGAAGTCATGAGCAGTGCATTAAGGGGGTGTAAGTTATAGTCAGCTCAGGTAACTATAACTGCTGAATTTCAATAGTTTTATATGAGTGAAATCTAAGCATAACTAGAACGTTCCTGCAGCCACTTGTTTTTTTCAGTGAATATATATCAGGAGGGGTGGAGCAAAAAGCCAGCGGAGCGCACTGTCATACACATTCACAACAGTCCAAACAAATGCACACTCAGGAAAGTTGTGTGTGTGCAGTAAAGAACTTCCTGCACACATGACCGTGTTCTGAGTGCGTTTACTTTTGGTCTGTTGTGAATATACAGATCTCAGAGTGATGGTAGCCTAGGTAGGGTGAACAGAGCTAGGGAGTTTTCAGATTTTTGTTAGTTAATAACTTTGTACCCATTTGACAAATGTGCACAAAACTTTGCAGACCTGTTGTTAATTTCGTGAGAACAGAAAATGTCACGGTGTTTGGTCAAAGGGATACAAAGAGATAAAAAAAAAAGTTAAAATGCAACGTTTGTCTAGCATAGCACAAAAACAGTCCTGTTTAAGTCCCTTTTGCTTTTGCATAACATACCTGAATAAATTTGATTATCCACCATGCAATACCGGATTTAGAAATGGGATTGCCTTTGTGAGGTGGAGCAAAAGCAAAAAGAGTTGTTTAGTTTTACGAAAAGGCTTTGTCCTTTCTATGTAATAAACTAATGCTCATTTAACATCTAAAGTGTGTAGAGCACGTTCTGCCACAGAATCTTTTTGAGGAAAGAACACAGGCAACTCAACAGATTGGTTGATATGAAAGGCAGAAATGACCTTTGGTAGAAATGTAGGGTTAGTATGAAGAACCACTTTGTTTTGGTGTATTTGTAAAAATGGTTCTTCTAAGGTTAGTGCCTGAAGCTCACCCACTCTCCTCAGAAACGTGATAGCTATGAGGAAAGCTACCTTCCAAGTGAGAAATTGTATTTCACATCTATGCAATGGCTCAAAGGGTGGACCCATTAGCCTGGTGAGGACAATGTTGAGATTCCACACTGGAGCAGGTGGAAGACTTGGAGAAGTGATTCTTTTAAGTCCCTCAATAAATGCTTTAATGACAGGCACTCTGTTCTGTAGATTTGCAGCTATTGCAGCAAGATGCAAGCGTATGGAAGAATATGCTAAATTGGAACGCTGCAGATGTAGTAAATAGCAAATGATGTTTTGAACTGAAGCGTCCAGTGGATCCATTTGATTGTTATTGCAGTATATCAGAAATCGCTTCCACTTTGCTGCTTAGCATGCCCTAGTGGTAGAACAGCTAGCCTCTTTGATAATATTCATGCAGTCTGGCGGAAGATTAAGGTAGCCAAAGTATAAGATTTCAGGTGCAGATCGCAAGGTTGAGATGGCTAGGATCTAGAGGTCTTATCTCTCCATGGCTCTGAGTGAGAAGATTGGGAGTGAAGTGTAGTTTTTGGTGAGGAACTGAGAGCTCTAACAGGGTTGTGAAACAAGGTTGTCAGGCCCACGTGGGAGAAACTAGGATTAATGTCAGGGACGCCTGTCTAAGCTTCTGAACAACATATGGAATGAGTGGGAGAGGCGGAAAAGTGTAGGCAAATATCCCTGACCAATTCATCCACAGTGCATTGCCCTTGGACAATGGGTGTGGATGTCTGGATGCGAAGCTTAGGCACTTTGCGTTTAGGTTTGTGGTGAACAGATCTATGTCCGGAAAAACCCACATTTGGAAGAATGGGAGGAGAACTGGAGGGTGGATTTCCCATTCGTGTATCTGTTGTCTTTGACGATTGAGCAGATCTGCAAATCGGATTGTTTACTCCTGGAAGGTGTTTTGTATGGAGAAACATTTTGTGACGTATGGCCCATCTCCAGATGGTCTGTGCTAGTTGTGACAGCTGGAGAAAGTGTGTCCCCCCCCTGTTTTTGTGTGCAGTACAGGACAGCTTTGCCTACTAGATGAACTTGAAACTCTTTGAGCACTAGAAAACTCGCTAGCAGCTCTAGATGGTTTATGTGAAGCCGCTTTTGCTGCAGGTTCCATGTGCCCTGAATTGTATGTGTGTGTGTGTGGAGATGAGCTTCCCAACCAGTGAGCGATGTGTCTGCTGTGGAACCGGGTCTATGAAGGGCCGCCATTCTGAAAGGTTTTGTGTGAGCCACCACTGCAGAGAGCGATGGGTGCGGCCGCCCATCAACACTAGATCAGATAAGAGACCCTGAGCCTGATTCCACTGACGTGCTAAGCACTCCTGAAGCAGACACATGTGAAGTCTTGCATAAGGAACTATTAGTATGCAAGACGCCATCATCCCCAGTAACTCCATGAACACTCTAGCTGGTGATGAGGCTGAAAATGGTAGAGTAGAGTCTGCATGTCGCGGATTCTGGTCGGATTGGGGTAGGCCAAAGCTTGTTGTGTATCTATTGTGGCTCCCAGATATGCCTGTGTGTTGGATGGCTCTATATGGGACTTGGACAGGTTTACTGTGAATCCAAGATCGTGGAGCAACTTCACTGTTTTGAGAGTGTGATGGAGACAGCTTTGTTGCGAGCTGGTTTTTATGAGCTGGTCGTCCAGATACGGGAAGTGAATGTGTTGTCTTCGAAGATTGGCTGAGACTACTGCCAAGCACTTGGTGACAACTCTTGGTGTGGTAGTTACTCCGAATGGGAGCACATTGAACTGATAGTGCTGGCTTGCTACCACAAACCGGAGGTATTTGCGGTGAGCAGGATGCATTGGGATGTGGAAATAGGTGTCCTTTAAATCCAGAGTGAACAGAAAGTCTCCTAGTTGAAGGAGAGGGAGCACTTGCTGGAGACTAACCATGTGAAAGTGGTCCGATTGAATGTATCCATTTAGTTCTCTGAGGTCTAGGATAGGCCTGAGAGAGCTGTCCTTTTTGGAAATTAAGAAGTACAGGGAGTATACTCTGGTCCCCTGAAGTTTTAATGGGACTGTTTCTATCGCGCCTTTCTCCAACAGAGAGAGAACTTCTTTTTTTTAGAAGGGCATGATGTTCCTGCGACATTGCGTGTGATCTTGGAAGATTGTTTGGGGGAAGTGTCTAAGTTCCAGGCAGTAATCATATTGGATAATTTGTAAAACCCATTTGTCTGTGATGATGGTGTTCCAGACAGGGAGAAATTGAAAGAGACATCCCCCTACAGGAGTGGAATGATCGGGGGTAGCAGAAGGAAGTCACTGTTTGTTATTTGCAGAGGAAGTGCCTGTGGAGTTGCCTCTGCCTCTTCCCTTACCATTGTTTCCTCTAAAACCTCCTCTAAAATAGCCCCTTGATGAGGGCAATTGGTTGTGGCCCTTGGAAGGATTTTCTGAGGTAATATTTTTGGAGCCACCCCTGTAAAAGGAGCGCCGAAAGGAACCCCTACTTGCAGGTAACTGTAAAGTCCCCATGGACTTTGCGACCTCAGTGTCCTTTTTCATTTTTTCCAGCGAGGTGTCAACTGCTGGGCTAAAGAGGTGTTCCTTATCAAAGAGCTGATTGAGAATGGAGGCCTGTACCTCAGGTTTGAAACCTGAAATTCTCAACCATGCGTGTCTACGTAGCAGTACGCTGGTGTTTACTGCATGCACTGCTGTACCTGCTGCATCTAATGCGCACTTGATGGAGGTATTGGTGATAAGTTTGCCCTCCTGGATAAGATCATTTGCCTTAGATTTGTGCTGATCAGGCAGAAATTGCATACGTTTTTCTATCTCATCGTAATGATCCCCATCATATCTGGATAGCAAAGCCTGAGTATACGCAATGCACCAGTGATTAGCTGCTTGTGAGGCTCCCCTTTTGCCAGAGGCATCAATTAACTTGGACTCCTTATCAGGAGGAAGGGCCTCACCTGTGGTCTGAGAGTTAACTCTCTAGCAAGCATTAGAAACCACAAGAGAGTCTAAGGGCAGCTGACACTTGATGTAGGCAGTGTCATTAGGTGCTGGCTTATATTTCTTCTCAACCTTGGGCATGATGAATCTTGCCCTTACAGGACCTTTAGAAACTTCATCTGTATGCTTAAACATCCCCTTAAAACATTGGTAGTGTATGTGTAGTTTTCTGAGTGGAGCCTAAAGTCTCAAACAAGAAGTACTCTTCTAAAGCCTCCTTATGTAGTTCCACCCTATGGTAATGATCAGCTCTATTAAGACGCTCAATGTGGCCTATATTGCCGTCAGGTGGTGATGGCCTGGACAGGAGTAAGTCAGGGTCACTATCTGTGTTGGATAAGTATCATAATCCTCCCATGGGTCAACATCTTGTGGCCTATCCTCATCTTCATCCCCATCCCCTTCATCCTGTGGGTTAGGTGATAGTGGTGGTGGTGAATTAGTGGGTGTCATGAGTGATTGAGGATTAGTAGGAGAAGGAGGTGGTACATAAGGTGGTGAAGGATTTGTACCCACATTCCTTTTCTTCAAGGGCATGTGGTGCTCATCCTGTTGGTCCAATTTCCTTTTTTCAAGCAATTTGGCATGAATATGTCAATTTTCTGGGTTAATAATCAGTTCTTTTTGTTTCGGATCCGAAGGTGGAAAATAAGACCGAGGCTCTTTTGTCAGAGTCTTTTTATCTTTACTTGCAGTTTTGGACGTCGAAAGTTTCGGCTCCGAGCTCTTCAGTACCCAAGATTTGGGCTTCAACAAAGATGGAACGTGGACCAGGACATGCTTGGATTTCTGGGCTGAGGATTTCAACTCTGCGCCGGTATGGGGCCATCTCGATCCTGAGCTGGAAGGCTTTTGTGTTTCGGCACCCGGCCCGCGGGGAGGGGGGTGTTGGAAACTTTTCCTTGGTTCCAACCTTGGCCCGCAGGCAGAGAAAGGACCAGAAGCTTTTTTGTTTTTGGTTGTTGGAGCAAGGAGGTACTGTACTCCCGGTACGCTGACCTGGTGTAACTTGCTCCTCTTCTTCAATGTCGGAGTCGACCTCGGACATGGAGACATGGTCTTCTTCGTCGGCTCCTTGAGCTTGTGTTTCTTCTCGGTCAGAATCTTTGCCAAAGATGTCCGGTGCGGAGCCGCTGTAGAGTTGCATCTCGTGACGTCGAGCTCGCCGGTCACGAAGAGTCTTCTTTGATCAAAACTATCGGCATTCGTTGCAGTCTTTCTCATCGAGTTCTGGGGACAGAGATTGCACACTTGGTGCAGGTCGGTGCGCGGAAACTTGGTGCGATAAACAGGACAGAGCTTGAATGGAGTCCGTTCCATCAACTGCTAGCGAGCCCGGCGCGGTTTGGCTTAACAGCCCTCTACGAGTTTTCTGATCGAAGATCTTTAAGTTGAAACGATACGCAGAGAATGAAAAAACACGATCGAGAAACAATACCGTCTAGGGTAGTGGATTGCGTGTCGAATGGAACCCGAGAAACGGTGCTGAACCGGAGCGCAGCAATTCTCATCCGAACCCGATGGCGGAAAAAAAAACAACCCAACAGTAGAGCCTATGCCCAGGCGCACTATCACCGAAAGGAGGAGTCACCTACCTCATGGCTGGAAAAGACTTCTTCAAACAAAAACAAAGTGCAAACATCCGGACCCAACACTAAATGGCAAGCTGTGCACAGCATGTGATCTACACCTCACATTCCTCGAACAGCAACTTTCCCAAGTGAGTAATTGCAGTTCACATTTATGCAATGGCTCAAAGGGTGGACCTATTAGTCTGGTAAGAACGATATTAAGGTTCCACACTGGGGCAGGTGGAAGTCTTGGTGGAATAACTCTTGAGTCCTTCCATAAAGGCCTTAATAACAGGCACAGATGTTGTCTATTCTGAAGGTACCATGCTATTGCAGCGAGATCTAAGCGTATAGATGTGTACGCTAGATTTGACCATTGTAAATGCAATAAATGGCAAATGATATTTCAAACAGAAGCATCAAGCAGGTTGATATTGTTATTGTTGCAGTAAATAAAAAAACGCTTCCACTTTGCTGCATAGCAAGCTCTTGTAGTGGGTCGTCTGGTTTCCTTAACAATATTCATAAAGTCTGGCGGAAGATTGAGATAGCCAAACTCTATGACTTTAGGTGCCAGATCGCTAGGTTGAGATGTCTGGGATCTGGGTGTCTGATCTCTCCACGGCTCTGTGTGAGGAGATTGGATGTGAGATGTAGTCTTTGATGAGGAACTACTGAGAGCTTCAACAGGGTGGTGAACCAAGGTTGATGGGCTCATGTGGGAGCTACTAGGATTGTGAGGGATGTTTCCCTGAGCTTCTGAACCACGAGTGGAATGAGTGGGAGAGGCAGAAAAATGTAGGCAAATATCCCTGACCAGTTTATCAATATTGCATTGCTTTGGACAATGGGTGTGGATATCTGGAGGCGAAGCTTGGGCATTTTGGTGTGTGGCTGTGAGAAAGGGCCCTCTTTCCCCACTTTTTGCTGAATTGCTGATGTGTTTTGACTGAGTGAGCCCTTGGCACCTGCTAATCAGGTACCCAGGGCCTGTGTTCTTTCCCTAAAACTGCATTGAAAACAAAACCCAATTGGCATCTCTGGCAACAGGTCAGCCCCTGGTAAATGGTACCACGGGTACCCAGGGCACTGTGACCAGGGAAAAGCTGTAAGGGCTGCAGCACTTATTGTGCCACTCTTAGAGGCCCTGTTCCATTACACTCATACACTGCCTTTGCAGGCTACGTGGTTTGGTGCAGAACAAAGTTAAGAGTCAACATGGCACACATCTGTGTGCCCTGCCTACAAACCACTGCACTGGCATTTATCAGTCACCCCTCTAGCTGGGTGCACTATACCAGTGATGAGGGTACAGGTACCTGAGCCCTGTACCCCTACAATATCTAAGTCCATTCATAGACATTGTAAGTGCAGTGCTGCCATTAGGAGTATATGGTGCTGGGAGTTCGTTATTACGAACTCCACAGCACCATAAGGGCTACACTGGAAACAGAAGTTTGGTATCAAACTTCCCAGCACATTGAACCCACACGGATGCCAGTGTGGGATTTAATGAAAAATGCACACTGAGGGCATCTTAGAGATGCCCCCTGAAAAACGACCTACCTAAGGTGTGTAAAGCACGTTCTGTCACAGAATCTGGTTGAGGGAACAACACAGGCAACTCAACAGATTGGTTGATATGAAAGGCAGAAATGACCTTTGGAAGATATTTAGGGTTGGTCCTAAGAACCACTTTGTTTTGGTGCACTTGTAAAAATGGTTCTTCTATCGTTAGTGCCTGAAGCTCACCAACTCTCCTCAGTGATGCGATGGCTATGAGGAAAGCTACCTTCCAAGTGAGAAATGGCAATTCACATCTATGCAATGGCTCAAAGGGTGGACCCATCGATCTGGTAAGGTGGAAGTCTAGGAGGAATGATTCTTTTAAGTCCCTCCATAAATGCTTTAAGGACAGCCACTCTAAACAGAGACAGATGTCTGTTCTTTAGGTATGCAGCTATTGCAGCAAGATGTAAGCGTACGGAAGAGTACGCTAAATTGGAATGCTGCAGATGTAATAAATAGCAAATGATGTTTTGAACTGAAGCGTCCAATGGATCGATTGGATTGTTATGGCAGTCTATTAAAAATCTTTTCCACTTTGCTGCATAGCATGCTC
This sequence comes from Triturus cristatus, assembly GCF_964204655.1. Lineage (NCBI taxonomy): Eukaryota > Metazoa > Chordata > Amphibia > Caudata > Salamandridae > Triturus > Triturus cristatus. The sequence goes on from NC_140580.1 coordinate 448,504,094, forward strand.
TTGTGGTAGGATGTCTAGCCTCTTTGATGATGTTCATGCAGGCTGGCGGGAGATTATGGTAGCCAAACTCCAAGATTTCAGGTGCCAGATCACAAGATTGAGATGACTGGGATCTGGGTGTCTTATCTCCCCATGGCTCTGAGTGAGAAGATTGGGAGTGAGATGTAGTTTTTGGTGAAGAACTACTGAGAGCTCCAACAGTGCCGAGCCCATGTGGGAGCAACTAGGATTACTGTCAGAAACGCCAGTCTGTGCCTCCGAACCACTAATGGAATGAGTGGGAGAGGCGGAAAGGCATAGGCAAATATCCCTGACCAATTCCTCCACAGTGCATTGCCTTTGGACAATGGGTGTGGATGCATGGATGCGAAGTTTGCGAAGTTTGGGCAGTTTGCGTTTAGGTTTGTGGCGAACAGGTCCATGTCTGGAAAGCCCTACATTTGGAAGAATGGGAGGAGAACTTGAGGGTGGAGTTCCCATTTGTGAATCTGTTGTCTTTGACGACTGAGCAGATCTGCAATCTGATTGTATACTCCTGGAAGGTGTTCTGCAAGGGGATACATTTTGTGACATATAGCCCATTTCCAGATGGTCTGTGCTAGTTGTGACAGCTGGAGAGTGTGCATCTCCCCTGTTTTTGTATGTAGTACATTGCTGTCATGTCTGTACAGATCAGGACAACTTTGCCTACTAGATGTACTTGAAACGCTTTGAGCACTAGAAAAATCGCTACCAGCTCTAGATGATTTATGTGAAGCTGCTTTTGCTGCAGGCTCCACATGCCCTGAATTGTATGCGTCTGTAGATGCGCTCCTCAACCAGTGAGCGATGAGTCTGTTATGAGCACGATCTGTGGTACCGGGTCGATGAATGGCCGCCCTTTTGAAAGGTTTTGTGTATTCCACCACTGCAGAGAGCGATGGCCATCCACCAACACTGGATCTGATAAGAGACCCCGAGCCTGGTCCCACTGACGTGCCAAGCACTCCTGAAGGGGACGCATCTGGAGTCTTGCGAAAGGGAATATTAGAATGCAAGAAGCCATCATCCCTAGTAACTGCATGAACACTCAAGCTGGTAATGAGTGCTGAGGCTGAAACTAAGAGATTAAAGTTTGCATGTTGCAGATTCCGGCCGCATTGGGGTAGGCCAAAGCCTTGTGTCTATCTATTGTGGCTCTCAGATATGCTTGTGTGTTGGATGGTTGTAGAAGGGATTTGGACAGATTTACTGTGGATCCAAGATCGTGGAACAACTGCACTGTTTTGCGAGTGTGACAGACCGCTGTTTTGTGAGTTGGCGTTTATGAGCCAGTCGTCTATATATGGGAATACGTGAATGTGTTGTCTTTGTAGATGAGCTGCGACGACTGCCAGGCACTTGGTGAAAACCTTGGGTGCAGTAGTTACTCCAAATGGGAGCACTTTGAGCTGATAGTGCTGCCCTGCTACTATGAACCTGAGGTACTTGCAGTGAGCAGGGTGTATTTGGATATGGAAATAGGCATCCTTTAAGACCAGAGTGGACAGAAAATCGCCTTGTTGAAGGAGCAGGAGCACTTGTTGGAGTGTGACCATGTGAAAATGGTCCAACTGAATGTATAGATTTAGTTCCCCGAGGTCTAGTATAGGCCTGAGAGAGCTGTCTTTCTTGGGAATTAAGTACAGGGTGTATACCCCGGCCCCTTGATATTTTAATGGGACTGGTTCTATAGCCCCTCTCTCTAACAGAGAGAGCACTTCTTGCTTTAGATGTTCTTGTGACATTACATATGATCGTGGAAGAATGTTTGGGAGAGTGTCTAAAGTTCCAGGCAGTAACGATATGGGATAGTTTGTAGAACCCATTTGTCTGAGATGATTGTGTTCCAGACAGGGAGAAATTGGGAGACGTACCCCTACAGGGGTGGAATGATCGCGGGTAGTGGGAGAAGTCATTTGCAGGGGAAGTGCGTGTGGAGTTGCCTTTGCCTCTTCCCTTACCATTGTTTCCTCTAAAAACCTCCTCTGAAATAGCCTCTTGATGAGGGAGATTGGTTGTTGCACTTTTAATAGGATTTTCTGTGGAAATAGTCTTGGAGCCACCCCTGTAAAAGGAGCGACGAAAGGAACCCCTATTTGTAGGTAACTGCAAGGCCCTATGGACTTTGCGACCTTTGTATCTTTTTTAATTTTTTCCAGCGAGGTGTCAACTGCTGGACCAAAGAGATGTTCTTTGTCAAATGGTTGGTTGAGAATAGAGGCTTGCACCTCTCGTTTGAAACCTGTAATCCCCAACCAAGCATTCCTGCGTAGCAGTACGCTGGTTTATTGTGCGCGCTGCTGTATCTGCTGCGTCTTGGGTGCACCTGATGGAGGTATTGGGGATTAGTTTGCCCTCCTGAATAAGATCGTTAGCCTTAGATTTATTTTCTTTTTATTGCATTTCAAAAAACATACTCTACAATACCTCCATGCAAGGTAGCCTTGCACATTACCCACCCAATCGAAAATAACGACATCAAATTATAACAAACAAAAACAAAAATACTATCCTTAACAATTATGATTATACAGAAGGCCTGGGAGATATAGGTAATTTACTGTCTCTGCAAATATGCTGCGTCTTCAGTATGCCGGATGTTTTGATTAGGTCACATCTAACCCACTTCGCCCTGTGCATCCGCCAGTGCCCTTTGGTGTAAAAAATTGTCTCAATGGTTCCCATATGTCCTTCAGCCTTGATGTTGTCTGCAATTCCTCTGCATATAGTTCCATATTGTCTTTGCAATAAACAAGATCTTTAATCCAATGCTCAATGTTCGGTGATCTTTTACCTCCACATGTAATGGCTACCCTGCGTTTAGCCAGCAACAACGCCAAGCGTATAAATCGACCCATTGCCCCTTTTACATGTGGAACACAGCACAACAAGCATACCAAGGGTGTGCATTGCATCTCCAGCCCCGACATTAATGTTATATCCCGCACCACAGCACTCCAATAGCAGGCTACCTTTCTACATTCCCATGCAAGGTGCAGGAAGTCTCCTTCAAGTTGCCCGCACCTGCTAGAGTCGCGCAGTCCATAGCGGTGTAACCTCACTGGCGTATAATATACTTGGTGTATATACTTAAAGTGTATAATACGTAAATTTACATTTGGAGTAAGTTTGCCCGTCAGGCCACATATATGTACCCAATCTGACATGGATATCGAGGAGGTCAGTTTGTCATTCCATCTCTCCAGGCTTCTGTCTGGGCCGTCATGTCTCTTGTCATGAATTGCCCTATATAGTTTAGTGATCAGTTTTTCATTAGTGGGGGTGGTTAGCACCAATTGCAAAGAAGGTAGTGTGGGGGGCTCGAGGGGGTAAGTGTCTAAGTCTGTGAAACGCGAATAATTGAAACAGCAGTGTGTGGTTGCTAATGTATTGCAGGGTGTCTGTGGTATGAAATATTCCTCCTGGATACAGATCTTGCATCGACTGTATGCCTGCCTCCTTTAATAGACGCATCGCCCCTGCCTCGTGAGTCACTGACAGTGCAGCATGGTGCTCTAGGTGCATTGCTGAGGCATAAATAGGCAGTTTGTTGGCCAATTTCCCTATCGCCTGCCACGCAGCTACCGTGGTATCGATTGTATTTATGTCCGTTTTCGGGACGCCAAGCTTTGTGTGAGTGAGCAAACTGTGTAGAGGAATGGGGGATGCATCTCCTTTCTCCACTGCAACATGTGGGGTGAATGCATGTGGTCTAACCCAGAAATATGCATACTGTTCTTGTGCATTCAGAGAGTAAACATGCAGGTCCAGTGCACCGAATCCCCCCTTGTCGTAGTCTTGTGTAAGAGCAGTCCAGCTTACTCGGGCCTGCTTTACCCCCAAGGCCCCCCCGTCCCGAGTCGTACAGAGTGTCGAAGAACCCCTTCGTCAAAGTGAGTGGGATATTGGTAAACCGATACAGAAAGCGCGGCAGTACCACAATTTTTGTGAGTGCAATGCAGTCCGCCAGGGACAGCGGCATAGCAATCCATTTGTCGACTTGCCGATCTAAAGTGCTGCACACACGCCTATAGTTTTCATGTATAATCAAGTCTGGGTCGCGGTGGATCCAGACCCCAAGGTATTTGACTGGGTCCACAGTCCAGACCAGCGGATATTCCATATCTGGCTGGGTCGTAGATTCCGTCAGAGGAATAATGATGGACTTATCCCAATTTACAACTAGCCCAGACATCGAACCAAATTGGACATTCTCGCAACAGCTGCAATAGATAGCGAGAGGGTTCCCGGACAAATAACACCATGTCATCCGCATATAATGGTATGGCGACTGGGCGATAATTACAATTTCAAGCTGTTTCCCTATGCCTTTGCCGTATCACACATGCCTGGGACTCGATTGCAATAGCAAATATTAGTGGTGACAAAGGACATCCTTGTCGGGTGCTTCGCTCGATGGAGAATGGTTCCAACGTCAGTCCACCCACCCACACCCGACCCGATAAGTCGGCATATAATACCATAATCCACTTAGTGAAAATTGGCAGAAATCCCATGCACTGTAAGATATAAAACATATACTTCCACTCGATAGAATCAAAGGCTTTAGCCGCATCCAGCATTACCGCTGCGGCGGAAAAGCTCGGCTCCAAAACGTGGAGCATTGCAAATATAGTCCGCAAGTTGTGCGATGTGGAACACTCGGGTATGAAACCCGACTGGTCCGGTAGGACCAGGCTCGGTATCAGGGGCTGTAATTTAATGGCAAGGATTTTGGCAAGAATTTTCACGCCGATATTGATCATTGATAATGGCCTGTGCGAGTCACATAGATCGGGAGGCTTATCCTTTTTAAGCAGCGTTAGAATCAAAGCCTGGCAAAGTGATGGGGGCTAAGTTCCAGATTTGTGCGCCATGGCACACACCTCAAGTAAATAAGGAGTGAGTAAACCTGCATAGGTGTTTATAAAATTCAGTGGTTAAGCCATCGGGCCCAGGCACTTTTGCGTTTGGTGGGGCATAGATTGCCGCTTTTGTATCCTCAGCATCTATTGGCTGACTCAAATATTCCCTGTGAGCATCCGACAACCAGGCTACATCATCCAAATATTCCTCCAACTCAGGATATTCAGCTCCACCCCTCAAGCAATGCAAATTCCAATATGGCATTATGAACACTTTGAGCCACTCTAGGGGTGCGATTGGTCAGTGGGTTAGATTTATCTAAGTCAGGGTCCAAATATGTGTTGAGGTCACCCCCCCCCATCCATATAATGGTAGGCTCCGGCCATTCTCTTAATTTGGTATACAGCCTCAGAAAGCACTCCGGCTCGTCTGCAATAGGGCCATTGATGTTTACTAAAGTGATGATTGAATTCCTCAAATTATCCTGCACCATTGCACAGCGCCCCTCTTCGTCTATAGATGTACGCAATGGTGTAAACGCAACTCTTCTTCTGACCAGAATGAGTACCCCTCTAGCGTACGAGGAGTATGAGGGGGCCAACCTATACCCGGCCCATACAAGTGCAATATTACGCTCTGTAAAATTGGTCAGATGCGTTTTCTGCAATAGTGCAATGTGTGTACCATGGCGGGTCAAATAAGCAAACACTTGACAATTTTTTTCGGGGAGTTCAGCCCTATAATGTTCCAAGTTAACAGCCTGTAACTCTCATCCCTGACCCTTTCTGGCATCTTTCAGCTGATATAGAACATTAATTCAAGGCTGACTTAAGAGTCCGTAAAGAAGTGTGATTGTCCGTCATGCGTTATTCTTAATTTAGCAGGGTATAGCATTGCGTATGGAACAGAGGCAGACTGCAGAATCTTTTTCGCTGGCACAAATTCTCTACGGGCCGCCTGCACTGCCGAAGTGTAATCTGGAAAAAAGGACAAGTTATTTCCCTTGTGATTAATAGGACTCTTGGCTCTGGCCTCGCGTAGTATAGCATCTCGGTCCGCGGAGTTTAGAAGGCGTGCAATGATCGGGTGCGGTGGCGCTCCCGGTTGGGGCCAGGGACCAAGAGACCTGTGCGCCCTCTCCACTATCATGACCGTAGACAGCACCGGTGCAAACAGTTCGCGCAGTAGGTTGTCAATGAAAGGCTCCATTTTTGAGATTGCGGTCGATTCCGGCATGCCAATTAATACGAAGGTTGTTCCGGCGGGAACGCGCTTCTAAATCTTCATTCTTCGCCCTTATCACTTCAAGCACCTTCTCCATATGCAATATCTGTGTCCGCGATTCAGCCTGAGAATCTTGTGTATCCGATAACCTGTTCTCCAGAACATCGAGCCTGGTTTCATGTGCTTCCACCTTTTTCTTTACCGCATCTAAGCTGGATGAGAGTGCATCGATCTTACTGTCAATGGTTTTCAAGCCTGAGCGTAGTTCCAGTAGATCTCATGTTATCCTCCGGGCCCTCCACTGTTTCTGATGTCCCCTGCGCCGCAGCGAGCTCAGTCATAGTTTCCGTAGTGCGTGTGTTGCGTTTACTTTACAATGGAATTTTTGGCTGTTTGGGGTCGGGTTTTCCCATGGTGTCAGAGCTTTCTAGTGACAACACAATCACCAACCACTCGCTGTTTATTCCTCGCCCACTCTGCTGGAATGTGAAGCGCCGGGCCGAGGCGCGTGATCGGATTATGGGTCGTCCTCAGGCGGATTGTTACTCTTGTGCGCCTCAATTGATACAACCAGACCCCCTTGTGCGCAACTTCAGTGGCTAATCAATGCTCCGGTGATCTACGTGACGGCTTCAGCAATGCAAACCGTATAGTTAATAAGAAACCCAAAGCTTCTAGTCTGCTTTAGCGCCAATTCAGCCCAGGAGCAACGCCACAGAACAACGCCGTGTCATCTCCGCCACAGGTCCCCACACTCTCCTGTCCGCCGCTCAGCGCGAGGTCCGATATGGTCCAGCAGCCCGCTGCAGCAAATGTGCCCCAGGGATGTCCTGCCGACACAGTGTCAGCCTCCAATCTGTAAACCAGGGGCCATGCCCGGCAGCGCATTAGCCTCACACCTCCCAGAGTCACAGCTCGCAGAGGCCCAGCACCAACCCCCAGCCCTGAGTAGCACCAGCAGGCCCTCAGGCAACCCCTGCACGCTACTGCACAAACCAACAAAAGCATTGAGTGCCAGGCATCCCCCAAGGTCCACCCGCCTAGCCCCCACGCCAGTGGCAGAGAAGATCAGGCCGTGTACCCCTTCAGCGGGGGAGTGGACGCGACCATAGCTCCCCGCCGGGCCCAGCCGACCCGCGCTACCAGGCCCAGGCCCCACGAGGGCAGCCACCCGAGGTTGCCTAGGCCCCGCCACCCAGACCCGACTCAGCGAGCAGCCCCCACCTCACTCACCTCCCCTCCGCAGGGCCTCCGGGGTGGGACATCCCTTCAGACCACCAGGCACCGCTGCTCTGTAATCCAGATAGCGCCGGTGCGCCCCCTCGATGCCCAGTGCCTCAGCTCCCAGCGCCCTCCGGATCCGTCGGCAGGGTTACGATTCACAGCCGCCGCAGTCCGGGCCGGGATTCTTGGTAGCCGCACTCCAAGCCACCAGGTCGTGCAATTCTGCCCGCACAGCACTTCAGAGCTTGACGCTCAAACTCAGATCACAGCAAGGCTCCCATTTCCTCATGGGTATCACCACTGCGTCACCGCTCGGATCATCATGTTCCCGCTGGCCACAGGCAATGAGATTACTGCAGAGTATGCCCGATGTGTTCAGCAATCGATATTACCAGTTCTTACTGGTGCAGGCGCTCTTTATCGATGGTATTTGTCAGATATTGGAGCCTAGCCTACGGAGCTCCCTCACCAGGCAGCTATTCCGTAACGCGCCGTAGCCACACCCCCCCTAGCCTTAGATTTATTTTCAACAGGCAGAAATTGCATGAGCTTTTCTAACTCCTCGTAATGAGCCCTATCATATCAAGCTAACAAAGATTGAGCATTAGCGATGCGCCAATGATTAGCTGCTTATGACACTACCCTTATGCCAGTCATCAATTAATTTTGACTACTTATCAAGAGGAAGGGCCTCACCTGTGGTCTGTGAGTTACCTCTCTTGCGAGCATTGGAAACCACAAGAAAGTCTAAGGGCAGCTGACCTTTGATGTAGGCAGGGTCAGCTGGTGCAGGTTTATATTTTTTCTCAACCCTAGGCGTGATGATTCTTGCCCTTACAGGGTCTTTAAAAACCTCATATGCGTGTTGTAGCATGCCCTTAAACATTGGCAGTGTATGGGTAGTTCGAGAGGAACTTCGGGTCTCAAATAAGAAATTCTATTCTAAAGCCTCTTTATGTAGTTCCACCCCATGGTAATGAGCATCCCCGTTAGGTAGCGCAATGTAACCTATATTGTTGTCAGGTGGTGAGGGTCTGGCCGGATACAAGTCAGGGTCATTATCCATGTTTGGGTCAGTGTCATAGTCCTCCCATGGGTCAGTATCCTGTGGCCTATCTTGATCCCCATCCCCTTCATCCTGTGGGTCAGATGATAGTGGCGGTTGTGAATTTGTGGGTGTGATGAGTAAGTTAGGATCAGTGGGCGAAGGAGGTGGAATATAAGGTGGTGAAGGATTACTAGCCAATTTTTTCTCTTCAAAGGAATGTGACACTCCTTGTTGGACCATCTTCCTTTTTCCAGGCAATTTGGCATGGAAATGTCCAGTGTCTGGGTTCATAACTAGCTCTTCGTTTCAGATCCGAAGGTGGAACGTTGGATCGAGGCTCCTTAGGTGGAGTCTTTGTCTTTGCTTGTAGTTTTCGGCATCAAAAGTTTCGGCTCTGAACCTTTCGGTTCCGAAGATTTGGTCTTATATAAAGGTCGGATGTGGACCACAACATGTTTTGATTTCAACCAGAGGATTTTGGTTCGGCACCGGCATGAGGCCGACTCGAGCCCGAAGGCTGGTCTGTGTTTCGGCACCGGGCCCGGGACACTCAAAACTTTTTCTCTGTGCCAACTGGAGCCTTTTTGGTCTTGTGTTGTTGGGGCAAGGGGGCTTCTGTACTCACTGTACCCTGACCCGGTGTAACTTGCTCCTCTTCTTCCATGTCGGAGTCGGCCTCAGACATGGAGACGTGTTCTGCTTCCTCGACTCGTTGAGCTTGTTGATCGAAAGCTTCGCCGAAGATGTCCGGTAGGGAGCTGCCTTAATGTTGCATCTTGTGACGTCGAGCCAGACGGTCACCAAGCTTCTTCTTCGACTTAAACGATTGGCAAGCGACGCAGTCTTTTTCGTCGTGTCCCGGGGATAAGCAGAGGTTGCACACTTCGTGCAGGTCGGTGTGCGGAAACTTGGCGCTACACCCTGGACAGAGTTTGAATGGAGTCCGTTCCATCGACTGCTAGCGAACCCGTCGCGGGTAGGCCCAATGGCCCTCCACGAGTTTTACAATCGAAAATCTTTAGTCGAAATGACTTGTGGAGAATGGAAAATGCAATCGAGAAACAATCCCATCGAGGGTAGTGGATTGTGCGTTGAAGGGAACCCGAGAAACGGTGCCGAACCGGAGAGCGCAATCCACATCTGAACCCTATGGCGAATAAAAAAAACCCACAATAATCTAACATGGGAGACGATGCCCATAAAGGAGGAGTCACCTACCTCGTGACTGCAAAAGAATTTGAACAAAAACGAAGTGCAAACATCCGGACCCAACACTAGATGGCAGGCTATGCACAGCATGTGATCTACAGCAGTGGGTGACGTACAGGGGTTATTAAGGGCCCTGTTGTTGAGGACAAAAGGATGGGACGGGGTATTGGGGATTAGCTACATTAGGTAGGGTTGTAGATGTTGACAATAATACTGCAGTTTTATTTCCATACCTACAGTTTTGGGCACATGCCGAGGTGGGATTTTCTGTATTGAGTGTCGTTCAATTATAACGTATGATCACTTATATGCTGCTGGGTATATGTTTAATAAAAAGATTAATAAAAAGAAAGAATATTGGAGGTACTCTATTCTACAACACTCTCCTCCACTCTACCACAGTTTTCAACACTATATGACAGCACTCCACTCTACGAGACACCACTCCAATAGTTTCCTCAGCTCTACCCTATACCACACCACTATACGCTCATCCACCGTACCCTACTCCACTCTATGCCACTCCACTCTTCTACACTCCACTGTACAGTATTTCACTGTATGCTACTCCACTTTACGGTAAGGTAATCCACTCTACGCCACTATAGTGTACTCTACGCCGCTCCATTGTATGACATTTTCCTCTACAAAACGTAACTGTATAAAAGTCTACTTCACTTAATGGCAATCTACGACATTCAACTCCATTTTATACGCGTACACTCCACTGTCCAGCTCTATACTCTACTCTATGCCCATACACTCCAATGTAAACACTCTTCCACTATACAACCATTTTCTTTATGACAGCACTTCACTCTGCTGTATGAAACCCACTCGAACGATTATAAATGGACTACCTACGCCAGTACATATCGCTCTATGTCACTTTACTCTAGGACACACCAATACAATCTATTGTACTTTCCTCCACCCTATGTTACACCACTCCACCCTACTCCACAGTACAAGACTTTACCTCTCTCTACGCTACTATACAATCCACTCTAGCTCAACTGTTTCATATACTACTGTACTTTATGCATCACCACTCTACAATACTTTACTACACTGTATGCCACTCTCCAACACTTTACTCCTGTCTATAGCCCTTTTCTCAACTGTACAACACTACTATACTGAAGGTACTGTATAACACTACTCCACTCTACGATACTCTAGTCCACTATACGACACTGCACACAACTCATGTATACCACTGCACCCCACTTTACTCCACTCTACTCAGACACAGTACTCCACTCTATGCCACACAATGCCATTGTGCTGTATAACACAGTAGGCAAATTCACTTTACCACACTCACAACATACTAAAATGTACACCACTCCACAAAAATCAACTAGACTGTATGCCACTCTACTCTGCTGTGGTCCAAATAACTTTCCAATACTGCATGACACCCTACTACACTCTACTGTACAACATGATACTCCAATTTATGACACTTTACTTGACTGTATGCCATGCAACTCCACTACGCGCCACTATTGTTTATGTGACGCCACTCCACTTTACACTACACTACCTCACTCCACTATACTCCATTCTAATATACTTTATGCAGCTCTACGCCACTGTACTATGCTCCGCTCAACGGTGCTCCACTGTCCGACACGCTATTTCACTGTATGCAACTCCACAACACTATTCTACATTCTACGCCACTGTATGACACTTGACATGCCTTTAAACTGCTCTCCAAGATACACTACTCCACTATATGACATTGCACTCCACTATACGACACTTCTTCACTGTACTCTATGACACTCCACTTGACGACACTCCACTCTATGACACTCTGCTTCACCCTACCCTACTCTAGGACAGTCTACGACAACCTACTGTACTGTTCGACCAGCCATTCCGATGTAAAACTCGCTGCTCCAGTCTACAATACTTGACTCCAATACATAAGACACCATGCCACTACACTATATAACATTTTACGACATTGTATGATACACTACCACATTCTACTCAATTCCAAAATACAATACTTCAGTCTATGACAGCAGACTTTACAATACTCTCCTCCACTGTACTGTACTGTACGCCACTCCACATTACTCTCCACTTGCGACACTGGATTCTATGATTTGAAACATTCTTATTAAACTTTAAAAAAAAAAAACCAATATTTCAATACAATGAAAACACCAAAGGTTAACACTTATAGTTAGTAAAACTTATTTTCCTTATACAAACCAAGTTTAAACTACACTGTCAAAATTCTAAAATTATAGTTATAACTTTCACTTACAATTTATCCATCGCCTTCAAATTATTATAAGTAGAGTACCTCGGTACACACTCTTTTCAGTTCGCTAACCATACAACACGATTACTCGCCACTATCATGCGCTGTGTTCCCACAAATAATCAAATAATGATATTCCACTAAGCAACACTACACTGTACGAGACTCTCCGCGACTGTACTGCAGAACACTACTGCAACACTCTATACCACTCTACTCTGTCACTCCACAACACTATTTCATGACACTCCAGTCAACGCCACACCACAGCACTCAAGTTTTACTGTTTGACATGCCACTACACTGTACAACACACCACTCCACAATACTCCAAAATACACAACTCCACTGTATGCTACATCACTCCACTACTCTCCACTCTAGTCCACTCTATAATACTCCACTCTATGACACTAGACTCCATGACACGCTCCTTCAGTGTACTGTACTACACTCCACTTTACAACACTCCAATCATTGACACTCCACACAGCGATTTGAAACAGTTATTTACTAAAAAATAAAAACCATTAACATACAATGAAAAAAAGTAAGGCTAAGGATAACTTCTATTTAAAAATACCTTATGTATTTTTTCTATACAAACTCAACTTAAAATACACAAACATTCAAAACTGTAAAGTTATTATAAATTCAATTTATAATTTACGCACCACCTTCAAATTACTATGTTGTAATCCTCCGAATACAATCTGGTCACCTCACTCGCCACACTACATTAACTAGAACTCATGCCTTTTCCATACACTGCTTATACCCTTGCATACTACATCACTTATAGCATGCGAAATCATAACATTCATGAAAACACTTACAACTTGTCAAATTACATTATTTGTCACAACACAGTTCATGGTAGAGTGGCGAGTTATTGTTAGTGTTGTCTGGTTAGCAAGCTGAAAAGTGTGTGTAACAAGGTCCACTACTTATAATTTGAAGGTGGTGGATGAATTGTAAATCAAAGTTATAACTATAACTTTTGAATTTTTAAAGTTTGAGTAGTTTAAACCTGGTGTGTATAGGGAAAAGAGGTTTTCCTAACTAACTAAGCTTTAACCTTTGGGTTTTTTTTCCACTGACTATCACACACACACTTTAGAAAATATATGTTCTAATGGTGGAACAGATAGAACCCATGATGAAAATCAAAGGCTGGGTCTAAAGTTAAAATAAATACTATAGCCTCAAAATGCAACGTTAAAGGAAATGATTACTTGCAGTTGTAGTTCCAAAACTGCTAACCACAAGGATAAAAAAAAAAAACCTTAACAAATAGGATGGTGTACTCTTTATAAAACGATTAAGAATGCAGGATTCATATTTTATGGAGCTCAACACAAATGAATGAGCTAAACGGCACACCATATCTTAACAGTATGTATGCAAATGCAATTTACCTATAAAGTAGATTTAAAAACTGCTAGTATGGCACTTTTCGAAACAATAAAGGAAAATATTTACCTGGAAATATACTGTTCAAAATCTGTAATTTATTGGAGTATTTTCGCCACAATCTTAGTACATAATCCTCCCAGCGAATCATCTTTCCCAAGATCAACATCACTGGTATTGTAGGCAGACCAATCAAAAGGAATAATGGATCAGCTCTTTCCATGACATCAAGACCTTCTTTATGACCTACAACCTAAACATTAAAGAATTAACATCACTTGCAGAGCAATTTCTGTAATTGCGCTTTGAGATCTTTTTTTAATGCTTAGAAAAGAAATTACTGTAAGTTTTAACAAAAAAATCATCATAAACATCTCGCAGATATCTATAACTTGCCAGTCAGTCAGTCAACAATAGCTTTATTCGGTTAAAATTTTAAAACCATCAAAGCATACGACGAAATTTTAGATAGCAAATAGTTACAATTACAATAATCTACAAGATCCATTCAGAGAAAACCAAATGACACAATTAACAATATTTCATAAATAATTAATCGAACAATATAATTGGCGAACAATCACAATAAAAAGTATGTCAGCCAGAATTTATTCAATTTTTACGTCTTCCTAAAACCAAAATTAATAGATTAGTCCACATTCTCCAACTGTCAAACAAAATTAAAAAATGAGGGAGGGACCCGAAAAACTACTACACCGGTTTCTGCATCTAATAGCCCCTGTAATGTAGCTGGCTACCCCGAAACATACCAATGGGGAACCTAGCATTTGCAAATAAACCAGTGCGGGCCTCACTTGCTCAAATTGACAGTTCTTAAAAATAGGGCAAATAATTTTTTTACGCTGCAAGATATAAAATTTACAAAAGAAAACCATAAGCAGCGTGTTTTGTTCTGAGGTGTTATCACAGGGACAGGGGCCCAAAGAGCCCTCTTTAAAGAAACCCTTCGGGTAAGCTAAAAGCCAGGGAAGCATGCCATGTTTGAACCTTGTCAACAAAAAAAGATGGAATGGTTTGTTTATATAGGTCAAGTATGGCTGAATCTCTCTGCCAATACTTAACATGACAAATCTCCTGACTGTCGGCTTACCCATTTCCCCGCCTTCCCTCAGCAACATTGCCCTACACACGAACTGGGACTTAAAGGCTTTTATCTCTAGTTTGCTCATCGCACTTGGTTGATCGAATAAATCGAGGTAGCCAAGCGACTCCAAATTAGATTTGATGTATCGCAGCCAAGGGATACACATGGCTTTGTCAAGAGACAAACAATCTTGAATGATAATTTGGTTTAGGTTTGGGGGATACTGTGCCCAAATTCTCACCCAGCCTAATAATGGGGCCACAGAAATTTGATCAGTGAGGTAACCTACCCCCAAATCTTCATGAATATTAAAAATAGGAGCAGATGTGGGAAGTGACAACAATTTCCGAAAAAAGGCATTTTCTACTGTTTGAATCTCTGTCGAAGCCTTATAACCCCAAACCTCACTGCCATATAGGGCCATAGGCACGCACTTGGCGTTATATATCTTCATAATCGCGGGCAGGGGTATAGAGCCCAACCGTTTTGCAAAGCCCAACAGGGCTCCTGTGGCCCTGGCAAGAATATTCTTTTTCTGGGCACGTTGCATGACCCAGGTTCTCCCATCATCAAAGATGATCCCCAAATATGGGAAGGTCTGCACTTTAGTAAGCTCCTGCCCATTACAGAAGAATTTAGCCTTTTTGGCCCCCCCACAGCCAATTGACATGGAGTGTGATTTTTTAAAATGTATTAATAAATCTAAGGAAACCATAAAATCATTAAATCCATTTAAAAGGGCTTGTAGGCCTCTCGCAGTTCTTGCCAACAAAACCGTGTCGTCAGCATACAATAACGCGGGAATCAATTTTATGCCGGCTCTGGGTATATCTTTACTAGACGAAGTTAAAACATCACCCAAATTATTGATGTAGAGCGAGAAAAGCAGGGGAGCAAGAATGCACCCCTGCCTTACCCCTCGCTTCACCTGCCAAGCTTCTGACAGATTCCCGTCATCACTGTAGCGGACGACAGCGGTGGTATTCTCGTGAATGAGTGCCAAAAAGGCAATCAACACCGGGTCAAGCCCCAATACTACTAGGGAGGCCCATAATTTTTGGCGATTTACAAGGTCAAAAGCGGTAGACAAATCCATAAACGCTAGGTGTAAAACCCCCTGCTTAGCGACCGTGTACTTCCCAATTATAAGATGTAAATTGAGGCATTGACCCACAGTGCCCCTTCCTTTTCTAAACCCATATTGTAGGTCCGAGATGATGGATTTGTCCTCCAGCCAAGTTGTTAATCTAGCGAGAACCACTTTACCCATTATCTTCATAGCGGAATCCAAAAGAGAGATAGGCCGATGACATGCCGGATCCTCTCTTGAGCCTTTTTTAAATAATGGCACTATCACTGCTTTACCCCAAGAACTGGGAGCACCCACCTTCGATACGGCATTAAAAACAGAAGTTAAAAGCTTCGCCCAATACCTTGAATCTGCCTTATAAAGGTCGGCGGGAACACCGTCCGGACCTGGTGCTTTGCCAATAGCCATTGACTCAATAGCGTCCTGGACTTCGGCCTCAATAAAATAAAATTTCGAGGCCTGATTAATATCCCCATAGTTTACTGGATTATAATGAGAAATTTCAGAATAGAGACCACTGAAGTGAGACACCCATTTATCCGGAGGAATAAGACAATCTTTGTTTGTGTTCTCCAATTCATTAAAAAGTGGACTATTAATCACTTTCCAGAATTGGGTACTATTTTTTAAAACACTAGCTTCTGACAATTCCTCCCAAGCCATATTTTTTAATTGGGTTTTCCTTGCCTTTATTGCTTTTTTATAGGACCTTCTTGCCTCCACAATCTTACTTGCGTTTTTCCCACTCTCTTTTAATGCCGATAAAAGAGCAATGTGCGCACTAGAGCATGCTTGGTCAAACCAGTTTTTAAACTTCTTAGGCCTTGGTTTCCCATGGTGGGTTAGGTTAACCACTACCTGTTTTGTTATTCTCTCAAAGGCACCAAGGACTTCCACTGGTTTGGACTCTATTGCCAAGCATAAACTTAAATCCTCCATATTACTATGATACAAATTCTCAAGGAAATCAATCGGGGTAATGACGTCCCATCTCAAACGTCTAACCTGATTAATAGGGACCAAGTTTAAGTTAGAAATGGCAGACAGAGGACTTGACCTAGTCACAGCATGTATGTTGATTTCCATAGACAGAGGATTATGATCACTTAAGGCATTTGGAGTAACACAAAAAGAACCTATCAGATCCTTCAAAAGACCAGAAATAAAAATGTAATCAATAGTACTGTAATGGCCCTGACCAGTAAATGTAGGGACAGGAAATAAGGAATCTTGTACAGGAGCAAATAAATGAAAGGCAGATACAATACTCTCTAGGAGCATCCCACCCTTAGAGTGTTCAAAGTGGGGTTTCCTCTTGAGGGCAATAATCATGATTAAAATTTCCAAAACAATTGAGTTGACATACATGAATGTTAAAATCGCCAAAAAGTAACAAAAAATAAGGTGTAACATTATTTGCATCAAACTCATCCAAGAAAGTGAACAGTGCTTTTAAATGCTCCACTTCATGCAACCTAGTGAATGAGTTATAAAAATTCACAACTAACAATGACGGGAGATTGGCACTTTCTAATTTAACCGCCAGTATGCTTGGAGAACTGGTCACTACAAGTTCTGTGCTATACAGTAACTTGAGGCTAAATAATAACAGGAGACCGCCCCGAGGTCTCCCCAATGAGGAGGACACAGCGTATTTATTAAAAGACTGATACCCATCCAAGTAATAAGGATCTTTCGCCTCCCACGTCTCTTGAAGAGCAATTATATGGAAAGTAGAAAGAAAAGACTTCCAACTTGAATCACCTCTTTTTGATCTCAAGCCAGCAATGTTCCATGACAAAGTCATGATCTTATTTATTGATGACGTTGCCCCCCCCAACCCCCTCTCTTGTGGCACAACGTTCTCTGAATTTAGTGAGCGGAGATGAAAATCCCCAACCTCACCAATTACGGGAACCGTAACAATCGCATTACTAAATAAACCAGGAGGAGCCTTTACACTCTCTTCTACTTGGACAATCTCAGTGGTTATCTGATTAGTACCATCACCATAAACTGCCTTTGGGGATAGAAAACTATCACCAGAACCATAGAGGTCTGTATTACGTTCAGCAATCGTCACAGGCACATATTCTCCAGAGAAAGGCGGTCTAAGATCATTGTGAGGGGCCTGAGTACATGCTACACTGAGTCAGTCATTGACATCTAGAGAACTAAGGACCTCGTATCTGTTACTAAGAGCCAATATCCTATTCGCAGGGACAAAATGAGGGATATGTCCACTGTTTCCAATTGACCCCTGAATGTAAGGTGGATAACATTGACGTAATCCTGATGTAATCTAAGCGACCCTGCCTGTCTAAGAATATTGGCTACCAATTCGGGAGAACTAAAGCTCACTACAACACAGTCACCCTTCAGTGTCTTATTAGACTTCCCAACCCAAGGAACCCTTCTAACCATCTTGAAGCATTCAAAAAGGTGACTCCCCAGAACTGTCTTTCCTGCCAGAAAGTGGAGGGCTTTATTTTTTAAAGAAGACCAGTGCTCTTCCCTCCCGTCGCTAGGAATCGGAATATTTGCCAAAATGACAGTATACGGGCAGGCCTCCGGTGGCAAATGCAAAGGACGTTCCCTAGATGGCTGCACAGGAAGCGGACTTTGTCTCCCTGACGTGTCCCCAGGCCTTAGATTAGCACCACCAATGGAACCTGCAAAAGCTGAAGGTGGATTAATGGGACCTACAACAGTGGGCATCGTAGACTCAGCTAAGTCGGAGACTCTGGTTACTATTCCACTTGAAGGGAGCCTCTCAGGTGAATTACGCCTTGGCAACGAAGCTTCCTGATCCGCTATGTGCCGTTCAATTAGAGTGAGTCTATCATCAATTTTATTGAGCCTGTTCATAACTGGCAACAAAGTTGCTCTCAGTCGCTCGTCCATAAGCTGTAGTAAATCGGCCAGCTTAACTCCAGTAGTAATTGTGATCCCCTAATCAATATTTTCATTCAGCCCATGGGGATTATCTGCCAAGGCCTGGGTGACCACTGTGCCTTCCTGGGAAACTAATCCATAAGCGGACTCAAAGTTCCTGGGTTGTTTAGCTTGTTGACAGCTTCCTTTAATCGTTTTTCTTTTGCCCTTAACTAATTTAGTAGTAGCAACAGGGAGGGCACATGACTGCCTAGTACGAGTGGCTGGCGGTGAGAGAAGGAGCCTAGGAGCATTTTCGGCAATTGGAGGGATAGCAAAACCTATTTCTGACAGACTCCACGGAGAAAGAACAACCAGCCTGTCTATCGCCTGAACCAGAAATAGAATCACCCGATCGATTAACTAGAGTAGGCAGGGATAATGGCTCCAAAGAAAGCCTCCGCTCCACCATTACAATTTCTCTAGTAACAGCTGTTTCGGCTTTTTTCAGATAAGCGTCTAATGTCCCCGTACCTCCCAATACAGAACACTTATTGTTACTTTTAGCCATGACAGCAACGAATGGCACACAGCGAAAATGAGCGCAGCGTTCCAAAACTAGAACAAAGGTAACCACTTTAGGCACATGCAGAAACTTGCGTAATAATAAGCACCTCCCAGGCACCTAATGTGCAATACTAACGAGACCTGACTCACAACGTCCTGAGCCAACACAGATCTCACAGTACAGTAACAAGTCAGTTGCACCAAACGAAGTATCAAACCTCGAACAGTAAGAGGGGCGTCCCAGCTCAGCCTCTGCCTGCCCCTGACTGTCACAGACTGTCCGCCCTTTGTCCAGGCTTCGTCCGGCGCCGCCCGCACGCTGCCCCGCGACGCAGGGGAAGTGCTGTGCTTCAGTGCGCGGAAGCGGCGTTGGCGGCTTTCCGGCCGTTAGGGAACCTGGGGGTTGTAGTCCCTGTCCTCCTCTCTGCGGCCGCGTTGAAGGAAGCTGCGGCGGCGGGAGGGGGGAGTTGGCCCAGCGACCGGTGCAGGAGTAGAGAGCCTGTTTCACACCAATGTCTGCCCCTTCGGTAAGTCGGATAACTTGCACAAAATTCACTAAATGATTTTTAAAATCTGTATTTAGAAAATCCCTTCAAAATAAACTTTTCAACTTTCAGAATAAGCTACTTTTAAAATTAGACTTTCAGAGAAACAAGCCTTTCCTGCTTGCTCGATCCATGACCTAAAAGATGTAACCATCCCGTGTCTCGGCGGGGGTGTGGGGGTGGCGGTGAAGAAATCTATATCTCTCTTTACTAAACAGTTAATTAAAACTGTAACGTACAAACATCGCATTGATACTTAATTAAAGCAGGGAATAAAATTTAAAAGCACATTATAAAAGCAAGCAGTACAAGATTATTAACAATTCCCAAGCAGCATTTCTGGTTGATGTCAATAACGTCAGAATTGGCAGTTTAGAGCCAGAAGGTAAGTGTGGAGTGCAAAAGGCAATATCAGAATGTCCAAAGGTTTATTACAGTTGGCAATACTTAGCTTTCAGCAAAGTCCATTTGTACAATGGCAATATGAGAAGGAACTTGAGATTGCTTCAACAGCTCTTAGTGAGCTATCTCTGTATGTGCGTTGTTAGACCCTGCAAGGTGATCCGATTTGACCCCCTAGACCCAGTCTCATGTACTTTGACTATTTCGTAGTGCTGAGCTGTGTGCAGTGTGGTGTGAAATCTATAGAATACAGACCTCACTAAAGAAGCTGTGCTAAAAATGTGATCTTCTTGATTATGCCATAATCAAGCCCTCACCCAGGGCATCAACTTTTCAACTAAGAAATGTGCTTTAAACAACGTTATCTGAAAAAGACAACCCTGGATACAAACAATCTTCCTTCAGGGCAGAAAACTGTCATTTAAATGTAATTAGAGCTCTCTGAAGCCTATGTATGCCTATGTATGTCAGTTGCAACTCTTGATCTCATCTGTAAAAATTGGGACTCCTCTGCATTTCCCTTACTCGCAACATTCTACGTTTCCCTCCTCTATTCATCACAGTGACCATTTCTGTCTAACCAGCCATAAACCCTATCCCCGTGTTTCTGACTTACTAATAATGCAGACAAAGGTATCACAAAAGTTGACAAGGGAAATTAAGGAGGGAACTGCAATGACACAACAAATTGCAAATAATACAGATGACACACTTCCCCACTCTAAGGTGGTGCATTCAGATCAAACACCTTTTAAATGTAGGATCCTACAGGCCCTCCTTCACTAAAATCCTATATGTGCCATCCCACTCTTTGTCCTCTTCTTTGCCTCTTATCCAAGCGCCACGATTTCTTTGAGTGGCATGTAAGCTCAAATCCCAACGTCTCAAAAATGAATGTATCCCCAAAATAGCTTTGGGCAGGGTCAGCCGAAGACAACCGCAGACCTCCCAACAGCAAACCACTGAGTGTCGGAAAAAGATTGTTGAAAACGAGGTTGTTTTAAAAATCTAATGAGCAAAAATAGGTACGTGCTTCCTGTATTTATCAATGAAGTACATGTGTAGCTGAGAGCTGGGCTATTAGTTGCCTGTATGCCCATTTGTGGTTGTCCTCTCGTTGGGCATCTTTCTACTCGCACCGCTCCTGTGGTAGTTCCAGCACCTGGTCCCAAGCCAGGGAATGTCTTGCATCACCTTCTGACAGCCATGCTCCTGCTGATGGCTTAATCTTAATGCATGTCAGCGCTTTCAATTTCTCTGTTGCAGTGTTCAGCCTACAAAGCATGCTTCAAGTTGCATCTGGTTTTTACATAACTGTTTGGAGTTGATGGCTCCTTGCAGTGGTTTTTTGTTAGGTGGCACCTTGCTCCATGGATGTACCAACTGGAAGGATGTCAGCATGGCTGCTGACATGGAGTATTAAATTAAACTTTGTTGTGAGGTTGAGATTTTGACTAACTCTTGTTATAGTCTTATTTCTTGACAAGCACTAAGTCCTCAGTGTTTTTTAACACTTCAGTCTCTTAAAAATGCTTTGACACTCCTGGTGAGATTTCAGGTGAATAAACTTAAAATAAAATATTGGACCCACCC
This sequence comes from Triturus cristatus, assembly GCF_964204655.1. Lineage (NCBI taxonomy): Eukaryota > Metazoa > Chordata > Amphibia > Caudata > Salamandridae > Triturus > Triturus cristatus. The sequence continues at coordinate 448,525,559 of NC_140580.1, forward strand.
TGCAAAGTATAAAGCACAAATCGGTCTTACTAATGTTTGCAAAGCGAGCTATGAAGTTAAGTGCACTAGACGGCAGAAGAACTGTCAATATTTTGCTGGAGAGAAGTTCCTGCCACATGTGAATGCTGATGGTTTTCTTTTTCCTTGCATACTATTTTCAGCAGTTAAAAGGCTTCTGTTGCTGCTGCTGGATGGGAAGGTTAGCTGCCAGTAATCCTGGTTTTATCATGAGCATACTCTCTGTATCCATAAACAGTAAACTATCTCTATGTGGGACCGAGAACACTTTTTATAATATATTTGTTAAAGCAATATATACAACTGTAAAAGCAACATTTTCTATTAAAAAGTATCCAATTAGCCAAATCAGTCCATTCAATCTGACTGAATACACCACTGTTTAAACAGTTAGCATGGAGGACACGGAAAGGATTGACAGATTGATAGCTCTTTCTCGATTCTGTGGGTGGTGGTGCATGGCCGTTCTTAGTTGGTGGAGCGATTTGTCTGGTTAATTCAGATAACGAACGAGACTCCTCCATGCTAACTAGTTACGCGACCCACAGCTGAGCAGGCGGAGAATAGTGGCATAATTTGGATTGGGTGACGGGTCCATGTGGAAGAGAGGGACCGTTTCTCATTGGTCAATAAACTATCAGGTGGGATAGCGAACCTGATAGGAAACAGGACAGTAAATAGGTAGGCTAGAAGTGGTGCGCTGCGATTGGTGGCGGAGAACAGTGGAATAATTTGGATTGGGGACGGTGTCCATGCGGAAGAGCGGGACCGTTTCTTATCGGCAATGAAGCTGACGTATCAGGTGGGATAGCGGACCTGATAGGAAACACGGCAGTAAATAGGTAGGCTAGAAACTGTGCGCTGCGATTGGTTGCCCCGTCTTTTATAACCAGAAGAGCAGGGTGTGCGATTATTTGAAGCGAGCGTACCAGACAGACCGCAGCGAGAAATATTTTGGGAATTCGGACTGCTTCAACAATCACATGTACCGAGTCAGAGATTCTTGAAAGGGTCCTTTCGGAAATTGAGGGGATTAAGTTAAATGCGATTGTACGTCATATTGAAAATAGGGGTCTAGAACGTTTTTCTCCTTTGTTTTTTATTTATACAGAAATAGGATTCTCTAGTTGAGCCTTGCAGCCAATGACTTCATGTGAAAAGACATGTGTTGGATATTCTCACCAATATTATTGGCAAAAGGTGAGATGAGTTGGGGTATTTTGGCTTGGGACATGAGAGAACAGTAACGTGTTGATTGTGGCTTTAGAACTCTCGTATGGGAGGTATGAATTTGTCGTCATGGGGGCAACTAAGATAACTAAATAATAGTTGCTTTTGTGAATGGTTTTTTGAGATATAAATATTGTGTTCCAGATGTACTTGGAGGATTAATCAATTGAGAAAGGGGGAGAAAAGCGATGTGATATGCAACAAAAGCGGTTTTTGAAGAGTACATAGGAGGTGGGTGCGATTTATGATTAAGGGCAATATAAGAAGTCAGACAATAGGAAGCATCAATAATAATATAAATAGTAAGGGGGTAATAAATTCTTTTTATGAATTGTTAAGGCGAAAATGAGGAGTTGCAATAGGAGTCTTGAAGAAAATTTGGGATATATGCAGCAATTAACTGTTGTCTATGTATGACGTTTTGAACATTACTGTGGTGTGCAGCTTTAAAAATATATTAAAAATTTTAAATTTAAATTATGTCCAGATGAATATTAAAATAATGTGATGGTGAGAACAAGGATGGTCTGTATAGTCACATCCTGACTAAACTTGGAGTTTGTAAAATAGGTAGGAAAGGGTATAAAATGATATCAGGTCGCTAATATTTATATAAGAGGAATTACATGTTTTTGTTTATTTCACAGCCCTGATGATGTCCCAGGAGGGGACGAAACGAGTCGGCTGTTGAGATCATTTGGATATAGAGTTCTTTGATTGGATCTGGAATTATTATTTTTGACAAGATTGAATCATTGGATCGTAAATGGATGGAATTAACGATTGATGGATGAAAAAGACATTTATATTGAAATAATTGTGGAATGAAAAAAGACATTTACATGAAATCTAGGATGAAAAAGACATTTACATGGAACTAATTGTGGAATATAATTTATAATTTTTTTTAAAAAAAATACATTTGTGTGGAATTAACTCGACACTTTCATGTTGGAAAGAATTTTATATGAAAACTTAGAATAAAGATTCTTATTGTTCAAATCAGAAAATTTGCATTAGGATATTGTGTTGAACATGGGTGCTCCTTGTATGCATGAATAGGTTCAATTTTAGGAATGGTTTGACGATGACCATTTTAGAGTGAGCACCAACAGTTGAGTAATAGAGAGAGGATTCAGGACGATATTGTAACTCCCTGTGCGCACAGGTCTTTGACCCTCATCGTTACGGTAACTTTACAAATTCAGGGAATATACTACATGGAGCTGACTAGATTAGAAGGGAGTTGCTGTAGATCCAAGGTTTCAGTCTTTTTCGGAAATCCGTTTTGGAAGAAGAGTCTCTGAGAGCCCTTATGAGAGAGTTCCACAGTTTGGGTGCTAAATAGGCAAAGGATTTTGCTCCCATTCTGGCCCTATTAACCTTAGGCACCCTAGCTAAATTTGCATCCGAGGATCTAAGACTGCGCATAGGCACATACGTTTGCACCAGGGCAAGAACTCTCTCCATGACAGGACCAGGGGATGAAAGAAACCCCAGCCCAGGGGAGTTATCAAGGCAAGGGAGACTGCTGTGTTGGATTTGTAAATGAAGAAGAGGGTTCTTGAGTGGGGTCTTGGATGCACCACAAAACTGAACGCTGAAAGGAACCTCTGGGAGGGCACCCATGGCCTTAGCTATCTTCGTGCCCTTTTTAATTTTCTCAAGCCTCTCATTCACTCATTCGCCTGAGGGCCAAAGAGATGCTGATCATCAAAAGGAATACGGAGTAGACGCTGCTGTATGTCCCGCTTAAAGCCTGAAACATGCAACCAAGCATGGCGGCACAGTAGAATACTAGAATTCATTCCGAAAGCGCCTGTATCTGAAGCATCCAGAACACAGTTAGTGTTGGAGATGATCTATCCCCTCTGCCACCAACTGTTGCCCCTTCTTGCGATACTACTCTAGGAGATGGTCTGCCATTTCATCCCAGTGTGCATGGTCGTACCGGGAGAGCAAAACAATTGAATTAGTAAATCTCTCAAGCAGGATGCGGACTGTGCCACCTCTCGCTTTCCTCCCACATCAATTTCTTTCCCTCCCGGTCGGGAGGGGGTGCACAAACTGTGCCCGGATTGTTGGCACGCTTTCTGGCTGTATGAACCACCAGAAAGAGTCAGGGGTAGTTGGCCACATCTATATGGAGGATCACAATGGGAAACTTTATACTTCTGATCCACCCTAGGAGTAATATCTCTTGCCTTGACAGGATCCTTGAGAATCTTGGGGGGGGAAGACTTGAGGACACCCTTAAACATCAGGATATATTGAAGGGAGTGTTAGGTGGAGGAAAGGGTTTCCACAAGGGTATCATACTCCTCTTGCTGCACATGGAGTTCTACATTGTGGAAAGAGGCAGCTCTGTGTAACACTTCATGGTACAAAGTGACATCGTCAGGAGGGTATTGCTTAGTAGGGTATAGATCTGGGTCTGTCTCTTTAGGGTCTGGAGCTGAAGCGGCAGATGAGGGCCTGGAATGTGACTTCGGCACCAAATGAGGCTTGGGCATTTGGTCAATCTCCAAATGTTGGTGTCGACCATGAAAGGAAGGCAGTGGTGCACCAGAGGCCTCGTATGCAACATAGGCACTAGTAGCTTGCATCTCTGGGTGGTGATTTATGGAAACATTACTCACTGTGATCTTCTGAGGGCGCTGGTCTGGCAGACTCCACATCTGCCTCGGAACGGACGCTTCCAGGAGAAAAGGTCGTGTCCATTGCAACAGCTGGAGCATCCACCTATAAAAGATCCAATTCCTCCAGTTCTTCAAAGATGTCTGAAGTCTCCCCCACCTCCAGTCTATGGGCCATGATGGTGGAGGTGATATGACAGGTGTGTCAGTTCTGAAGATATTTCTTGTTGCGGAACACAAGGCAGGTCGAACGGGAGTTCTCACATTGGTCAGGAGAAAAATAGGAGTTGCAGGCTTTGAGGAGGTCGGATCTGGGATAGTTGACCAAACAACTACGACAGAATTGGAATAGAGTCCTTTCCATCACAAGAACATTCTCGATCCAAGCGGATGGGAGTCAAGGGTGTTAAAGCGACAGAGGTACACGACGGTGGAAAAGGAGAAGAACACAGGATCGTTGGTAGGTACCGATGAGAGGACAGATCAGAGGGCCCAGTGAGAACACCACAAGGCGTTGAACCAGAGCTGTAAACGACACGTCAACTAGATAGCGGGGGGAAAAAACAACCTGATAATGGAACCGATGGCCATGCGCAATACCACTGAAATGTGGAGTCACTAGACCACGTGACCTGAAGAGACTTCCTTCAAAGAAAAACAAGCTGTACACGTCCGGGCCCAACAACAGATGGCAGTAGTATGCCACGCATATGTAGCTATAAGCTACACATGCCACAAACACAATTTTTTCATCTAAGAGGCGAGAGGTAGGTCCACATCTGGTGGCTCAGAAAGAAAAGAACTGATGTCAGTGCGCAGGAGTGGCACCTAAACAGGTTCTGCACATCTTTTCTGCGCAACTGTGCAATGCAGTGCTACACAGTGCCACCTACTGGCATGCAGAGGTTCTGCTGAAAAGTCTACCAATCCAGTCAGACACCTGGGGAATATTCAAAAGGTGAGGAATCTGCGGCAAGAAGTCTTGATCAGTTTTCCACAATACATCTTCTTAAGTGTAGATGTCACTTAAGAAAGAAAAAGATTATGCAACCTACAGAAATAGGCTCCAATGGCCCAAATCTACATATTGTATTTTAAAAAGTGGCCAGGAGAATTGGTATGTGTGTATAATTTCACGATGTTTTTATAAAACAGCATGACTCTTTCACAAACCCGTTTTTGATAGAGTATAGAGATAAAGGAGCGCAGGACAGTGTAGCCCCATAGACTGTCATTATAGGAGTTAAAAATAGAGACTGTGCCTTTAAGAACCCAGGGACCACCAGTATCCCATCAAGCTCAGCAGGTGGCAGTTGCTTCAGTTCTTTTTGAGGTGATGGGTGAGGATATTTAGATCCCATGGTTATCCCTGTACACTTCATCTGCGAGGAGGAAGGGTTGCTTATGACTTCAAAGGCAATTCCCCTACAAGAGAACTGGAGTTACAGGTAAGAAACTATTCCTTCTCTCATAGGGGATCTCCACTGATCAAGATAAAACTTTAAGACTTTCTTCACATCTAGAGAACGAAGTGTTCTTTCAGCCGGAGTAGAGGGAGTCTGAAAGAAAGTTGGTAATGAGATGGTCTGACTAACGTGAAAATCCAAAATAACCTTAGGGAGGAATTTTGGGTGAGTCCTCATGACCACCTTGCTAGAGTGAAAGACTGTGTATGGTTCACGAGAACATAATGCTTGGATCTCACTAACCCTACGTGCTGATGCGATTGCTACGAGAAAGCTATTTTCCATGAAAGATGTTGAAGCGATGCTTGTAAATGGGCTCGAAAGGGTCCTGCATAAGCTGTGAAAGGACTAAGTTGAGTTCTGAGGGAGGTGATGAGTTTCCCTCCTTTTTCACCCCTTCAAGAAAATCCTTGATCACAGGCATTTTGAGAGAAATAGGTTTGTGAAGGACATTTTCTGTAGGCAGTAAGGGCTGCCAAGTAAACCTTTATAGAAGAGAATTGCAAGCCAGATTTTGCCAAATGTAGTTAGTATGGAAGACTGACATCTTCCTGGCAAGTTGAAGGGTCCACATTCTTAGAGGAACACCAAATGCAAAATCTCTTCCACTTGAAGGCATATACGGATCATGTTCAAGGCCGCTTAACCTGCTTGAGGATGTCCATGCAGTCTTGTGGCAGATTCAAGTGTCCGTACTGCACTAGTCATGCAGCCAAATTCAAGGAGTAGAGATTGGGCTGAACCATGTGGCCTCTGAATTTCGTGAGCAGGTCTGATCTGCATGGCAGCTTGAGATGTGTCGCACTAACAGGTGAAAAAGGTCCATGAAACACCAATGATGTGGCCACTCCGGAGCCATTAGGATCATTTGGCTTTCGAGTGGGACAGCTAGATGAGGACTGACGCGTTCAGGGGAATCGTCTGAAATCCATTAAAAATGTTACAGACACAGCTTGAAGATGTTTAGCACAACATAGTCGTTTAAGACCCATTCATGGATTTCTTACAGAACTCTGCTGAGAGCTTCTTCCTGAGCATTTTGAACACCCGGAAGGTGAGTTGCTGTGATCATCAAGTCCCTGGCTATGAGCCATTTCCAGATTGCTAGGGCCTCGTGTGAAAAGGGCCTGGACCTCGTTCCTTTCTGCATTTTGAGGTAGTACATTGTAGTTGTATTGTCCGTCTGAACAAGCAGGGACTGGGTTTTGAAAACCGAACAAAACGCCTTCAGCGCCAGATGGATTGCGTGCAATTCGAGGAGACTGATGTGATAGGTCATTTCTTTCTGTGACCACTTGCCCTGAATTTGTAGGTGATCCATGTGAGCTCCCCATCCTAGTAGTGATGCATCCGTCACTATTGTTTGAGGTGGAACCTGCTGATGAAATGGCATTCCTCGATCCAGGTTGGCCGGAGAGCCCCACCTTTCAGGGACAGCTTCGCATGAAGGGATAGTTTTATCCTGTCTTCCCCGCTGCCCGTCAGTTTGTGCCGCTGGTCCTCTAGATATTCATGGAGTGTGGCATATGGAGATGTGCATTCGGTATGAGGAAGATACAGGAGGCTATCGAGCCAGGGAAAGACTATACTGCTCTCACCGTTGGACAAGAGACTCTTGTGAAAGAATGACACTTATGAAGGATTGAGAAGCGTCTCTCCTACGAAGGACACACACTTGCCTGGATTGTGTCGATGGAGGCTCCCAGATAATGCAAGATTTGAACAGTAGTAGGTGTAGATTTGCTGAGGTTGACATGTAGTCCTAAACTTTGAAGGAGATCGCATGCCCAGTTGTAATGAAGCTGGGCTTCCTGAGACGTTGACTCCTTGATTAGCCAATCGTCTAGGTATGGATAGATGAAGATTCTTTGCTTCCTGAGGTGGGCAGCTACTACTGCCATGCACTTGGAGAATATTCTGGGTGCTGACTTCAGGCCAAATGGAAGTACTTGGTACTGATAGTGGTCCTGCCCTACCACGAACCTCAAGAACCTTTGATGGTTTCTGGTGATTAGAATATGAAAGTATGCATCCTAAAGGTCGATGGAACAAAGCCAATCCCCCTGGTGTAATTGGGGATAGATTTATTGCAAAACCAGCATGCAGAACTTTTCTTGTCGAATCCATCTGTTGGTTGTTTTAAGGTCGAGTATGGGTCTGAATTTGTTCTGGTCTTTCTTCTTCACCAGAAAGTAGCGGGAATAAATGCCTGTTCCTTGTGGTCTGTGGGGAACGGGTTCCACCACCTGCTTTTGTAAGATTCTGTCGACTTCCAATGGTAGTAATGGGAGACGGAAATTGGATGGTTTTGGAGGTATGGACGGTGGAGGACTGGTGAATAGGAGATAAAATCCATTTTGCACAATATTCAGAACCCAGGCGTCTTATGTATGATAATGAGAAATGCTTCCCCCCCCCCCCCCAACGAAGTGGGTAACAGAAGAAGGGGAAGTAATAATTCAGGGTTTTGATTCTGATGGTCGTTTGCCCCCTTGAGCAGAATGCTGGGCGGATCTTCACCTAGTCTGCTTTTGTTTGTACTGCTGTTCGGGTTGTTGGTGCTGTGGTCGTTGGCAACCCGGATACCATGGAGGGGTTTTAAACCTCTGACTATAGAAACTGCGTTGATAGGGCCTTAAAGATTTTCGTTGTTCCTTGGGTTTCTCTAAGTCCACTGCCTTAAGAGTCCCCATTTGAGCCTTCATGTGTGTCATCTCATCATCAGTGCGGCTTACAAAAAGGGTAGAACCAGAGAATCGGAGATTAAGTATGCTCTGTTGAGACTGGTTTGAGGGATGTGAGGCGGAGCAAAGAAGGTCTCCTCAAGGCGACTCCGTGGCAGTATTCATGTGACACCAATAGGGAAGAGTCTGCTGCAGCACTTACGACTCGATTGGAAACCATTAAGCCTTCATTAAGAATTTCCATTAAGTCTTACCATTTATCTCTGGGGAGATATTCTGCGAACTGTGAATGGATTCCCATAATGCCCTATGATACCTGCTGAGAAGGGCTTTTGCATGGTGTTTGCCACAGTGATGCAAACTTTACAACCCACAAAGTCTAGTTTTTGAGTCTCCTTATCAGGAGGCACTGCAGAAGTAGGAGTAGTGGCATGGTGGTTTTTTGCTGCTACTACAATTACAGAGTCTGGAGATGGGTCAGCACGGAGGAAGGCAGGCGCTTGCTCCAGAGGACCACATTTCTTTGGAAGCCTTGATGGAACCGGTTTAACTGTGGCTGGAGTCAGAAAAAGATCCATAGCCGGTTCTAGGAGACCCTACACCAGTGAAGTAATGGTCTTGATGCTGCCCGGTGTTGGAGACATTCAAAGATCCCTGATATTGAGAAGGTCGGAGCAGACAAGGATATGTTGAGCTTTGTAGCTTTCCTCACCTAGACCTCCTGGAATGTGGTGATTTTATCCACCGGCAAAACGCGAGGTGGTGGGGAATCCAAAAGTGTCAGAGTATCATCATGTAGAAGAGGAGGATGTATCGGTGGAAAGATGGTGAGATCTTGAACACTGATAATGGCGGGAGCCCCTGGTAGATGAGCGCTTGGAGCTGTGAAGGTGGCGACTTGAATGATGGCGCATTCTGGACTGAGATCTGGGTCTCAGTATGGGAGCGTCTATTGGTCCGGGATTTGGTGCCAATAAAGGAGGCGACAATGGTAGTGGCGGAGGCAGCAGTGGAGGAGGAGAGGACACTGGTGGTGGTGAACTTGGTTCGGACCCTGCAGATGGGGAGTATGTCCTGGAATACTCAAGAGTCCAGAGATGAATAAATATATTTCCTCTTTTTCCTTGCCCCCTGTAGTCTTGTCAACATTGTATGGATTCTCAACGTCCATCTACTTCTCGACGGTGATTTCGGATATCGATGTGGCCCTGGACAAGACCTTCGACGCAACCTCAACATCAATCTGGACCTTGATGGCAACCGCTGTTGGTGCCTCGTAGTCAAAAGAATCCTCGACATCGAGCAATGTCTGTGCATCAACGTGGTCGACAATCTTCAGCACTTACTTGACGTCGAACAAGCTGTTGATGGCGAGGAGGTAGGTGCCATACCTCATTTCAATGTTAACCGGGGCCAATGGCGTTCTTCTGCAGTTTTCTTCCTTGCACGCCCTCCAGAGACAGATAACAGCCCTAGTAGAGGACTGACCCTCTCATCGCTCTGAGGTCACATCTTCAGACTACGTCTGTTGTCTTAGTCACTCCTCAGTGCCACTGAAGCAAATTTTCTCCCTGTCCCTCCATGTACACCTTGAAAAGTTCCTGCAGTGGTGAAGAGACTCAAGAACATGACTTTCTGGATGATACAAACTTCATGAGGGTCTGTTTTAACCTTCTTACTTCCACAGGCTGGCATTTGTCACATAAAGAAAGAATTTTATCCAACTAAATACCTTAATTTTATGTCAGGACAAAAATGAAAAAGCGAAGGAGAGACGAAAATTGTAGAGTGAAATGATTGCCTACAAAAATGTGAGACTTGTAGAAAAAAAGCCAAAACTGACCACGCTCAATGCCTCTGGATCCTGTCAGTAGGAGCCAGAAAAAAAGAACAGAAGCAACTGCCACTCTGCTGAGCATGATGGCATACTGGTGGTCCCTGCTTTCTTAAAGGCACAGTCTCCATTTTTAACTCATATAATGACAGTCTATGGGGCTACACGGTCCTGCTCCTCATCTTTATACTCTATCAAGAAAGGGTTTGTGAAAGATTTATGCTGTTTTATAAAATCATGAAATTATACACATACAATTCTCCTGGCCCCTTTTTTAAGGACAAGATGAAGAATTAGGTCATTGTAGCCTATTCTTATAGGCTGCATAACCTTGTTCTTTCTTAAGTGACTCTGCAGGCCTTTCTGAAGAAAGGCTAACATTTATACTTAAAAAGATTTCTTGTGAAAAAGTGCTCCTCTGTCCCCGCACATGGGCGGGACTATTCAGTGCTTATGACTTCAAAGGAGATCCCCTTCGAGAGAAAAGCGCTTTTATTTCCTCAAGTTGTCGTCTTGTGCCAGTAATATTTTAAAGCAGTTATAATGTCCAAGGCATGGACCTTCCCTGCTGGAAAACATAGTTTGATGTAGAAGTCTGAGACATCCTAAAAGGGTGAATTCTTTGGGATACCTTTCTGAGATGAAATACCATGTATAGTTCTTTCATGCATAAATCTTTAAGCTCACTCGCTGTATTTGGCTCTGATGTTTGTGTGTTTTTGCTTTCCCCGAACAGTAGCTTTGGAGTCACAGGTGTACTGTGACTCCAATCCTAGTTGGTAATGCACATGGGCACCATCTCCATGTTAGAGTGCTTTTCACACAGCGAGTGTTCTGGAGTGGAGAGCGAATGCAAAATGGTTCACATGTGTAGAGGCTCAAAAGGGGGACCCACTGGTGGGATGTGAAAGAGCAGGGAGTATTCCCTGTTTTGCAGCTCCTGTTGCCAAACAGACATTTAGAAGTGCATATGAGGCCTGATTTCAGCAGATGGAAAAGGTAACAGACCTGCACAGTAGATTAAAGGGGGTCCAGATGTTTGGAGGTGCAATAGTGGAGAAATCTCTTCCATTTTATTGAATAGCACGCTCGCATGGGAGGCCTGTAGGCCTCACAAAAGATGTATATGCACACCTGCATAAGGCGCAGTTAGACAAACTCTAGGACACTGTGCCAAAGGGTTAGACTGAGCTGTATGCCTGACTTGACCTTGGTTCTGCATGAGTTTGGACTGCCTAAGGAGCTTCTTGTGGGGGCTGAGCGACATCTCAAGAAATGGCTGTTTGGCTCACGTGGGGCCTCGAGGATCAGAGGTTGGGATGTTTGCTGCATCTTTCGCACACGTATAGAAGTATTGGGAGCAGAAAAAACGCATAGGTGAGGATACCAGATTAGTTGATCTACAGTGACTTGCATATGGATTGAGGATATGGATACCAGGAGGTGAAGTTTGGGCATTTTAGTTTTCGGATGTGGCGAAGATGCAGAGTGACCCAGCGCTTGAAGTACTGGGGTAAGACTTGCAGGTGGAGTTCCCATGCATGTATTTGTTGATGCATCCTGCTGAGGGGGTCTGTCAAGTCGTCGTTCACCCCTGTAAGGTACTCCATCAGAAGACGTACGTGGTGGCAGTTTGCCCAATATCAGGTCTGCTGTGCTAGTGATATCAAGAGTGTGTGAGTGCAGTCTTGTTTTTGGAGATAATACATGGCGGCCATGTATGATGATGACTACTTTGCCTTGAATGACAGGAAGAAAACCTTTAAAAGCGAGGCATATAGGAAGGGGCTCGAGATAGTTCATGTACCACCCCTGATAATGAGGGGCCTACTAGAGCCCCTGAACGGTCATCTGGTTGATGTGTGCCCCCCCCCCCCCCCCGCCGACAAGCTAGCTAGGGATGAATCCATGGGGACAGTGACTTACTAATTCACCAATGCAGACAGCGATGGACGCGGGCCTTTACCAACACTAGACCTTCCTATTGACTGGCTGCTTATGACCACTGAGCCAAAAGGCATTACAGCTGAGGCATGTGGAGTAGGGCATGACGTACTATGGCAATGCTGGAAGCCATCATGCTAAGCAGGCGCATAAGATTTCCAACTGCAAGTTGACGACTGGGCTGAAACGGAGGGAATAGCTAATGCAAACACACTCTGCCGTCTGAGGTAGGCTTGGTCTGTGACGAGTACATTTATTATGAACCCTAGTCTGTGGAACAGGGAGATGGTGCCCCTAGTATGTGCTAGGCTTTGGTGCTTGCCTACGATCATAATCAGCCAATCGAGGTAGGGGAAAACGTGGATGCCCCACCTCCATAAGTGAGCCACCACCACAAAATATACTTTGAGGACTCAAAGGAAATACTTTGAATTTGTAATAATGGCCACTTAACACAAAGCGGAGGTAGTGCTGGGGGGAGAATTGTTAGGGATGTTAAAGTAGGTAGCCTTCAGGTCTAGCGCGGTCTCACGTAATGTTCTTGTTTTAGTAGGGGGATGACATACTGTAGGTTTGTCATGTGGAAATGATCAGAGAGGAAGTAGCAATAAAGGGGTCTTAGGTCCAGAATTGGCCTGAGGGAGCCATCCTCTTGGGGATGACGAAGTGAAGAGAGTGGCGGAGGTGGGGGTGGGGAAGGATGAGGTGGTAACGGCAGAGGTGGGACTTGGGAGGGGGGGGTGGAGGTGGCTGCTGGTGCCTCTGTTTCTTGTGCCAAGAGCATGAACAAGCTCAATGGCAACCCTCCTCTTCCGAGGCAGTGTCAACAGATTTCAGCAGAGGGCGGCTTCGCTAAAATCTTCCTAGGCATAGTATGAATAAAGTGTTTTCTGCCTTGCATCCAGCTCCTCCTGCAGTCTTTGGCGGACCCGCTGCTCAGACTCATAGAAGTCTGACGTCAATGGTTGCCCTGTAGTCGAACATGGCTTGGGCACCTAAGGAGCCTTCGGCTTCGAGTGGAGTGAAGGTGTATGCAGAATAATGGTGACCCCTGCAAAGGACAGACGCCCTTGAACAGGAGCTTTGCCGGCTCAGATGCCTTTGTTCAGGATCAACCGGAGCAGAGATCCTAAGGCCTGTTTATGATTTCAGCACAGGCCTGGACGCTTGGCCCCCTTGGGTGCTGAGCTCTATTTTTGGAGTAGGGCTTTTTAAGAGACTTAACGTGTGTCGGTGCCAACCATACTCACAACCCTGGCAGAGGTCTTTTTTTTTGAGAGAGAGAAACTGAAAGATCTTTTTACTATGCACAAAGTGGAAACTAGGTCTTTAGTTCTTGTACCCTCCGCTGGCTCTGTGACCTCGGGCACGTTCAAACTTCCTGCCCTTAGACAGAATAAAAGGCTTGGTGTGGCTGATCCGGTGTTCTGTCAAAGTGCCTGTACACCACAAGGGCCTTGCAAGGACCTGAGAGCAGCACAGTCTTCTTTCCCTTGGGTGATTGCAAGGCCAGTTGATCAAATGTCATTAATTTGGGCTTCAGGATGCGGTCGCGAGCACAATCAGGGACTTTTAGGGCAAACACCTTGAGTTTGGGGATGTCCTGAATGCGAACGTCATCTGTGATGCATTTCACTACCACTGCAGTCTTGTTGTCTCGCCCAAGCAGTTTCATATTGCAGATCAGGCGAGAGACTACAAGAGGGGGCCCGTGTGCACGGCTCATAAAAAAAGCACCTCAGCAGCACCTTGTACAAGTTGGAGTTTGTACAACGGGCCAAGAACCGGTACAACTTAACCAAGAGCCTTAGGCAGATCTGACTTTTGGGATCCTTTTTCGCACTTTTACGATCCTTGTTGTGGGTGGATATCCATTCCCATAATGGCAGCTGTAGATGTCTCTGCTCCTAAAGCAGGAAAGGCAACCTGGCAGAGATCTTTGTTCAATGGTCACTACTTGTGGAGGTCAAGGGATCGTCCTCTTCTTCCTAATGGTCTGAGCCGCTAGCAAAGGTCCGCCTCTGGACTGGGCGATGGTCGGTCCTCCGGACTGCTGAAGAGCGAGCGTCCTCATCTTCCTCGATGCCAAGAGGGGCCGGTTCTCTGAAATTATCAGACACATCACAGGCAGATTGCTGGTGCATTTTCTGGTGTGCTTAAAGTATCAGTATCTGAGGTTCTTCATCAACCGAATGGCCAGTCAGGCTTTCCAAACAGCATTGTCCTGGCCAGGGGAGAGGCAGAGGTTACAGGCCTCGAGATGGTCAAAGCATGGATACTTCATGTGGCACCAGGGACAGTACTGAAAGGCGTCCTGTGTGTGCATTCTCTAGGGAGAAGTTGAAGACAAGGGGGTACACGGACCCAAAGACGGCCCGACGCCCTGGCAGTTGGGAGATGATTAAGTGGTGTCAGTCTCCAAAGGCTGTTTTTGAGAAAATTGCAAATGACAAAGGTTTTCTACGGTTAGGATTGTTGTGTTTAACCATGGGGCCCGAAAGAAAGCATAGGTACATGTCGTGATTCAGAGTCCATTCAGTACACGTCTGAACTCAATGAGCAAAACACAGTCTAAAATGGAGCCAGTAATCATTCACGTTGCCAACTAAGAGTTGACTCACAGTACATCCCGTGACTCCTAAGCCTTTATTCATAGAAAGATTATCTGCAAACATCCGAGCCCAACACTAGAAGGAAGGTGTATGTAGAGTATGTGTTCAATCAATCAATGGGCATTTATTAAGCGCACAGCTACCTCTACAGAGGTGTCCCAGCGCAAATAAAAAAAACAGACTAGAGAGACTGAGAAGCTCAAGGTACTACCCCCTGCCTAAAGAGTCAGGCTTTTAAGGCCTTTCTAAACTCATGTTCCATTTCTAACATGCACAGGTGACTAGATAAGACGTTCCAAAGTTTGTCAGTCCTTACTGTGAAGGACCTGCCTCTGTCGCATTTTTGCAAAATGTGAGACATTGAGGAGACGCTGCTGATTTAATGTCAAGGTCCGCTCCTGCCGATATAGACTAAGCCTAAACCTGAGGAAGCGTGTGCCCTTGCCATGGATGGCTCGAAAATAGAGGGCGAGTTCCATCAAAATCAATCTTCCTGGTCACCGGGAGCCATTGAAGCCGTCTCAAGTGTGGGGAAATGTGCTGGCGAACAGGGACTCTACGGATTAGCCTCGCAGCTGCATTCTGCACCATCTGTAGCCTGTGGATCAGGAAGCCAGGCAACCCCAGGTAGAGGCAATTGGCATAATCTAGCAGGGAGTATACCAACGCATGGACTATAGTCCTACGGCTCTCTTCTGGTAGGAAACGTAAACATTTCCTGCTAGATCTCATTTTTCCAAAGCAGGCAGCGGAGATTTGCAGGACTTGTGCCGAGAGGGCGAGGTCCTTCACCCTCCTGACTGCAAGAATTCTAACAGAATCCTTAGCTCCAGAAGGTTGATGTGGAGACCGGACTCTGCCAGAGACCCCTGATCTCTGCCTCTCCCAGGTGGCCGCCCCATCCCAGGAGTGAGGCATCAGTCACTACCGTGAACTCTGGTTGGGGGAGGGATCTGCCGCTGACCCAATCCTGGTTTGTGAGCCACCACCACAATTGTCATGCAGTCCTCCCCAAGATCTGTACATCGGAAAGATTCCCCTGCCTGATGCTGCGCCCACTGGAACGTCAGGTCCCACTGCAGAGCCTGCATATGCCACCAGGCATGATCCATCAGTAGGATGCAGGAGGCCATGAGGCCCAGCAGCCTCAGAGTCAATCTCACCAAAATCCGGGATAGAGGCTGAAACATCGGTATAATAGCCTGAATATCCCGGACTCGCTGCTCGGGAGGATAAGCCCGAAACTATGCTGTATCCAGAACTGCTCCGATGAAATGGAGCTTCTGAGAGGGAGTCAGGTGTGACTTCAGCAAGTTGAGAGTGAACCCCAGCGAATGCATGTGTGAGAAAGTGCCATCTTTTATGCATGGTATGCCCCCACTTTTTGCTGAATTGCTGAATGTACTTTGACTGAGTGTGCCCTGGACTCCTGCCAATCAGGTGCCCAGGGCCTATGTTCCTTCCTTAAAAACCTAAAACCCAAATTGGCAAATCCTGGCCACATGTCAGCCCCTGGTAAATGGTACCCTAGGTACCCAGGGCCTTGTGACCAGGAAAGGCCTCTAAGGGCTGCAGCACTCATTGTGCCACCCTTAGAGGCCCTGTACCCTAACACACACACACTGCCCTTGCAGGTTGAGTGTCTGGGTACCAGACAAAACAAAGAGTCGACATGGCACACATCCCTGTGTGCCATGCCCACCACCTACACTGCCCTGGCATACATCAGCCACCCCTTTAGCTGGGTGCCCTATGCCAGTGGTGTGGGCGCAGGAGCCCTGTGCCCCTACAGTACCCTGGTCCATTCCTGGGCACTGTAAGTGCAGTACTGCCATTTAAGAGTACACGGTGCTGAGAGCTCGTCAAACACGAACTCCACAGCACCATAATGGCAACACTGAAGACTGAGAAGTTTGGTATCAAACTTCTCAGCACATTAAACCCACACTGATGCCAGAGGGGATTTAATGTACCAAGCACCCCAGAGGGCATCTTAGAGATGCCCCCTGAAACCTAACCTACAATCCACATCTGGTCTGAGAGGCTGCCTAGGCTGCCACACAGCAGACATGTTGCTGGACCCCTGGGTAGGAGAGCCCCTGCTCTCCTGGGCCTGCAACAATGCACATCCTGGGCGAGGTGCTAGATCTCCTTCCCCAGGATTGGCAGGGGGAAGCTTCAAAGGCATGCCGCCTCTGAGCTTCCCCAGGCCACTGCAACCCCCCCCCCCCCCCCACTCTGGCGGAAAGCTTGGCCGGAAACCCCAAATAAGGACAGGGGATGTGCCAGCCTGCCAACCCCACCCCTCAGGTGGGGGAGGAGAGGTGAAGCACATCCCCAGGCTCTTGCCATCTTGAAGATGGGAAGACCTGCCCAATCAAAACTAGGCTACTGCCCCCCTCCCACAGGAGAGAGGCAGGATAGGGGGTGTACCCACCCCAGGACAGGGACCCATTGGTCCCTGCCCTTCACCTACCTGTAACGCCCCTAAATCTGGTATTTAGGGGCACCCTGAACAGTCCTTCCCCAGATTCCAGAATCCGAAGAAGAGCTAGAAGAAAGAAGACCTGCCCTGCAGCTGCTAAGAAGAGGAAGACACCAACTGCTTTGGCCCCAGCCCTACCGGCCTGTCGACTCTCGAACCTGCTCCTGCTCCAACCCGGCATCTCTTGCGGCCAGCAACCTTACAAACCCCGGAGGACCTGGATACCTTTTGACTCTAAGCCCCCTGGGACTCCCATAAGTAGAGGCTCTACTCAAAATCTACCTCTAATCCCTGGCAGCAGCCCGGAACCGCGAACCCAGCACACACTGCACCCGCCAAGCTTGGCCTGTGCCGGAGTGAACAAAGACCCAGAGGACGACCCCACGGCGACTGTGACCCCGAATCCGGCACCCAAGGTCCTCCCTCGACACTCCTGAAGAAGCCTGCAACCTCAGAACCAGATGCCCCCCCCAACCGCGATCAACAGAGGGTAAGATTTCCGACACCAAAAGGTACCCCTGCACCCGGCGCCCCGTGGCCCCCTGTGGCAAATCCCGGGGAACCTACCTATCCTCCAACTACCCAACTTACCTCTCGAAGTGGTGGTGGCACCTGAAGAATCTTTGTCCCCGGGCTTGCAGTCTTTTTCTAAACCGGAGCTTTCCCATTGAAATCAATTGAGCGCCCGAAGGCTCAAAAGCACCCTGCACCCAGCCGCCCGAGTGGCCCTGGCAGTGCAACCTCTGCACCCATTTACTTCCCCACTTGCCCTGACCAGGAGCCCAGCTCCCACAGCTGCGTGGCCTGCTAGTCAGCAGCCACCAACCAAAGCCCCCCTACCTCTCATAGGATAACATTGGGCCTAACTCTCTCTGCACCCAGCTGCCCCTGTGCCACTGAGGGTGAACCAACTGTACCTACCTGACCCTGGGAGACCCCCGAGTCTATGCCCAGAACCTTAACTCTGCCAGTCGAGTACTTACCTTTAAACCGATAACTCAATTTTCTCCATAGGGTAACATTGACTGTTTTTTCCTGAAATTTCTTCTAAGTGTGGACTTTTCAAAACTTTAAATATTCACAAAAAATCAGCAGAGTAACGAAAACGAAAATACGGACCTGCTATTAGGTGGGCTCCCAGTGCTGGATCTTGGTGCCCAGCGCTGACTCTGAAAAATACTCACAACTGTACTTACCAGTAACCCAATTTTCTCCCATAGGAAATCATTGACTGTTTTTCTATGAAATATTTTCTAAGTGTCAACTCTTAAAATAGCAAAATATGGTCTAAAAATCATCACAGTAACAAAGTCGACTTTTATCACTTGTTTCTAACTACTGTCCCAGGACTGAATCTAGGATCCAGTCCTGGAATCACAAAAGTAATCCTACAAGTAATCTATTACAAATAACTTGAAATTTCCATTGAACTCAATGCATGATTGTGTTTAAAATAGTGTTGCCTATTGCAACCACTTGTAACTTTCTACAAAAGCCAATTGCATATTGAAAAAGTATTTATATAAAGCATCTCATTCTGAGAAAGTATATTTTAATACCTATTGTTGGTTCTAAAATAGAACAAGCATATATTTTTTATATATAAACCATTGGCCTAGAGTTCAGTTCTTGAGTGTGTGAAACCATTTGCTGACTGAGTGTGTACAACAAATGCTTTACACTGTCTTCTGATACTGCCTTACTGCTCGACCAAGCTACCACTTTAGAGAGTAAGGTTTTATCTAACTTTAGCCTCTGCCAAACCTCTGGGGACTGTGGACTCTGTACACCCTGTACCTATTTGGCAACAGTATATACAGAGCCACTTTCTCACAGCATGCAGACCACCGTAGTCTGGAGGTGGGAGACGACAGCCTAGCGTGAGCCAGCCTTCATCACCCAGTCGTCGAGATAGGGGAAGACTGGAACCCCTGATATGTGCAGATGAGCTGCGACCACTGCCATCACTTTCGTGAACAAGCGAGGGGCGCTCGTAAGGCCAAAGGGAAGCACGGTAAACTGAAAATGCTCGTGGTCTACCGAGAAACGCAGGTAACGCCTGTGGGCTAGCAGGACGGAGATATGGAACTATGCATCCTGCTAGTCCAACGCTACCATCCAGTCTCCGGGGTTGAGGGAAGACAGGACCTGAGCCAACGTGAGCATTAGAAACCTCTTTCCGAAGGAAGCGGTTGAGGGCCCTGAGGTCTAAGATAGGATGCAGGCCTTTGTCCTTCTTGGGTACCAGAAAGTAGTGAGAGTAGCAACCACGACCTACTTCTGGAACAAGTGATCTTCCGACATGCAATGGAAGAATGGTCGTGTAAAGGGGGGTGGTGGGGGGGGTAGTTTTGAAGGGGAGGGAGTAGCCCCTACGGACTATCTGCAAAACCCACCTGTCCGACGTGATGTTCTGCTGTTGGGGGGAGGTGATGGTGAATTCTGTTGCCGACTGGCCTCTGGTGGCCCTGAAAGGTCAGACTAGGAGGGTTTGGGGGCTGCTGCAGGGGGGTTATGGGTGGAGCGGCCTTCCTGCTGGCCCCAAGACCCACGTCGCTGGGTCCCACATCCGCAGTTACGCATCGGCTGGGCAGCTTGCGTGACCCCCATGGCTAGACTGGGTTGAACATGGTGGGGCACCCCTTCCGTAGCCGCGAAAGGGGCGAAAAGTAGACTGCGTGGGGCGATAAATTATGGCGATGCCCAAGGACCTGGCCATTGCCCTAGAATCTTTAAAGCGCACGAGCGCGGAGTCCGTCTTGTCACTGAACAGGCGCCAGACATCAAAGGTTTGGTCCAGAAGGGTGGATTGAACATTCCCTGAGAAGCCAGACGTCCTCAACTAGGTGTAGCGCCTCAAGGCTACTGACGTGGAAACCGTTATGCCCAGAGTGTCGGCGGTATCCAGCCCACATCTAATTGAGAACTTAGCTGTGTCGTGACCCTCTACGACTGCGCGGGTGAGAACGGCCCAAGCCTCCTCAAAGCACTGTAGCAGCACTTGCGCAACCATATCCCACACTGTATGGGTATAACAGCCCCAGAGGCATGCAGTATTCACCAACCGCAGCCCTAGAAAACATTTTCTTCCTAAGGTGGTCCAGCTTCTTGGATTTCTGATCTGGGGGTGCAGTAGGGAATGCGCCTTTTCAGGAAGAGGTTTGGACCACCAAGCTCTCGGGGGTCAGGTGTTGGGAGAGGAAAAGTGGGTTGCCCAGGGCTGGGCGGTGGTGTTGGGCAATTATCCTGTCCACAGGAGCCCCTGTGTTGGGCTTGGACCAAGTGCCCAGAAGGATGTCGGTGAGGGCTTCATTAAAAGGCAGAAGGGGCTCCGAAAAGGCCACTGCCGGTTGAAGCACCTCTGTCAGGAGGTTATTCCAGACTGCCACCGTAGGAAGCTCCAGGCCCAAGGCCTCAGCTGCTCTACACAACACCACTGCGTATGAAGCTCCATACCCTGTAGCCACAGTAGGGGGTGGGGAGCATGCCAAGGTCTGGGGAGGTATCCCAACCGCTGGCATCACCTAGTTCCACTTGCCAGTCCGGCTCATCAAGCTGGTCAGCCAAAGGGTCCACAGACACCTCCCAGTCCTCCTCACCCACATCTGGTTGCCATTCAGGACTGAAAGGAAAACCAAGAGTGAACAGAGGCACAAGCGTACCTTACGGCACCGACGTCAGTCCGACGCCGTTTCTAAGTCCAGGGTGAGGCTGGGGTTGGCGCAGGTCAGGAGCACAACCGGTAACCGGGCGCCGTCACTGGAATTGGCGCCAGGGAAGATACTGTGATGTCGACTGGCGTCTATCCGTATCCAGGCCTGGATCCCCGAGGGCCCTCTGGTGCAGGAGCCGCCAGCAGCGAAGGTCCAGGGTCCCCAGCCAAGTCCGCGTGGCCCAAAGGAGCAATGACGGAGTCTGGCTGCCCAAAGATGCCGTGAAGCGCTTCGTAAAAAGTTGAAAACTGGGCAGGGGACGCTCCGGGATAAGGAGGGAAGCGCGGAGCCATCCCAGAAGCAGGCTGCGAAGACGGTACTGGAGAGCGGCGACGCTCCGGGTCCCACGTTGCGTCAGCCAACGTACGGGGAGAAGGCGAAGAGCGACGGTGCTTCTTCGCCTTCTTGTGCTTCAATCTACCCAAGGAGTGCGAAGGCTTCGTTCACGAATGGTGCCGCGCCTCCAAGAGCTGTCGGGACCGCTCACACAAAGACTAGAAATCTATGACCCGGCAGTCGGAGCACGACTTCGGGTGGCGGTCGCGCTCCAGGCACATGAGGTGGGGTCTGTAACTGACAGGCGGTTACAGGCCTTGCACGGCTTGAATCCAGTCAGGCAATGTGACATCTCTCGTGGACCAGGAGTCGAAGACTCAATAAGATGTCGACAAAAGTCAGGAAAAAAAGTTAGTCAAAAAATGACTAAAAGGGCAAGCTCTCTTCGGATCTGCGCTAGGCTGGTGCGGAAAAAGAAACAACTGATGGCAGCACGCATGGGCAGAGTCCAGACCCCGGGACGTCATCCCGGCGAACACGCAGACTATGGACGTGGAGTCAACTGATGCCACCTACCGACACATAGGGGTACTGCTAAAGAAAAAATCCCCGGATTCAGTCTGACGCCGGAGGGTAATTCTAAAGGTAAGGATTCTATAACTACAGTCTCTTTCAGATACTCTCTTTACATCCGGTGAGTGGAGGGCACTCGCCGCTGGATAAGATGGGTTTTGAAAGGAAGTGGGCAAAGAGAGTCTGATTTATGTGAAAATACGAGTCCACCTTAGGTAGAAACCTGGGATGGGTATGGAACACTACTTTGGAAGAGTGGAAGACTGTATGGCTCAAGAGCACAAAGGGCCTGTATCTCACTAACTCTCCGTGCTGATATCATAGCCACCAGGAAGGCAGTTGTTGAAGTGACGTCTTCTGAATAGGCTCAAAAGGCGGAAGCATGAGACGAGAAAGTACTACGTTCAGTTCCCATGGTGGATAAGGACGTCTAACTGGAAAAAACACCTTCTTTAACCTTTCCAGCAAATCTTTAATGACTGGAATCCTAAAGAAAGAGGTTTGTGAAGGACTTTTCCAGTATGCTATGAGGGCCGACAAGTTGACTCTGATGGAAGAGAACTGGAGGCCAGATTTAGCAAGGTTTACCAAATGTGAGAAAATGACATCCTCCTGGCAAGATGTGGGATCGATCTGCCTGGAAGATTACCAAATGCAAAATCTCCAATTAAAGGCATACCCAGATCACGTAGATGGACTCTTTGCTTCCTTTAGAATGTCCAAACCATTCTGAGGTAGGTTCAGCTTGCCGTACTGTACTATCTCAGGAGCCATATTGCCAAAAGCAAAGAGGAGAGGTTAGGGTGTAATAGTTGACCTCTAAACTTCGTGAGAAGGTCTGGCCTGCATGGTAGCCTGAGATGTGGACGGAGCGACCAACGAAGCAGGTACGGAAACCACAGACTCTCGGCTACTCCGGTGCGATGAGGATCATCTTGGCTGTTGTGGTTGAGAGCTTGCGCAGGACTACCAGGATCAGAGGTATTGGTGTAAAAGCATAAAGAAATTTGTTGGATCAGTCGATCTATAGGACATTCCCAAAGACCCTTGGATGGTAAAACCTTGTGGCAAAGTCGCAGCATAATTTGGCTTCCACCGTGGCGAAAAGGTCTGTAGAGGGTGTGCCCCACAAGCTGAAAATATCTTGTACAACCTCATTTAGCATCCACTCGTGGTTTACGTCGAGAGTTCTGCTGAGCGCGTCTGCCTGGACATTCTGATCACCTGGCAGGCAAGCGGCTATTATCTTTAGATTCCTAGCGAGAAGCAAGAGCCTTTGAGCTTCTTGTGACAGGGCTCTGGGCCGTGTTTCCCCCTGCTTGTTCAGATAGTACATGGTGGTTGTACGGTCTGTCTGAACAAGCAGTGTGTTGGATGTGAACAAAGGATGAAACGCCTTGAGTGCCAGGTGAACTACACGGAGTTCAAGGAGGATGATGTGGTATGTCGTCTTTTCCCTCGAGGACCATACGCCTTGTATCTGCAGGTGACCCATGTAGGCTTCCCAGAGAGGCATCTGTCACAATGGTCTATGTTGGGTCCTGCTGGTGAAAAGGCATTCCCTTCAGGAAATGTTTTGGGACCACCACCACTGGAGTGATCTGACGGCATGAGTGGATAGGGTGCTCTTGTCCTTCCAATTCCTTGAGAACTGGTTCCACTGATTCTCCTAGCACTCCTGGAGAGGGTGCACGTGGAGGCGAGCAATGGGAGTTGAAATATGTAGGAGGCCATTGAGTCAAGGAGATTATGCGGACTGTTGAAGGGGCTATACGCTGGAGTTTGTGACACTTCTGGAGAATGGATAAACGTCGTTCCTCCGAAGGAAACACCTTTTCCTGTAGTGTGTCGATGGTAGCTCCTAAGTAGTACAACGTCTGGACTAGTGTTCACGTGGACTTTTGAAAATTGATGTAAAGACCCAACCCATAAAGAAGATCGCAAGTCCATTGGAAATGCAATTGGACTTCTGGGAAGGAGGACGCCTTGATCAGCCTGTCATCCAGATATGGATAGACAAAGATCCAGTGTTTTTGTAGATGCGCTGCCACCACAGCCATGCATTTAGAAAATGTCCTGGGTGCTGACTTGAGCCCAAACAGTAGAATCGTGTATTGGTAGTGGCTCTGCCACACGACAAATCGGAGGAATTCCGATGTGACTTTGCAATGGAAATCTGGAAATAAGCGACTTGCAGGACTATTGAGCAAAGCCAGTCTGACTGTTGAAGTTGAGGGTATATTTGATGTAACACCAGCATCCTGAACCTTTCCTTTCAGATCCATTTGTTTGCAATTCGGTGATCGAGAATGGGCCTGAACTCTTGCTTGCCCTTCTTCAGCACGAGAAAGTACATGGAGTAAATGCCCTGTCCTCGTTGGTTTCGAGGGACAGATTCCACTGCTATCTTGTGACACAGAGTGTTGACTTCATCCTGTAGAAGATCGAAGCGAGACGTGGATGACCTCGGTGGAATAGATGGTGGTGGAGCAGTGAATCTGAGACAATAGCCTTTTTTTTTTCTTTTTTTTTTTTACAATATTCAAGACCCAGGTGTCTGTTATGCGTTGCCACTCTGGCAGGTAATTTGCAATGCTTCCCCCTACCCGAGTAGGTAACGGAAGAGGGGGAAGAAAGGATTCAGGGTTTTGATGCAGCAGGTTGTCAGACCCCTTGTTTAGCATGCTGTGTAGACCGTCCCCTCTGCTGCTTGCGCCAAGGCTGGTAGGACCTTTGATACTGTTGTGATCTCCCGGAATGCCATTGAGGGGTTTGAACCCTCTGCGAAGAGTAAAAACGGTGGTAGGGCCGGAACGAATGGGTGATTCTTTCGATTTCTCGAACCCTACTGCTTTCAAAGTATCCATCTCAGTCTTCATCCTCTGCATTTTGTCATCGGCATGCGAGCCAAACAGAGTGTAGCCCGAAAAGGGTAAGTTCTGAAGATGGAGCTGAGCATCAAGCTTCAGTGATGTTAGTCAGAGCCTTGCATGTCTGCGTAAGGAGACCCCATGAGAGTAACTGTGGGCAACTAGAAGCAAGGAATCCGCCGCCACACTGATGATCTGGTTAGAGACCATGGCTGCCTCCTGGATGATTTCTAGGAAATCCTCCCAGTCTTCTTTTGGAAGGTGATCCGCGAAGTGAAGGATGCAATTCCACAAGGCTCGATCATACCTCCCTAGGAGGGCTGTGGTGCTGGGCGCTTTCATGGACGTAGCCGCTGTGTTGCAGACCTTGCGGCCCAACGAGTCCAACCTTTTACTCTCCTCATCAGGGGGAGAAGTAGCCTATGGAGACGTGGCGGGAGGTTTATGGGCAGCTAATATCACAACCGAGTCAGGAGGAAGATCAACTCGCAGAAAGAGTGGATCTTGCTATAGAGGGTAGTATTTCTTATGGAGCCTGGAGGCTGCTACAGCTGGAGTGAGGAACCATTGCATGACTGGCTCAAGGAGACCCGGCACTAGTGGGAGCAAAGGTCTCAGGGATGTGTGTTGGTCAAGTGTTTCAAAGATCACAGAAGTCAATGGAGTAGGACCTGCCATGGGTATATTAAATTTAACTGCGCCTCAAACCGGAACCTCCCGACAGGTGTTGATGTGAGCAATTGTGAGGACCAAGGCGCAGGTGAGTCCGACAAGGTAGGAGAGTAGTCTAGTGGAAGAGGACATATCCCCATGGCAATGGCAGTGGGACTGTGATCTTGATCTGTGATGCGAACCAGTGTTGCCATCTAGAAGGAGAACGTCCAGGTGAATGGTGACCATGGCGAGAGCGATGGTGTGGTCTTGAGCACGATCTCCTAGGAATTGGTGTGAAAGGAACCTGCGGCAACGCAGAAGGTGGAATTACAGGTGCTGGTGGAGCTGGTGCCAACAAAACTGGAGTTTGAGGAACCAGAGGAGGAGGAAGAGGAAGAGGAGTTGGTAATGCCGGAGGAATGTCGGAGTCGGTAAGGCAGTGGGAGAAGATATTGGAATGGTAGAAGAGAGAGTACTTCTACCAGAGATGGAGACCTGGAGCAAGAATGGGATGATTAATAGATTCTCCTTCTTTTGCTGGGCTTTTGCGCTCCCCTCGATTTTGATGACCTTCTCGACCTCAGTCATCCTCTACTCATTTTCGACATTGATCAGCTTTTTGACATCGACCCCTGTCAACGCAGGCTCGCCCTCGATGCCGACCGGCTTCGACATAAACCACTCTCGTTGGCACGCATCTCTTGACGTCAGTTGGCGGTGTGATGCAGATCTCGACGTCTCAAGTGTTTCTTGACGTCAAGCAGACGCTTACATGGAGTTGAGCCAGTCAATGACAGCAAGCATATCCGTGCCGTACCTCCTCTTGCCATCGACCTCCTCAAACTCTAACGGGACCGACAACGTTTTCTTCCTCAAAAAAGCCTCTCAGACCTCCCACGACCACTGGAGGCTGAGGGAAGAGCTCTGGTGGAAGAATTACCTCCCCCTCGCTCTGAGGTCCCACTGGCTTCTTGCTGTCTTTGTCCCTTCCCTGCAGGCAAATGTTCTCCCGGTCATGCAGGGTTCATCTGGAGAAGGTCTTGCAGATGTCACAGGCGGCAGGAAGGTGAGAGGATGGTAGACAGATGATACAGAACTAGTGGGGGTCTGTTTTGGCCTTTTTTCCTGCCGCAGTAAGGACATTTGTCGAAAAGAGAAGGAATTTAAACAGAAAAAATACCCTTTTCCTGTCAGAAAAACATCACTCAATAGAGGAAGACAAAAGACGTTGAGTGATGCAAAAAACGCGGAACTTTAAAGTTCTATTTAGAAGAAAAATAAACTAAAAAGGTAGAGTTCAATGCTTTAAGGGTCATGTCAGCAGGAGCCGGGGAAAAGAACTGAGGTAACTGCCTCTGGCTGAGTATGATGGGCTATTGGAGGTCTCACTGTTCTTAAAGACAAAGTCTTCTTTTTCTTTACTCATAATGGCAGCCTATTGGCTACATTGCCCTGCACTTCTTTATCTGTTTATCTCTTAGCAAAAGGGTCTGTGAAAGCTTGTTTTCTGTGTCCTTACAACTTTATGTATTAGGTGCATATTTCCTTTGAGTCTCTCTTTTTGTAACTTTTCAGGGCCTTTCTGCAAAAAGGGGAACTTCAGCACTGAAGAAGATATATTCGAAAAAGTGCGCTGGGGTCCCCTACAGGCGGGCCGGACCACTCAACGCTTACGACTATACATGGAAATGCCCGTACGAGAGAAATTACAAAGTTATACTGCACTCTGTTATGCATAACTTTTACATCCAGCCATGCGAACTATATCTCGCACACCAATATGCAATGCTTATGTCACAAAATGTATATCAATAGGATCATTTGAGAGCACAAAATCATTGTACAACATAATAAAAAAAATACATCATACTGTAGCCTTAGTCCTCTTAATAACAAAATGGTAATGGAATAGGTCATGTCACTTGTGAGTCCGTTTATGTCATTTGTGATGTTATCGGTCATATTGTGGGTGAGTTCATGAACACTGTACTTGATGTGCCATTTATGGTTTTCATGGCTAGTGAAATTTGCCGAGCTTCAGAATTTGTTTGTGTTAATTCTTAACTGTACAGTAAACAGTGATATATATATATTTTAGCTACTTACACAGTATGCATCTGTTCTTGGCATGTAGAGCTGCAGATTCACATGCTTTGCATAGCCTGCCATCTAGTGTTGGGTCAAGAAGTTTGCACTTTGTTTTTCTTCAAAGAAGTCTTTCCAGTCACAAGGCTCCTCCTTTCGTTGATAGTGCACATGGGCATCGACTCCATTGTTAGATTGTTTTCCCCGCAGAGGGTGATAATGGAGTTAGAAAGAGTAGTAGAATAGAGATGTCCATGTGTATGTATCCAAGTAAGATATCACTGCAACAGGTATAGGTACCCAGGGAGGTGGGTGGGCGCATGCGAGTCTACAGCTCTACATACCAAGAACGGATGCATACTGAGTAAGTAACAATTTCCGTTTGAGGCAGGTGAGCTGTAGATCTAATGCTTTGCATGGACTATAAAGTAGTAATCTCCAAAAGAGTGTACGTAGAACTGCCTGGCCCACACTAGCTTGCGATCTTGCCAACACATCTACACAGTAGTGCTTTGTGAATGTGTAGACCATGTTGCAGCATTGCAGGTGTCATCTATGGAGATGTTTCACAAGAAAGCCATAGAAGCCCCTATTTTACGAGTGGAGTGCAGAGGGAATTGTTAATGTTAGTTTTGCTTTTGCATAGAATGTCTGAAAGCATTTGACTATCCACCATGCAATTCCCGATTTTGAGATGGGATTGCCTTTATGAAGTGGGGCAAAAGCTACAAAAAGTTGTTTTGTCTTAGGGAAAGGGTTTGTCCTTTCTATGTTAAAGAGTAATGCTCTTTTAACGTCGAAGTGATGTAATAGCTATGAAAAAAGCTACTTTTCAAGTGAGGAATTGTAGTTCACCTGGTGAGGACAATGTTGAGATTCCAGACTGGGGCAGGTGGAAGTCTTGGGGGAATGACTCTGGAGTCCGTCCATAAATGCTTTAATAACAGGCACTTCGAAGAGACCGGTGTTGTCTATTTTGAAGGTATGCGGCTATTGCTGCAAGATGTAAGCGTATGGATGTGTACGCTACGTTTGAGCGCTGTAAATGCAGTAAATAGCAGAGGATGTTCTGAACTGATGCATCAAGCGGGTTGATTTGGTTGTTATTACAATAAATAACAAACCGTTTCCACTTTGCTGCAAAACAAGCCCTTGTAGTAGGACATCTAGCCTTTTTGATAATGTTCATGCAGTCTGGCGGAAGATTAAGGTAGCCAAATTCTATGACTTCAGGTGCCAGATCACAAGGGTGAGATGACCGGGATCTGGGTGTCTTATCTCTCCACAGCTCTCTGTGAGGAGATTGGGTATAAGATGTAGTTTTTAGTGAGGGACTACTGAGAGTCCAACAGGGTGGTGAACCACGGTTGACGGGCCCATGTGGGAGCAACTAGTATTCGTGTCAGGGACTCCTTCTTGAGCTTCCGAACCACTAGTAGAATGAGTAGGAGGCGGAAAAGCAAGGCAAATATCCCCGACCAGTTCATCCATAGTGCATTGCCTTTGAACAATGGGTGTGGATATCTGGAGGCGAAGCTTGGGCATTTTGTGTTTTGTTGTGTGGCGAACAGGTCTATGTCTGGGAAGCCCCACATTTAAAAGAACGGGAGGAGAACTTGAGGGTGGAGTTCCCACTCGTGAATCTGTTGTCTTTGCCTACTGAGCAGGTCTGCGATTTGGTTGTTTACTCCAGGAAGATGTTCTGCAAGGAGATCGATTTTGAGAGGTATGGCCCACCTCCAGATGGCCTGTGCAAGTTGTGACAGTTGGAGAGAGTGTCCCCCCCCCCCCCCTATTTTTGTATGTAATACATGGCTGTCATGGTGTCTGTACGTATTAAGACAGCTTTGCCTAGTAGGTGAACTTGAAAGGCTTTGAGCGCTAGAAACGCTGCTAGCAGCTCTAGATGATTTATATGAAGCCGTTTTTGCCACTGACTCCACCTAACCTGAAGGGTGTGTGCTTGGAGATGAGCACCCCAGTGAGCAATGTGTCTGTTAGCACCGCCTGTGGAACAGGTTTGATGAAGGGCCGTACCTTGGAAAGGTTTTGTGGATTCCACCACTGCAGAGAGCGATGAGTGCGGCCGTCCACCAACACTAGATCTGATTAGTGACCCCGAGACTGATTCCACGGACGTGCTTAGCATTCCTAAAGGGAACGCATCTGAAGGCTTAAATGCAAGACGCCATCATTCCTAAAACTGCATGAATACCCGAGCTGGTAATGAGTGGCTGGGCTGGAACAGAAATTAAAACTTGAATGTTGCGTATTCTGGCTGGATTGGGACAGGCTAGAGCTTTTTGTGTATCTAGAGTGGCTCCCAAGTACGCCTGTGTGTGGGAGGGTTGGAGATGAGACTTGGGCAGATTTACTGTGAATCCAAGATCGTGAAGCAGCTGTACTGTTTTGGAAGTGTGTTGTAGACACTGATTGTGAACTGGCTTTGATGAGCCAGTCGTCCAAGTATGGGAAGACGTGAATGTGTAGTCTTCGTAGATGAGCTGGGGCCAGGCATTTGGTAAAAACCCTAGGAGCAGTGGTGACTTCGAAAGGGCGCACTTTGAATTGGTAGTGTTGTCACCCTACCACAAACCTGAGGTATTTGCGATGAGCGGGGTGGATTGGAATATGGAAGTAGGCGTCCTTTAAATCTAAGGTTGACAGAAAGTCACCTTGCTGAAGGAGTGGGAGCACTTGCTGGAGTGTTACCATGTGAAAGTGATCTGATTGATGTATAGATTTAGATCTCGAAGGTCTAGTATAGGCCTTAGAGAGCCGTCCTTTTGGGAATTAGGAAGTATAGGGAGTATACTCCAGTCCCTTGATATTGTAATGGGGCTGGCTCTATAACTCCCTTTTCCAATAGAGAGAGAACTTATTACTTTGAGAAGGTTCCGATGTTCTTGAGACATAGTGTGTGATCTTGGAGAAATGTTTGAGGGAGGGGCTGTTAGTTCCAGGCAATAACCATATTGGATAATTTGTAGAACCCATCTGTCTGAGGTGATTGTATTCCAGATGGGTAGAAGTTGGGAGAGACATCCCCGACAAAAGTGAAATAATCGGGGGGTAGAGGAGGGAAGTCACTGTTTAATGTTTGCAGGGGAAGTGCATGTTGAGTTGCCTCCGCCTCTACCCTTGCCGTTGTTTCCTCAGAATTCTCCCCTAAAGTAACCTCTTGAGGAGGATGATTGATTATTGCCCTGGTAAGAGGGGGAGGGATTCTCAGAGGAAGTGGTTTTGGAGCCACCCCTGTAAAAGGAGCGCCTAAAGTATCCCCTATTGAAAGGGAGTTGCAAAGCCCCCATGGATTTTACGACCTCAGTAACTTTTTTCATCTTCTCTAGAGAAGTGTCAACTGTAGGACTGAAGAGGTGCTCTTTGTCAAAGGGTTGGTTTATAATAGAAGTTTGAACTTCAGGTTCAAACCCTGAAATTCTGATCCAAGCATGTCTGCGGAGTAATTCACTGGTGTTGACAGCGCGGGCTGCTGTGTCTGCTGCGTCTAAGGTGCACCTAATAGAAGTATTAGTGATTAATTTGCCCTCTTGAATTAGGCCATTGGCTTTGGTTTTGTGCTGGTCAGGTAAAAACTGTATTAATTTCTCTAGCTCATCATAATGAGCTCTATAGTCACGAGCTAACAGGGCTTGCGCATTTGCAATTCGCCAGTGATTGGCTGCTTGTGATGCTATTCTTTTGCCCGAGGCATCAATTAACTGACTCCTTATCAGGAGAAGGGGCATCACCTGTAGTTTGTGAGTTCGCCCGTTTACGAGCGTTGGAAACCACAAGTAAGTCTAATGGAATTGACCCTTGATGTAAGTGGGGTCAGTAGGAGCCGGTTTATACTTTTTCTCAATTCTGGGCGTGATAATTCTTGCTCACACAGGATCTTTAAAAAAAATTCATCAGTATGTTTAAGCATTCCCTTAAGCATAGGTAGTGTCTGTGTTCAGCTCTGAGAGGAACTTAAGCTTTCAAATAGAAAGTCCTTTTCAAGAGCCTCTTTGTGTAATTCCACCCCATGGTATTGAGCAGCCCTCTTAAGCAGCTCTATATACCCTAGGTTATCAGGTGGTGAGGGTTTGGAGGGGTATAGATCCGGATCGTTGTGTATGATTGGATCTGTATAATAGTCATCCCAGGGGTCATTAATTTACTGTGGTCTAGCTTCATCCCCATTCCCTTCATCTAGTGTATTAGGTGATTGAGGTTGTGGGGAATTTCTGGGTGTGATGAGCAAATTTGGGTCAAAGGGTGAAGGGGGTGTAATGGGAGGAGGAGAAGCGTTAATACTCACATTCTTGGGTTTTAAAGGAATGTGGTAGTCCTCTTGTAGGCCCATTTTCATTTTCTCTGGCATTTTCACATGAATATGTCTAGTATCTGGAGGGATAACCAGTTCTTTTTGTTTTGGATCTGTGCTTGCAGCTGGAACGTCGAATCGAGGCTCTTTGGATGGAGCAGTAGTTTTCCCTGTAGATGCTGTATTTTTCTGCGTCTAAAATTTCAGCTCCTAAGATTTACTCTTCTGTAGTGTGGGAAGGGCCACAACGATGTGCTTCGATTTTGATGCTGAAGGTTTCGGTTCGGCAAAGGTATGGGGCTGACTCAATCCCGAGCTGGAAGGCTTTAATTTATGTTTCGGTGCCGGGCCGTCCAAAACTTTTTCTCTGTGCCGATCTTGGCCTGAGGGCAGAGGAAGGACCGGAGCCTTTTTCTTCAATAAGTGGTAGGGAAAGGAAGTATCAGTAGTCACGATACGTTGACCCAGTGCTTCTTGGTCTTCCGTGTCGGAGTCTGCTTCGGACACGGAGATATGTTCTTCCTCTACTTCGGCTTTGGCGATAGATTCTTCATGGTCGGAGTCTTCTCTGAAGATATCCGGAGCGGAGCCGCTTTGCTGATGCATTTCGTGACGTTAAGCTTGACGGTCACAGAGCGTCTTCTTAGATTGAATTGATCGGCACGTGTCGCAGTCTCGTTCGTCGTGTTACGGGGATAGACAGAGATTGCACACTTCGTGCAAGTCGGTGCCTGGAAATTTAGCGTGACACCCGGGACATAATTTGAATGGAGTCCGTTCCATCGACTGCTAGCGAGTCCGACGCGGGTAGGCCTAACAGCCATCCACAAATCTTCCGATCAAAGACCGATTCAGAATGATACGCGAAGATGGGAAACGCGATCAAACGTTAAAGTGGAGTTCTGTGATGAATGAAGGCAGTACATTTTTAACTTAAGTGAAAACAAGCATTGGCATAGCCAATAGGTCTCGCCTTTGGGACCTTATAAGTGTTTAGCCATGCAACAGTTGCATAACTAAATACTTATAAGGTCCAAAAGAGAGACCTATTGGCTATGGAAAGCAGCCGTGCGGCCGCGAAAGTAAAAGTGATCACGATCAAACATCAAAGCGGCCGCTAAAGTGAAAGTAATCGCGGCAAAGCGCGGCGTGCGCGCCCGCTACATGCACTGTAGCTCTAGGCTGGCCTGGTAGCACTTTTTGGAGCCCTCTCAATAAGTCTCGCCAGACCAGCGCATGCGCTGGGTCAGGCGAGACCTAAAAAGTGGGGGTAACAATAAGAGGCAGATCCTACTCTCCTACAGCATCCACCCTAGCAGACTTCCGAAGAAGCTCAAGATCTGGAACGACCGGCCCCTCCATCGCTGAACAGCGCCCTCCCTGACGGACTTCAGAGGAAGCTTAAGACCTGGACGACCTGCCCCTCCATCGCTGAACAGTCCCCTCCCTGACGGACTTCAGAAGAAGCTCAAGACCTGGAGTGACCTGCCCCTCCATCGCTGAACAGCATCCACCCTAGAGGACTTCAGAAGAAGCTCCAGACCTGGACGACCTGCCCCTCCATCGCTGAACAACACCCTCCCTGACGGACTTCAGAAGAAGCTCAAGACCTGGAACGACCTGCCCCTCCATCGCTGAACAGCCCCCTCCCTGGCAGACTTCAGAGGAAGCTCATGACCTGGACAACCTGCCCCTCCATCGCTGAAAAGTCCCCTCCCTGGCAGACTTCAGAAGAAGCTCAAGACCTGGACGACCG
The DNA here is from genome assembly GCF_964204655.1 of Triturus cristatus. Lineage (NCBI taxonomy): Eukaryota > Metazoa > Chordata > Amphibia > Caudata > Salamandridae > Triturus > Triturus cristatus. The sequence goes on from NC_140580.1 coordinate 448,558,707, forward strand.
GACCCTCCATCGCTGAACAGCATCCTCCCCAGAGGACTTCAGAAGAAGCTCAAGAACTGGACGACCTGGCCCTCCATCGCTGAACAGCATCCACCCTAGAGGACTTCAGAAGAAGCTCAAGACCTGGACGGCCTGCCCCTCCATCGCTGAACAGCATCCACCCTAGAGGACTTCAGAAGAAGCTCCAGACCTGGCTCTTTGCCAGGGACACCTCACCCTCAGAGCCCAAAAACCCTTAGGGGTGGCTGTGCTGCACTTTACAAATGCTGATTGATGGATTGATTAATTCATTCGATTGATTGATGGATTGATTGATGGATTGATTGATGGATGCATTGAATGATTGATTGATGGATGGATGGTTTAATGGATGGATGGATTGATTGAATGATTGATGGATTGATTGATTGATGGATGGATGGATGGATGGATTGAATGATAGATTGGTCCCAGGACCAGATCTCCATGGGACCCAGAGACTGCACGTAAGGATCGACTCATGGCAGAATATTAAGAGATCTCACATCATTTTTAGAGATCTCCTTCGATCTGCAGATGTCAGTCCTCAGAGGAGTCTATTTCCTCACTTGTCGCACTCCACAGGCCCCGTCTCTTTCTAGTATTGGCCAATATATACTTATTGCCAATGGTTGAGGGCAGGTACTGTCATGGCGGAAGAGTGATCACTCATTGGATCCTGACCCTAAGGTCAGTGCGTTCCGGCACACTGATGAGGGCAGTTTTCTGTGTACTGCGGCCCAGAGTGGATTTGCGTCATACGTTACTTGATAGAATGGGTTACTCGACAGTCTCCGTTCCCTTCTCTTAACTGGATGGCTTTCCTCCTTCTCCTGTTTGACCCGTGCCACCCCTCAGAAGCATAGTTTGCGTACCATTGGTTTTGATTGGATGAGGAGTATTCTTCCACTGCTGATGTCATGGAACTACTTTCTTTTTGCTTTAGTTTGTTACGTCACCGTCATCTCTTGCTCTTTATTTGCTTGTGCTCTTTCCCTCGCTCCTCGTTGTTCCAGACCCTCCCTTCAGTACTCCTTGGTGGTCCTCCAGGCACAGAATGGAGGCCTTGGTGATGCCCTGGAAGTTGCCCTCTTTCTACCCCATTTGCCAGGCTTCTTTCCCTTCCTCATCACTCTTCTCCTGCTCCACAGTAGCCCCGTTACTACCTTTGTCAATGCCAGGAGATTTTAAAAATGTTCCACCATTGCCAGAGCCAACAGTGGCGACGAGGAATGTTCAGCGTGTCCTGTCCCCCAATGCAGCAGCCATCTTGAAAGTATAAAAATGTATACTTTTTATTTTTTTTAACATGGCCGGTCGAAGCATTTTAAAAGTCTCTAACACGTTGTCTGTACATCACTGGCATAGTAAGAACGATTGGCTTTGCCAATGCTTGTTTGTTTTATTTTTATCACTGGGAAAACATTTTCCTCCCCAGCACCCAAATCAGTTTAGAGGGTTCCTCTTCACTGATAAGGGATTCATCATTTCTTTTGGAAAGACTAAATGTCTGAATATTTCCTAAGCAGGAAAGTGATGATTGATAATAATAATTAATAAACCCTGCAGCACGTGGCGTCCCAGACTTGCACAAATGTGGAAGGAATGCCCCCCCCACTGACAGAAGATTTATATCCGAGTGACTCAGGACTGGATTTAGAGCCCTGCGGAGTAATGCACTCATAAAAGGAGGATGGAATTTCCCTAAAGTTTGTGACGAGCACCCCCGTCAGCGTTTCACCCTAAATGTTTTCACTGTTGCACAAGTGCAAGCCCGACTCTTGTGCACCAGGCGGGTGGTGGGTAGTGTGTAGAAAGACTGTGTGTAAGTGAGAGTTTGTGAACGGGCGGGGCGGAGGGTGAGACATCCGCGTGCACGTGTCCGTGTTCTTGGACGGCTGATCGCGGGCACGAGCATGTGGGCACTTGTAAACGATCCGTCTGGAGACGGGGAGGCGAGGGGGAGCAGCATATAATTCATAAATATAGCCGGGCCGCTGGCAGGGGATTCTTCCAGAGCTGCGCCAACGGGTCCTGCTTGTGCCCACGCTGCTCCTGAGGCCTGGTGAGTGTATGGGGGACTGTAGCGTTTATCTCCCCTCGAGGCGCTTGGGACCAGTCAGCAATGCTCGTAGAGCGCTAGAATTCCCGAGCCGGGTGTTTTTAATGTACATTGAGGCGAGAGCGTTGCCAGGGACAGCCGCTGGGGGAGGGGGGGCTGTGTCTCAGCATGAGGGCGCGGATATTTCTCTGTAAATGTGTCCATTCTTGGACTTGTGGGGGCGGGCTGGCGTCCTGGGACGACTCTTTAAAATGCTTCTTTTTAACACGTTTATTTTTGGAGTTCTCAGTAAGAGGCGAGGAATGTCTGGAACGGGACACGGTGTACTTTTTAAAAAAAAATTTAAGCATAAGTGGTTGTTTTTCTGAGCGCCAGAATGGTACAAACGGACAGTACCGCAGCCTGGGAGGGGGGCCTTCTGCAGAAGTCCCGGGCAGCAAGCACAGACTGCTCTCACAAAAGGAGAGGTTTTACCGAGGTGTTTTCGATGTGTTTGTCTCTTTGGCACAGAGCCCTGCGCCGTGTCGCTGACCTGATTACACCAGGCCCGGCTCCAGTTAGTCATCTGGCGGGGCCACGGTGGCCCAATCTCTCTATACGCTATTCAAAACGAGGTGTGTGTGCGCGCGTTAGGCAGCCGCGGATGCGGTGGGGGGGGGGTCGGCAGCGGTAGGGTGTGTGCGTCTGCGCAAGTGCGTCTCAGAAGCGCGTCCACAGACCCCGACCCCAATCACTATCGCTGCGCGTGCCCCGCTCTGTCTCCCTTGAGAGGCATCTCGGCGACAATAGGTCTCGAGAGCGAGACCTAAAAACAACAACACCTTAGTAATTGAAGGAAAAAGCAGTTTAAAAGTAAAAAACATTGACATTGGAAGTTATACAAAACTGACATAGGTAGAATCTCGGATATTACATCACTCATGACTATGTATCAAACACTCCACAAACGCTTATTTCCCATCACCGCGTTTCTCTAAAAAATAATTGGGGGGAGGGGCGCCACAGTTCTCAATAGGAATTTGACCTATGATGTTCTTTAAATTTAATGAGTGATGTTATCAATGAGGGTATTCAAGGTGTCATGAGTGATGCAATATGTGAGGACGTAAGCAGTGCATGGTTGGGTGCAAGCTATAGATGGCTTAACAATAAGTGGAGTGAAATATAAATATAAATATATATATATATATAAATACACACAAAATATATGAAAATGTGTAATGTAATATACTATTGAAACAGTTAAATGTGATGAGGCACCATAAATTGAGACGCAATGTGAAGAAACATACAAAAAAACAAATGAAAACCATAAAGCTATTTACCTGCATCACAGTAACTGCTCCATATGTGACAGCTGTCCAGTATATGGATCCTACCATTATTCCAGCTGCAGCAAAAGGACAAGCCTTGGATATTAACCGGTCTGCAAGATCCAAGATATAAACTACTGGGCCTAAAATTATGAAAGAGTAAAGAGGCGTTAGAAAAGAAGTACCATTTCAAATATATGTGTAAAGCAATTACTGAATCCTTAAATCTGAATCAAACTACAAATATTTTTTCATTCTTCTGCTGTACAGTGAACTGTGTAATGCTGCTCAATATATATTGAAGCGGTGCAAAAGGGGGTGGTGATGGACGGAGCATCAGAACCAATCAAACACTCACACCCAGTCAACAGATCTGGGTTTGATCCATCACCGTTCTTTAGCCCACTCTGCCACCCCAGTTCAGACATGGCCATATGCAAATCAGTCTGACCCTGTGCCTCATGGGAACAGTCCAGCCCAAACTGCCAAGCCATGCCTTCCCTGGACCGGAAACAAGCTTCCTAGGACCGGTTTCTGGCATTTCAGCTGTCTTCAGCCAGGCTTGCTTGAATCCAGTGGCAAAGTGAGCAAGGGACTCACGTCTGAGCATACCCTGCCAACTTATGGCGAACAAAGCGGTGCAAAAGGGGGTGGTGATGGACGGAGCATCAGAACCAATCAAACACTCACACCCAGTCAACAGATCTGGGTTTGATCCATCACCGTTCGGGCAGAAACCGGTCCTAGGAAGCTTGTTTCCGGTCCAAGGAAGGCATGGTTTGGCAGTTCGGGCTGGACTGTTCCCATGAGGCACAGGGTCAGACTGATTTGCATATGGCCATGTCTGAACTGGGGTGGCAGAGTGGGCTAAAGAACGGTGATGGATTAAACCCAGATCTGTTGACTGGGTGTGAGTGTTTGACTGGATCTGATGCTCAGTCCATCACCACCTCCTTTTGTACCGCTTTGTTCGCCATAAGTTGGCAGGGTATGCCCAGACGTGAGTCCCTTGCTCACTTTGCCACTGGATTCAAGCAAGCCTGGCTGAAGACGGCTGAAATGCCAGAAAACGGTCCTAGGAAGCTTGTTTCCGGTCCAGGGAAGGCATGGTTTGGCAGTTCGGGCTGGACTGTTCCCATGAGGCACAGGGTCAGACTGATTTGCATATGGCCATGTCTGAACTGGGGTGGCAGAGTGGGCTAAAGAACGGTGATGGATTAAACCCAGATCTGTTGACTGGGTGTGAGTGTTTGATTGGATCTGATGCTCAGTCCATCACCACCTCCTTTTGTACCGCTTTGTTCGCCATAAGTTGGCAGGGTATGCTCAGACGTGAGTCCCTTGCTCACTTTGCCACTGGATTCAAGCAAGCCTGGCTGAAGACGGCTGAAATGCCAGAAACCGGTCCTAGGAAGCTTGTTTCCGGTCCAGGGAAGGCATGGTTTGGCAGTTCAGGCTGGACTGTTCCCATGAGGCACAGGGTCAGACTGATTTGCATATGGCCATGTCTGAACTGGGGTGGCAGAGTGGGCTAAAGAACGGTGATGGATTAAACCCAGATCTGTTGACTGGGTGTGAGTGTTTGATTGGATCTGATGCTCAGTCCATCACCACCTCCTTTTGTACCGCAATATATATTGAAGACATTTATGTAACTGAATCAGATCATACACATTTTTACTGTACAGTGTATGCTTCTATTGGTTGCTGTCTTTGACAAACATAAAAACGTGCAAAGTACATACAAGTTAAACTGAATAACCTAATCCACGTGCATTACCTACCAACTCACAGATATCTACAATGCAAGGCCCTATCCATGGTGACCATGTGTATACATATAGTCAAAAAAACGGTCTTCACTGGACAATACAATATCAATAATACTTCCCCAAGACAAAACGATATTATACTAAATAGGCACCCCAGCCGCGAGAGGAAGTTGAAGTGACTACAGCAGCCTGCACATGTGGACAGCTGAAGGAAAGACCCACTAGGAGATTAGGGTCGGATGGGTCGGGGGGGGGGGGGGGGGGGGGGTGAGCACATTGCCTAGTGCTGATCTGAATGGACTGACTCGAAGATCTGCACCCACGCTAATAGGCTCCCTTGGTGTTGGAGCCACTGCTTTCTGAGACAGTACTTGCATCCACCATCAGACGTGTGACCCATCACAAGATGCAGTAGCTAATCAACCCCAGAACTTATGATATGTGCAGAAATAGGACCCAAGTCAAAGTCAGAAACATCTTAATCATCTCTAGATTATCTGCGATCCTCTGAGGAGTGAAATGCCCCATGCTGGTCATGTCCAGCACCTCTCCAGTGAAGGTTTGCTTTTGTATGGGACTCAGATGAGATTTCTGGTCATTGATCATAAAGTCCAAGTTGTGGCAGGGGGTCACAGTGCGCTGTAGGTTCTCTTTCCCCCAGGGATTCTACCTTTGCCAGTCAACTGTTCAAATATGGAAATGCATGTACTAGAGACTTCTGCAGTGAAGCCACAACAGTCAGCACTTTCATGAAAACATGTGGTGCTGTAGTCCAAATGTTAGTTACACGAACATTAGTGATGGAACCCTAGGTGAGCGTCAGGTAACATCTGTGGACAGAGAGGAGTAGAAGATGAAAATAGGCATCCAGGAAAATCGAGTGACAGCGCATAATGGCCAGCATTGAAGGCAAGCAGGAACTGACACAGGGACATCATGAACTTGTCCGGCCGAATTTAAAGACTCGGGATGGAAAGGTCCAAAATGGGTCTCAGGCCTCCATACTTCTCCTATGCTCCCTTCTTCTATGGGAAAAGCCTCTATGACCTCTTTATTCAGGCGGCCAACTGTCTTAAAAAACAAATCAGTGCATATGCCATGGAGAACACCCTGGTGTTAGATGGGCGACACAGAAAGTAGGAGAGGAAGTGTAGGATGCCGCCTTTAAAGATTAGCTGGATTACCCAGAAATCCACCATCATATATGTATCCATCCAAAACTACGCTCTAGAAGTAAAATAAATCCTTACTTGGCTTAACCCCGCAGATTGTGGAAAGGAAAGCAAATGCTTTTGTTATTTAACCCTCACACACCCTATTGGTGTCATGCTTCATCATCGGGTTCACCATGACTCCTAAAGGTTATGGTGGCCTCAACCGCATTTCAGGGAGCTCTTAGGAGATGTAGGCCATGGGGACTTAAAGATGAGAATTCTACTACGTTCGCCAAGTAAGGATTTGTTTTTTTACTTCTAGAGCGTAGTTTTGGATGGATACATTTATGATCGTAGATTTCTAGTTGGGAGGAGGTATCCATTCCCTAACCTCTCTTACCCCTTGAGTATCAGTGGATTACACTCCATTGACACTGTTTTGGTTACAGTGACCCAGAAATCCATCATGATAGTCCTAAAATTGGTGCAAAAATGTGTGATCTATACTCACCCCCCTGAAAGTTGAGGTCTTAATAGAGGATGGGTGAATCAGAGGTTTTGAGGCAGCCAATTCAGCGAAAAATGGTAGAGACAGGATCTGCTGCTATTGTTTGCATCACCTAGATCCACCCCTTGCCCATAAGGAGTGGGACATCCAGTGGAGCCCTGTGACCAGCTGTGATCCAAAAATTTCAGACTATTCCTTGACAGCCAAATTCTGCTTATGGAACTGCCTCACTGGGGAAGCTAGACCTAGAAATGTAGCCATAGCTCTGATGTTCTTGAAGAGATCCAGAGAAGAGTCAGACTTTTAGCCAAATAAGTGCTCACCATCGAAGGGCATGTACATAGGAGTAGCTTTATCACCACCAAAAATAAAACATTGAACACATCAAAAAATATCTGCTCACGGTGAAAGGGTGCCCACTGTGTCTGCAAAATCCAGGCCACACTTCAAAATCTGTTTGGAAGCATCCAATTCATTGTTGTCCTACTTTGAGGAGGGCTTTTTCACATGTTCCTAATACTGAACAATCCGCTTTGCTAGTTTCCATACGCCGTTGTCAAAGCAGCCTAAAAGGCATGTGGCATTTTCCGTGCAGAGACTACCAGAAGGAAAGAAGTCATGTCCCATAGAGTCTATTCTTCTAGACGCTGTTTGTAGGGGCTGTGGAAAAGGCATTCTGGTTCATTTATAAGTAAGAGGGTTGGACCATTAAAAATTTCTGGTGAAGTTATGAAAATTTTGTTTTTGGTCTCAAAGAAGATTGCTATGTAGGAGAGGAAGCTGAAAAACATCAGTGCTTAGACTTTTCTGCTTCCTCGGTAGAGAGTTTGGGAATTTCACAACACGTGTACCACCCCAGTCACTTTGCCTTCTAGAACTGAAACCTCCCACCACGGCCATCTGGTTGTGGCGTCACAATGCTTGCTACTGAGGGAGACAAAGCTTCCTATAGGGCAAAACATATCTTCTCAGTTCGACTGTCACAGAACACATCACCACCATCCACTGTTTTTCCATCTATGTGAGGACCAGCAAAACTAGAGCCATAAAACATGAAGGTTTGCATTAAACCGTTGAGTCATCATGTAAAGGTCAGACAGTGTTGATTTTGCAGGCCTCCAGAGGTTGCTCCATAACTGTAATAATCACTCTGGAGTAACTGTTCCTTAAGAAAAGACAAGAAGTGCTGGCCTATTTTGGTCGCTGGGAGTGAGACTCGCTCACAGGGTAGGTTGGGGACGGAATAGTGTGGAGGCGGGGGAATTCCTCCTTTTGGGCGTTGCTCCTCCTGGTGCGGGGGGGGGAAGCGACTGCAGTCACCCATCGGCACCGCGAGAAATAAAAGTACAACTTAGATGGTATTTCGTGGGCAAGACATATCAGAGAGATGTCCGATCATATACAATGCAGCGGTTTTTCTGCCAAGTTTTGGTTTTGATATCAAGTGTTGAGATTATGCGTGCGGTTTACCCTGATTACAGGTAGGCAGTCAATGGTGATAGGTCTGAAAAAAAAGTCATATTTCCAGCACAGGAATCGTGCAAGAATTGGTGTCTTTGTAGTCCTAATCAGACTATGGTGGTATTGAGGCCATGAATAGCTGAGGAAAAGCATGGCCTTATTAATTATAGGGCATGAATCACTTAATAGTTCAGGGATAGCCTCAGTCATATTCACTAATTGATCATGACGAAAATAAGTGCTATGTCGTCTCAAAAGAAGGGTCGCTTCTTTTTCCTTTCATTTCTCTCTCCCTTTAGGTTGGATCGAGGGACTCCAAGAGGACGTTCCTTAAGGTGCACTGCACCGACTAAAAACCTGTATATAGATACTATAGGAATACTGGGTGTCGCGGTCTCAGATTCCTATTTTTAACTTTTCTGCACTCCTAGCACGGTCCTGAAAAAACGCCACGGGATCCACTAGGGACTCAAACAAGCATTTACAATGCAATGGTCTCGGCAACCTTATAGGTAGAGCTATTGGTATTGCTCATTATTTTTTTATCATTTTTGTATCCCTAAATAAATGGCAGTGTCATTTCTATTGGCATTAGCTTTTTTTTTGCATACGTCATACCTATTGCATTAGCAGAGAGAGAGCGAGGTAGTGAGATAGAGAGTGAGGTAGTGAGAGAGAGTGAGGTAGATAGAGAGTGAGGTAGTGAGATAGAGAGTGAGGTAGATAGAGAGTGAGGTAGTGAGATAGAGAGTGAGGTAGTGAAAGAGTGAGTGAGAGGGATGTTGTGAGGTAGTGATATATAAGCATAGAGTGATGTTGTGAGATAGAGGTAGTGAAAGAGAGAGTGAGAGTGAAAGTGAGGTAGTGAGATAGAGAGTGATTGAGGTAGTGAGTGCGAGAGAGTGAAGTTGTGAGGTTGTGAGCTAGTGATGTTTTGAGAGAGAGAAGTTGTGAGACAGGACTGTGAGGTGGGAGAGACTTGGAGGGGTGGATTCCTTAACAAATAATGAGGCAGGGCAGTGAGTGAGAACAACCCTAAGAAAGACCTCTCCCCTGTCTGCGATAGTGGCAGGGGACATCCTTGGAGGGTGTGGTTCTTAACTAACAGTGAGGTAGGACCGTGATGTGGGAGACAGCCTCAAGGTAGATTCCTTTCAGAGAAATGGACAAGAAAACAACACATGGAAGGACGCATTCCTTATTTGAGGTAGGAGAAATCACAGGAGGGTTTAGTCGTAACTCGTAGTGAGGCAGGGCAGTGAGTGAAGCAGATGGAATCAAAAAGGGAAGATGCTTTGACGCACAGTGAGGTAGGGCAGAGAGGTAGGAGTAATTCTGGGCTGGTATATCTCTTAACTGTGAAAGCAGCAGGACAGTGAGGTAAGAGAATTCCTGGAAGTCTGCATGAAAGATGTAACTGATAGTGAAAGAGAAGAGATTCTCACGTCTTTCGGTGGAGGAGATCTCGGACTAACAGAGTCCAAAGCCAGAGATGAAACGGCATTGATTAGAAGGACATAACTTATATGTGCATACGAGCTGTAGGGAGACCCTAAAGTGAGAGAGAGATGTCCGATTGCTCAACAGAGTGATCCTCCTAGACTGACAGGGAGGTGTCCCGGACTGATAACGGGTGACAGGGACTGCAGGCTGCCAGGGTGAAAGAATGCAGGCTTGGAAAGGATGCAATGTGAAATTGTGAACTGTGTGCATCAGGTAATGTAGGGTGTAAGAGGTAATAGTATGCATAGAGACCTAGGGTTATGGGTGTAAAGTGTCTGCTCTGATGTAGAGCCCGGGGAGGAACAATAATATCCTGGCGTATGTAGGGGCCCCAGGGACCCTGGACTCACTGCAGTATACGTCGCTGTCTCCTAAGACTGAACCAGCTGTTTCCTTGCACCCATATTATCACTCCATCACAAGACCCCACCCTCGTAGGTCTGTACTCTGCCATAAACTGAGCCTTCAACCCTGGGTTCCCTGCCCCCTACTCTCCAAGAGGGAGGCCCCATCCCCTCTTTCATTCAGGTAGTCCTACCCCCACTCTCCTGGCTTGAACCCTCAATACTCTCACGTAGGGGCTCCGCTTCCTACTCATTGGGCAGGAGCGCCTGCCCTCTCTTCCACTTTGTGTGTCCTTCACCCCTCTCTTAAAAGCTTGAGCCTCCAATCACTCCTCTAGCCTGAGACCTCCGTCCTCTGTCTCACTCAGAGAGCGCTCCTATTCACTCTTCAATAGCCTATCAGTCCCCACCGAGAGCCCTGTGCGTCATTCCTAGGACTGAACCCTCAAGTCTGGGAGGCCAAATCCCTTGATTCTAAGTCTCTCACGGTAGGAGCCATGAGCCCCACTCCACAAACAAGCCATCCATCCTCTTACCCAGGTAGCTCTACACCCCTCTCAACCTACCCATCCAACCCTGCTGTCCTCTCTGAGGCGCTACCCCCATCTGTGTCCAGCTTCACAGCGCTGCACTCCCTCTCTGAAGCGGAGCCATACATACTTGGATACATCTACACCTCCTGTGGCATCAAACCTCCCCCAGTTCAACCCACGCCGAGAGATGCCTGCACCCTGCTCACCATCGCAGGCCCGCACGCCTCTCTCCTTGCCTTCCCCAGAACCTTGAGCCGCCTGCTGCTTCAGCACACCCGAGCGCATATGTCCAAGGCAAGGTACTGCTGAGCCGCCGCGGAGCTGCAGGCCATCTGGGGAACAATAACTAGGCGAGTCGCGGCTTCTGTGTAGAACGAGGCCGCAGAGCATGAACAGGCCAGAGCGGCAGAGGCTCTTGCTGGGGTGAGAGCAGTAGGAAAGGCCGAGGCCGTGGCCCGGCTCCTGCCGGCACGTCCTGGGACCCGGGGTGGGGGGCGGCTACTAGAACTGCATTTAGACAGACCTCTCACAAAGCAAAGAAGGAAGGGACCGTGTGACTGACCGGCCGTCTGCATTCCAAGAGAGCCTGATAACGCACAGGGGAAGAACTTAGAAGAGAGAAGAGAGGAGAACACAGCCAGCAAGATATACAGGCAGAACAGCCAGAGGGCGGAAAGGGCGTAGGAACAAAACTCTGCCTCTACGACCTAGTGGGTGATCGGGGGACAAGGTTTGGGGTGGGGGGCAGAGGGGCAGAGGGGCAAGGAGAAATCCCAAGGCAAGAGAAAGTCTGAGAGATTAAACGTGTCAAGGCAGGGAAGAGGTAAGGAATGGTGACTAATGAGAGGCTACAGTGAGGGAGCAGAAGGAGCAAGGCAAGCAGTCAAGAAAGACAGCCATAAAGAGAATAAGAAAGCTTAGACACACCATGTAACAAGCACACCACTGCCTTTCTCCGAGGCGAAGCAGAAATGCCTCGGAGAAACGCAGTGGCGGTTTCGAATTCGGGGCGTGTTTTCCTTTTCTCTCCTCTTGCCATTGGCTGGAGGAGACAATTAGAAAAGTTGGAAAAAACACGCCCCCGAATCCGAAAAGGACGGGGCCTGTTCGGAGTGACGGACCTCTTCTCCAATGGCTGGCCAGCATTCAAGAGGCCAGCCAATGGAGAACAGGGGAGAAGAGGGGCGGGTTCAAGCCCCTCTTCTCCAAGTCATTAAATCTCGGACCGAGACTGCGCAAGCGCAGCCTTCGAGCCGAGACCTAAAAAGGCGTGAAACATGTCGACCTAACATACTCACTCACCACTATCACTTTCACTTGCTGACAACAGAACAGAAGGAAAATACTCACCCCTCTGATATAATTGTTCTAGAGGCCTTCTTTGTCATCAGTTTTAACCTTACCACACAGACTCCTGAATAAAGGTTTCTTAGGGTACCAACGTGGTAATTTTTAATTCACTCACCTTTCTCCCCCCCCAAACCCGCACTCACCACCGAGGCGTTACTCCTAAAAGTACTCAGAAAAAGAGCCCTCTCACGGGGCCCGTGGAGGACTGCAGAGCCACCCCCACGAGGAGCAATGCCCGATGATGAAGCATGAGACCCATATGGGTGTGTGAGGGCACTTTTTCCAAAAGGAGGAATTACCCCACATCCGCGCTATTCTATCCCCAACCTACCCTGTGAGTGAGTCTGACTCACAGTCTCTCACAGCGACCAAAATAGGCCAGCTCTTCTGGTCTTTTCTTTAGCAAGAGTTACCCCAAAGTAATTATTATGTTGGCCTTGGGGGTGCGGGAACTGGACCAGTTTCTCTTTTAGCTGCCAGTTCCCCCTCTCTGTGTGTTTTGTTTTTGTATTACTCCATTACTGACCTGCCTCCGAGATAGATCAACAATATCTGCCACTGACCTCATGAGCTGGTTGGAAAGAGCTTCCATCTCAATAGGATTGGCTTCAACGTCAATCATGCATCCAAAAGGAACTGAAAACGTTGCACATTGTCCCATCTGCATCAATTCAACCTACTAAAGATGCACATGGCATTGATAACACATTAACACTAGAGGTGCAAACTTTCTTCCTCTATAAACCTTGATGATTTTCACCCTTTCAGAAGTTGCTGATGACCCTAGATTTACTGATAATCTGTTGGAAACTAATGAAATCACCAAGTACTCCATAGGTAGCTTGCCGCCTGGCACACTGGCTCTTACTTGTGAGTTTTGCATTTACCTTAACATGACTAAAAAACCTTTGTACAAGAGGGAGAGTCAAAAAAGGCTAAGACAACCTGGTTCAAGACTTGACAAGTCTGGATAAAATTAGTCATGAAATGGTTATAGTCTTTCTCCACGCTGAGACTGAGTGTCAAAACGATAGCTTGGCTGGTGAATAAGGATGATTAGGGTGAGACCAGCTTGGTCTGTGACACCACCATTGTACCAGGAGGGCATATGGAACACTTTCAAACCCTCTCTGGACACCTGTACTCAATAGACTGTGATCAGATCCATTTTTTGCTGCGGGATGCAGGCCTGAGAATCGTCTGACAAAGTTGAACTAGAATCCCCTTGGACATAAACAGAGGTAGAGTGCCATCAATTCAAGGGGCATAATGAAAGCAGCAGGCATGGTTGGCCTGCAGGAGGAATTTTACATGTTATATATGAAATGTTTGGGAATGGGCTCCTGTTAGATTCCTAGTAGGCAGTGTCATAAGTAGTTTACCTTCATTATGCATGAGGCGCTGAGGTGGCTTCAGCTGAAATCTGACAACAAACCAGATTACTACATTTTCTGGAGACCCTGGTCACTCAATAATATGGACACCAACATTGTAGACAAAATGCAGCAGAGCTTGATAAAGAGTTGTGAACCATGTTCTTGGCTGACTATCCAGTATGCATAAAATGGGGGAGCTAACACACAACCTGAAACGATCAGATAATTGCAGGATGACTGATTTATTACTTTTGATAGATTCACAGCCTGCTATTGGGGTGTGAGAATGCAACTGCTGCAGTTTACATCCCTTGTAAAAGGGGAGAGGGGGCTCAGATGTACTTGAAAAAGTTTCCTACACATGCTGGACGGTATTGTAGACCTTGCTGGCTAATGAAGGCTCACCACCAAGATATATGCTGTGACTCTAGCAACAGAGACAGTGTTTAGTGCAGGAAAGCTTGACGGTGAATATAGCTATAAAACTTACTAATGTGAATTGAAGCAAAGCATGTGTGCATACGAATGTGGTCTCCAGCACAACAGTTTTACACTTAACCAGTACAACAAATTACTGAGGAGCGTCTAGATGATTCCCCAAGAAGTTCATATAATGACTCCTGCTCATATATCAAATTGTCTTGAGTTTTTTTTAAATGGCATCAAGTCGCCCAATCTGCACCTCTGGGGTCTCCTACCTGGCACTAAGGATGCTCATACATACTTCGTCCTTGTGCTGGGCCAGTTCTTGGCAAAGCAACAGGGAAGAACAGTATGGATTGTGTTACTTACGCTGTAAGCATCTGTTCTTCGCATGTAGTGCTGTAGATTCACACACTTTGCATAAGCCCGCCATCTTGTGTTTGGCTCGGATGATTACAAGTTGTTTTTGTTCCAATATGTTTTCTTCCGAGTCACAAGGCTGTGCGACGACTCCTCTTGGTAATAATGTGCCTGGTCATCAACACCATCTTAAGATTGTTTTGCTGTGGGTATGTGAGAATGTAAGAATGCTGTATATTTAAGCAATGAGATGGCCATGCGTTAGATAGGAAATAGAATGTATCAACTGCAACCTAGGCAAGATTTATTGGGCATGAGGGTTGGAGCAGTGAATCTACAGCTCTACATGCCAACAGATGCTTACAGGGTAAGTAATAATCTGTGCTGTAGACACTCATCCTCGACACGTGCTTCCAGGCGCATAGATTGAGTCTGCAGTTCAGCTACCATTTTTAGGTCGAGCATTCAAGACCTCTTGTATATACTTTAGTGTATACTTATATGTGTATGAACTTTATGGGCTCTGGAGATCAGCCCTAGGACTGGTCTGCTTCAACTTGGGGACCTATTTTTCCTGTTCAACTGCCTCTATTTAACTGTCTTGATAGAAAACGACCAGTAGAGGTCAGTAACATACCAGAATGGCTTTCTGCTGAGGGACTCTTTTTAATTTTTCTGGCAACTTTCTCTATTTAACTTTCTTGATAGAAAATGACCAGCAGAGGTCAGTAAAATTCCAGAATCACTTTAGCATTCTCTAGATTCCAGCCCATAGAAATGGTCTTCCATTAGCACCCGTAGACAATATTTTTTAGGCCTCGCCTACGCAGCACGCATGCGCTGTATAGGAGACCTTTAGCCATCGTACAGCTCTTTTTCGAAACACATACTTGTGCTTGTGTCGGCATACAGCTTGCAGGAGTGCGCAGCGGCGCGCCACGAGTATGTGCTTTGACAAAGAAGAGGCTGCGCGCGCACGCACACACCTTCGCCATGCTTTTAAAAAAAAAAAAATTCCTTTTAGAGTGAGCGCGAGCGCACCACTCCCGGGCTTGTTCTGTTTGTAGATGCACTTCATGAGAGTGCAATCAGTGCACGTGTTTTCACAAATGCCGATTGTTGCCTTTCTCAATGCCCGCACCTCTTTGTCTTCCTTTTCCACTTCAAAGCTTCACAATCTCCCTTGGTGCACTTGTAATCCTTTCGACGCCATTGTTTTGATATTTTGCGTGCTCCCTATGACCCTGGAGTTTACTTTCAACCTTTTGATGAATTATGCACTATACCAATGAGCCCCCATCCTTGGGGCACTATACCAATGACACCCCATCCTTGAGTCCCTTCCAGCCCATTCTAAAACACAAATTATGCACCTTCACGCAGTCCCCTTTACGTACAAAACCCCCGAGCAAGGTATGTTCTTCTCTGCCCTCAAACATGCCTCTCCGCCTTCCTTCCACTTCCCTACCCCATCAAGAACATTTACTGCTTCCTTCCTTGCACTACAACTAATAACACACCAGGTAAAGCACAGAGCACTTTGTAAAACATGTTGCGGCACCTCAAACCATTGTAAAGGTTTTTGAGACAACACCCCCCCCCCCCATCAATGCTCTCCTGTAGCCCCTCATAAGCCCCACCCACTGCACCCTTACCCTTTGCAGCTGCACTCCCACTGGGGTACTTTACAGCCGTGCAGCAGGGGCAGTGGCACTAGGACCCAAACCAAGGCTTCATTTTTAACTTTAAACAGGACCCACGGAGCCCACTGCCTACCTGCACTAGGAGCATCACACCCCACCTTCTCCAACGCAGACTGCCACACGATTGTGTACTTGGTTCCCTTTTTAACTTCAAAGTGTCCTATTTCACGCCTGTGCTATGATAACACCAACACATCGCCCTTCTCGCTGCATCCCATCCACAAAACACCTCTCTGTCTTCCTCTCCCGCATACAGCTAACGCAACTACACTTACTGGCGATTAACTTTTGTGTGCAGCAGGTGCAGTGGCACCGTGCCCCACACACCCATTAACCACACACTGCTGCTTTATTTCACCCATAAACATATTCCTCTCCCGTCCCTAGAGTTTTCCCTGCATTTCCATGTGCATGGACTTTGCTCTGTCACTCACCCTGTCATTTTCATAAAAAAACAACTAACAAGATATGTTGTTCCCTGCCCCCCCCTTACACAACAACCAGGCCTATACCTCTTCCTTTCCCATCCCTAGCTTACACAACTACATTCAGTGGAAAATAGCCTCATTGTACGCCACAGATGGAGGAACGCTGTGCCCCAAAAATACACACCCCTCTGATGAATGCTTACTTACATAGTTGAAACAGGAGTCGAAACACTCAACTGCTTACCTGTACTCCAGCCCCAAACACCCTGCCTGCACCAATTGGCACTTTGTAAAACATTCAATGGGTGCTGCGTTGTGACCTAGAAATGATGGGAACATGTCCTTCTGAAACAACACACCATCACTCTTCTAGGGCCCTTTAACACACCACTCCCTCTCCCATCCATGCCCTTTGCGCACGCACACAGACACGCATTCTCACACACACACACTTCATGCAGTAGGGGCAGTTGCACCAGGGCCTTGAGGCTTCTGGGAGCTATTGAGCGCCTATTACTGCTTCATTTCAGATTTCTTACATTAGCCAAGGAGCCTATCTCCCTGTAGCACTACAGGCCATCACACGCTGCCTACCCCGCTGCGCACTATCATGCACTTTGTACCAGGTTCCGTGGCCAACTACAAAATATGCTTCGTGCCTGTGCTGTTGTAACACCTCCATCTATCACCTCCTTCGCAAGGCAACATCCCTGAACCCATCTCTCCTCCTGTAGCCTATGAAACTACACTTACTAAACCACACCTTCCTTCTATGCACCCGGTACAGTGGCACCGGGCCCAACACAAACCCACTCAACCAAGATCACTGCTGCATTTAACCCATACACTTAGGCCTTTCCCACCCCAAGTCTTTGCCCCACATTTCCAAGGGCGCAGGTACCACTGGTACAAGAGGTGCGATGGCTCCGCAACACTCTTCTCTCTGCGCATTTGACCCCCACCCGCATATGAGGTGCCATTTACCCCATTAATACTTATTAACAACCAAAAAACATCTGTCTCCCGTTTACACTTCCAAGCTTTACAATTTCCCTTCATGTTCTTTTAATGTGGACAACATGGCTGAAATGCTTTTCAATGTTTCTTTATCCATGTTGCACAGCAGCAGTGCTGCTGTGCAATATGACAAAGTTTAAACGAAACAAGCATTGGCATAGCCAATAGGTCTCGCCTTTGGGACCTTATAAGTGTTTAGCTATCCAGCACAATATCCTTGGTGCAACAACATTAACTGTTGCATGGCTAAACACTTATAAGGTCCCAAAGGCGAGACCTAATGGCTATGTCAATGCTTGTTTCAAATCTTTCTATTTTCAGTGATATGACTACCAAAGGCACTGATTTTATATTAAAAACAGAGCTTTGGACTATACCATTTCCCGCTGAAATGCAATATTTCTCTCCATGTGTTCCCATACCTGGCGTGTCACATAGTTTGGTGCTTACTTTCCCTCCATGTTAACATGTATATATTAGCGGCCGGCCCTGGTGGTTGTAGGCCCATGTTTGTATTGAATTTTTCGGTGCAATAAAGGTTTTTCAAAACAAAAAAAAAAACAGTACCCAGGCTAATGTGCTGCATAGCTAAATACATATAAGGTCCCATAGGGGAGACCAATTGCATTGCAAATTCTTGTTTGTAAGGTAGCCACCTCCGATTGCAGGGTTAATACCACCTTTTCAGTGTCTGTAACCCTGTCGGAAATTTTGCGAACATCAGCCCGGTGAAGTCCTTTTCCAACACCACTGTGTATCTCGGCGAGGGTGAGCTCTCTGGATCCTTAATCTCGGCCAGTATCTCTGCCATAGTTAAAGTTCCCTGCTCCCCTGCTCCCCTGCCAGGGCCGACGGTGCGGGCCCCCTGTTGCTCCATCTGATTGTAGTGGCAGCGCATAATTGTCAATTTTATTGGACTGAACAGATTTGACTCCTTTGTCTTCAGCCAGGTCTATTTAGGGTGTCACTCTAAACATAGGCAGAGTACTCCCTTATAAAGCCAGAAACTTCAGATCATCAAGCCTGTAGGCTCAAAGATTGGCCCATACACCTCTATGCGCTCCTCGCCTGTTCGCCTCTGCGTCTGGGGTCGATGTGGTCCAGCTGGGCTGATGCCAAGAGCCTCATGCTAGGCACTGCCCCGTCCACTCCGGGACAACACCGTAAGTCATCACCACGGCCAGGTCTCGGATTTGTAGCTCTGTGTGTGCGAGCCTCCGTTATGGCTCCAATGTCCCAGGCATCCGTCCTCAGCCAGCCTCTATTACAGGCTGGAAGCACCGTGCTTCAACCAGGCTATGTCGCTCTGGCAACGGCCTGCTCTCCGACTGGCCTCTATCCATTATTTTCTGCTGCGCAAGGGGTGTATTGTCCTTATCGGGGTCGATGCCGAGGGCCGGCATCACCACCCTAGAGACCAGGGCTTTTATTCATACGTGTGTGCAGGCCTCAATCTCTCTGCTCAGCATCCCTTTTTCCCCCGCACTCAGTCCCCGGCCTCTGTCCGCCCAGTCTACAAGCCCCTGCCTCACCTTCTATTCCCAGAACAGCGGGAACGCCAGGGGGTCGCTCGGTCCCAGGAAACCATGCTGCACCCGACAAGTGCGACCACGGGGTCCCTCAGTGTCCGATCCGGGAGGGGCCCCTCAGCCGGCGCTAGCCTGTTCTCTAGGGCCCCATACACCTCTTCAGCTGGCCGCCACAGGGTTCAGGCCGGACTAAGTCCGGTGCTATCTCCTCGCAGGGGAGTGACCCCACCTTAACGGGCGCTCACCACACTGGCCCTGCAGCACTCCAGTGTGCGGCCTGCCATTGACTGTGGCCGCTTCCGTCTATTACTCTGGGCCTCGGTTCGTGCCACTACCAGCTGTCGGTCTACGTCCAGCCCCGTATCTTTCAGTGCCTGCGAGTCTCAGGGCACCAGCACCTGTAGCGGGCAGGCACAATTGCAGCTCCCTCGCCGGTAGGCCACAAACCTCCAGCGGGTCCACCCATCTCCAGTATTTACGCCGCTTCCCCGTCGTTTTGTCCGGTCTTCGCGAGTCAACAGGGACAGCTCTCGACTTTCTGCTGGTTTGAATTGCTGCAGATGGTTCAGGATTATGCAGGAATTAGGCTTGGTCGGCGGGAGCTCTGGGGAAACACATCTAGGCAACCATCTGGCCTGCTGGGAAGCATCTGTAACTCCCCCTTGAATAGATGGTGTGGATTCCACCATTGCAGAGAGTGATATGTGGTGCTGTTTACCAACACAGGATCGTGAAGTTGATCCAGTGATCGAGTCCATTGTTGAGAGAGACATTGTTGTAGTGGTCACATATTAAGTCTGGCATGTGGGACTATGTGAATACTAGATGCCATAATGCCTAGAAGTCTGAGAAATGTTTTGGCAGGAATGCAAGTTCCTGTTTAAAACTGTAGAATTAATGTTATCATTGTGTCTTCGGTCTGTGTTTGGGTACACCAACGCTAAAATGGTGTTGAGCATTGCCCCTAGATACTGCCAGACATTGTGTATACTCTAGGTGCACTGGTAATTACAAAAGGGGAGAACCTTGAATTGATATTAGTTTCCTAGAAATTGGAATCTTAGGTACTTCCTGTGTGCAGCTTGATTGAGCTTTTGACGAAATTGCTTGTGGATTGGCTTTGGAGAAGATTTCAGACCGAAAATGAAGCATTTTGGTGGTGGAAGCTCTGTCTACGATGGAGGGACATTCGGTTACAAAATAACAAGTCTTTTCTTCAGTGTCAAGACCGAGGTATTGTGGTCTCAGACTGAGTGGATGTAAAGGCCTCTGTTTTCGGCTAAACTTTCAGAGCCGGACCGGTGGGAGAGGCTACCGAGTCATGTTATTGGAGCGCGCCATGGCTTTTGTGCAGTGGGGCCCTGTGAGCAGTTTTTTTGTTGGGAACCGATGATTCGGGCTTCGAAGCAGGGGTAGAAGTACTCACAGTACGTTGTTTCTGTGCTGGCTGAAGAGTGGCCGACACCTCTTCGGATTCAGACTGATTCGGAATCATGGATGAAAAATGATTCCTCCTGCGCTGCTGAAGCCTCTTCGTCGTCCTCTTGCCGACGGAAGATGTCAGGGACAACATCCACTTGTTTGCGCTGCATTTCTTTTCTTCTAGTACGCCAGTCGCCCGAAAAGACTTGCAGGCCTCACAGCTGTCCTCTCTATGTTTGCGCGAGAGGCATAAGTTGCAAACAGGAAGTTGGTCAGTGTGAGGATATTTACAGTGGCACTTCGGACAGTAACGGAACGGAGTGCATGCCATTAGCAGGTCATTCTCCAAAAGCATTGGAAATGGAGACATTTTGGCCAGCCAGGTGCAGCCCTTGGGCAGAGGGAAACGAGCCAAAACCTGCAACTTAGATTGTAGTACGGAGTTAATACAATACTAATCAAGACAATACTGCTGAGAGATACAGCAGACCGAAGGGAGCCAGAAAGAGACTCAAACTAAAACACAAGATTGTTTTTTTTCTGCTGATGGGTTCTGATGTACAATCTGAAGATGGCGTGGATGACTATGCGCAGTATTACCAAGAGGAGGAGTCACACAGCCTTGTGACTCGAAGAAAACTTCTTGGAACAAAAACAACTTGTAATCATCCGAGCCTAACACTAGATGGCGGACTTATGCAAAGCATGTTTATCTATATACAGCATACATGCCTAGATCACTTATTTACAGCACTTTTCATTGATGACGAAGGAGCGGCTAAGGATCAAAACTATGATTGTGTAAAAAACGTGACTTGATGACCCAGGGGGATAATGACTTGTGTCTATATTTTGTATGAGTCTTTGTGGATCAACAGCTAGGTATTGTGATTTCAGGGCTCCTTGATTGATTACTTGTGATTTCCCAAAAGATTCTTTGCATTTTCCAAGTCTGGCCCAGATGTTGCCTGATAAGTCTAAGTAGGATATTTTGGGAGAAATAATGGCGAATCCTATGCCTATTTTTTCTGCAACATCATTGATACCAAAAATCCTGAATTCCACAAATCATATAGGCCACTGTCACTCCAAAATATAGATGCCAAACTATTGACAAAAATACTGTTGACTAGACTGCGGCCTTTAATGCTGAATCTAGTATTGCCGGACCAATCTGGCTTTATATCCACCAGGTCAATGACCCAAAATTTACGCACCCAGTTTGCTTTACTCCAAGAACTAGACCCAGGGCTACCAGCTCCAGCCGCCTTATAAGATGCAACAAAAGCATTTGATTAAGTGGAGTGGAGGTATATGTTCGCAGTACTGCGAAGAATGGGACTACCACAGACATTCCTCCAATGGTTTAAACTGCTTTATACGGAACCAATGGTAAGACTAAGGGTGAATGAAAATACAGCAGAACCCTTTGCCATTACTAAAAAAAAGACAGCAGGATTGCCCGATATCACCATTACTATTACCTCTGGCGCTGGAAACACTAGCATGTGAGATACAACAGCGGCACGTGGATTCAGCACTGAGATTTAGATGAAGACCCCTTAATATATCAATGTACGCAGATGACACGGTACTACATATACACACACACAAGACCCGGTAAATAATCTCATGAGGAATTCTCAGGACCGAGTGAAAACTGGGGCAAATCGGTACTTATACCACTGACCCTCTGAACAAAACAATGTATTACTGAATTTCCTCTGGTGTGGAGCACAGATCCTATTAAGTACCTAGGGATGTGGGTTCATAGGGATCCGGTAATAGTTGTCCAGGTAGTAGACCCAATCAGGTTTTATGCCACGTAGGAATACTGCGTAAAACCTGCGCAGGGTCCACGGGGTTCTGGGTAGGGCACCTAACGTACCAGAACAGGCGATCATAGTTTCCCTGGATGCCACCATGGCTTTTGATACGGATGAATGGCCTTAACTATTCGCCATACTCACAAAGTTGGGATTTGGGCCAGGATTTATTCGATGGGTGCGTTTGCTATATAGCGAACCTATTGCTCAAGTAGTCATAAATAACAAAAAATTGGAAGCCTTTACACTCAGCCGAGGGACCCGACAGCGATGGCCCCTATCCCCCTTACCGTTCGCACTGGCCCTGGAACCCCTTGCAGCACGGATCCGGAGAGACCCAGTCATTCGTGGAATGCAATGGTCCCCGGACTGGGAAGACCGTATTTCTTTATATGCCGACTATGTCCTGCTATATCTCACATCCCCTAAGAAATCTCTTATCGCTGTTTGACATCCTAGCCATTTTTGGCAGATATTCCGGGTTTGGTATAAATTGGCAGAAATCCCTCCTTTATGTCCTCTGAGGAGGCCCTCCTCCGCTACCTCCAAATTGCCCGATACAAATTGTCACAGAAGGTTTCAAATACCTGGGAATATTCGTCTCTCTCGATCACTCACTCCGATATGCCCGTAACCTCTTCCCCCCCACTGCAAAGACTTAGACGAGACATCACAAACTGGAAGTCACTCCCACTTTCCCTGTTGGGCAAGGCAGCCCTTTTTAAAATGATGTCCTTACCCAGTTTCTTGTATGCATTACAAAACTCAGCTGACCCTGTCCCAAACTCGTACTTCAAAGAAATAGAAGGGCTCCAACGGGAACTTCTATGGGATGGGAAACCACGTATTGCCTTACACAAATTCACGCTCAACTGGTATGATGGAGGGATCGGATTTGCGGATATTAAAAAATACTACTGGGCTGCACACCTTGCAGCCATAAATCATGGCACCTACGGCGCTTTGACGACCTGGGATTCAATATAGATAGATGGCTTCTCCCCAGTGGTGCTTACAGCCGAGTGCTCTATTCCAAACCAGGCAGATATCCGCTTACAGGTCCCACCAGGCACGCAGTTGAAATCTGGCACTCAGCTAATAAATTGCTCGGTTGGAACCAGAAACTTACACTTGCTACGCCCCTATGGGATTCTCAGGAATTGAGAGATCTGTGGAACTCAAAAGGCTTCGACAAATGGGAACTAATAGGTATATCACATATCAAAGATCTCTGGGACGCAGGCGACGAGAAACCCTTTGATGCTCACCAGCGCCAATATGAGTTGGCAGATTCGGAACGATTCCGATATCTGCAAGTTCGACACACGTTGCGATCGGTCTTGCCCCGAGACTCCTCCCTTCCCGACTCATCCCCACTAGAGGACAGGATACTCAACGGACACTTGCCTGAGAAAGCCATTTCCCTCATACATAAAAAGCTCATATATACTATGGAAGATCCTCTTCGCCCGCTACGTGAAAAATGGGCAAGAGATGGCATCAAAATGGATGACGAAGATTGGCAGTTGGCGGTCTCCTCCCCCAAAACTGTTGCAATCCCAGCATGTTTCCGTTTAGTACAACTGAAGATCCTACACAGAATCTATGTTACAGCCCCCAATTGCTACACACGGGAGGGCTAACTGATGGGACTTGCAGGCGGGGATGTAACCAACTGGGCACGTTCATGCACATAATTTGTCACTGTGAACCTATCCAAGATTATTGGCAGAAAATACACAAGGTGATGGGTGAAGCTTTGGGGGTTGTTCTTCGCCCGGAGGCGCGTAGATGCCTCCTAAGTATCTGGGAGCCCACGGACCTCACCACTCACACTGCACAATGGGTCACACTTGGTCTTATGATTGCCAAAAGGAACATTGCTCAGCTCTGGGGAGCTTCATATGCACCCACAATCACAGACTGGAAGAAAAATCTCGACGGGTGTATGTATAGGGAAAAGTCAGTTTACATTGCCCGTGGCTGCCCCCGAAAACGGTCTAGGATCTGGGACCCCTGGATTGTCTATCGTGGTAATATTTGTGTCCCACCCCGTAATATGGATTGTGAAGATGCCCTTTCGCCGTGATCTCCAATGAACTATCCTACTGTATCTGTTTTGGTAATTGTCTCCACTGTAATTTCAATTGTCACATTTGCTGTACTGTACGTTTATGTCGATATTTGTTAATAAAAAGATATATAATTTTTTTTAAAAAATAGTAGTTCAGATAGCCCGCTGGATCAGATTATCGCTATTTCTTGCAGATAGGATTGCGATAAAAAAAAATAGTCATCCTGCCCAGATTATTATATTTATTTATAAATAGTGTAAAGCATGATAAAGGCATTGCAAAAATTGGCACAGACGGTAAATAAGGAACCACTATACGCTTCCGAATTGCCCTTATCATACCACCCAGACATCACAGTCAAGCAAGAGAGAAAGGCGCAGAGCATACTAGCAGAGATGGGATTATGCAATATGGGGGACTTGTTCAGGAATCAAGAGTTTATACAATCAACAGAGATGGGTGCAGGAAATACAATGACCACATTACATCTTTTTACTTATACAAGACTGTGACAAGCCACTAAAGCAATATATGCCTCATTTCCACAAGATCCTTCTGCACTGCAAGTGCTTCTCACTGCACCCACATCAGAAAGACTTATAACCAAACTCTATAATGCAGCACAGAAGGAAAAATACAGAAACACAAGAGCAGGCGTTAGAGAGATGGAACAGAACCTTAAATACACCAATATCTGAAGCTGACTGGGGTACATGCTGCGCACTGATTGAGCTGCTTACACCTAACTGTAACCTATGCATTATTCATTTTAAATACATGCAACAGATGTACTATACGCCAGTGCAACTACATAAATATGGATTAGGAAGCAATGCTAATTGTAAACGATGTGGAC
Organism: Triturus cristatus; assembly: GCF_964204655.1. Classification (NCBI taxonomy): domain Eukaryota; kingdom Metazoa; phylum Chordata; class Amphibia; order Caudata; family Salamandridae; genus Triturus; species Triturus cristatus. Next base: position 448,583,740 of record NC_140580.1, read on the forward strand.
TTAAGGAAGCAGATTTCTTACATGTTAGCTGGGCATGCCCAGCTAATATGGTATTGGAGGAAGGTGACAAACATTGGGTAATATGTTGATGGAAGCGACACCTAATACCCCACAGGTGTGCCTACTGGGCCAGCTAATCGAAGGTTAGCTGCAGTGGCATTATTATTAGCTAAAAGGTGCATAGCAATCCACTGGGGCAGTAGAAGATATCCAAATATAAAAAACTGGATTAAAGATATGGTGTACTGTAAGGAACCATTAGCAATATATGCTGAGGAGCTACCGTTAAGACCAAAGGATATATGGGGCCCCTTGATCAAATACCTGCAAACAATGGAGTCAGAGGACAGACATAGGAAAGTACAAGATGAGCAATGAAAATGGGAAGGGCGGGGAAAGAGAATAAGTAACAATAAGGAACTGTGTCATACTGGTTAATGTGATCGCATGATGTATGGTAATGCACTATCATTTGTCAAACAAAAGAGATAAGTGAATGTATGAGTTTAAGGAAGAATTGAATAAAAAAAAATTTGTTTTTTGTTTTTTTAATAAGTCAGTGATACTGCTCCACGTTTGTTCTCCATGCCAGAATCCATCATATTCCCTTGCCCTTTATCACAAGTGTTCTAACTCTCGGTTCTGTATACGTACTGCTTGTGTTTCTGTATATTGTTTTTTCAAACCTCAATAAAGATATGCTGGAAAAGAAAATCAGATGCAGCAAAGCAGCAATGCCCTGCCTTGACCAAACAAGTCTATCAGGCAAGTCCACTATGTGCAGCGATGCAAATGACATGGGCAATGTGTAACTCCAGGTCAACTTTTTTGGAACAGTTTAACAAATAATTTGGCTCTTTGTAGCAAGTAAAGCAGCCTTCAGCTAATGGTGAAATGGTCTAAAGTCTCATCCTGAAACAGCACATCCAAGCACTGGAAGATTTTTGAATATCTTTCATAAAATGTTGAGAATACGTTTTTTAGTAAAACATATCAATACCTTATCCTTAAACAATTTAAATACATGGCTAAACCTGCCCTAGCCACCACGACCTGTCCATAATTATCACCTGTCATTCTCAAACCATGAAAGAAATAGAAGTAGCTATAAATAAAAATGTAGTTAAAAATGTAAAGAATCAAAAACATTAAGTCAAATTATTATTTTTTTTTTTAATCTTACCCAACTTTGGAAATACTATTAAATATTCTGCATTGCACTGAGGGCATGCAACGCGGGCAGTACTGTTTCCCCTCTGTTTTTCATCCACCCAACGTTGTAGGCAGGCCTGGTGAACCCATTTTGTAGATCCTCTGCACCTGCAAGGTCTCACCCACTCTGCTGTCCGGTCATCTTCATCAGTAGCAAAACATACCCAGCAACTTCTAAAAAGCAATGTTATGGATGAAAGGATTAAAACAAGAATACTTTCCCATGAACTAAGGAATTTAACAAAAAAATATTTTCCCCAAAGTTAAACATGATGGCATTTGCCCTGCTTTATTTATATTCACCATAAAGCTATTGCTTTCTCAGGGCACAGCAGGGATGTGGAATTTAATAAAATATCTACTTGTCCATGAGGCAGGTTGTTTACTAAATCTACTTGTCCTTTAACAAAATCCACTTGTCCCTTTTGTGCCATGTAATGCGGTGACAAATTATCGCAGCAATCTCATTATATAAGAACTCTGAAATAGTCTCTCTGCTTATGCCAGGGCTCCTTCCATAGTAGAGTGAATACTAGCAATTCCCTCATGTTGCTACGTTTCCGCAGATCTGCATACTGGCGCTGACAGCAAGCAACAGTTCCAGGGTTGGAATGCCCTTGAGTCTGTGCAAACCTACTAATTTGCAAGTTTTAAGGGTTTTCACTAACTCTTCTCTAATATTTTCCCATACTGAGAAAGGTTGGAAATGTACTCCTGACAATGGCAGACATAAAACTTCTTCCAGGGTGGGGAAAAAAAGTGGTTCGAGGGAAAAGTGAACTTGCAAACACTTGCATTTTCACATGAAAAAATCTAAACCTGTATATTTCCTCATGCTAAAATACAGTTCACTAATATTTTCTAGGAGTACTATTTCTTGGCCTACTTCTGTAAAGTCTTCTGATTTCACGAAAAGTCGTAGATCTGCACTTAATGCAAGGACACAAGTGCACTTTTGAGACTTTATTTAATAATTGGGCTACTAATTTTATTAAATTATGCTGCGAAAAAAAGGTACCTAAAATGTTACAGTAGTTTAGCAAAATGTTTGTGCATTATTTTTGTGAACAATTTATTTTGAAAGCAAAGAATCATCAATGTTGCTTTCAAGCTTCTGCATCTAATCAGAGAGCATTCTGAGAGCAGTATGCATAGCCTCATATTGTTAAACATTGAAAACATGTGTACACATTTTTATACTGGAACCACTGTCAGTAGCACAGTCTGAGCTTACAACATCTACTTCGATCGCTCAACCTAATAATAAAGGTTTTGCATTAATGAACCATAAATTCAAGTTTGAACAGTGTTAACGCATGGACATAAATATTTCCTTAATTGCAGGCAATACCTTTCCCTGATCCATAATGTGGTACTGTAAACTAACATTCAAAGGGTTTGTGATGTAGGGAGTTGGGCCTACTTGTCCCAAGGACAAAATACACATGAAAACGTGTTGCCCTTGACCCTAAACAATATGTCCCGGGTGGCCATAGGAATTCCACATCCCTGGCACAGTGATATACGCATAAATAAATATCTCAAGTTGGATGTAAGCATGCCGAAGTACGCATGCCAAATGGAACCGTAGCACTTCACAAACGTTCAATCATTAAATTGCTAGATTAATGTGATCTTTGCGTAAACAAGAGATTAGGAGACATGCCAACAACAAATTGGGCACATCCTAAGGAGATGCGCCATTGCAGCTGCCCAAAGTAATTAAAACCTCCCACCCCCCCTCCCCCATCACAGTATGTCTCTTCATCTGCTAACTAAATACAGTAATTGCAACAAGGGGTAATGGGCTAGAACAGGCCAAAGATGACAAATTTGAAGGGCTGCTTTGTGAATCCTAACCTTAGCACTTACGACACCTTACATCAGAAATCCACTTGTCTTTCATATTATATCCACAATAAACTTCCATTTTTGTTTTTTATGGGATGGTAGCAGGAGTTGCATAGACCTACAAACTCATAAAAGGGAGATTTTCTCTGCATGTGTGTGAGATATCGGAACTCATTTTAAAAAAAAAAAAACTTTATTCAATTTTTCAAACATTAACTGAGCGGTTAAACATCATCTTTAACAACATACCTCCATCCAGTTTGTTTCCAGTTTCTATCAGAGTCCAATGCACACCTCAACATTGTATGTTTATCTATGACATAACGGCAGACTTGGCATCATGCATGTTTACGGCACCACACAATTCTCAATATTACATTTTCCTGTTGCTATCAGATCCATCGGTCTGACCATTTCCCATTGGGTTTAGTAGCTCCCTGCATAACTCCTTCCAGAGTGTAATGTCCTCGACTAGTTTCTCGTCCTTCCGGAAGGCTTTCATGGGCAATTCTTCTGCAAGAGACCACTCTCCCACATACATCCCTTATCCAGCTTACTAATGTCGGGCCCGTGTGCTCATCCAGCATACAGCCACCCTCCGTTTGGCCAGTACCAGGGTTAATTGTAACAATCTATTAGCCATTTTCAGTTTCTTGGGTTGTGGAACTAGCCCCAGGAGGCAGTGCTCTGGTTTGGCCTCCACTGGTATTCCCACCCCCTTGTGGACCCTCGCTACTATACTAGTCCGATACTGCTGAACCTCTGGACACTCCCACACCAGGTGCATAAACCCTGCGTGGGTCCTATTACATCTAGGGCATTCATGTGGACAAGTGACATCTATACGATGGAGCCTAACGGGGGTCATGTACACCCCCTGCAAGAAGTTATAATGCAACAGTTTTAGGCGGGCATTACAGGACACCTTAATTGTTAATTCACATGCCCTCGCACAGCTTTTTTCTGGCAGTGGAGACTGTAGGTCCTCATTCCATGCCTTAAGGGCAAGGGATCCAGAGTCTACCCTCATAGCTTTATAGAGCAGTGAAACCAGCCCTCGCCCACTGCCGCATGTACGCAGTATATCAAGAGTCTCAGTAGTCTGAGACATATTTGGATACGTGGGCCACGTGACCCTGACCAGTTCTACCAGGCCCGCATATTGGAGATACTGCCCCTGTCCCAGATCAAACCCTTTGCGTGCCTGCTCAAAAGTGATGAAGGTGTAGTGTGTGTATAAATCTGCCAGAACCATACATCAGCCCTCACTACCAGCCTGGAAGGACATACTCTCTACCATTTTTCGCTCTGGGGTCAGATGCACAACTCCCGGTGGAACAGAGCATGCCCAAGCACCCGTTCCACAAACTTTTGCCATATGAATGCAGTTTGTTTGACTGTGTATGGTAGATCTGCACTCGCACGTGCCCCCCTCCATCAAAATGATGGGTAAATTCTATGGCTGCACCTGACCACTGAGTAGGAGTTTTTCCCAATTATCACCCTTGTCTAACAATTGCGCTGTATGCTGAAGGTGTGCTGTGTAATAATATAGGTCTAACCTGGTGCCCCCACTCTTTGTAGCGCTTAGAGAGGACCTGTAGCGCTACTCTGCAGCGTTTCCCAGCCCAGAAGAGAGATATCAATTTTGATTTCAATTGTCTAAATACCTTCGTGGGGATATTGCATAGCGAGTTTTGCAAGGCGTAAAGACAACGAAGCAGCACCACCATCTTTGCCATGACTATTCTGCCCATTAAGGACAGCGTCAGCATGTTCCAGAATGCTACTGAATGTTTCAGGGACTCAAGTACCCAAGTCATGATCAGATGAAGTACTTGTGCACGACCTGTACATCTAGGTACCGGAAGTGGTCCATCTCCCATCTCAATCCCAATTTGGGCAACTCTTTTAAGCCATGTTCTCTCAGCCCTGCCAGGGGAAACACCAAAGACTTTCGCCTGTTAAGTATCAATCCTGAATATGTTGCGAAGTGATCTAACAACTGTAGGAGTATCGGAATCGCCTCACGCGAGGATGCAAGGTGAGTGGTGAGTGAGTGGTGTCCAAAACTGCCAAATCTATATTTTTAACCTGTGTGAACCAAACTGCTTGTGTCCTATACTGTTTTAATTAGGTGACAGCCTTTTTTTTGCACTGACCTTTTTTAAACGTTTTAACGTTTTATTTGTGTTGCCAACATTGCTGCTGCTGCACTTTGTCACTTTTTGGGGGGCGATAGCTTGGTGGTAAGAGTATTCCGGCGGGTCGCAGTCCCCGGTCCGTCACGGCATACTAGTGCAGATTGTTGCGGAGGGACAGACGCGACTCCGCCCATTTCCCACAGTACTTCCGGTGCGGGGGGCATATGATGGGCGAGACTCGGCGAGACTCGGCGGCCGCGCAGCGGACGCGCGCAGCGGGCGTGCCTAAGGCAAGCCCGTCTGCGCCCGTCCGCGTCTGGAGCGCGGCCAGCGCCAGCCACGATGCTGGGATTGCTAGAATGAGCCATTTCTGGTGGTCACGAGAGCGTCTCCTAAGCCTTCAGGGTGATGTTTGTAGGAGGGCGCATCAGCTCGACTTGGCTCGCTCCCCATTGCCACACTATTGTATAGAATGCGGTCAGTCGCTGTTTCAAAGTAAGGTAGACAGGGCGGGGCAGGCTTCCCAGGGTTCTTTGCCCGATCGGAGGTCCTTACTCAGTTTAGGGTTAGCTAATTGCAGATCATTACCTAAACATGCTGAGGAGATCTGGAGTAAGGTTCTGAGGTCCTAGGATCCCAAGTCCCGGAGAGTATTGCTTAATTCAAAAAAAATAATTAATTCACAATAAATTAAAATAACTTGTTCACTATAATTTTGTAACGATTTGATATATCTAGATTTATCTAGAGACACGAGTTCCTTTGTTTGAAATCACGCCCTACTTTATTTTTTCGAAACACAATTTCTACTCACTGGGAGTGGTCACTCTAACCTCTCATAGCTCACTGAATTCCTTCTTTTATGATTAAATTTCTTTTTGTCCTTTCTTTCCCTTGCCCCCGTACAGCCTTGAGAAAGCCCCGGCCTCAACTGAGCCCAGGGGGCGAAACACGTGTTGGCTGTTCACGTTCAATTGATTTTCTATGTTCATTCAAATTATGAATAAAAAGAACCTTCTGTTTTTACCAAAAGCCTGAACATGGTTCATTATAAGAGAGAGGGGATTTGACTCACTACTATAAAGATGCTGAGGAGATCTGGTCAATTTTAACTGAAGAGAATTGGGATGCCCTGTTCCTTACAGAAACCTGGCTGAGCGCTGACGCAATGACATCGATCTCCTTAGCTACCCCGCCAGGGTTCAAAATATGTTTTGCTAATCGCGAAGGGGGAAAAAGAGGTGGGGGGGGTGGCGATTATCTTCAGAGACTCCTGGGAGCATGTGTCCTCTGCCTCGCTGCTCCTGCATGGTATTGAAGGCTTACATTTTTGCTTCCAGATTACCCCCGCATTTGCCCTAGCTGGCATTCTTATTTATAGACCGCCTGCGTGTGCAGCAACCGCCTTGCAGTCTCTATGTGATCTGATTGCCCAAAAATCAGTGGTCTATTTGAATTTTCTGGTTTTGGGTGATTTTAATTTACATGTAGACGACCCAGATTGCGTACAAGCGGCGCAACTTGTGTCTTCTTTAGAGGGGGCTAACCTTCCACAAGGGGTGCTTTTTCCGACACACATGGCGGGTCATACTTTAGACCTTATTTTCTCGAATATTAAAAATACTGAAATAGGGTCCCTACTTCCATTGACCTGGTCGGACCACTCCCTAATCCCCTTTTCAATTACCCTCCCGATTGTTAAGCTATAAAAAAATATCCAGATGGTGCAAAAAAGAGACTGGAAGAAACTGTCGGTGGAATCTCTAAGCCCCATACTGAGGGAGAGTCATCCTCAGCTGTCCCACGACCCCAATCTGGATGCAGTAACTCTGCACCAATGGATTGGGGATGCAATGGAAGTTGCTGCACCAATTAGAATGGGGAAACCCGCTAGATGCTCACCCTCGGCGCCTTGGTTCTCTGCGTCCCTGAAAGAACAAAAAATTAACTGTAAAAAACTGGAACGCCAATGGAGAGCAGCCTACTGTGATGTAGCCAAAGTGGTTTATAAAAAAGCGATAAAAGAACTTCATAAGGCTTTAAAAGTTGCCAGACGAGATTACCTTGTAGCACGCATTCAGAATGCGGACCACTCAGGCACAGAAGTTTTTAAAGTAGTTCAATCCTTTTTTAAACCTAAGGCTAGTGAATTGGAGGTTACAGCTTCTGTAGAACGATGCGAAAAAATTGCTACCTATTTTGACGACAAAATCTTTAAAGTTTATGACTCTTTTACTCCCTCCGAGGCCACTGCAAAATTGGAAACACCTGCAGATGGTGGCGGGAGGGCAACACTCTTAAATTTTACCCAGCTTTCGCATCAGGAGGCATTAGCAGTAATACTAAAATGTAGGTCGGGCGCACCAGATGATCCCTGCCCTCCAAAGTTTTGGAAAATGTTAGTCCCATCTCTGACCGAGGGCCTTCGCCATATTTGGAATACCTCCTTAGAGACAGGTATCTTTCCCGACTCCTGGAAACACGCAACTCTCCTTCCTCTGAAGAAGAAAGTTAATGGTGACCCAGATGACCTTAGCAACTTGAGGCCCATTTCCCTGCTCCCCGCCCCAGGTAAGATGTTAGAGAAAATGGTTCAAGGTCAACTGACCTCTTTCTTAGAGCGGAACCGAGTTCTACATGACACTCAATCTGGCTTTCGGGCAGGTTTCAGTACTGAGACTGCTCTTCTTGAGGTGGCAGAGTCGGTAAAATGGACATTGGATTCAGGAGCATCAGCATTGCTGGTGCTCCTGGACCTGTCCGCGGCCTTAGATACGATAGACCATGGCATCTTGGTCCAGACACTACAAGATGCGGGGCTTGGTGGGACGGTGTTAGCTTGGGTACAATCCTACCTAAGTGGGCGCTCCCAGAAAGTTGCTCTTCAATCATATGCTTCGAAACCTAAGCAAATCAAACGTGGCGTACCTCAGGGTTCAGCTCTAAGCCCCCTGCTGTTTAAGGTCTACCTAGCTCCGCTTTTTACTCTTATCGCCAACTGGGGTGTCAAGGCGATCTCGTACGCCGATGACACCCAGCTGGGTTTTCCATTTAAGGAGCGGTCAAGAGATACTTTCAAGAATTTAAGGGCTGCCTTCAAGATATAGCATGCTGGATGAATGCTAATAAGTCAAAGCTCAATGCCGGAAAAACTGAAGTTTTGTTTTTGGGCAAGGGCTCAGCTCCAGATCCAGCACTGTGGTGGCCATCAGTGATGGGGACACCACCAATACCTGGCTCGTGCACCAGGAATTTGGGTGTGAAATGTGAGGCAAATTTCTCCTTCTCTGCTCAAATTAAGCAGGTGTCAGCTGGCTGTTTTAGTACTTTGAAAAATTTGCGGAAGATCCTGCACTTTTTACCAGAGGACTGCCGGAAATCTATAGTACACGCTACAGTCACGTCCAGGCTTGACTATGCTAATAGTCTGTATCTTGGTCTACCTAAATATGCCATAGGACGTCTCCAGATGATTCAGAATGCGGCTGCGAGACTGGTGTTACAAATACCTTTTAAACATCATGTCTCTCCGTATTTACAGAAGCTCCACTGGTTGAAGGTGGAGAAGCGAATCCAATTTAAGGCCATGATTCTGGAGTATCGGGCCCTAAAGGGAAACTGTCCTAACTACCTGAAGCAAAGATTAAGTTTATATAAACAAAATCGGGTGTTACGTTCAAACTCTCAGATGCTGCTGCAAGTCCCTCGCTTTGCGAAGGCTCGCTTGGGAGGGAGGACTTTCACAGTGGGTGCAGCATCCTTGTGGAACACCCTACCAGAGCTCCTGCGGAAGGTAAATACTGAATCTAGCTTTAGAAAAATACTGAAAACATGGCTCTTTTAGGCCCTTGGCCTTTTGGTCACTACTCAGCTGTCTCTAGCGCCGGGACACCCCTATTTGGGGTAGCCGCGCGCTTTATAAATCGCACTAAAAATAATAATGCAACGTAGAACAGTGCATCGTCCGCAGACAGCGAGATGAGGAGTACCATTCCCTATTTAAATTTCCCAGCAGCCTAGATATCGTCTGGCCCATACCGCCATCGGCTCTATGGTCAAAGCAAAAAGCAATGGAGACAGGGGGCACCCCTGCCATGTGCCTCGCCCCAGTAACCACTGCACAGATCTTGTTTGGCCCAGTCGCATCCTGACACTTGGTTCCGTGTACAATATTCTAACACACCTGCAGAATTGTGGTCTGACCACAGATATTCCCAGTACCTCCAGCAGGTATCCCCAGCCGAACATATTGAATGCTTTTTCGAGATCAATGGAAACCAGCACCATCTTCTCGGGGACTGCCCGGGTCTTGTGCATTACATGTCCTAAGCGCCATATGTTCATGGATGTGCTACGGCCCGGGATAAACCCACACTGATCCTCGTGAGCTAGATACCACATGTGTGGACCCGGGCTTTTGGCCAGCACTTTACATACAATTTTGACGTCAGTGTTGATTATCGTCAGCGGCTGGTAGGCCGCTGGGTCCTGACTGTCCCCGCCCGGTTTAGGGATCATACAAATTTCACCCTTGCGCATTGTTGTGGGCAATATCTGATTCTCAAAGGATTCATTAAGTGTCTGTAGTAATGGTTGGACTAACTTTGCTGTGGTAATATTCAATCGGTAGCCCATCAACCCCCCGGAGCCTTAGCCTTGGATATGTCTCCTACTGCCTCCACTATCTCTTCTTCAGTTATCTGCGCTTCCAGCTCTAACCGGGCTCCTTCAGATAGCTTCCTCAATTGGAGGCCCTCCAGAAATGGAGTATAGGACTCAGATCTGACCGACAGGTTAGCCGTATACACTTTCTGCAAATGCTGTTAAAACAGTTCCAATATACCTGTGTGATATCGGTACTCATTAATCTGATATAGCTTTCCTACTAAACATGCCCAATTAGGCAACATTTAAATATACACAGGAGGAGAGAACCTCGCTGAGAAACAAGGTATACAAGAGGCTAACGGAAAAATTAGGGGATACCACAGTAAAAATGGACGACCTCCAGATCATAACACTAACTCCTCCTAAAGGATAATAAACACATATACGCAGCAGAAAAAGATGGGGTGTTTCCTAAATCTTTTAGCATGTATCAAGGAAAAGGTGTCCGAAGTAAGCCAGCCTGATGGAAATATCTTAATATGTGGCGCTTTAACTGCAAGTTTGGCAAATGGGAAGTTCATGATGAATCAACAATCAAACTCAAAAGAAGCATATGGGATCACAACTCCAAGTCATGCTTTTCCAAAGGCAGCTGCAAAAGGTAAGCATCTGGCCCAACCCTGCTTTAATGGGGGAACTAATATCAGCATAAAATTCCTATGTAAATGACAACCACAATGTACCAATGTACAATGCTCGGTGGGCCCAAGCTGTAATTGATTACATCTTATTGAAGGCAACAGATTGGGATAGTATTGAAAACCTGAATGTACAGTGGAGGTTAGAGGGCGACCACAACCAATTAAAGTTAGAAATCAAGCATAGCAGACATCAAACCAAGAGAAATCCAAAATCTGAAGACTCTCTGGTATTTTGGAGCACAAGTAAGGATAAGATGGAACCCCGGGACCGGGAGTCAAATGTAACAGGTTGGAAAGCTGAACCATACGCGGTCACCCTTCAATTATCCATCTTGGAAAGCCAAACCGAGAATAATAAACTGTCTCAGAATGTCGAACTATTGAATGCATATATTGATTTGTATAGCGTACTAGTCACCCGAGAGGGTAAACAGGTGTTTGCCTGGACTAACCAATTGTTTCTAGAGGATTCACTTTTAAGAAGAAAACTAAAACTAATACCAGCCTCAGTAACCGAGGGTTTGACGAAGATCATAAGATCAAAACAATGGAGCTTCAGACACTGGTTCACAGTAACTCAGCAAGGGACAAAATCAGGGCAGCAATATCTCGCAAGAAGGCCCTAATTCAGATGAAAAAGGCTGATAACATGAACGCGAAGTGGCTAGAAATTAAAAAAGCTGCAATGAAAAAGGATATAAGGGCCTTATGGCTACAAATAGGAGATGGTCTAGGGGCCAGGAAAAAACATTCGGAATCAAATATTACTGGAGAGGCCTGGCTAACCTACTTCCCTGCAATGTTTATTCTACACCAGATGGAGCAGACAACAAATATTTTGAAGATGAAGAACAGGAATGTTTGGCTGGTCCTTGGGTCTGAGATCTTCAGTAAACAAAAAGTGAGGGAAGCAATGGTCGATCTAAAAAAAGGGGAAAGCCCCTGGACCAAACCTGATACTTCCAGAGGTCTTTCTCTCTGACCAAGATTGGTAGGCAGGCATTTTTTAAGAGCCATTGCCCCTCCTGGTTAAAATAATTACAGTCCCAATCCACAAGAAAGGCCAATCCACAAGAAAGGCCAGAAGAATGACCTGAAATCTTTTAGGACAATCAGCCTAATAGACATCAAAATTAACATATTTTCAAAAATGATTCTATGGTGACCAGATAACTGGATCACCAAAGAATATTCTTTCCCCCCATTAAGGTGTGTTCAGAGACAGTCTTTAAACTATCAACCAGATATTTACACTCTTTCACATTATTAATAAATTCTGTGTCTGGACCTTTCCAGCAGTTTTTAACTAAACAACTCAAAAACTATCTTTGCCTTGTTGCACAGGGTAACGGTCAACCAAAATCCACCAATGAACAGTCTAGGATGTCCACAAAGGTGGGATACCCCTGATTAACTTACTCTTTCCTTTCCTGCTTCCAGCAGTTAAGTACACATTTTCCTTATCGCATTTTATTTTTTATATACAATTTTATTGATTTAAAAAAAGCGAAAGAACAATACAGCACATTTGCAATACCATTAAACAATAATGATTGTAAATTCCATGGGGTTTTCAGCATAGATATCAATCCATAGTCCCCAAAAGCACATACAGGTGAATTAGAAAGGATAAGGCGAAAAAAATAAAAAAGAATTCCCTTAATCTATCTGGCCCAGCCATTTGCCCCAAATCGTGCAATACTCGGACGGGCAACCTCTGGCCTCGTAGAGAAGTTTCTCCTGCACTGTGCACCAGTCCACCCCTCCGCACCACTTGGTTATGCTAGGCGGGGTTGGGTTTTCCAGGCGGCAGCGATATCCCTCTTGGCCACCATCATGGCCGTGCCCAGGAACAGTTGGTCAACTCTAGACCCATCCAACCCATCTGTGACCCCCAGGAGTGTGTTTAGAGGGTTATGTGGAACCTTCCATCCCAAGACCTCAGAGAGTTCTGTTTTTAGTGCTTCCCAGTATGGGGCAAGATGGAGGCATGCCCACACCATGAGGGAGAAATCAGCCAGGTCGTGGCCACAGCGTGTACATGACAGAGTCGGATGTACGCCTGCCCTGCAGAGGAGATTTGGGGTATGGTAGGCCGCGTGAAGATAGAACAGTTGGACTAGGCAATGTCTGGCTGAATTGGTTATGGTTTGGGGCGCCATCAAGGCATCCCTCCAGTCTTTCTCCTCAAGTGGGCCCACCCAGGTCTCCCATTGACTCCTGAGCTGGTCTAGGATGTTTGGGCTGTTATTAATTAGGGATCGATAGATACGCGATACCCCTCCCTTCCCCAGGTTTCCCATCATGGTCTGTGCTTCCGGGGGGGGCTGTGTTGTGGAAGTGTCGTGCCATTTGATAAGTGTGCAGTAAGGGCATGACGTAGTTGCCCGGCTCGCCTCAGGGTGGTACTGGACGGCAAGACATTCGTCTTTACGGATCCCGTGGCGGCCTGGGGCTCGTTTGAATCGGCCCGAACGGGAGCAGCGGCGCATGTGGACGAGGAGGGACCGTCGGGGACCCGAGCGAGGGCCCGCCGCAGCAGGCGCAACAGGACACGGACAACAGGGGTTCGATCACCGGGAGCGTCTCAGACGGCGCTGGAGCGGCGGGCCGCGTTGCAGGCGGTCTCTGTGATTTCAGGGGCCGCGACCTCCCAGCGAGGACTCGGGCTCCAAGAGGGGCTCGGAGGCCTCCCTGTCGGATGGCCCCGGAGAGGATGCGGAGCTGCTGCCGGACGTGACCCCAAGGACGGCAGATGAACTGCTGGACGCTTGAAGGAACTGGGACTTCCCCGGGTGCAGTAAGAGGCGCAGAGCGGGAGCTGTGTGTATGCGGGGTGGAGGGCCCTGAACTGGCTTTGCGGGGTTGGGAGTGTGATCGGTACTTGCTGATGCCTTGCGGTCCGGGGATAGCTGCTGGGGGGGCCCCGGGATGGGGAGATCGAGAGAGTTGAGGGGGCGAGGAACACCGGGGGGGGGAATTGCAGGGACTGGGCGCGGATGCACAGCAGGGGACAGTCGACCGGCCCGTCTGGTGCAGAGCCACCACCTCACCCTCACGGACAGTGTGAGACGCTGGTGGCTACCAGAGTGTTAGATAGTGTTTGGGGTGGTATTTGGATGGGTAACTGCAGTTTAGCACCTGTTCTGGGGAGGGGAGGGCGTGTGGGGAGTTGGGGAGTTGGGGGGTTTCAGGGGAATGTCAGTGTGCCTCGGAGGGTTGGAGAAGAGTGGTTGGTACGGCGATGGGATGGGGACCCCACCTGAACTGCGAGTCCTGACCTGGAATGTAAGGGGGCTCACCTCTATGGGGAGGAGATATAAAGTCCACGCCTACCTGGTGCGGAGAGGGATCCAGGTAGCCTTCCTCCAAGAAACCCATTTAGATCGCGAGGAGGGGAAGGCGTTACAGCGGCGCTGGCGAGGCCAACTATTCTATACTACCTTCTCCAAGTTTGCCCGAGGGGCCCTGATATGGGTTAGAGCGGGAGTCCCTTTCCAGCCGCTGGCGACACTGGTGGACCCGGAGGGCAGGTTTGTAGCAGTGCAGGGGAGACTAGATGGGAGGGACATGGCCTTATGTAGTGTGTATGCCCCTAATGTAGACCAGGCCGCCTTCTTTTCCAGACTGTCGGGGCAGCTCGCGGCCTATTTGACGGGGACGGTGGTGTTGGGGGGGATTTTAACTCAGTGGTAGATGTTGAGCTGGATAGGTCCCACCCGCCCCTGGCACAATCGGTGGTCCGTAGGGTGGCTAATAGCAGGCGCGCTTGGCAGGACACATGGGGGTTGGTAGACACATGGCGGACGCATCATCCGAGGGATAGGGATTACTCCTTCTACTCAGCCCCCCACGAGTTGTATGCCCGCTTGGACAGCATATTGTGTTCCCCGGATGCCCAGACTCTGATGCGACACAGTGAGTACTTGGCTAAAACCATCTCGGACCATAACCCTTGCATGGGGGTGCTGCAGTGGTCTAGACAGCGGCAGGCGATACCCACTTGGCGCTTAAACCCCTTGTTGCTGGAGGACCCGGTTTTCCGGGCTGAGGTTAGCGGCTGCATAGAGCAGTAATTTAGGACTAACGCGGATACGGCGTCGACCCGGGCAGCGGAGTGGGACGCATTCAAGGCAGTGGTCCGGGGAGTTTGTATATCATCCACCGCTGGCGTGCGGAAGACTTTGTTGAAGGAGGTAGCGGGGCGGAGGCCCAACTGCGGACGGCTGAGCGCGCGCATCAGGCGGGGGAGGGCGAGCTACCTGCGGTTGTGGAGGCACGGGAGGGCGTGGCGGTGTGTATAGAGAAGCTTCGCTGCTTTGATCATAAGGAATACCTTACCCGGGCGCATGCGGAACGGGACAAGGTGGGGTCTCTTTTGGCATGGTTGGCGTCCCCGACGGCCCGCGGTACACCTATACTGTCTCTGGTCGAGGCAGGGGGGGTCCCGGTCTATTCTCAGGAGGAGATTAATAGGCAGTTCGCCAGTTATTACGCAAGGCTGTATGACAGCACCATGCGGGGAGAACCTGAAGGTTTAGCTGAGTTTCTGGTGGCGGCTCGCCTGCCCCGGCTGGACCCGGAGAGCGAGAAGGACCTCGGGGGTGCTATCACCCTGGGCGAGATTCGTGCAGCAATTAAGCAAATGGCCAGGCGAAAGACCCCGGGGGTAGACGGACTGCCCATCGAGTTCTATGCGGCTTGCCCAGATTTGCTTGCGCCGCAGCTGCAAGTCCTTTACGGAGAGGCTTGGCGACTTGGGCGCTTACCAGCCTCCGCTCGAGAGGCTATTGTGGTGCCTCTGCTGAAACCAGGAGGGGAGGCTGGCGCGCGCACGGCATACCGCCCGCTCTCCATGTTGATGGTGGACTACAAAATCCTGAGCAAAATCCTGGCGTCGCGCCTGTTGACTCATATGACCGCCTTGATCCATCCAGATCAGGCGGGCTTTATCCCTCGACGTAACACGGCCACGTCGGTGCGACGTTTGTTACGGGTGATTGAGCTGGACCGGGACCTATATCCGGAAGCCTGCACTCTGTCGGTCGATATTGAAAAGGCCTTCGATAGTGTGGAGTGGCCCTATTTATACCGAGTGCTGCGGGCTTTTGGCCTGGGGGACGGCTTTGTACGCTGGACCACCTTGCTCTATAATGAGGCCACGGCCCGGGTGAAGACGGGGGTTACTATCTCGGCCTCCTACCCGGTGCGGAGGGGAACGAGGCAGGATTGCTCGCTCTCCCCCTTATTGTTCGCCCTGGCTATTGAGCCGTTGGCGGCGCATGCCCGGCTGGGGCGTTCCTATGCTGGAGTTCACCTAAGGGGGGATGCTCACTATATCTCCCTGTATGCTGACGATCTGCTGATGTTTCTGGCGGATGCCGAGGGAGCGCTGAGTGGGGCGACTGCCTTGTTGGAGGCCTTTGGACGCCTCTCAGGGCTCAAGGTCAACTGGGGCAAGACATGCTTGTTCCCGCTGGGACCGGGCCCCCCAGTCACTGGGACTGGTCCGATGGGAGGGGGGCTGCCTGCGGTATCTGGGGGTTAATATATACCACACCCAGCAGGACTTGCTGGAGGGGAACATTGGCAGAGCCATTCGCGGATTGCGGGGCAGCATGAGTTTCTGGAGTACACTCCCGCTTTCGTGTGCCGGGAGGGTGGCGCTGTTGAAGATGGTGGCGTTGCCACGACTCCTCTATTACTTTCGCACCCTACCTATATGGGTGCCGGCGTCGTACTTCCAACGGCTTAGGGCGATGTCCACGGGCTTCATTTGGGGCTCCGGGAGAAGGCGGGTGGCGTTGACCACCCTGCGGCGGCCGAGGGCGGAGGGGGGCCTGGCAGTCCCGGACTTCGAGTGGTACTATCTGGCGGCCCAACTCCAGTGGCTTACGCAGGCGGTTGCCAGAGAATACCGGGGCCCGGAGGGCCCACAGGGCAGGCTGATTCCGCGACATGTGCTAGCCTTCATAGTCTTACAGCAGAGGCTGGACCTTGACCTGCTCACGTTGGAAGAGCGTACACTCCGGCTGTGTTGGAACCGATGCCAGAGGAGGGCGGCGATAACTCGCCCC
The DNA here is from genome assembly GCF_964204655.1 of Triturus cristatus. Lineage (NCBI taxonomy): Eukaryota > Metazoa > Chordata > Amphibia > Caudata > Salamandridae > Triturus > Triturus cristatus. The sequence continues at coordinate 448,600,333 of NC_140580.1, forward strand.
TATGCCCCGGAGATTCCTTTGGGGATGTGTACGGCGTTCCCGCATGGAGGCGATTGGTCTGGGCTGGCTGTTTGGGAGGAGTTGGGTGTGCAGATGGTGGGTGACTTATTCCGGGAGGGGGTGCTGCTGCCGTTCCAAGAGTTGCAGGACTCCTATGGGCTCCCACGTGGGGACTTCTTGCTTCACGCGGCCCTGGTAGCGAGCCTTCAGCGGCACTGGAATGCGGGGCTCTCGGAGCCGCGGTCGCTGCGGGTTGCCAATATGTAGTGATGGCAGCGGGGACGTCCAAGGCCATTACTTGCCTATACCGCAGGCTGGCGATGGAAGGCTTGCCGCCTCTTGCCACCTTGAGGGGCAAGTGGGAGTTGGACCGTGAGAAACCGATCCCCGAGACTACCTGGTCCACGCTGGTGCGGCGGGCCTGGAAGGGAACGCGCAATGCCCGGTTCCAGTTGGTGCAATTTTTCACGTTGCACAGGGCGTATTTGACACCGGTGAAAATATTGCAATTTTTTGGGGGGGCGCACTCGCAGTGCCCGCGGTGCGGAAGAGAGGGCGCTGATTTTCGTCACATGTTTTGGTCCTGCGTCCAGCTGGGTGATTATTGGGCAGAGGTCATGGATTGCCTTAATCAGGTGACGGACCGAGCTATTGACCCGGACCTGGGGGCCTGTTTGCTGCTTTGGTTCCCGCACACCCGCCGGACGAAGGTCACTAGCAAGTTTTACGACTTAGGATTGATAATGGCCAAGAGGGAACTGACTATGCACTGGAAGTCCAGGACGGGGCCTAGCTTCTTGCGATGGAGGGCGGCCTTTGTGCGTTGGGCGGGGGCTGAGGGTGCGCTCCGGTTGCAATTAGCTCTTCGGCGTGATGACGAAAAGGCGTTGGCGACGGCCCGGGCGTGGGAGGCGCTGGTGGTGGAACTTCAGGGGCTGATGGCTGACAATGGGGTAGAGGGGGACACATCTGGCGGGCAGGAGGAGGTGGTGAATGGGGAGTAGAAGGGGAGTAGTAGTGATCGCTGGCAACGAGGCTGTGGCTAAGTGTAAGGGAAAGACATGGATTTCTAGTGGAGGGCGAGTACCCATGTCTGATTTATGGCAGGGAAGGGGCACATCGGGAGCGAGGTGAAAGACAGGAGGCACACTGACATGGGGTGGGGAGGGAGGGGGGAGGGCCGGTATCGGCCGGAAGCTCATTCTCCCGGTTGTTGGCTGGTAACTTTATGTGTACTAAACATTCTTTGGCCGTGGAGGGAGCGGGCTTGTACTGTGTTGTTGCTATGAAAACAATAAAAAATGTTTCAACAAAAAAAAAAAAAAAAAAAGGGCATGACGTAGTTGTAGATATTTATAGAATTGCGAAGGGTGGAGTGAAAATCGAGTCTGCAGCTCTTGGAATGAGCGTATGTGGTCTCCAACCCATGTCTCCTAGTTATGAGATACCAATCAAGTCCCAGGCCCGGAACCCCTTCAACTCACTCACCTCTCTAAGACAGGTACCCCCACCAGAGTGGTGTCTGCTAGGTTAGTTTGTTCGTCCATTGGGTGTGGTGCAGAGAAGCGTGCCAAGCCAACAGAACTGATTTTGTCACCACCGGCAGTGTCCTGGGAATCAGGGCCCCCGTACAACATTGTTTGAATCGTGAAGTCCCAGGTCGCTCAGTTCAATTCTGTATGCCGGGTCGAACCAGCCCCAGTTAAAGCAATCGTGTAGGGTGAGCAGGCGGGTTGCTACATAGTATAAATATAGGTTGGTCATGCCCATGCCCCCGTCAAAGGGTGGGATCTAGCAGCGGGCAAGAGCCACTCGCTGCCTCCTCCAGCTCCAGAGGAACTTAGTGGCGAGACTGTCCAGCTCCTTGAAACAGGACCGAGAAAGGTGGAACATGGTGTTTTGGACAATGTATAGAAACCGGGGAAGAATCATCATCTTAAAAAGGGTGATTCTCCCTAGGGAATTAAGCGGCAAGGTCTGCCACCTTCGGAGATGCTCTCCAGCACTTCTCACTAATGGGGTAATTTTGAAATACCATGCTAATTCGGGGAGTAGTGCGATCCAAATGACCAAATATTTAAACGATTGCCGCCCGAGGGGTATTGTTGACTGCCAATCGAAACAGTCCCGTGATAGGTGAAGGGGGACCAAGGTTGACTTATCTGGGTTTAGGTGGGTTTAGGTGGAGGCCGGAGACCTGCTCAAAGGAGTGTAGTATTTGGAGGAATCTGGGACCAGATTGAGCAGGCTCCGCGAGGAAGACCAGGACATCATCTGCATATAAAGTGATCTTGTCCTTGTTGGAGCCTTGCCACTTCCATCCTTGAATCTGGTCATCCGACCAGATAAGACAAGCCAGGGGCTCCATCGCCAGGGCAAAGGGGAGGGGCGAGAGGGGGCAGCCCAGTCTCGTGCCCCTTCCAATCAGAAACATCTGCGAGAGTGCTCCATTGATGAGCACCCATGCCCTGGGTCTGGAATACAGAAACTTAAACTGCGTAAATGTTGGCCCAAGCCCATTTCAACCAGCACATCCTCTAAAGTGCCAGTCGACGGAGTCAAAAGCTTTTTCGAAATCAATACGTAGGAGTGCTAGGTATGGAGGTAGCGAGGGCCAGGTGGAGGCATCGGAAGCAGTGTCTCATACCCCCGTGTCGGCATGAAGCAGCACTGGTCTGGATGGATCCGTTTGGCGAGGTGAGGTCTTGAGCGTTGGGCTAGAATAGTGACATATATTTTGATCTCTGTGTTGATTGGGGAGATTGGTCAATAGTCTGCACAGTTTGGTGTAGGTGGCTGGTGTTTGGGGATGACCACAATAGTCGCTGCATCGGTTTCCGTGGAGGAATGATCCCTTTTCAACGTCCTCTTTAAATAATTCAGATAGATGAGGGACCAGTATGTCGCGATACACGGCATAGTATTCTTGAGGGAAGCCATCGGGGCCTGGCGTTTTACCCAATGCAATTCGCGATGTAGCCTTGTAGATACAGCCAACGGACCTTCAGAGCAACTTAGCAGACTCCAGAGAGATTTGTTTGATCTCTACTCTCAGTAGTGTGAGCTGCTGTGTTTGGGGTCTATCCCGCGCATGCCATGCGTGCACCTTGAGGCGAGTCGCTCCAGCCTCGAGGAGGGTGATCCGACTATCTTGGGCCGAGCGCTGGCGCTTGAGGTGGCCTTAGGTGAAGCCATGGATGGTGGCCTTACCCGCTTCCCAGAGAGTACCCAAGAAGGGTAAGAGCTGCAGTTGGAGAAAGAAGAATTGCCGAAGCTCCACCTCAATTGTCTTTTTTAAGACCTTGTCTTGCAGGAACCAAACATACATCTTCCACATAGTGATCCATGAGGCCCCGTGGGAGGATAGTGATTTCCTTGATTCTCTAGCATTCTGGGGCCGGCATGACGATCAGGTCTATTCACAAGTGTGTGTGTGGTGCGCCGCGGAGGTGTGAGTGTATTGCCTGTAACTCAGATTACAAGTCCTATAGACATCGCAAACGCCCAAGGAGCTAGCCTAGTTGGTCAGATGTTTGGCCTATAGTGTTCTCGGGCAGAGGGTATCCCTGTGGTGTCAAGCTTCGGCTGAGTGCCCCTGCCTCGCCCTACTGGGTAAGGTGGCGGCAACCCTGGAGATTGATCCAAGAATGGGCACTTTTCTCCAAAAATATATTAGGAACTCAAAGAAGGGCATTGATCGATCCTGGAAATCTTGCCAAGATAAATTATTTCTGGCCCTATTACTAAAATCTTGGAGCTGTCAGAGAAGATGAAAGCCAAATTTGAGGTTTGCAGGGGCTTCTGGACAAGAAGTAAATTGGGGGATCAACACAAGCCACACCTCCCTGGAATCCCCCAGATGTCTAGTTTTCAAAAATGCCTGGGTTTAGTAGGTTTCCCTGGATGGCCGCTGAGTGCGGGAACAAATATTCATGCTTCTCCCTTGTAAAACCATGTTGTTTTGTGGGAGATAATTTTGTTGTCTCCACAATACGTGTAGGGCTCTTTCCCTGTGGTGGGAACTTGGCCCACCCACACAAGAGAGGCGCCACTTTTCTCAGGAGTCTTGGGGGAACGCTGGGTGGTAGGACATTTTTAACTGCCTGCATTTCCAGAACTTTTCCTCACAGGAATGCAAGAAAAATGAGTTTTATTTAGGCAAAGTTTGAAATTTGCATGGGATTCTGGCAAAAAAAATACTGGTGAGAGCCACAAGGTTATCCCACCCTGAACTCCCCCGGAGTCTCGTTTTCCAAAATGTGCTGGTTTGGTAGGTTTCCCTAGGTGCCAGTTGAGCTGGAGTCCAAAATCAACAGCTACCCACATTGCAATAAACACAATGTTTTTCAGTGGAAAAACGTGAAGTGCCTATGTTGCGTTTGCCTCCCTTTCACGTCACAGCCACTTGGCCTACCCACAGAAGCGACGCACCGTTTTTTTATGGAGACTTGGGGAAAGCTGGGTGGTAGGAAATTTGTGGTTGCCTGCAGATTCCAGGACTTTTCCTCCCAGAAATGCAAGGAAAATGTGTTTTCAGGCAATGTTTATGCTCTGCATGGGATTCTGGGTAAAAAATTTTTTTTTTAAAACACTGGAGAATGCCACGCAAGTCACCCCATATTGGACTCCCCCAAGTGTCTAATTTTCAAAAATGTGCTGGTTTGGTAGATTTCATTGGGTGCTGGCTGAGCTGGCATCTTCTAGAACAAGCATTGGCATAGCCAATAGGTCTCGCCTTTGGGCCCTTATAAGTGTTTAGCCATGCAACAGTTGATGTTGTTACACCAAAGATATTGTGTTGGATAACTAAACTAAGGTCCCAAGGGCGAGACCTACTGGCTATGCCAATGCTGGTCATGTTTTCTTGCTTGTGTTCCCTAGTTTTTAACGTTTTTCAACATGGGATGCGGGCTTTTTGAAGTGCTGCGTATGCCATCACTACTCGCCACCCCCTCCTTTATTCATATTTTAAAATAGCATCCTCGGTACGCTTTACAGCACTATATAATAATATGGGAATAAATTGAGGTAACGCGCCATTAAATACAAAAAAATGATACAATAACATTAAGATTGGGATTTCCTAATTATGTGCATTTAAAGGGGTTACTTTCTTGAATGGTGCAATATTATGGTAATTATAACAGCTACAAAATCCTATATGTACACGCCTTGTGGAAGGGCACACAGGTTCATTTCATTAGGCAATAGATTCCACATGTACTGTATTCTGAAGGACTGGGATTGGAGTCATGCGTTACACTGCTCACCAATACATTCATTTGTTTGGAGTTTGTGTTCAGTCTGCGTGCTCTCTGTGAAAAGAACGACTCTCTGTCAGCTTACTTAAACCGTTATGAGTCCAGGTACACCTTGGACCACCCTCTTTCAGCAAACACCATTACCAGTCTGAAGTGTCTTTGGTATTCCACACAAGAACATCCCTTTAAGAGGTTGAGCTGACACCAAGCGCTGCCTGACTTGGAGCACTACGTTCAGAGAACTCCTTTCAGGTCCCAGGGAACTTCTCTGTACACAGTGGGCTTTTAAATGCATGGTTGAAGGGGAGTTCTCAGTGCCCATCACAACTCCCTTGAATCCATCAGAGCTGTTGTGAGACTCACACCAAGGAACTGTTAAGCTCTACAGCAAAGTTAGACAGCAATTCCTTGACAGGAATGGACCGACCCGGCTTCCTTCTGGTATTCAAACAATCAATTTCTATACAGGAATCACTACATGCAATTAATCTGTTCTTAAGGGCTTGCAGCTTTAACAGATGTGGAAATAAAGCACGGCCTTCAACCAATCAGAGAACACTGCTTTTTTTAATGTATTTATAAAGCTGCAATATCGTAGAAGGGTGTGTCCTGGTGCTAGGATGGAAGAAAACAGCTTACACAAAAGCCAGATTTTCGACCGTAAATATCAGTGGGCCTTGATTACGGAGCACTCTGTGAGCAAAGCACATAACATGAAACTTTGATCGTTCTTTTACTGAGCTCCGAGGTATGTACAAAATTATGATAGATTCTGAATAAGTTGGAGGTGAGATAATGATTCCAAAGGATGACCCCGATATAAGGATGATGTTGTTGAGGAGTGATAACAGTTAGTTATACAACTGTACGTCGCACTTCAATGGGCAGGAAAGGCAAGACTTGACGGAGCAGGCACATAGACGTAAAAAAGAAAAAAGGGGGGGGGGGAGGGAACAGCATTAAATAAGAGTGGTGTCTATATATACACTCCTAGATATTTAGCAAACTCGGAGGACACGGGGAAGTGCTCAGCTCGGAAGGCCACTAGTGGAACACGCTTGGCATATATTGAAAGAGGGCCAAAAACAATATGCCCCGTTTTATCTCCATTTAATTTCAAAGAATTTGGACTCATGCACTGAGGAACTGCAGCCAGACACATATGTAAGATAAAAGCTGCAGCTGACACATTACTGCCCACGAGTGGTGCACGTACGGCAAAGAATTTAAGGAATGCGGCAGGCACAGTGCGGGGCCGTTGCTCGGTCCCGAGCTCCCTAGGCCAGGGGATAGAGAAGGCGGGACATGCACCCGCCTTTGGCCAATTGTGTGCGGTCTTTCTTAGAAAAACACACGCAAAGGCCAATAGCGTGCCAGTAAAAAATATATATATATTTTTATTTTTTTTATCTGGAGACATGTGGGAGAGCAGAATAACAGAATATTTGTTATTATCATTTGATTATCTCTACATTTGTGACTTTCAATTGTAAGCAAGTGTGTAACAGAAAAGATATTTCTAAAATGCCCTCTGAAACACATGCCAGTATGGGTACCCATATATTCGGAGATGTACAAACAACCACTGCTTCTACATGCAATATCTGGTGTACATTTCAGAACTACAGAGTTTTCCTTCATACCCTTTTCCCATTCTTTATAATTTACCATATGAATTGCTTTATAGTCGGTACACAATGAAAAACCATTGTATGGTGCGACTCAGTTATTGGCTCTGGTACCTCAGGTTCTTGGTGAACCTACGAGCCCTATATTTCTGTGCAACCAGAAGGGTCCAGCGAACACAACAGTATATTGCTTCAGAAAATCTGCCATAGTAAGAAGTTACAGATGAAAACGTTGACACAAATGGCTGTTTTTTCAAACTCAATTTCATTTCAACTGTTACTTTTTATGGGAAAGCCTTGAAGGATCTACACAAATGACCCCTTGCGGAATTCATATTTTTGTCTAGTTTTCAGAAATGTATAGGTTTCCTGGATCCACCATGGGTTTCACATCCATTTCCAACACTAACTGGAAGGAGGTTGAAAGCACAAAAAATAGGAAAATGGCCTATTTCCGAGTAAAATGCAAGAACTGTGTTAAAAAATGTTGCTGATTCAGTCTGTTCTGCAAGCTGGTGAGATTTGGACTATAGCACCGCTCACTCTTCATTGATGCCATTTGCAGGAAAAAAACAGACACTTTGTTTTGCAGCACTTATTTCCCACCCCTCTCTCAGCAGTGCTTCTTGAAGCTCTTTCTGTTTATCACATTAAAGTTCAAAAGCTAATCCTTAAAAAAAACCCTTTCTCTGTTCTGAGGCAATATCAACATGAGGTGATGAAGTCATGTTTGGTTTTGCTGATGCAAGATTAAAAAAAGCAAGAGAAGAATAAGTGCAGAGAGCAAGTGATAGGAACTGCACTTGGGGGCTCACTAAAACATTAATCCAGGAATCAGTTATGTTACACACACACTAAGAATTTCAAATACCGGAACAGAATGTATTTCATGCACAACCATTACATTCTTTGGAATCCTAGGTCGAACAGCATTAAATTAGCTACTAGACCACGTCACCTTTTTCACAAACTAAAGTTTTACAACCATTAACACCTGTGCAGCAATGTCGAACGGTGTTACAAGATAATATGAAAGATTAAATAATTCCAAAAGTGGGAAAACAGTGATCATGTATTACGCCAAAAATACTATTGAGAGGAGGTTGCTTGAGCATGAAGGAGACTTATCAAATGGCAGGTTGAACTGCATTGGAACCTAGGCAACTCAGCAGAAGGGTGGATAGAATAAAGTCTAACAGGGGACCGAAAGAATATCTTGCAATAGACAGGAGGGCTCATTAAATGATTCCAGAAGTAAAACAATGGCTTTTATCTAGGTGCCATTTCCTGAGAACAATAGGAAGACAACAGCAGGGTAGCCAACCAACAGCAGGCTTTAAAGGAGCTAGAGCTGTATACAAGCAAATTCAGTAGAATAGGCAAAGGTCATCTAAGAGTTGAGGCAGAAGGAAAGAGACAGTAAACAGAAGAAGGGTACTGCAGATCATCATGCAAGAGATCACAAAGAGTTCTTTTCAGAGTGCTAGACAAGCAATCCAGTAAATTATTCAATCAGGAATTAAACAAGCTACAGAGCTGCCCAACAAATAAACAGTTGAGAAGCAAGTGATGGGTGCCATTTTTAGGTCTCGCCTGAGCCAGCGCATGCGCTGCTCTGCGAGACATTTAGTAAGTGGGGTTTTCAAAGTACTACCACACGCTTTTGCTGGTCTAGAGCTTACGGTTACGTGTGCGCCAAGCCGCCAGCTTTCAGAGCCCGAGGCGCCATTTGGAGCGCAATCCCTTTCACTTCTGCTGCGGATCACTTTCACGCACATACACACACACAACTCCCGGTCGTGGCCGCACGTCTTGCTTGTTGCATGGCCAATGCTCGTTTTATTTCCTTTTTGCGCGTGTGTACACAACTCCCGGGCTTGTCTTTTTATTTAAACTTTCAGCGCGCCACTCGCGGGATGCTGCATTCCTTTTTTTATTTTTTTATTTTCAGCGTGCCACTCGTGGGAAGCTGTACCGCTCGAACGGGCCGAGCCAGGGAGAAGCTTTCCATACAAAATGGAACGTACGGCAGCAGCAAAGAAGACTCCCCAAGACGTTGTTCTCTTTTAGCAACACTTTGGTGAGCTATTAATACCAGTCTCTCATTCTGAAGTTAGTTGATAGACCTTGTTTATGCACCTGTACACTTGGCTGAAGAAAAACACCATCCAAAATGCACAGGTAGACATCAACATTTATCACTTAATTCCAAGCAGAGGCAGTCTAGTGGATAAATATGGTAAATGTACGGCCAGCCTCTTATCTTTTCCCTATTATCTGTTTTCAGTGATGTTGTGGCACAATTTGCTGCTTTACAAGGATCCAGTGTGTGACTCATGGTGTAAGTTTCGTGACTGGCATGTGACCCTTTAGTGGTAGCCTATGGGACATTTCATGCTGCTCTGGGGTACTTCAGGAAAACGTTGGCGATGCTTTGCACTGAAATTTCATTTTCATGTAGTGAATAATGTTGTGCCTTGTTTGGGTTAATTTCACGCAGCGGCAGATCAATCATTTCTTGCGCTATTTTACAGCATTTCGTAACTTTTCTGCAGCACACCTCAGCTAAGTTGAGAATAAAACTATTTTCTTACTTCTGGTAATTAATTGGGTAGAACATGACCTCATAGTTTCAATTTATTCTTTCCTATTCCACCTTGTAAAGGCAGCCCTGTTCTGTTTTTGTGAGAGGCTCAGCCTCTTGTTATAACCAAATCACCCAAACTACTGTTTGTATTCTATTTTGAACTTTTTTTTTTTAAGCTTTCGGGTTCTGTGGAATAGATGCAGAGTCCCGTAATTTCAGCCTACTCTTATTTCTGTTTATTGTGAATGATTCACTGATGCTGAGGTCGTAATTACACTTCTGTTCAAAGGCCTTGTTAGGGCTTCGCAGTGCCAGCCGCCACCTTTTTTTTCTTTTCTTGTTAATGATTGCATTCTTTAACCACTAACAAAGGGGAGGGGCACGAACTTGCGGAGGACAGGGAGGAAATACAATTTCATCATCTCGCACCTCGGATGAATAGGTGCGTAGCTTTGGTGATTGTCTTTGTCACACCTACATTTTTGCTCACAATGGATAGTGTGTTAAAGCCGCATAATAGGTAACTAAAGCTTCCTCGGCAATGACGTTATTCTGAAAGACGACAAAAAGGCAAAAGTATGCAGAAAAATCTGGGACAAAGCAAGTGAAAAATTGAAAATTGCTTTGAAGATTTTTTGCCGACAAAATATATTGAAAAACGTGGTTGCCAACTAAAATAATATGTTTTAAGGGTCAAATAGAGACAATAATGACTAGAAATACATTGAGAAATTGCACAGTTATTAAATAATGCAAGGAAATGCCTTGAAGTTATTGAAACAGTGGTGCCTATTCAAAAAGGTTTCTATGAGTAGAAGTAGTTCAGCCGGAGTGCTACTTCTGGTACTCTTGAAAGCCTTTGTGACCGGCTTGAGGAAATATGAATTTTGTGATCAGTTATGTCCCCTATCGTAGACCCCAACGGCTCCATGTGCATGCTATAAGTACATGTATGTTCCCTCCAGTTCCAGTTATGAAGACGCAAATACATGTGCGTCCACCGTCAACATGTCCTCTTACAGATCCGCCATGAATGGGTCAGTTATTCCATTCCTAAGTATGAAAGGCCACCGACTTTATGTGGTTCACTTTCCACATTTTACAGATTCAGGCGAGTAGGCCCTGAATTCTGCCATCAAGCCTTTTCCTGCCTTCTGCCTCTGAAAGCTCCAGTCCGAGCCCGCATCCATATCCCTGAACTTTGTCCTACTCCCTGCGCGGCTAACGGTGCCTGATCCAGCCTGTTGCCTGCCAAAAACTGTATTTCACCTTCAAGATTATCTGCTCCGCTCCTCATCCGATGCATTCCTGTCTAGTAGTTTAGGTAAACATTCTTCCAGCCTACCGTGCAAAGGGCCAGGCCTCACTGTCCTCATGCAAGAAATTCATAGCCCCTGTTACCATGGAAGATTCCTGCCCCCTCGCATCTCATGTAGACACTTAGACGCTTGTACACGCACTAACAGTCAGTATAGAATAGATTCTGTCCGAGAGACCTTTCCTTTTGGATAATACAGTTCTTTAAACATAAGATATTAGATATGATTTGGGATTAGGTTGACATGACCCCCCAGACTTCTGTCTCCACATGTAGAGCTAAATGTCAAGTCCCCTTCACCCTCTAGTTGCACGTCAATCACACGTCATGCGGCTGCGCGCGCATTTCTGCCAAATATTTCTGCTGACATTGCAGGATTCTCTTATGGATCCACCCACTTGTGACATCATGTTTAATGACGTATTTAGTTACGCCTATGTTTACGCCTTTTTTTCATTACGTATGTGTATCATATCTGTATTATCAGCTGTTACGCCTCTTGCATCTGTCTTAATGTAATGCTTTCCATATAAATACCATTACTTGTCAATAATGTATTGCCTTCCTTCCTGAACCTTCATGGTGATGGAATTTGAAGCCTGCAGTTCGAACTGTAATTCCTTTGTAGAGGAATAAAGCCTTTTAGAACCTCTAATACCACGGATTCTGCCTCTTATATTTACTGAGTTATTCTTACTAGACTTTACCGCATAAAAAATAGTACCGGTAATGAAATATTTACCACATAAATTGGCGCCCGAACAGGGACACTTTCTCATCTCACACGCCGGAGGTACGTTGCAGGCCCAGTCTCCTGCCACAGCTGAACGGACAAAAACGCGTACCCGCAGGATTTCCTGTATCTCCCTCCGGCCAAGCGGGGGTGACTGAGGCTGCGATCAACACCCAGACGAGGCGGTGAGAAGTGCGAAGTATCCCGACCAGAGCCTAGCTGAGAGAGCAAGATCCGAGGTATACAGAGGCCCACCAGGTTCCGAAGTTCCGAATCCAGTCGCGTCGAGTCCAGTTCGGTCCAGTTTCAGTTCAGTTCCGAGGCCTTCCGTTCCGTGCTACCCGGTGAGTACCATTGCCGGGGAGGCATTTAAACGTGCACATAGGTTGTGCCGGTCAAGACGGGTTTGGGTACACAAATCCGGTCTGCACTGTTTCAGCAGTGTATCTGTACTGTTTAGCAGTATATCTAGTATGTCTTGCATATAATTAAGTATTATTTAGTGTTAGTATTATGTCAGTAACTAGTTTTCTATTAGTTATCATCGTTCGTTAAACTGTTAAATGTTAATTGTTTTAATACGTTCTACATATTGTGGTGTGAATGATTGTTCATTATTGTGTTTATTGTATAAAGTGTGTTCTAGTAATAAGGTCTAAAAATGCCGCTCTTTTCGAAATTAAGACAGATCAAAACCAGAAAAGGTGTACTCGAAGAAGCTGTTCCCATCCCACCTAGGGACACTCCAGGGTACTTTATGTATCATAAGCATGGCCTAGATGCCGTGTTATTTCTTGATTTATGGGTGGACTACACCAAAGAGTTACCAGAGAGTCAGAGATGGCCCGCAGCGGGGACCTGGGATGCAGATTGCATCATGAGAGTAGAAGAAGAATTATGGAAAAAGAAAGCCAGACAGTCACAGAAAGATGCCATTGAATTATGGCGTAAAGAATCATATAGACGTACAGAAAAAGCGCTCAGACAGGAAGAGAAGGGTAGGGAGAATTCAAATAAAGCCCGAGAAAATCTATTAATTGAGGAAGGTACCCGAGTAAAATCAGAACAAGTAGATAGACAAAGAAATACCCTTATGAATGGTATGTATCCTCTTTTGGCCGAAGGGTTACCCCGGAAATACCGAAAAACTTGACACCCCCATTACTCCCGATAAAAGCACATCCTAAAACAGCAAAAGACGTTTTCCTTTCCTCCTATTTAGATGACGTAGCTCCCGAGTATGCTAATACCATACCACACACACCGCTTGCTGATGGTGTTCAACGTCAAGATCATCCGTCTGTATCCCCGCAACAACAAACTCCTACGCCCATTCCCACAGGTCCATCCGTTTCTACTGTTTTTCCCGCATCTACAATTTCTATCTTACGTCCAACGAATCCTTTCTTGCCCAGCACCTCAGATGGTGCTACAGGAGGTACGACAGACATGTTTGCCACACCGCCGCGAAATAAACAGACCCTTAGAGATTTAGCACTCCAACGTACACCCCAACTAGCAACATCCGACATGTTTAAAGAACATCTTGTGGATTGTAGATACGATCCAGTGCCAGGTAAACAGGATAGATTACTACTATCATCACTACGTATACGACGAGCTACATTGTATTTAATGACGATACCAGGAATGGTTGAACACCTAGACAATATATATCACTTTGTCCAAACAGGGCGAGGCCCAGAAAGTATTAACGAAGCTATGGAATACCAGAAAGTGGATGTACAAAGACAACTACTACGTTTTTTCATAAACTGCGTGATCAGGAACCAAGACAGGCCTGAGGCAGATCATGATACCATGCAAAAACTTGCCAAATGGGGTCAGAACATATCAGACGAGAAACATGATGGACAGGCGTGTATAATCGCCATGTATCGAAAGATCCGCAAGGAAGTAGAACGAATACATAAAGAAAGACGAGAAGCAGACAGAATTGAATCAGAGGGAGAGGAGGAGCAAGAATCAGAACAATTAGATACGATAGCTTACGTAGGTAGAGGAAAACCCCATAATAATACTAGATGCTTTAATGATCCGATACGTCCGATACGTCCAGAATGTAATAGACATTTTCAAACCCCTATGTTAAAAACAAGGTCCCCTGAACACCTATTCCAAGCCACTGATAAATTACTCCAAGATCGAAGGGGGTACCATATGCTCGACTCCATGGACGAACAAGAATTAGCCAGGTCAGCAGTACTAGGGGCTGACAGTCCCAGCAAATACAGTGATAATGCACTAGCACACACGTTTCTGAATCTTGCCCCAGACGAACAGCGTTTAGCTAGTATATACATGATTCAACACCTCCTTATATTATATAAAAGCCAACACTCCGATCCTGGACCCTTACCTGACATATTGACAGAACTACTCACGAATAAATGGAGAGGGTCAGGTACTGATTTAATTAAAGAAATTCTAGAATTTCGAAACCAGTATATAGTTTTCGCATACCCAGAACACGTTCCAATTCCCACTATGGGAAGAAAAATGTATCACATAGATAGACAGAATCCGTTACGCGAAGTACACCCAATCAGAGGTGAAGATAATAACTTTACACGCGTGTTTGTGTACACGCCTATAACTAAAATTGAATTATTAGAAATGAAGAAGGTAGTACCCAGCCATGACAAGGATCCAGCAGGTTTCCACCGTGAGATAAAAGACATGTTACTCATGGGAGAGTATACTTACCCCGACATTATGAAAATATTGAAAGTGTTAATGCCTGCCGGGGTTTACGAGAAACTCAAAGAAAAGGAATGGGAGGTGGGAGACCAAAAGATAGATTGGACAGCATTAGAGAACGAAGAAAAGGCCCGAGCTGCAGGATCAGGGCTTGGGGAAAAGACTACAGCACTACCAGGATTACTAGTGCAGGTACTGCCACGTCTATTAACTACGAAAAAGGAGGACTGGGGTGCAATCTCAGCCTGTAAACAAAAGCAAGATGAAGACACTAGTGATTTCTATTCCCGATTTGAAAAATGTTTTGGTATTAATAGTGGCATAAAAGCAAGTAGCGAGTCATATCCACATCTGTTTGTGACAAAATTAGTTGAAAATTCCCTACCGCAAGTTAAGAATAGAGTATTGAAATTCGAGAGTACCTGGCAAGGTAACACACCGTCACAGATGTTACAGATGTTACAATATCACCACAATAGAATTAGAGAAGAACAAGAACATGAACAAAGACGTATGAAAGATACGAAAATGAAAATGCTTGTGGCTCAGTCAGTTCCAGCTGATGGTCATAAAAAGGGTGATGCCACAGGTCCGGCGAAAGGGACATGCAACTATTGCAAACAACAAGGTCATTATATACACGATTGTCCAGTCCTGAAACATAATATTGCCACAGGTAGAACCCAGGAAAGACCACGTCCACCTAGACAGGATCAGAATCAACAACAAATACCTCAGCATGCACAACATAGGTCAGCTCCGCAACAACTAGCTCCGCAACAGGCAGCTCCACAACAGACCGTAGCACCACCACAAGCGCAGCCTATTGCTGCCACACAAGCAACCACGCAACAGATGTACCAGTATGCACAAAATGACTATCCCGATTATCAGCGATACACATGAAATAGCCTAGAGAGGGAAGTTGGCTTACCCCTTATCGAGGTTCCTATAGATCAAGAGGGACCTTATGTACATAGTGAACTATTAGGGGAAGACAGAAAGTTTTTACTTGATACAGGGGCAAGCAGAACAACTATACGACGCAGTGAAGTTCCAGGGGCACCCCTCTCAGGCTCACAGAATATTTCCCTTGGATTCTCAGGAAAGCCTATCATTAATGAAGTGTCGCAACCTCTTCCACTTACGGTTGGTCCATTGACACGAACTACAGATTTATTGCTTACTAAATCATGTCCAGAAAACTTGTTAGGTATAAAAACATTGAAAGCTCTAGGAGCTATAATATGTTGTTCTCCGGAAGGAGTACGATTATTTTTACGTGACTTCAAAGGTCACTACGTGTCCAGAAACATGGATCACCGGCTGCAGAATTTACCTACACATCTATGGGCACAAGGCCCAACTGATGTTGGTTGTATGAACATTACACCATATCGAGTCACACTAAAAACAGGAGTAGTACTACCACGAATGCGACAATACAAGTTACCACCAGATGCTGTTGTGGCTTTGCTGCAAATCATTGACGAGCTCATTGCACAAGGAGTGGTTGTAGAAACCGACTCCAATGTATGTAATTCCCCGATAATACCGATTCTCAAAAGAACGGATCCAAAAGCACCACCAGTATATCGATTAGTTATTGATCTGCGCGAATTAAATAAATGTATTGTACCACAATATCCTGTGGTCCCAGATATCTCTTCATTACTAACAGCTATTGATTCAGAAGCAAAGTTCTTCACTGTAATTGATCTCAAGAATGCTTTCTTTAGCGTCCCAATAGATCCGGAAAGTCAATATCTGTTCGGATTCAGTTTAAATGGACGAAGTTTTAAATTCACACGCGCACCTCAAGGATTTACAGAAAGCCCCAGCATCTATAGACAAGCACTGAAACGAGAACTTGACAGTATACACATGCCAGTTAACACTGCCTTGCTTCAATATGTCGATGATCTGCTGATCACCGCCCGAAGCGAACCTGAATGTGAAACAGCGTCACTGACGGTTTTGAAATTTCTGGCCGACAAGGGGCACAAGGTGTCCCCTTCTAAGCTGCAATTCTGTGTCCAGCAAGTTGTTTACCTTGGGCACTCGCTGTCCAAGGAGGGAAGACAGCTTACACCTGATCGCATCCAGTTAATCGCTAACATGCCACCACCCAAGACACAAAAGGAGGTGCGGGCTTTTATAGGGCTCACTTCATACTGTAGGCAGTGGATCCCTCAATATGCATTTCTAGCAAAACCACTCATCCAGTTGACAACACAGGAGGCAGCCACATCGACTGTTCTCCCTTGGACTCAAGAACATACACATGCCTTTGAAAGCTTAAAGAAAGCTTTATGCCAAGCACCTGTTTTAGCAACACCATGTTACAGTAAACAGTTTACACTCTTTGTTACAGAACGCGAAGGTACTGCCTTGTCAGTACTCACTCAGGAACAAGCAGGATCACACAAACCATGTGCTTATTTCTCTAGTACATTAGATCCAGTAGCTCAGGCTCTTCCTGCGTGCCTGAAATCGGTGGCAGCAACAGCTTTAGCAATCAGACAAAGCGATGCCATAGTGTTAGGACATCAATTGACAGTACAAGTACCACACGCAGTAGAGGTTCTCTTGAACCGCACACAAACACAACACTTGACTATAGCGAGACTCACCGGTTATGAATTAACATTGTTTCAGCCACACATAGAAATCAGACGTTGTAATACGTTAAATCCTGCCACACTTTTGCCAGTAAATGGAACAGATCCATTAGCACATGATTGTATTGAAGTCATTACTATCACGACGAAACCCAGACAAGACTTGACAGATATCCCTTTATCAGATCCAGACTTGACATTGTATGTAGATGGTTCATGTATGAGAACAAGTACAGGAGAGTTAGTGGCCGCTTACGCAGTCACAACAGACACTGAAGTCATTGAAACAAATTGTATTAACACTTTGTCAGCCCAAGCAGCAGAGCTCATCGCTCTGACACAAGCCTGTATTCAAGCCAAAAATAAGAAAGTCAACATATACACAGATTCACGTTATGCATTCGGAGTCGTCCATGACTTCGGCATACTGTGGCAAGAGAGAGGTTATTTAACTTCTCACGGCGCCCATATCCAACACGGACCCCTCAGTCAAGCCCTATTAGACGCGATTCATTTACCTACTGCAATATCGATTATTAAATGCAAAGCCCATACAAAAGTTACCGATATCATTTCTCAGGGTAACGACTTAGCTGACAGAACAGCTAAACAGACTGCTCAGAATCAGACTCACACAACTGACACGACAAAGACAATAGTTCCGACACCAACACATTGCATGACAGTTAAGGATCCCGCCCTTGATGTAATTGACATACAGACACATGCTACACCAGAAGAAATAAAGAAATGGACTGAATTAGGAGGGATCCAAACGGATCAAGGATGGATGACGAAGGAAAAATCTATATGGTTTCTTCCCGACTCCATGGTTCAAGTCATCATTAACACAATACATAGTCCAGCGCACCTAGGAGAAAAAGCTATGCTAGACAGTATTCAACACATTTGGTTCAACAAACACTTGCGAGCAGCAGCCAAACAGAAAGTACGTACCTGTATGATATGTTGTCAGTTTAATCCAGGTAAAAGCATCCCCGTAGAGCAGGGTGGATTTCAACCTCCCGATCATGCTTTTGAAGTCCTCCAGATGGATTATATCCAGATGGAACGATGTCGAGGATTCAAATATGTTCTCGTAGTTGTTTGTGCTCTTTCCCGTTGGACAGAAGCCTACCCGGTTTCAGATTACACTGCCCCGACTACTGCCAAACAGCTAGTTCGAGAATTCTTCCCACGATATGGTTTGCCACGTGTTGTCTACTCAGATAACGGCCAGCCATTCTCATCCGAACTAATGAAACACGTTTCACTTTTGTTAGGTTACCAATGGAAATTCCACTGTGTCCGACATCCCGAGGCAGCAGGTCTCGTGGAACGTCATAATCAAACCCTGAAAATCAGATTGTCCAAAATATGTAGAGAAAAAGGTGTCGATTGGATAGTAGCCTTACCAGTTGCACTCTTTTACATGAGAATGGTAGCACATTCTCGAACAGGGCTATCCCCGTACGAGGTGATCTTCGGTAGACCACCAAATATGTGGGGGACGCCTATACCTCGCAAAATCACTGATGTTGACTGTAATATGCTGACAGATTACCTGGCTTCCTTGATGTCTGCACTACAATCTTGTCGTTCACAGGTAGCTGCAACTTTTCCCGATAACACTGAGGTGAAGCCCCATGACGTGGTTCCAGGTGACCTGGTTCTGGTGCGGAATTTCGACCGGAAGACCCAACTGGAGCCTAGGTGGAAATCGCCTAAACTCGTTCTACTAACAACAAGGACAGCCGTGAAGGTCGAGGGACGTAAAGGGTGGTTGCACTCGAGTCATATCAAGAAATTTTATGGACTACCGTCCAGTGTGAACACTCAGCCCTGCATTCCCTCACAGACAGACTCAAAGCTCCCCTTGGTTGAACAAACAAAAACGGAACTTTATAAACTGAAATTAAGGTCTAGCAAGTCAGACAATTTGATTGTTTAAGTCCTCTCCAAGGTGAATCGGTTGAATTTGTCTCCGACATGTATCCTCTAGACCGGAGTAGAGAAAGAAATCGACAGATGCAGCTTAAAAAGCATGCGTATTGTAAATCACTTCGTAGTCACTGCACAGTAACATTATTAATTTTGTTTTTTCTAAGTCTTCTGATCATCATTTCTAGTATATTGCTGCATATGTATTACCCTATTTCTAAACGTGCTTACAATGTTACTGCTGAACATTCTTTTAGCGAATTACCTCCGCATGAGTTGTCTTATAGATTTGCGCTGCGCAACAACACATTCATTAGTATGTTACATCATTCCCATCAGACCAGCAATGCTACAAATTGTTGGATATGTGGCCGACTCCCTCCCTATCAGAACTATAAGGGAGTTTTGCCCCTCTTTCCATATCCGTTCACACACAATGGCTCCTGTGGAGCATGGTTTAGTTTGATTAATTCCGTAGATTCAAATTCAGTAGTTCATCAAGACAACTGGGTATGGGGAAACCTGAACCTAGTTTTGCTTAAAGTCTGCTACCCTAACAAGGAGGGACTTCCCAAAAGAACAGGAACTGATCTAGAAAATGAAGTATATGGATTAGGTAATTTTACACTTAACCTCCTGATTCTGAATGTCGAATCCGAAGCTACACCAATCTTGCCCTCTATGTCAGTATTCCCAGTTAAAGGGGAATTATGTGTAAGAAAGAATGGTTCCATACACATGGGCCATAGTAAATGCACCACTGTAATAAAATTCAGTGATCAAGGCAAATCTACATTTAGAGCTTCCCGTCATTCTTACTTCATATGTGGCCAGACCGCATATATACGTCTACCTCTAGACTGGGATGGTACCTGTTACATAGCATTCCTTCTGCCACCTGTTTTCCTAGCCCCTCCTGATTATCACAGAAATACCCATTTAGTACACAATAGACAGCAGAGAGATCTCCCGATTGTCGATTACACTGAAACGGCATGGGAGCAATACACAGATTTCAATAAAGGTTTCTTTCCCTATATAGGTACAGTCACTAATAGTAAGCTGATACGTAGATTAACTAGAACCCTTGAAGCAGTAGTGAACGAGACTACTTCCGCCTTAGGCAATTTAACAGAAGAGCAGTCTGCTATGCGGATTGTTGTGCTTCAAAATCGTCTTGTCCTTGACGTCATCCTGGCCGATAGGGGCGGAGCTTGTAGGGTCATCGGATCAAGTTGCTGTGTTTTCATACCAGAAAACTCGCCGTCAGTATATAAAGCCATAACTCGCCTTCATAAGATTATAAGCCAGATACACCAGAGTCCAGGCACCTGGACTTGGTCCGGTTGGTTCTGGAGCGTGTTGTCAGCCTGGGGATGGAGGATCCTATCCTTCCTAGGTATTGGCTTTCTCATACTATTCAGTTGCTGCTTATGTCTACAATGTGGGCCAGCGATTTGTGGCCTGTGTGCCACATCGTGTATCCCGCATCGAAGTTTTCGTTCAAGATCCCGGAAGAAGAAAGAAGAACAAATGATGCTATATGAACAGATCGATGGATTGATGAAGATCAATATCTCCTGAGGGTCCGTAGGGGACAAGGAGGGAATGAGGAAATATGAATTTTGTGATCAGTTATGTCCCCTATCGTAGACCCCAACGGCTCCATGTGCATGCTATAAGTACATGTATGTTCCCTCCAGTTCCAGTTATGAAGACGCAAATACATGTGCGTCCACCGTCAACATGTCCTCTTACAGATCCGCCATGAATGGGTCAGATATTCCATTCCTAAGTATGAAAGGCCACCGACTTTATGTGGTTCACTTTCCACATTTTACAGATTCAGGCGAGTAGGCCCTGAATTCTGCCATCAAGCCTTTTCCTGCCTTCTGCCTCTGAAAGCTCCAGTCCGAGCCCGCATCCGTATCCCTGAACTTTGTCCTACTCCCTGCGCGGCTAACGGTGCCTGATCCAGCCTGTTGCCTGCCAAAAACTGTATTTCACCTTCAAGATTATCTGCTCCGCTCCTCATCCGATGCATTCCTGTCTAGTAGTTTAGGTAAACATTCTTCCAGCCTACCGTGCAAAGGGCCAGGCCTCACTGTCCTCATGCAAGAAATTCATAGCCCCTGTTACCATGGAAGATTCCTGCCCCCTCGCATCTCATGTAGACACTTAGACGCTTGTACACGCACTAACAGTCAGTATAGAATAGATTCTGTCCGAGAGACCTTTCCTTTTGGATAATACAGTTCTTTAAACATAAGATATTAGATATGATTTGGGATTAGGTTGACATGACCCCCCAGACTTCTGTCTCCACATGTAGAGCTAAATGTCAAGTCCCCTTCACCCTCTAGTTGCACGTCAATCACACGTCATGCGGCTGCGCGCGCATTTCTGCCAAATATTTCTGCTGACATTGCAGGATTCTCTTATGGATCCACCCACTTGTGACATCATGTTTAATGACGTATTTAGTTACGCCTATGTTTACACCTTTTTTTCATTACGTATGTGTATCATATCTGTATTATCAGCTGTTACGCCTCTTGCATCTGTCTTAATGTAATGCTTTCCATATAAATACCATTACTTGTCAATAATGTATTGCCTTCCTTCCTGAACCTTCATGGTGATGGAATTTGAAGCCTGCAGTTCGAACTGTAATTCCTTTGTAGAGGAATAAAGCCTTTTAGAACCTCTAATACCACGGATTCTGCCTCTTATATTTACTGAGTTATTCTTACTAGACTTTACCGCATAAAAAATAGTACCGGTAATGAAATATTTACCACAGGCTCCAAAATGTCATAGTCTCTATCAGCAAAAGTGAAAAGAGGTAATTTCTTTTTGCACCAATTCTATATGAATATTGCCATTTTAGGTGTTTATTGGCCAGTTCACAAAGGCATACAAAAGTAGTGACATTTTATTGCAGGAACACTGTCCAGGTGTACTTCTGGAAATGCATACATTGTGCAGATTTCCAGGAACTACGTCTGGAGAAGACAAGTTTATGGATACTAATAAAAGTCATAAATCTAAGACAATAATAGATGTGGATTTCCTCTTTAATCTGTATCTTCATGAATCCGGTGCAGGGTCCGTGGCCTCTCTGGCTATTTAACTTTAACCTCAAGACTTAAAATGCCCTAGGGCATAGGTTGGGTGGAGTGCAGCACCCATTGTGATTCTGCTTTTTTTCTTCTCTCTTCTCAACCGATTTTATTGAATTTCCATGGTACATTCTGGGCCGTGGTCCAACATATACGAAAGCAGGGCAAAAATAATTTGAGTGTACCAGGCATATATGGCATATTAATGCTGAACGTATATACATTACAACAAAAACAGTTTGGCTCGGACAGATCCAATACTTGGTACAGTCAATAGCTTTAGTCAATTAGTGTTTAGCCCTTCAACAGTTGATGTCGTTGCACTAAGGATATTGTGCTGGATAACTAAACACTTATAAGGCCCCAAAAGCGAGACCTATTGGCTATGCCAATGCTTGTTTTATGTTAGTAATCAAATTTTTATTTCCCTGGGCAGAGCTTACAAAATACAACTACAAAAAAGGACTGGGGGTCTAGATTCAGAAAAACTTAGTGATGTGTGTCCCTATGGAAGGATAACTCTTCTAGCATCCCTGGCAAACCGAGCTGAGCAGGATTCCCATCAAAATACTTCTTAATATTGGAGCTAAAGTCTTAAGCTCTGTGGATCAGCGTTATCATATGGTTATCCACCACCTCCTAGAGGGCAATCTCTTGATCATAAAGATTCCCTCTGTGGAAAGCTCGTATGCTCTTAATGGATGCCAATCCGAACCAAGGCAAACAATAGATGCCATCAAGTGTTACAACATAGTGAAAAAAATATATATAATGTGATGCAGTGCAATGTAACATTAAAAAGATTGTGTGGAGAGACTAGAACACCTAGACAATCACTCTCTCCTCATACCTAATAAAACCAGGGGAGTTGACATTTGTCCCCGCTATTGATTCATAGCAGGAAACATGGTAACTCCAACTACACGGTCAACATGTTTCAGCCTTATTGGAAATGATCCAGGCTTTCTTCAGGACCTAAGAGCACATTCAGATGCAAAAAGCTAACCACAAGACTCACGAGACATTTCTCTGAGAAGCATGGACCAGAGGATTTTAAATGGACAGTGTTAGAAAAACCTAACATACCCTTATCTGTTAGTGACATCTCTAGATACCTGTTTATCAAAGAGCAAAAATGGGTTTACAAACTCCATAGTGACACTCTGGGTCTAAACGATGACATTCCGTGGGTGAGTCTCTAATCCACCAAATCCCCACGCTTGTATTTGAACCAGCAGTGCATTATTGCACATTCTTGGGTCCTAACACCTGCTTTCTGGGCTTGACGTCTGTAACTAGAGGGTTTTTGGGCCATATGGAATGTTGTACTCTAGGCATGTCAGTCCAACGAAGACTATTTCCTGTACATAATGGCACATCTTTTGTGTTATACAGGATATCTATACACTAAATTCTATCTTGTAACACCCTAAAGTAATGATGTGAGAATGACTGATGGATTTACATTCTCCGAGTATTTGCTGAGGAGGTTTGTCATTAGCGAATGAGTGTGTTTTAAAAAAAAAACCCCGTTAAAATATCAGAACTCTCTGTGTACGTGTGGTTGGGAGCCATACGGCATATGGTTGTTATGGAAATGTTACACTCTGGGTATGATAGTTTAGAGAGCATAATACCCATGACACTCCTATGTGAAATATGAGCACATGATAGTTACATACTAAGCTCAGTATTATTGGAGTTTTTAAAAAATAAAAAAATAAACAAAATAATAAAAAAATAAAAGACAAACGACCAATAAATGATGGGATGATGATTTACGCACTGAGGTATTTCGGATATTTTTTGAGTACCAATTATAATAGAGTGGTTGTGATTCTAATACCCGAGGATACGATAAGCGACTATCGGTGCTACTAGGGAACCATAGGTGTCAGAGTTTCCTGTGCAGTCAAGAACTACAGAGTTCTATTCCTGCTTGTTGGTAATACTGGCCTTTTTGAACTACAATTAATTCACGAATGACGTCATGTTGTAGTTCTACGTCCCAATGAGGGTATATATCTTGCAGGCCGCTAACGCCGGCTTTTGAAACTACAAATGACGAACGTATGATGTCATCCTGTAGTTTTACATCCAAACGTTGACGCTGACAAGGCGCGTGAGGCGCGAAAATCTGACACCGAAAACAAGCTGACGTGAACAAGTCGGGCGTATTTAAAACCGAGACGTTCGCTACCTCAGTGCCTCCCTCCCTGACTCGGTGATACTCAGAGGTACCGACGGACAGGTTAGTCTGATAACTCAGTTCACGGGTGGAAAGAGTGGGGATGTAGCGTTTTCGTTCGGAACCACATATAGCTCTATGATATATGATTTGGGGTTGGACATTTATTAGTATAGGTTACTCGCTGGTTGCGGTTTAATGCTCTAACGCCGCAACCCTTGGTCCTCTCAAGCAAGTTTTAGGCGACATAAAGACCGCTGGGAATGAAGATGGTATTACTTCAACTTGCCTCCACGCAATATAGAATGCTGTTGCTTATGCACATTTGCTAGACGAGTACCAGGGTGAAGCACGGTGTGAACATCAGGAGCTCTGGGAGTTACAGTTATTGAAACTCACAACCGCGCCCTGATATTGTCTATTCTTATGAGGGGCAGATATACACGACATAGCAGTATTATATTGCATAAATATGAACTATAAGACATGAGATAGAGAGTATTCTATATCGGCACTATTGTATCCTTAACTGTTTGGGGATTAAATCTCCTATGCCATTAGCTATACCTATTATTAACTTTTGAGACTTCCCTAACCGACACTTGGCTTTTTCTTCTGTTTTGAGAGTAGAGGGGCTGGCCAGTTCTAATGCCAGGGACACATACCTGGCATACGACCTGTTGACTAAAGATTCTGGACTTATGGCAGGGTCTCCATTGATTTATTTATTATTTGATATTTTTTGTAGAGCGGGGCCTCATCTCTACCAGAGGCAGGTTCCTGAGAGGTGAGGTTTGAGCCTTGATCATGCAGGGTAAGCAAATGATTGCAGCCCTAAATTGGGCATATACTGTGCTGATTAGCTGGTTACTGCTCTGTATGGAGTGTGATGATTGCTTTTATCTCCATAGGTGATGTTTACACCCTGTAATTGAAGGTTTCGCACCAAGCGAGGTTGTATAGTTCTCATTATCCTTGTGCTCTTATATATGAAGAGTTTGTATCATGTGCAGTAGCTATGAATAGGTCCTGAAGAAAGCCTGGATCATTTCCAATAAGGCTGAAACATGTTGACCGTGTAGTTGGAGTTACCATGTTTACTGCTATGAATCAATAGCGGGGACAAATGTCAACTCCCCTGGTTTTATTAGGCATGAGGAGAGAGTGATTGTCTAGGTGTTCTAGTCTCTCCACACAATCTTTTTAATGTTACATTGCACTGCATCACATTATATATATTTTTTTCACTATGTTGTAACACTTGATGGCATCTATTGTTTGCCTTGGTTCGGATTGGCATCCATTAAGAGCATACGAGCTTTCCACAGAGGGAATCTTTATGATCAAGAGATTGCCCTCTAGGAGGTGGTGGATAACCATATGATAACGCTGATCCACAGAGCTTAAGACTTTAGCTCCAATATTAAGAAGTATTTTGATGGGAATCCTGCTCAGCTCGGTTTGCCAGGGATGCTAGAAGAGTTATCCTTCCATAGGGACACACATCACTAAGTTTTTCTGAATCTAGACCCCGAGTCCTTTTTTGTAGTTGTATAAGTGTAGATTAGGGGATTGGGACGTGGGCAGGTCTTTAAATATTATTTCCCTTAGACCCTTCTCTTTATCTGTGTTTTTGCAGAGCTTACAAAATACAGACATTAAATAGCACAATCGTATATAAAACAAGCATTGGTAAAGCATCGGTTTTGCCTATGTAATGAATAACGAGCTGTTTTCATCAATCATCATTCGGGAGAAGGAAAGAGCTCCTTGACAGATAACACGGGAGTGGAGAGGATGTGGCGCAGCGGCCAAAGCTGCTGGTTCGAGAGCTGGAGATCCCGGTTTGAGTCTTGGCAGCGCCGCACAACATCCTGTGATTATATGCAAATCTCTCTGGGTGATAAATTGTTATATAAATATGCTGCAACAGTAAAAGGCAAACTGGATGTTAAGGTTATTGCGGCAGCAAACTGACAAGAGAAGCAGACGATGAACAAACATTGGTAAAAGCAGAAAAATATGCTACAGCCAGTAGAAATGGAGGAACGGTAAGTGGCACGCAAAGGAATCAATGAGAAACCAGGAAAGAGAGAAGGCGGGATACAAGTCACTTTTACGTTTGTATTAAAAACAAATTCCTCGAGCACAGTGCAAGCGCTGTGCAGGCAAAACCTAAAAAGACTCAAAGCACATAAAATTACCAAATACAAACGTCACATCTTCAAATTTAATTTCACTCACCAACTCAATTGCAGCTAGGTATGAAAGCAGTTTTATTTTTGAGATTGCAATCTTCATATATTTTGATGAGGTTCTAAAAATTGATCGCAATCAGGTAGCAAATGAGTCCAGTACCAGGAACATTTAAAAAAGAAAATACATTTACCATTACTGGCCTTCACTGCTGCATTATCAATAAACCAAGGGATTGCCCCTATAATCTCACCACATGTGGGCTAAAATTATCATCAGAATGTAATATAAAGATAGAATGAGGATAAATTACCAAAATACTTTACCGCAAACCAAACTTAGATTATGTAACTATATTTTTATCTTAAGATCTTCAACTATAATTGTATAGTACCCCAGATCTCTCTGTTCAATCACTTGTGTGTAATGCTTGATAACTTTTTTATTACAAAACAAAGCACAATACAGACCAAACTGTGACAACAGCAGTAAAGAGTTAACAGTTAAGTTATTGGTAGGGTAGGTAAGGGAGCAAGTTGTTTTGTCACTGTACAAGATAGGGAGAGGGATGTGTCCACTTAACACGCTAATATTTGTAATGGCAGTGGAACCTTTAGTTAAGGCAACCTATAAGTTTCATAAGGAAAGGGGTGTAGAAATACATAGCACAACATACACTATATGGAGATTACTTTCTACTGTATGCGGTGAACGTGACAGGGTTAGGCCCAACAGCTGAAACTGGAATGCTTTCTGGGATGAAAATAAACTGAGACAAATTATGCATATTTTTGGTTAGGCAACTAGACTATACAAAGACCAGACCACACCTCATTTAGATATGTTAGGGGGGGGTTCAAGTTTAACATGGAAATATGGATGAAGTAGCAGGCAACATCCAAGAGGCCATGACAGCACTACTGAGTAGTGTTGCCGTCTGGCGGAAGCACGCACGATCGAGAATGGGGAGAATCGTTTTAGCAAAAAGGGATTCACTACTGAGACTACTATACTATTTCACTGATCTGCTGGTGTTACGGGCATCAAATTATTTAAAGAACCAGATTTCTTGAGCGTATTTAGAGCTCAGACCACACAGTATGATGGCTGTAAGCAAGCTCCATTGGTGATAAAAGAGGGAGGCCTGGGAGTACCAGATACCAAACATTATTATGTTGCGGTACAGCTTCAGTGGGTGACCAAATGGATGTTGAGGCCTCCAGATGCAGACACCTGAGCATTAACAGCAGAAATGGGATGCAGATCGATAACCAGACTACTTATTAGTTCAAAGGCCAAGGGCCTAGATTTCTGAAAGAGGTGCAGTGCTGCTGGGATAGATACTTACAATGGACAGGTTCAATGCTGCTGGGATAGATACTTACAATGGACAGGTTCAAATGCCAGGTATGAAGGTTAAATGTGCCCGGGATTTGCCACAACAGGGACAGTTACACCTGCATTTGACATATGGGTCCCACTAGGCAACAACTGCGAACAAAGCGAGTATTTTCAAGTGTTTTGAATTATGGATGTAGAGGACTTTTTCTTTTTTTACATGCAGGCATACAGATGACTTATAAGGACAACAAGGTACATTTCGGGTTGTACTGACAAGGAAGCACGTAACCAAAGGATGCTAAATTTGCTCTTCATCCTGGAGGTGGTATGTTTGGAACTAAGTTGCTGACATGATTATACCTAGCTCTATTTCTTTATCGAAGTGTGACATGAACTAGTCACAGAAAGCTAAAAGGGGGAAATAGAAAATTATCCTAAGTTATCTGCCTAGCTTATATAGGAAAGAACACTTTAGGCTACTGCAGTTTAATTAACTACATAGGACATATGTTTAATTAGAATGTTACACATACCCATCAGCCAAGTTCTCCTGTCCTAGTTGTGAGACAGTTGATGCTGGGTTTTTCATTTCCTTTAGACCTGGATCAGTAGTGGCATACCCGAACTAAACCTGAGAACTGGGTAATTGAAACTGGAAAACATGAATACCTGACCTGGTCTCTAAGCGCAAGAAGTGTAAATCCGGATACAGGTTTGTGAATTTGCTGCTGCCATTGACCAAATAATGGATGAATGAATAGCTGACCTATTGAGAGCATCATGGCACTACAAAAGATGTTTAACTGTTTCAAATTTTCAAGTTCTGAAAAGTTTCCTGAAACTAGATTCAGCTGAGGTGGACCATATCATTAGTGTAAACTCATTCCACATCTTGGATGACAAAAAAAAAGCAGCCATCTTTCCTGACCTGAAGAACCTTGGGGATCTTCAAGAAAAGCGTATTAGAAGCTCTCAGGGCTTTTGTAGGACAATGAGTGAATCTCTTTTGGACCCTCTTATAAAATGTTCTATGTATCCTGGTTATAATTTTGAAATGGATCCTTTTCTGTACCAAAGCCAATAGATAGATTTGATATGCTGTGATATTGCCTGATGAAGAGGGATCTTTAAAATAAGCCTAGTTGCTGAATTTTTTACAATCTAAAGACGACAAATGAGATACTGAGGCAAACCTACACAAAGAATTGGCATAACCTAGACTGGCAGTAATAATTGCTTAGACAATGGCCTTGTATTAGCCGAAACAAAGACAAGCTTTTTTTCCCCAGGATCTTCCTAAAAACAAGCATTTGCAATGCAATAGGTGTCACATTACTTATAGTTTGAGGTATTGGCATTGCAGATAATAATGCAACACCAATAGCTCATACTTTCAGTAATGCGTGACCTAGTGCATTGCAAATGGGTGCATAGTGAGCCTGACACCAGCATTGTATGTCTCAGTGCAGTACCGCAAGCTGCTCCTAGAGGTCCCTAGTGAGCAAGGCGCCAGCACTGCATGTCTGGGTGCAGTACCACAAGCTGTTCCTAGCGGTCCCTTGTGAGCAAGGCACCAGCACGGCTCGTCCAGGTGCAGTACCACAAGCTGTTCCTAGCGGTCCCTAGTGAGCAAGGCACCAGGACGGCTCGTCCAGGTGCAGTACCGCAAGCTGCACCTAGAGGTCCCTAGTGAGCAAGGCACCAGGACGGCTCGTCCAGGTGCAGTACCGCAAGATGCACCTAGAGGTCCCTAGTGAGATAGGCACCAGCACTGCATGTCTGGATGCAGTACCGCAAGCTGCTCCTAGAGGTCCCTAGTGACCAAGGCACCAGCACTGCATGTCTAGGTGCAGTACCGCAAGCTGCTCCTACAGGTCCCTAGTGAGCTACTAAGATAAGACTTTATGGGATTCAAGGGAGAGGGGAGGGGACAGGCTTCAGCAGAGGAAAGAATATTTAATGGAGTACCAATAGTTATCAAGGCATTGAAGATCTTTATCTAAGAAATCGGTTTACAATTGTTTTAATTTAACTATATGGTGGGAGAATCAACTCCCGTAGTGCTTACATGGGCTTGAAGTACCTGCATCCTGCGACTACTGCGGTCTTGCTAGTTCATCATACTTTACCGTTTATCGCCTGCAACAATGTAATTTTAACAAGCATATACAATGCAATGGTCTCGGCATTGTTAAAGTTAAAGGTATTGGCATTGCTCATGACATTATTTTTGTTTATGTTTTTGTTGTTAAAACATTTAACCCCTTCGGCGCTCATGACGGAACAGTTCCGTCATGAGCGTCGGTTGGGCTGTGCTCATGACGGAACCGTTCCGTCATGAGCCCGCCCGCGCAACGAACCTTCAGCGTGGCGCGGGAATCCGCGCCGCGCTGAAGGGGTTAAAGAAACGGCATTGTTATTTACAATGTCAATAGCACCGGACAGTGCAATGCAGCGAAGGCAGAAGCGAGAGTTGGTGCCATCGCGGGACGCAGGATTTACACCATCCTCACACTCGAGGATGTTGAACAGGGAGTAAAGTAAACACCAGTGCGTGCCTCTCCCACCGGGCATGATAGCAGAGTTTTCCCAAGGCACAGCAGCTGGGCCGGGAGCTCTGGTTGGTCCATTTCCGTAGCACGCCCTGGCCATGCCGCGGGGTCATGCCTGGATCACCCTCACAGCTTGAGGCCGCACTAGGAGCTGAGATGAGCCCGCTCTACACCCACGAACATCTCCATGGGGGAAGGGGGGGGGGGCTCATGTGCCACAAAGACCACCCTAGCCAGACCTCAGGGAGGTGCCTGACTGACTTAAACAGACATTCAGATACATCCAAACAAGTGGGGCCTTCGAGGGGCGAGCAGGATTGGACAGCATCAATCACACGTCACCCTCATCTGGAATGTGACATGGTCTCCCGGCCCTTCTGGCCTCCTGCTAGCTTCCCAATGAGATGCTCCTTTCCTGGGAGATACCTTTCCATGTATTTGTTGTTGTCTGCGGTGGTGGTGTTGGGGGAGGGGGGGGGCTGTATTGCCCCCAATGCACAGCGAGGTAGAGAGCACTCCGTGAAATCGATATGTGCCTTCTGTCCATACGGATAATGTGTGTAGCGGGACCATCAATATGGAAATGTACACCCCATCCGACCTTCCGTCGTTATATTCTTATGAATTTGACCCATTTTATTATTCGCTAATACTGTTCATATCAAGTCCACATAGTTTCAAATTCGCGTCGCTTTCACTGAAATCAATTTAAAACCACGGACTTCCAGTAAAGGAACAGGCTGGGATTTTAAATGCATTCTTTGTGGTGCCTAGATATGAGTGTACTGAGGGCCTCTAGGCATTACAGAATACTCACAAAGAATAGCGCCAAGACACCACATGGGCTGTATATCGCCACAGACTTCAATTTCTGGGTCATGTACGAGCTCCAAGATTCTGCCAGAGCCCACCACTTTGCCAACTCCCAGGCGCGCCCACCTACGGATAAATCTCGGCGCTGCGTACCGCGTGACGGAGATTAGCGCCCAGGAGCAGGGAGACCCCCGGTCCTAGCACAGCCGCTGGGATTGCCTGTTTAAGCCCTACAGTTTATTAGAAAATCCTTTAACCCACCGACTATTCCTCCCCGGGGAAAGCGTCATCCGCTCAGGCTCGGGTCAGCAGATTGTTAAAGGGGGGGGGGGCGAAATTGAAGCGGCGACGGCGAAAGCCTCAGGCGTTGGCCATTGTAAGGACGGGTTAATGACCGGTGCCCAGCTAAGAATCCACCGGTAAGGTTGCGTGGCCGCTCCTAGCGAGAGGGGGGCTGCGGCGCACAGGGGCTGTGGAGAACAGCCTTTGCAGAAAGCACTGCACCGTGGGCAGGAGGGGGAGGCATGGGATGAGAGACGGGGGCATCCTCGCTATGGTCCCCCGGGGGAGGGGCTGGAGAGGAACTACTGTAAACAGCACAGTGTCGCCACACTATGTGGTACCCAGAGAAAAGGGTCAAGGGGAGGAGAAGCACAGACTAACAGCATCGCCGTCTGGTCTCCAGAAGGAGAGTCTGTAAAGACTGGAGAAGGGGGGGGGGGTGTTGCAGGAAATCCCGAGCGGCGGGGGCACGGAGAAAACCAGCCCCAGGCAGCAGAACATCTTCATTGTGCTTCCACGGAGAAGGGTAGGAAAACCTCGGAGCAGGGGCGGAAACTGGGGTACAGAGGTCATTCTGAGGAGCCCACAGCAGGGGGAGAGGAAGCCATGAACACCGCCGCCTTTCTCCGAGGCGAAGCAGAAATGCCTCGGAGAAAGGCAGCGGCGCTTTCGGATTCGGGGGCGTGTTCTCCTCTTGCCATTGGCTGGAGGAAAGAATTAGAAAAGTTGAAAAAAACGCCCCCGAATCCGAAAAGGACGGGGCCTGTTCGGAGTGACGGACCTCTTCTCCAATGGCTGGCCAGCATTCAAGAGGCCAGCCAATGGAGAACAGGGGAGAAGAGGGGCGGGTTCAAGCCCCTCTTCTCCAAGTCATTAAATCTCGGACCGAGACTGTGCATGCGCAGCCTTCGCTAGCCAAGACCTAAAAACAGCAAGTCAGCTGCATAGGGGTCTACGCGGGCTCTCGTTTCTGTTCTGCAAAAAATATGTTGACCTGTCTGCCCCCATTTACTAAGTACTAGTCAGGGGGTGGGGTAAGAAAGCACAATATAAATCACATTATAATACAATGGAGTGGTACAGGTGTAGGTAAAAACACGTTTAAAAACTACTACTTTAAACCGATTTAATTGAGTTATATAATCTACTGTATTAAAGTGAAATGTGAGTTCAAGTAACAAACTATTTTTAATCTAACATAGCGTTTATCTTGTTTTTAAAAGGACGATTGATTTTGTTTACATTTCGTTTCCTTAGACAGCTCGTGCTTTTCCTCTCCCTCCACGATACATATAAAGAGATTCTGAATAAATGCAACTGCACACTTATGGAGGGGTCCGCAATCCGCATTGTATCGGTTGCTAATTAAGAAGGGGCTTAATACGTGTGAGACTCATGGTCATAAACACTGCCACGGAGTGCCGTACAGTAAACAGCTGGTTCCTGGTTTAAACCTGTGTTTTTATTATGACTGTCGCGGGTCCTGGTTCTGCCCCTCCACGCTTACCTATCCAGCACCTGTGGCAGGGAGACGCTGGTGGTCTGGTCCGACATGTCCCTGGCTCGCTGAGGCTCCGGTGAAGGCCAGCTGAGCGCACGCACTTCACTCCCCACTGCAGGCCTCTGCGTAGCTTTCCTGGTCCCTACACCCTGGCAGCCAACAGGGACCGGGCACGCCGGTTGACGTCCTCCCGCCTGGTCTCAGCTCCCTGAGCCGTTACAACAGGCTGCAAACCCCCCCACCTCGGAGAGCGGCGGCCCCCGCAAAGGGCTCTGGCTTCGCCTGCTCCTTCTGTGAGGTATAGCAGAGTCGGAGGTATCCCACTGGGCACTGACTGGAGGAAGCAGCAGTCACGCGCTGACGTCAAATTGCGACTTCGTGCGCGCGCGTGCTCGCTCCCACAGGAGAGGGCTGTTGCGCACTGAGGAATAGTGCCCTTGTCTCCGCTTGGACGAATGAGATGGGATCGTACCGATTGCAACAGGGACGGGAGGCGCATGCAGGGCCACCGATTTCGGAAACGGCTTTCCAAAATGTAGGCTTCGTTTTGCTTTACGTTTGCCCCCCATAACTGTAATTGAAGTTTTATTTGCCGAAATCTTGACACGAAACAGACGGTTTACCGCACAACTGCTACTATCGCTCTACAGGGGCTGCCCGCTGAAAACACCCTTGACTACCGTGTTGGGCGACTACGCCCCTCTTGTTGGGGACGCCCAACACCACATTTCTCCTTAACCCAGATAAAACAGACCGCACAAGAGCAATGAAAACAACACAAACATGAATGAGTTCCTTACTCTCAAAGTCCTTGTACTTCTGTGATAGGACTTGATCAGGTCTTAAAGTGATTCTATGAATCCCAAACACTAACAGGTTATGAGATACCGTTGCAGGTGTAGACGGGCCCGGCTCCAGGAATTTTTATTTGGGTGAGCCAAGGGTGGATCGGGTGGGCCACTGTGGGTCCGATTTGACGCTTATATGTCTAGCCAGGCTTGCTTCAGGGCCCTCCTTTATCTCTCCATAGTCTTACAAGGCCCTGTAAAACGCACTTTTTTCCAAATCTCTTTCTAAATGTTATCACTCAAAAAAAGTGTTTTTTTCCATGTAATGTGTCTGATGGGAAGAGGAGGTTTCTGAGGTGGGAGTATCAGGCAGGTGATACTACTCTGGCTCCCTCTGTGTGAGCCTTCAGGGAGAATTCCTCTTTATTATTACCTCCACCTGACCCTGGACTCTGCAACACACTCCCTTACAGGCTTGTGTAAAATTAGGATAATAATCACTGAATCATCTAAGTAAAGGAAACATAAAGGTTTAATCCAGAGAATGAAAAGTCCCATCCGTCAAGTAGCTGAAGCCAGATGCAACTGACTCTCCATTCATACAGAAGGTTCCATCTCCATGGTGCTGCTGAAAGGAAAACACTTGCCACAGACCTTTAGGGCGCTCCATAATGACCATTGGTTGCACCCTTGGTTTGAGGCACTTCTCACTTAATGTACATGGAATGCATTCTCTGATGGCTCGCTCAACCTGTAAATCGATACCTGGCCACCAATAATTAAGTCTCAGTCTCTCCTTGGTTTTAGACATACCCTGGTGGCCTTGGTGAGCTAGATCAATTCATTTTCCTCGAAACACCAACGGGGGAATTAACTTCGAACCTCTGAAGATAAGGCCATCCACTTCAGACAATTCATGTCTAACAAGCCAGAACTTCTCTAACTTACCATCAGATTTTTTACTCCAACCATCCTTGATTTAAAGAAAAGAGTTCTTTGAGGTCCTCATCAGACTTGCACTCCTCCTTCCATTCATCCTCTCTTATACCATCGTGTTCAATGGTGCAGACCCATTCATTCAACTCATTATCTTTACAGTTAACATCGTCCTGATCGGAGTGTAGAAGTCTAGAGAGTGTATCTGCAATGCAATTACGTGCACCGGGCAAATATTCTACACTGAAATCATATCCTTGAAGACCTACAACCCATTTAGAAATCCTGCTGGAAATGCCAACAATACCCTTTTTGTTAAAAACTTCACACAATGGTTTGTGGTCTGTTCTCACACTAAATTTGGTGCCCCAGAGCAAGTTTTTTAATTTCTTTGTGGCCCAGTGCACTGCCAAAGCTTCACTCTCAATCACAGAGTATCTTAGCTCTGCCCCCTTTAAACTCCTAGAGAGAAATAAAATCACATTTACCATGTCACCTTTGTCTTGCTGTAACACGGCTCCCAAACCTTTCATTCTTGCATCAGTGATCAAAACAGAACTTAAGGAGGGATTAAAAATCCTTAGTTTAGGAGCTTTCCTCAGATGGGTTTTTAAATTATTGAATTCTTTTTCACATTCTAGTGACCACTCAAAATCAACCCCTTTGCACAACAAGGTCCGCATGCTAACACTTTTTTCAGCAAACCCTTGCACAAATTTACTATAGTATTCAGCCATACCAAGGAATTTCATCAGTTCTTCCTTATTAGTGGGTGCAGCTAAATTTTGAATAGTTTCTATCAACTCTTGTTTGGGTTCCACACCATTCTCAGAAATGATATGCCCAAGATAGTTAATAGAAGATCTCTTGAACTTGCATTTGTCCAACCTGACCGTGAGATTGTGTTGACTAAATCTCTCCAAAACTTGTCTTACCCTTAAGTCATGTTCCTTATCATCTTTGCCAAAAATTAAAACATCGTCTTGGTAAATTTTAACACCAAGTTGACCTCGCAAGACCCTTTCTAACGCTCTTTGGAAGACTGAGGCTGCTGATACTAACCCAAACGGTAACCTTACAAACCTAAAAGTTCCGAAAGGGGTAACAAAAGCAGTGTAGTCTTTGGAGTTATCATCTAATTTAATCTGATGATAAGCAGATTAGAGATCCACCTTTGAAAATACCTTTGCATCCTTCAACAACATAAGCATGTCTGAAATCTTAGGTAGTGGATATCTATCTACAATGACCTGTTTATTCAGAGCTCTCAAGTCTATGCATAGGCGTAAACTTCCATCAGATTTGCGTGCTGTGACTACTGGGGCCAACCACTGGGTCCCTTAAACTTTTTCAATAATACCGTCAGACTTAAGTTTCTCTAACTGGTTTTTCATTTCTTCCCTCACCGAAAAATGGACCCCACAATCTTTACTTGTAACTGCACCTGAAACTAACTTGATTTTATGTACATAATCCTTAAGACAACCTAGTTCGCTACTGAAAATTCTGGGAAAGGATGTTTTGAGATTAGCTGTGTATGCTGCATCAACATCCTTGGTCTCTATTGTACCTACATTGAAATGTTCTTTAAGTAAGATAGGTGGATTGCTATTGGGGTCCAACATGACACCTAGGTCTCTCTGATGAAACCAACTTAAAATGCGATCGCCTTTGTGGGAAACATAAACTTT
This sequence comes from Triturus cristatus, assembly GCF_964204655.1. Lineage (NCBI taxonomy): Eukaryota > Metazoa > Chordata > Amphibia > Caudata > Salamandridae > Triturus > Triturus cristatus. The sequence continues at coordinate 448,636,553 of NC_140580.1, forward strand.
GCCTGAGATGAACCTCCCCTTATAGTCTATCAAACCTTGAAAATACCATAAGAGCTTAATTGGTTCACCACCATAAGCGAAAGGCTTGATGTCTGCTTTGAAAATTTTAACTTTGTCTTTTAGCCACTGAGAATAAAACTGTTTTGCGACAATGGTTATTTTCGCTCCAGAATCAAATAGTACACAAGTACCTTTACCTTCAACCATTACCTCATCAAAAGGTCGTTTTTTGCTATTACTAGAAATTTGTGAGACTATTTGACCACAATCCATATCTGAATCGGAATCATCCTCCACACAACTGCTTTGAGAAATTAAATTCACTTTCGCTTTGTTCTTCTTTGCTCTGCAAGCAGAAGTGAAGTGACCTATCTTTTTACAATTAGTACACGTACTTTTCAAAGCAGGACATTTCTTGTTATTTGCTAAATGACCAATATTCCCACAACGAAAATACTTTGGTTGAAAACTATTTTTTTGAGAAGAGCGAGAGACAATGGAGTCAGTATTAGATTTAAAACCCCTCTTTGAAACCATAGGCTTGACAGAAGCTTTCACTTCATGTACAGTTTCACTATTACCTTCACGTTTTGTGATGATCTCCACGCATTTCTGAGAATGTTCAATTTGCTTTGCAATTGTAATGACCATCTAATGGTCTAGAGATCGTTCGCCCTTCTGCCAAATATCATCCCTAACTTTTTGTACATTACAGCCTAGCATATATTGATCCCTAATTCTTTCCTCAAATTTGCAAGATGACCCTAATTTCCATAAGGCTGTGATATAGTTCTCCACTGTTTCTCCATCGTTTTGGTTTCTACGACCAAAATGATATCTCTCTAAAATCGTGCTTACCTTAGGTAAGTAATGCCTATCTAGTTTTGAAATACAAATTTCATATTCATTCAGAGTAGAATCATCAATGTCTGGAAGATGGTCAACGACCTCCTGTCCTTCAGACCCGAGACAATGTAGAAGGAGCGCAGTCCTTCTTTCCGCACTAAGGTTAGTCCCACAAACCTTCGCATACCTTTCGAAAACTTTCTTCCACTTTTGCCACTTGATGGGTGGATCGCCAGGTGAGGATAAGAAGAAAGGTGGTGTAGCTACATTTTACATGGTGAGACAAACAATGTAACAATACTATTTTAAAGGAATTAGTAGATAGATAAATTCTTAATGAGCTATTTGGTATATCAAATAGGAAATACAATTGTCATAGCAATTTATCACATTAAAGCATGCTAAACTCAGCTATGTAATACAGTACATCACATTGCATATAATGCTAACAACAGCTACATATATACTTGTTCTTTTTTCACTCTTGTTTTAAACCAAGTGAAAAGAAAGAGAAAAAAATAAAATAGACGTGGAAACAATTGTCAAATGAAGAGAGCGCTCTCTTACCAATAATCTGGTTTGTTTAAGCGATGAACGTCGAATAGTGAGATAACTAAATAATGAGCACCAGATCGAGTGAGGAAAAAGGAACGCTCCGGCGTTAATGACAACCTAAAATAAACAGTGTTCAAAAGAACTAGACCGCTAAACATAAGGATCACTTGAATTTGGAAAATAAAAGGACAATCAAAATGGCCGCCACGTTGCGTGCAGCGTAACGTGACGTGAAACCAAGCGTCCGATGAGTTGAAAGATGACGGAGTTCCAGAAGAAAGAAAGATGTCAGGATTCTACGTTGGGGGTGAGAATGATGTCACCTGGATATCCGTTGCAGTTATATACTTCCAAACAGGTAAGAGCGTGACCATGATGCGTGGAGATGTACCGTTGGTATCGAAGCCTAAATGACCGACTCAGTCAAATGACACACTGCAAATTGCCACAGTTAAAGGTGCTGCTTTTGAGATCCGATCCCAAAAGAAAAAAATGAAATAAACAATACTCCTCAGTCGGGGCAAACACCAGTCTTACTCAGCACCAGACTGTGTACATGAAGAAGTAAAAACAGCACTCTCCAGATCGGTGCAATGTTATCACTGGTTGTCAACACAGTTGGTCTTTACTTAATATAAGCGACAGTGTTGATTTAAAACCTTTGACATAAGTTCTTTTTTTTAATAACACGTGAGGCAGAAAAAATCACAGTTTGGTAATCTCAGACTCGTGACTATCCTCAATAAGACTTGCGTACGTTGTGAGGCAGAGTGCTTAAAACAAGTAAGAGAAATTGCCTTTAATGAGCCCACATTGGAGCCTCCCAACCCTTAAGAGTCTCCCAAATAAAGATGGCTAAAGGTGAGGAATGTGGCGGATGCTCAAGCTTAAAGTCCCAAACATAATTTGTTAAAAACTCACGTGATGCCAAGGTAGAAGGTATCAATACAGGAAAGAAGAAATCCTTAATCCTGTAATAAATGTGATGTTGAGACCAATCTTGATTCCTCTGGAAACGCAGGGTAGGTTTCACCAACTCGTCGCCAGTGTAAAATTAAGATAATAATCACTGAATGAGCCAAGTAAAGGAAACATAAAGGTTTAATCCAGAGAATGAAAAGTCCCATCCATTAAGTAGCTGAAGCCAGATGCAACTGACTCTCCCTTTACACAGAAGGTTCCATCTCCATGGTGCTGCTTAAAGGCAAACACTATAAGGTAGAAATATGCAGTAGGGAAACATGGTTACAACGGAATGTACAGTAGAATGAATGTATACAAGTAATGACACCATATTACAGCTTGATTATCCACTTTTCTACCACCTCTCTCCAGTGCACCTTATCTCACAGCTGACCTTTGGCCCAAGCACAATGTCAGCCGCCATCCGGTTCCACTTTCATTATTCCTAGTAAAAAACATTCTTAAAATCACCTTTAAACTTGAAATGTTGAGTATATCAGTAAATATAATTAGCACGCTCTTTAAAGTATATTCTACATTTTCCCTAATGACCCGACTGCTAATTAAATAAACAGAAACGGAAAGGCCAGGACATGGCCAGCTTTAGCGCTGGTGTTAGTTTTTTTTGGCACCCTGCCAATAACCTCTTTCGCCTTAGATACCTTTACTACCACCCTCCAATAGTGCCCATCATCTCTCCATAGTCTCTCTCCCTATTGGCCTCCTCCCTCTTCTGATCCCTCACTGCCACCCTCCAACAGTGCCCCTCATCTCCCCATAGCTCCCCCCCCATGACCACCTCCTCAGGTGCCCTCACTGCCACACTCCACCAGTGCCCCTTATTGCTCCATAGCCCCTCAGACTCACTCACTACCACTCTCCACCAGTGCCCCTCATCTCTCCGTAGCTCCCCCCTCCACCCCATGACCTCCTCCTCTGATTCCCTCACTGCCACGCTCCAACAGTGTCCCTCATCGCTCCATAGCCCCTCCCCCTATTGACAGCCTCCTCGGATTACCTCACTTGCACCCTCCACCAGTGCCCCTCATCACTCCGTAGGCCCTCTCTCATATGCATTTCATTTGTTGTACAGCGCTACTCATATCAGTGTAGGGTGTCACAGTACTTTACATCACGCACACATTATTCAGAGACAATGAATCATAAAAGTATGTAAATCAGTCTACAAGGAATGTCACATAAGTCCATGAGGATTACAATGTGTAGGAATCACATGTCATCCATACTGGTGGGCAGTATACTTTAAGAGGGTTTGGTCTGGAGAAGCACAAACTCAGGATTTAAAGAGTACTTCAGTGGTTGGGGGGATTAGCTTTACTGATAAAAATGTCTATCTGCCCAAACAAACTCTTTTTAGCAACATTAGAATAATGAAAGACTGGGGAAGATCTAACTATATCACAACACAAAAGAGCAAAGTTCTAACCATATAATAATATAACAGGTTTGTATGTAGCTCTTTGATGTCAGTTCATAGGTCACTGTCCTATATTAGGATTGTAACTTCTGAACTGCAAATAACACAAGGATCTCTGTGGCAAAGGCAGTAACCCACTGAGCTATCCACATAAAATACAGTTTATCTTCATTTAAAAACTACCAGTAGACAAATGATTGCTCTCCATCAGGATCATAAATCACCAGAGTTGCCTGTAAATTTGTTATTGGTTTTTTTTGCATTGGTGGCAGAGTCGGCCATGATAATGATAAAAACTGCTTAAACGAACCATACACAAAGTATGTGCCCTGCTGGGGCTTCACTGATTTTAAAAATAAGAACAAATATCCACACATTCTTTTACCTGATCGGTTCCTCCAACTCTGCATGACAGCCCGATCCTTAAGTAGCTTCAGGGGCCAGGAAAGGTGAATCAGGATAAACAACCTTATTTTCTCCTGCACTGAATAGAAAAATAAATATCCACGCAGCAGGACAGTAGGCAAAGGTTACCCGGTGCCATAGAAAGGATTTGTCCCCTTCACCATGCCCCTATTCTACCTGCACGAGTGAGCGGGGGCACAGCCCACCTTTCTAAAAGAAGATGCATGATTGGTGGTACCTGTGAGAGCGAGCCAAGGCCCAATCACACAACTAGAACAGGACGAAAAACAATGTTCAGAGGAACGTTTTAAATTAAAGTGGCAATTTTCTATTGGCCTTAATGCCGTCACTGCGAGGGCCAGGGTTCATGTTTGGGTGGGCCTGGCCCACCCGCTAGAACCGGGCCTGGGTGTAGACAAAGAGCTTGGATTCACAGCACAAGCCATTGACTGGTCAGCCTGGATTCCTTCTTTCTGTTCTGACTAGGGTTGCTCTTCTCCCCTTACAATGCCTCTGTCACATACTTTCTTTCAAAAACTTCTTCCACCTCTTTCACTTGACCCATCTCTTCACGAGGTCCTTGTCCAGTATCCATACTCCAAACCTTCTTAAAGATATATTCCTTGTAATCATTTGAGTTCCTTTCCTGGCAGAAATCATGGTGCCTCGAACTCAAGTAACTCTCCAAGGTGTAGGTTCAAAAGGGACCAGACCTTTTTCCCCAGATATCTGTATTTTACGAGGGCAAGATCGTTCCAGTGCAGTTGTCTACTTCGGGCCCTTCTCCGTTTGCTAACCTGTGCATTTCAAGTTTGCTGGCATTGGAACAATACTTCTTTAAGCGGGTTTGTTGCCGCCTAATCTGGATGGTTGGGAATCGCATCAGGAACTCGGTGGCCTCATGCTTGGAGCTACAGATGTGATCATATGCGGGGTCTAGCTGTCCTCCCATAAGAATAAGTAGATGGCCCATTCTACTCTTTGGTTGGTACTCCAAGTTATGCGGATCTCCTTAGCCAGGGTTCTCATGAAGCATTTGACTTCCCAATTCGCCTGTGACCACCTTCATATGGTCTTCCTGTGTTTGATGCACCAGACTGAAAGTACTCCATTATCTCTTGCCCATTAAAGGGGGGTGCGCTGTCGAGCAGAGTTCTCTGATAAGGTTATGTGTGGCTATAATCTTCTCCAGCTTTAGAATCACTTTAGTAGCTGCTGTAGATAACATCACTTCCACCACCAGGAATTTCCAGTAGTCATCAATAACGACTAGTACGTACTGCCCGACAAGCAGACTCCATAAATCAGCTCTGGCTTAATGCCAGGGAATCTAGAGAATCTCCTCTGTCGCTATTGCTGCTGGTCGTTCTGGAGTCACAGCCGCTTGGCTCAATTCGCGGATTCAGACTTTTTGTTAACTGGTTTGTCATGTAGCAGGAACCAGACTTAGTTAATCTATTTTTAGTCTTGACAATCCCTTGATGTGATCTATGGGTCAGATTACCTACCCGTTGGAATAAGCTCTGAGGGACAACAAGCCTCTGGCCCCTCAGAAGGCAGCCTTCTGCTGAGACTGCCAACCCCTGTCTTACATTCTGAAGTTATGCTAGCACCTGTATTGCTATGTCTGTTCAGTGGGATATGTTATTGGTTATTGTAGAAAATCCTCAAAGTGGCTGACTTGGCAGGATCTACTGTCAGCAGCAAGCAGTTATCAGTCCTGGTAGCTTCGACTATTTCCTGGAGAAACATTGGTCTTGAGCGTCCCCCCTCCAATCTCACGTATTCTTCAGTTTCCATAGCTATCTCTTCTTCTCCGTGGTGACAAGTCAGGCATGTCTCGAGTGACCACCAGATACTGCCCCCATGCAATTTGGCCATGATCTGCATCCATTTCTCTATTCTAGGTTGAGCTGTGGATGCTGAACTCTGAAATTGCGGGATGAAGGGCTTGCCGATATGCACTATAAAGGGGTGTTCATACAAATACATGTGAAAATGTCTAAACCCTCAGAGCATGGCTAGCACCTTTTTCTCAATATGGCAATAGCACTGATTGGTGGCGGTGAGAGCACGGCTAGCGTATGCCACAGGAGCCCACTTGCACACACCTGCCTCTGCGACAGGAGTGCCCCCAGGATCAATCAGTCAAAATCTATGAAACGAGGCTAATCACCCGTGAGGGAATCCAGGCCCTAGGTTGCTGGGCTCAGTCAAAAAGCCACCATGAGTTTCTTCCTGAATTACGCCAGTGAGGGTGATGTTCAGAGGTAGAGGGTTAGGCCGTTCCAGGACTTGGCAGCAAAGTAGGAGAAGGAATGGCCTCTACAGCTGCTTCAGTGGATGCACAGTGTCTGTGCGAGGAAGGTAGAGCAAAGGTTTCTGGATGGTTGGTAAAAGTTCAGGTGGTGGTTAATGTATGCTGGTCTTGGGTCGTGGAGGGTTTTGTAGGGGTGTGTCAGTATCTTGAATTGGCAGTTTTGTGGATATAGAGCCAGTGGAGGTTCCTGAGGTGTGGAATGATGTGGGTCCATTTGGGCAGGTTGAGGATGAGTCTGCCTGCCGAGTTCTGTATCATCTGGAGTCTATTCATGAGTTCAGTAGTGGTGCCTGCGTACTGTAGTCCAGCCGGCTGGGTCCAAAGCTTAAGTGACGTTTTTTCTTGTGCTGATGAGGAACCACTTGAAGATTCTTTAAGGCATGCAAAGAGTGTTTTAAGCAGACAGAGGATACATGGTTGATCTGAAGTTTCATGTTCAGGATGATGCTGAGTTTGCAGGCGTTGTCTGTTAGTGTGGGAGCGGGTCTGAGTTCGGCGGGCCTCCAGGATTCGTTCCAAGGGTATGCATTGTTGCTAAAAATAAGAACTTCAATCTTGCCAGTGTTGAGCTTCAGGCAGTTGACTTTCATCCAGTCGTTGACATTCTTTATGCAATGGGGCATCTCCCTGGATCTAAACGTGGTGCAGTCTCTTGATGATTGTGTGGTGGGATACAGGGTTGAATGTTGCAGAGAGGTCGAGGAGTATCAGGGCCACTGATTCTCACGTGCTGAGGAGGGTGCGGATGTCGTCGTCATTGGTGGCGATCAGGGTGGTCTCAGAGTTGGGTGGCATCAAGCAGGTTGTTTCTCTCCAGTTGTTCGGTGAGCTGCTGGTTGATGGCCTTCTCGAGGACTTTGGTGGGAAAAGGGAACAGCAAGATGGGTCAGTAGTTCTGGAGTTCGCTGGGGTCAGTGGAAGGTTTCTTTAGGAGGGGTCTGGCTTCTGCGTGTTTCTATGCATATGGAAAGGTAGCTGTGGTGAGGGATGGGTTGAGGATGGTGGTGATTTGGTGGCTTATAGCCTTGCTTCCTAAGTTGAAGAGGCGGTGGGTGCAGGTGTCCATAGGTGCTCTCCACTGGATGGAGTTCACGGTTGGCTGTGGCGTTCTGTGTGGTGAGCTGTTCCTAAGCAGTGAGTACAGTACTATTGTTGCTGGCATCTTCAGTTAGTTTGAAGTCCTTCAGGGGGTCGCAATACACCAAGGTGGTGTCTGTATAGAGTGCTATTTTTTTGTTCTGGAATGCCTATTCCTGATCCGTTTACCATGCCCACAAAGTGGATAATTTTTTGAGTTCTCAGAGAGGAGCTGTAAGGGCAGTCGAATTTAGTATGAAATGTTTGCAGTAATTGACCATGCCCCAAAAAACTTCAGACCCATGTGGCTGATTTCAATGCTGGAGGCGATCCTATGCCTTTTACTTTGTCTGGATCTGGTGCTACTCCTTCTGCTGAGAATCAGTAGCCAAAGAAACATATCTTGATCTTCAAGAATTCAGTTTTCGGGGGAGGAGCCTAGCGCGCAACCAAGATGGCCGCGTAGGCTTACGGCTCCCGAGGGCCTCCGCAACCTCCCACGTCTATCCTTACTTAATCCTGGTTTATTTGACGGGCTTTTGCAGATGAACTTGCGCTGAGGTGTCACCCGTTTTCCGAATTCAGATCGGACGCCGGGACCCGGAATGGTTGCACTCCGAAGTTTGCGGCCTGCTCTTGCCTTGGTCCCGATCTCGAGCTGGTGAAGTGCCCGGGTACGAAGTGAACAACAGCGGCTGGCTGGGCTTGCCCTGCCACGGACCCTGCACTTTCACTTTCGTTTTCAAGCTTGCTCTCTGATATCGGCCGAGAGACTCTGGTGTTTCAGAGGGGCGCGGAAGGCGAAGTGTCTGGCCTGACTCTCGGATTCTACATGGGCTGACTGTCGGCGACGGCTGTGCTCAATTGAATTAGCTACCTGGTCCCCTTTTTTCCTGGTGCGGGCGGGTGCCGGCCTTGGTGGCCTCCGGACGATGGCGGCGAGACTAGACGGAGACGAGTCGAAACCCAAGTCAACCCGGAGGGGTGCCTATACCCAGGTCAATAACATGGATCGATATGCGCAGGCAAAGGGATCCCCTGGTGGCTCGCATAAATCGCCTGAGAGGTCTAAGGAGGTCTCCGGCCCATCGTCGGAATTGACCCTGCTGGACGTCATGGGTGCCATTGAGGAGATGAAGACCGCTGTGGGTCAGCAGTTTGATACCCTGGCTCATAAACTGGACGCGGTCCTGATCGATGTGAATTTGGTCAGGGCAGACCTGTCCAAAACTAACGAGCGGATCGACTCCTTGAGTCAAGCGGCGTCGAGTCTAACTGTGGACGTGGCTGCCCTGCAGACGGAGGTCCATAGGTTGCGGCTAGCCAGTGATCTGACGGACCGTCGACTTGAGGACTCTGAAAGCAGGGCTAGACGAAACAATGTTCGTATCATTGGAGTGCCGGAAAGATCGGAGGAATCTGCTGCGGATCTCTTTGTTGAGGACCTGGTGACCAATCGTCTCGCGCCTAAGGGACTGAGCAAGTTCTTTGCGGTGGAGCGGGCCCACAGGATTCCGGGTGGTGCGCCCAAGGTGGGTGCTCCCCCGCGGCCTATAATCGCCCGACTCTTTAACTTTCGGGATAGGGATGCTATCCTTCAGGCGTCGAGGGTTGCCGGGCCACTGAAGTTTGAGAACTCCAATGTCAGCTTTTACCCGGACTTCACACAAGCGGTCCAGAAACAACGGCTGGGTTTTTTGGGTGTCAAACGGCGCTTGAGGGACATGGAGCTGAAATATGCAATGTTATTCCCGGCGAGGCTGCGGGTTGAGTTCCAGGGTCGTTCCCACTTTTTCGACCGGCCGGAGGCGGTTGGAGACTGGTTGGATGCCCTGCCTCGGGGACAGGATCGAGACAGTCGGATGGCGGAGAGCGGACGGGATTTGGTGGAGCAGGATTAGAACTTGGTTCCTGGTGATGGACTGAACTGGTGACGTTTTGTACCTTGGCTCAACTGGACCCTAGATTGGCACAATATGCCCTCCAAATGCCCGGGGGTTGTGGGGAGCTTATTGGGGTCCTTTCCTCCTTCTGGGGTTCTTTTTGTGGTATGTGTTAGGGCGACAGGCACACTGCGAGTTGGGGGGGCTGTTTGGGCTCAAGCAGGGGTGCAGGGAGGGGGGAGTTGTGGTTTGGGGATTGTGGGGGAGGGGGGTTGTTGGGGATTGTTTTTGTTTCGCAAGGCAATGTGAAGTTCTCTGCTGACTTATCCGGGTTGTGCTTTCCGGGATGTGGGTATCATGCACGGGAGTGGGATGGGGGGTAGGGGATTGAGAATCCTTTCGTGGAATGTGAATGGACTTGGGGACAGGATCAAGCGCGGGGTGGTGTTGCAGTTCTTGAAGCGGATTTCGCCCGACATTGTTATCCTGCAGGAGACACATTTGATTGGGAACTCCTTCCATGCCCTAAATAGGAGGGGCTACCGCCTTGCCGCTCACTCTGGTTTCACTTCTGGCTCTAGGGGAGTGGGCATTTTGGTTAGGGGGCCTCTCCCATTGGAAGCTGATGAGGTGCTTCACGATGATGGGGGGCGCTATGTGGCACTGGTGGGGAGATGGGAGGGTAGGACTATCTCGCTCGTCGCTGTGTATGTGCCTCCGGGGTTGCAGACGGCTACATTTGCTGATTTGGGGCGTTTGGTCCTGGGACTCCCTGGGGGGGTTTTGGTGTTGGGGGGTGACTTTAATGCCGTTGTCTCCGGGTTGGAGGACCGTCACCCCCCCAGGGATCTCCCTAGGGCTCAGGCCTGGTTGGGTGGCTTTTTGGACACTTTGGGACTTGTAGATTGCTGGAGATTGATGCACCCGGGTCAGGCGCAGTATACCTTTCACTCTGGGGCCCATGGGAGTCTCTCGAGACTTGATCACATGCTTATGCCAGCAATCCAGGCTGGGATGATTGGGGAGGTGCGTCATTTAGCCCGAGGTATTTCTGATCATTCCCCTATATGGTTGCAACTGAAGGTTGTCCCTGGGGCAGAGGGGAGAGTGGCACCCATTAGCCCCTGGTATCTACGTAACCCTAAGATCCGCGCGGAGCTGGTCAAGTCCACTGATCACTACTTCAATGATAATGTGGGGTCGGTGCCGTCGGCCGTCTCCCTATGGGAGGCTTATAAAGTGGTGATCAGGGGGCAGGCCCTGTCCCTTATCTCCCATGCTAAGAGGTGCGAGAGAGCAGAGGTGGTTCGCCTGGAAACTGAAATAGCTGAAATGGAGGAGGACTTGGAGCGGGGAGTTACTGATGAGAAAGTGCATGTTCTCAGCCTCAAACAATCAGATTATAGAGCGCTAGTCACGGAAGCCGCTAAAGGGATGAGTAGAGAGCAGCAAGGACGACTGTATGATGTGGGGGACAAGGCCGGAAAGTTGATTGCTTGGTTGGATAAGAAGGAGAGAGCGAGCAGGGTGGTGCCCGTTGTGGAGAGAATGGATGGAGTGCGTGTGACTGACCCGGTGGAGATCGTTGACTGCTTCGCGGCTCATTTCCGCGGGGTATACTCTCCGGTATCTGTGCGTTCGGAGGAGGATTCTCATCTGTTGCTTAGAGACATTGCATTGCCAACCCTATCGGAGGCTGATGCAGTATTGATGGAGGCGAAGTTGTCGTCAGATGAGATCGCTCTGGCCACTCGCTCGATCGCATCGGGTAAAGCGGTGGGTCCTAATGGTCTTCCCATCGAACTATATAAGTTGCGTCCCGATAAGATAGCGCCGCATCTTCGGGACATGTTTTTCGCGGCACGTGCGGCGGGCTTCCTCCCCCCTGACCAACGCCTCGCCAACATAGTTGTGATACACAAAGAGGGGAAGCCGCGAGATCGCTGCGCCTCCTATAGGCCCATTTCGCTACTGAACGCAGAACCCAAAATTCTGGTTAAGGTATTGGCTAATCGACTGGCTCGGGTCGTGGGCGACTTGATTCATCAGGATCAGTCAGGTTTCATACCTCATCGGAACACCGCTCTAAATTTGAGGCGGTTGCACGGCGTGCTGGCTAGAGCGGAATTTATACGTGAGCCGGCCATCTTGGCATCTTTAGATGCTACTATGGCGTTCGACACTTTGGAGTGGCCATATATTTGGGCCGTGTTGGCGAAATTTGGGTTCGGCCCTGAAATTATTGGTTGGGTAAAATTACTATATGCTGACCCTCTGGCTCAGGTGGTGGTGAATGGTAGGGTGTCGGCTCCCTTCGCACTGGGGAGAGGTACGCGGCAGGGATGTCCGTTATCACCCCTTCTCTTTGCACTTTCTTTGGAGCCTCTCGCCGCCTGGTTGCGTTGGGAGCCGTCGTTGCGAGGCATTAGATGGACGCCGGAGTTTGAAGACCGTGTCTCCCTTTACGCGGATGACATCCTTCTGTATCTCACCTCTCCCCGACAGTCGCTGATTGTATTGGTGGACGTACTGAATTCCTTTGGTCGCAACTCCGGCCTGGTCATCAACTGGGCCAAGTCGTGTGTTTACGTCCTCTCGGGTGAGGCCCCCCTCCTGCCACGGGATTGCCCTATCCGGATTGCTACCCTGGGGTTCAAATATTTGAGAATCTTTATCTCACTGGATCCCGCGGTCCGCTATGAACGAAACCTTCTCCCTCCCCTCCAGCGATTGAAGGCCGACGTCGCGAGGTGGCGACGGCTTCCGCTCTCGCCACTTGGACGGGCGGCATTGTTTAAAATGATGTCACTACCTCGCTTCTTGTACGCTTTGCAAAATACTCTAGATGTCGTGCCAGCCCGTTATTTCCGGGAGGTGGAGGGTCTTCAGCGCCAACTGTTTTGGGACGGGCGGCCGCGGATTGCTCTCGCCAAGTTGACGCTCCCTTGGTACGATGGGGGGGTCGCCCTCCCCGATATTAAACGATACTATTGGGCGTCTCAGTTGGCGGCGGTGAACCACGGGATATACGGTCCTGCCTTGAATCCGGCCTTCGAGATGGATACATTTCTGCTCCCGGGTGGGGACTATAATAGGGCGCTGTACTCGGTGACTCCGGGCACGCGGTTGACAGGACCCACGCAGGTTGCGGTACGTGTGTGGCACGCGGCGAATGCTGCGATGGGGTGGAGGGATCGCTTGACTCGGGCGACGCCGTTGTATGCCTCTGAGCGGTTGGGCTGTTTGTGGAGATCGAAAGGCTTTGAGAAATGGGATATGATTGGTATATGTAAGGTGGGTGATCTTTGGGCGAAGGGGTCTTTCAAAACGTTTGAAATGCTTAAAACTGAATATAAATTAAACGATAGAGAGTACTTCCGGTATGCTCAAGTCTACCATGCGCTGTGTTTGGTTTTTCCAGACGTTGCTGCTATCCCCGAGTACTCCCCACTGGAGGATAGAGTGTTGGATGGCTACGTGCCCGACAGCACTATTTCTCTGATTTATAAGAAACTCATTAATGATCGCGCGGACTTGCTGCTCCGTCTGCGGGACGCATGGACAGGCGATGGCTTGGAATTGGACGATGAGGACTGGGTATCGGCGGTGGCCTCCCCGAAAGAGGTGGCGATCCCGGCCCGCTTACGATTCGTACAGCTGAAGATCCTTCATAGAGTGTATGTCACGGGGCCCGGTTTGCTGCGTATGGGTTACTCGATGGATGGACAGTGTAAGCGTGGATGTGGCCTGTCGGGTACCTTTCTCCATATCTTATGGGAATGTTCGGAGGTTGTGCGATTTTGGAACGGTATCCACACCGTAATGGAGGAGGTCACGCACGTTGCTCTGTTGCCAGAGGCTAGGAGGTGCTTGTTGAATGTCTGGGAACTGAATGATTGTAATGCGGCACAGACGCAGTGGGTGACCTTGGGGTACATGGTGGCTAAGCGTAACATTGCACAGCTGTGGGGCTCCCCGAGGCCGCCCACGATCGAGGTATGGAAGGAGAATATGGACTGGTGTATGTTTAGGGAAAAGACTGTGTATGTGGCGAGAGGTAAGCCAGGGAAGTGGGCTAAGGTATGGGGTCCATGGAATTTATATCGAGGACGTGTCTGCACCCCGCCTCTGCCATTAGAGATCGATATTGCTTTGTCCCCCTAGCCACGCATTCCGCGGGATGGTGTGAGGTGTGTTCCATGCTTTGTTCTCCCGTTGCCCCCCTCTACCGCTTCCAGACAAGACCTGCTTTGGACACTGTACGTTATTCCCCGTCCTGGGAATAGCACGCTGCTATTTCAGACTCTCATTGCCTTGAGTGTGTTTTATATTTAATAAAAAATGAAACTGTTTATTCCGAATGCTCCTGGCCTATGGCCACGGCCTGTTACATGTGCTCACGAACTGCCGGGAGCTTTGCCTCTGGATCATTTGAATGTGTGGCGTTGCACTGCGGGCCCTCGGGCTCTATAGCGGCCGGCCCTGGTGGTTGTAGGCCCTTGTCTGTATTTTATTGTGTATCAACGGTTTCTAATAAAAATTTTAACAAAAAAAAAGAATTCAGTTTTCTTTGTGGAGTGTGAGGCCATTCTCTTGGAGTCTGCGAATACGACTGTCATCCGCTGCAAATGTTCTTCCAGGGTCGAGGCATGTATCATGATGTCATCACCGACATTAAGAACCTCGTATGGTGTCTTGGAACACTTTGGCAGTGCTGGATGTCCCAAAATTGAGGCGCTTGTAGCACCGGAGGCTCAGACGAGTTGATTAAGTATTTATATATCACAATTCTGGGGCTGGCAGGAGTTAGTGGTACCCTCACAATGTCGTCGACTGCTGGGGTCAGTGCCGGACTGGCCGTAGCGGGCACCGGCCATTTCCCCAGAGGGGTGGGGGGTCAGTTTTGTACCCGTGAGCTCCGATTTTGCCCCCTGTAACAAAAGCGGGCGTGGTGCTTCTCACTAGCACAGCATGTAGAACTGCTTTACGGCTGAACGATGTCTAGGGGGCCTTCTATCCTGTTGTCCTTGTTTGGCGTATTCAGCAGGGTTTCACTTGTATTCACTGCCTTCTTTGTATCGCTCAACTGCATGGTAGTAGACCAGCACACTTTGGCGTAGTGGTTCAGTTTACTGCATGCCAAACACTTCTTGTCCATCGCAGGGCCCTCCCCGGTATTTGAGAAGGAACCACCGCACCATCTGCAGGACCTGTAGGGTGGCTGTGCCTTGCTTTTGTCCCTTCTCCATGTTGCCGATCCCCGGGATACCTGGTTGACTGGTTGTGTCTTAAATGGTGCAGTGCTGCTTCCATGTGGGATGCCCTCCAAAGAATTTGTGAGGATGTCTTCCATGGACTTTCCTGGGTCTTGTAGAATATTTTCTCATAACATCGCCAGTGCACAGCTCTGTATGAAAAAGGGTTAAACCTGACATCCTTATTGTGGTTCCCCCTAACTTTTTGCCTTCAGACCACCTGTTTTTGCTGACTTTGTTCGTTCTTACTGGCCTTAAAATTCTGCCCATTTTACCACTGCTAACGAGTGCTAAAGTGCTTGTGCTCTCTGCTCAAAACATAGTTATATAGGCTAATACCCAATTGACATACTTAATTTACTTATACGTCCCTAGTAAAGTACACCACATGTGCCCAGGGCCTGTAAATTAAAGGCTATTAGTGGGTCTGCAGCACTGATGGTGTTACCCACATAAGTAGCCCTTCCAGCATGTCGTAGGCCTGCCACTGCAGAGCCTGTGGGTGCAGTTCAACCTGCCATTTTGACCTGAAAAAAGAAACTTTTTGCCAGGCCCTAACATTCCTTTTTAGGGCTTGCCCCTCGTGATGCACTGCACAGCAGTGCTCGCGCAGGCGAGCCGTTTTGTAGGGGGTTTAGAAACAGACCCTGGAATAGCACACGCTCGTGCGTGTGCTTTTCCTTTTGGGTTCCGCTATTGGTCTTTGCGTGCGTGTTTTTTTTTTCAACAGACCACGCAATAGGCCAAATGCGGGCACATTGCTCCGCCCATGGCCTATTGGTGTCAGTTACGCGCACCAAAGCCCATATGTCTTCAATTATCGTGCCCAGACACGGGCGCAATAATTCAAGACATATAGTTCGCAGTGGCACGCGCACCACTCGCGGCCGTTTTTTTTTTGGTTATTTTTTTACGTAGCTCTCCTTGTTTGTTGTTTTTTGGGGTATGATCTTGTTAGTAGGCAATAAATAAAAGATATTAGTTCTATAGCACTAAAAATGGTCCATACACCCGTACTGAGAGCGCTGATACTATTATGATCGTTTTTTTAATGTTTGGTTAAGACTTACATCAGGCCTGCTTCGTGTAAAGTGCAAGTGTTTTTAAGAAGTTAAAGTGAGCTTAATATATCACGTAAGACGGGGGAGGGTCACAAAACGGGTTCAGGGGTCCTTCGACCTCAGACACTCTGCTCTGTTAGACTTCGGGAGGGGTATCTGACAGGGGTGAGGGGTGTGCGGGTCAGAGGTGGGGGCCCCATATCTACCATCTCGCAGATGTGCTCGGTTAGTACAGCCTCGGAGGTTTTCTGACCATCTGATCGCACATCAGGCGGGGTAATGTACACGGCTTGGAAATCTATGTGTAATCATGCCGCGCGCGCTGACTCAGACTTACATCCTCCTGGGGTCGATGCAAGTGAGTAGCATTTGAGGCGGATGATACTTGCGCGCCTGTTTTAAATGTAGGCAGGTCGTTTTCTATCGAACTGGGAAAAACTGTATATTGACTATGTTTGCAAGTTCAGAATTCTTCACCTGAGGAAATAAAAGCGTATGTATGTAGGCACATGTGCATGTAAGAAGAATCTCTAATATACGGACAAACACTTAACGATCTCCAAACCTTATGTACTGGTACTGGATGTATTGTTAGTTTACTAACTGTCAGTTGTGGCTCCAATACAAGCGAACTATGATCCCGGCTAACCCGCTTGACCAAACTGTGATCCTTGGAAAATCGCGGTTGCAGTTGCTTGCAATTGTAATAAAATAACTCTGCCACTTTCTTTGAGTAAGACAATTCATTGTAAGAGCAACAGAGCTCAGTGGTTTGCATTTAATTTAATCGCGTTATAGTAAGACGGAAGTCTAGCACACAGAATGAAAGAAACAACAGTATGCAAGCTGTGTGTGTGTTTTTTAAATGAACTCGGCAAGGCATCTGAATACGCCAAGTGTATGTTTCTTTACAGCAAGCTGACTCGCTGTAACATTGGCGCGTATTTACATACACTCATGCTAGTAACTCGGCCTGAAGCAAATATAGCGTATTCAATATTAATGGAGGATGCGGCATAAGGGTTGCTGACTTTGGCAATGGTGAGAGCAGGTTTGAGTCTGACATTGGCTCAACATCCTGTGATTCTGGGCAAATCACTTAATCTCCCCATGTCTACCAAAAATGAACGTGTCCTTGTGTAACGTTACTGGCGCTCATGTGAAGCCAGGGCTTTAAGTGGGGCGGGTCTTGCCGGTGCTCAGCACCGGCAGTTCTAAAAAGTAGGTGCCGAGATGGGTCCCTATCGGGCTGTCAATTTTCGCCCTCACCCTCCATGAACAGATGCATCTTAACTCTGCGGCAGTGCCACTGCTCACTGCCTTTAAGATAACTTCTAAGAGACTAGTCATAGCTCTTTCACAGTCTCATAATTTGAAAATGGAAGCATTTTCAATATTCCGTATGCAACAAAGCCATAGTTGCTGCTTATTTATCTTATGCAGCTAACAACCATTGGCAAAGCCAATAGTCCTGGCTTGTTGTAGGTGTAATGTTACTTGCTGTAGTATATATCTGGATGCATGGATAGAAACGGCAAAATGCCTGACGGGCGGCACACTATGATAAGCACAGATTTTTTGCGTGGGTATGTTTAAGTCACGCCCTTAATTACATCGGCCACGCCCCAGAGACCCTCCACAGTTTTTTCATCCCACTTAATGTACTGTGTAAAGCTCTCCAATATTTTCGGGTCGAGTTCACGCTATATAAAACTGCACAAAAAAAAATAATTGTGCATATACACTGCTTGCTGACAAGGCCTGGCTTCTAAGTGCTGTAGTAGCAGATGCCGCATCTGAGATGCGGCTATTTACACAAATCATTTGTACGGTGGAAGTGAAAGGTTGAGCCAGCCGTGGCAGAGCCTGAGGCATGTACTATAAGCGCACAGCAATGCAGCATGTGCACAAACCCTCTGAAGGTCTTTACTCCGTGTCAGTATGTTAGTATGGGGTCTAAAAAAAAAGCATTTGCAATGCAATAGGTCTCGCATTACTGAATGTTTGAGCTATTGGTGTTGCATTATTATTAGCAATGCCAATAGCTCAAACTTTAATAATGCGAGACCTATTGCATGGCAAATGCTTGTTAATACATACAAGTCACCCCTAAGGTAGGCCCTGGACAGCCCCAAGGGCAGGGTGCACTGTATTTAAAAAGTTGGACAGGTACATTTAATTATTACATGTCCTGGAAATGAAAAGCTCATAACTAGTTTTTCACTAATACAAGGCTTATTCCTCCTATAGGATAATATTGGAGTTGCCTTATTACATTTTATAAGTGTTATTTACAAATGGAAAGAGTTAAATGGTTCATGTTTGGTGTCTCTGGAATCCTTATTTAAAGTCCTAACTTATGGTGAAGTCAGATTTTATGTTACAATTCTGAAAATGCAGCTTTTAGAAAGTTGGCATTTTCTTGCCTTAACCATTTGGTGCCTGTCCTCGGTCACATGACAGTAGGTGTAGTTGGCAGTTGAGCCTTGTGTATTCCTCCTAGATACCCACACACAAAAGAAGCACATGTGTGACTGAATGGGCCATCACTGGCAGGATTGGAGGGAGGAGCTGGGCCCAGCTTCCCTTACACCTGAAAAGCTATGTCCTGTCTCCACACAAAGGGCTTCATACCCCCTGTAGTTAATCTGGAGCCAGGACAGGAAAGGCAGGGCATCTGTGCACTTCAAAGGTATGCCTATAGAAGCTTCTCCCCACTTCAAAGGCACAACTGTGTATAAAAGAAGGACCTCAGACACCAACACTTCAGTACACTTCTGGACCTGTAGATACCCTGCCAGGAAGAAAGACTGCTGTGCCGCTACAAGGAGTACCACTCTGCTGGACTGCTGCCCTGAAGGAAGTGCTGCCTCTTGCCTGGGTGAGAAGAACTGAATGTGCATCGCTTGAACCCAGAGTGACTCCAAGGGCTAGTTGGCTGGCCTCCTGATTTGAATACTCTGGGACATAACAGGCTTCCAACAACCTTGCATCTGCACCTGGACTCTGCCATTTGTGAGTCTACCCTGCCAAGTGATGCCACCCTAGTTCTGGACTTTTGGAAGTGGGTTTAAAGTGGTTTGCCAGCCTCTGTGGATCTAGCAGAACAGACGCTTCACCTCTGCTGCTCATTAAAACTCCGAGCAGAACCAACGCATCTCCACTGCTGCGTGGATTGGATCCGTCGCAAAGACTATGCAGCGCACATCGCCTTCTGAACCGACAGTGCGCTACGAACCCTCTGCGCAGGCCCTCATATCTCTCGACGACTGCAGCCCGACCAAGCTGGCTCCTCACGCAGAACCGACACTTCACCCCGGCTGCACACCGCATCCCAGATTCCAGACTTTACATCTCAAGCCCCATCGGCGGGACCCTCAACGTTGTCTCAACAGGACTTCTCACCACAGCCTTGCCACATCTCGGAACTGACGCATCGCCTCGGTTGACACAGATCCATGCAACTCTCTGCAAACCAGGATTTAAGGTACTCTATTAAGCAGGCCTAACTGGGACCCTATAGCCGGCTCGCGATCCCTTGTGGTCGTCCTGAACTTGTGATTGTGCCCCGTTCCGGTGCTACCTGATATCCACAAATGGAACTTTCACCTTTTGGTACTATGTTTTATAAAGAAAATTAAAATTCAATATCTCCGGTTCTATTAATCGGATTTTTGTTTCTTGGTCTTGGTTTATTTATTAAAATGAGCTCTATTTTTCTAACCTGGTGTGGCTTCATTTTCTGTGGTGTTTCCACAATTTTTCAGTTTGAAGTGTTGCACAAATACTTTACACATTGGCTCTAAGTTAAGACTGACTGCTCTGTGTCAAGCTACAAGGGCGTTGAGCACAGATTCATTTTAGGTATACTTGTGCCTTATCCTGACTAGGATTGTGGTTGCAACTTGACCAGGGCTCACACCCCAGTCAACCAGTACCCCAATTTCTAACAATGGGGCTCTGATTTTGGCCATCTCACCTGGGAGGCTACACGTGCTTGGTAGTTCTGAGTTATGTGTAAAAAGTGTCTTCTGACTCCTCAGGTTCTTACTTGGCTTGGCGCAATAGAACATGCTCATAATCAAGGTTGATCATCGGCATGAAGTAGCTGTTAAGGGCTGTCTTTAATGTACCACAAGTAAAAAGCGGTCCAACCCTGCAACATTTTTGGAGATTTTGTAGATTTCCTTACTGGCTAGGTGAAGCATCATGGGCCTTTTCCTGTCATTTATCAATTGCCATGGCTACAAAATACATCTTCAAACACTTGACGCACAGTTTTTATCTTAGTGCCTGTGCATATGGAGACCCAGTCGTGGCAAAGGGCTCAACAGCTGGGATAGATGCCTTGGTGACAGTGGATGAGCCTATCTTCTGTGAGCCATAGGCTTGAGTGTATTCTTCTCACCCCAGAATTGCAGTCTATCTCAGCCAGATGCTGCATTTGTTCTCTTCGAGCAGGCACAGCACCTGCAGCGTAGTGATTGAAGCTGTGGTCACCAGTGTTTCTAGGCTGGGCGTGCCATGGTCAGATCTGTGCAGTGGTAGCTCATCTAGTGTGGGCACTGTGCTGCAGAGCAAGGCCGGCAAGTGCTTGGATCAACAAGAGGGCTGTTTGGGCATTATGCATCCTGAGTCTTATGAGAAGGGAGCTGTTTTCTTCCTGCATCGGTTGCACAGAGAACTGGGAGTGCAGTGGAGGTGGCTGTCTTACCAATGTGCAGAGGTGGGTCCCCAGCACATGCTGGGCAGAGCACTGTGTTATCTTATGACCCTGGCTGAGCGTTGGGGCTGCAGGAGGAAGGAGATGCCTAGGCACTTCTGCCTACCACCACACTCCACTAATTTGGGTCGGTCGCTGCATATCTGATGGCTAACATGGGAAAACTAAAGGCTGCCAGAAGGCAAAGACTGAAGGAGGATGGCGTGAAGGGAAGAGGTGCCAATGCACGTCCGCGAGGCAGCGTTGGTGGATGTTATGCTGCCTGCCTCGTTGCAATCCAGTTATGTCGTGGCCAAGAGCCGCTCATGTAAATAAATACACGTATATTCTGCAATGTTCGAGGCATATGAGCTGCAGATCACACACTTAGGATAAGATCGCCATCTGGTGTTGGGCTCAGATGCTTGCAGGTTGTTGTTGTCTTCGGAAGAACTCTTTTGGTCACGAGATAGGTGACTCCTCCCTTGGACTACAGTGCGCATGGGCATCCACTCCATCCTCAGATTGTTTTTTTCCGCCATTGGGTTCGGATGAAACTTTTCCACTCCGGTAGAAAACTTCTAAACCAAGCTTTTCGAAGCGAAAAACCTTTATAATTTTCATCGATACACCTTTACTCGACATCGAATTCATCGGGCTGGTTCCGGACGTCAACGCGGGCGATTAAACCTATCCGCGCCGTGAGGCCTGCGGCTCATGGAAAGGACGCCGTTTAAAAAATGCCCCCAATGTGGAGCAAAATTTCCGCACAGTGACCATCACAAGGTCTGCAACCTGTGCCTGTCGCCGGACCATGACGAGTCCAGCTGTCCAGCCTGCGCCGCATTCCGATCCAAGAAGACCATTCGGGATCGGAGAGCTCGACGCCATATCATGGCACACAGACCAGCTCCGGAACCAGAGGACATCTTTGATGAGGGCCCGATGTCCCGGAAGAAGATTCCGAGGAACTTCACATTATATCAGAAGCAGACGACTCCGACGACCCCAGTACTCCGGGGCAACGCGTGAGTACCGATGCCCCTACCCCAACCCCTCCAAAAAAGGCATTGGTCAAGACTTCGCCACCTGGCCCCAGTCGCGACCGAAAACAACCTTCACAAGCCCCGCCTTCACGCTCGGCTACGAAGAAATACAAGCCTTCAGGTGGCTCGGGCCCGAGCAAACCACATATTATTGTACCCCCAGCACCTTCGGCACCGAAGACACAAGACCTCTCGGCACCGAAGCCGGCTCCGGCACCTTTGGCACCGAAACCATCGAGGCCCATAGACAAACCGGCACCGAAAGCTCCCAAGCTTAAAGACTCCATTTCGGCACCGAAACCTTCATCTGCACCGAAACCTTCATCTGCACCGAAACCTTCATCGGCACCGAAACCCTCATCGGTACCGAAACAACCGGCTAAGGTCTATACTACACCTCCTAAAGACTCTACCGATTTACCCAAAACATAGATCGGAACCAAAAAAATCGGCGCCAAAGTCTGTTCCTGAAGACCAAGAACTTTTCCACCCAGATCCAAAGCAAAAAAGGATCTATATTAATCCAAAAACTGGACATGTCACTGCTGTGCCATGTAAGAAAAGGAAGCTAGACACACCTCCAGCTCCTGTAAAGAAGAAGGACTCAGCCACTTCACCCATTCCTCCTTCCTCTCCTGTACGACCTCTTACCCCACCCCCCCTGCCTCCACCACCATTACCTCCACCATCTCCTTCACATACACCACCTCTACAGGATGATGATGATGACCTAGGGGGAGGGGGTGATCCTAATGATCCTTTCACAAATCCGGATATTGTACCATTGGACGACTGGGCTTACCCTCTGCCTGATGTACCTGATCCTACTACATACCCTTCAAAACCCTCACCTCCAGATGACCACCTCGGGTTTGGACAACTAGTACACAGAGCAGCACTTTACCATGGCGTCACCATGCGCTCAGATGCACCCGAGGAAGACTTCCTTTTAGACACTTTTGAGCAGTCTCAGAAATCAGTTCAAATTTTACCTATGATTAAAGGGGTCATAAAACACGCCACAGAAGTTTTTAAGGACCCCGTACGGGCCAGGGTACTTAACCCTCGAATTGAGAAAAAATATAGACCTGCTCCAGAAGATCCTTCTTGTATTAAAGGACAGCTCCCTTTGGATTCTTTGGTGGTTTCCAACGCAAGGAAGCGGGCTAACTCTCAAACAACAGGAGATACACCGCCCCCAGACAAAGAATCCAAACTATTAGAAGCCTCGGGCAAAAGAGTAGCAGCACAAGCCGCTAACCATTGGTGTATTGCCAACACACAAGCCCTATTGGCACGCTATGATAGGGCTCACTATGATCAGTTAGAAGATCTCATACAACACCTACCAGACCAATACAAGACCCAGGCAAATGACCTTATACAAGAGGGAAAGCTCATCTCAAATGCCTCAATTAAATGTGCACTTGATGCCGCACTGCCTCTAGAGCTATCAATACAAGCGTACTTCTTAGACGCCATGCATGGCTACGTATTTCAGGCTTTAAGCCAGAAGTACAAAGTACCATACTTAGCCAAACATTTAACCAAGAGCAACTGTTTGGACCAGCAGTAGATACTGCACTTGAAAAAATGAAGAAAGACACCGAGACTGCTAAGTCCATGGGAGCATTACAGTCTCCACAACCACGTGGCTTCTTTCGACGCTCCTTCTATAGAGGAGCATCCAAAAATATTGGAGCAGACACCTCCTCCACGTTCAAAACCTCTACACACACATCCCCCAATAGAGGATATTTTAGAGGAGGATATAGGGGAAACAACACCAAGGGACGAGGTCGAGGCAATACCAACACTCGTACCTCCCCCGCCACTAAACAGTGACTTTCCTCCACTCCCCCCAGACCATTCCACTCCAGTCGCGGGAAGACTCAAACAATTCCTACCTGTCTGGAATTCCATTACAACAGACAAGTGGGTAAGACAAATTATCCAGTATGGTTACTGCCTGGAACTCACAAATACCTCCCCACATATACCAACCAAACAGTGTTCCATGTCGCCAGACCATCTTACACTCCTCAAGCAAGAGGTTCTCTCCTTGCTTCAAAAACACGCAATAGAGCCAGTTCCCTTCCAACATCAGGGCCCTTGATGAAGGGCCTTCATCAAGAAGGACGAGACGTTAAGAGCCATACTCGACCTCAGACTCCTAAATCGGTACATACACTCAGATCATTTAAATATGATCACTCTTCAACAAGTGCTTCCACTATTACAGAAAGGCGATTTCCTTGCCACACTAGATCTCAAGGATGCCTATTTTCACATTCCCATGCATCCTGCTCACAGGAAATAGCTAAGATTCCTAGTAGACGGGCAACACTATCAGTTTACTGTTCTCCCGTTCGGAGTGACAACTGCGCCCAGAGTATTCACCAAATTCCTAGCAGTAGTAGCAGCGCATCTCAGGAGACAACAAATTCATGTCTTCCCATATCTCGACGATTGGCTCATAAAAGCCAATTCATTCAACAAATGCGTTCTACACACTCACCAAACTATTCAACTTTTACACAACTTGGGATTCACCATCAACTATCCCAAATCTCAACTACAACCCTCCCACATACATCAATATCTGGGAGCCACCATAAATACCTCCAAGGCCATAGCTTATCCCAGCCCAGCCAGGATAGCCAATATACAAGCTCTCATCTTAAAATTTCAATCGAAAACACTCTCTCCCAGCAAGAGTGTTCATGCAACTCATAGGCATGATGGCGTCATGCATCTTCATTGTGCCTTATGCACGACTTCAAATGCGTCCCTTGCAAGAACGTCTAGCACGTCAATGGAACCAGGCTCACGGACAACTTACGGATCTGGTGTTAGTGGACAGTCACTCACATCGCTCACTAAAATGGTGGAACACCATAAACCTGTCCAAAGGGCGGCCGTTCTTAGAGCCTCTTCCACAGATAGTGCTGACAACCGACGCATCTCTCACAGGTTGGGGAGCCCATCTCCTAGGACACACCACTCAGGGCAAATGGACCACTCAACAAAAGGTGCTCCATATCAATTACCTGGAACTATTGGCAGTGTTCCTAGCATTGAAATCATTCCAATTACATCTAAAGAACAAAACTGTCCTCATCCGGACGGACAACATGACAGCCATGTATTACATACAGAAACAAGGAGGCACACATTCTCTCCAACTGTCCCAGCTCGCACAGAACATTTGGAGATGGGCAATTCCCCAGAACATCTACCTGCTAGCAGAACACCTTCCAGGAGTTCACAATCAGATTGCCGATTTGTTGAGTCGACAAACCCAACAGATCCACAAATGGGAATTACACCCACAAGTCCTACTCCCATTCTTCCAAAAATGGGGCCAACCAGACATAGACCTGTTCGCCACACACGAAAACGCAAAATGCCCAACCTTCGCCGCCAGGTTTCCCCACCCACAGTCCAAGGGCAATGCGATATGGATGAACTGGTCAGGCAGATTTGCGTACGCTTTTCCGCCTCTCCCACTCATTCCATTAGTTGTACGCAAGCTCAGGCAACAGTCTCTCAAGCTGATACTAGTAGCTCCCACATGGGCACGTCAACCCTGGTTCACAACACTACTGGAACTCTCTCTAGTTCCACACCAAACACTGCGCCTCTCCCCGTCCTTATTAACCCAGAACCATGGAGAAATCAGACACCCCGATCCACATCAACTGAACCTAGCGATCTGGCTCCTGAAGTCCTAGAGTTTGGTTACCTCTACCTACCACCAGACTGCATGAATATTATAAAGGAGGCCAGACGGCCTACTACTAGAGCCTGCTACGCTGCAAAATGGAAAAGATTTGCCATTTACTGCACTAACAATGATATACGCCCACTGGATGCATCCATCCAGAACATCATTTGTTACTTACTACACTTGCAAAGATGTAATTTAGCGTACTCATCCATACGTCTCCACCTAGCAGCATTAAAGTGCCTGCGATCAAAGCCTTCATGGAAGGTCTTAAAAGGATTATTCCTCCCAGATTACCACCCTCTCCAGTGTGGAATCTAAATATTGTTCTCACTAGGCTCATGGGTCCCCCATTTGAACCTCTGCATAAATGCGAACTACAATTCCTTACATGGAAAGTGGCTTTCCTTATTGCTATCACATCCCTTCGAAGGGTAAGTGAAATCCAGGCTTTAACCATACAAGAACCATTCCTACAACTACATCATAACAAAGTGGTTCTTAGAACAAATCCAAAATTCCTGCCAAAAGTCATTTCTCCATTCCATCTTAGCCAATCAGTCGAGCTACCAGTGTTCTTCCCAAATCCGGACTCGGTAGCTGAAAGAGCTCTTCATACCTTAGATGTTAAAAGAGCCCTGCTGTATTACATTGACAGAACCAAATCTTTCCGCAAAACCAAACAATTGTTTGTGGCTTTCTCTCCTCCACATAAAGGCAACCCCATTTCCAAATCAGGGATAGCCAGGTGGATAGTTAAATGTATCCAAATATGTTACCAAAAAGCTAAACGTACTCTAACAGTTCCCCCTAGAGCGCACTCCACACGCAAAATAGGGGCTTCCATGGCATTCTTAGGAAACATTCCCTTAGAAGATATTTGTAAGGCAGCCACATGGTCTACAACACACACCTTCACTAAACATTACTGTGTTGATGTGCAAGCCAAACAACAAGCTTCTGTGGGTCAGGCTGTCCTTAAAACTTTATTCCAAATTGCTGCAACCGATACAGGTGACCACCGCTAGGGGAGACACTGCTGTATAGTCTATCCTAAGTGTGTGATCTTCAGCTCATATGCCTCGAACGGAATATGCTACTTACCAGTATGCATCTGTTCTTGGCATGTAGAGCTGCAGAGCCACACACGCCCACCCACCTTCCTGGGACCTGTATCTGTTCCAGCATTGTCTTAATTAGACATTACACATGGACATCCTTTCTTTATTCTTACACACTCCATCATTTCCCCATCATGTCGAAAAACAATCTGAGGATGGAGTGGATGCCCATGTGCACTGTAGTCCAAGGGAGGAGTCACCTATCTCGTGACCAAAAGACTTCTTCCGAAGACAACAACAACCTGCAAGCATCCGAGCCCAACACCAGATGGCGATCTTATCCTAAGTGTGTGGCTCTGCAGCTCTACATGCCAAGAACAGATGCATACTGGTAAGTAGCATATTCCTTATTGCAATACCCCCACACAGGCTCACATCACACTTTTATTAACCCCATTTTCGGGTATTTATGTATGCAGTGATTGTTTGTTACAAGTTTTAGGAGATGTGTTGTTTATAATCAGAAATATTTAGTATGAGTAAAATTGTTGATAAATGTTTATTAAGCTCGAGCGCTGTTGATCTTAGCATGAGCAGACTCGTTTTTTTGGTCTGCGAGCGACTATCTTGAGAGCGTCATGCTGGCTTAAAGCATTTGATTTTTTAAACAAATCATACCTGTGCGTGCGGGTGCATTTGCAGGCGCGAGCAGGCATTATTTAAATCCTGCTCGCGAGGAAGGTTTAGACGCGCGGGGAATCGCGTGAAGGGCGTCTGGTTGTGACAGTTTGTTTTCCTTCAGGAGAACGTGGTTTACGCTTCTCTTGAAGGGAAATTGAGCTTGTTTGCAGAACGAGTGACGGGGCACATTTAGGTTGCCTAGCAACGATCAGCTGAGCATTGGCTGAGGGAAAAAGCGACAGTTGAATCGGACTGATTACAAACGGTGCAGTTTTGTGGAATATAGCAAAATATTAACAAGATAAAGTTTAAAATGGGAGAAAATGGAAATAAACAGAAGGAAAGTCAGGAGGAAATAATTAGGAAAATAATAGAAAAGGAGTTGGAAGGAAAATTCAAGGAGACAATAGAGAAAGTTATGAAGGAAAAGAAAAGAGGTTTAGAACAGGTAGAAGAGGAAGAGTATTAGACATTATCAGAAGAAGAGAGAGTTCAGAAAAGGGGACCAGGTGGAAAATATTTTAAAAAGAATAAACACAATGAAATTATTGTTTTATCAGGCAATGAAAATAGGAGTAAAGCAGGTGCTTCAAATACAGGTGTCCTAAGCGGCACAAAAGAAAGGCAGGAAAACCCTGCCAAAGGAAAAGGCGGTATGCTGACCTGGTCAAACCAGAATGATTTTGAGTATGTTTTAGATCTAAGAGATGAGGATGAGTTTTCAGAATTAAACCTTTCAGGAAAATTGGAGTTTGAGGATATAAAGTATCCTTTAGGTGAGGAGTTATTTAATCCAACTCTAATTCGATATCCAAGAAGCTCTGAATGGTGGCCTTTGTGTCACGTAGCAGAGTATATCATGCAGTTGATTAGACGACCATTAGAAAGGGCAGGGAGGAATCTCATGAGAGCAGAATGTTCGCGCCCAGTTATTGATGTGAAAGAAACCATGACAACTAATTTGGACCCAGACCTCATCACATATCTTTTTAAGTAGGGCCGTGAACTGCGAAAAGGATTAGAGAGATCCTTAAAACAATGTGAGGATAAATTGTTTGACATTCTAGGTCCAGTTTCAAGAATATTTGATATGGTTGAAGAATCATATTTAAATGGAACCGATATTGATATAAATTTGTTGAGAGGATGGAGCCAAAGGGCTATATGTTTCATTGGAAAAACGAATGTGGGTTTGATCGCAGAGAGAAGGAAAGCTGTTCTTTTCAGAATTAGCTCTAAGTTGGAAGATTTTGCAAAGAAGGAGTCTAGTGAAAAATCTAAAGGACTCTTATTTGGGGGAAGGTTTGGTGAAATCTCTGGGCAAACATGTACAGACCTTCACTGCTCTAGATAAGGCTCATAGTTCTATGAGAAGGGTGTTTGGTGACAGAAATGTATATGGTAGGGCCGGGAAACGGTGCAAATCATTCGGCCGTAGCTTTATCAGAGGCCATTACTATCAGGGAGGATACTCTCAAGGAAGAGGTCTCTTTAGAGGAAATGGATCGGCATTTACAGAACGTTTCAACCCACAACGTGGGAGAGCATCAAGGAGCAGGGGAGCTCCAGGAAGGACAGGGTCTTTTACAGGTAACCATGTAGGAAATCAAGGTGAGTATGAAGAAAGTAACTGGTTCTTTCTGGAAAAATACAGGAGAAAGATTGTGTCGGTTTTTAAAAGAGTGGGAGATTTTCACAAAGGATTTGTGGGTGTTAGAGACAATAAAAGGTTATGTGATAGAGTTTAACACAGAACGTTTTCAAAAGAAAGAACCAAGAGAGATAGTATTCACGGAAAAGACAAAGAAGATTATAGAGCAAGAACTAAAGGAGATGTTGGGAAAAGAAGCTATAGTAATGGTAACCGAGGAGCAAAAAGGGTTTGTAAGTACCCCTTTTGTAGTGGGAAAGAAAGACAAGGGTTGGAGACCAGTATTAAACTTAAGGGAGTTGAACTCTTTTGTGGTTTACAGACATTTCAAGATGGAGGGAATCCACCTGTTAACAGATATTCTCATGGAAGGAGATTGGTTGGCAAAGATAGATTTGAAGTATGCTTATTTTTTAATAGCTATGGCAAAGGAGAGCTAACGATATCTTCAATTCAGGTGGGGAGGCCAATTGTTTCAGTTCAAATGTCTTCTGTTTGGTCTTTCATCAGCACCTTGGCATTTTTCAAAGGTTTTGAGACCAGTTGTAGGTTATTTAAGAGAAACAGGAGTCCATTTAATAATCTATTTGAACGACATTTTGGTAATGAAACAGGATTTGACGAGGTTGGTGGAAGAGAATGTGAATATGGTTCAGGACATTTTAGAAAGGTTAGGATTTATAGTGAATCAAGAGAAATCGAAATTGAAAGGGGACAAAAAATGGAGTTTCTAGGTTTTGTTGTAGACCCAGTGGAAAGGGAGCTGGAGTTACCAGAGAAGATTTCTTTGATAAAGAGGGAGGTAAGGACCTTTCATGAAAAAAGATTTGGTAACTTTAAGACAGTTAGCAAGGGTGATAAGGCTTTTGTCTTCTTCAATCCAAGCAGTGTTCCTGGGACCGTTACATTACAGAGATTTACAGAGAGTGAAGAAAGTAGCTCTGAACAAAGGGCTTTGGTATGGAGACAAGAAGAAATTGGATGCGGAAGCAAGAGAAGGGTTGCTATGGTGGCTAGAAAATGTAGAAGCATGGAATGGATAGGCAATGTTTGGAACTTGTCCAGATTTTGTGTTGGAGACGGATGCGAGAAATCTAGGTTGAGGCGCCAGATTGGAGGAACATCAGACAGGTGGAAAATGAATTAAATGCTAGCGATTGGAGCACATACATTGTTTAGAATTGAAGGCAGGAGAATTGGCGATTCGATGGATCAGGTGAAAGGAAGTTCGATTTTGTTGAAAATGGACCATATAACTGCAGTAACTTATATAAACAAACTAGGAGGGAGCAGTTGAAAGAAGTTGTCAGAGTTAGCGAAAGATATTTGGAGATTTTGCATGAAGTTGAAAGTGAATGTGACAGCTCAGTACTTACCAGGGAAGGAGAATTTGATAGCGGACTGGAATTCAAGGAATATAGAGGATTACAGCGATTGGAATTTAAATCAGAAGGTTTTTTGGATGTTAGAGAAGGGTCCCTTGGAGGTGGACTTATTTGCTTCTCGTCTAACGTGTCAGGTGGAAAGGTTTGTGAGTTGGAGGCCGGATCCAGGAGCTTTTGCAGTGGATGCCTTCACTCTGAATTGGAAGGGAATGAAAGGGTATACTTTCCCCCCCATTTCTTTGATCCTGAAAGTAGTTATGCAAGTGAGGAATCAGAAATGCAGATTAGTGTTGAAGACTCCGTTCTGGATAACTCAGGCTTGGTACCCGTCCGTGATGGAATTGGCAATTGCAGATCCTTTTTTACTAATGGCAGAGAAGAGACTTCTAGAAAATGTAGACGGACGAGAGCATCCTCTTGTGGAGTCAGGGGTGCTCAACCTTCTAGTTTGGAGCATTTCGGGAGATCTGAAAGATTCGCAAATTTATCAGGAGAGGCTTCAAAATTATTATCTGAGTCTTGGGCAAAAGAAACTAAGAAGCGGTATTCAAGTGCATGAAAGGTTTGGTTACGCTGGTGCGTGGAGAGGGATTTGGATCCTTTTGAGGCAGATGAAGTGATAATTGCTAATTGTTTGGCAGATTTATTAAAAAAAGGTTTGAGTTATAGAACAATAAACTGTTATAGGTCAGCTGTTGCTGCTGGTCATTCGTTGGTTGAGGGTGTGTCAGTAGGTTGTGAAAAATAGATTTTCAGGATTATGAAAGGAATTCGCTTGAAGAAACCACCAGGTGCAAGGTATAATTTTTTATGAGATGTCAGCTTGCTTACAGATTTGTTTTAAAGATGGCAAAATAACAGGTATTTTTCGTTAAAACATCTATCTTGGAAATAGGTTACATTATTGTGTTTGATTTCTTTCAGGAGGGTTTCTGATGTGAAAACGTTAGATATTTCAGGGAGATTTTTTCTTCCAGAGGGTGTGTTTTTTAAAAAAGTAGAAAGCGAACCAAAACTATATCAGACAAGATTTTTCATCCTAGATTTGACAAACATCCTAAGTTGTGTGTGGAGAAATGTGTTAGAGAGTATGAAGCGAGGGTAAGTGAGTTCAGATGTACTGGTACGGATCAACTGTTAATTTTGTATGTCAAGTCGTATAAGGCGGTGTCGGCAGCGACTATTGCAAGATGGGTGAAAGGTGCAATGCGTGAGGCAGGAGTGAATCCAGATAGATGTAAAGCTCATTCTGTGCCTGCTGCAATGGCTTCAAAAGTGTATGAAGCAGGAGGTAGTCTGAGTGAGATTTTGAAAGCAGCAGATTGGTCGAAAGATAGTGTTTCGTGATTTTTATTTCAGACCAGTGAAGCATGTTTCAGAAGGGGTTTTAAAGAACTTTAAACATGCTTAATGCTAGCCTCCTGTCTTGCCATAAAATGTTGATTCTCAGCGGTTTAGTGCATAGAGAATCGTGATTTAATTATAGACAATGAGGCTAGCATTATCCCTCCCTTTCACCCTGGAGTGGAGAAGAGGGTTAATTCTGGTTTTTTTTTTTCCTTCAGATATTTGGAAAAGTTTAACGTTTGGTTGACTATTGGTTAGTTTGTTCTCACATTTTATTTGTTTGGATTTAGATTGATTATGGATTTAAGGAAAGTTCGAAGAAAGTGAAAGAAGAAGTGAGAAGACGTTGAGGAAGAGCCAGAAACAAAAGAGGATGAGCCTGGAATGTTGGTTTATGGTGTTTGGAGTTCTGGTTATTGTGACTTCATGTTTATTCTAAGAAAGCTTTTAAGGTGCTGCTCAGAAGTAGTTAATAGAATGTTAGCCTCCTTGTCTTTAATAAAATCACGATTCTCTATGCACTAAACCTCTGAGAATCGACATTCTCCACCATCTGTCAATGAGTATGTGCTTGGAGCGCCCCTTCAGGCAGAAGGCAGGCACTTTACATCAAAAGGCAGGCCTTTTCCTCAGCACACACGCTAGATCAGCAGGACTCCATTGCTAAAATAAAAAACCTGGATACCAGATGCATGCAGATGGGCACTCACGGCAGGGGAACATGACCGCACACAACGCAGGGGACATACTAGTCACATCACATAGCAAATAACATTGACAAATGATAACATTTTTGTTACTCATGTGGCACTGATGTAGATCCCTCCTGTACGTTATCTGGGAACCGAATGTAATCAAAGGACTGATATCAGCAATGCAACCCAAATAAATGATTTGGGCTGCTAAGTTTCAGGAGGTGTTTGAAGACGTTAAGCATGCTTTGTATGAGACACCTGTACTCTCAGCCCTTCGTACAGACCAATTGTTGGGACAAAAGTCCTGTTTATGACTGTGTGAAGGTAGACCATACTACACTTGTGCATTTCCAAAAAATAAAAAAGTGAAGGGTGGAATTTTTTTATTAATTTCAACCACTTTTATTTACTTGTGACTGCATTCCAGCCCATTATTTCTTTACCCACTATGCACTCTATGCAGAAACTAGCCATATGCTATTCAAACTTGGTCTACTCAAGTAGGAACAGTCCAGCCCAAACTGCCAGGCCTGGTATCGGGTGTGGAATTAAAAAACATACATCTACTTGTCTAAGAGACAAAGTTCCACACTAATCTATCGCGATAAAGAAATCAACTTGTCCCACCTACCATTTAAATCCAAAAGATAGGCTTGCATAGATGAATTACTACAGCCTCCAAAGTAAACTTGCCCTTCCCAGCCTCTTGCTCCCTGCCCTTCTTTAGAAAGCAGCCTTGCAAATCCTTTTTTTTTTTTAAGAACAAATTTTTATTGTGTTAAATTAGCCATCACCATGCAGAGCCCTGTAATCCAGAGACGTCTGCCATATCTTTCATACATGTACATACAGGCAATAGACAATTGTATATTCAAAAGCCCTCAACTTCCCTCCCCGAATCCCCCCCTCCCCCCAACACCCTGTGATCGCACTTCCTCCACCTAGTCCTACTCTCCCACTTCCATCCATCGCGCTCTCCCCTTGCATAGTTCGCGCCCCCGCAGTGCACCCCCCCCCCATGGCCACTGACTCCCATGTACAGCTATCCCTATGTATTGATCTCCCTCTCTATGGGGGGCTCCAGCCAAAGACCACGATAGTCTGCCCACCGTTTCCAGATCTTATAGTGCTTGCGTGGGCACCCCCTGGCCACAAAGACGGGCTGCTCTAGCCCCATACAAAAATCCAAACCGTTCTTCCATCCCGTCATGGAAGGGACTCGTGACGCCTTCCACTCCCTTGCAATATCCCGCTTGGCCAGAGTAAATCCCAGCAACAGAAGATGTCGTTTGTATATGTTACCCCCTATATCCTCCATGACGTGAAGGATAGCCAGCCGCGGCGATCGGGGGAGCTCCCACCCCAACACTTCCGAGAGGCACACCAACACTCCCCTCCAAAACTTATCTAACGATACGCACTGCCAGATAGTATGGAAGAATGTGCTCTCCTCCCTGCCACACCTCAAACACTCCAGGGATGCAATCAGTCCCGCCCGCCACAACCGCGTTCTTGTGAAATACACCCTGTGTAGGTATTTAATTTGAACCAACCGGAGCCTCATAGCTATTGCTGCACCTCGCGGGGCGGCCAGCGCCTCCCTCCAGTCCTCCTCCTCTAGGGCGCCCACGTCTGCCTCCCAATCCCCCCGAAGTTTTCTCAGTGTGGGGGAGCTGTGTATAACCAGGGATTGATAGATCCTGGAGATCTTTTTATCCGGTAGGTCCCCCATGAAGACTTTCGCCTCCAATGGGATAAAATCGGGAAGCGACTCCAGTCCCACCAAGTCGGGCGTGCCGGAGCTGGAGATATCTAAAAAATTGCTCTCGCGGCATATGGAACTCCCTCTGTAACTCATGAAAAGATTTCAGTGTCGTCCCTCTCGTTACATCACCCAGTGTTGAGAAACCAATATCATCCCATCCCTTGAAGCCCTGTAGTGCCGCCAAATGAGGTAGGCGCCCATTATGCCATAGGGGAGTCTCCCGAGTCAGGGTTTGCCACCATCCCACACGGCGCAAAGCCTGCCTCCAGTTTCGAAACACTACCTGTGTGACCGGTGGCAGCGCACCCCTCAACGGCGCCGAGTATAGGAGCGTATGCAGCGTGTGGCACCCCATAAGCTGCCGTTCCAGCGCATACGCCGGATCTCCCCTGTCCCCATACCACCATTTGTTACTTGCAAATCCTTTTAAAACAACATTTGATCTACCAAGCTGTTTTCTTGCCATAGGCGTAAACCACTTACCTTTCAATCCCTGACTGCTGAGTCCATATCTCTTCCACTGACTCAAAGAATCCATCATACTTTTCTGCTTCCTCACAACATAGGCTTCATACATCATTGTGGGAGGGGGAGGAGCTAATCACCACACTTGGCCTTAAAATGACGGCCTCAGCGTGTGAGCACAGAGGATGCGCGCAGCAGGCGCGCCCCAGACAAGCTTGTCTGCGCCGGGACCAAGGTCCAGTCTCCATGCCCAATTATTTCGCTACTCCCATACAGAGTTGAAATCTTTGCAACTTACCAAGCCAATTAATACTATTACCTGCGCTAAACTTGAAAACATGGGTAGCTTAAAGTACAGAGAAATGTAGCCTGAAATTAACCAAAAGCCTTCATATCAGACAGGAGCCTACTCCCAAACCGTCTCTCCCCCAGTGTCAGGAGCAAAAGATACTTACAGTCACATATTTGAATACTCGTTCGCTGGTCAATCACCAATTAGAAATCTTTCCGCTTCTGGATTAGGACAATCCAGATATACTCCTTCTTACCGAAACCTGGCTCACTGAAAAGTCTGCCCCTGACATAATGGCAGCGGTACCTGATAGTATTATATTCTTCTGGCTAATAGGACTACGGGTAAAGTAGTAGAAGGTGTTGCGGTTATTATACACCAGACAATTATAGTTCACATCGCTAGCTGTTGCGGGTTCTCCATCAGTCAACAGCTTAATTATAAAACTCGAGTCTCCTCCGTCTCCTTTTATCTGTGCACTGTTGTACAGACCCCCTTGTCCTATGCCATTATTCCATCAGTTATTGGGCAAAGTGATCTCTCACTTAGCCATTAACTATGCAAAAATCCACATAATTGGAGATTTTAATTATTGGGCTATTGATCTCAGGGAGAGTACTAGCTCTGCTGAACATGCAGATCTACTCTCTGGGATGAATTGTACTCGGCATGTGACTGCTGTGACTCACATAAAATGCCGTATTCTTGACCAGATTTGGACATCCAATCTGACGATCTCTAATTTACTGATCCCTCCGTGCACCTGGTCAGATCGCTATCTCATAACATTTACTCTTTCCACTGTTCAGTTAACGATGCCCCATTTGAAGGGGCGCCGTATGGCAAGAAACTGTAGTCGCGCTAACATAGGTGATTTCTGCACGGTGCTGGCTACTACAGCCCCACCAGAGCAGCAGTCGCGTAACAACCAAGCAGAAAGTATTAAATCCTGGCTTGATTTTGCCAGTGACAGCTTCACCCCCATCAAGAAACCCAAGATTATGAGGCCTCATAATGCTCATCGCTGGTTCTCTGCCGAGCTAAAACTAAAGAAACTTGCCCTGCGTCAAGCAGAACGCAACTGGAGATGAAATTACGCCTCAGACAAAAGAGATATTTTCCTAATCCAGCTCAAGGAATATAAAAATGCCATTTTACAAACTAAGGCTGATTAATTTTCTAACTAGATCTTGAGCTCTGCTAACAAGTCCAAGGAAAGCTTTGCTATTGTGGATGAACTATCTAAACCAGAGAGGGTCACAGCAAAACCCGCCCCCACTCAAACCCTATGTGACTCACTTAACACCTATTTTATTGAAAAAATTGTCACATCAAGTCTAGCATTCCTACTAATACTTTTCCTACAACTCCACCGCTCATATCTAGAATCCCTCTCCTGTTAGTTCAGATCCCTTTTATCACTAGGGAAGTATTTTTTAGCCTACTAAGGAAGGTTGGATCTGGCTCCCCCACTGACTGCTGTCCCCCACACATATTACGGGAAGCTTTTCTCACCTGCCCGGACCCCCCTCTCTCGCTCCTGAATGACTCCCTTAAGCAGGGCATTGTTCCAAATGTATTTAAAGACGCAGAAATTCTTCCAATCCTAAAGAAACAAGGGTCAGTTCCCTTAGCCCTAACTATCGCCCTATCTCCCTGCTCCCGTATTTAGCTAAAGTTCTGGAAACTCACATGGCTAGTTGTCACAGCTCTTTTATTGAATGTTCCCACTATCTTGACCCTCACCAGACTGGCTTCCGACAAGCACATTCGACAGAGACGGGCATCCTCACGGTCATGGAGGAATTTAGAAGGGGGGGCTGATAAGGGCATCACCCAGGCCCTGGTACTTCTTGATCTCTCGGCGGCTTCCGACACGGTCGACCACAAACTCTTGATCAACAGTGTCAGTAACGCCAGGATCCAGGGCCTGGCTCTTAAGTGGCTTTCATCCTTTCTTAGTAACCGCTCTCAAGCAGTTCGCCTTGCTAATATCTTTTCTGACAAAATGAAACTGACCTGCGGAGTTCCCCAGGGCTCTTCTCTTTCACCACGTCTCTTTAATCTGTACGTACTGCCCGATATTCGCTATCTCGGAGAAAGGAAGGTTGTCACCTTCAACTATGCCGACGACCTCCAACTGATATTTGATATCCATCAATCAGCGTTTTCTGTTCTCAACTTTCAATCCACCATGCGATTTATCAGTAAATGGATGAATAGTAATCATTTAAAATTAAATCCAGATAAAATGAAGTTGATCCTAACTGGGGGGCCAGCCAACCCTTGGAACTCCAACTTCTGGCCACCCCAATTAGGAAACCCCCCACTCTCAGGATGCTCGATTAAAGGTCTGGGTATTATTATCAGCAGTGACCTATCTGTGAAAGATCAGATCGGGACAGTGGTCTCCTCCTGTTTCTTCCAGTTGCGAAGGATCAGGAAGATCGGTAGATTTCTGACTACAGAAGCCCTGACCCAAATCATACTGGCCTTGGTTATCTCCCGCATTGATTATGCCAACTCACTCTATGCAGGTATCCTGGCATATCAACTAAAACGCCTGCAGCTGGTACAAAATCAAGCAGCCAGATTAATCTCCCACCAGCCCAAATGGCACCATGTTAAACCATTAATGAAAAGTCTACACTGGCTCTCAATAGCCAAATGCTGTGCCTTTAAGCTGGAGTGTCTCACATTTAAAGCTGTTTATGGCAACAGTCCAGCATTTGTATCCTCTCTGATTAAGCGCTATGTCCCCTCTCGGGACCTCAGGTCTTCTCATCTGAATTTTTTGGTCATCCCATCCTTTA
Organism: Triturus cristatus; assembly: GCF_964204655.1. Lineage (NCBI taxonomy): Eukaryota > Metazoa > Chordata > Amphibia > Caudata > Salamandridae > Triturus > Triturus cristatus. Next base: position 448,673,986 of record NC_140580.1, read on the forward strand.
AACAAAAGAAACACGGGGGACTAAGATTTGCGGTCTTGGCCCCTCAATTCTGGAACTCTCTCCCTGTGGAGATTAGATCACAGACCTCATACGCACAGTTAAGGAATCCGTTAAAGACCTGGCTGTTCCGCCAGGTATATGACAAAACACTCACTGTTGCTGCACGCCCTGGACTCTAGCGCCATGAAACCGTTTGGTGTACGTGCGCTTTACAAGCTCTGTTAATATAACGTACATGTCTTGGTAACATACAACACTTTATTTACAGATGGGTCCACTCTAAATGAAGAGGAAGAAATATAGACATTGTACACAAACTTCCCCACCTCTCTGAACTACAGGTTTCATACTCTGTTCTCCACTCTCTCACCAACAGCTCCATGCGCCGTGACCATCTCACCACAAGTTCTGTGATGGTCCTCTTATTCGCCCCTCTTGCAATAAATTATCATTATCTCTCCTCCACTCTCACCACAGACTGCATGTATCTGCATCTTTCTTTCACCTCGAATCCTATGTGCTTGTTAATTGATGCAACTCTCTTGCCTTCCACTCTTTCACCACAGACTGATGACTTTTCTTTACCCAGTGGTATTTTCTGCTTATTTAACAGAAGGGCTGTCAGAAGCCCCTTGACCTTAACCAGCCCACTTTGCTTCATGTCATCTAGGAGCCCTGCAACCTACCCCTGTAGTAATACCGATAGCGGAGGTGTGTTGTAAAGAGCCACTGTAGCGCTCACCCGTGGAGCGACCGCACGACAGGCACTACTGTGCCCCAAACAGGTTCGCAATCCCGGGGGCTGGTGTAGAAAAGGCCCGGGATACTACATTACCCAGCAACCTGTGGGCTGTCTCAAAAAGAGGCTAGGGCAGCCCCTGTACATAAGCACCTCCTCCTCAAGAGGAAGGTGCTTGACAATCCGGACCTTGAGAGGATAATGGCGAATGGTGCTCCCCGCCGGATACCAGTGGGAAGTATATGCAGCGTCTCTCCTGTCGGCTGAGCCAGACCAGCGCTCTACAGTGGAGTGACCTTCCGTACGAGGGAACGGCGCGAAGGAGCCACAGGTATTCCCGAGGTAGCGCCGGTGCACTGCCTTAACTGTTCTGAACCGCGGTAGCGAACCGCATTCAAGCTTCAAAGAAACCCCGGAGTTTCAATTGAGACCACAATATCAGACCTCACACTCACGGCACTCAGCGGACGAACGTGTGAGAGCCTCGCGGATTTCCGTGTCCGCCTTTTGCTGAGGGCAATTAGTGACCTTTTAATTAAGCATAGTTGCAGCTTTTCCGGGTAATAGCAAAGCGGTGAATGCAACCGCTCCATAGTTACCGGAGAGTTGTAATTCGTATTCTCTTTGAACCTTCTGTGCACTTAAAGGGGCAGTACCCGTTTCCTAGGAGAGTTATCCTATTTCAGTTTGCAGTGCTCTGAAGAAAGAGTGGCATTCGCACCCAGTCCCTTACCGTTTCCTGGAGGATATTCTGTGTTGGATAGAACATTGACTCCAAATACGTCATCTGTCATTGGTTCTACCATCGACATCTGAGGACTCTGCCGCTGACCGCGGCCCCCGCAGGGGGCCACTCGGCGGTCGGCGCCTTAGTGGCCCCGGGGCCCCGGTCACCCCTCCCCACTCCCTCCCTTCGGGGGGGGGGCAGGGACACAGACTGGTGCCCCCCTCCGTGTCAGGGCCGGAAGTGACGCGCAATGCGCGTCACTTCCGGGCCCAGGTGTGAGGGGGAGGCTATTTAGCCTTCCCCCACCCTCACTGGCGACCTCTTTTGTCGCCCACCTCGCCTTTTCCCTCCCTACCGCTTACCCGGCGTAGGCGTGGTTGGGGGGGGGGTTTCTGAGCGTTGTAATGTTTTCCTTTTCGTTGCAGGCGGAGTTACAGCGCGATCTGGAAGCAGGCCGGTACAAAGGGTACCTCTGCGCGGCACCACGTGGTGCCTGAGCCAAAACGAGGAGCCTCCAGAGAGGTCCCGGAAGCCGGTCGGCGCCCCGCTAGTCCTGCGGGCGGTTGTGGGCCTGAACAACCGGGGGCTTGCTATGCGACGCTCCGCCCCGAGAGGGGGGGCGTGAGTAGAATTTCAACGGCACGTGATCGTAAAAAGAATCACTTGGGGGGCAGCACTTGCGGGTCGTTCCCGCGCTGCCCGGCTCATCAGGCGGGCAGGTGAAGTAGATGGTCGCCTGCCCTTGGATCGCCCGTAAGATAACCCACCCATTACATATACTGGAATTATGTAATAAACCTGCAGCATTTGTTACCCACTTACAACTGTTTCTTGTGTTTCATTGGGTATCCTAATTTGGGGGAGGGGGGAAAGCGGGGTGCCCCTGGGGGTACTATGTTTAAGTGCATCTTTCCAGTCAACTGAGTCTTCCTTTTATCGCGCATTGATAGGTTCATAAGCAAGGAGTTGCTTCCGGGTTGCAGGAAATCCTGGTGAGTTGGGAGATAGAGTAGATATATAGGGGAAAACGACCAACAGAGTAGTTAGGGTAAATCCTCTTACCTGTTGTATTTTTCTTCCCTTCTCCAGTGCTTCCGAACAGGAAGGTGTCCATAGTCTCCTAGACCAGACCTGGGAGATCAACCACACCTGCAACATCCTTTGTTATTTTATCCCTTTCCCCATTTCCCCTGGGCGCAACCTTGCACAGTAGGGTGTCTTCCCTCTGCGGGAGTGGGCGTTTAGGGGGAGTGGGGGGGTTGCACAGCTACCATCGCCCCTGCTGGTTACCAGACAAAGGTTAGTGGCGTTATACTTATCTTGTGTCACCGACCGAACCCTGACAGCCACGCAGGTCTACACAGGGAAATTAGAAGCTAATTCATGTTTCCAGTGCAGCGATGATGATAAAAAATTCAAAACGTAAACCAAAAAATTCATTTCAAACTCTCAATGAAGAACACGCACTTTCAAGTAAGATGGTAAAGATTCCACAAATGTAATGGGTGTAAACTGAGTGCAAGTGGAAAAAAAAAAGTGATATGGCCTAATAGCTACAGCTGCTGACCACACAACATGGAGAACCAGGTTCAAATCCAGTATTGGGTCAGCTTCCTGTGAATCCCAGCAAATCTGTCTGTGATGAAAAAAGGTGTAATGTAGTATGTGTCTGTTGTGAAGCAATGTTATGCTATTAGGCAAGGTTTGCGCTGTGTAAAACAGCCAAAAATAAAACATGGATTGTTTTGGTCACAGATGCTCTAATCTCATTCTCCTAGAATTAAGAACAAAGCATTAACCTTTGATGTGAGAAAGAAATAGCTGGCTGAATTGTACAGTGTGAAACTGGGACACCTGGAATCAATCCTGGCTTCCCTGCTTGACCAAATTGTGTTATCCTAGGTAAGTACTTTTTTTCACCGAGCCTCTTTCGCTCTGCAATCCTGTGTTTGATTCAGTTGCTTACAATGTTGCTGTATGTATAATAGCAATCAAGGTCGCATATAGAGTACACAAGATTGCTGACTTGCATCTGAATTCACTAATAGCATTGTCATCAGGATGGAGGCAGGAATGTTTCTCAATGCATGTTTAAAAACTTGCATGTTTAATAAATGTACATTGAAGAGATATAATTTGGTGTACTAATCTGAAAAGCTACCCTGTGTATAGGAAATCCACTTTTTGGGAGTTGTGAAGACACCTTGCCATAAAACTGACATGATATTTGTTGTTTGATTGACTTGCAAATATTTTCAAGGCAAGCTCATGCATTGGCTCTTAGAGTCAGACTCGACCCTTGGCTCTTTTGTTAATTTGTTGACTCGCCTACCCCTAGGAACCAGAGTTTAACCAGTGTACACCAAGCTCAGCAACACTGCAGCTTGGGATAAAGCAGTAAAAGTACTCTTTTTTTTTTTTTTCTTCTTTTTTTATAATTCTTTTTTTATTTTCCAATTGAACAATTAGCACAATACAGTTCTTACATAGTACATCTACGATAATAGATTGCATACAATAAGAAACGTGGTCGTCATCAACATAGCCACAACCCCCACCCCCACCCACTTTGATTTGTGTAGGTTTATATTCACCACCAGTGTCTTCTCATTTCGGTTATGCTGTTGCGTTTGGGACCAGGAAACAGTAGTGGATAGCCACCGAGTGTGTTCTCTAGGGCGGTTCTCTCTGAGACCCCCTTGCAGGAGTTCCCTGTGTTGTGCGTGTTATGGACTGTTGTGTGTCGTCTCCCATGTTCTGCCCAAAATGTCTTCTCCATGGGTCCCAGCACCTGTGAAATTTTTTTGGACACCCCCTGCTACGATACATGGCTTGCTCAGCCGTCATGTATAGGTCCATTCCCCTCGTCCACTCCTGAATGGTAGGTTTGTCAGCCACCCCCCCATCTCCTGGCTATATCCCTCTTGGCTACTGCCAGCCCTAGGGAGGCGAAAATTAACTGTGTTCTGGTGACATCTACCTCACTCGGTATCCCCAATATCACAAACCGTGGTTATATCGGTAACGTCACCCCCAGGACTTCAAGTAATTCAATTACCTGCACCCAGTATGTCTGCAGCTCGGGGCATGCCCAGACTGTGTGAAAGAAGTCGCTTTTAGCGGTGATGCAAGTGAGAGTGGTGATTCTGCCCTTCCCATTTTATGCAGACTGTCCCTGTCGTAATATGTTCGGTGTAATATCTTCAATTGAATGAGACGAAGCCTCACCTTTTATGGCAACTTTTCTGGGGTGCATTAATGCTGCTTCCCAGTCTATGTCCTCCATGAACCCCACCTCCTTCTCCCACCGTGTTCAGAGCCCTACCAGCCCATCCGGGATGTTGTTATTGATAGTTTTATAGGTAAAGGAGACCGCCTTATGTGTTAATCCTTCTTACAGGAGCCTGCCCTCTTAAGGTACGTATTCCGGAAGTTGTTTGCGTTGAATATTCTCCGTCTGCCATGCATGACGCAGTTGTGCGTATTTGAGGAATTGGGAGTTATTCAGGTCGTATTCCTGCTTGAGCTTTGCCCATGTTTTGAGCTCCCCTTTTTCAATGATGTCTCCTATTGTGGAGATCTCCAGGAAATCCCAGGTCTCAAACCCTTTGAACTTATGTAGCTCCTTGAACCAAGCCCCTTCCCAGAGCGGCATGTTCTTCATGATCCGACCCGTCCAGCCCATGGTCTTGGTCGCCCTCGCCCATGCTGTCAGAGTCACTTGTGTCGCAGACAGCAGGCGGGAACCACCCATCCCCCCATAGAGATAATATAGGTGTGTATGAAGTAGCATTTCTTCCCTCTCCAGGCGGTACGTAGGGTGGTCTCTATTTTTGTGTATCCATTCGTTTATGGGTATCAGGTGGGATACCCAGTAATAGGTCTCTATGTCTGGGAGTGCCACCCCCACCCATTGTATGGATTGTGTTGCAGTGTCTTGAGCGCTATTCTAGGGTTCCCCCCCGCCACAATAGTTTGAAGGGCGTATAGCAGTTGGGGCAGGGTAATCATTTTAAAAATGGCAGCCTGCACGAGCAGGGTGAGGAGGAGATCCCTCCACCTCTCCACGTCTGACTTAAAATTATTCAGGATTGTCCCTGGGTTTTCCTTCCTACATACATACCCCTGGATGTGGAGTAACGAATATTCCCAGATATTTGAAGCCCCCTTGCACTACTTGCAGTTTTCCAGGCTGGGGCCAGTCTATTTGGGCGTGAGTTGGGCAGTAGAGCATGGACTTATTCCACTAGATTTTGTAGCCCAAATTGCAGCCATAGTCAGATATCGTTTCGAACAGGGCTTGTATCGTCGTGGCGGGGTTGGTAATTGTCTTGCTTGCGCCTATCAGATAATACAGAATCATCCACACGGTAGCCCAAATCCACAAGGCGAAGCAGAAGACATAAGCACAGCACCTTTAGAAAAGGGTTTTATTTTACAAAATGCAAGGACTCTCTCTCTTTTAGAATAAGGCTTAGGGTTTTACTTTACACAATGCTCTCTAACAGAAAGGCTTTCCCTGATGCCAAATGTACAAGATTCAAATACACAAAGAGATATATATGTTTATATGCAAGCAATATTAGCACACTTGGTAAATTTAATGCATGAATAATACTGATGAATAAACAAGCAACAAATAATATGAAATAAGACTCAAGCAAATATACTAGGACGTCCTGCAAGAGATAAGAGATCAGATAAACACACACACCCCCCCCTTCCTTACTGGTGGTCGCCAGTTGGTAGTTATAGTTAGGACCACGTTTCCATAGGAAGAGCATACGTATATGATGTTAGGCGGGACACGGTGCTACGAAGCCGTCAGATACGAAATGCGCATCCTTTACGAGTTTAGCAATATGGCGGATAGGATTCGCGTGCTGATGGAGCTTGGTACACTACCGGTACGGAAGTCCCGTTTTCTCCCCAAAAAATAAATAAGATGTACATACTTTTTTTTTGAAGATATAAATAATTACATAATTTTTCAAATAAAAAAAAAGTATAATAGAGTTCCAAAATATTACAACAAAAAAAATAGAAAAAATATAGGTTTCATAAATATTAAAATATGAAATTAACATTTAAAAAACCTTCGAAATTCACTGAAAAAAACATAGGTTTTACAGACGTTATAGTTAGGAATTAGCATTTAAAAAACCTTGGAAATTCACTGAAAAATCCATAGGTTTCAGGGACGTTATAGTTAGTTGGACATTTGACTCATATAAAACCAGAGAAATTTGCACGTTCTAGTTAGTTGAGCTAACTATTACTCGCGCGCCCGCAATGCACTGGTGATGACGTCACATATTATATCACTCTTGACGTGGTCAGTGACATCACTGATGGCATCTCAAATAAAATCACTGATGATATCATCCACGTGATAATCTGATGCACATACTGATGCCCTAATATAAACTTTGATACACACACTCTAAAATACAGACTACTATTTTTGAAACCATACACACAACAGTGCCAGATACTACATACCACCCACTATTTCCTAGGTCTACACACGCATCCAGTCACTTATAAATGCAGTTACTCATCAATACAGTACTATAATATGCACTCATACACCTATACATAGTCACACTCCGCCACTCATCCATAGTTACTCACACACCTAGTCAGTCATGCAAAGAATCTATCACACACCCATTTACTCATGTATACAGTATACAGTTATACACACCAGCTCCGTTATTTATACACACACCACATCACTTATTTATGCAGATATTAAGACATACTTACTGTCTTATACAATCACTGATACAAGCAGACACTCATTTATACACCCACTCTTCAAATAACTTACGTATAGTCATTTATATACTCCAACACTCACATATACTGCCATAAAACATATGTAGGTACTCACACATATACCACTGAGACATTCATTCACTCACCAACACACCCATACACACTAACTCACCCATACAGCCCTTTCCAGATGCGCTTTTGAATCCATACAACCAGTGAATCACCTAGTCAGACATCTATGCACATAGTCACACACACCCCCACCCACCCACACAGACACTCAGGCACCCATACAGATACTCAGACAACAAATCAATAACCCATATAGACACTCACGTAGCTACTCACCAACTCATGCAGCCGCTTATACACCAACTGAGACACTAATACAGACTTTCACACAGTTTAGTCACTAACCCATGCATTCAGTAACACCTGTTCAATCACTCACTTAATAGAGTCAGTCACGCACCTACTTAATAATCCATTCAGGCACTTGTAAATCCACTCATTCTTCAATGCATCTTGGCATAGATACATATGTAAAATATTTAAACTTTACAGAAACACACATTCACTGGATGATGTCATCAGTGATGTCATTTGAGATGTCATCAGTGATGTCACTGACCATGTCATGAGTGATGTAATATGTGATGCAATATGTGACGTCATCACTAGTGCATTGCGGGCGCGTGAGTTATAGTTAGCTCAACTAACTATAACGTGATTGAGAGCCTCAGCAACCAGGGTCCCACACTCCGAGGTAGACGTGTCCGTCCCCACTCAGATTCCATACACCCGTTTTCTGAGTCAACAACCCTCAGTTATATGATCTCAAAGCACACTAGAAGGTTCGAGAAAGACCTCCCCCCGGGCCAGAGGAATCTTAACAGAACTGGCCAGGTTCCAAGCAAGCATTCCCATGGCAGGAAGAAGTTCTCACGTCCCCCCTTCTCCAAATCTCGCATGTTCCAGCCTTTATCTTGACGAAGCTTACAAAGCTTTCCGGGTACATAAACAATCTCTCACAAAAACAAAAAGACCTTGAACGTGAATAACCCAAACAACTTGCAAGCGCTGCTGTGCACGCAGAAAAGCTGAAGCAAGGCAAAGTCAGAAAAAAGGATGACATTAGGCCATGTCAAAGCCAATAGTAAGAACTTCATAATTGTCGTCAATGTACAACATAATGCACAATTGTGCACAACTGCTTATAGATTCACATACTTCATCTCTCAATGTACAACACCGAGCACATGTGTGCATTTCGAGACCAAAAACTATGTTCCACACCTCTCTCTCTCTCTCTCTCTCTCTCTCTCTCTCTCTCTCTCTGTCTCTCTCTCTCTCTCTCTCTCTCTCTCTCTCTCTCTCTCTCTCTCTCTCTCTCTCTCTCTCTCTCTCTCTCTCTCTTTTCTCTCTCTCTTTCTCTCTCTCTTTCTCTTTCTCTCTCTCTTTCCTCTCTCTCCTCTCTCTCTCTCTCTCTCTCTCTCTCTCTTTCTCTCTCTCTCTCTCTCTCTCTCTCTCTCTCTCTCTCTCTCTCTCTCTCTCTCTCTCTCTCTCTCTCTCTCTCTCCCTCTCTCTCTCTCTCTCTCTCTCTCTCTCTCTCTCTCTTTTTCTCTCTCTCTTTCTCTTTCTCTCTCTCTTTCTCTCTCTCTTTCTCTCTCTCTCTCTCTCTCTCTCTTTCTCTCTCTCTCTCTCTCTCTCTCTCTCTCTCTCTCTCTCTCTCTCTCTCTCTCTCTTTCTCTCTCTCTCTTTCTCTCTCTCTCTCTCTCTCTCTCTCTCTCTCTCTCTGTCTCTGTCTCTGTCTCTCTCTCTGTCTCTCTCTCTCTCTCTCTCTCTGTCTCTCTCTCTCTCTCTCTCTCTTTTCCCACACGCTCTGTTCTTGCCAAGGCTGTCCTACTCCGTGACAGCTCCCACTGAAGGACTGCAAGATTACAGGAAAGAAACCTGTAAGAGAAACAGGCATATGCAGGACCGTCATACATTCAGGCTAGGATAAAATAACACTCTAAAGTCAGTTAAAATAATTGTAGTAAAAGGTCATCACAGGGTGTCAGACCACAAGAGTGCCTCTAGCACTAAAGTAATGTACAGCAAAATGTCATCGGGATATAAGGACATTATTTACTCGCTGGTATCTGCAGGATTACTACAAAAACCTCAGATGGAGGGATATAGCTTGATTGTGCAGGCCAGAGACTCAAGGGTCAGTGCGAAGAGGAGCGGCGAGAGGGGACATCCCTGCCGCGTCCCCCACTCGATGGGGAAGATTGCTGACCACTTACAATTGACTCGCACCGTGGCCACTGGTTGGTTATAGAGTAGTGCCACCCAACTATGGAATTTCGGCCCAAACCTGAATTTATCCAGAGTGGCTTCAAGGAATTACCAGTTTACGATGTTGAACGCCTTTTCGGCGTCTAGTGATAACACCTGCGGGCTTGTCCGGTTTCTCACCTTCATGAGCCAGTTGTGGGTTCGTGGTCCTCATGGACCAGGGACGTGATGTCTCCTAGGAGACAGTTCGCCAAGATGGTGGCCAAGACTTTAACTTTAAAAAGCCACAATCCTATTTATCCCCATTGAAACAACAGTTGTAAAACCTGTAGTTAATAGTTATGCACAGTTCTTAGTCTTTAGGTAAACAGTAAAAAGAAATAATGGCAATAGTTCATTATGCGTATCATGTGCCTGTTGTTTTCCCTCTTTTCCCCTTTTGCATATTCTAGTTTGTGTCAATTAAAAAAGTGAAAGAAGGTAGCCATTAAATTGCTAATGTGATTGTTATACTTCAGCTTGTGCATGTTTTAGCCTCCTGAGGACATTTTCGCCTTCCAAACCACTCAAACATTGTGGGTGCAACAGAGGGTGCAAAGATTGTGTGATGTTGCTCTTCCGGGAATGAAACCTGCCTGATCTGGTAATACCAGCTTGTCCATCAGCAGGCTGAGCCTGTTTGCCAGTACTATGGCGAGAATTTTCATGTCATTATAGATCAAGGAAAGAGGACGGTAGGAATCTCATGAATCAGCGGGCTTGCCAGGTTTCAACAGCGAGGTAATAAGGGCCTCTCTGAGCGATTCTGGGAGGAGTCCGCGTTGCTGCGCCTCTTCATAAACCTCTTTCAGTACGGGGGTCAGCAGATCAGCATATGTTTTGTAGAAATAATTCGGAAGGCCGTCAGGCCCTGGGGCTTTCCCTGACCTCATCTACATAATTGCTGTCCTTATCTCATCAACTCCAAGGGGTGCCGCCAAAAATTCCCTTTGATCATTCCCAAGCCAGTCAAGAGTAATGTCTCTCAGGAATGAAGAGAAATCGGGGGGGTTGCGCCCTAAGAGTGCTGTATAGGTCGGAATAGAATGATACAAATACCCCAAGAATATTCTGGTTATGCCTGTGACGTATGCCCTCGCCATTATGGACCTCTTATATGTGGGTAGAAATCCGGGGTGTAGGGATCTCCATTGCCATAGCCTTTCCTGGCCTCCCCCCCTCCCCATACTTGCGGGCAGTGTGGTATTTACCCCTGAAGCGCAATTTCCTCTCAGTGGTATCTCTTTAGTCAGTCAGCCTATCCCTGAGCAAAGCCTGTACTGTCCCAGTTGTATCGTGCCCCATGCTGTCCTCTAATTGCTTCAATTCACCGTCACGTTTACGCAGATAATTACGTATGTCACGCAATACCCCGAAGCTCTTCGCAATACAGAAGCCTCGTATCGTAACCTTAAAAGCTTCCCAGACAACACCCACCTGTATAACCAAACTAATATTTCTTTGAAAGAACTCAGTAATTTCCACACCGAGTTCTGCCCGGAAAACAGAGTCCAGTTGTGCATCTGGCATGAGCCTCCAGCTTCTAGAAGAAGAGAGTGAATCTGGAGGAGCTAGCGTCAGCTGCACCGGTGCATGATCTGAATACGTATTGGCAAGATGTTCCACGCTGGTTATCCACGTACCCACCCCACGGCAGACAACCCAATAGTCCAAGCGTGCCCAGGTTGCATGCATTGTTGTGTGGTGTGTCCCTTCCAATGTTTCGGGGTGCACATGCCTCCATGCATCGAGGACGCCATGATCTGCGATTGTCTGTCAGTATGCCTCGTGCTTTTGTGTAGTGGTGCAGAAGGGGGTTAGATCAGTCCTGAGAGGGGTGAAATGCAATGTTAAAGTCTCCGCCCCAAATAATGTACGTGGAGCCAACAGCGAGAATTCGCCACCAGAGTGTAGTAAAGAAGTCAGGGTCGTCTACATTAGGACCATAACAACAGACGAGTGTAACCGAATGTGACCCTAGTTTGCCCCAGATCATACAGCTCCGTCCTTGTGAGTCATGGTCTACCCCCCCCCCCGAGTATGAACGGGACACTCTTCCTAAAAAGGATCGCCGTACCTCTCGAGTATGTAGAATAAAAGGAGAAGACCCTATCCTTCACCCATCTACTAGCAAAGGCAGGGGGCGACGCGGATCAAAGTGTGTCTCCTGCAGCATAGCTATATGGATTTGGTGTCTGTCAAAGTACGCAAAGATCTGGCGACGTTTGCAAGGATCTCCTAGGCCTCTAACATTCCAAGTGAGCAGGTGTATGTTTTGCACCTCAATAGATGGGGCCATGTATGTGTGGTCGAGATTACGTCTGATGGATATGAGTTATGTTGCTATGCATGCAGCTGTTGTCAAGTATCCACATGACTTCCTGCTGAGTAGGTGCGAACAATGAAGGAATAAACAACAAACCCCTACCCAGCCCCACCCACAACAGCACCCCAAACGTGCCGGTATTTTATAGCCCACCCAATTCCCTTCTCATACAACCCATTATAGTCCAAATCAAATACGTAAAATGTTAGGGGGAACACGCAAGGGGGGTCACTAGAGGCACATGATATGCACCCTTCTCCAGTGAATGGCAGGAACTGTTCTCACGAGGGAGGAGAGCATGGAGAAGGGGGGGTCCTTGGCATTGTTCATATTACAGTCATAATGTATGCCTAACCACAATGGTACACTTATGTCTCTTATTGTACTTATCTGACTCCCGTACAGCGACTGCCACAAATCTGAAAAAACAATGGTACTGCCTGGTTCACGGGCCATGCACACGTAGCCGCTAATTGTGAAGATCAGAGTTCAAAGGCAGTCCAACACCTGTCCTGGAAGCAATTATGGATGTCGACGTATAACAACATTGGGAAGCTAGGTGCTGCTGATGCGTCACTCCGCCGCTGGAGATGCAGATCTCGAGGGGCGAGCTCCGTCATTCCGTTGTGGGGGTGATTTTTGATGTTCTTGAGGAAGTCCTCCACTTGTTGTGCATTCAGAAAGAAGTGTTGTTTACCTTGATGTGTGAGGCGCAGGCGGGCAGGGTACATGAGAGCGAAGTCAATCTGTGCCTTGCGAAGTTTCTGTTTGGCGGGAAGGAACTTCCGGCAGGCCTCCTGAACTGCTGCCGTGAAGTCTGGATAAATGGTGAATGCTACGCCCTCATACTGTAAATCCTTGTACTCTCTGGCTAGTTTCAAGGCACTGTCTCGATCACGAAAATTAAGCAGACGAGCTATAATTGGACGGGGGTTGCCTCCTGGAGGGAGACGAGGGCCCAGAGAACGGTGCGCACGCTCCACTATCAAATGCGGCGAGAAGGCATCGACGCCAAATGTGCTCATCAGGAGACGCTCGACAAAATCCTCCATGCGACCCGTGTTGGTACTCTCCGGAATCCCTACAACCCATATGTTGTTGCGCCTGCTGCGCGCTTCCAAATCTTCATTTTTGGCAGCAATGACCTTAAGAAGTTTGTCCATTTGTCCCCGGAGGGGACTCTCGCAGCGAAGCATTGGAGGTAGTCCTATCATCATTTTATGAGCGTAAGAGATATCCCCAAGACTTATGGAGGAGTGTTCATGGGCCGGGGTCTCCACTACGCCTAGCGGGGGTCAGCGCAGCGCTCGTCGACAGCAGCCGATGCAGGTTAGATGCCACACAGTCCCAGAGGTCCAGCCGGGGCAGGTGCCTTCCCTCCAGTGGCACCACGAGCGCATGGATCAAGCGCAGCCAGGCAGGCAGAGGAAGGTGTTCTGTCATGCAGCAAGTCACAGCGGAAGTGTTTACCGTCCCAGACTCTGGGGGTGGGGGGGTAGACAACCCTGGCCTCTGTGCGAAGGTGACTGTTGAGGACGAAGGCAGGGGAGTGTGCGCAACCGGGCGGGAGGGCACCCCGCATTTTTTTTTAAATTATGCCAGTAGCCCCTCACGGCAGTAATCTGGATCGTTGCCGCTGGTGTGATGGAGTATCCCGGATATTGGCAGTATGTGTTGGCGATCCAGAAGGGAGGTCAGATCCGCTAATCTTCTGATTGGAGCCGCATCCGAGGCCTACGCCGCACATGTGAGCCCTGTACCTCGCCTGCGATCTCCAGCCCTCAGCCCCTGCAGCAGGACACACAGCGGCGCTCCGGCCAGGGACACAAACAGACGCCCAGCAGCCCAGGGACGTACAATACGGCTGAAAGTCGCTTTGCAGCCAGGGAAGATGTTCGGAAGTAGGTGACAGGCGATTTCAGCAGGTAAAAGTGGGCTATGAGCAGGATTATTGCAGGATAGTGCTGCCAAGCGACAAGAGCCTCACAGGTGTGCAGCCATCTTGATCGTGCACCACCTGACGCCCCCCCCCCCCCCCCGACAGTCCTAAACCTTCCTTTTTAATATCTTTGTCACCCCTGAGGTAATTCGTATTGCCCTATAAGGCATTGTGCATGGTATTTGAAAGTACCACATGTAGAAATTAATGTTTTACATGTTCTGGCAGTGAAAAACTCCCCAAACTATTTTTCACTGTGGCTGTCTCTCCCATAGGATATCACTGGTTTACATTATTATCTCAATGAGTACTAAATTCAGTATGGGCACAGCTAGAAAATAAGTAAATGATTCATTTTAATAGCAATTCTAATTTAATTATAAGGTCGTAATTTACATTTTTATTTTAGAAAGTACAGTTAGAATGTTCTCTTGTTCCTGCATGAAAACAAAAAGCTTTCCGTTCCAAACTCAATTAGCTGGTTCTATTTATTGTCGTTTTGGTGTAATTTTAATTATTAAAATATTATCTACTGTTCAAAATTGGTTTGGAATTTTGTCTTGTGTGGTGTGCACCGTTTATTTAGTGACTGTTGCGATTCACCCGGACAAGGATTTTAAGTATTGTTTGAGGTGGGTTCTCACACCACCCCATCAACTAAAACTCTGAATTCTTATAATACATATCACCCAAGTCAGTTTAAATGTGACTTACTGTAAGCATTTGGCATGGAGCTGTAAAATGTGTCCATCAACATCAGAAAGATGTTCCTCCAGGACTAGAGGAGCATTTCCATTTTTGAAAATAGGAGACCAGACCTTTTGATTGGCTCTGGCAGCCTGCTATGGTCCCAGAAGTGTATGGGTATTTGCTCCCTCAGCCCATATGAATGAATGAATGAATACGGACTTGTATAGCGCATGGCTACCCGAAGGCATCCCAGCGCTTACTATGACATCTTATCACTCACCACTACTTACGGGAAGAGAAAAGTCTTCAACTGCCTCCTAAATGCGAGATAATCCTGCTCAAAGACGGATATAGTGCGGGAGCTGGTTCCAGAACTTTGCCGCATTGTAGGGGAACCGACGCCCTCCCGTCCGTGACCTTTTAATCAGAGGAACTACAAGAAGTCGTTTGTTACTGGATCTAAGAGTTCTATTAGTCAAGTATAATTGCACCATAGGCTGAATTATAGAAGGACCAGTACCCCCAAGCGACTTATGAATAATACACATAGCCTTAAACCTAATTCTCTCCAGAACTGAAAGCCAATGCAGCTGTCTAATAGCCAACTTAGCCGAGCTGCGCTTCGGGACGTTCATTAAAAGGCGAGCTGCACAATTCTGAACCGTCTGAAGAATCTTTGTGTTTCCTAGTGACGCGTCCAAATAAACTGCATTCGCATAGTCCAGCCGTGAAAGAACAAGAGCTTGCACCAGCACACACCTAGCTTCAAACGGAAGAAGGGGAAGAATCTTCCTCATCATCCTAAGAAGGCTATAACAACTAGCCGCCACTTTGCGTGCCTGTACTGTAAAATTGAGATTACAGTCGAACCATACACCCAGACTCTTAATCTGCGTCTTGGGAGCAGGAGAAGGGCCAAGACAGCTGGGCCACATAAGATCTAAATTTGTGGGGGACGCATGGCCCAAGATCATAATTTCTGTCTTGGCACCATTCAGTTTGAGAAAGGACAACTTCATCCACTCAAAAACCTTCTCAAGACAGGCGGTCAAAGTTGGTTTCACTCTATCTTGTTGACTGAGAGAGACCACCAACTGGGTGTCATCAGCGTACATGACAGTGTGGATCCCTCAGGGGGCCACCACCTCTGCGAGGGGCCTCATATAGATATTAAACATGGTAGGGCTAAGAGAGGACCCCTGGGGGACTCCACTGTGCAAAGGAGTCTGATTAGAGAGAGCCTCCTCTTCAAAAACCGCAAATGATCTATCAGCCAAAAGGGACTGCAGCCATTTAAGGGCAGTCCCTGCTACTCCTATCTCCCTGAATCTTTGGACCATAATTTGATGATTGACCGTATCAAAGGCTGCGCTGAGATCTAATAAAATGATCGCAGCGCAGCCTCCATTGTCCAAGATCTTTCTTGACTCTTCGACCACCGCAAGCAGGGCGGTCTCCGTGCCCTGATGACGCCTGAAGCCTGTCTGGGTAAAGTGGAGGCGATTATTTTCCTCAAGCAAACCTGCCAGTATAGAATTGGCATGTTTTTCGGCTAATTTACCGATCCCCGGCAGCAAGGAAATCGGGCGGTAGTTGGCCCAATCTTCAGGGTCTAAATTTGGTTTTTTGAGAAGGGATTTAACTCTAGCCTGTTTCCAAAGCAGCGGCACCTGTCCAGTTATAAGGGAGGAATTTACTACATGCAAAATAACAGGCGAAACCGTCTCCAAAGCCAAGTTAAGGATGGACGGCGGAGTGGGATCGTCCGGAGACCCTGATTTGAGCTCCCGCAGAAGCTTCTGCAGTGCCGAAAGAGTCAGCGGAGCAAATTCCTCCAGCATAACCTGATAAATAGGCGATGGAGTACTGGTATCCACAGTAGTTTGCCGAAACGTAGAGTAGATGTTATAAATTTTTGCTGAGAAGAAATCTGCTATTTCCTCACAACGCTTTTGAGCATCCCTAGAGTCAATAAGAGGACTGGGAAGGGAAAGGAGGGACTTCATAATTTTAAAAATTTCCCTGGGGGAGTTGGATGCAGAGGCAATTTTTCCATGATAGTAGGTGGCTTGAACACTTTTTATTTTGTTCTTATACAGTTTAAGTGATTCTTTATACTTGCTCTTCCCAGTCTCTGAAAAATCCTTCCTCCATTTCCTTTCCAAACGTTTACAGGATTGCTTAAGCTGTCTAAGTTCCTGGGAATACCACGCTTTTTATTGGGGCCAATTCGATGGCATAATTCTTTCTTAGGAAGGACAGAGTCCAAAGAGGACTCTAACCAGTTGTTAAGATTTGCATTAGCAACCGTAGGATTTGAGTGAGGAAGAGGAGTAGAATTTTTAAGATTGGTTACCCAGTTTTCAACAGACAGTTTTGACCATATGCGGCCAAACTTCTTAGCCGTAACACACGGTTGTATCAAATCTTGAGGGGTCCAAATAAATGATAATAAAAAATGATCAGACCATGGTACCAAAATGGCCTCAACAAAAACAATATTGGTAAGATTAGTAAATAAAGGATCAAGTAGATGGCCTAATTTATGGGTAGGTCCACACACAATTTGTTTAAATTGAAATGTTCCCAACCCTTCAATAAGGTCTTGAGAGAAAGATGAGTCAGGTTCATTAAAATGCATATTCAAATCACCCAAAATCGAAAAATTGGATGAAAGACTCGCCCCATTGATAGCTATATCCAGGAGATTATTTAAAAAATTAGCACATGCTCCTGGGGGGCGATATATGAGAATCCCAGAGAAAGTGCAGGTAGGTGAAAGACTTGTATCAAAAGAGAGGCTCTCAGTCAGCTAAGGAACTCATAGTAGATCTACAACTATAAATGTTTTTATATATGATAGCAATCCCCCCACCACGGCCATTGACCCGATCTTGCCTAAGGATAACATAATTAGCGGGAAGAGCCTGAACCACATCGGCATCAGACTCCCTACTGGTCCACGTCTCCGTCATCTGGGCTCCTCTCTTCTAGAAGTAAATAAATTTCACTAGAGTGTTTAGAGAGGGATCGACAATTGAGAAGTAGCAAAGATAAAGATTTACCCTTACCCTCATCCGTTCCCCCAAGGGGAATTGTGTGCAAAGAGCTACAATTAAAATCACAGAAAGGGCAAGAGGTAGTTCCCTCTTCTAACAGCAAAGTATGCGCACACTTATTCCTCATATCGATTTGAAATCTAAACAACTGCTCCCTATTATAGCGATAATCATTAACAACAGAATGACCAGGGGTTCTAGCCCCTAGTCCCGTCCTGGCGCGGACGGGTGCAGACGGGCTTGCCTTATGCACGCCCGCGGCGCGCGTCCGCTGCGCGGCCACGTCATCAGCTGGCTATAAGAATGAGGAAGCGGAAGTGCGTGTCCCCGTCAGCGTCCGAAAAAGCTGGACCGCTGACCTCAAGGAGAGGGAAAAAAAGAATTCCCACGTAAAACACCCAGCACCCGATTCACAGTCCCCCACCAAACAAATCAATTCGATTCGTAAAGGTTCTGTGGCTTTTTAAACATTTAAATAAACAGTTTTTAGCAGCAAGAATATTATCAGCATTAAAATTAGTAAGCAATTTACGCAGCCTCTCGCTTCTGACCGAAATCAGAGCGAGTGCAAGTGTTGTGGGGTTCATGTTCTTCAAAAAGACATCAAAAAGCCTTACACACACCCATGTCAACGAGGAAGACAGCCAGGGGCTGTGTTACACCTTGTGCCTTGCAGGGGGCTTGTGGGCCTGCTTTTTGTGCTGCGGGGGCACTATGGTATTACAGAAGGAGCGACAGATGCTTATGCATCCCCTTCTGTAATACTGATAGTGCTGGCACACATGTAGTTTCTGCTCTATCTTTAGAGGGCATTTCCTCATGTGTTTTTCACTGTACCCGCCTTCAGTGAAATCTCTGACCCCTCTTTAAAGTTCAGAGAAACACATAGCAGTTTTGAAGCTCTGCATTCCATTGAATGCGCTGCTTCTAGGGCACGACAAATTTGCATCTGACTTAAAGGCTGCTCATTCATCATTAAAGGGCACATTGTCCCTGTTTGCACCGGCGCACCTGTTTAAAGGTGCACTATGATGTAAATAATGACAGTGAGCACTATCTATAATACGGGTCTGGAGTGAAACCTCTGATTGATTGCCATTGTCCCTCCTCTGTGAAGTTCTGTGGAATCACCTTAAAGCTTGACCTAGCCAACTGCAAGAGAGGCTTTATAGCATCTGCCAGGAAGAGTGACCTGAACACCAGACTGCCCTGGAGCCATGAAGTCACCCTAGCCCTAGCTATCCAGGAAAAGCAAGAAGTAAATGCTGATCGAAGGGTTGCTCCGTTGTCTTTAGGAGTTGAAAAATGTAAGCCTATGTCATCCACAAGCAATTTTGGACCCATAAGTTGCCCCTATTTACCTTTTCTAAACATGAAAGGGACCATGAGACAATTTGACTTTATATCCCAGACGCGGGTTCCAGTTTCAGGTTTTTCTGAATCCTCAACACTTTCAGTTATTATTCTAACCGTTAGGGTTCACGAGAAATTGCTGTTAGAACCTCTGACACTGGGTGCACCTGAAATTTATTATTTTGCTGTTTATTAGGTGCAAAATATACCTCGGAAAGAAATGAAAAGAAATCAGTGGCTACCACTATTACCATGACCCACTGCCTATGCCTGCAGTCTCTATGGGTGCCCTGTCACCAGAAAAAACAACTGCAACCAGTTGGTTTCAAGACAGAGGCACCTAAAAGAACCGCGCAGGCCCTTGGGCCATTTTGTCCTTTAACAGTGCCTAGAGCAAAGCCTTGCTGGGGCAAAGAGATAACAATAAAACCTGGGACAAGGGTACAGAAAGGTGATCAACATCTGGGGAAGCACACCAAGCCAGACAATTGTCCCAACAGTAGGCATATACTGTTTTGGTTGAGGAATCCTTGCTGCCAAAATTACATCACAGACTTCAGGAGGAAGGTCAAAATCTGTCAACTGCTGCTGCTCAATCTCCAAGCATGAAGGTGGAGCGTGCACAGGTTCGGGTGCAGGACCCTACCCTGCTGCTGCAACAGTAGATCCTCCCAAAGAGGCTGCTTGATCAAAGGACCAAAGCTTATGCTCAGGAGTGCCCAATACAGTGCCACAGAAGTGGTATAAATGGAAAGATGTATAGGAGGCCTGAGCTCCACTTGAGACAAAAAGCGTCTCAGTGGGAATCGCCTTAGAAACTTCAGCACGCAGACATGCTGACATTGCACATTCTCGGCAGTGGCGAATAGATCTAACAACGGTTCTCCCCAATCCATGAAGAGACCTTACACCACTTCTGGATGAAGGTGCCATTTGTGATCCACTAGGCATTGACGGCTGAGTTTGTCTGCTCTGGCGTTCAGGGAGCCCGCCAGATGTTAAACCACTAGGGAAGTGCCCTGATGTTCCAGCTATGTCCAGAGACGAAAGGCTTCTTGACATAGGGTCTACAACCTCACCCCACCCTATTTGTTGCAATGTTGGTCTTGTCCCTGAACACCTGAATGAGCCTTCACTTGGTAGAATGAAGAAAGGCTTTCTGATGGATACATCTGCCAGTGGATTCCTCACCTTGTGAATATCCCCTGCGCCAGCAACATTCGGAAACTTTTGTAGCAGTCCACGCCGATGAGGTCAAAGACGACGTCACAGAGACACGCCTCCGCTCGCGACTCCGCTGACGTCACCGGCTCCATAAGAAGACCTCGTCGGCGTGATGACGTCAGTTCCCTTTTTTCCGTGCCGTCGACGCCAACGGATTTCGGGAACCTCTTATCTGTAGCTTCACTGTTACTTTGTATTTCTACTGGATTTCTCTGTTCCTTTTTTCGAAAAAATGTCGACAAAGAAATCGGGCTTCAAGCCATGTCGTGAATGTGGGAAACATATGTCGGTCACGGATCCACATGACGACTGTGTATGGTGTTTATCATCTGATCATGATATGGATGGTTGCTCTTGCTGTCGCAAGATGAGCTCCAAGGCTCTCAAGGAAAGGGAGGCGAAACTCTTCATCGCAAGGATGAAAAAGGAGAAGAGAGGAAGAAGGAAGTCGAGAACGAGGTCGCGATCGAGATCGGCGTCGAAGTCGACTTCAGGGCATGCTTCAAGATCCAAGAAGCACAAAAAGAAGAGGAGACATTCTTCTCTGACAAGAGTTCGGCTCCGAAGTCGAAGTTGCCTGCTCGACGCCGTAAGGACACTGTGTCTCCATCACCCGTTCCAGATTTGCCTGCTGGTCCTTCTTCTCCAGTGGCTTCACCGGCTCAGGCTACATCCCCGGCTCCGGTTCCATCTCCGACGCCAGTTCCATCTCCGGCCCCGGGTTCGTCTCCAGCTCCGTCTCCGGTGGAGGAGCTTCAAGCACCGGGTGAGCCTGTGACGCCTCTAATTCCACCGTCTGCGCTGGTTGGCCCGAGTCCGGTGATGCCTGATCAGTACCCTGCGTTCCCTGGACCAGGTCAGGACCCCTCGCATTATTTAAATGCTATGTACGGGGTATTTTCGAAAGCCATGTACTCCACTGGTGCACCTTCGGGTCCGATGGGTCCAATGGCCTTCAATGATGGGGGTGCCTCAAGTATATCCACAGGCCCCTTTCATGCCATTTTTTCATCTGCATGCCATTTTTTCGCCGGTAGATGCCGTCTTGGCATCTACCGGCGCCGAGGACATCGACGCCGCTCCCTTCTTCACCGGCGCCGGCTCGACCTCGTTCGATGCCGGCTGCTCCTGTGGATCCACGTTCGACACCGGCGCCGTCGGATTCTAACACGGCGCCGCCGACGCCGTTGGTGCGAATTCGTTCCAGGAGGGAAGCTCAAAGGGTGCTTGATGAGCGAAGGTACCTTTTGGAAGAAGCAGAAGAAGGTGAGCTGGTGGAGTCTGACAAAGTTTTTGAGGAGCTTATAGAGGCTAGTGGATTGGATTTGTCTCCAGAGTGGGAAATTACTCCACCTTCCGATGAACCCTCGAAGGATGTGGCTCCATATCATGCAGTCATCAGGAAGGCTACAGAACTGTTAGATCTTCAGTTGCCTACTACTGAATTCAAATCAAATATTCTGACTGAAGTATTGCATTCTCCTACTACAGTTTCAGAGCCGTTGTTGCCTTTTAATGACGCCATTATTGACCCTGTGTTGGAGGTGTGGCGTAAGCCTTCTTCTGCTCCCGCAGTCTCTAAGACGGTTGCTAGGAGGTATAGGGCAGCTCCAGGGGACCCTGAGTTCTTGACATCGCATCCGTCGCCTGAGAGCCTGGTGGTTCAGGCTGCTTGTTCAGGAAAATCCAAGGGTGCTTTTCCTCAGGTTCCGGGGGACAGAGAGGCTAAAAAGCTGGACCAGTCGGCCAAAAAGGTCTTTTCATCGGCCAGCATGGCACTAAAATCAACAAATGCCACTTGCCCTTTGGGACGCTATATTCATGCGCTCATGGACTCTGCGAAGAAACTGGCACCAAAACTATCTGAGGAGGATAGGGTTGGTTTTAATGAGATCTTGACTGATGCCCAGGCAGCAGCACGCCAGGTGATACAAAGTGGGCTGGACACAGCGGATTCAGTGGCAAGGGTCATGGGGTCTTCTGTTGCCACTAGGAGGGGTGCGTGGCTGAAGTCTTCTGAGTTTTCCCCGGATGTACAGTCGACACTGTTGGACTTGCCATTTGATGGCTCTGGTTTATTTGGCAAAAAGGCAGATGCTGCTCTTGAACGTTTTAAGGAGAGCAAGGCTATGTCTAAGTCGTTGGGCCTTCAATCCCAGTCAAGGGGATCGTTTAAGAGATACAGGGGTTTCGGAAGGGCAACCTTTCGTTCCTACAGGCAGACCCAACAGCAGCAACAGCAGCAAGGCTCTCTGTATAAGGGATACAGAGGCAGAATCAGGGGTCGCACACGTGGCCGTCAGCTCTCCTCCTCTTCCTCTTCCTCAGCCCCTCCCACCACCGCAAAGCAGCCCTAGATCCGCCATTCTGGATCATGCTGGTCCTGTGGGGGGCCGGCTTACCCATTTTCTACAAGATTGGGAATCTGTTACTACAGATCTTTGGGTTCTAGATCTTGTAGAAAATGGGTACGCCCTTCCCTTTCGGGAATTCCCTCCAAATTACCCTCTTTGTCAAGGGGCTTGCTCAGAGAACCACCGTCTTCTCCTACAGGAGGAAGTCCTGAAGTTACTACAGAAAGGTGCGATAGAGGTGGTTCCAGAGCAGAAGAGGGGTCAGGGATGCTACTCCCGGTATTTCCTGATTCCGAAAAAGGACGGCAGATTGCATCTGATATTGGACCTCAGGATCTTGAATCTTTATCTGAAGCAAGAGAAGTTCAAGATGCTCACCCTTGCGCAGGTTCTTCAAGCGCTGAATCAGGAGGACTGGATGGTGTCGATCGACTTGCAGGATGCGTATTTCCACATCCCCATCCTGAAGTCGCACAGGAAGTATCTCCGGTTTACGGTAGGATTGCAACATTATCAGTTTGCGGTCCTTCCGTTTGGTCTTACTACTGCACCCTGAGTCTTCACGAATGTGATGGCAGTGGTGGCAGCCCATCTCAGAAGGTCGGGGATTTCCGTTTTCCCCTATCTGGACGACTGGCTGATCAAAGCGGAATCGCCAGAGAAGGTGCTACATCATCTGCAGGATACAACTCAGCTGTTGTTCAAATTGGGCTTCTCGATAAACGTGCCCAAATCTCACCTTGTACCCTCTCAGCGTAACCTGTTCATAGGTGCGGTACTGGACACTACTGTGTGTCGAGCATTCCCTCCTCCTCAAAGGATTCTCGACATACAAGAAATGATTCCTTTATTTTGCAATAGAGCGGTCGTTCCAGTCCTGAAGGTCCTTTGCCTGCTCGGTCTGTTTGCTTCCTGCATTCTGTTGGTCAACCATGCACGCTGGCACATGAGGGCGCTCCAGTGGTGCCTCCGCAGGCAGTGGTATCAGCACAAGGGAGATCTCAGGGAGTCTGTGAGGATCTCCAGAGAAGCTGCAGCGGATCTGTCTTGGTGGAGCGTGGAGGGCAATCTGTCTCTAGGAAAGCCCTCCCATCTACCTCCATCGGTGGCCACAGTGATAACGGATGCATCCACTTTTGGGTGGGGTGCACATCTGGGGGATCTGGAGATCAAAGGTCTTTGGTCTCCAGAGGAAAGGTTGCTTCACATCAACCTTCTGGAATTGCGGGCGATTCGTTTGGCACTCAAGGCCTTCCTCTCTTCCCTTCGCGGTCAGTCTGTTCAAATCCTGACGGACAACACTACTGCGATGTGGTATGTCAACAAGCAGGGAGGAGTGGGGTCTCTTTGTCTATGCAGAGAGGCCTTACGTCTTTGGTCCTGGGCTCAGGACCATCAGATTTGTCTGATGGCAAATCATCTGGCCGGGTTGTTGAACGTACGTGCGGACAGTCTCAGTCGGCAGTTCTCCGCCGACCGCGAGTGGAGGCTCCATCCGGAGGTGGTTTGTCACGTTTTTCGGACTTGGGGAACTCCTCGGATAGATCTATTCGCCACCCGCGAGAACGCTCACTGCCCGTCATTCTGCAGTCTCCAGTTTCCGATGCAGGGGGCGGTGGGGGACCCGTTTCAGTTGAGTTGGGGCTCACGACTCCTTTACACGTTTACTCCCATACCCTTGATTCCTCGGGTTCTGAGGAAGATTCGCCAAGACCGGGCCCAAGTCATATTGATCGCCCCGGATTGGCCAAGAAGGGTGTAGTACACACATCTTCACCACCTCTCCTCGTGCCCTCCGCTCCGTCTCCCTCTGAGGGCAGACCTCCTCTCGCAATCGGAGGGGCAGGTTCTACACCCCCACCTCCAGAGCTTACACCTTCATGCCTGGAGATTGAACGGGGCAACCTGAATTCTTTTTCTCTCCCACCTGATGTGGTAGATGTGATTTTGTCTGCCAGACGTCATTCCACCAAATCTATCTATTCTTATAGGTGGTCTAAATTTGTACTCTGGTGTGGAGAGAAGTCAATTGATTCTTTGAGGGCTCGTTTATCTGACATTCTGCAGTTTGCCCTTTCTCTTGCTCAGCAAGGATTTGCTGTGGCTACTGTTAAGGGATATTTATCAGCTTTGTCGGCTTTCCTTTGCTTGCCGTCATTGTTCAAATCACATATTGTTCTACGATTTCTAAAGGGCCTTACAAACAGGTTTCCTCCTACTCCCTTTATTGTGCCTCAATGGGACTTAAACCTTGTCTTGACTTATCTTATGGGTTCTAGCTTCGAGCCCTTACACAAGTGTCCTTTGAGACTGTTGTCTTTTAAGACGGGTTTTCTCATTGCAATCACCTCGGCAAGGAAGGTAAGTGAGCTTCAAGCTCTAAGTTCAAAACCCCCGTTTTTGACCATTCATGCTGAAAGAATGGTACTCAGGACCAGGGCTGCATTTTTGCCTAAGGTGGTAACTCCCTTCCATCTGGGGCAGTCCATTACCCTTCCTACCTTCTATCCTCCCCCTCACCCTTCCAAGGAGGAGGAGAGACTTCACCGCTTGGACCCTAAGAGGGCGGTGAGCTTCTACCTGGACAGGACATCAGAGTTGATGACCAGCTCTTCGTGTGCTTTGTTGGCTGCAGGAAAGGCAGAGCGGTGCACAAGCGCACCCTTTCCAGATGGATTGTCTTGTGCATCAAGATATGCTACTCTTTGGCTGGTAAGGAACCTTCAGAGGGTTTAAGGGCCCATTCCACTAGAGCTAAGTCTTCCACTTCTGCTTTGTCTAGGGGTGTTCCTGTGGAGGACATTTGTAGGGCGGCAACCTGGGCCTCCCTCCACACTTTCGCAAAACATTATTGCTTAGACACTGAGGTGAGGAGGGACGGACTCTTTGCTCGTTCCGTCCTTCAGGACTTTTGGGTATAGAAGGGTGGACACCCTCCTCCGGGAGTGGGACTGCTGTGGGAATCTATTCACAAGGTGAGGAATCCACTGGCAGATGTATCCATCAGAAGAACAAGTCACTTGCCTTCAGTAACGCTTTTTCTGGTGGATACAGTGTCTGCCTGTGGATTCCTCACTGACCCACCCGCCTCCCTGTTGTCCACCCTTGTATACCTTAAGTATATGATGGTGTTTCAAAATGTATTTGTTACTATCAAAGGCAGTGTGTTATCTCTTTTGCCTTTCTGTCTTTTCTCCACACTGTGTGTGTTGCAATTGTATATTATGTACTGTGTATACTGTGTATATATTGCGGTCAGTCCGTCCGTGTGCCTCGAAGGCACGAAAAAAGGGCGGAACTGACGTCATCACGCTGACGAGGTCTTCTTATGGAGCCGGTGATGTCAGCGGAGTCGGGAGCGGAGCCGTGTCTCTGTGACGTCGTCTTCGACCTCATCGGCGTGGACTGCTACAAAAGCTTCCGAATGTTGCTGGCGCATGGGATATTCACAAGGTGAGGAATCCACAGGCAGATACTGTATCCACCAGAAAAAGCGTTACCGAAGGTAAGTAACTTGTTCTTCAGTGCCGGTCGGATCGTTCTCCGCTCCAGCAAGTTGATGTGGAGCTGAGACTCAGTCGAAGACCAGAGTTCTCTGATCTCCACTTCTCCCAGATGGCCGTCCCAGCCCAGGAGTGACGCATCTGTCACTACAGTCAGCTCTGGTTCGGGAAAGGGGTCTCCTGCTGACCCAATCGCAGTCCGTCAGCCACCACTGCAGGTCTTTTACAGATCCCTCCAAGATCTGGACTAGGTTGAATGGATTGCCCCGATGCTGTGCCCCCTGGGACTTTGGGTCCCACTGCGGAGCCTGCATATGCCAACAAGCATGTGTCACTTAAAGGATGCAGGAGGCCATGAGGCCCAAAAGCCTCATAGTCAGCCTCACTGAAATCCAGGATAGAGGCTCAAACATTGGAATCATAGCCCTTATATCTTGGACTCACTGTTCCGGAGGATAGGCCAGAAACTGCACTGTATCCAGCACAGCTCCAATGAAAGGTAGTGTCAGAGAGGTAGTTGAGTGTGACTTCGGCACTTTTAAAGTGAACCCCAGCAAATGCAGCCGGTCCTTCATAGTCTGGAAATGGGAGACGGCTAGTTCGGGCAAGCCCACCTTCAACAGCCGGTCGTCAAGCTAGGAGAAGGCTGGAACCCTTACCTCCGTAAATGTGCTGCAACCACCAAGGGGCACCTGTCGAGCCAAAGGAAGGCATAGCAAGCTGATAATGCTCGTGGCCGACAGCAGTCTATTGCCACATGATGTGGACATGTGATAAAATTGCATCATATGGGAGAGAAGTCTTCAATAAGATTGCCCTTATGATACACACCTCCGTCGAACCTACCCCTCTAATGGCATTTTTGGGCTACGTACAGGACATACTCAAACCCCTGCACCACTTTGATGCTTTAGCAATACTCCTCGCCAAACTGGAGATAGCCACACATTGGGAGAGCAAACACTTACCTAAAATAGAGGCATGGATTAAGAGCCTAATCTACTGTGGTACCAATAGCAAGCTGTACGCGTACGTACAGCCACCCTCTTCCAGACCTAGGGATATCTGGCAGCAACTGAGGGACTACTTGCTGACGTTAGACTCCTCAGACACCACACAAATGCCATGAGCAGCCACACTCACAACCTGCGAGTGCTACATGCCCACACCTCCTGAGACTGGCAAACACATGGACTATGCAACAGATTTATGTGGGCATCTTGAATTTCTCCTTCAGGAAGAAATTGAAAGCGCACAGGTGTAGAATAGGGTGGAGGCTGCTTTGATTTTTGAGCACCAGAAAGTAGCAGGAATAGCAACCACAACCGACTTCTGCTGCCAGCACACTCTTGATGGCTCCTTTGGCCAAAATAGCCTGTACTTCCTAATGTAGCAGAGAGAGGTGGCCATCTGTCAGCCGGTCAAATGATGGTGGCATGGGTGGCAGCTTCCAAAAGGGCATGGAGTAACTCCGTTGAATGATATAAAGTATTCTTTTTTCAGATTTTATGGACTGCCAGTGGGCTAGGTGATGGCAGATCCTGCTGCCAACTGTGTGGCAGTGATCGTACAAGGGCTCACTAAAGAGTTTGGAGGATGCGGATACGAGGAAGGGGGCAAGTGGGGTGTTGGACTGGGTTGACCTCTGACTGGTTGTCCCACTGGGCTTTTGGGAACAGGCCACAAAAGGACTGGGGGAGCCTGTTGGTCATGGTGACTGGGCGGGAATGGACGCTGCTGGTAAGCCCTACTGTAGCTGCGGAAGGCAGAATGGAGTTGGCATGGGGACATGGAAAGGCCCGTGTTCCTGGCAGTAGCCCAGCTGTCTTTTAAAGAGACCCAGCGCTGAGTCTGCGTTCTCGCCAAAGAGGCAGGTGCCATTGAAGAGTTTGTCCTTAAGTGATGCCTGGACATCACCCAAAAAGCCAGTGAACCTCAACCAGCAGTGGTGCCATGAGTGCCACTGACGACTCAATCGCTATGCCTAGCGAGTTGGTCATATTCAGTCCACAGCGAATAGTTAACTTTGCTGTGTCTCTGCCATCTGCAATAGCCTGTGACAGTATGACTTGGGCCTTCCCTGAGACCACGAGCAGCACTTGTGCAACTGAATCCCAAACTGTGGGGCTGTATCAGTCAAAAAGGCATGCAGTGTTTACTGTCCACAGTGCTAACCTGGCGGAAGATAACACCCTCTTGATGAAGGTGTCCGGCCTCATGGATTCCCTATCCGGTGGAGTGGTATGGAAAGCGCCAGGGTTAACCTTGGAGGTGGAGGCCTGGCCATCCAGGCTCTGTAGGGTGGTGGGCTCAGGCACCTAGCAAGTGATCAGTGAGGGCTTCATCAAAGGAGAAGAGGTTCTGAGGGAGTGATTCCAGTTGAAACACCTCTGCCAAAACATTCATTTTGACTACCACCATGGGCTGCTGAAGGCCCAGGACCTCAGCCTCCCTGTGAACCACCATTGCAAAAGTGGGCCCTTCCTCAAAAGCCACACTTGGAGGAGATTAGGCTAGTGTCTGGTGAGGTGTCCAAACCACTGGCATCCACCAGTTCCTCATACCATTTGTCTTCAACCAGTGGGTGCCAGTAGGTGGCGTCATTCAGCTCCAAGTTGGTGTCTGCACCAGAAGTGGCAAACGTCTTTGCCTATATTGTGGCTTGTGTACTACATTCAAAAATTATTGTTGAGTGCTGTTGTTATAGTTTCTTTTTATAGTGTTATTATTTGATAACAGTAATTTAGCTAATAATTAGCTATCTATTTTTTATGATGAACGTCACAAGACAACAACATTACCTCTCAGCACATTTAATTCACTTGTCTCAGATGGACTATTATCATTTGTGCTCCTGCCTCTAGAGTCAGATCATGCCCCGTGTCAAAAACTGATGTTCAGATTTCTAAAATTGCTGTTCTTCGCTTGGCTCCAGGATAAGGCCTGTTTAAACTCTAGGTTTAATTAAAGAAGTAACACTAGAGCCGAAATAACAATTTGGCAACTGGTAGGTAGTATCAGTTTCCAGAGGAACAAAAGGTGTGACAGATAAAAAAATAAAAAATACCTTTGGTTGCAGGCAAGAGCCAAGCAGGAAAACAGGAACCAAAGCAAGGCAGAGGGAAATGTACCCTTAGAGGAACCATCCAGAGCGAGCAACAATTTAGCAAAGTTTGCAAACACTGAGCAGTATCCACTGTTGCCTAAAATACTAAAACGTCACAAGACGCATGAAAACAAACAGGAAAGAGTATCTTAAATTGGGAGAAAGAATTTTAGTAAACTTAGAAAATGTCTAGACTCCCAAACAAGAACTAGAATTAAGTCCAGTAAATAGTAAGGATCTGGTTTGAGCTCTGTTCAATTACAACCCGCTAATCCGCTGTGAGGAAAATGCACTGGATCATGATGAGTGTCATTTCCCAGCTTTAATTTCAGGGGCCTCAATCTTCCTTGAGCTAAAAAGAGCACCAAAATAGATCAGGAGATATCCTAGGAACTCAGTCGTCAGCAGTCAAGCACAATGACTGAAGAATGCCTCCCATCTTGCATGTAACACGATTGTCTTTCTCGACCCACTGTTCTGCACAAATTCTTGTTCTGGCTCATTCAGTGCTTGATTCTGGAGTATTATCCCTAATAGTGTCTTTGCTAATTAATCAACATCATTATATTCCCCATAAAACATGAAAGGTCTTAGTAGCCTCATTAAATGCCAAGGGCTACTGAATTACTTGAAAATTCTGAAGGTGAAGGTGGCAGACCTAAATCAGATGCACTTGAGTGAGGTGAACGTTGACAAACTAAAAGGAAGGACAGTGGAGCCAGGAATTAAAGCTTAGAGCACCGCATGGCTCTAGAAAATAAGTAGGCTCCTTTTTGGGAGCAAAGTTTTTTTTCTCTAAAGGAGCAAGAATTCGCAAAATATGAAGCATCTCTTTGTTCTCCCAGGATGATATTTTAGTCTAACAATTACAAAGTGATTCTTATTAAGCTTTTAACATTTGAGGGTTCGTTTGTGGTGGGGGGGTTTACGATATCTATTGTGACTTGCGTGTTTGTTCTTGCACACAACCACTGTGTTAGCTTTTCAGAAACACATGGGCTCCTGCTCCAGGCATTTGGAAATGCAGTATGAGGATGGGCCCTTAGTATTCACCATATGTGGCAATTTCAAGTGCTGCAAAATAATAGTTATCTGACTACGGTAGTATGCAGTTTCCTGTAGAAATAATGGCCGGAACTCAATAAAATTATATTAACACATAATGTTAATAAATGCTTTAATTACATCGGAAATATCACACTGCAACTGACATACGTTTTACTTAGTGGCATAGCTTAATTGCAATCAAATTTCTCAGCTAACAAAGTGATGGATGGTAGGGTGGAGTGGTGAGATGACCAAGGAATACAACACCCATATGAGAGCGGAAACAGGCGGGTGCAATTTTGTGACAGTTCTTTTAAAAATCAGATGCAAGGCTTTTTAATCAGTCTGCACTTGTGAAAATTGTGCTGTCAAATTAATTGTTAAGCTCCAAATTTGTTTCAGATTTTGTTGGTGGGATGACCCAAACCCTCCTGGAAAGATTTTGGACTGTCTTTCCATGCTTCCTCATTCCAATAATGGACTAGAATTAAAACATTTCCAGTATTATGTATACATTTTCCAGGCGGTTTGTTGGGCTCTTTTCTCCTGCTGTCCCATGTCACACTCTACCTACCAAAATAAACAGAAAAGTGATATTTACAATGCGCTAATCCTGTAATATATTGGCATTGTGGGCCCAATTCACAAATCCAAAATTATATCCGAAAATGTATGCCTCTCATTTATCCACCAAAGCTTACATAACATTTACTACCTCATAACTGCACATCACAGCAATTATGCAGTAATAAAACCCATGCAAGGAATGTGGGGTGGATGACCTATGACCTGCTTTGAGAGTTTGTGAATGCTCACCTGCTAGAACGTTGGTGGGCATTCTTATACTACTTTCTGAGCCTTTACCACCTTGAAATTGTTGGAGATATGCTTGAACAAAGTGCTAGAGGAAATCCCCTTTCAAGGTGTAAAGGAGAACAGAACACCTTAAAATTGTGTGGAACGGGTTTCTCCACACAAATATACTTTACCTGTGGAGAAAAAGGTTCAACTGCAAAGTGATTTTTACCAGGGAGAAAATATTCTGTTCGTACAGTCTGGATTTTGAAAATAATGAGAAACAAAAATATTGCATGCCCAAAACGTCACATATATCATTGCTGGTAATATGCCTGGAAACCTCAGAGTGGTGCAGCTTTTCCACCTTACTGCTGCCACTATTTATGAATTATACAAAGTAGTAAATTTGCACCCATTCAAGGAGGACTTCTGTGGATGAAGATTAACTACTTTTTTGGTAATCCAGTCGATTTATATATTTTAGTATCTATTGGAAAAAATTAACAAGTTTAAACCTCTTCTCTTGGTAAAATGAGGACAACTTCAACTACTGGATCAAGAACTGCGCGGACATCCTCACACCAATCAAACAGAGAAAATTCAACAAGCAAGCCAACTGGTACAGAGATGACCTGCGGTACACCAAAAAACCATTGCAAACAGCTAGAGAGAAAGTGGAGAGACACCTGCAAAGCCTCCGACAGAACCACCTGCAAAGCTTCACTCCGATAATACCACCAGCAACTAAGAGACACCAAGAAAAGAGCACAAGCTGAACGCATTGAAAGGAATTTCAGCATCAGCAAAGACAGCTTGATCATCAAAGTTTTCACCACACCAAAGGCCTCCTTCAACATCACCCCCCTCAAGAAATGTGGGGCAACCTATCCAACTTTTTGAACTGGATAATCGTGACCATCTACAACTACTTTGCACGCCAACCAGACCCAAGAAAACTCATTGTCAACCTGTCATTCACCAATTAAGACTACCACTTAACCGAATAGAAGTGAAGAAACAGCCACAACCATACAGAGCATCCACTCTGGGGTCCCAATGAACCCATGCCTCCACCACATCTATAAATTTGGCACATCATC
Organism: Triturus cristatus; assembly: GCF_964204655.1. Taxonomy (NCBI): domain Eukaryota; kingdom Metazoa; phylum Chordata; class Amphibia; order Caudata; family Salamandridae; genus Triturus; species Triturus cristatus. Next base: position 448,706,054 of record NC_140580.1, read on the forward strand.
AATCAGCACAGCACTCATCCACATCCTGAGCACATTGGAAGCACAAGGAGGTCAACGGTCAATCGCTCCTCAAAAATCAGGAGCGGTCAATTCCTCCTCAAGAAACCATCAGCCATCCCAAGCCAGCTGGCCAACTTCTTGTCATGATTGTCGGGTCGGACGCCTACAAACTGCCAGGCTTCCCCCACAATCCTGACAGTCGGCAAGAGACTCCCGTCGGACGCGCATGCGCAGGGATAGGCAGAACAGTCAAAACCCTGCCTTTCCCGAGCGAGAGCGCTTCGCGTTCTAGTGTTCTCGGGCCTGGGTTCGTCACTTCCGGTACATCGCGGCACCTCACTTCCGCGTCGTCGGCATCCTGGTTCCTCGTCGGGGCGTTAGCTTCTGTTTTCTTCGTGAAGTCGGTATCCTGCACTCTCAGAAAACCGTGAAGGCGAAGAACAAGCATTTACATATCCGTGGTTACGGTATTCAGCGCTCTGCACTGCCTTTTTGTTATTTGTATTTCCTTGCAATTATATAATGGCAATCTCCAAACAGAGTTACTGGTACCCTGCTGAGCACCTATAGCTTCCTCCATTGGTGCTGAACTTCGCCTGCTCTGATATTTTGTTGTTTTCAGTTATTAATGTCAAGAAGTTGCAGGAATTATTGCAGGTGGGCATCATAGAGACAGGGACATATGGAAAACATTTAGAAATGTGCATTCCCTAAAAGATGTATCTTGCATTTGCAGCATTGTTTAAAACCTGTCCTCATTCTGCACCTCCTCTACACCTCCTCTACAGTCCTGGCCTTCAGCTTTATTTGCCTAGTGGATCGTTTTCAGAAATCTCCTGGTTTTGAAGTCTCTTCGCAGTTCCTGGTATCACAGAGGAGTGTCTCCCCATCCTTCCCTTGTTTTGTTTCCCCTCTTCCCCTGATTATCTATTGTAGCTTGTTTTCATATAGGCACAGGAGGTGGTTGGGGGGGAAGTTGTGGATTTATGCTAAAGTTCTGTGGCGTTCCTGTAGAAACACAGGTGAAGTATTACACTTCTGTCCTATTTCCCTGCTTCCATACCCAGCAAAAGTGATTGCAAAGACCATCAACAATTAATTCCCAAGCCACCTTGAGCTTCACGATCAACTGGACAACATGCAATCGGGCTTCAGAAAGAACCACAGCACAGAAAGGGCACTCATCGCAGCCACCAACGACATCAGGACCATGCTAGACCAAGGAAAAAAGCTGGCCTCATCCTGCTTAACTACTCTACGGCATTTGTCACAGTTTCCCACAACCCACTTCTCAGAAGACTCCACAAGACTGGCATCTAAAGACCAGCTCTCAACTGGATTTACTTCTTCCTCTTGGGAAGAACACAAAGAGGCAGACTATCATCTTTCACGTCTGAGGCCAATAACCTAATTTGCAGATTCACCCAGGGATCATCTCTTAGCCTAACTCTGTTCAACATCTAAATGCCACTGCTCGCCAACATCATCAGATCTCAACGCATCACCATCATCTCCTACGCAGACAACGCCCAACTCATTCTACCTGATAGACAAGACTTCCACCACCAGAACCAAATTCACTAACTGCATGAGCTTGCTAGCAAGTGGATGAGAATCAACTGCTTGAAACTCAACTCCGGCAAAACAGAATTATTAGTCTTTGGAAACCCGATGGGACGCCACTTGTGGTCGACAGAACTAGGACCCACACCTATGTCCACCATCCACTCCAGAAATCTGGAGATCATCGTGGATGACAAGCTCGACATGACGGCACAAAACAAACCATCACACAAGTACTTATCACAAGCAGACTCAACTACGGCAACACATTGTACGCCAGAATCTCCAAGCACCTCCTGAACAGACTTAGAACTATTCAGAATGCCACTGCAAGACTCATAATCAACCTTCCTCATTACACCCACATCTCCTCTCACCTCACCTCAGGGAGCTTCACTTGCTTCCCAATCTCAAACACAGTCGGTTCAAAATCCTCACATTTATCTACAAAGCCCTACACACCATTGGGCCCATATACCTATACAACTGCATGCATTTTTACAATCCATCTAGACAATAACGCTCAGCCTCACTCTCATTTGCACCCCCCACCCCGCATTCACAAAAGGAGAGCAGGAGGTGGTTGCTTGTTCTCATACACCACACCCAAAAGGTGGAACAACCCCCCACAACACATCAGAAACTCCTCTTTGCTTCTTGAGTTTTGCAAGAAGCTGAAAACCTGGCTCTTCGAATAATTTGGCTGGGACAACACACCTGCTCAGTACCAGGGTGATTAGGTCACTCTACAGATTAATATAACATAACAAGAAAACCTAACACCGACGTAGCAGACTCAGTTCAGTACCCCCAGACCCAACTACCAAGCCAAGAATGTGCATTTATTTGGGCCATGTCACATCCCGTACACCCCATTGAAACTATACCCCTATTACAATTGTGATCTCCCTGACAGAATTCATCATACACTGTATCTGTAAGTCCAATTCAACATCACAGAACATAAGCATTTAAAAGATGGTTATGTAAATGGATCCAAAGTTAAGAAACGGAATATGGATGCCACGATTGCCCTATTCGTGATGAGTTGGACCGCAATGACTCTGACATAATGGAAGTATTGTTTAACCTTCTCGATGTTTAACTCAATCTAAATGTCATTGTACCATTTGTGAAAAATGATTCTAACCTACATACAACATAAACTTAAGAGATATCTATGTAGTTTGGTTGCAAGTTTTGTTCAACAAAATATGTGAAAGAAAACAGAAGATGGATACATTGGTATACAATTGTATATGTAATGTTTCTGCAAGAAACTGAAGACCTGACTGTTCAACTAGGAGCTCTGCCCTGCCTACGTTCCCGTTCCAGCACCTGGATACCCTCACGGGTGATAAGTTGTGCCATACTTATTGATTTAACATAATATAACAAATGGTTTGTACATTAAGCTAGGCATTAACTAAACCAACATTTACTACTTGAAAATACATGCATTATTACCAAGAAATATAGTCTTTCTGATCTCGGCATGTTTCCAAAAGCATCAGCAACAGAGTTATATCAGTAAGAAATTGAGGGAACAGGAAGGCTGATAGAAAAAAGGACTTGAATTGGGTACTGTGGCTATCGACCAACATTCTTAGTGGCAGTGAAAATTATTGTAAGAATTAGACCTCCTGCTTTCTGAAAGAATGTATCCAGGGCATATTTGCCAAAGGGTCTTGCATACAAAGCCATGTCTTTTTATGACAGCCATGGACCAAGCGTCAGTTACACCTCTAATGCATTTTTTAACATGCTCTCAGGGCACAGTAATGGCAGTGCAAATCCAAAAGGAGCAATGCAACTATTGTATCCATGGTTCTTTGAACCCACTGACTACCATGTAAAGAATATCTGTGGCAATCGGGATTAGGTCTGGGAAAAGGGACAAGAGAGTTTTGCGATCTACAGAGGTGATGATATGTACAAAGAAAAAATCATTCAGTATTTGGTCACTGATATCACAGTTCACAATTTCTTCTATGACATCTGATTCTGATATACCATGTGACAATCTCTGTGTAACCCACTCTCTGTGGTTGCTGATAACACTAGAGCTGAATGATCTAAATAACCTTTATAAATATAGAATAACTTGAATTGTAATACACGTACTTCTATCTATAACTTTCAGCGAGTTAGAAAGCAAGTCTGTAATCTGCATGGTCTGCTATACACATAGCTCATCAGCTGTAACACAATGAATAGTCTACTAGTATGATACTTTAACTTCTGACAATATATATTCACTTCCCCACAACTGGCATTTCCTTAATACCATGTGTGATTCATGTTCAATGTCATTATTATGAAAACAAAGTAATAGAAAACCTGATTCTGGTGTATAGAGTTCACAATCCATGAATGGGTGACTCCAATATAAATTTGCAGATACAAATATTGATTCTTGCTCTTTAATGTTTATCCAGAACACTTTCCTGAGAACAAGGTCCTGACAAATCATGATGAGAGTGGATACATTTCTATCTCCTGGTGACAAGATTCTGGCGGTAGCAACTAAGTTTCACCATTGCCTAGCAAGAAACACTCGAAATCACCAGGAACATGTGCTAGAAGAATCTAAGATAGCCACCACCAATTCAAGTCTCAAGAGTCTCCTGGCACTCAGGGAAATGTGGTTTGTCTTGATCCACTTGTATATGTTTCTTAGTGCAGGCTTTGCAGTTGAAGACCTTCACACCAAGCAGCACCAAGACTCTGGGTGAATCTCAGACCTGCTCTGCAGAGGAAGACTTGAGCATTATTGAAGTTGAAAGGAGTGCGTCTCTGTTTCTGGATGGCATAAAAAGGTGAGCAGGGGCTATAGATCATGATACAGAGACTGTGGTACCTAACGTGATGGAGCAAGGAGGTGTACTACACTCAGAAAGGCTGACCACCAGTTTCCTGATGACTGAGTGTCGATATGAGTGCATGTGTTCATTGTTGGAGTCTTCCGATCTGACAATCCCCCCCTTCATGATTGCACTTGTTTGGGTCTGTCCTACTTCTGGTGAGAGCAGTTTCCGCATAAAAATACAGTAGATGGGACTGGTTCAACTGTGAAGCAGCAGAGCACTTTACATCGTGTTAATGGAATTGATTACTGTATTTAACTCAAAAAAGAGAAGTCTAATTTGTTTGTGTAGGTGAGAGGTCATTTGCCTATTACAATAATCCGTTTCTATTTAAATCAAATTATATCCCATTAAACCCTTTTATTCATCCCATAGCTTTCTAACAATAGCTTCATTATTAAAGAATGTTCTCCATTCTTTACTCTAGACCCTGATGTGATCCACTGCCTTGTTTGTTCATTGCCTGGTCACTGGTATTTTTGTTATGCACTTGAACAGGTCACCTCATCATTCTGAAAGCACATATGCCACCCTATAATTGCATTCTAGGCCTAATTTTTTATCCCTCCAAATCATATATTTTATAACATAGCTTTAATTGTGGCTAGATATTTACATAATGTGCCTTTATTAGTAACCTAACTGGCCTTTGGGGCCATCTGTGTTTATAGTTTATACCCAGCATGCTACTCAATGAAATACATAGGTGAATTCTCATAACATATTTTGATACTTCAGATATTCTTGCCACATTTTTTATAATTGCGGGCTAATGTAGCCATCTTTTGTTCATATATGTAATGTTAAATTGTTATGAATTTTTTTCTCCTGTATTACATCGCATAATGTTAAGTTACTTGAGAAGGGGGAAGTCGTCGTATTGGTATTCCCAGTCCCGCAAATCCTGTCCGTGTCCTGTACAGACAACGCAACATCTAGAAACATGAGAAACGAGGAAGTGAGGTCAGAGGTCAGAATAGGGAAAACATACAAAGCAAGAAACACCAAACACGAAGAGACAGTGAAGGAAGAGTATAAAACCAGGAAACTGTAGTCCCACCCACGAAGTCCTCGAGAACCACTGAACCCCAAGATCCAGAGGGACGCCGTTGGGAGAGCTGTGGGGAGGAACAGAAGATGTGTTGTGATAAGTCAACTTAGGTAAAAAGGGGAGTGGCCACAACGAGGAAATGATGGCGGGGGCCCGATTCTGGGAAACCAGATGACGCCAAGGACATTCGGACGGAATGATGGTTCCAGAAAGAAGACGTGGGGTTCCTGGCCCATGTGGCTCTGCATTGGTGCCGTGCCGTGTCCCAGCAGGGTTGTGGCATTCTCAGGTGGAAGACTCATTCCCGTAGGGAGCACATTGTGTACAGAACAGAGCCAAGCAGAACCATTTGAGTCTCTAGCTAAAGGGGAAGAAGAGTAAAATGAAAAAGAGCAGCCCACAAGTCTTTCCCTACTTTAAACTTCTACCCAGAAGGGGCGGGCAGGAAGGAGTGCGATTTAAGGCCACTATGTTCTTTGTTTTACTACGTTTTTTTCTCTTGTCTCATTTCATTTATTGGTTTAAACTCACTTACCTAATGCACAATGGGATTTTGCTTCTGTAAATGGTTACCTAGAAAACGGGAGGGTAAATAAGAAGTTACCTTGTATAAGCCGCAGCCCAGACCACGCGCGGCGATGGACACCGTTAGCTGCACGCTTTGGGTTTGGAGAGAACTGCGCCGCAGGGCTCGCCTGAGATAGATGTCCGCTCCCTCGGTCCCCCTTCCGCGCCACCCGTGTGGTGTCTGGTGCACTCGTGGGGCAAGGCCCGTCGTGGGCTAGAGGCACAGACACCGGGAGAAATAATGCACGCCACACTCTCGGTATCCGTGTCGAAAGTACCGCCCCCGAGCGAGCGCTTCCCATTTATTTTACCCTGCAGGCCATGCCTGGCCTGCGGATGACGTGCGGGTGGGTTTGCGGCAGAGAGCCAGAAACACAGGAGCGCTGACCACTACATCCCTTCCCAACTCAGTTCTTGAAAACAAAATTTAAACAGTCTTGGAGACACGCATACAGTGCGGGGTACCTGTACATAGCATGATGGTGTCAGCCTCTGCAACATCAGCAGTCGAAGTCTCGGAGCCGCTGGCTTGGGCGAGAATTGGGCCGCAGGTTGTACCTTCTTTGGTGTGTGTCCTCGAGTGGCGTTTGGCTTGAAGGCACACTGGGGAGCGGCGAGGTGCTGACATCCGGCTCCACTGTGTTGCTTCCATTCTCTGGTTCTCTGCCTGAGGCCCCTTGAGCTGGGCTTGCTGGGATGCCGGGGTGAATTTCGACTGGCTCATTCGAGAATTCCGTGGGGACTTCTTTGAACCAGGAGACGTTTCTGGAAACCTCTTCGCCTCCTTTCCTCGCGGTTACCATGGTCCCGTTGCTGGCAACTACCGTCCAGGTGCCAGGTTCATAGTTCGTCCTGAATTTCCCTACTGGCTGGTGATTCCTGAGGATGACGGTTGCGCCCAGCCGGAGTGTCTGTGGTGCTGCCCGGCGTCGAGCACTGGCTCGCATGTCCTGTCGTTCCCGCCGGTCTTGTGCTGCTTGAGCCTCCAGAGGTGAGGACGTCCACCCTGGAGAGGTAGGGATCAGGTCTCTCCTCGGGCCTTGTAGCATTAACGACCAGGGGCTTCGCTGCGTGGTGCAGTGTGCTCCTATACTCTCTCAGGAATTCATGAAGTCGTTTCTACGGGTCAGCTTGCTCCAGCACGGCAATACGGAACATTTTGCTCAAAGTTCGCATGAACCTTTCGACGTCGCCGTTTGCCTGTGGCCATTGAGGTGTGATACGGCGGTGGCGTATCCCTCGCTGCCTCAGAAAAGTGGCGAACTCCGAACCTTGAAATGGCGGCCCGTTGCCACTTCCGATTTTGTGGGGCAAACACTTTCTCCAGGATGGGGCTCACATGGGTGAAAGCGGTTGATGCCACCGGCTCCATGAGGGGATACTTTGAGAATGCATCAACGATCACCAGCGTATGTCTCCCTCCGGGAAAACTCCCAAAATCCATGCTCACTTTTGACCACGGGGCAGTGCACGCTTCTTTGGTGATCACTGGGGTCCGCCTTTCCGGGCCGCTAGTCAATTGGCAAGACGGGCAACGGCGGACGAGGTCTTTGACCATTTTCTCCAGCTCCGGGAACCAGACTTTATCCCTCATTCGTGCCTTATTTTTGTCGCTCCTTGATGGTCTCCATGAGCTAGTTGGGTAGCTCGATGCTTCAGTGCTTGGGGTATGACCAGCCTTGATCCCCTTAACAGTATCCCGTCTCCTGTGGCCCTGAGTTCACTTATTACTTGCCATATTTTCGTCAGACCTTCTCTATCTAATGCGGCCCAGGAGTTAACTTGTCGCAGGTAGTCTTTCCACGACCCTTCCTGGACGGTTCGGAGAGTTCGGCTGTACACTGTGTCAGCAGTGGCGGCTTTTTTGATGTCGTCGAGGGTCATGGCTTGAGGGTACGCTGCAACGGACACCATGTGGCAATACTGCCTGGCGTCTTCCTCGACTATAGCTGCACTGTCCATTGCTCGATCCGAGGGGGCAGATGGGGAGCCGACCCTTTGAAGAGGGGAACGAGGGGCTGATGGTCGGTGACCACAGTGAAAGGCTGTCCGGTCAGGTATAGATGGAAGTGGCTACAGGCCCACTTTATGGCGAGCGCCTCCCGCTCCAGCTGAGCGTATCTTGTTTCGGTGGGGGTGAGTGATCTGCTAGCGAACGACAGTGCTGCCCATCTGCCTGGTTCTTGTTCCTGAGCCAGCACTGCTCCTAGCCCCACTGGGCTGGCGTCGACGAGCACTTCGGTCCATTTTGCTGGGTCGAATATGCAAGCGTGGCTTCTTCCGGGAACGCGCGTCCTTTATCCCTTGGAATGCCTCTTCTCTCTCACTCCATTGCCACTTGGTGTCTGTACGGGTAAGAGCTCTGAGCGGTTCAGCACGGGTTGCCAGGCCTGGGATGAACCTCCCACAGTAGGTGGCCATCCCCAGAAAACTCCTTACTTCAGTAGGCGTCGTTGGAGCGGGGGCGTTTTTGATGGCGTGCGACTTCTTCTGGTCCACCTAGATACCTTCTTGGTTAAACATGTACCCGAAGAACTCGAGGGACGGTTGGAAGAACTGGCACTTCTCTCTATGAAGCGTCGCTCCATGCCCGCTCAGACGCTTCAGTGTGCTTCGGAGATGCTTGTGGTGATCGGCTGCGGTCGCTGAATGGATCAGGATATCGTCACTGACGTTTAATACCCCTGGTAGGCCAGACAGCATCGTATTCTGGAACACCCCTGCTGCCGAGGATATTCCGAAGTTTAATTGTTTATATCTTCTCAGTCCTAGGTGGGTGCTGAATGTGGTGACGTAGCGGCTTTCTTTGGATAATGGTAGCTGGTGATATCCTGTGTTTAGGTCAATCCACCTCGACCCGTTGATATCCGCAATGATGTCGTCCATCGTTGGCGTAATATGGCGTTCCCTATTGATGGCTTTGTTGGGTAGCCTCATGTCGATGCAGAGGCGTTATCGCCCCCGACTGCTTTGGCTTCTCCGAGATGACCATCGGGGACACCCAGGGCATCTGTCCAGAGACTTTTTCGATCATGCCTTGCTCTTCCAGGATCTCCAGTTCTTTCTCCACCAGTGGCCTCAGATGGAACGACACTCTTCTGTGGCTTAGGGCAACTGGGGTAACTGTCTTGTCGATATGTAATTTGATAGGGTCACACTTGATGCAGCCGAGACCTTCGAAGAGTTCAGGGAATTTTTCGAGCAGCTCCTCTACCTGATGGGTTTGGACACGTCTGGCGAACGAGACCAGACCCAGGTCTTCTGCCGTGTGGCTCCTCAGTAGGGTGTCCGCTTCCCGGTCGATCACATGGATGGTCGCTGTGACTTCTTGGTCATCTGCCTTGATTGGGACCGATATTTTTCCCTTCAGCGGTAGGTGGGTATCGGCCCGTACGCGTATATTCTGGTCCGTGATGGGGTGACTGGTGGGCATGGCTGTAGGTGTCAACACTGTTGGAGGCCCATTACGTTTACTGACGCTCCAGTGTCGATAACTGCCTTAACTTCTGTGTCTCCGATCTGGATCATGCAGGTAGGCTGTGGCCTTCGATGCCGCTTGAGTTCTTGCGCAAAGGATATTAAGTATACCTCTCCTTCATCTTCCTCTGATGACAAATAAATCGGCCCCTGATATCTACGGCTGGTTCTCGGTGTTTCCTCTGAGGGCGCTACCTCAGCCACAGATAGTTGCTATATCACCTGTGATGGTGGTCTTTGGCTTCTGGTGTCACGCCCTGGTTCCTTCTTCGACACACGGTGGCAAAGTGGTTGGGGATCCCGCAATTGGTACTGGTGTTCTCCTGCGCGGGACAGTCCTTCGAGGCATGTGGTTCGTGGCCGCAATATTCGCATCGCAGTCTGGATGCTTCGGGCTTTGCTTTCCGGGTTGTGTCAGGTCGAGGCCTTGTTCTGAGGGCATCCGCCTGCTCCGTTCTAGTTGTCTCTGGCCGCCCTTGGGGTTTGGTGAGGCCTGGTCCATTTTGTTTGCCCTGGCTGCTGGCAGGTCGTGGGACCTCGCCAGTCTAAGGATGTCCTCCAGTGCAATCTTCAGTTGGTGTAGGATGAGAGACCTCTTAGTGTCTTGTCTCTGCAACCTTGAACGAGCTGTGCTTTGATCTCTTTCGGATGATCATCTTCCGTACATGTGCTGGCGAGTTCGCGCAAGCGGGCGTGAAACGCGTCCATCCCTCTGGCGGGCCTGACGCAGTTTAAAAGGTTCAAAGTCCGGGTTAAGTTGGGGATCGAAATGAGCGTCCAGAGCGGTGACTGCTGCGCCATAATCCGTTGCCGCCCCCGTGTTCGGCAGGTGCTTGAATAGTTTGAAGATCTCGTCCCCGGCATAGTGGAGGAGCAGTGACCTTTTTACCGCCTCTTCGGTCTCTCTGGTCGCGACAAAGTAATTGTTAAGGCGTTCAATCCAGATCTTCCATCTGGGGACGCCGTAGCTGGGTCCTCCAGCTCACTGAAGGGCGGTAGTACTCCTGAGGCCGCATGCTGGAATGGAAAATTGGCCGGGGCTGGGTCATTGTCCCCCATCTTGCTGGTGGGCAGGCGTGGTGCAGTTCCTAGGCCCTTTGACTCTGTGGGCTTTCGTGTTGCTGTGGTGGTGGCCAAAGTCTGTCCTTCCTCAGCGCTCAGCGGGCTTCGCTTTGCGGCGGCGCTGTGCTGCGCGTCGTCGTCGTGCTCTCACCAGTGAGGGATTCTGGGCCTTCGCACCACACCCGCCTTGTGGCATGGCACACGCTGCTTCTGCGCAGCACTCAGAGGCCGTCTTGGCAGGGCGTGGCCTACAGCAGCGCTGCGGGGTCTCACTCACCCACGTGACTGCGTCAGCGCACAAGCGCAGCTCCAGGCGACTCGCGGTTTCCGGCAAGGACCGCAGAAGTGCCCGACCGCGGCAGGCGGAGCAGGGCGGTCAGCGATAGCAAGGGTCACGGCCCTCCTCGTCGCTAGTGTGGTGTCTGGTGCACTCGTGGGGCAAGGCCCGTCGTGGGCTAGAGGCACAGACACAGGGAGAAATAATGCACGCCACACTCTCGGTCTCCGTATCGGAAGTACCGCCCCCGAGCAAGCGCTTCCCATTTATTTTACCCCGCAGGCCATGCCTGGCCTGCGGGGTAAAGGCATGCCTGCCATGTCTGGCCTGCGGATGATGTGCAGGTGGGTTTCCGGCAGAGAGCCAGAAACACAGGAGCGCTGACCACTACAACCCGTATCTCCCAGTTCTTGAAGACTTGGGAGCCGGTAAAAGGCTCGACAGACTCTGTATCCGCGCTATTGGGAACGTGTTCCCTGGCGGGATTTTTGCTGACATGGTAGATGCTCTGGGGGCAGAGGGTTGTGGCCTTCTCGACAAAATGACGTACTTCCAGCTCCATGCAAAGCTGATTGCGAGATACGACACATTTCTGTCGGCACCCTCCATGTTTCAGGTACTGGAGGATTTTTTTATCCATCGCTGCGTAAGTTAATCACTTTTCTGTATGCTGGCTTGCAGCGCACGGCACCTACCTTATGTACCTGCAGTGCGTAGCGGTTGGGAGGAGCTATTGGGGACTCCCATAGAAGATGAACAATGGGCCCATTGCTGCGCACAAGCCAAGGACTTATCCCCTAACTACAGATTGCGACTGATTCATTTTAAGTTCCTCCACCGTCTCTACAGAACTCCCACATGGCTGCATAGAGGAGGTCTGAGGGATGATGCAGGGTGCATGCACTGCCAGGGGCCTGAAGGGGATTTTTTGCATTTGTCCTGGTCCTGTCCGGAGATCACAGGTTTCTGGACATGTATTTTTGATGCACTGAATGAAGTGCTTGAATATCGTCTCGAACGGTCCCCCTTAACTGCGCTCTTAGGCTTTGTGTGACATGTCCCGGCCACTCACCGGGAGCTGGCGGCTCTGCTACTGTTACTTGCCAAAAGGCGAATAGCCATGTGCTGGGGTAGGAGGCACTACCCTCGCCTGACCTACTGGTTAGGTGACGTGGCATTCTGCCAAGGCCAGCTGACTATCTATTGGGAGCTCATGCCCATGCATTCTCGACCTAGAGACATATGGGAACCACTGCAGGGTTTATCTCAGAGCTCACCCACTGGCCCCTGCTGGTCCGCCTAATAACACTGTGTGACTGCATTGAACCGGACTTCCTCAACCTGTGCACTATCCAAACAGCCTTCCCTTGAGGCACAGTGCCCCCTCTTTTGCGAGGCTAGCTCCCCTTCCCGTCTCCTCTTCCTCCCTCCCACCCTTACACTCTTGTCTTTTTCTCTTCTTTCCTTTCCCTGTTTTAGGTCTCGCCGAAGTAGCGCATGCACTGCTCTGGCGAGACTTTTAGTTAGTGGGCTTCAAAAAGCCCGACCACAGCTTTTTGAGAGGCATAGAGCGTGCGGTTACGGGGCCGCGCGTTTTTTTGTTGCTTGTCATGTGTCTGAATAAAACTGTGCACTTCTTTATTAGATAATCGCCGGGATGGTTCATGATTTTGGAATCGCTGTCACTATTGGGGAGATCTTGGTCGGATCACCCTTCCTCGGGTACTTTGTTTTTACTTCCGTTTGTGTATTCAACGCGATCTGGGCACAAGGAGGAGGTTTCAGCGGTGTACTGTGACCGTAGGGGCAGCTTCCCTGCAGAGTCTAAGATTGCGCCCCTTTTCATATAACTGCAACACAGGATTTCAGTATAGTCCTCTTTTGATTTCGAGGTAATCCGGTTTTAAAGATGGGGTTGACGTTTGCCTTTCTAAGTTCGTCGTCATAGTGAGATGGAGTACCTTTAACTTTGTGCTGATTTCCACAGTTTGGGTATCACTTTTGCCGCAGCTTCATTATTGGGAAGTAGATTTCGGCTGTTTTAGCACCTAGTGAGTTTGCCATTGGTATACATGATGGCTGGCTTCTTATGCTTTCATTGAGTGCATGCATATGTTGTAACCAGGGGCACTGCGCACTGACAATACGTGTTGGTTTGTGGTATCATAGCACGATTTTGTTCACTAATTTTTCTAGTTGTTTAGACAGCCACGCTTTTGTCCGGTCACATTTTCTTAGATTCACTTCATTCCTTTTTTGGTTGCATGTTTGACTTCTCATGTGCATTTTTAGGTCTCGCCTATACAGCGCGCATAGGAAAAAGACCTTTTGAAATCGCTTCAATTTTGTAGGCCAAAACGTGCACGCGTTGCATTGCTTTAAATAGCAACGTGTGCACGTTTGGCAATTCCCTTGCGGTAGCGAGCTTTGACAGATGGTTCCTGATCGCTCCCGCAAGGGAAACAGGCGCAGGCACTCTCCCCTCCCCCTGCGGCCTCTTCCTATCCTCGTCTTTTTTTTTACCTATTTCAGCGCAAGGCGCGCGCGCTTGTTTCCAATTAACAGCTCAGAGCGAATGACCTGCTTGTCCTCAAGCAGTCCTACTTACATTATTCCTAAAACCGCTAGACCTTTTTCCGCCAACAAAACAGTTACCCTGCGTACAGTTACATGTCAAGTACAACGAAGACAGATTGAGTGAGAAGGGCTTAACGGCGGTGCAGAGACTTAGATAAAAGTGCATGATTTCGTTACACCTCTACTTTGTCAGAAACAGAGACTGTCAGAGCATACAGAATTGCCTGAGAAACATTATGGGCATGGGTTCATCGGTGATCAATGCCGGGTCTGCATGACCGGGTTCTAAACATCACTCATTCGCCACCCATTCACCACTTGCCCCTCTGCACCGTCCCTTCCAGTCCTGAATTGTGGGTAGCAACAGCACAACCTACCCGTGTCGAGACCGACTGTCACCGTCCAGTTCAAGCTTGCCCCGTCTGTGACAAACAGTATTTAAAAACAATATTGCTTAACTGCAGAGGCACGTGGGGGACTCTAGAGCCAATGAGCATTTCAGATTTTTGTGCAGCGTACTAGGATTGTCTGAAGTACACCTATCTTAGATCGTTTTACATAATATGCTCTCCTCTTGCTCCAATACGGCTGCTTTAATATGTTTGGTCCTGGGTTTGATATGTTGTGCGACCTGGAAGAACTGAAATTAAAAGATTAATTACAGACAACAAAATTAGGCTGAATTCACGAACGGTCTGTGTAAGTAGCGTGCAGGCAATCAGCATGTTGCACAGGTGTGCAGTGTGTCATTGTGTACTTAAGACTTGATTCTCATGACAGTTTTTTTGTGCGCGCCTCCGGTTTTCTTGCAATACATTACAGTGTGGCAAAAAAATCTCCCAAAGCACGCACATTAACAGATTTTGTCAAGGGCTGCGTTTTCTAAAAGTTAGTGTTCACCAAGCAACGTGGTCTTTGTGGTTATCGTTTTCCAAAAACGTACTTGTAATTGTACACCCGGTTTTGCAAGAAATATTCCTTTTTTTAAATTGCCTATGAACATATCGTTATAAAGTGCCTTGCAATACTAATATTGCCCTGCTATGAATTCTGTCTTTTTAACATACATCATATCATATGTGGAGTATTAATCAGATATAGGTGAAAGAGCGAGATGCGGAATATAAACTTCCACAGAGCGGACTAGTCATCAGTGAAAATTTCCAGAAGGTTGTTGATACTAAAAAACTGTTATGCTACCCTGCTGCCCAGTACTCTGCTGTTGACGGTTTCCAGCAAACCGGTACTACCTGCCTCGTTCCCGTTGCACATGGGGGATCTCCCCTGACCCCCAGGTTCTCATCCACAGCCTGGCAGTGTCCCCTCTGGAGGTCTCCTTGCTGTTGGTCCAAGCGCTCGTGAGGAGGGAGGACCTCTTCGCTCAGCAGCGCTACCATTTGTGGCATGCAAGCACTATAAAGTCACATTAATCTGTGTTGTTTTGCTTCATCTGCATCATATTATTGCCGTTGTGACAAGATGTGTTGGATTTGGACAGATTGCACCAAGATTCAAGGGCAGGGTGTCGGGAGCTAAAAGCACGTGCGTCCTCATGCTATTACGGCCAGACCCTTCTCCTCTGCATTAAGTAATGGGCCTTTCTCATCAGTGGAATTGACCGGCAAAATAGTGCCACTTCAACTGGCCACACAACAGTTGTCCTTTGTTAGCAGTGTGAATGAGATGTGCTATTGTACTTTGATTTGGATGTTCAGATTGGTTGGCTTGTAATCTAGTCCCCTGTCTTGCTGCGATCTAGATTGTGGAAGTACTTTTTAATCCAGCCTTTCTCCGCCTTTAAATGTATGGTTTCCAAGGCACCATGTGATAGGAATGGAAATTGCTCAAGTAACCATGTGAGAGCTTCTGCACTTGGTGCAACTTTGCAGTCTTGTTTGATATGAGACAATACTCCATAGCACCGGCTTGTAGAATTCATCCACACTACTTTCTTTAACCCGCTGGTGTGGATTGTGAGATTATTTTTCTTATGCTCAACAACTTTATATATGGGGCCATTTTATATAACATCAGGGACTGTAGCAAAGTCCTCAAACCCAAAAGAATGCTGTAGATTTAGCCACCCTCACACTGGCAGCTCTGCCAGATAATGTGGTCATCTATATGTTGGTCTTGTTCTGTGTTGGCACCCTGAAGCCAGCTCAAGTTTTTGAACTTCTAAGTAAGATCAGGATGTTTGAAAGAAGTCTTGTGAAAGCCTGCTGTCAGCAAATAAGAGCATCCAAAGATATTTACATTATTGTCTAAGGCAGTGATACTCAAAGTACTGCCCGGGGGCCACATGCGACCTTTTTGTCAACATCAGCACTAGGCTGTTGGTAACTCAACTCAGTACCAACATTAACAAGCATTGGCATAGCCAATAGATCTCGTCTTTGGGACCTTATAAGTGTTTAGCCATGCAATAGTTGATGTTGTTGCACCAAGGATATTGTGCTGCATAACTAAATACGTATAAGGTCCCAAAAGTGAGACCTATTGGCTATGCCAATGCTTGTTCTTTCAGGTCTTTACTTTGGCGCTACAAGTCTCAAATTGCTGGCACACATTACTCAAATTCATAGCTGTATAAACAAGCTGACAATTGACCTATAAGATGCACTGGAATGCTACTTGCTTGTTTTGAGGGAACTCACTTTATTGTAAACATTTTCCTGGTGCCCTGTAACCTCTTGTTATCTTCTCAATAAAGTTGTTTACAAAAATAAAATATGAAGTTACCTTCCTAAGAGAGGGAAATGACCCTCTGAAGAGGTAGAGACAGTAGGAACATGAGATGGGAGAGATGAAGGCAAAGTGAGGTAAAAACATATATAACCTCCAGAGTGGATACTTACTGTATACTTTTTCTTTCTCTTAGGAGGACAGCAATAACCACTTGTCAGATCCAAGGTGCTCAAGTATTTTGCAGCACTTAGCCATTTCACAAGCTCATCTGCTCTGGGAATTGGATGGGCATCAGTTTTGGTTACCTCATTAAGGGCTTGGTAGTCCACACAGAAACACAAGTCAGTAGATCCTTGCTTTGGTACTAGTTCTACAGGACTAGACCAATGACTGTGAGATTTATCAATGACTCCCAGGTCCAACATTTTAGCAACCTGTTGCCTTAATGCATTCCACAGTCGGGTCAGGCATTTTGTACATTCTGCACTTCACTGATGAACTGTCATGCACAGAGACAGGTGTTAACCCTAGAGTCAGCGAGAAGAGGTTGGCAAACCATCCCAACACCATTCTACAGTCTCTCTGCAGCTCAGGCAATACCTCAGGGGCTATGAAAATAGGAGGTAACAAACCTCTAAACCGGCCTATATATTTTAATAACTGAACTATTTAGATTCCGCATTACCAAAACAACATACCAAATGTCACTTCAGATTATATCACTGTCTTAATAAAAACATTATCAGTCCTTTGTAGTTTTTAAATCAAAAAGATTTTTTATTCTTAATTAGAATGAGCAAAAAACATTTTTTTCAATTCACTTACACTTTTAGTGCAAACATGTTACATAATTGATGTAGTAAAAAGTAATAACATCCTAGACATCAAAGACCATAAAATTCTATAACATCCTCGACAGAAAACATAAGAGAAACACTTTCTAACCATTCATACTAACACTCATTCAAAAAGAATTTTGTTAAGTACTAAAGGAAACCTTTGGGAAGGGAAAGCACAGGACCCTTGGATTGGTCAACTTTGATCAGATTGACAAGCTGGAAGTTAACAATCTTCAATATCACTGTGATGGAAACAAGACCGCGATTTTGTTTCCATCACAGTGATATTGAAGATAGTACTTAACAAAATTCTTTTTGAATGTGACATGTAGAGGCATTCAAAATTAAAACTGATAACGCTTTTTTGGCATTATTGCTAGTGGCCTTGCCTGGTGAACTGAAGTGGCCACTGCTGGTGAGTCTGCATGCATTTGCCACTAATGGACTCTTATCTGAAGTTGTCACTATTGTTAACACTGATTTACTTTAGTGGCTCACAGTTATTTTGAAAGAACATCAGTAGCTCATACTATAGATAATGTTGGAGACCCCTGGCCTACACCATTTGTCCTCCAAAGCCAAGCCCTAGAACAAATAGGCTTTAGCACCAACACCTCCTGACCTTCTTTGTACCCAGTCAGCTTAGCTTTCTGGTCATACCATTCCTTCAATTAAACAACAAAAGAGTGACGAAGGGAGCAAAAAAGAGAAAGAGGCACGGGCAAAAACCAAAAATATTTGTTAAAAGAACCCTCACTCACCAACCTAGTTGGTGACATGCTTCATCATCGGGTTCCCACCAGAGAGGCCGAATGCCTCTCTGGTGTGCTGCGACGCCTGTGTTACAGCGGAGCGGGTTTCTGGTTGTGAAGGGAAGTGAGATTAAAAGGTGAATGATTTTAACCAATGACAAGTTTATTCTTGGCAAATCAAAAACCAATAAAAACGTGAATTGGGCAAGGTTTGGCCAGTGATGGTGACCAGGGCTTGACCAATTTTTAGGTCGACATGTTTCTGCTTACAGTGCCTAATCGGCTAAGCTTTCATCAGGACCAAGGGAGTCTCCACGGCGGTATGCACACTCTAAGGCGCACCCTAACCTGTGGAGATCAAAAGGTAAAACTCACGGTTTTACCCGGGAGCCTCCTATTATCCGGGGCTCAGTATGTCTGAAAAAGAAATAGGACAGACAAACCACATATAAAGAAACATACAAAGACAAAACATTTGTTTGATTGCTGTAAAAAACATGCTTGAGTGAACAAACATTTTATGGAGCCGTGCTGTACAGCGGGGGTTGGTCTCTTGGTAGCAATATTAGCTAACAAGACCGCAGTACGAGTGATTATTCGTATTGTCTTAACTTGTGAAAGTGTGGACTGGTATTCACCAACCCCCGCTGTACAGCACGGCTCCATAAAATGTTTGTTCACTCAAGCATGTTTTTTACAGCAATCAAACAAATGTTTTGTCTTTGTATGTTTCTTTATATGTGGTTTGTCTGTCCTATTTCTTTTTCAGACATACTGAGCCCCGGATAATAGGAGGCTCCCGGGTAAAACCGTGAGTTTTACCTTTTGATCTCCACAGGTTAGGGTGCGCCTTAGAGTGTGCATACCGCCGTGGAGACTCCCTTGGTCCTGATGAAAGCTTAGCCGATTAGGCACTGTAAGCAGAAACATGTCGACCTAAAAATTGGTCAAGCCCTGGTCACCATCACTGGCCAAACCTTGCCCAATTCACGTTTTTATTGGTTTTTGATTTGCCAAGAATAAACTTGTCATTGGTTAAAATCATTCACCTTTTAATCTCACTTCCCTTCACAACCAGAAACCCGCTCCGCTGTAACACAGGCGTCGCAGCACACCAGAGAGGCATTCGGCCTCTCTGGTGGGAACCCGATGATGAAGCATGTCACCAACTAGGTTGGTGAGTGAGGGTTCTTTTAACAAATATTTTTGGTTTTTGCCCGTGCCTCTTTCTCTTTTTTGCTCCCTTCGTCACTCTTTTGTTGTTTAATTGATTTAATCTGGGGGAACAAGAGTGATAGTCCCTCACCCTCTCTTTGTTTTTGACATACCATTCCTTCATCAGCGCTTGTCTAGCCTGAATGTTTTCCTTTGCCTGACTATTGTATTGTGCCATCAACGTTTTGAGGCCAATCACATAGTCCAACACATCCTTCTGTGAAAACTCTGAGGTTCCCCTCCAACCTTCTCTTACTATGGCAAGTGGACTCTGCACTGGGTGTCCATACAGAAGTTTAAAGAGACTGAACCATACTCTCTTCTGCAGGATCTCTCAGTAGGCAGGAGCAGATCCCATTTACTATTGAGGTTCTCTGGCAGAGCTCCCATCATGCTGTTTAGTGTCTTGTTTAACTGCTCCACCATCTCAAGGTGACCTAGAATTGCATTCTTTTTGTTTGTGTCACATTGGATTGTAATGCTTCTAGTTATGCGTCGACGTTTTTATCTTTTGCTTTGTCAGCCCAACATATCAACACTGATGTGACGATTCAGAGCGCTTCATGCATGAGGTCCGTGCTTTACTCCTTGAATTAGCCTGGATAATAAGTTTACCATTTACCTTCATCTTTTGGTTTGGATAACATGAGTCATTAAATCTTTCACAGGCGGACTGTGCACGACGTGCCGATTTCCCCCTAAATAGATGTATCCATTTTTGGTGGCTGACTGCCTCAACCACGGTGACGACCATTTGGTGCCACGGTTTTTAAGACCAGAGAGGTCAGTGAGCGACTCTTTAACAGTATGGTTGTAACTTTCTCGATCCATTTTTCTAATTTTTATGGTACACAAAGTGTGATGTCACTTGTCCCATTTTTTACAGGAACAAAGAGCACATGGTGCCGATTCTTTGAAATTAGGATTTACTGATTAGGAGATTGAGTGCCCCTATTGCTCTGACAACCTTTGTGTGCCAAAGAGTTTACGACCACAGAGGTCAGTGAGAAATCCTTGCATCTTGTCCATTATGTGACAATAATCACGAATATTCTTAATTCTTCATTAATTGGGGGCATCTGTATTCTTTTACATAAAGGGTTAGTGTGCCTGATCAAGAAGATTCGCACATGCAACAGGATGTAGCAATTAACAAGCATCCTATACAGCAATTGGGATCTAACGTCCACTAGGTGAGCATATTTCTTGCCTCTTACTCAACCCACTGAGGAGATAGGTCCAAACACATGATTTCTAATATAGAGATAATTATTTTTCTATGCAGGCTATACACAAGATACCCTTCTCTCTTCGTCTTGAGGAAGACCCGAGTTTGATGCTCTTAATTAGCACTTATACTAGGGTCGAAACGTCGACGCATAACTAGAAGCATTACAATCCAATGTGACACAAACAAAAAGAATGCAATTCTAGATCATCTTGAGATTTAATATATGTTTTCACTCTATTTTTTAATGTAATGTCGTAAATTTTGTTTTGTATTTCATTGTAATTTGTTGTGATATGTGTATCTCACATCCCTTTTCACTCTGACCTTGTGTATAAGTCCTGTAGTCAAATTATACATGATTTTTCATATAAATTTTGGATATATTTAAATTGACACAATTTGTTTGTGCTTTATGAGAAATACATGTGTTTAGACTGTTGTGTGTTCTTTACATTAATTGTATAGAAATTTGAAGAAATCTTGATTCAGATAAGTGTGTTGTGGCAGAACCACTGTATGTTTAGCGCATTAGTCCCCAGGTTCTGCACGGTACTGGGTATATGCCCATTGATAACTACTGACCACCAAACCATTGGTTAGTGGTTGGTATGTTGGGGAGGAGTGGTATGTCACACCAGCTTGGTCCCACATCTCTCTCATATAGAACAAGATGAAGTTTGTTCTCTAGTCCAAAAGTACCGTTCTTGGAACACAGACCCTAGAAAAAATTCCCTTGCAGAGCTCTCCCTACTACCTTTTCAGTCATGCTTCTCAGGAGTACAACATCAGGGTACCTGGTGGGGTGGTCCCTGTAACCTAGATGTACTTGCTCCCTGACTGTGAGGGATGGGTCAAATGGACAAACAATGTATATTCCCACCCGCTTCAACAGAATAACTACAACTGGTAGATGAACTAATGTTACCTTTGTCTTCCCTCTTGTACTACTCACCTGGCAAGCTGGACAGGTTCTACAGATCCTCTCTGTGCCTCCCTGGCCAGTAGAACATAGAATCCAACCCATCCTGGGCTCTTCTAATCCCTAAGTGTCCTGCTAAGGGCACTTCGTGGGCCAGTGACAGCAAGAAGTTCCTGGGCACTAATGGACCCACTAGCCTTTTGCTAGTACCTGGCTTAGGATTTACCGGTTCACTATATAATAGACAATCCTTCCAGGCAACATAGTGTTTCCCAACCACTTCTCACTAACCTGATGCAGGGCTCTCCGAAGTTCCACTCCTTACTGAGTAGGCTCTCTAGCAGCTAACAAATCCTGTAGCTCTGGAGGTGACCTAGGCTCCAGAAAATGGTCCGCTACTTTCCTGACCCTGCAAATCAGAGATGATCCCAACCTCACTCAGACTGACGTGCAGACTTTGCTCTGGTCAACACAGCTGACGTTGTTCCAGCCATAAAGGCTTCTGGTCCTGGTACCAAGCCAGGGGCAAGCAAATCATTGCCCAAGAGACTTGCTCCTTGCTTTTCCCTTACCCTGACCTCAATCATGGCTGTCTTGCCATTGAGCTCAATCTCAACCCTAACAGGTGGATACTCCATGCCCTCTACACTGGCTACCAATCCTGTATCCTTGGCATCCAGGAAGTATCTCCTCCGGCTTAGGGTACTTCCTCTCGACCATAGTGGGGAAGGGTCCAGTATCCCTTAGGGCAGGCACGTTCCTCCCATTGATACTAACTTCCTGCATGAATCCCATTGTATTAGGATGGATGTGCTTCAGAGCATCTAGGTCCCTCTCCCAAATGTCCTTAGCTACTGGCATGAGCACAACTGGTCCCTTCACCCATGTGTAACATGCTTGCTACCATGGGAGTCGCTGTCTCAAGTTCCTGCACCTGTCAGTCTCTCTTGTAATGTCCTACTTTACAGCTCTTTAAAAAAGTCACCACCTTAGACTTAGAAGGGCTTTCTTGCCTTCCCTCCTCATGAGGATCCTTCTTGGACACACCATTACTATTCCCATGTTTCCTGGGCCCTCCTTAAATGCCATGTGAATTAGGGACGCAGCTTGAGTAGCGAGGACGTTTGCCTGCACCCGCGGACCGGAATAATTCGTTTTTCCCGGTTTCACTTAGAATCGCATAGTGATCTTCATGATCACAGGAGACAGGACGATTGCCTGTGACCCTTCACCACACTGATCTTTTACTTTTAGAAGACAGGAGCCGATTCCCTTCATTGGGAAACCCAATTGGAAGAATTCTTGCAGTACACCATTGTTACTGCGTACACACCCGCTCTCTGAATCACCCCGGGCCCTGGCTGTCCCCATTGTCCTTGTCCTGATGAAGACCCGCATTGACTAAGACAGTAATGCCATCCTGGGTTGAAACGTCGACATATCCCCTGGACCAGCTGAAAGTCTCTGTATAAAGACCCATTTATTCAATCTACAGAACTATTCAAACAGCCGTTGTATTCTGGCCTTTTATCCAAGAAACGTCAATACAACGAAAGTCACTTTGTATATATTACGCACCTCACCACAGCACTGAGCACCTCTTCTCACTTTGTCACAAATTACAGTTTACCCTTTGTCGTGACAGCCATACAAATTGAATGTGGGGATTTATAACTGACGTAATTTATAAAAAAAAAAAAAAAAAAATTTCAATTACCCCCTCCTTTGGTCTCTATGTGTGTTGCTTGTGAGAATTTGTCCTTTATGTGAATTAACCTATGATTGATCCAATGTTCTAAGAAATAGTACACACCCGACAGAACCAATTGTTTGTTTTGTATGTGAATTACCCTGGCCTTTACCCTCTGGTTTGGAACGAGTCTGGAGAGTTCTTCTCCCCCTTTGGCTTAGAACCGTACTGTTCCAGCCCCTTGTGAACCTTGTAAGCCAACCACTTATCAGCTAACACTGCAAATTGTGTTGGATCCCTCTCTGTCAGATCAGACCGGTGTTGCCTAAGTGGGGTAGAGCACTCCTCTTTCTGTCATTCTGTTCCCATCTACTAGTTAAGGGACTGAAAATTCTTGGCCTCCATCTCTCTGACCCACTTATTTCAATCAAGCAACACACCATGAATCCAAATCTCAAACAAAGCACTATCCGCTCTATTGCAGTCACTGAATCTGTGCAGGCATTGAGCTGGCTTCAACTCAAACTTCCTATTGAGAACTTCATTTATTCGCTCATAGACCATTAAGTCTGCCACAGGCTTCCTCCCAATGATGGCTGTCCCTTCCAAAGGCATGTATCCCATTAAGGGAGCTGCTTTAGACACCTAATTTAGGGCTGTGCTTTACAAGTGACCTCAAAGCTCACAAACCATTCCACATACACTTGCAGAAGAGCTTTTGGAACCTTGGCCACAACCTGACCTGAACTGGAAGTAGAGTCACTTATTCCAGATAGAGTTGTCATTGCTGTCATCTTAAGTTTCTCTCTTAAAGGCTATCCTTTTCCTTTACAGCTCTCTTACCTTTTCCTTCTGTTTCTCCTCCCACTCTCGGTTTCTCCTCTTTCTCTCTTAATATCTCTTCCCAGGCCCATTCGTTCTGTTTCTCCCTGCTCCTTTCATCTTGCTCTTGTGAGCTAGTCTTAGCTTCTCCTTCTCAAAGTTTCTGGCTTTCTCACCTCTCCCAGCCTTAGCTTACTGCAATGCAAACTGCAAGTTCAGAGTCTCTGCTAGACTCAACCCACCTAAGTGGTTTACTCCTGGAATTCGGGACAATTATACCCTAGAAATTCAAGGTGGTGTACACACCTGAGGTACTGAGGTATTCTACAAACTAAAGGTGGTGAGTGTCTTAGAGTTACTCCGGAAAATGCATTAGGGAACACACTCAACATGTATCTGGGATATACCTGTGCTAAAGGGATCCTAGAGCCTGAGTCCACAGCTCTCTTTTCCTCAGTTCCTACCATGGTTCTCTCCCCTGAGAAAGCTAAAGCTTCCTCCCTTTCACCCAGTATCGCAAACTGGTCCCTAATGAAATTATCAGGGACCTCTCTGACCCTGCTCCCGGGAATCTTCCACCCTCTATTCCTAAATAAATCCATAATCTGATCTATGGACATGGAGCTGAGGTCAATTACCAAACCACCTGTGTTCTCCATTGCTTATGCATGTCACATTTGTGCGTAGAAGAACATTTCTGGCCTTACTGCAGTGCTGATGCAGATTGAAAATGGACAAGGCCACCTCTGTATCTTTGACTCCTAAACGTTAGGCACCCAACTACTTGCCACCAATTGCCTGAACCCCTTTCAGAGGGTCACAGGGCACGCAGGGGCTTCTGGGCCCAACTGTGGTGGTTCAGGCCTTTTACGCATGATGTCCCCGGGCTTGGCCTACTATTGTACTCTCCCGTTACACACATGCCTTACATGTACACATCCATTCAGCACACACTCTGTCAGCGCTCACTGTTTAGCACTGACAATTTTCTATCTTTAACCAAGGTGTGGTATTCTAAAACACATGCACTGCCAGCACACACACTCACTATGTGCTCACTGCACAGCTCTTGATGTATTGTACTTCACACAAGCACGCATACACCCCACACATGTGGTCCGTGCATGCGCTGCACAGCACTACATCTCTCATGTAATGTGTTTCTCTCAGGCATACATACACTCACTGCATGCACTAACACTAACCACACGAACTGCACAGTACTGCTCCATCCTTGTACTGTACCCTTCCCAGACACACATACAACTAACGCAGAGTCACTACTCCTGCTCTATGCAACACTCCACATCTACCTTGTGTAAGCCAGGGGTGAGTTAAGCACGCAGTAGCTGGACTTTTAAAAAGGTGAGTGAGCCTTTAGACCTCACTGCAGTGACACAAGCTAAAAAGGTCCTGTTCACTACTACTGATCACTACATGGTATGCTGCCACCACTTCGCTTGTGCTGCTTAATCATATTTGTGCTCTGTTGACTTCAGGTACTTTCAACACTTATTAATGCTCCACAGTTCTCTATTTAATTCCATAATTCTTCCTTTTATAGTTTGACCTCCTATCATACCTAGACAAGTCTAACATTTAGAAAGCATACGCTCATTATGACTAGCCAGATTGAGGTTATGTCCACCAGTTTATTGTGAGTGAAAGAAATCAGGTTGTTAGTCAAGGGGGTGAATATCCACCTTGAGTAATAATTACAGTCCTTGACAGGGTGAACCCTAAAAGTCACTGAATTAACCTGAGCTCAACCCACTGGTAATCTAATCAAATCAAAACACAACACAATGAAAATCCCCAAATGAATTGGAAAACTAAGAGTAAATTTATATTAAGAAATGACACCACAACAAAAATACAATAACGGTAACAGTAGATACACATTTTTAAAGTTTTAAATAATAATGGCACCAAAAGATGTAAGTGCCAACAACTGTTAGCTGGTCGTGGTAGACCGGGACCTTGCCACAATTTGAGGCTGACCACGATGAAGCACTATTCATGTACAGAAACCAGGTACAACCTGGTTGGAGGGTCTATCTTGGGACTTTGTCTCAAAAATAGAAGTTGAAAATCTTTTTGCGGGACAAGGCATTAGGCTGTAGCAGAAAGAGTGCTCAACAAGGTCAGACAGCCGTTGGACGTGGTCCCAATGAAGCCGTGAGTGTTTCCGGGAAAAGCTCCAGGTGGGAGAAATTAAAATTTCACACCTGGGGAACTCCTTTCGCTGGTGGAATGCTTTTACCGCCTTCACCAGGTCAAGAGTTTTACGTTTGCACATAGTCACTTTTTCGGAACTCTGAATCCTTTAGTAGGGCAAGACTGTTGGCTGTACCTGAAGAGGGATCCATGAGGCTTTATTCCTTATCCATATGATCCTGCTAAACCCGATTAGCTGCTGCAGAGAAGCTCTGGGCAGGAGAAATCTGAAGCTTTAGCCCAGCAGCAACACACTTTGGATAGATCTGCATAGCAGGTTGCTCCTAGTCTTCAAGAGATCTTGAAGTTCAACATTTTTTTAAGTCCCAGGTTTTCAGAGGTAGTGGGAGAAGTCCAGCCAGACACAGCTGAGGTTTCCAGGAACAGCACTTGGGGGTCAGGACTCACTCCAGCAGAGGCCAACAGGAAGGTCCTGGGCAAGTCTAGTCAGCTGAGTAGTTGCAAAAAAGACCTCTTGTAGCTTGTGGCATCCCTATAGCTAGAACAGGCTTACGATCCTTGGAGTTAATTTCCTTGTCCTGGGTACAAGAGGGAGCAGGTCCTGTCCTTCAGCGCTTCCCCCAGGTCACAGGCAGCAGGTACAGTCTTTTTCTGATCTTCCCCAGGGTCAGATGTATTCTGAAGAAGATGCCAGTAGTTGCCACATATATGCCTAGCACTAGCTTGTGGGTGGGTGTGACTCCTGGCCCCACCCTATTCCAATGGGGTAAACGTTCCCAGGGGTAACCATACCCAGTTCCTACTAAAATCGATCCCACAGTGCCCCTCACCCCTAAAATCCAAAATGGTGAAACCCTTCCCTCCTTGGGCAGAGCCTGTGTGGCCAGGATAATGAGCAGCTCCTCCTCTATGGTCACTCCAAACCAGTTGTGGGGGCAGCTTCCCTCCATTGAGATTGGTGCCTGCCTGACTGGCGGAACAAAAGAAGGGACCTATCCAGGTGTTATCTGACATCTGCCTACGACAGGGAGGCCCCTTTGAAGTAAACTGAGTTCCTGAGAACTGCCCAAATGGTCATCCTGCCATAGGAACAAAAATACCTCTCCACACTCGGGCCTTTGTCTCTACTCTGGAAGCAGTTTTCACATTTCATTCAGGGTCCTTTGCCTGCTGGGTGGCAGTTAGAAGGCTCATGTAAATTAGCCTTTGGGAGTTTCAGATGGGGAAAAAGTCATTTTCTAAATGTTATTCTTCTTTAATATTTATTATAAAAATGACTCCTCGTTGAATTGGGCTTTTATTTATTAAAAAGAGTTGTTGAATCGTATTTCTAGCTGGTCCCTACCCTGATATTGAAGAATTAATATTTACTAATGCTTCCCAGTGTTTCTGTTTTGGCCAGCCAGCCGTCCTACAGTGAAAATCGTTTTCGGGTACCAGTCACTTAACGGCATGTAAACATTACATTTCTATATGTTCTACTTTTAAATACCAATCACCTTGCCTTTTGGGCTGAATGGCCTACGTAGGGGTGACTTATTAATATTTAAAAGGAAGGTTTAGACCTGTCAAAAGGGTTTATTTTGACAGGACAATTGCAATCTTTATACTTTACAGCCAGCCTACAATGGTAGGCCTGAAGCCATGTTTGCACTGCCACTGTAGTAGCAGTCCACTTGTGGCATTTAACTTCCAGGATCTGGGTAGAGTGTTTATAGGAAAGTTAAATATGCCAGTTAGGAGTATGCCAATTCAACCACGTTAAAATGGGGAGCACAGGCACTTTAGTGCTTATTAGCAGTGGTAAAGTGCATAGAGTTCTACAACCAGCAAAACCACATAGGACAA
Organism: Triturus cristatus; assembly: GCF_964204655.1. NCBI lineage: Eukaryota > Metazoa > Chordata > Amphibia > Caudata > Salamandridae > Triturus > Triturus cristatus. The sequence continues at coordinate 448,733,677 of NC_140580.1, forward strand.
AAATCTGTGGGTAGACCAAAAAGATAGTAATTTTCCACAGTGAGTATTTCTGCTTTGGTCCTAATGTGCATGCTTGTTGGCTTTGCTGTGGAGGTCAATAGGGTTTCTGTGAAATTGTTGTTCCTAGAGAATGCACAGTTGCTATATACTCGCAAGAGCCTATGCAGTAGGCTAAAAAATACATTCCTCAGAGCACAGGCACATGAATGCGGTGAGCTGGAAAATGTTTGGTTTGTTTCATGATGGAAAGGTGCTCACAAGCCATCAAGTTTCCCAAGATACTATAAAATGTTCTCAAGGAAGTGTGCAGACTAGTGAAAAGCAATTACCTTGCAAGAAAGGGTACTGCATGTTAGGATACAGAGAAGTACTGTATATAGAGCTCAGAGTTGTGGGAAAGACAAAGTGTGCTTTTTCAGAGCTGTGATCAGGCTCATGTGTCAGAACCAAAACTTACATTTGCACTTGCAGAAGTGATGTTGCCAGTATTTCCAAACTCCCTCCCCAAGTCATGAAGCAGCGAGCAGATTGCAACTTGGCTTTTTTATGCCGTCCGATGGAAAGAGAAAGTCTACAGAAAGAAACATAATACAGACATTCTACTAATCTATTTCTCTCCAAAAACAGAGAACATAGGATATTTGGTAAGGTCATATGGCTTCACATATTGTACATTTTTTATCAGATGGAATAGTGTATTCAAGAATGCTTTGACTTGACTTTGTAGTTTCAGAAAACAATTCCGCAAAGGATGCGTTTCCATCCCTTCTTGTCATCCAGCAACAACTTAAACATCTAATTTTTTGAAACTTATTTTTATTGAGCATTTTTAGAAACAATACCATTACCACAGCAGTGTAAAACATTTAGTCCTAGTCGAGAGCCGGTATGATGGTACACATAAGACATGCATGCCTTAACGATTTTTGGTTTTAAACAGATTTTTATTGGGATGGAAAAACTCAACATAGCAGCACTTTAAATTATACAATATATATCAATGCATACCTTAACGATGTGCATACAGTAACAAGGTATGCAGAAATATGCAAACAAAGAAGACTGAGGGGAAAAAACTGGCTCTGTATACTGCCTACACATAAGAGTCTGATTTCTTGTTACACATACACAAATGTCTGTTGTTTTGCCAATAAAAGGCAGAACAGGTAAGATACAGTTACTGAAAATAAATGACAGAACCAGGGGGGATCTGAGGGATGGGGGAGTCTTACTTTAAGTTACCAATGGTCAAGTAGGGCAGCAATAAGAACATCTATGTCTTGCAACTGAACGAGGGTGCAGGCCTATGGAGAGAACTCTGCGCTAGCAGATGCAGTTGGCTTGTCTATCGGGAGGTCATCAGTGGTGTCTACCCTAGATTTAAAGACTTCAAGCAGAGTGTCCCAGTGTTGCAAGATAGGACATTTCCGGAGACCTCGTTGTTTCTCTAAATGTAAGGCTGCTCTCTCTGCCGTCATCCATACCTCCATCGACCGAGCCCATGTAAGTAGCTGAGGGAGTTCTTGATTTCCGATAACATGTGATCCTCCACTGAGCTAAAAGGAGCACTAAGTCAAGGAATTTGGCAACAGCTTTGTTTTTCTTTGTGCGTTTAAACAGACCATGGTCACATATGTTCCAAGTGCGGAGCGAGGGAACCCTGGTCATGCGAGAGAGGAAAGCAGTGACAGACATCCAGTAATCTGACAGTTGATGGCCTGCCTAGAACATGTGTCTGAAATCCACATCCTCGCACACGCTACAGGGACAGGAAGCATCTGCGCGATAGAAGAACTGATTGATCTTCACAGGAGTGAGATACGGTCTATGCAAGACATAGAACTGTATTAGCTTCAACCGTGCATTCCACAAGACAGTGGCAGGGGAGGGCAGAATTGCAGCCCGTACTGCATCGCTGCACACCCAGCCCAAATCCTCATTCCACCAGTCGCAGAGCGTCGGGAGGGACACAGGTGTGTTCGCATGGCGCTTTGGTAAATGACATGACCAGGTGGCGCCCTGCGCCTAACAAATGTAGATGTGGGAGCACCTGATGGTTGCTTCGGCTCTAGCTACAGTGTCCCCAATATACTCTCAACATGTCAATGATCGAGTTATAAATGTGAGGAATTGCCCAGGGAAGCCCAGTTTAGTCCCCTAGGTCATTAAATGGAATGTATGCAGTATCAGAAAATAGGTTGTCCAGGGTATGGAGGCACACTTCATCCCAGGGGGCTATAGCTGTCATCGTGTTGTGTGTACGCCCTCTGGGCATGGCAAGCAGCAGCAAAGGGATGTGTGGGTGAGACGTAAGCTGCGGTGAAAACACAGCAGTGCCACGGACAACAGTATCACAGGTGGAATAGGCGCGTGGACAAAAAGGTGCAGTAGGAGCTCCAAGTTCTACGGGTGAGATGTCAGTGTCCCTGTGTCATCAAGGTTGTGTTCAGAAAACCACTGCGCCACTCACTGCAGCTGTGCAGCGAGGTAGAAGTGTTGAAAAGTGGGAGCCTATGAGAAGCACCCCCAATAATATGGGGTGTGTCCCCCAGGCACTGGTTAGAGGCCGCAGATGCGGTTTTTAACTTTTTAGTAGAAATAGTTCATCACAAGTTGAGTTGTTTCCAAAATAAAGTTTTTTATTGTTTTCTATTCATTCATAGAAAAACACGTGGCAGTTTTTAATCCTTGGATGACGGTAATTTCGTTGTAATTTATAACTACATAATCATTCCCATAGTCGTTCCCAATGCATTTCGGCAAAATTTGCCTTCATCAGGGGAGATCTGTAAACAATTATATACACCATGAATTTACGATATTTATACTGAACGAAGATATAATACATCATATACATTTAAGAGAAATGGTGAAACGCGAATTGTTAGTAAAGCGTGTGGTGACGATAGATCCATGACGTGGTAAGATAGTGCAGGTGAAAGCTGGGTAATTGTCTCGGTAACAGTAGAAAAGTAAGCAGTGGAATGTAACGGAGTGTAACTGGTTACTGAACCGAATAACGGGTTGCGGAGTGAAAAAATAAATGACAGTGGGATGTTACTAACGCGTTAGTGGTGCTAACGGATAGTGAAAAGTGAGAAGTAACTAAGATTGTTAATCGAAAGTTTATAGCGTTGTTACGGATTGTGCCGATACTGGTCGTGAGGGATCATGCGGTTAATGTGATGTTTTTAGAATTAACGTATAGAAACAATGTAACTAAACGTACAAGAAAGTAAGTTGCATAATGCATCGAACAGTGTGTTAGTTTTCTCTTACCGAGTATGCGAGATTCAGGTGCGTAGGATCAGCGGTGAAGTGGTAATCGGGATTGGTGCGTGAATTTTAAATAACGAAGGTGTAATCACGTGATGTTGATAATATATCAGAGAGTGAAAACAGACTATGTGTTGATGGTGAATAGTCGTGTAAATTAGAAAAAGGACTAAAAATGTAACAAGATGATTGAAATATGTAAAAATATAAGCGTGGTGATAAAATTAAAAGGTAACAGGTTGAAGCAAGGAGACATGTAGAAAACAATAAGAAAATAATGAAGATCAAAGCGAGTTACTAACTAGAATTAGCAATTATTAAGGAGTTTAAAGGATGAAAGGGCGTGGAAAGAAAAAAAGACTAAAATACAAAGGAAGTAGCATGTTAAAAGACAGTGACAACATTTTTTGAACAGAACATGATTTGAGTAATGCTTCTCTGAGTCATTGGAGATAATGTGTTAAAGGTAACAAGAAAATTCTATACGATCATTCATTCCTTTCGGCTTCATAGAGTTCAATAGGTAAATCCAATGATTTTCTCGTTGTAGAAGAAAGTTGTGATTATCTCTCCCTTCTTTTTTCTCAATGGTTTCCAAAATGCAGAACTTTAATTGGCTTACTGAGTGTTTTGCTTCCGTGAAATGTTGGGCAACTGAGGATTTCAATTGTTTGTTTCTTATGTTGGACTTGTGTTCGTTTAGTCTGATTTTGATCTTTCGTTCGGTTTGACCAACATAAACCATGCCACAGGGGCATTTGAGCATGTAGATGACGTTGGAAGTGTCACATGTAGCTGTTGTTCTAATTTTGATTTTATGGCCTTTCAAAGGGTGTGTTATGTACGTGCCTTTAATGATGTTATGACAGTTATTACAGTTTAGGCATGGGATTGTGCCTTTTGCTGTTTGTTGGATGGTTGGTGGCGTTTGTTGTAGAATTTCCCCTATGTTTTTGTTCCTGGTGAAAGCAAAAATGGGTGTTTCATCGAATATATGGTTGAAGTCTTCTTCCAGTGTAAGAAGTTGCCAATGTTTGCGAATAATCCGTTTGAATGAATTACTCAAAGTTGAATATTTGGAAACTATGGTGATTTGCTTTTTGGAATCTTTGATTTGAGGCTTCAAGAGTTCATTACGAGTCTTCATGGATGATCGTTTCCGTGCTTCTTGCAATACCTGATCAGGGTATCCTCGAGATCTGAATCTGTGTATTAGAGTGTCCGTTTGTATGTTGGATCTGATTGGGTTGGAAACTATTTTTTTGATCCTCAACATTTGTGAGTATGGAAGGTGTTGTTTAAGAGGTAAAGGGTGGAAGCTGTGGTAATGAAGGGTGTTGTTCCTGTCCGTAGGTTTACGGTAAAGATCTGTTTCAAAGCTGGTGGAAGATCTGGTAATGTTAACGTCCAAAAAGGTGATAGAGTGGGTACTGATGTTAAAAGTAAATTGTATGCGCTGGTGGATATGATTAAGCAGGTTCAGTTGGTTTTCAAGGATGTCATTAGGACCGTTCCATATTAAGAATATATCATCTATGAATCTTAGGTAGAGTTTTAGATGATCCGTCCATGTTTTTATGCTTAGAATGTTGTCTTCTTCGAACCGATTCATAAAGATATTGGCATACGCCGGGGCTGCACAGTTTCCCATGGAAGTGCCCGATAGTTGCTGAAACCACTCATTGTTATGTTGGAAATAACTATGATGAAGAGTAAATTGCATCAATTCCATTAAAAAAACTTGTAAATCTTGTGGATAGTTGGTTTGTAATAGTACATGTTCTACGGCTTCCAAACCGGATGAATGGGGGATAGATGTGTACAGGGAATTCACGTCCACTGGGAGCCCTCAGTCCGACCCTATTGGTTGGCAGGTACAATTTTGCCAGTGCCTCCCGGCAGCAGTTGCTATGTCAGATAAAGTCACTAAGCATGTGCTCAAGTGTGACAAAGAAGGATTTCTGTAGATATAGTGGGATGTTGGGGGAGTAATATAATAATTGTGAGAGTACCACCATTTTGGACAGAGCAATGCGTTCTGCCACCAACAGCGACAAAGTCTTCCAAAATGCAACTTGCCCATGGAGGGAGAATAGTACCCAGCATTTTTCCGTTATTGGATCATTCATAGATTCACATGCTTGAATCATCCCCGTCGTCGTAGTTGAGGCCCACAGTATACATATAAAAGCAGTAGATGGAATTACTATAGGCTACAATGCAAAGTCCAGGCAATTCCCTTTCCACTTTCTTTTGTAAAAAGAACCAACTTAGCCAACAGCCAATCAGGCGACGGCACCCTCTAGAACACAGCTTTCCAAACTTTTCATGTTGGTGACACACTTTTTAGACATTCCTGCTTTAGTGACACGGTAATGCGAGCGAGCTTGAACCACCTAAGGGGGGTTCGGGGAAGGGTTCTCCCCGTGAGAACGTTTTGGAAAAATAGTGGGCAAATGGTGCATTTTCAAGCAAATTTGAGAAAGCAGGAAGGTTAATAAAGCAATTGTGAATCTGTTCTAACAAAGACAGCACTCCCCAAACCTGCAGATCATCTTCCACTTTATCATCATGTCTACATTTTACGGAGGCCTACTTCCTCCACCGCTGCCTACCTACCTACTCACACACATCCCTCTCCCAAACGTCGCGACTAGGCCCACCCTGGCCCATCCAGGTAAATGCGACTCAGCTCTTTGCCAACAATAGCAAATGCAAAAATGTTAATTCCATCTTTCTGCCTTTATTATGCATTGCAAGCTACTGAAGAACCCACCAACAGCAAATGTAGGTGGTGTGGAATATGTTCATGACCTTGAAGGCAATGTTGTGCAAAAATAGAAGAATTCAAAAATGAAAAATAGGGAAGACTGGAGAGAAAAAGACAACTTACGCCTTAAATATAGCGCTACATTTTGCATGTGGCCATTTCTAAGTGCTGTGTCACAGAAAGACACTGCACCAAGAATGTCCTGAAAACCTGACTTCACCCCAAGTTCCTAGTCGTGAGATTTCTCAGTGAAGCAGGATAAAGTGCTATGAATTTTCCTGATTAACCCTGGACCAGTCTCTTGTGGGAAACCTGTAACAATGTCCAGTGAGTGACAGTAACTGAACACGACTAAACAGCATTATGTACAGTTGAATACCACATTCTTCATAAGTCATAGCGCTTCTTTCCAATAAAAAGTCTTATTCTGTGATGTAATTTTCTCTTTGGGCATGTAATGTAATCCAGGCACATTACATCCCTCTTGTTTGTAAATATAAGGAAGTAAAGAGGTCTGTTGCAGCCTCAATTCAAAGAACTGTCTGGAAACTTGTATTAAGCATAGCTAACTACATGAGCACCAGTTACGTGCAGTGGAACAAAGCGCTCTGATACCTTCAGGTCTAATTTGCGCTATATAAAACTCCACCCAAAATAAATACGGAGCAAGTGATGAGTCTGGGACAAAAAGATCACAAAGGTTTGTGCATCAACTTCCCAAATCCTAACATTAAATGTCTGAAGCGGAAAACGAGTTATAATAGTGGCATTTTCTAAATGTCTGCATTGGAAGAAGGTATATAGCTGGGGCAAGACCACTATGAATTTGAAGAAAGACCTCTTCTTGAAAATAACAAATCTTGAATCTCGCAGATCAAAGGTGTCTGGGAGGGGAGGACTGTTCTCCCTCTTGCCTCCCGCCAGCAGCAGTACCGACTGGCAGACACCGAATATTATCTGTATCTTCAAATACGGCATGCCCTGCTCACCCAGGTGGTTGACGGCTCCGTGCTCCCGGAAGCCTCCCCCCTGGAGGACAGAATACTTGATGGGCACCTCCCGGAGAAAACCATCTCCCTGATTTATAAAAAAATTGATTAACAATATGGAAGACCCACTACGATCCTTGAAGGAGAAATGGATTAGCGATGGCTTAGAACTCGATGATGGGGACTGGCAGGAGGCGATTTCCTCCCCAAGGGAAGTTGCAATCCAGGCATGGCTGCGATTAGTGCAGCTTAAAATAGTACATAGGATCTACATCACAGGGCCCTGCTTGATATGGATGGGTAGGGCGGAATGCGGGGAGTGCAGAAGAGGGTGTGAGGAGACCGGTATATTCATTCACACCTTGTGGAATTGTGCACGCATACAGTCTTGTTGGCAAGTCGTACGCCGCACATTACGGGAAGTGCTCCATATTGATCTTCAGCCGAAGCTCGCAGGTGTCTCCTAAACATTTGGGAACCTACAGATCTCAACTCATACACCACACAATGGGCAACCTTGGCATTCATGATAGCGTAAAGGACATAGCACAGCAGTGCGGAGCACGTCAACCACCCAAGCTAGGAAAGTGGGAGGAAAACTTAGACTGGTGTATGTTTAGGGAGGGATCAGTTTGTGTCAAGAGGGTGCCCTGGTAAATGGAGTAGGGTGTGTTGGCCAAGGAATCAATACAGAGGCGATATCTGTGCTCCACCTTCTCCCAGGACTGACTCTGACACTCTTGAAACCCCTTGAATTGTCTTTCTATTGTAAATGTGACTTGATAGATTGTGTACTTGATTGGAAATGTGTGATTTGGAATGTCGCTAGCTCATGATTTTTAATGGTGAGTTCTGTCGAATATGTTCCAATAAAAAGAAATATAAAATAACAAATCTTGGATTGGGTTTTATTTCACGTTAAGATCAAGAGAGACGGCGAATGTAGCAGACATCATGCAGAATTGAAGTGGCAAACCGCAACCTGCCTGGCCGTGAAAATTGATTACCAAACAACAAAATAGCCAGAGGTACCACATATCTGTATCAGAAACTCAAATTGTGCATCAACTTCTGCCTCCTTTTATATACGACAATGGCAAACTTCACAAGTAAAAATAAAATATATGAAAAAATAAAGCATGAACATCGACTTCTATGGCACAACCTATGTCTAAAAGGCAAGCGTAGGCGCAAGGCGTAAACCACAGTTTTGTGAGCTTCATTTAAGTGGCTGCCCCCAAAAAGAGTGCTGCCTGGGGCAGACCGTCCCCCCCTCTGTAAAAGTAACTTCAATGTACCTATTTTTTAATGTAACAATGTTACATTTTAAAGACAAATCTATAGAAATTGGTGACAAGTGCTGTTTCACAAGCGCTCTAGCAAAATCCTTTGAGATGCTTTCACGCGAGGTGAAACTAATGTTTTGTTGTTGCCAGATTAATTGGATACCAAATTCTCACGTCCTGCCTTCTAAATTTAGTGTTGTTTTTCTGCGCCCATGTGTTGTGACTCGACACTCAGTCGTGAACAACAATACTTGGGCAGATTCCCAAGCCAGCAGACAGAGCATTGCTGAGGATGACAACAAACTGGCCCAACGCATGAAAGAGTCCTGCTGCCAGCCAGGGCCTTTCAAAGCTTTGGGGATTGGAAGGTTAATTTCTAATGCAGTATTGCATTTATTAATGTGGAAAAAGATGACAAGAAAGAGAATTGTTTTTGTGACGGAAACCGTTTTTCTTTTTTCACTGCTTCTTATATATAGAACTTTGCACCGTTCTAAAAGTTGACACAATCGTTTTTAGGTCTTCACTGATTGGACGTGGACAGCTAATTGTTTTTACCTATAAGATTGTGAACTCTATTTTAAAACCACGACGTACTGTATCATGCAGGTGTGTGTTTGTTGTGTGCTTGTTTTTATTTATTCATTGCACTTTCTAAAGCAGATACACTGAATGCAAAATTCCTTCGAGTTAATGACAAGTACTGCTCCAAATCAATAGATTCTCATTTTTGGAATTTAGATGAGTCGTAATTTCTTCTGTCACCAAACTTTCTGAGGAACACCTCAAATGACAGCTGGGAAAAACACAGCACAGCTCTCTCTGTATAAACTAATACCCGCGTCTCATGTTTAGCAGTCTGACACACTTCTGGGCTCGGTCTGCACTAAAGAAACTTTAAAAATCTAATTTGAAAATGAAGAGAACATATTAATGCAGTTGGGGGCTGGGTGGTGGGGACTGGTAGATAATGCCCGAGTGGAGCCTTTTTCAAGCAGTATTACAAGCTGCATTCACGTGTACATGTTCTAATTTTATACATATGCTGCATAGTGCCTTAGCGCCTGAAAGTGCTAGGAAACGTGTTCATAGCTGCCAAGGTTTCAGATTGCCACGTGTGACATTTTCATAATTTCATTGCGATTATGAGTGACATTTGATCGAGTATGAGTGACAAGCAAAATGAAGGAATCAAGAGAAGGGAAACATATAAATATTCCAAATTGCAACCATTTGCACAACAAGAAACTTATTTTAAGCATTTTAATGTATGATACATTACGTCACTTTGCCATATGTCTTTATCAGCTACAATCTACTTACTGACATTGCGGAAATTAGGAATAATTGTTTCTAGGTGAGCTGAAAAGTTAATTATAGGCACGGTATTGCAGTGCTTTCTTGTCCAACTCAGTGGCGCTAACAGTAATATTAGTTGCAGAGAAGGATGAAACGGACAGCCAGCCCTGCTGGAAAGCACTGAAGGCACATGATCGGCAAAATGATGTGAAAACATTAGGATCTTTGCAGTGCACAGTGATGCCCGAGTGACTGACAACTCGCTGTGTGTGTCGCCCACCCCAACTCTGTAGTCGACTTCATGTCGGGCATTCCCTTCATGGGGTCTGTGTGGGCCGACGGATTAAAGTTCCCCAAACGGCCTTAACGAGATCGCGCGCTCTGACACAGCATTAAAAAATGTAATTTGATCAACATTATTAGCATTTATTTTGTTTTATATATAAAGAAAATAGTAGAAGTTATGACAAGTACTTGAAGTGAAGTGGCAGGCGTTGGGTAGATCATAGTCAGTGCTAGCCAGCTCCAACAGCGTGGTGTGGCGCGTCGGTGACTTTTCACGAGTCGGTACGGGCAGCTCTGCTAAGTCAAGCAGCTGGCCGCCAGTGACCCCAGCGGCAATTATCCGCCTTGGTCAGTTCAGCTGAGGCTGCGACCATCTGTGTCATCTGAAACACAGATAACACAGGCAGAAAGGCGCGCACTATGCCCTACCTGAGAAACTTGAACACCCGCCGTTTCCTCTTCGTCCCGAAACTGCGCATGTGCCACACGCACACGCTCGCCTAACGGTCTCCTCCTTTCTCCACATACGTCTGGCGTACGAATGTCACAGTACCGCCGTCATCCCGCGATATCCCCACCATTAGCAGGCGACACAGTACCGTGTTGCGACACAGAGTTTGGAAAGCTCTGCTCTAGAACAATCCCAAGAGAGTTTAGGTTCCTCAGATTTTCTACTGCACATCATGTGAAAAGGAGTCTCCCTGAGCGCTGCTCAGTTTTCTCTGGTTATCCAGTTTTCTAGCAGTTTTCTCTCCAAATATTTCGGAATCTTCAAAGAAAGTTCTCTTCAGGTCATGTAGATCATGTGGAAAAAAGAGGCTGCATGCTGAGGATCCACATAAGAGCTGCATCTACTGCCTTTACCCTCAACACAAGGTAAAAGACTGTAAAATCTGTAGAACATTCTCTACAAAAACCCTCAAGGATAGAGAGGGTAGATTATTGATATGGCTACAAGAACCTAAATCAAAATCTGATGATTTCTCTGAGGATGAGGAGAGCCCTAACTCACTGACTTCCAAGGAAACACCCAAAAGGAGAGAGAGAGCTCCTGAAGTTTCCAAGAAGAAGACGTCAGAAAAGTCTTGTCATGAAGTGGAAGGCACCTCACAAAAAGGAAAGCTTCCATTTCCTACTGAGGAAAAAAGCCATAATAAAGAAAAATATTCTTTTATCCAATCCATGAAAATCTTGGTCTCTAAGAAGCTTGTATCACCGACGGCTTTAACTTCCGGATCACCGTTGACGCAAAAACGATCCTCTAAGCAAGTTTCTCCTTCCTCGTCGTCGAAAAAATCTACATTGTCGACGACTGTCCCGTCGGCGACGCTTCCTGTGACGACGATTGCTACACCGCCGAACGACCTCATTGTCGACGGCAATGCTGACGACTACAACTTTTTCGTCGGCATCCTCATAGACGGTGGTTCCGTCGAAGACCTAGTCTACGACCGCGTCGACTACAATTTCGTCGTCGATGCCGACAACGGCTTCATCCTATCCTATCATGTCCTGATCGATGACGCAGACACCGTTACCATCGACGAAGCTGACGACGCTATATCCCATGCCTGGTCGTAAGCGTCCATCTACCTTTCAGCTTACACCAATGTATCTGTCGACAACGTTCTCGTCGACGACACCGAGTCCAGCAATAGTTTCATATTTACTTCCTTCAACATTCTTGGAGGAATCTGATGATGATGAGATGTTTGGGCCAGCTAATAGTCCTTCCCAATTACAAGTCAAATATCAGGAGGAAGATCACGAATATGGGGTTACTATCAATAAGAATATCACCCTCCTCGTGCATGGATTCAATATATGGAACCAGTTACTGAACCTATGGTCCACCTTCCTGTTGCTTTGGTACAAGACCTTCAAGATTTATAATGGGACTATCGTACACAATTTCCTTCAGCGCCTGTTCCTCCACCTCCGCAGCCACCACCGCCTGCTGTTTCTCTACCTCGTACCTATGTCTGCATCCTCCCCTGCGGGAGATACTAGTGGGCCGCAACATCATCAGGATACCTCTGATGAGGGAGAAATTGAGGATAATCAACCTCAGAAGGAAGGTCAAACATTAGATGAGTGGGATGACTGTCATATCAACACCAGCGTCTCCTTCTCCGCAAATGATAGTCTCCACCAGAGGATGTCGGCGGCTTTCATGCAATAATAGAAAGAGCAGCATCGCGTTTCCAACTGTCTTTAACAGTAAAGCAATCAGACTGCTTTCTCTATGATTTTAAAGACCTATCTCGAAAATCTGTTAGGTCTATACCTATTGTTGACCACATATGGGAAGAAGGCTTAAAAGTAATGAGGACCAGCCACAGTTATCCCTGTCTTGCCCAGGATTGACAAAAAGTACAAAGCTCCGGACGATGCTCCAGCGTGTCTAATAGGTCATCCTAAGCCTGACTCCGTTATCTCACAGGCCGCACAACAGAGATCGAGAAACCCTCTAGCGTCCATTACTGCTCCACCTGACAGAGAAGGGAGGCGCTTAGATAATATTGGGAAAAGGTTCACAACCACATCGGGAGCAACTGTTCGGGCTGCCAACGCGCTAGCCAGGTATGATCGACAGATGTGGTCGGACATTGCTCATTTCTTAGATCTCCTTCCAGAGTATAAGAGGATGGAAGCAAGGAAAATCCTGCTTGAAGGGGAAAGGTCAGCATCCGAAATTATTGATGCTTCCACGGATATTGCTTCCTTAGCTTTTCGTCAGCTTGCTGGAGCTGCTGTCCTAAGATGCCAGGGTTGACTGAAAGCAACTATGTTCCGCCCTGAGGTACAGAGAAAAATCTTGGATATGCCGTTTGATGGTGAAACACTCTTTGGCAAGCATATTGATGACGCTTTGCAGACCATCAAAACAGATACAGACACTGCTAAGGCTCTTGGAATGCTCCAATTTAGAAGAACTCCCTTTCGTGCAGCACGTGGCATAGGAAATTTTTATTTTCGAGGAGGTTATCAAAGATACCAGCATCAAACTTACACCTCTTACCGGCCGTCCTACCAGCAGCAGCAGCAATATCATGCGCCACCACAGGCTGCCTACTCCAGACAGCCTAGACAAAAGCAACAAGCTCAGCCCAGAGATTCAGGCCGTAAACCGTGACGACGCGTCGCCGCTCCTCTGTCTTGTCTGAAGAAAACCCCTCTCTCAAATTTCCTGCATCAATGGCAAAAAATAACATTAGACAAATGGGTCCTGGATATAATAAGGTATCTAAGGCCATACCTTAGAGTTTACCACAACGCCACCTCATCACCCGCCTCAAAAATCAACACCACCCCATCTTCAGTTGTTAAAGAAGGAGGCTTTGCTAATGCTTCAAAAAGGAGCAATAGAGTGTGTTCCACGCTCTCGGAGAGGAAAAGGAATCTACTCTTGCTTTTTCCTGATAAAAAAGAAGAAATTGGGGGAATGGCGTCCCATTTTACATCTCCGGAAATTCAACAAATACCTACTGAAGAAATCCTTTCGCATAGTTACTCTTCAGGAGAATTTACAACTTCTGAACCATTCGAATTTTTTAGCAAGCTTGGATTTGGAAGACGCTTACTTCCATATCCCTATCCACCCCAAACTTCGAAAATGTCTACGTTTCTCTGTGGCAGGCGCGCATTATCAATTCAAGGTCCTTCCCTTCGGCCTTCGTTCAGCTCTACGGGTTTTCACAAGTGCCTTGCTCCTGTGGCAGCATTCCTATGGCTGAAAGGCCTACAGATCTTTCCATACCTCGACGATTGGCTGGTGAAAGCCCCTTTTCTTTGTAAGGCTTCAGAAGACAACTCTTTCTGCCTGCAACTATTCCGCTCTCTAGGGCTGGCAGTCAATCTTCGAAAATCCATTCTAGCTCCTTCTCATCGGTTAACGTTTTTAGGAGCACTAATAGACACTCTCCAAAACAAGGTATACTTATCAACAGAAAGACTGAACACCATCTTATCTCTGGCGCACAATCTTTACAGAAGAAAGTGCGCTTCTGTCCGTCTCCTCAAATCCTTTCTCGGGATGATGTCTTCCGCCATTCTCATGGTGTCTCAAACTCGTCTAAGGATGAGACCATTTCAAGAGCAGTTGGACGCCAATGGCTTCAAATAACTAGATAATTCGACGACCTAGTCGGATAACTCCGATCATGAAGGATGCACTTCTTTGGTGGCAATCTCCCCACAATTTCTCTCTGGGTCTGTCATTCCTTTCTCCTCCTACAGAGTTCGTTCTGACAACAGACGCATCTTTGGAAGGCTGGGGAGCGCATCTGCAAGACCTCCAAATAAGCGGCAAATGGAGTCTCTCTCTAGCCAAAATGCATAGCAATTTTTGGGATCTAGGGGCAATTTTTCTAGCCCTGCAGTCATTCCTCCCAAGGATGAGCATCCTCAGTCCTCATACGCACGTACATCACCCCCTGCATGCATTATCTAAACAAGCAGGGAGGAACAAGATCTCTGATCCTATCTTGGGAAGCTCAAAAGATATGGATATGGACATTACAGCATCAAATAACTGTCAAAGCAGAGCATCTCCCAGGAATAAAAAACAACCTAGAAGACACCTTGAGCAGGTTAAGTCAATCAAATCACGAGTGGGAACTCAACCAAATGGTTCTCAACCACATTTTCCAGAAATGGGGAACACCCAACTTGGACCTATTTGCATCTCAGGGGAACCAGAAATGCCGGTTCTTTGCCAGCAGGGAACCTCAGACAGGGTCATGCTGGAATGCTTTTTCGATAAGAGGGTCAGGAATCTTTGCATACGCTTTTCCCCCATATCCCCTGATCTCCAGGGTGTTGATGAAAATGAAGCGGGAACTGTACCACCTCATTCTCATTGCTCCATGTTTGCCACGTCAGCACTGGTTCACGGAGCTACTCCTGCTGTCGCAATCCAAACCTTATCGCCTTCCTTTGTCAGCCAACCTGCTAACGATGAACAAAGAACATATCCTGCATCCGCACCCTGCTTCTCTTCAATTGCATGTCTGGAACCTGAGTTCAATGAGTACAAGGATTTAGTTATCCCTCAAGATTGTAGAGGTATGAGGTCCAGGGCAAGTGCTGAGTCTAATACTAAAAAATATAGACTGAAATGAAAATGTTTTTGTTCTTGTTGTCTTCGCAATGACACCCTCTTCACTCTTCCCCAGAACAAATCCTGCCTTATCTCTGGGAAGATCAGGTCTGGCGTATGCTTCAGTAAGGGTCCACCTATTGGCCCTCTCCCGATATAGACGGACGTCTGATGCCTCTTCTCTTTGCTCTGCTTGCATCATCAAACAGTTCATGAAGGGCCTTTTCAGGACTTTTCCTCCTATTAGGCCTCCTCCACCAGAATGGCGCCTTAATGTGGTCCTCTCACAGTTAATGAAACCACCTTTTGAGCCAATCACAAAATAGATCTCAAGTTTCTCACATGGAAAGTGGCTTTGCTTCTCGTGCTTACATCTGCCAGAAGAGTGAGTGAAATTCAAGCATTCACCATTAAAGAGCCTTACTTACGTTTCACAGAGGATTATGTGATGCTACGAACAAATCCTAAATTCATACCAAAGGTGCCATCCCAGTTTCACTTTAATGAACCTGTAATTCTGTGCACTTTTTTTCCCCGCATCCTTCATCTCCAGCGGAGAAATCTCTTCACTCTTTAGATGTAAAAAGATGCCTTAAGTTTTATTTGTAAAGGACAAAGCAACTGCGCAGAACGGATCAAGTTTTAGTATCTTATGGGCCTGTAAAAGTAGGGTCTGCTGTTACAAAAAGAACTGTTGCACGATGGATTGCTGCTACTATTCAATTGTGTCATATAAAGGCGGGTAAACCGCTTACAACCAAGCCCAAGGCGCATTCCACAAGAGCAGTGTCTTCTTCTGCTGCTCTTTTCGCTTCTGTTCCACTTGACAAGATTTGCCGTGCTGCTACATGGAAGAATGTTCATACCTTCACGCGACACTATCGCCTGGACATGGCATCTTATAGCGAAGCAGCAGTGGGACAGGCAGTCCTGAGTCATCTATTTCAATAAGGTAAGCCTCTATTATTAGAGGTATTCTTTCTTATCGGATATACATTTATATATGTTTACAAATAGATAGATTGCTATGTGGTATCTCATAAATTTTTTTGTATTGGCATGTATGTTATAACCCACCATCCTCTAAGGTGAAAAGGTATATATTACAGTATTGTTAAACATGCATGTTTATGAAACTGCTAGCTATTCTGATTCAAGCATGTGAATCTATGAAAGATCCAATACTGGAGAAGAAAATGAGTTACTTACCAGTAACTACAGTTCTCCAGTATTGGTATCTTTCATATATTCACATGCGACCCACCCTCCTCCCCGGAGTGGCTTTCCTTATTCCCTAAGGTTTATACTTGCACACTTGTGCTTGAAAATCTGAGGAACCTAGCCTCTCTTGGGATTGTTCTAGAGGGTGCCGTCGCCTGATTGGTTGTTGGTTAAGTTTGGTTCTTTTTACAAAAGATAGTGGATAGGCTATTGCACTGACTCTTCATTGCATGGTAGCCTATAGTAATTCTATCTACTGCTTTTATATGTATACCGTGGGACTCCCACTACAACGACGGGGATGATTCAAGCATGTGAATCTATGAAAGATACCAATACTGGAGAAATGTAGTTACAGGTAAGTAACTCATTTTCATATTGATGTCCTCCAGTGCCGCCGCATCATGATATATCCGGATGCCCAGCATAAGTTTTGTAAAACTCCGGAGGGATCCCCTCCAGGCCCGGAGTTTTTACCGACACCAGCAACTGAATGGCTTAATGGATTTAGAGTGGAGTGACTGCTTCATTAAGTTCCAGCGTTAGGTCAGGTGAGACCCGGGGGAGTTCCACGTCCGATAAGAAAGCTTCGATAATCTCCACCGCCAACTTGTAGAGGTGCATTTAATATTGCGTGAAAGTCGCATGGATCTCACGCTGGTAATGCAGCTCTGTAGCCGGAGATACAGAGATGGACAGAATAGGGTGCTGTGGATTGTCCTTTTCAATTAACCCGGCCAAGAGAGCACCAAGTGCTCCAACAGAGTTGTGTGTTCCCGTAGCGCGCAAGTGTGCCGGCGTCTACCTTTTGATGAAGAGATAGCCCGCTTCTCGAGATGGAAGAGATCCTGTTCTGCCCTCATAATGGCCCGGTCCAGCTGCTTCCTCAAGCCCATCACCTCACCTATACAGTGGCCCCTGATAGTAGCTTTAAATGTGTTCCATTCCACGAGGTAGGAAGATGCTGTGCCAGTATTTGTATCGAAGAATTCTAGGCAAGACACGTTCAAGGTTGCGCAAACTGCTGCATCTTCCAGTACCTCAGGGCGGAGGCACCACGTCAGTTTGGGGGGGGATTGTCATTGTCCCAGCAGTTCCAGATGCTTTGGGGGTTGTGATCCGAGTGTGTTCTCCACAAGTAGTCAGTAATGTCAACAAATGTGGTCAGGTCGGTTGAACAGACAATGTGGTCAAGACAGCATGTGAAAATCGTGTGGATGAGGCTAAAAGGAGTAAATCCTCTCCCCCTTGTTACGCTGACACCATATGTCTGCTAGTGCCCAATGGTGGAGCCAGTTACTCAAGTGTTTGGCATTGGAGTGTGTTGGAGACTGAGAGAGTGGAGGGTAGGACCTGTCCAACAGTGTGTCCAAGACACTGTTGAAATTTCTGGCTAGCAGCCAGGGAATCCCTCCCCATTGCACCAGCACCCCAGAGAGCATGTCGAGGAAGGCAGTTTGCTGCAAGTTCAGGGTGTAAACCAGCCCAAGCAGTAGACAGTGGCCCTATAGTGTGCCTCCCACAAAGAGATAACAACATTGTGGGTCAGTAACCGACTATAACCACAAAGGGAATCACAGCTCTAACCTAGATTATGACTCCTCTGGCATAAAATGAGTAGTTGGTTACGAATACTTGGCCTCTCCAGTGCTTGAGAAGGCACGTGGACTCAACCTGAGTGATGTGCGTCCCTTGTAGGAATACTATGTGTGCGTTGTGGTGGCACGTGTAAGACTATGTCGAGTATCGCCTAAAGGGTGTTGTGCATCCCTCTGTTTTTCTATATGATTACATTAATGCCCTGTGTAGCTGATGTCAGTTCGGGGCTTCAGACTGGTTGGTGCCTGTAACCCTGAAGGCAACAGAAGTCAGACAAATAGTACAGGAGAGTGTGTAGTGGTAGTAGTGTACAGCCTAAAACAGTGGAACTGGGTTGCAAATACCAAGGGCAGGGCACAAACGGCACCCCGTCGAAACTGAATAAAACCAAACCCTATATTACCAGTGCAGTGAGGGAGACCTGGTGAGTGAATCAATGGGTGCTGTAGGGCGGGACCTCATGTTAAGACAGTAAATGCAGTTTTTGCAGGGGCAGTTCTACATAACAAAGAAGAGCAGGTTAACAGGAGCCACACAGTGTAGAGAATTTTAGCCCGTAGATCAATTTGTACAGAGCATATTGCAACAATCAATACACAGTAAAAGAAAAGTAATCAGTAGCACATGAATGGGGGTGCATAGCACAACGGGGCAGGTTATCAGGAGGTACGTATTTCAAGGAGCACCAGCCCTATACCAATTTGTGCAGCAAGTATGTGGTTTACGGGCTACCGCCTGTGGTCTGATACAACAAGTATGAGCGCAGCAAAATTGAGAGAAAGGAGGGAAAAGGTGAACTACAGTCAAAGAATATTGTCCGCCGTCTGTGGTGTAACTGCCAGTGGTGTGATCGAGCCTCCCCTCAGAGGGAAGCATGACAGCGACGACCCACTGTCTCCTTTGGAGGAATGCCAGCAACCAGTATCTGAGTCTGTATGCAGGTTAACGATACAGAAGGATGCCACGGCCTCTAGGGCCCGCTTCTTCCACAAATCACCTGCTTGGAGCAAGGCGGGTGCGGCGACTTCTGCTGAGCTTTATCCTGTTTGTGCACTCGCCAGTGCTTGCAGGATGTTGTAGCCCAGCTGGGGTCAGATGGCGAGGAAACTCCGCCACCACTGGCATGTCTCTCAGCCCAGTCCCAGGCCGCCTCCGTTGGCTCAGTGAAGAAGTAGGATTTTCCATAGAGGACCACTCGCAGTCGTGCAGGGAAGAGAAGAGAGCATTGGAGATGAAGCTCCCTCCAATTTGCGATTGACGTGTTGAAAGGTAGCACTTAGGCGCTGCACTGCCAGCATATCGTCTGGGAACAACATCACATGATGATTGTCTACCATCAGGGAGCATGCAGCACGAGCCACGTGGATTATGGCGTATCTGGCTAAGTGCAGGAGCTTGAGAACCACTGGGCGTGGGGGCGACTCTGGCGGAGGTCTGCGAGTCTCAACCTGTGCACCCTCTCGATGGAGAAATAGGGCGACAAGGCATCAGAGGGTGTGAAAGACCTGATCCAGGTTTCCAGGTAGGCAACAGCAGCCTGTCCCTCCACACTTTCAGGGCATATCTAACACATGATCGGAAATTGGCACAGATTTCTCAAACAGAAACAAAATTGAAGATAAAACTTCTTCAATTCAAAATATCTGAAGAAATGACTCCTAAAGTGCCTCCTCCTCCAGGGAGGCCCCTAGGGATGAGGAAATACTATATAATGTTGGTAAAGAGGGACAGGAAGGGGAAATGGATGGGTTTGTGTTAACTTTTCTCCCATCAGCGTGGACGCTGACAGGAGAGCAACATTAAGACGTCACTACCCCTGCCCCGACAGAGTCAAGATCAATGTCTGGCTGGGTAAAATCCTCCACAAGAAACCGAAAAAGTGCTTAGACGCCTCGTCAGGGGTAGTATGCGCTATATAAATGCAATTACAATGCAATACAACTTCCTCATCGTTGACAAAGTTAGCTTTTGTGGGGGTTTCTTCTGAAGAAAATAATCCCTCCTGGGCGACGAAAGAAAACAGACTCCATTGCCCTTATCAGACATTTTACTCCCAGAGGCGTGAATTGGAGGTAAAGGCGCAGGCAACTCCTCCTCCGGAGGCTTGTTAACCAACCTCTCTGATGCGCCTGCATCCTTCAACAACCATGGAGATGTAATACCCTCCTCCATCCCCCTTCTGGCTAGTCATGGAAGCACGTTTACAACTGGAGCGAAACACAAAGGTTTGCAGTTGTTTGTGCTCGATTGAGTCAAGGGTGTAGAAAACACAGCAAAAGATTATGATTAAGCTGCCAGATAGGAGGAGCTAAAACCTCCTCAGCTTCTTTAGACTTTATTTTAAAACATTAAAAAAATATATTTTTTTTTATTTTTTTTATTTATAGAGTTTTTCAACAAAAACGAGGATCAACAGAATGGGGGGGACAAGGGGACATACAGGGGTGTCAAAAATGTCATAATAAAAGCGTTAACATATGCGTCATCAATAACCCGATACATTATGTTCATCAAAGGACATGTCTACACATATAGAGAAAAGTACGACAGTGCCAGTTACATTTGAAATAACAGTAGGGGGAAATGAAGATGGGGCCTGGAGATACAAACTATGGGGAAGTATGATCCACAGTAATGGTAATACATCATAAAGAGAAGGGCAGCATTATGCCTACTGAAAAGGATGCATGGATGTTCGAGTGCAGCAAAAAACGTGCAGGCTTATGTGTGCATATGTAACCCAATGAAGCTAACCTTAAGCGCCACACAATAACTCAGTTTCCTCAGCATGAGGCAATAACTAAGTCTGCAGTGGCTGCCATACATTTTTGGGTCTGGAGGTAGATCGCCTGCAGAGCAGCATACATGTCGCTAGTAGTGTCACAGTACATTAAGTACTGAATCCAAGCTTTCCCCGTTGGGACAGTGGATTCCCCAATTGTAGAGAGTCTTGTCTCTTAGCGAGAAGCAGAGCAATGGCAGCGTAACGCCGAACTCCTGCAGCTAGCGTCTTAACATAACCCAACAGTGCCAGCTGCGGGGTAGAGCACATTTCATATTCAATCATCCGGGAGAGATGTCGAAAAACTTCCCCCCCCAATATGCCAGTGTTGGTGCGCAGTTCCACACCAAGTGAGAAAAGTTGGCATGCTCTGCTGCACAACTAGAGCAGCAATGTGATTTTGTGGGGTCCATTTTCACCAGCAAGTGTATGCTCTGTGTAAATATTTATAATGTAATTATTCATGCAGATAGTTGTTGGATATATACTGAGTTTGTGCAAAGCAATAAACCCATGTCTTCTCCGGGAGGGGGTGACCCAGATCCCTCTCCCACACCGCCCAGGCTCTCACCCCAACCGCTGGCCGAAGTGTCAAAGTTAAGTGGTATAGTCAAGAGACGAAAAGGCACCACTAGATGACGTAATGACTAATGCGAGTGGGGGAAAATTTGCAAATTCAGCTGGGACAGACTGAAGTGTGGTGCGTATGGAATTACGTAGTCTGTGCAGAATAAACCTGTCCATGTAAGACACATCATGTTTTTCTGTTAGGGCTACTACAGTGCGCAATTGGGCGTCATGAAAGAGGTCGTCCAGAGTGCATAGTCCACACAGGGCTAGGGTTCGCTTGGTTAGTGTCACCTCTCGGTTTCTCCTGTCGAATCCTCAGGATCGATTTGTGGTTCAAGTGACTCCACCCCTTGATTGCCTCAATTCTGTTTGCTATGATAGCACAGAAGGTTAAGGTGATCAAGTGAGGGAAGGAAAGGAAGGGGACAGCTGGGAGGGAGATCTGAAACAAAAAAACAACACCTTTGAGTAGGGACAGAGTTGAATAACACATATAGTGCGAAAGCTTGTGTGCCTATTACCTGTAGAGAAAACAACACAGTCTTGCGCAATAGCACATTTAGGAATGTCCTATTCCTCTTTATCCAATGATGAAGAGGTAGCTGAAAGTACAGAACTAAGCAATGAGTTCCTGCCCTATGTGGGGCTCATCTCTCTACATCCGTGCAATTTATCAGTTGAACACACACTCTCACGCAATACCCACCAAATGATAAAGAAAACAGGCATCACAGGGGATGAATCCTAGAAAGACCTCATAGCCCCCTGTTAGGAAACAGTAATAAACAATTTATACTTTGATGATTGCGGTTGTGACTGAGCGATATTTTGGTTGCACTCTTGCCTTGTGATAATTGATAATACGTCTTATCTGGTCACACAATTGTTATAACGAGTAATTGCCTCCTCATCGTAAATATAATGCTGGTAATCATGCATTCCAAAACATAAATGGCAGTCCGCGGAATTTGTACTTGTCACAAGCAACCAACTTCTCCATGGAACTTAGCCCCCATCAACTAGGTCAAGGCGAGTAGAGCCCAAGCAACAAGAATTTCCATGAATTGTTTGGCCCATCCAACTAGGTCAAGGTGAGTAGAGCCCAAGTCTTTAACTAGGATAATATCCCTTTTATCCGCCACAGGTACCCTCCGCCACCTTACCGCACCAGACGCAGTTCCTCCGAAGCGTGATGTTGCTTCACGCAGCAAAATAATCTGCTTCGTTGTCAACCTGGAAGTTTCTTTTGAAGGCTTCCGGGTTGACGTCCTCGCGCACGCTCCTCCCGCTGCGTAGCTGAAGAGTGTTGGAGCCGCCTCCCTTCTGGATGCCGCACCACAGGTCTCGAAGCCTCTCCCCGCAGTTCAGGTAAGCGCGGAGGGTAGCCCGAGCCACGCAATTGGCAGCGTTGCTCGCGGCACCCCCAGCGGCACCGATGGGACCCGTGACAGCACATCCCTCCTCCGAGGAACGCTGACAAGGGCGTGGCTTGGATGGATTTAGTCTATGAAACTTCCGTATACACTGAGGGGCATGGATGCCTGAAGCTGGTTCCCATGAGTTTTCCTCCGCCCCATATCCTTTCCAGGCCACCAGATACCACATCTTTGTTCCTCTTTTTCTGGAGTCTAATATACCCTTCACCTCGTATTCTGGCTCGTGGTTTACCCACACTGGAGGAGGTTTTTCTGTGGCGAGACGTATGATGGTTTGAGGAAGGAGACATGGAATGCCGGGTGTATGCGAAGTGTTTTTGGTAGATCTAACAACATGGTAACAGGATTGATGCATCTCTTGATTCGATACGGGCCTATGTATTTAGGATTAAAAATGCTATACTTTCGAAAACGGAGATTTCTGGTGGATAACCAGACAAAGGAACCAGGTTTATAGTCAGGGCAGGGTCTACGGTGCTTGTCTGCTTGAATCTTGTATCGTATCTTGGCTACTTTAAGATGTTTCTTAGTGATTTTGATAGTTTTCTGTATGTGGGTTACTCTCTGGTGGACATCTGGCATCTTAGTGTTTACCCTTGAATGTAGAAAATGAATTATTCTAGGGTGAAAACCATAGTTACTGTAAAAGGGAGTCATAGAGGTGGATTGGTGAATAGCACTATTATATGCCATTTCAGCAATCCATAGTAAGTGCACCCATGAGTTGGAACTGTCCTCCACATAACACCTTAAGTATTGTTTCAAAGTCTGGTTAAGGCGTTCAGTCTGGCCGTCTGTCTGCGGATGGAAGCTGGTTGACCTAGCAGAGGCCATGTGTAATGCCTTACACCAGGCCGTCCAAAACTGAACGGTGAATTGAGATCCCCTATCTGAGACTATGATCCTTGGGAGTCCATGTAAGCGCACTATGTGTAGCAGAAGTAATTGGGCCAATTGTCCTGCGCTAGGGATTTTAGTACAGGCTACAAAATGCTCCATTTTGGTTAGGCTGTCAACCACCACTAAAATAGTTGAGAACCCTTTATCCTTGGGTAGACCAACAATAAAATCCACTGAAATGGTTTCCCACGGTTCTTCAGGAGTGGGTAGTGGCTGTAATAAACCTGCAGGTTTTCTGTGGTCTGTCTTGGCTTGACTACAGGTTGTACAACTGTAAACGGCTTGTTGGACATCTTTGTGGACTGAGGGCCACCAGAAATTCCTTAATACTCGGTTTAACGTTTTGACCACCCCGTTGTGACCTGCACTGGGTATGTGATGACACCAGTAAAGTACTTCCTGCTGTCTTGCCTTAGTGGGGACCAGTAACTGGTTATGACACATAGGGAGCCCTTGTACGACCTTCCATTGGTTGTGTTTCCTTAGCCAGGTTCTCCAATAAGGTCGTTGAATGGCGTCTTTTATCTTTTGGAGGAATGCCTTGGTTTGGAGAACTCCTATGACCTGAGCAGGGTTCATTATGGAGTGTACTTGTTTCCTGTTTTCGTTTTGTGCTGACTCCTGTCGGGAGAGGGAGTCTGCCTTTTTATTCTCTGTCCCTGGTCTATAGGTAACTATAAAACTATATTCTTCAAAGAATAACATCCATCTCAGTTGTCGTGGAGATAACAGACGCGCAGATCTCATAAACTGAAGATTACGGTGATCAGAACATACTGTAACCATGTGTTGTGCTACCAGCAGATAGTGCCTCCATACCTCAAATGCCCTCTTTATTGCCAATAACTATTTTTCGGCAAAGTTGCATTCTGCTTCATTTAGTTTGTGTGACATATACGCCACGGGGTGCATTTGTCCGGTGGTTTCATGTCTTTGAGACAGGATAGCCCCTAGGGCCACATCTGAGGCATCAGCTCCTACAATGAAGGGCAGTTTTGGGTCAGGGTGAGCCAAAATGGGGGAAGAGGAAAAGGCGTCCTTGAGGCGCTCAAAGGCTTGTTCGGCTTCAACTGACCACTGAAAGGCAGTGTTTTTCCTCAGGAGTTTGTTAATGGGAGATACTACCTTGGAGAATTGGTGTATAAAACGCCTATAGAAGTTGGCAAATCCAAGAAAACACTGTAACTCTCGCACTGAGGAAGGGGATTTCCACTCTTTCACTGCCTGGACCTTATGTTTAGCCATCTCTTGTCCGTTAGGCGTTATTATAACACCCAAAAATTCCACTTCCTGCACATGAAATACGCATTTACTGATTTTACAATACAAGCCATGGTTGCGTAATGCTTGGAATACAGATTTGACATGTTGACGATGGATGTCTTCGTCAGCAGAAAAGATTAAAATGTCATCTATATATACTACGGCATATATATCCAAACATTCTCGGAGGACATCAGTGATAAAGTGTTGAAATGCCGCAGGGGCATTACAAAGCCCAAAGGGCATCACATTATACTCGAAGAGGCCATACTTGGTTCGGAAGGCCGCCTTCCACTCATCGCCCTTCCTCATGCGGACTAAGTGGTAAGCCCCTTTTAGGTCTAGTCGAGTAAAAATCTTAGCCCCTCTTACTTGATCGAGAAGAACAGGAATCAAGGGCAGCGGGTATCGATTTTTTTATCGTGATAGTGTTGAGGGCACGAAAGTCAATAAGGGTTGGAAGTTCGCCGTTGGCCTTAGTTGTAAAGAATAAGGGCGATGCTGCAGGTGATTTGTAAGGTTGAATAAACCCGTTAGTTAAATACCTATCTAGGTATTGTTTGAGATGTTGTTCTTCTGGCTCAGTGAGGGCGTATATCCACCCGCATGGTATTTTCGCACCAGGAATTAGGTCGATTTGGCAGTCGTATGGTCTGTGAGGTGGTAACATTTCTGCCTGAGTTTCGCAAAAGACATCCAAAAATTCATGGTAACAAGGAGGAAGGGTGACGTCTTGTTCTGCGGCTGTAGCTATAGTATGTTTATCGGCTAAGGCGGTTACTGACATGGGTAACGGAATCCCACAATGCTCTTTACACCAAGAAGAGTCAAAGGTCAATGTTCTGGACACCCAATCCACTCTGGGGTTATGTTTGACTAACCAAGGCAACCCCAATATGATCCCATACTGGGGTGCCTGGATGATGTTGAAACTGATCTCTTCTTTATGTAGACCATCACATACTACTTCTACATTTTTTGTACAGAAGCAAATAGGACCAGATACTAAGACTCTGCCGTCCACTGTGCACACCTTTTCAGGTTTCCGTTTTCTTTCTAGCTTTATCTGTAACCATGAAAAGACCAGTAGCCCCAGAATCAACCATAGCTTTAGATTCCTTCCACCCTGTGTTGGTATATATGGAAAGCGAATAGTAGAAGTGTTTGTGAAGGACTGGTGATGAATCACTTATAGAAGGGATAGTGGATGTGCCCAAGAACTCCCCCTTTTCTATTCTTGAGCTTTTCAGTTTCCCGCCTTTGTCTCAGGTACGTCCGACACAGCTCTAGTAAGACCTGCTCTAAATTTAGGCTTAACCATACAGTCTTTAAGGAAATGTCCCTTACGTCCGCAATATAAGCATAGGCCATTCCTTCTTCTCTGTTCTCTCTCTTCAGAGGAGAGAGGGGCTTGTACTGTCCCTATCTGAAAGAAACACGTTAGTTAGATTCCTCACCTTAGAATATCCCCAGGCGTCAGGCTGGATCCGGCAAGATTTTTGTAGCAATACCCCTTGCGCGTCGCTAGGTGTCGTCTGCGGCTCCGCGTCCGTCGTTGGCGTCGTGCGCCGGAATGATGTCGTCGGAGTACTCAGACGCCACCCTCGCGCGCTGACGTCAGTTCTTCTTTTTTCCGCGCCAGTAAGCGCCGATCCGGGAAGAGCTTACCCCTAGACTAACTTTTTGACCTCTTTTGGTTACTCGACTCGACATCTGGTGCCGGTAGGATGCCTGGATTCAAGCATTGTGACGCCTGTCACCGACTTATGTCGGTAACGGATCACCATCGCCGGTGCCTGTACTGCCTGGGGGCCGACCATGATGCGGAGTCGTGCCCCGACTGTCAGGCCTTGACGTCGAAGGCTAGGCGGGAGCGGTCCCGTAAGCTACTCGAGCTTCGACACACGGCTCCGCGTCGCTCTCGGTCCCGGTCCAGGAGGAGGTCCAAGGACCGTTCGCGGAGCCGCAGCCATCGACATCGCTCGTCGGGATCTTCGGGTAAGTCCCGTCACTCCAAACATTCTAAGAAGTCCAAGCGGCGTCCTCGCTCTTCGGACTCCCCTCGCCGGTCGCGGGACCCGGCCGAGGGTCCGGGTGGCTCCACCCCCGCGGCTCCGTCGGAGCCGCAGGAGCCGCGCTCGTCCCCATACCCTCCGGTCCCTGGGACTGACGCGACTCCGGCGGAGGTCAGTGCCTTCCTCTCGGCCATGAGTAATCTGGCTCTGCCTGGATCTCTGCCGGGGCCGGTCGACCTCACGACGCCTCCTCCGCCGACACCGGTTCCGCCCCCGACGCCGTCCCCGCACGGCGTCGAGCCTCAGTTTAGCCCTATTCCGGACCCGGCACCGGTACGGCGCCGTCCGACGCCGTTACCGGCGCCGATGGTTGACCGCTTCATCCACCGTCCGGCTCCGATCATTCCTCCTGTCTACCAGGAATCGGATGATGAGGGCGACTGGGAGGGGTCTCAGGACCATCTGGCCGAACAGGCCCAATTGTCTCAGGACTGGGCAGAGGAATTGGGGGACGCCAGCGGTTTTGATACCTCTCCAGACGCTGGATTCATCTCTCCTCCGACTGTGGCCTCGGAGGAAGGTGCAGCCTTTTCTGTGGTGCTGCGCAAGGCGGCCGAAGCCCTGGGGCTCGAGTTGCCTGCTGTGGCTGTGAGGACTAACGTCCTCACCGAGGTCCTTCAACCGACAGCAAGCTCCACTGAGCCTCTGCTGCAGTTTAATGAGGCCCTCATTGACGTTCTCCAGGGCACTTGGTCCAAGACCTCCACAGTCCCTCCTGTGGACAGGAACGTTGCCCGGCGCCACCGCCCTGCTCCGGGCGACCCCACATTCCTCCCCTACAACCACCACACCCCCGAGAGCCTGGTTATCCAGGCCTCTACCTCCAATCCTCCTTCCCGTCTGCTCCTCCGGATGGGTAATCCAAGAGGTTGGAGCAGTTTGGCAAGAAACTGTTCTCGTCCTTGAGTTTGGGACTGCGGTCTTTAAATACCGCTTGCCTTTTGGACCGTTGCTCCCACTCGCTGTGGGATGCGGTGGAGGACGTGCTGCCCTTGTGCCCGGAGGAGGCCCGGGAGCGACTCACCCAAGCACTTGCTAACGGGCGAGATGCAGCGCGGCTCGCCATTAGATGTGGACTAGACACCACGGACTCGCTGGGTCGGGCAATTTCCACCACGGTGGCGCGTCGGCGTCACGCCTGGCTGAGGTCCACGTCGTTTTCAGGGGATGTCCAAAGCTCCCTCATGGACATGCCCTTCGATGGCACTCGCCTTTTTGGCGAGAAGGCGGACAGTGCGCTGGCCCGGTTCAAGGACTCCCGGGCCACGGCTAAGTCCTTGGGTCTTTCGGCCCCGCGGCCGCAAACTTCCGCCTTTCGCCCCTTTCGTGGCCAAGGAAGGGGCGCCTCCACACGTCCGCCCAGCCACCGGCCGCAGAACCAACCTGCATGCGGTCGCGGACGTGGTTTCCGCTGAGTCGGTTCTGGAGGACAACGTGCCGGTCAGTCCACATCCACCCCGGCAGCATCCGCCTCAAAGCCCTCCTAGTCCGAGCTTTCAGGCCCATTCAACGCCAGTGGGGGGCAGAGTTCGCCATCACCTGCTCCACTGGCGCTCCATCACTTCGGACAGGTGGGTGCTGCAAATCGTCCGAAGGGGCTACTCCCTCCCCTTCGAGACGACCCCTCCAGCCATGCCACCGCAGAAACACCGTATGTCGGTGGATCATTTGCATCTTCTCCGGGAGGAGGTTTCGGCCCTCTTGGCCAAAGAGGCCGTCGAGCGCGTTCCTGGTCCAGAAGTAGGTCGTGGTTGCTATTCCCACTATTTTCTGGTTCCCAAGAAGGGCAAAGGGGGCCTACGCCCGATCTTGGATCTCAGAAGCGTGAACGCCTTCCTCCGGAAGGAACGGTTCAAGATGCTCACTTTGGCTCAGGTTCTTGCTGCCCTAGACCCTGGAGACTGGATGGTGGCGTTGGACTTGCAGGACGCTTATTTCCACATCCCCGTCCTGCCGGCCCACCGGCGTTACCTGCGGTTCACGGTGGGTCAGGAGCACTTTCAGTTCACCGTGCTCCCCTTCGGCCTCACCAGTGCCCCTCGGGTGTTAACTAAAGTGATGGCGGTGGTCGCAGCTCATCTGCGCAGATCAGGGGTCCCAGTCTTCCCCTATCTCAACGACTGGCTGTTGAAGGCGGGCTCGCCCCAGCAAGTCGTCTCCCACCTCCAGACTACGGCAGACCTCCTGCATTCGCTGGGGTTCTCCATCAATGTGCCGAAGTCGCACCTGAGTCCCTCCCAAAAGCTCCTTTTCATAGGGTCGGTTCTCGATTCGGCGCAGTTCCGGGTCTATCCGCCGGAACAGCGGGTCCTGGACATTCGAGCCCTGATTCCCATCTTCCGGCCTCTGTCCTGGATTTCGGTCAGGTTGGTGCTGCGGCTTCTGGGGCTGATGGCCTCCTGCATCCTGGTAGTACCTCACGCCAGATGGCGGATGCGGGCTCTGCAGTGGGACCTGAAGTTTCAGTGGGCCCAGCATCAAGGCAACCTGTCCGACCACGTCTTGATCTCGGAGGGCACTGCGAAACAGCTGCAGTGGTGGCTCACGAATCGCGATTGGGTCAGCGGAAGATCCCTCTCCCTTCCCCAACCGGAGCACGTGGTAGTGACGGATGCGTCCCTCCTGGGATGGGGGGGCCATATGGGAGAGGCGGAGATCAGAGTACTCCGGTCTCCGGCGGAGACTCGTCTCCATATCAATCTTTTGGAGTGGAGGGCGATCCGACTTGCACTGAAAGCCTCCCTTCCCTCTGTCCGGGGAAGTGTCGTGCAGGTGTTCACAGACAACACCACCGCCATGTGGTATTGCAACAAACAGGGCGGGGTGGGGTCGTGAACCCTTTGTCAGGAGGCCCTGCGCCTCTGGACATGGATGGAACACCAGGGCATCACCCTAGTGGTTCAACATCTGGCGGGCTCTCTGAACGCCAGAGCAGACAAACTCAGCCGCCGGTGCATGATGGATCACGAATGGCGTCTGAACTCGGACGTGGCACAAGGTCTCTTTCTGCAGTGGGGAGAGCCTTGGTTAGATCTATTCGCCACCGAAGAGAACGCGCAATGTCAGCAGTTCTGCGCGTTGGAGTTTCCAAGGCGGCACTCGCTCGGAGACGCTTTTCGCCGCGAGTGGAGTTGCGGTCTGTTGTACGCCTTTCCCACTTCTGCCCAAAGTGCTGAAGAAGATCAGGCGCGACCGGGCCCAAGTCATCTTGGTGGCTCCGGATTGGGCACGAAGGTACTGGTATCCCGAGCTACTCAGTATGTCCATCGATCCCCCGATACGACTGCCTCTTCAGGAGGATCTTCTCTCGCAGCAGCAGGGGACGGTCCTCCACCCGAACCTGTCCAGCCTCCACCTATATGTGTGGAGATTGAGCGGTGGCAGTTGATGCCATTTGACTTGCCTCCTGAAGTCTGTGATGTCATTCTGGCAGCCAGGCGTCCCTCCACAAAGACGGTATACGCCTGCCGGTGGAACAAATTTGTGGCATGGTGCACAGCAAAGGCTGTGGATCCCCTTTCTGCCCCTCTTTCTGAGGTTCTCCTCTTTCTTCTTTCTTTGGCCCAGCAGGGCTCTGCTCTGGGCACCTTGAAAGGTTATCTTGCTGCTATCTCCGCCTTCCTTCGGCTTCCTGATCAGCCTTCTCTTTTCAAGTCCCCTGTTTCACGCTTTCTCAAGGGCATTACTCATATGTACCCTCCTGTTCCTTTCGTAATGCCTCAGAGGGACTTGAACCTTGTTCTCACTTTTCTGATGTGCGCTCCCTTTGAGCCCCTTCATAACTTACCATCCGTCTTTTGACTTTGAAAACTGCTTTCTTGGTTGCAATCACCTCCGCTAGGCGGGTGGGTGAGCTCCAGGCTTTGTCATCCAAGCCTCCCTTCCTTTCAGTTCATCCGGACAAAGTTGTCCTCCGGACACGTCCTTCTTTCCTGCCTAAAGTCGTGACTCCCTTTCACATCGGGCAATCTGTCACGCTGCCCACCTTCTTTCCGCCTCCGCATCCTTCAAAAGATGAAGAGAGGCTCCACCGTCTGGACCCAAAACGTGCGCTAACCTTTTATTTGGACCGCACAAGACAGTTCCCGGTGGACGACCAACTTTTTGTTGGATACGTAGGGGCTAAGAAGGGTAAAGCTGTACACAAGCGGACCATCTCTTGGTGGGTCGTGTTGTGTATTAAGACCTACTATTCTTTGGCGAAAAAGGTTCCTCCTGTTGGGCTACGGGCCCATTCTACTCGGGCCACACCGGCCACGACTGCACTGGGACGGGGAGTCCCCTTGCAAGACATCTGTCAGGCGGCGACGTGGGCTTCGCTGCACACGTTTGCGAGACATTACTGTGAGAAGTTGGCCTGATGTATGATGTCACTAGTTCTAGTGTACACCTTATATCAGTCCAAATACCCTTATGGTGATTGGTTGTAAAGTCAACCTTATAGACCAGCTATCCTAGTGGTAGCATGGACAAGAGCAGTCTTAGGCTAAACTCTGAATGGCATGTGAAGCCAGCTGTGATGAAGAGAAGGCTGATCAGGAGGCCAACTTCTCACACTACGCCAGTGTATCAGACTACAGCACCACACAATACTCCATTTTAAAAAAAGATTCTGGAGTGGAGAGCCCCTCCGAACCCTCCTAAGGACACGTGTGTTCACTCGCTGCCTACTGGGCCCATTCCCTGCATGCCTGTCGGCACAATTCTTTACCCATATCCAGCAATTTGATCTGAGCCCTAACGGTGAACATCTACCCCTCATATACACAATAATGAAGTAAATGTAATCCAAAGATGTAACTGAGGCAGCGCACGGTGCATCAGTCTTTAGGAGATTTTGTGGGATAACTACGAGCATTCTACCCAAACAGCCTTTTGATAATTAACAGTTCCCTAATTACAGCTATTTTGATGTTCAGTTTCCCATTAAAGTCTCTTTTTATTTAAAATACAGTGAAACGACTGATTTTTTTGCTGTGATTCACAAAAACATGTATCTGAAAGAAACACTGTGAGAAGTTGGCCTGATGTATGATGTCACTAGTTCTAGTGTACACCTTATATCAGTCCAAACAACCCTTATGGTGATTGGTTGTAAAGTCAACCTTATAGACCAGCTATCCTAGTGGTAGCATGGACAAGAGCAGTCTTAGGCTAAACTCTGAATGCCATGTGAAGCCAGCTGTGATACCATATATAATCCCTTGAATACCAAATGAAAGGACACCACAACAGATATATATATAAAATAAAGTGTATTTATTCTAGTCAAACCCTCAGCGCTCTTTATGAGATTAGAGGTAAGTACAACACAGTCTTATTTAAGCATACATTAAGTCACACAGGTAAGTAATACAGTTAGGCCCTAGGGGCCACGCAAACCATATACTAAAGAAGTGGTATAAGGACCACTGTCACGGAAATAGGATAGGCCTAGGCCTAGGGAATCGCTGGGGCTACACTACACTAGCAACAGTTAGGAAGTGGGAGGCCCACGGGATTCAGGTGCAGAGTGGAAACACTCACGCATAATGCGTAAAAGTCGATAGAATTACTAGCAGTTAGAAATTAACAGTTTAAGGACACTTCTGAAGCAGCTAGAGAGTCGAGACTCGGAAACTAGACCCTAGGATAGTCACTACCCTTGTGAGCACCGAAGTACCCAAGTTACCTAGCCCACAGGCTGCGGGTGCATAGGTGTGAACTTGCGTCGGGTTTCGTCGTGGACTTCTATGGATGCCTGAAGGAAAGATGCTGACAGGCAGTCAGTGAAGAGTGTCCGGTGGATCCCAAGGCCGGGATCAAGAAGAGAGGAGACCTGCAAGCAGAAGGGACAGAGTCAAGGTCACTAGCCAGTGACCACGTGGAACCAGGAAGGAACCAGGCGATGTCGTGAAGATTGCAGGTGAAGGTGAAGCTTGTCGCTGCAGCCACGGGTACCAGGAGACGTCGAGGACGACCAGGACCAGGAGGCGAGCTGTCCCACGAAGGCTCTTGCTGTCGGCGGCGTCGAAGTTGGACTAGGACTCACCAAGCCTTGGCAAGCGGAACCCACGAAGAACGGAGGACTTGCTTCTGGTGCAGACCAGGAAAGTCTGGGGTGCTTCTCTTTTGCAAGGAAGCGGGAGCCAGTCTGGAGGAGCCAAACCAGCAGTGAAGATTTCTGGATGCGTCGTCACAAAGGCCACTAGCCAACGGGCAAGCAACCGGACAGACGCGGCAAGCAGGAAAATGCAGAAGGGCCCCACGCAGGACTCGTGGAGTGTGGGGGGCTGATCTTCGGTGCAGATGGTGCTTGGGGTTGGGGCTTCTCAATCCCCGGTGCACAACTTCGAGGGTGCCTCAGAAGCTGCGCTGGAAGATACTAGCCACTTTTCCCAGGTAGCCGGTCCCACGTCTCTCGTCGCCTCCACGGATCTCAGCTTGGCTGTGGATGTGGATCAGGGTCGGAGAAGTCTGGAAGTCAAGGCTCTGGTCGGGCTCTGCAGTCGGTCCCTCGTAGAACTTCAGCAAAGCAAAGGGTAGTCTCTTGATGGTGCCTGTTTGCACAGGGTAGCCACTCCTTGGCCACAAGGGAGATTCTTCAGTCTTCTTCTTTCGTCGAATGTCGAAGGTCCAGAGTTTCTGTTCAAGTTGCAGGTTCAGGATAATCTAATCTCCTGGGGCCCAGCTACCACTCTTATACTAATCTGGGGGGCTGGGTTACCTGCTAGGTCACGCCTTATGGGTGGGACCTGGGAGGGGGGTGGTTACACCCCCTTCCCTTTGTCCAGTTTCGTGCCAGGACTGGGGCTGGAGTGCCCCAGCACCGGTTTGAACTGGACTATGCACGGGACACCTTGTGTGCCCCAGGCATGTCTCATTCTTTTCATCCCTCCCTGCCCCAATACACTAAGGCCTATCTGGGGTGGTGCTCGCACCTCCCAAGGCAGGAAACCTATTGTCCAAGCCTCCCTTGCCGGGATCACTCCCAGCAGCAGGAGGTCAGACTCGTGACTGTGGCAGCAGCATCCATTTTGTGATGCTGGGGCTCTGGTTAACTTTAACCGGGTAAGTAGGTTACAACATGTCTTCTCCCTCTAGAAGGGAGGGATAATATCCTCATCCCCAGAAATGGTATGGGGGTATTATTCCAAAGTGTTAGACACCTCACACGACATGTTTTGATAAAGCCAAACCATAGTTACCATAACCGTTTAAGATTATAAGGCACTTTAAGAGTATATGGTAGGCTATATCATAGAACAGCTATAAGCACATGGTTCCGAAAGCTGCAGACAGGCTCAGCTCATGCTAGAGCACCATCTCACATGTTACCAAGCACTCTGCCTCCAGGATTGTTAAGGCCTGCCATAGGAGTGGCTGATAGGTACACATGTGTCTATATGTAAGTTAGGTATAGGAATACTACACCTAAGCAAGGAGTGATTACACAACCTTGCCCCAGCTGAGTGATCAGCCAGTTGTGTCATAATGGAAGGGCAGGCCAGGGGTGGCATAATACATGCTGCAGCCCCTGGTAGGCCTAGGGTACACCTATGCCCTGGGTACCTAAGATACACTGTACAGGGGCCAATAAGGTGATCCTATCCAAATGGGTTATGCACCTAAAGTACATAGTATCAATTTAGAGAGAGAACAGCAGGGCTGTGGGTCTGGTTAGCAGGCCCACAGCCACATCGAAGTCGAAAACCAGTAAAGCAAAAGCAAAAAGTGGGGGTGAACATGGAAAGCAGACCCTACTCTCCTACAATTACTGCCTGGACAGCCAAGTCCGGAGGGATGGCCACTTTGGCCGTTCTGTTCTCCAGGACTTTCTGGTGTGATCTTGGTTCGCAGACCCACCACCGGGGTTGGTATTGCTGGGGTATTTATACTAAGGTGAGGAATCTAACTAACGTGTTTCTTTCAGATGAACAAGTTACTTACCTTCGGTAACGATGTATCTGTAAGAAACATTAGTTAGTTAGATTACTCACCGACCCACCCAGCCTCCCCGTTGTGCGAACCGACATCCAGGGTTAAGGTTCTCCCTTTCAGGGCCCTAGATTTTTTGGCACCAGTGTCGGTCTCTTGCATGGCTCAGCGACCCTGGCGCGGAAAGCTATGTACAAGAACTGACGTCAGCGCGCGAGGGCGGCGTCTAAGTACTCCGACGTCATTCCGGCGCACGACGCCAACGACGGACGCGGAGACGCAGACGGCGCCTAGCGACGCGCAATGGGTATTGCTACAAAAATCTTTCCGGATCCAGCCTGACGCCTGGGGATATTCTAAGGTGAGGAATCTAACTAACTAATGTTTCTTACAGATACATCGTTACCGAAGGTAAGTAACATGTTCATCTCCATGGGTTCAGGGTGGTTGAAGTTGTTACCCCCGGGTACTCGCACTTTTTCAGTTTCTGCATATGGTCTTTCTACTCTACGCTTATCCCCTCGCCGCTCAATTAAACGGTGATCTAGTCGCAATGTAAGATTAATTAAATCCGTACAAGTAGAAGGCTGGGGGTCAATTTGGGCCAGGACGTCCTTTAAGTCGTCCTCTAGTCCTTGATAAAAGAGTGCCGCTCTTTTCTGTTCAGGCCACTGTGTTTCCGCGATTAACCGCTGGAAGGAGTTGATGTACACTACTAAGTCTTGTGAACCTTGTTTTAGTTCTAACAACTCCCTGTCAGCTGATAGGGTAGTGGCTCTTCGGTCAAATACTTTTTCGAATTCAGCTCGAAACTCGTCCCAATCATATAGTAGCGGGTCGTCCATTTTTACCAACGGAACGGCCCATAGGGCTGCGTCACCGGCCAGGTATGATATCATGAATGCATCCCTCACTTGATTAGTAGGGAAGGCCTTGGGTCGGCAGGAGAAGTGTAATAACACTTGTGTTAAAAAGACTTGCACCTTGTCTACATCCCCATAATAACGCTCGGGTGGGGCTAAGGGAATGAGCGTTGGAATTTCCACTGATATGGGAGGAACTACCTGCATCCCTCCTCTATTGGACCATAACCCACCCACAGTAGGCTGAGCAGCGGGGACGTCAAAAGGGTTTCGTGAAAACCTATTAAATTGCTCTTGTAAGGCAGCTGTCTCGGCTCGAGAGGCTACTACTTCTTGTTGTAAGACGGCTAAGGTTGCCAACACGTTTTCTAAGGTGGCCATCTTTATCCCCGAATCGACCAGGAGGAGAGATAATACTTGGGCAGATTATTTTGTCACCTCTCGGTTTCTCCTGTCGAATCCTCGGGATCGATTCGTGGCTCAAGTGGGTCCACCCCTTGATAGCCTCAATTCTGTTTGCTATGATAGCACAGAAGGTTAAGGTGATCAAGTGAGGGAAGGAAAGGAAGGGGACAGCAGGGAGGGAGATCTGAAACAAAAAAACAACACCTTTGAGTAGGGACAGAGTTGAATAACACATATAGTGCGAAAACTAGTGTGCCTATTACCTGTAAAGAAAACAACACAGTCTTGCGCAAGAGCACTTTTAGGAATGTCCTATTCCTCTTTATCCAATGATGAAGAGGTAGCTGAAAGTACAGATCTAAGCAATGAGTTCCTGCCCTATGTGGGGCTCATCTCTCTACATCCGTGCAATTTATCAGTTGAACACACACTCTCACGCAATACCCACCAAATGATAAAGAAAACAGGCATCACAGGGGATGAATCCTAGAAAGACCTCATAGCCCCCTGTTAGGAAACAGTAATAAACAATTTAAACTTTGATGATTGCTGTTGCGAGTGCGCGATATTTTGGTTGCACTCTTGCCTTGTGATAATTGATAATACGTCTTATCTGGTCACACAATTGTTATAACGAGTAATTGCCTCCTCATTGTAAATATAAGGCTGGTAATCATGCATTCCAAAACATAAATGGCAGTCCGCAGAATTTGTACTTGTCACAAGCAACCAACTTCTCCATGGAACTTAGCCCCCATCCAACTAGGTCAAGGCGAGTAGAGCCCAATCAACAAGAATTTCCATTAATTGATTGGCCCATCCAACTAGGTCAAGGTGAGTAGAGCCCAAGTCTTTTACTAGGATAATATCCCTTTTATCCGCCACAGGTACCCTCCGCCACCTTACTGCACCAGACGCAGTTCCTCCGAAGCGTGATGTTCCTTCACGCAGCAAAATAATCTGCTTCGTTGACGTTCTCGCGCACGCTCCTCCCGTTGCGTAGCGGAAGAGTGTTGGAGCCGCCTCCCTTCTGGATGCCGCACCACAGGTCCCGAAGCCTCTCCCCGCAGTTCAGGTAAGCGCGGAGGGTAGCCCAAGCCACGCAATTGGCAGCGTTGCTCGCGGCACCCCCCGCGGCACCGATGGGTCCCGTGACAGCTAGTGTTTCTGTAGTCGGGGCAGCCAAGGGTTATCAAGAATCGGTATGTGCGGGGAGTAGAGAAGGTCGACGTACAGATATCGTAACTTAACCCAGCACCAGTATGAATTTAGAATTGTTTGTATCTCTGCTGGTGCCCTAGGTAGGCCGCAGGGTATGATAGTGGAGAGCGGGCATGGGTGGGTCTGTGACCATTCTGACTTCTGGTATTGAGCCCTGGTCGGGATGCTACCAATAGTATGTAAAATATGCCTACGCAACTAAATAGTACAAATATATATCTGGGACACCAAATCCTCCGTGCTGGTAAGGCCTTGTCAGTGTTTTGCAAACTGATTCGCGACTGCCCACCAGCCCAGACTAGTCAAATGAGCATACTGCAGTGTGTCAAAAAAAGTTTGTAGTAAGAGCTATGGGAATGTGAAATGGGTATAAAAAATGAGGCAGTACTACCATTTTAATGATGGCAATTCTGCCAGAAATCAACAGAGGGAGTTTAATCCAACGATCAATTTGTGTTGATAGTCTATCAATTAGAGGTCTGTAAATATGACGGATAACCTCCGCAGCGCTTAAATGTAAAAAAATGCCTAGGTGCCAGGTGGTGGGTTTGTGCACCAGTGCAGATGGAAGATTAAAGGGAAGGGGGCCATGGCGTCTGTCAATGGAAATATTTCCCATTTGGTCCAGTTTATGACGAGTCCGGAGAACACCCCGAAGAACAGAATTTCACGAAGAAGAGTAGGGAGATTAGTTTCGGGGTCCCTAGCCAACAGCATCACATCATCTGCATATAGTGAAGCCAACAGAGCTCTGCGGTGAAATCTTAGTCCGCGCTGTAAATGGCGCTCCCGAAGATGACGCACAAGGGGGTCCCTGGCGCTAATGAACAGTAGAGGGGACAGAGGGCACACCTGTCTAGTACCCCGTGAAAGTGTAAATTGATCAGTCAGGTCGCTATTCGCACAGAGCTGGCTAATGGGTTTGTGTACAGGAGGCGAATAAGATCAGAAAAACTTGTTGGAACTCCCAATTTCCGTAATCTGGCATATAAAAAAGACCATTCCAGCGAATAAAACACTTTTTCAGTGTCCAACAATATCGCTGCAGTGGAAAGATCAGGAGTAATTCGATTAAGGATTGCAAACATTGTGCGAAGGTTAACTGATGTAGATCGATTCGGGACAAACCCAGTCTGGAACGGGGAAATAATTTTGTCTACAAGTTGGGAAAGGCGAGTGGCGAGGATCTTAACCAAAATTTTATAGTCTTGATTCAACAAGGACAAGAGTGTAGAAGGCACACTGGTAAGTAGACTTGCCCGGTTTAAGTAAATGGGTAATTACTGCTTCGCACATCGTCGGGGGAGAGATCCGCCCTCTAAAGATTCCGTGTATACTTCCAATAAATGGGTAACCTTTAAGGGCTTATAAGTTTTGTAAAATATGGCGGATAATCCGTCAGTGGATGGTGCGTACCCTGGGCAATTGCCCACTTTACCCATGTCTTCAACTTTCTCTGGTGGAGTTGAGAGCTACGTGTAGGAGAGTAGGGTCTGCTTTCTATGTTCACCCCCACTTTTTGCTTTTGCTTCACTGGTTTTCGACTTAGATGTGGCTGTGGGCCTGCTAATCAGACCCAAACACGTCATGTAAGGTGTCTAACACTTTGGAATACTACCCCCATACCATTTCTGGCGGTGAGGATAGTATTCCTCCCTTCTAGAGGGAGAAGACATGTTGAAGACCTACTACCCGGTTAAAGTTAACCAAAACCCCAGCGTCACAAAATGGACGCTGCTGCCACAGACACGAGTCTGACCTTCTGCTGCTGGGAGACCTTCCAGCGAGGGAGGCTTGGACAATAGGTTTCCTGCCTTGGGAGGTGCTAGCACCACCCTAGACAGGCCTTAGTGTATTGGGGCAGGGAGGGATGAATGAAACGAGACACTGCCTGGGGCACACAAGGTGTCCCATGCATAGTCCAGTTCAAACCGGTGCTGGGGCACTCCAGCTCCAGTCCTGGCGTGAAACTGGAAAAAGGGTCCCACCCATAGGAGGGACCTAGCAGGTAACCAGCCCCCCAGATTAGTATAAGAGTGGGAGCTGAGTCCCTAGGACTTTAGATTATCCTGAACCTGCATCTTGAACAGAAACACTGGACCTTCGACATTCTACTACGGAAGAAGACTGAAGACTCTCTCTTGTGGCCAAGGAGTGACCACCCTGGGCAACCAGGCACCATCCAGCGACCGCTGCTTGCTTTGCGACTGATCCTACGAGGGACGACTGCAGAGACTGACCAGCGCCGTGACTTCCAGACACCTCTGAACCAGATCCACATCTACAGCAAAGCTGAGACCCGTGGAGGCAACGAGGGACGTGGGACCGGCGACTTGGGAAAAGTGGCTAGTAACTGACTAGCGCGACTTTTGAGGCTTCCTCGAGGCTGTGCTTGGGGAATTGAGAAGCCCCAATCCCGAGCACCATCTGCAAAGAAGATCAGCTCCCCACACTTCACGTGTTCTGCGTGGGGCCCTTCTGCACCTGAGTTGCTCTACGTGTTTTCCGGTTGCTGGCCCGTTGGCTAGCGACCTCTGTGACGACGAACCTTCAATTATGCCTTGCTGGTCCGGCTCCTCCAGACTGGCACCCGCTCCCCTGTGAAAGGGAAGCACCCCAGACCTTCCTGGTCTGCGACAGAAGCAAGTCCTCCATCCTGCGTGGGTTGCGCTTGCCAAGGCTTGTTGGGTCCTAACTCTACATCGACGCCGCC
This sequence comes from Triturus cristatus, assembly GCF_964204655.1. Lineage (NCBI taxonomy): Eukaryota > Metazoa > Chordata > Amphibia > Caudata > Salamandridae > Triturus > Triturus cristatus. The sequence goes on from NC_140580.1 coordinate 448,773,648, forward strand.
GACAGCAAGAGCCTTCGTGGGACAGCTCGCCTCCTGGTTCTGGTCGTCCTCGACGCCTCTTGATACCCATGGCTGCTGCGACAAGCTTCACCTCTTCACCTGCATCTTCACGACATCGCCTGGTTCCTTCCTGGTTCCTTCCTGGCTCCTGGCTGGTGACCTAGACTCTGTCCCTTCTGCTTGCAAGTATCCTCCTTCTTGATTCCATCCTTGGAATCCACCGGACACTCTTCACTGACTGCCTGTCAGCAACTTTCTTCAGGCATCCATAGGAGTCGACGACGAAACCCGACGCAAGTTCACACCTATGCACCCGGAGCCCGTGGACTAGGTAACTTGAGTACTCCGGTGCTCACAAGGGTATTGACTATCCTAGTGTCTAGTTTCCAAGTCTCTAACTCCTAGTTCCTTCCGAAGTGTCCTAAAACTCTTAAGTTCGAGGCATGTGGGCTGCTGAATTCATATCTGTGCATAGATCGCCGCCTAGTGTTGGGTCCGGATGTTTGCACGTTGTTGTCCTGGAAGAGTCTTCGAAGTATCCTTGGTGTGAGGATCGGTGTGCTGGGGGGGGGTGGATCGCCTAGTATATCAAGACAGGGACCCACAGATGAGATAATGAATCGGGTTTTTATTAGCTCAATAAGCGTCCTTCGGTTAAGCTTCTGTATGCGGTCTGTTGCTCCAGGGGCCACTGTCCGGTTTGGGTTCCTCTGCAGGGATCGTCTCTCCTTCCGGTTCTGCCGTAGGGACTGTCTCCGCCTCCTCCGTCCGTGACCCAGGGAAGAGATACAGAGGGACACAAAGGTGAGTAGGGTTGTAGGGACCAATGGCGCTTTGAGGGGGAAAAGGGTTGTGAGGGATCACCGGGGACTACCACCAACTCGTGCGACTCGTGCAACTCAGGTGAGGTAAGGAGGTGAACGTAGGCAGAGAAGGCTGGAAGGGTTGAGCGTGGTTAACCCACAGAAAAGGAATCCTCAACACTCCCCGTACTCCCGTGACCTCCCTCGTCTCATTCACTTCGACCCTCCCCGTAACTGTGACAGACTCAAGATACGATCACGTACCTTTCCCAGCCACGCTCCTCCAGGAACGTGGCGGGGCGAGTAGCGTATCCGTTGGCCTCCTGGCTCCGTCGGCGCCGTCTCTCGGATTCCGCACTCTCTTTTAGTCGTCTCTCCTTCTCCACTGCTCACTCGATCCTGCTCCGTCTCCTTCTCTCGGCTCTTCACTCGTCCTCCGGCTTTCGCGCACTTCTCCTCTTCCGGGTTCGGTTTAGCAGGTCCCGAGCTCTCTGATTGGATGACGTGGTCTGTCGTGTAGACAGTCGGCTCCTCCCCACGGGGTTCTCTGGTGGAATTAAAGGGCCCGTACCAGTCCTGTGGCCAAGGCGTAAAGGAACAATCAGCCATCCGTTCAGGTTGGGTGTCAGAAGTCGTGCCCCCACTGGTGCCCCCGTGACAATTCCCTCCCCCTGGTGTGACCCGATCGGGGGAACAAGGGAACCGAGAAAGAAAGTCAGCATTACCCTGATTCACCCCTTTCCGATGTTGGACGTCTATCTGATAGGGTTGGAGGGCAAGGAACCAGCGGAGGATCCTGTCATTGTGACCGCGATTCCGTTGCAACCAGGTGAGGGGAGCATGGTCCGTGTATAGGACAAAGGGTCTGCCTTCTAAGTAGTACCGGAGTTTCTCAACCCCCCACTTGACCGCAAGGCACTCTTTTTCTACAGTGGAATAAGCCTGCTCCCTAGGAAACAATTTCCTACTGAGAAAAAGAATGGGGCGTTCGTGACCGTCGGGATCTTTCTGAGAGAGAACCGCCCCGATCCCAACACCAGAGGCGTCAGTTTGCAGGATAAAGGGTTTGTCGAAATCCGGGGTCACTAATATAGGGGAGGTGGTAATAGCATCTTTTAGTGCTTGGAATGCAGACGCTTCTTGAACTGAAGGGGCGTGCAACCTGGGTGAGGTGTGGGTTTTGCGCAATAAGTCTGTGAGGGGGCCCGCTATGGTAGCAAACTGGGCTATGAACCGTCTGTAATACCCCACCAACCCTAAGAAGGCCCTCAAGTCCCTTTTGGTCTTTGGATAGGGAACGGACTGGATTGCGGCTACTTTTTCAGTTTGGGGTGCTATATGACCCTCCCCCAAGAGATACCCTAAGTACTTCACTTTATGAAAGGCTACTCGGGTTTTCTTGGCGTTGATATGTAACCCGGATTGACGAAGACTGTTCAGTACGTTCCCTAAGTGCTCTAGGTGCTCCTCCCAGGTCTTGCTAAAAACTACGATGTCATCTAAATAAGCCCCTGAATAGGATAAGTGTGGCGCCAGAAGCACATCCATGGCCCGCTGAAAGGTCGCTGGGGCCCCATGCAACCCAAAGGGAAGAACAGTAAAATGATAGTGGCCGGAAGGGGTGGAGAACGCGGTTTTTTCCTGATCCGCGGGGGCCAAAGGGATCTGCCAGTAACCCTTGGTGAGGTCGATAGTGGTGATATATCGGGCCTCACCAAGGCGTTCTATGAGTTCATCCACCCGGGGAAGAGGATAGGCATCCTGCTTGGACACCTTGTTCACCGCGCGGAAGTCAATACAAAACCGGATGCTGCCATCCGGCTTGGGTACCAGTACCACGGGGGAACACCAGTTACTATGGGAAGGTACTATAACCCCTGATCCCAACATCCTGGATACTTCCTCCTTAAAGGCGGCTCGTCGAGCCTCAGGGATCCGGTAAGGCTTTTGTTTCACCACCACCCCCGGAGGAGTAGGGATACAATGTTCGGCTAGTCGGGTCCTGCCTGGTTGATCAGAGAATACGTCTGAAAAGTCCATCAGCAGAGACCGTATTTCTCGTGATTGGGCGCATGTGAGATCCGGACTGACAGGTGTCTCTAGAGTGGTATGAGATGGAGGGGTGACTACAGAGACCGTATGAACTCCTGAAGGAGGGGGTCCCAACCATTTTTTTAGTAAGTTGATGTGGAACATCTGGGTCCTCTTTCCCCTCAGCTGTAGAATATAGGTAGTTTTCCCTATCTTTCTTAGGATTTTAAACGGACCTTGCCACTCCTTTTTTAATTTGTGGGTGGAGGATGGTAAAAGTATCAGGGCCCAATCCCCTATATCTAACTCCCGCCACTTCGTACCTCGATCATAGAAGGTTTTTTGTTTGACCTGTGCCGCCGACAATTCTGTATGGGCCAATGCTCGCAACTTATGGAGGCGGTTTTGTAACTGTTGTGTATAATCTAGCAGGGACTCGGCCTCTTGTAGCCCCTCTCGTTCCCAACTGTCCTTGGTAATCTCGAGTAAGGTTCGTGGTTTACGCCCGAACAATAGCTCAAAAGATGAGGTCCCTAAGCTGGATTGTTTCTGGCTGCGAAGCACGAATAGGGCCAATGGGAGTAATTGGTCCCAGTGCCGACCATCCCCAGACAGAAGCTTCTTCAAGGTAAGTTTAAGACTCCCGTTGTACCGTTCGACTAGTCCGTCTGTCTGGGGGTGATAAACAGAGGTGGTGATATGTTTAATGTGCAACTGGTCACAGACCTGCCTCATTAACCGGGACACAAAAGGAGTACCTTGATCTGTAATGATCTCTCGTGGGAAGCCCATACGGGAGAAGACTTCCACGAGTCTCTGTGCGATGGCAGTAGTCGTTGCGGCCCGCAGTGGGAACGCCTCCGGGTACCTAGTAGCATAGTCTATCAACACCAGGGCATACTGGTGACCCTTCGCGGACTTGGGGAGAGGTCCTATGAGGTCCATGCCTAGACGGTCGAAGGGTGTCCCAATGATGGGTAAAGGATTTAACGGAACTGGAGGGGGAACATAGGGGTTTCGCCTCTGGCAGATTTGGCACTCTTGGCAATATTTTTGGATCTGAGCATAGACCCCCGGCCAAAAGAAATGTTGTAGGATGGCCTGCCCCGTTTTTTCTGCTCCGGAATGCCCTGCTAAAAGATGAGCGTGTGCAAAAAAGAGGATTTGGTCCCTGAATCCAGCCGGAACCAACAGTTGAGGAACAGCGTCAGGTTTGGCTAGACGGTATAACAGCCCGTTTTTTTCTGTGAAGGTGGGATAGACAGGACTTCCACTATTCGTTAGATCTCGCGCTTTCTGCCAAGCGTGGGTGAGACTGGCATCGTTTAACTGGGCCAGTCGAAAGTGATTATCTCTCGCCCAAGGCTCAGGGGTGAGACACACATTATATTTCCTGGGATTGATCGCAGCTTGCAAGAGGGGTGTAAACGACGGGGAGTCGATCCCTATTATAAGTAATTCAGGGAGTTCATCCACCACCCCCACCACTACATCCGACTGTACATGGTTGTTGATCTCTAGGGTGATCCTAGCCAATGGGTACTCCCTCACATCCCCATGTATACAGCGTATGTGTACTGTCTTACCAGGTATGAGCCAAGAAGGGGTTACTAATTCCCGTTTTATGACAGAGTGTCTGCACCCCGAGTCAAGAAGAGCCCTTACCCTCCTGCCATTAAGAGTCACACTTACATAAAATATGGGGCCTGACTCCTGGGCGAATAGAACAGAGCGGGGTGCATAGCTGACGTCCATGGGTTCGTCGTCTTTCTCCCTTTTCTTACGACAGAACCGTGCTATATGGCCCCACTCTCCACAGTCATAACATTGGGGGGAGGTGTAAGGGGGATTCTCGGGACGGGGAAGTCGGGGTCGGTTTCCCTCTGGAGGGGGTCGTGGTGTTTTCCTCTCAAGTCTCGCTGGTATTGGGGGACGGCTGGGTTTCTCGGATTCTTTAAGGGGTGGTCGACCCTGGGCCCTAGAATAAGCCGTCGCCATTTCTATGGCCTGTTCTAGGGTCAGACCGGCGTGTTGTTTTAACCACCGTTGAGTGGCATAAGGGAGCGCCTCCAAGAATTGTTCCAAATAGATTTTGTTCATGACCTCGTTCATGTTCCCTTCATGCGGTTTGAGCCAGAGGTCAGCAGCTCCCTTTAATTTAAAGAACAAGGTCTTTGGCAGATCACCCGTGGCTCCCCTCTCTTGTCTGAACTTCAGGCGATGTGTCTCGTCGTCCACGCCTAACCGATCTAGCACATATTGTTTCACGTCAGCATAGGCGGTTGTCCCATCTGGGTTGACTGTCTGATAAGCTGCTTGAGCTTCTCCAGTGAGGAGGGGCGCGAGGTAAAAGGGCCAGCGTTCAGCCGGCCAGGCGCTGGCCCTCGCGGCACGTTCAAAATTCAGGAAGAACGCCAAAGGATCGTCTCCAGGCACGTATTTCTGAAGAGGCACCACGGTTCCAGGGGGGTTACTCGCTCTTCCCTGTCCCAGTGTAATCAGGAGTTGTGCATGTCCCTCTGCTAGTTTTATCAGGCTGTTTGCTTGGTTTTGTATCGCAGAGGTAAAGACGGCACGATCCGCTTCCGCCTGACTGGACGACTTCTCTACCGCCCATTCGAGCTTGGCCTGTCCTTCCTTCATCTGATGCACGATGGCCTCCATCCTGTTTCGGATGCTGATTCTCCACGACTCCTATCTGGCTCGCCACTTGTGAGGATCGGTGTGCTGGGGGGGGGTGGATCGCCTAGTATATCAAGACAGGGACCCACAGATGAGATAATGAATCGGGTTTTTATTAGCTCAATAAGCGTCCTTCGGTTAAGCTTCTGTATGCGGTCTGTTGCTCCAGGGGCCACTGTCCGGTTTGGGTTCCTCTGCAGGGATCGTCTCTCCTTCCGGTTCTGCCGTAGGGACTGTCTCCGCCTCCTCCGTCCGTGACCCAGGGAAGAGATACAGAGGGACACAAAGGTGAGTAGGGTTGTAGGGACCAATGGCGCTTTGAGGGGGAAAAGGGTTGTGAGGGATCACCGGGGACTACCACCAACTCGTGCGACTCGTGCAACTCAGGTGAGGTAAGGAGGTGAACGTAGGCAGAGAAGGCTGGAAGGGTTGAGCGTGGTTAACCCACAGAAAAGGAATCCTCAACACTCCCCGTACTCCCGTGACCTCCCTCGTCTCATTCACTTCGACCCTCCCCGTAACTGTGACAGACTCAAGATACGATCACGTACCTTTCCCAGCCACGCTCCTCCAGGAACGTGGCGGGGCGAGTAGCGTATCCGTTGGCCTCCTGGCTCCGTCGGCGCCGTCTCTCGGATTCCGCACTCTCTTTTAGTCGTCTCTCCTTCTCCACTGCTCACTCGATCCTGCTCCGTCTCCTTCTCTCGGCTCTTCACTCGTCCTCCGGCTTTCGCGCACTTCTCCTCTTCCGGGTTCGGTTTAGCAGGTCCCGAGCTCTCTGATTGGATGACGTGGTCTGTCGTGTAGACAGTCGGCTCCTCCCCACGGGGTTCTCTGGTGGAATTAAAGGGCCCGTACCAGTCCTGTGGCCAAGGCGTAAAGGAACAATCAGCCATCCGTTCAGGTTGGGTGTCAGAAGTCGTGCCCCCACTGGTGCCCCCGTGACACTTGGATAGGTGACTCCTCCCCTGGACTACAGTGCGCATGGGCATCCTCTCCATCCTCAGATTGTTTTTTTCCGCCATTGGGTTCGGATGTGCTATCTTAGCTCAAGTTAGGAAAATATTTGGTCGAGGCCAAAAGGCCTTTAGTTCGCGTCGGTACTGTTTATCGATCGGGTTTCGATAGCTTTTTGTTAGTTTACTAACTTTCAGCACCGACTTCTTTCGCATTTACCTGTCCATCGACTACTTCGACGATGGAATCCAGGACGCCATTCAAAAGGTGTCCGGTATGCAATGCGAAGTACCCACACATCGACGTCCATCCGGTGTGCAACAAATGCCTTTCGCCGGACCACGACGAATCGACATGCATGGCCTGTGCCCGGTTCCGTTCCAAGAAGACTCTAAGGAACCGAAGAGCGGCGAGACTCGAGGCGCGGCACGCGGCACCGGCCCCAACAGACATCTTCGACGAGGCCGACGTCGAAGAATTAGAAGTCATACCCTCCAGTCCCGTTTCCGAACACGACCCCGGATCGGACGAGGGCGACGAGTCACTCTTCCACAGAGGTGAAGACGACACCGAGGTAGGAGACGACGAGGAGGCCTTAGGGGCCGAAGAGAGTAGCTCCAATGATGAACAAGGCCTACCTGTTCAAACCGAAGAAACACCAGCGCCACAGCCTTTGGCTCCGGTCGAGGGATCGCCTTCGGGCCTTACCCGAGACCCATCCCGTAGTTCTTCGGCCCCGCCCTCTGGCCCGGCCTCGGACGTTCAGCGGCAGCCATTGCTGCATAAGCCAGCTGGTTTCCCTACCACAAAACCGAAACCGAAAGCTGCTCCGGTTCATACGAAACCGAAACTGAAAGTGGCGCTGGTCGGATCGAGGCCTTCCACGTCAGCGCAACGCGTCGGCACCGACCACACCAAGAGGGACTTCGGTGCCGAACTGGAATCGGGCGACATCGGAGTCGACAAACGGAAAAAGGCCATCGGCACCGAGAAACCTACTCGGCTGCCGACGCCAACGACACCGAGGGCAATACCGCCTGCTTCGCCTCGCGTCGCTCCCTCGACGACGCCGATGCCTCACGTATCGAGGACGTTGACGGTGATCTCCACACCTCGACTCGAGGACCCGCCGGCACCGAAAAAATCCACGCCCGGCTCTACAAACCTGCCCGGTGCCAAAGCCTCAAAGACGCCCCAAGTGCGGCCTGCTGCGACGCAAAGCAACAAAACCACGGCGGCCCTCAAAGACCCGTCGGGTTCCGGCCCGATCGGAGCTCCAGCAACTTCTACGGGGCCAGCCAACATTACCTTTGGCTTGCCTCCGTCAACAATCCCGAAGATGTTCCAACTCAGGACACGGGTTACCCAGCCTCCGGTTCCACCGGACGAGACGTCTCCGTCACGTGTCATCGACGCCGACACTGGCAGGCTGATTCTCCACGACCGAAGGATAACTTCGGAACCGCCATTGGACCCTTTCAGGATCCCACTAAAAAGGAAGCTGCCTGTGGAATCGGAACCTCTCCTTTATGAACCGTTCCATTCCTCCTACCAGGATCCACACCGGTTCTCCCCCACACGCTCCGACACGGATGCATTGGAGGACTACATGGATGACCAAGCACCCTACCATGTAGACACAGACCCTGATGACCAGCAGGACCCTGATCAAACTTGGGGCGACCCTGCAGACCCCAGTGCACCTCTCGATACACAGGACCCACAACTCTATGGGGCAAAAACATCTCCCACGGAGGATACTGCGGCGTTCAACGCTCTTATTGAACGTGCTGCAAATAACCATGGGGTACAGCTTCACTCAGATACCATCGAGGATGACTTTCTAATGGACACTTTTGCATCCTCAGAAAGACATGTAAAAACTCTGCCAATGCTGAAGGGGGTCCTCAAACCAGCTAAGGACATTTTCAAGGAACCCACCAGGGCACGAGTGATAAACCCCAGGATTGATAAAAAATACAGATCAGCACCTGGGGATCCTACTTACATCAAAGGACAATTACCACTCGACTCCATCGTCGTAGCGAATGCTCGCAAGAGGGCACACTCGCAAACGACAGGTGACGCTCCTCCCCCGGACAAAGAGTCCAAGGTGCTAGAGACCTCCGGCAAGCGAGTTGCCGCCCAGGCTGCCAACATATGGCGCATAGCCAACACTCAAGCGCTCCTCGCTCGCTACGATAGAGCGCACCATGACACATTGGAGCAACTACTCCAACATCTCCCTGACCAGTTCAAAGAAGGTGCAGAACTTCTTATCAGAGAGGGACAGCTACTCACAAATGCTTCCATCAAATGTGCACTAGACGCTGCAGACACGGCTGCCAGGGCCATAAACACAAGCGTCATGCTGCGACGACATGCCTGGCTACGAATCTCGGGATTCAAGCCTGAGGTACAAAACAACATACTGAACCAGCCCGTCAACCCCGACTATTTATTCGGCCCAGAGGTTGACACCACCCTCGAAAAGATAAAAAAGGACACGGACACTGCAAAGTCCATGGGCGCCCTCCAAACTCAGTCCTTTCGGAGCGGCTCCTTTCGTCGCCCCGGAAACAAGGGGGCAGGTAGAGGACAGGGGTCACAACAAACGTATAACAAAGGCAATACACAGACCACCTACGATAAAAACACCCGAGGTGGATATCGTGGCTCCAGTACAAAGGGCAGAGGACGTGGCTACGGCAACACTAGGTCCTCCCCCAAGAACAAGCAGTGACGCCCTCTCCCTTCCTCCCGACCACATAACACCTGTCGGGGGAAGACTACAAAGGTTCCTGTCCACGTGGAACTCCATCACCACGGACAGGTGGGTCAAAGATATTGTAAAATACGGTTACTGTCTGGAGTTAACCTCCACTCCACCCACAATACCACCAAGAAACCGTCCTATGTCCTTAGAGCACTTAACGCTCTTACAGCAAGAGGTGCAAAGTATGCTTCTAAAAGGCGCTATAGAGGTCGTCCCCATCCACGAGCAGGGTACGGGGGTTTACTCCCTCTACTTTTTAATTCCAAAGAAGGACGGGTCGCTCAGGCCTATATTAGACCTGAGACCCCTGAACAAGTACATTCTTTCAGAGCACTTTCACATGCTCACCCTACAGCAAGTCCTCCCGCTTCTCAAGCAGGGAGACTTCCTAGCCTCACTGGACCTCAAGGATGCGTACTTTCACATACCCATCCACCCCTCACACAAAAAATACCTCAGGTTCACTGTTCAGGGGCAGCACTATCAGTTCAAAGTCCTTCCCTTCGGCGTGACAACAGCGCCCAGGGTTTTCACGAAGTGCCTAGCTACGGTGGCAGCACATTTACGGAGGCAGCATATACACGTCTACCCCTACCTAGACGACTGGCTCGTTCAAGCGAAGTCAGCCCAGCAATGTGCAAGCCACATGTCCCGCACCATTCATCTTCTTCACAGCCTGGGATTCTCACTAAATTACCCAAAGTCCCATCTCCAGCCCGCACACGTACAACAGTACCTAGGTGCGACTATAGACACTCTGGCGGCCACAGCTCAGCCAAATTTAGTGAGGATCAACAGCATACAACTGCTGATCTCCAAGTTCAAACCCAATCACTCGCTTCCAGCGCGAGTGTTTATGCAGTTGATAGGCATGATGGCCTCCTGCATCTTCATAGTCCCGCACGCGAGGTTACATATGCGCCCACTTCAGGAGTGCCTAGCACGTCAGTGGAATCAGGCTCAAGGACAGTTGAAAGACCTAGTGTTGGTGAGCGGTCGGGCATACAACTCTCTGCATTGGTGGAATCCACAAAACCTTTGCAAGGGCCGACCGTTCCAAGAGCCTGTTCCGCAAATAGTACTGACAGCGGACGCGTCTCTCCAGGGATGGGGAGCTCATGTACTCCACTACACAGTGCAGGGACTATGGACGACACAACAGAAGAAGATGCACATCAACCTTCTGGAACTGATGGCAATCTTCCTGGCCATGAAGGCATTCAAAGTACATCTGTGCAACAAAGTCGTGTTGATCCGGACGGACAACATGACTGCCATGTACTACATACAGAAGCAGGGAGGAACACACTCTCCACAGTTGTCTCATCTGGCTCAGAGCATGTGGAAGTGGGCCATTCAGAGGAACATGTTCCTCATGGCGGAACACCTCCCTGGCAAGGACAACCAGATGGCGGATCTGCTCAGCAGACACAGCCACCAGATGCACGAGTGGGAGTTACACCCATCAGTACTCCAACCGTACTTCCAGCAGTGGGGTCATCCAGAGATAGACCTATTCGCGACAAGCGAAAACGCAAAATGCCAAAGCTTCGCCGCCAGATTCCCACATCCGCAGTCGCAGGGCAATGCGATATGGATGAACTGGTCCGGCAGATTTGCGTACGCTTTTCCCCCAGCGCCGCTGATACCGCTGGTGGCTCGCAAACTACGACAACACTCCCTGACACTCGTCCTAGTTGCTCCCACGTGGGCACGCCAGCCGTGGTACACCACCTTCCTCGAACTTTCCGTGGTGCCGCATCAAAGGCTGCGGATCAAACCCGCGCATTTGACGCAGAACCATGGAGAGGTTCAGCACCCAGATCCGCAACAGCTGAACCTGGCGATCTGGCTCCTGAAGTCCTAGAGTTTGGCTATCTCAACCTGCCACCTGACTGTATGGACATCATCAAGGAGGCCAGGAGACCCACTACCAGGGCTTGCTATGCAGCCAAATGGAAAAGGTTCGTCATTTATTGCGGTAATAATGACATCAACCCGCTGGACGCATCCATCCACAACATCATCTGTTACCTCTTACACCTATACCGATGCAATCTGGCGTACACCTCTATACGTGTCCATTTGACCGCAATATCAGCCTACCTGCAAACCAGGCAGCACCTCTCTCTATTCAGAGTGCCTGCCATCAAAGCATTCTTGGAAGGGCTCAAACGAGTCATTCCACCTAGTCACCCACCGGCTCCAATGTGGAACCTCAACTTGGTCCTCACACGCCTGATGGGTCCACCCTTTGAACCTCTACACTCATGCGAGATTCAATTCCTTACCTGGAAAGTGGCCTTCCTAGTAGCGATCACTTCCCTGAGAAGAGTTAGTGAACTCCAGGCACTAACCGTTCAAGAGCCATTTATTCAGGTTCACGCCAACAGGGTCGTACTACGTACCAACCCCAAATTCATGCCCAAGGTAATATCGCAGTTCCACATGAATCAGACTATTGAACTGCCCGTTTTCTTCCAAAACCCACAAACTGTTGCAGAAAGGGCACTACATACACTAGATGTACGGAGGGCCCTCATGTACTACATCGACAGGACTAAACCATTCAGGAAGACAAAACAACTGTTCGTTGCCTTTGCCCCACACCACAAAGGTAACGCCATCTCCAAAGCAGGGATAGCCAGATGGATAGTTAAGTGTATTCAAATCTGTTATCAAAAGGCAAAACGCACATTAACTATTCCACCACGAGCCCACTCAACACGTAAGTTGGGGGCTTCCATGGCCTTCCTAGGAAATATTCCCCTGCATGATATATGCAGAGCAGCCACATGGTCCACTACACACACATTTACAAAACACTATTGTGTAGATGTGCAGTCAAAACAGCAGGCAGCTGTAGGACAGGCTGTTCTCAAGACACTTTTTCAGACCGCTGCAGCTGGCACGGGTAGCCGCCGCTAATAGAGGGCACTGCTATGTATTCTATGCACAGATATGAATTCAGCAGCCCACATGCCTCGAACTGAATATGCTACTTACCAGTATGCATCTGTTCTTGGCATGTAGGGCTGCTGACATTCATATCGCCCTCCCTCCTCCCCGGCGCCTGTCGCAGCTGCAGCTCTCAGAATTACTGCAAGCATGGTCATCACTTTCTGTATCTACTCCATCACTGCCACAATGGCGAAAAACAATCTGAGGATGGAGAGGATGCCCATGCGCACTGTAGTCCAGGGGAGGAGTCACCTATCCAAGGATACTTCGAAGACTCTTCCAGGACAACAACGTGCAAACATCCGGACCCAACACTAGGCGGCGATCTATGCACAGATATGAATGTCAGCAGCCCTACATGCCAAGAACAGATGCATACTGGTAAGTAGCATATTCATTTCTAAATACTACTATTTCTATCGACTTTAACGCATTACGCGTGAGTGTTTCCACTCTGCACCTGAATCCCGTGGGCCTCCCACTGCCTAGCAACTGATAGGATAGTGTAGCCCCAGCGATTCCCTAGGCCTATCCTGTGTTCGTGACAGTGGTTCTTATGCCACTTACTTAGTATATGGTTTGTGTGGCCCCTAGGGCCTAACTGTATTACTTACCTGTGTGACGTATGTATGCTTAAATAAGATTGTGTTGTACTTAACCTCGAATCTCATAAAGAGTGATGAGGGTGTTTTGACTAGAATAAATGCATTCTATTTTTATAATATATCTGTTGTGTCCTTTCATTTGGTATTCAAGGGGTTGTAAATGGTATAACAGCTGGCTTCACATGCCATACAGAGTTTAGCCTAAGACTGCTCTTGTCCATGCTACCACTAGGATAGCTGGTCTATAAGGTTGACTTTACAACTAATCACCATAAGGGTTGTTTGGACTGATACAAGGTGTACACTAGAACTAGTGACATCATATATCAGGCCAACTTCTCACACTACGCCAGTGTATCAGACTACAGCACCACACAATACTCCATTTTAAAAAAAGATTCTGGAGTGGAGAGCCCCTCCGAACCCTCCTAAGGACACGTGTGTTCACTCGCTGCCTACTGGGCCCATTCCCTGCATGCCTGTCGGCACAATTCTTTACCCATATCCAACAATTTGATCTGAGCCCTAACGGTGAACATCTACCCCTCATATACACAATAATGAAGTAAATGTAATCCAAAGATGTAACTGAGGCAGCGCACGGTGCATCAGTCTTTAGGAGATTTTGTGGGATAACTACGAGCATTCTACCCAAACAGCCTTTTGATAATTAACAGTTCCCTAATTACAGCTATTTTGATGTTCAGTTTCCCATTAAAGTCTCTTTTTATTTAAAATACAGTGAAACGACTGATTTTTTTGCTGTGATTCACAAAAACATGTATCTGAAAGAAACACTGTGAGAAGTTGGCCTGATGTATGATGTCACTAGTTCTAGTGTACACCTTATATCAGTCCAAACAACCCTTATGGTGATTGGTTGTAAAGTCAACCTTATAGACCAGCTATCCTAGTGGTAGCATGGACAAGAGCAGTCTTAGGCTAAACTCTGAATGCCACGTGAAGCCAGCTGTGATACCATATATAATCCCTTGAATACCAAATGAAAGGACACCACAACAGATATATATATAAAATAAAGTGTATTTATTCTAGTCAAACCCTCAGCACTCTTTATGAGATTAGAGGTAAGTACAACACAGTCTTATTTAAGCATACATTTAGTCACACAGGTAAGTAATACAGTTAGGCCCTAGGGGCACGCAAACCATATACTAAAGAAGTGGTATAAGGACCACTGTCACGGAAATAGGATAGGCCTAGGCCTAGGGAATCGCTGGGGCTACACTACACTAGCAACAGTTAGGAAGTGGGAGGCCCACGGGATTCAGGTGCAGAGTGGAAACACTCACGCGTAATGCGTAAAAGTCGATAGAATTACTAGCAGTTAGAAATTAACAGTTTAAGGACACTTCTGAAGCAGCTAGAGAGTCGAGACTCGGAAACTAGACCCTAGGATAGTCACTACCCTTGTGAGCACCGAAGTACCCAAGTTACCTAGCCCACAGGCTGCGGGTGCATAGGTGTGAACTTGCGTCGGGTTTCGTCGTGGACTTCTATGGATGCCTGAAGGAAAGATGCTGACAGGCAGTCAGTGAAGAGTGTCCGGTGGATCCCAAGGCTGGGATCAAGAAGAGAGGAGACCTGCAAGCAGAAGGGACAGAGTCAAGGTCACTAGCCAGTGACCACGTGGAACCAGGAAGGAACCAGGCGATGTCGTGAAGATTGCAGGTGAAGGTGAAGCTTGTCGCTGCAGCCACGGGGACCAGGAAACGTCGAGGACGACCAGGACCAGGAGGCGAGCTGTCCCACGAAGGCTCTTGCTGTCGGCGGTGTCGAAGTTGAACTAGGACTCACCAAGCCTTGGCAAGCGGAACCCACGAAGAACGGAGGACTTGCTTCTGGTGCAGACCAGGAAGGTCTGGGGTGCTTCTCCTTTACAGGGAAGCGGGAGCCAGTCTGGAGGAGCCAAACCAGCAGTGAAGATTTCAGGATGCACGTCACAAAGGCCACTAGCCAACGGGCAAGCAACCGGACAGACGCGGCAAGCAGGAAAATGCAGAAGGGCCCCACGCAGGACGTGGAGTGTGGGGGGCTGATCTTCGGTGCAGATGGTGCTTGGGGTTGGGGCTTCTCAATCCCCGGTGCACAACTTCGAGGGTGCCTCAGAAGCTGCGCTGGAAGATACTAGCCACTTTTCCCAGGTAGCCGGTCCCACGTCTCTCGTCGCCTCCATGGATCTCAGCTCGGCTGTGGATGTGGATCAGGGTCGGAGAAGTCTGGAAGTCAAGGCTCTGGTTGGGCTCTGCAGTCGGTCCCTCGTAGAACTTCAGCAAAGCAAAGGGTAGTCTCTTGATGGTGCCTGTTTGCACAGGGTAGCCACTCCTTGGCCACAAGGGAGATTCTTCAGTCTTCTTCTTTCGTTGAATGTCGAAGGTCCAGAGTTTCTGTTCAAGTTGCAGGTTCAGGATAATCTAATCTCCTGGGGCCCAGCTACCACTCTTATACTAATCTGGGGGGCTGGGTTACCTGCTAGGTCACGCCTTATGGGTGGGACCTGGGAGGGGGGTGGTTACACCCCCTTCCCTTTGTCCAGTTTCGCGCCAGGACTGGGGCTGGAGTGCCCCAGCACCGGTTTGAACTGGACTATGCTCGGGACACCTTGTGTGCCCCAGGCATGTCTCATTCTTTTCATCCCTCCCTGCCCCAATACACTAAGGCCTGTCTGGGGTGGTGCTCGCACCTCCCAAGGCAGGAAACCTATTGTCCAAGCCTCCCTTGCCGGGATCACTCCCAGCAGCAGGAGGTCAGACTCGTGTCTGTGGCAGCAGCATCCATTTTGTGATGCTGGGGCTCTGGTTAACTTTAACCGGGTAAGTAGGTTACAACATGTCTTCTCCCTCTAGAAGGGATGGATAATATCCTCATCCCCAGAAATGGGATGGGGGTATTATTCCAAAGTGTTAGACACCTTACACGACATGTTTTGATAAAGCCAAACCATAGTTACCATAACCGTTTAAGATTATAAGGTACCTTAAGAGTATATGGTAGGCTATATCATAGAACAGCTATAAGGACATGGTTCCGAAAGCTGCAGACAGGCTCAGCTCATGCTAGAGCACCATCTCACATGTTACCAAGCACTCTGTCTCCAGGATTGTTAAGGCCTGACATAGGAGTGGCTGATAGGTACACATGTGTCTATATGTAAGTTAGGTATAGGAATACTACACCTAAGCAAGGAGTGATTACACAACCTTGCCCCAGCTGAGTGATCAGCCAGTTGTGTCATAATGGAAGGCCAGGCCAGGGGTGGCATAATACATGCTGCAGCCCCTGGTAGGCCTAGGGTACACCTATGCCCTGGGTACCTAAGCTACACTGTACAGGGGCCAATAAGGTGATCCTATCCAAATGGGTTATGCACCTAAAGTACATAGTATCAATTTAGAGAGAGAACAGCCGGGCTGTGGGTCTGATCAGCAGGCCCACAGCCACATCTAAGTCGAAAACCAGTAAAGCAAAAGCAAAAAAGTGGGGGTGAACATAGAAAGCAGACCCTACTCTCCTACAAACACGTTAGTTAGATTCCTCACCTTAGAATATCCCCAGGCGTCAGGCTGGATCCGGAAGATTTTTCGTCAGCAATACACTTGCGCGTCGCTAGGCGTCGTCTGCGGCTCCGCGTCCATTGTCTGCGTCGTGCGCCGGGATGACGTCGTCAGAGTACTTAGACGCCGCCCTTGCGCGCTGACGTCAGTTCTTCTTTTTTCCGCACCAGACAGCGCCGATCCGAGAAGATGCATACCCTTTAGTCATTTTTTGACTAAACTTTTTTGACTCTTTTGGTCACTCTGTCGACTCGACTCTGGTGCCGGTAGGATGCCTGGTTTCAAACCCTGTTACTCCTGTCACCTACTGATGTCGGTTACGGACCGCCGGTGCCTCTACTGCCTTGGGGCCGACCACGATTCCGAGTCGTGCCTAGACTGCCGGGCCCTGACTTTGAAGGCTAGGCGGGAGCGGTCCCGCAAGCTACTGGAGTTCCGGCAGTCGGCTCCGCCCCATTCACGGTCCCGGTTGAGGAAGTGGTCGAGGGACCGGTCGCGGAACCGCAGTCACCACCACCACTCGTCTGGTTCGAAGTCTTCGGGTAAGTCGAAGCACAGTAAGAAGTCCAAGAGGCGACATCGCTCTTTCGACCCCCCTCGCCAGTTGCGCAACTCGGCTGAGGGTTCGGGTGGTGCCACCCGCGCGACTCCATCGGAGCCGCAGGAGTCGCGTCCGTCCCCATACCCGCCGGTCCCTGGGACCGACGCGACTCCGGCGGAGATCAGTGCTTTCCTCTCGGCCATGAGGGGCCTGGCTCCGCCGTCTACGCCTGTTGGCGCGCCTTCGGGCCCCGCGGGCTCGACTGGGGGGCCTAGCGAGCCGGCGGCTCCGGCACCGTCGCCGACTCCGGTCTCAACGCCGCAGGTCCCCGCGAGATCCAGGCCTGGATCCCTGTCGGCGCCGGTCGACCTCACGACCCCTCCGCCGGCGCTGACTCCGGTACCACCTCCGACGCCGCCTTCGGACTACGCCGTTCCCCGGTTTAGTCCCGGTCCGGGCCCAGCGTTGGAGCGGCAGCGCCCGGCGCCGCGTTCGACACCGATGGGTGGCAATTTCATCTTCCGCCCGGCTCCGATCATTCCACCTGTATACCAGGAATCGGACGACAGTGACGACTGGGAGGGTTGAAAGACCCTCTGGTCCAGCAGGGCCATTTATCACAGGACTGGGCAGATGAGTTGGGGGATGCCAGTGGTCTTGAGTTGGGGGATGCCAGTGGTCTTGATACCTCCCCTGACACTGGCTTCATCTTTCCTCCGACCGTGGCTTCGGAGGAAGGTGCTGCTTTTTCTGTGGTGCTGCGCAAGGCAGCCGAAGCCCTTGGGCTAGAGCTGTCTCCTGTGGCTGTGAGGACTGACCTCCTCACCGAGGTGCTCCAACCGACAGCAAGCTCCTCTGAGCCTCTGCTGCAGTTTAATGAAGCACTACTGGACGTTCTCAAGGGCACCTGGTCCAAGCCCTCCACAGTACCTCCTGTGGACCGGATCGTAGCCCGGCGCCACCGCCATGCACCGGGCGACCCCAGCTTTCTGTCCCTCCACCCCACGCCTGAGAGTCTGGTTATCCAGGCCTTGACTTCCCAGACCTCCTTCCTGTCCGCTCCCCCGGATCGGGAATCCAAGAGACTTGAGCAGTTTGGTAAGAAGCTGTTCTCCCTTAGTTTGGGACTGCGGTCTGTTAACACCGCTTGTCTCTTGGAGCGTTACTCCCACTCCCTGTGGGATACGGTGGAGGACGTGCTGCCCCTGTCTCCGGAGGGGGCTCGGACATGGCTCGCCCAGGCTCTCGCCGAGGGGCGGGATGCAGCGCGGCACGCTATCAGATGTGGACTAGATACTACGGACTCGCTAGGTAGGGCGATGTCGTCCACAGTGGCGCTCCGCCGCCACTCCTGGCTGCGGTCCACAAGTTTTTCGGGGGATGTCCAGAGCACTCTCATGGACATGCCCTTTGATGGCAGTCGCCTTTTTGGCGACAAAGCGGATAGTGCGCTGGTGCGCTTTAAGGACTCCTGGGCTACGGCCAAGTCCTTGTAATGGAGAAGTGGACGATCAAGTTTTCCAAACAAGTGATTTCGGAGGCACAGCTGTACCTGATTCTGTTGCTGGCTGTGAAGTTGGGGGTTTAGTGTGTGCCCGGCGATGTGCGTGGGATCGGTGACAAGTTGGGGGAGGCTGAGGTTGTGGTTGTTCATGCTCTTGTGTCGGATGGCTGTGTTAGATTCGTTGGGGTCGTCGATGTGGAAATTGAGGTCTCTGAGGACGATGAAGTTCTTGGAGGTGATAACCTTAAGTTGGAAATGGCCTTGCAGAAGGTGGGGCGTGGCCCTGGCGGTCCGTATGTGAGGGTACATCTGATTGTGGTCTTACCGTCTGTGTTGAGTTGGAAGTGGAGGTGTGCCATGATGGTGATGGCGTCATCGTTGGAGGCTGTGCAGTGGAGAGATCCTGTGCGGATGTTGGCTGCTCCACCTCCATGTTTGTTGATGCAGTCTCTGTGTATAATTTTATATCCATTTGGTGTGGCTGTGGTGATGTCGGGTGCTGATGCGGGGTTGAGTCAGGTCTCAATGAAGACAACGACGTCTAGGATGAGGGAGGTGATGGTGTCCCAGATCTCGATGGCTTGTTTGTGGAGTGATCAGTGTTGATCAGGAGGCATTGGAGTTGTCCTGGGTCAGTGGTTTTGGACGGGAGCCCGTGGGCAGGAAATTTGACATTGCAGGAGAAGAGGCATTGTCGGCATGAGAAGGGTCCTGCCTTTGAGCATAGGGATGCGCAGCTGCAGATGTTGATGCGGGGTCCAGTGTTCAGGGATGTTATCTTGGCGCTCGTGTAGCTGTGGGTGGGTGGAGATCCAGGGGCCCTGACACTGGGCGAGGCAACAGAAGGCGGGAAGCAGGAGGGAAAGTGGCGCTTAAGGCTCCAAAAACGAGCGGTCAGAGAATTACAAAAATGCAATTTAGGAGGGGAGAAAGTGGGAGCAAAGAAGAGGAAACGTCAGCAGAAAACACAGTTAAGAGGAGGCAAAAGTCGGGGAGAAAGCACAGTTAAGGGGAGGTAACAAGGGTGTAAAAGTTGGGACAAAAACAGTTAAATGTAGGCAAAAAGGAGGCAAAAGTCAAAAGAAAACACAGTTAAGAGGAGGCAAAAGGAATGCAAAAGTTGGGAAAAAACATAGTTAAGAGGAGACAAAAGTCAGGAGAAAAGAGGGTTAAAAGATCAGGATGTGGAAAACAGTGGTGTAAAAACATGGCAGAACAGTGTGAGCTCAAGCGGAACACGTGTCCTGCAGAAGCAGTGGGGAGCTGGCCCAGGGACCCCAAATGTAATCGTGGGACAGGAAGCCCCTGCAGAGCTGGGCTTGCCACGGATCCAAACTATGAGCCTTTTGAGCATGAGTTCCATTAAATGTGGGAAGCCACCAAGTGCTGAGACCCTGCAGCAGCCAGACCTGATGAGTTTTGAGACCATGTACTAAAGGGCAAATAGTGACTGTATCACCACTTACAGAATCCCATAAAAGTCAATAACAAATAAAAAACAGTGTATCTGAAAGAATAACGTTAGTTAGATTCCTCACCTTAGAATATCCCCAGGCGTCAGGCTGGATCCGGAAAGATTTTTTGTAGCAATACCCCTTGTGCGTCGCTAGGCGTCGTCTGCGGCTCCGCGTCCGTCGTTGGCGTCGTGCGCCGGAATGACGTCGTCGGAGTACTTAGACGCCGCCCTCGCGCGCTGACGTCAGTACTTTTTTTTTTCCGCGCCAGACAGCGCCGATCCGGGAAGAGCTTACCCTTTAGTCAATTTTTGACTAAACTTTTTTGACTCTTTTTGGTCTTCTGTCGACTCGACTCTGGTGCCGGTAGGATGCCTGGGTTTAAAGCATGTGACTCCTGTCATCGACTGATGTCGGTGACGGACCACCATCGCCGGTGCCTTTACTGCCTGGGGGCCGACCACGACGCAGAGTCGTGCCCCGATTGTCAGGCCTTGACCTCGAAGGCTAGGCGGGAGCGGTCCCGTAAGCTTCTCGAGCTTCGGCGCTCCGCGCCGCTCACGGTCCCGGTCCAGGAGGAGGTCCAAGGACCGGTCGCGGAGCCGCAGCCACCATCATCGCTTGTCGGGCTCGAAGTCTTCGGGTAAGTCGAAGCGTTCAAAGAAGTCCAAGAGGCGACACCGCTCTTTGGACTCCCCTCGCGCGACTCGGCCGAGGGTCAGGGTGGTCCCACCCCCCACCCCCGCGGCTCTGTCGGAGCCGCAGGAGCCGCGTCCGTCCCCATACCCGCCGGTCCCTGGGACTGATGCGACTCCGGCGGAGGTCAGTGCTTTCCTCTCGGCCATGAGGGGCCTGGCTCCGCCGTCGACGCCTGCCGGCGCGCCTTCGGGCCCCGTGGGCTCGACTGGGTGACCTCGCGTGCCTGCGGCTCCGGCCCTGGTGCCGTCGACGACTTCGGTCCAGACGCCGAAGGTCCCCGAGGGATCCAGGCCTGGATCTCTGCTGGCGCCGGTCGACCTCACGACGCCTCCTCCGCCGGCGCCGACACTGGTTCCGCCTCCGGAGCCGTCACCGGACGACGCCGTTCCCCGGTTTAGCCCCTGCCCGGGCCCGGCGCCGGCGCGGCGCCGCTCGACGCTGCTTCCGACGCCGATGGTTGAGCGTTTCATCTACCGCCCGCCTCCGATCATTCCTCCTGTTTATCAGGAATCGGATGACGGGGGCGACTGGGAGGGGTCTGAGGACCCTATGGCCAGACAGGGCCAACTTTCACAGGACTGGGCAGATGAACTGGGGGATGCCAGTGGTCTGGACACCTCCCTGGACGCTGTTTCATCTCTCCTCCGACTGTGGCCTCGGAGGAAGGTGCAGCTTTCTCAGTGGTGCTGCGCAAGGCGGCCGAAGCCCTGGGGCTCGAGTTGCCTGCTGTGGCCGTGAGGACTAACATCCTCACAGAGGTGCTTCAACCGTCGGCAAGCTCCACAGAGCGTCTGCTGCAGTTCAATGAGGCCCTCATAGACGTTCTGCAGGACACTTGGTCCAAGCCCTCCACAGTTCCTGCTGTGGATCGGAACGTGGCCCGGCGCCACCGCCCTGCTCCGGGCGACCCCAGTTTCCTGTCCCAACACCCCACCCCCGAGAGTCTGGTAATCCAGGCCTCAACTTCCCAATCCTCCTTCCCGTCACTCCTCCGGATCGGGAATCCAAGAGGCTAGAATAGTTTGGAAAGAAGCTGTTCTCTTCCCTGAGTTTGGGCATGCGGTCTTTGAACACCGCTTGCCTCTTGGACCGTTTCTCCCACTCTCTGTGGGATACGGTGGAGGACGTGCTGCCCCTGTGTCTGGAGGAGGCCCGGACACGTCTCTCCCAGGCGCTTGCTGGCGGGCGAGATGCAGCACGACATGCCATACGGTGTGGACTAGACACCACGGACTCGCTGGGTAGGGCGATTTCCACCACGGTGGCGCTCCGGTGCCACGCCTGGCTGCGGTCCACGTCTTTCTCGGGGGATGTCCAGAGTACCCTCATGGATATGCCCTTTGATGGCACTCGCCTTTTTGGCGAAGGCGGATAGTGCGTGTAGGAGAGTAGGGTCTGCTTTCTATGTTCACCCCCACTTTTTGCTGTTGCTTTACTGGTTTTCGACTTAGATGTGGCTGTGGGCCTGCTAACCAGACCCACAGCCCTGCTGTTCTCTCTCTAAATTGATACTATGTACTTTAGGTGCATAACCCATTTGGATAGGATCACCTTATTGGCCCCTGTACAGTGTACCTTAGGTACCCAGGGCATAGGTGTACCCTAGGCCTACCAGGGGCTGCAGCATGTATTATGCCACCCCTGGCCTGGCCTTCCATTATGACACAACTGGCTGATCACTCAGCTGGGGCAAGGTCGTGTAATCACCCCTTGCTTAGATATAGTATACCTATACCTACCCTTAAAATAGACACATGTGTACCTATCAGCCACTCCTATGGCAGGCCTTAACAATCCTGGAGGCAGAGTGCTTGGTAACATGTGAGATGGTGCTCTAGCATGAGCTGAGCCTGTCTGCAGCTTTCGGAACCATGTCCTTATAGCTGTTCTATGATATAGCCTACCATATACTCTTAAAGTGCCTTATAATCTTAAACGGTTATGGTAACTATGGTTTGGCTTTATCAAAACATGTCGTGTAAGGTGTCTAACACTTTGGAATAATACCCCCATCCCATTTCTGGGGATGAGGATATTATCCCTCCCTTCTAGAGGGAGAAGACATGTTGTAACCTACTTACCCGGTTAAAGTTAACCAGAGCCCCAGCATCACAAAATGGATGCTGCTGCCACAGACACGAGTCTGACCTCCTGCTGCTGGGAGTGATCCCGGCAAGGGAGGCTTGGACAATAGGTTTCCTGCCTTGGGAGGTGCGAGCACCACCCCAGACAGGCCTTAGTGTATTGGGGCAGGGAGGGATGAAAAGAATGAGACATGCCTGGGGCACACAAGGTGTCCCGTGCATAGTCCAGTTCAAACCGGTGCTGGGGCACTCCAGCCCCAACCGGTGCTGGGGCACTCCAGCCCCAGTCCTGGCGCGAAACTGGACAAAGGGAAGGGGGTGTAACCACCCCCCTCCCAGGTCCCACCCATAAGGCGTGACCTAGCAGGCAACCCAGCCCCCCAGATTAGTATAAGAGTGGTAGCTGGGCCCCAGGAGATTAGATTATCCTGAACCTGCAACTTGAACAGAAACTCTGGACCTTCGACATTCGACGAAAGAAGAAGACTGAAGAATTTCCCTTGTGGCCAAGGAGTGGCTACCCTGTGCAAACAGGCACCATCAAGAGACTACCCTTTGCTTTGCTGAAGTTCTACGAGGGACCGACTGCAGAGCCCGACCAGAGCCTTGACTTCCAGACTTCTCCGACCCTGATCCACATCCACAGCCGAGCTGAGATCCGTGGAGGCGACGAGAGACGTGGGACCGGCTACCTGGGAAAAGTGGCGAGTATCTTCCAGCGCAGCTTCTGAGGCACCCTCGAAGTTGTGCACCGGGGATTGAGAAGCCCCAACCCCAAGCACCATCTGCACCGAAGATCAGCCCCCCACACTCCACGAGTCCTGCGTGGGGCCCTTCTGCATTTTCCTGCTTGCCGCGTCTGTCCGGTTGCTTGCCCGTTGGCTAGTGGCCTTTGTGATGACGCACCCTGAAATCTTCACTGCTGGTTTGGCTCCTCCAGACTGGCTCCCGCTTCCTTGCAAAAGAGAAGCACCCCAGACCTTCCTGGTCTGCACCAGAAGCAAGTCCTCCGTTCTTCGTGTGTTCCGCTTGCCAAGGCTTGGTGAGTCCTAGTTCGACTTCGACGCCGCCGACAGCAAGAGCCTTCGTGGGACAGCTCGCCTCCTGGTCCTGGTCGTCCTCGACGTCTCCTGGTACCCGTGGCTGCAGCGACAAGCTTCACCTTTCACCTGCAATCTTCACGACATCGCCTGGTTCCTTCCTGGTTCCACGTGGTCACTGGCTAGTGACCGTGACTCTGTCCCTTCTGCTTGCAGGTATCCTCTCTTCTTGATCCCAGCCTTGGGATCCACCGGACACTCTTCACTGACTGCCTGTCAGCAACTTTCCTTCAGGCATCCTTAGAAGTCCACGACGAAACACGATGCAAGTTCACACCTATGCACCCGCAGCCCGTGGGCTAGGTAACTTGAGTACTCCGGTGCTCACAAGGGTAGTGACTATCCTAGGGTCTAGTTTCCGAGTCTCGACTCTCTAGCTGCTTCAGAAGTGTCCTTAAACTGTTAATTTCTAACTGCTAGTAATTCTATCGACTTTTACGCATTACGCGTGAGTGTTTCCACTCAGCACCTGAATCCCGTGGGCCTTCCACTTCCTAACCGTTGCTAGTGTAGTGTAGCCCCAGCGATTCCCTAGGCCTAGGCCTATCCTATTTCCGTGACAGTGGTCCTTATACCACTTCTTTAGTATATGGTTTGCGTGGCCCCTAGGGCGTAACTGTATTACTTACCTGTGTGACTTAATGTATGCTTAAATAAGACGGTGTTGTACTTACCTCTAATCTCATAAAGAGTGCTGAGGGTTTGTCTAGAATAAATACACTTTATTTTATATATATATCTGTTGTGGTGTCCTTTCATTTGGTATTCAAGGGATTATATATGGTATCACAGCTGGCTTCACATGCCATTCAGAGTTTAGCCTAAGACTGCTCTTGTCCATGCTACCACTAGGATAGCTGGTCTATAAGCTTGACTTTACAACCAATCACCATAAGGGTTGTTTGGACTGATATAAGGTGTACACTAGAACTAGTGACATCATACATCAGGCCAACTTCTCACAGTGCGCGTTTTAAGGACTCCCGGGCTACGGCCAAGTCCTTGGGTCTCTCGGCCCCGCGGCCGCAAACTTCCGCCTTTCGCCACTTTCGTGGCCAAGAAAGGGGCGCCTCCTCACGTCCGCCTAGCCACCGGCCACAGAACCAACCTGCACGCGGTCGTGGACGTGGATTCCGCCGTGGCGGTACGGGAGGACAACGTGCCGGTCAGTCCACATCCACCCCGGCATCATCCGCCTCAAAGCCCTCCTAGTCCGAGCTTTCAGGCCCATTCCACGCCAGTGGGCGGCAGAGTTCGCCATCACCTGCTCCACTGGCGATCCATCACATCGGACAGGTGGGTGCTGCAGATCGTCCGAAGGGGCTACTCCCTCCCCTTCGAGACGACCCCTCCAGCCATGCCACCGCAGTGCCACCGTATGTCGGAGGATCACTTGAATCTTCTGCGGGAGGAAGTTACGGCCCTCTTGGCCAAAGGGACCGTCGAGCGCGTTCCTGGTCCAGAAGCAGGTCGTGGTTGCTATTCCCACTACTTTTTGGTTCCCAAGAAGGGCAAAGGGGGCCTACGCCCTATCTTGGACCTCAGGAGCGTCAACGCCTTCCTCCGGAAGGAACGGTTCAAGATGCTAATTTTAGCTCAGGTTCTGGCTGCCCTCGACCCTGGAGACTGGATGGTAGCGTTGGACTTGCAGGACGCCTATTTTCACATCCCCGTCCTGCCGGCCCACCGGCGTTACCTGCGGTTCACGGTGGGTCAGGAGAACTTTCAGTTCACTGTGCTCCCCTTCGGCCTCACCAGTGCCCCTCGGGTGTTAACAAAAGTGATGGCGGTGGTCGCAGCTCATCTGCGCAGATCGGGGGTTCCAGTCTTCCCCTATCTCGACGACTGACTGTTGAAGGCGGGCTCGCCCCAGCAAGTCGTCTCTCACCTCCAGACTACGGCCGACCTCCTGCATTTGCTGGGGTTCTCCATCAATGTGCCGAAGTCACACCTGAGACCCTCCCAGAAGCTCCTCTTCATCGGAGCGGTTCTCGATTCGGCGCAGTTCCGGGCCTATCCTCCGGAACAGCGGGTCCGGGATATTCAGGCTCTGATTCCCATCTTTCGGCCTCTATCCTGGGTTTCGGTCAGGTTGGTGCTGCGGCTTCTGGGGCTGATGGCCTCCTGCATCCTGTTGGTGCATTACGCCAGGTGTCGAATGCGGGCTCTGCAGTGGGACCTGAAGTTTCAGTGGGCCCAGCATCGAGGCAACCTGTCCGACCATGTCTTGATCTCGGAGGGCACTGCGAAACAGTTGCAGTGGTGGCTCACGGATCGCGATTGGGTCAGGGGCAGATGCCTCTCCCTACCCCAACCGGAGCACGTAGTAGTGACGGATGCGTCCCTCCTGGGATGGGGGGCTGTGAGAAGTTGGCCTGATATATGATGTCACTAGTTCTAGTGTACACCTTGTATCAGTCCAAACAACCCTTATGGTGATTGGTTGTAAAAGTCAACCTTATAGTCCAGCTATCCTAGTGGTAGCATGGACAAGAGCAGTCTTAGGCTAAACTCTGTATGGCATGTGAAGCCAGCTGATATACCATTTGCAATCCCTTGAATATCAAATGAAAGGACACTACAACAGATATATATAAAAATAGAATGTATTTATTCTAGTCAAAATACCCTCAGCCCTCTTTATGAGATTCGAGGTAAGTACAACACAGTCTTATTTAAGCATACATAAGTCACACAGGTAAGTAATACAGTTAGGCCCTAGGGGCCACGCAAACCATATACTAAGTAAGTGGTATAAGAACCACTGTCACAAACACAGGTTAGGCCTAGGCAATCGCTGGGGCTACACTATCCTATCAGTTGCTAGGCAGTGGGAGGCCCACGGTATTCAGGTGCAGAGTGGAAACACTCACGCGTAATGCGTTAAAGTTGATAGAAATAGTAGTATTTTGAAATTTAGAGTTTTAGGACACTTTGGAAGGAACTAGGAGTTAGAGACTTGGAAACTAGACACTAGGATAGTCAATACCCTTGTGAGCACCGGAGTACTCAAGTTACCTAGCCCACGGGCTGCGGGTGCATAGGTGTGAACTTGCGTCGGGTTTCGTCGTCGACTCCTATGGATGCCTGAAGAAAGTTGCTGACAGGCAGTCAGTGAAGAGTGTCCGGTGGATTCCAAGGATGGAATCAGGAAGGAGGATACCTGCAAGCAGAGGGGACAGAGTCTAGGTCACCAGCCAGGAGCCGGGAAGGAACCAGGAAGGAACCAGGCGATGTCGTGAAGATGCAGGTGAAGAGGTGAAGCTTGTCGCAGCAGCCACGGGTACCAGGAGGCGTCGAGGACGACCAGAACCAGGAGTCGAGCTGTCCCACGAGGGCTCTTGCTGTCGGCGGCGTCGATGTCGAGTTGGGACACAACAAGCCTTGGCAAGCGCAACCCACGCAGAATGAAGGATTCGCTTCTGTTGCAGACCAGGAAGGCCTGAGGTTCTTCTGTTTCACAGGGAAGCAAGGGCCAGTCTGGAGGAGCCAAACCAGCGGTGGAAAGTTCAAGGTTCGTCGTCACAAAGGCTATTAGCCAACGGGCAAGCAACCGGACAGACGCGTCGAGCAGGAAAATGCAGAAGGGCCCCAAGCAGAACTCGTGGAGTGTGGAGGGCTGATCTTCGGTGCAGATGGTGCTCGGGGTTGGGGCTTCTCAATCCCCAGAGCACAACTTCGAGGATGCCTCAGAAGCTGCGCTGGAAGCAAGTCGACAATTTTCCCAGGTAGCCGGTCCCATGTCCCTCGTCGCATCCACGGATCTCAGCTTTGCTGTGGATGTGGATCAGGGTCGGAGAAGTCTGGAAGTCAAGGCGCTGGTCGGGCTCTGCAGTCGATTCCTCGTAGAACTTTTGGCAAAGCAAACGGCAGGTCGCTTGATGGTGCCTGTTTGCACAGGGTGGTCACTCCTTGGCCACAAGGGAGATTCTTCCGTAGTCGAATGTCGAAGGTCCAGAGTTTCTGTTCAAGTTCAGTTATCAGGATAATTCAAAGTACTAGGGATTCAGCTCCCACTCTTGTACTAATCTGGGGGGCTGGGTTACCTGCTAGGTCCCTCCTATGGGTGGGACCAGGGAGGGCGGTGGTTACACCCCCTTCCCTTTGTCCAGTTTCGCGCCAGGACTGGGGCTGGAGTGCCCCAGCACCGGTTCGAACTGGACTATGCATGGGACACCTTGTGTGCCCCAGGCAGTGTCTCGTTTCATTCATCCCTCCCTGCCCCAATACACTAAGTCCTGTCTAGGGTGGTGCTAGCACCTCCCAAGGCAGGAAGCCTATTGTCCAAGCCTCCCTCGCTGGAAGGACTCCCAGCAGCAGGAGGTCAGACTCGTGTCTGTGGCAGCAGCATCAATTTTGTGATGCTGGGGCTCTGGTTAACTTTAACCGGGTAGTAGGTCTTCAACATGTCTTCTCCCTCTAGAAGGGAGGAATACTATCCTCATCGCCAGAAATGGTGTGGGGGTAGCATTCCAAAGTGTTAGACACCTTCACAACATGTTTTGATAAAGCCAAACCATAGTTACCATAACCGCGAGGATTATAAGGCACTTTAAGAGTATATGGTAGGCGATATCATAGAACAGCTATAAGGACATGGTTCCGAATGCTGCAGACAGGCTCAGCTCATGCTAGAGCACCATCTCACATGTTACCAAGCACTCTGCCTTCAGGATTGTTAAGGCCTGCCATAGGAGTGACTGATAGGTTACCCGTGTGTCTATATACAAGTTGGGTATAGGAATACTACACCTAAGCAAGGGGTGATTACACGACCTTGCCCCAGCTGAGTGATCAGCCAGTTGTGTCATAATGGAAGGCCAGCCAGGGGTGGCATAATACATGCTGCAGCCCCTGGTAGATCTAGGGTACACCTATGCACTGGGTACCTAAGGTACACTGTACAGGGTCCAAAAAGGTGATCCTTACCAATTGAGTTATGCACCTAAAGTACATAGTGTGAATTTAGAGAGAGAACAGCTGGGCTGTGGGTCTGATTAGCAGGCCCACAGCCACATCGAAGTCGAAAACCAGTGAAGCAAAAGCAAAAAGTGGGGGTGAACATAGAAAGCAGACCCTACTCTCCTACACAACCCCCCCTCCCAAACTTAGGGACATTAAACTAACCTTGACCAGTTGAGTCTTCATGTTCTAATGGGAAATATCTGGAGAGTCCATCTGCATTGGCATGGTCAGTCCCAGGTCTATGTTCCACTGTGAAGTCCATCCCCTGTAGGGAAATGGACCACCTAAGAAGTTTGGGATTTTTACCCTTCATCTGATTTAGCCACAAGAGGGGCTTATGGTCTGTCTGAATCTTGAAGTGAGTGCCAAACAGGTATGGCCTCAGCTTCTTCAGGGCCCAAACCACAGCAAAGGCCTCCCTCTCAAAAGCTGACCAACGTTTCTCTCTAGGGGTCAGCCTTCTACTAATAAAAGCAATGGGCTGGTCTTGACCATCTACATTCAGTTGTGAAAGAACAGCTCCCACACCCAACTCAGAAGCATCTGTCTGGACAATGAACTCTTTGGAGTAGTCTGGACTTTTCAGAATAGGTGCAATGCACATGGCCTGCTTCAGGTCATCAAATGCTTTCTGACAGCTTACTGTCCACTGAACTTTCTTTGGCATCTTCTTAGAGGTCAAGTCATTAAGTGGTGTCACAATGGACCCATAGTTCTTAACAAACTTTCTGTAGTACCCAGTCAGGCCCAAGAAAGCTCTGACCTGAGTCTGGGTAATTGGAGGAGTCCAGTTCTTTATGGTCTGGATCTTGCTCTCCAGTGGTTGAACCTGACCCCCACCTACTAGGTGGCCCAGGTACACAACCTTGCTCTGCCCTATCTGGCACTTAGTGGCCTTGATAGTGAGGCCCGCCTTTTGCAGGGCCTCTAAAACATTCCTCAGGTGGACCAGGTGATCCTCCCAGGTGGAGCTAAAGACAGCAATATCATCAAGATAAGCTGCACAATAATCATCCAACCCAGTAAGGACTTGATTCACCAACCTTTGGAAAGTGGCAGGTGCATTCTTCAAACCAAAGGGCATTACCACAAATTGATAATGTCCTCCTGGGGTCGAGAAAGCAGTTTTGGCCTTTGCATTCTCAGCTAGTCTGATTTGCCAGTAGCCTGCTGTCAGGTCAAATGTGCTCAAAAACTTAGCAGCTGCCAGTCTGTCAATTAGCTCATCTGCCCTAGGTATTGGGTGGGCATCTGTCCTAGTGACAGCATTGAGACCTCTGTAATCCACGCAAAACCTCATCTCTCTCTTACCATCTTGGGTGTGAGGCTTTGGCACAAGAACTACAGGACTAGCCCAGGGGCTCTCTGAAGGTTCAATGACCGCCAGCTCCAACATCTTTTGTACCTCAATCTTTATGCAGTCCCTGACATGGTCAGGTTGCCTGTAGATTTTACTCTTCACAGGCAGACTGTCACCAGTGTCCACCTCATGGGTGCACCAGTTTGTCTGACTTGGGGTCAGAGAGAACATATGTCTGTAGGCCTGTAGAACTTGTCTGCAGTCCTGTTGCTGATGGTCAGTGAGGCTGTCAGAAAAGACCACACCATCAACTGAACCATCATCAGGGTTCTGAGTCAGCAGGTCTGGGAGAGGGTCACTCTCTTCTTCCTGCCCCTCATCTGTAGCCATGAGTAAGCCCATGTCTGCCCTGTCAATATATGCCTTTAACCTGTTGATATGAAGCACCCTGTGGGGGCTTCTGGGAGTCCCAAGGTCCACCAAGTAGGTGACTTCTCCCTTTTGTTCACCAATAGTGTGGGGTCCAGACCATTTGTCCTGGAGTGCTGCTGGGGCCACTGGCTCCAACACCCACACTTTCTGTCCTGGCTGGTACACAGTCAGCACAGCCTTTTGGTCATGCCAAGCTTTTTGGAGTTCTTGGCTTGCCTCAAGGTTTTTAGAAGCCTTCTTCATATACTCTGCCATCCTGGAGCGGAGGCCAAGTACATAATCCACTATGTCCAGTTTGGGTTGTCTGAGAGGTCTCTCCCATCCTTCCCTCACTAAACACAGGGGTCCCCTTACAGGATGCCCAAACAAAAGCTCAAAAGGGCTGTAGCCAACCCCCTTTTGTGGGACCTCTCTGTAAGCAAACAGAAGGCAGGGTAAAAGGATGTCCCATCTTCGCCTAAGCTTGTCTGGTAAACCTTTTATCATCCCTTTTAGGGTCTTGTTGAATCTCTCAACAAGCCCATTGCATTGTGGGTGATAGGGGGTAGTGAATTTGTAGTTAACACCACACTCCTTCCACATTGCAGTCAAATATCCTGACATGAAGTTGGCACCTCTGTCAGAAATAACCTCCTTTGGAAAGCCCAGTCTGGAGAATACTCCAAGTAGGGCCCTTGCCACAACAGGAGCTATTGTGGTCCTTAGGGGTATAGCTTCTGGATACCTGGTGGCATGGTCCACTATCACCAGTATGAATCTGTGCCCAGATGCTGTTTCGGGGTCCATTGGTCCTACAATGTCTATCCCCACTCTCTCAAAGGGAACCCCCACCACAGGTAGTGGTATGAGGGGGGCCATTGTGGTGCCACCTGATGTGCCACTGGCTTGGCAGGTGACACAGGAGCGACAAAACTCCTTGGTATCTTCTGACATGTGAGGCCAGTGAAAGTGAGGGACAAGTCTGTCCCAGGTCTTATTCTGGCCTAAGTGTCCAGCAAGGGGAATATCATGGGCCAAGGTAAGAAGGAAGCCTCTGAAACTCAGTGGTATGACCAACCTCCTGGATGCACCAGGCTTGGGGTCTCTAGCCTCAGAGTACAGTAGCCCTTCATCCCAATACACTCTATGGGTACCTTGAGCATTCCCTGCAGCCTCAGCAGCAGCCTGCTGTCTGAGGGGTTCAAGAGAAGGACAGTCTAATTGTGCCTGCCTCAGATCTGCCCTTGAAGGTCCCCCTGTCCCAAGAAACTCAACCTTGTCAGGTTCCAGCTCTTCTAGGACAGTTCCTTCAGGGCTCTCAGAATCCTCCTCCTGTGAGGGCTGACTCTCTACCTGAGGCAGGGGGGAAGGCACAGCCTTAACCCTACTGCTCTTTCTCTTGGGTTGTGTCTGGTCCATTGTCCCAGGATCCAGAACTTGTTCAGTGTTGCACTTTTTGGCCTGTGACCTGGTCACAGCAAGGACATGTGCATCTATTCCCAGCATTTCTGCATGGGTCCTATACTCCACTTCAGCCCACACTGAAGTTTCAAGGTCATTTCCCAACAGACATTCTACAGGGAGATCTGAACTCACCACAACTTTCTTGAGGCCAGTTACCCCTCCCCAGGAGAAGTTAACAATTGCCACACTATGGGAGGTAGTGGCATTGCTAGCGTTGGTCACTAGGTAGTTCTCACCTAGCATGATCTGTCCAGGGTCCACAAAGGCAGGTGTCACCATTGTGACACTAGCACCTGTGTCCCTGTAGGCCTGAGCCATTCTTTGGTTGATCAAAGGAGTCTGTCTGTACTTGCCCAGGTTACTGGGACCCACAGTAGAGGACAAAGCTATGTCTCCATCACAGATCAGAACAGCCCGAGTGGGTATTCTGACTAGGCCAGAATCCACTTCAGTTCCCAGGGTTAACCCTATTACACCCTTTTGCTGGGAACCACCACTTACAGCTGGACTAGGGGGTACAGTTGCCTTAGGGGCAATGGTGGTTGGGGGCTTGTCCTTTTTGGTGCACTCACTAAACCAATGTGAATTAGACTTACAATAGTTACACCAAGGTTTCTTTTGGCCATCTTTCTTTTTATCCTTTTTGGGACCACCCTCCCCCTGAGCCTTTTGGGGGCCTGGTGAAGACTTCTGGTCTTTTGATTTCTGCTCATTACCCTTCTGGTCTGCCTTTTTCTGATCACCGCCCTGGTTCTGGTTTTTCTGCTTAACTCTAGTCCTGACCCACCTATCTGCCTTCTTTCCCAATTCCTGGGGAGAAGTTAGGTCAGAGTCAATCAAGTGTTGATTCAGCAGCTGGTTTTGACAGTTGTTAAGTATTTGTTCTCTCGTGATCAAATTATACAATCCTGTATAGTCCTTAACCTTACTACCCAATAACCAGCCTTCCAAAGCCTTAGTGGCACAATCTACAAAGTCAGTCCAGTCCTGAGTCTGTGTCTTCTGGGTATCCCTGAACAACAACCTGTATTGCTCAGTGGTTAGGCCAAACCCATCAATCAGAGCACTCTTCAGGACAGTGTAATTGTCAGCATCCTCATCACTAACTGTGAGGAGCTTGTCTCTACCTTTCTCAGAGAAGGAGAATCACAAGATAGCTGCCCACTGACTTTGGGGTACCTGCTGTACTTTGCAAGCTCTCTCCAAAGCAGTTATCCATTTGTGGATGTCATCCCCACACTTGTAGGGAGGGACAATCTTGCTCAGGTTTCTATTATCATAGGCCCTGTCTCTATCCTTAGGGATATTGCTGCCACCAGTGGGTCCTAGCCCACTTAACTTTTGCTCTCTGGCCAGAGCAAGTCTCTCTTTGGCAAGGGCAAGTTCTTTCCTTTCAATCCTCAGATTGACTTCCCTCATTCTGGCCTGATGCTCTTTTCTCTGTGGAGAAGTCATTCCCCTGTGAGAAGAGGCATTGGAGCTATTAGAGACATGGGAGTGGATAGATTCCCTTGAAGGGGACCTTCCTCTCCTGCTTCTCCGGTTAAGTCCACTTGAGTGTCTGAATGGGAGGACCCCAGTCAGACTCCCATGTAGGCTTAAGTTAGCCTGGCTAAGTCTCCTAACTTGGACCTGGCTGTCTACCTCATCTTCTGAAGTCCCTGCTGACTCTTCTTGATCAGTATTGTGAGGGGAATCTTCTGCAGAGGCCAGACCCTCATTGGTACCTAAGGCACCATCCTGGGAGGCTCTCTGAGCATCATACTCTTCTAAGATCTTCACTAGATAAATGAGGGTAGGGTTTGAACCCTGTTTTAACTTTCTGGAGGTACACAATTGTCTCATCTCCTGAAAAGTTAGGGTATCATATCTAGAGGGTATCTTTCTAGGATATCCCCCTCCTGAGAGAGAATCAACTTGATCTCCCCTCAGAGACATGATCTAGTGAGGGTGTGGTGTGTGCACCTACCTACACTAGTTGTATCTACTAAAACCTCTCTAGTAGTTGTAATCAGGGTGTGCTAGGCCCTTCAACCTACAACAACTAAGTTCAGTAGAACTTAAGTATTTATAAGCTATGTTATATGTACCTTACAAATATCTTTGTGATCTTTCAATTTGATATCTCAAGATTGCAATGGTATTACAACAGCAAGCTCAGATCCCACCGCTGCCACCAATGTGAGAAGTTGGCCTGATATATGATGTCACTAGTTCTAGTGCACACCTTGTATCAGTCCAAACAACCCTTATGGTGATTGGTTGTAAAAGTCAACCTTATAGACCAGCTATCCTAGTGGTAGCATGGACAAGAGCAGTCTTAGGCTAAACTCTGTATGGCATGTGAAGCCAGCTGATATACCATTTGCAATCCCTTGAATATCAAATGAAAGGACACCACAACAGATATATTATAAAAATAGAATGTATTTATTCTAGTCAAAATACCCTCAGCACTCTTTATGAGATTCGAGGTAAGTACAACACAGTCTTATTTAAGCATACATAAGTCACACAGGTAAGTAATACAGTTAGGCCCTAGGGGCCACGCAAACCATATACTAAGTAAGTGGTATAAGAACCACTGTCACGGATACAGGTTAGGCCTAGGCCTAGGGAATCGCTGGGGCTACACTATCCTATCAGTTGCTAGGCAGTGGGAGGCCCACGGGATTCAGGTGCAGAGTGGAAACACTCACGCGTAATGCGTTCAAGTCGATAGAAATAGTAGTATTTAGAAATTAAGAGTTTTAGGACACTTCGGAAGGAACTAGGAGTTAGAGACTTGGAAACTAGACACTAGGATAGTCAATACCCTTGTGAGCACCGGAGTACTCAAGTTACCTATCCCACGGGCTGCGGGTGAATAGGTGTGAACTTGTGTCGGGTTTCGTCGTCGACTCCTATGCATGCCTGAAGAAAGTTGCTGACAGGCAGTCAGCGAAGAGTGTCCGGTGGATTCCAAGGATGGAATCAGGAAGGAGGATACCTGCCAGTAGAGGGGACAGAGTCTAGGTCACCAGCCAGGA
The DNA here is from genome assembly GCF_964204655.1 of Triturus cristatus. Taxonomy (NCBI): domain Eukaryota; kingdom Metazoa; phylum Chordata; class Amphibia; order Caudata; family Salamandridae; genus Triturus; species Triturus cristatus. The sequence continues at coordinate 448,808,589 of NC_140580.1, forward strand.
GCCGGGAAGGAACCAGGCAATGTCGTGAAGATGCAGGTGAAGAGGTGAAGCTTGTCGCAGCAGCCACGGGTACCAGGAGGCGTCGAGGACAACCAGAACCTGGAGTAGAGCTGTCCCACGAGGGCTCTTGCTGTCGGCGGCGTCGATGTCGAGTTGGGACACAAGCCTTGGCAAGCGCAACCCACGCAGAATGAAGGATTCGCTTCTGTTGCAGACCAGGAAGGCCTGAGGTGCTTCTCTTTCACAGGGAAGCAAGGGCCAGTCTGGAGGAGCCAAACCAGCAGTGGAAAGTTCAAGGTTCGTCGTCACAAAGGCTACTAGCCAACGGGCAAGCAACCGGACAGACGCGTCGAGCAGGAAAATGCAGAAGGGCCCCACGCAGAACTCGCGGAGTGTGGAGAGCTGATCTTCGGTGCAGATGGTGCTCGGGGTTGGGGCTTCTCAATCCCCAGAGCACAACTTCGAGGATGCCTCAGAAGCTGCGCTGGAAGCAAGTCGCCAATTTTCCCAGGTAGCCGGTCCCACGTCTCTCGTCGCCTCCACGGATCTCAGCTTTGCTGTGGATGTGGATCAGGGTCGGAGAAGTCTGGAAGTCAAGGCGCTGATCGGGCTCTGCAGTCGATTCCTCGTATAACTTCGGGCAAAGCAAACGGCAGGTCGCTTGATGGTGCCTGTTTGCACAGGGTGGTCACTCCTTGGCACCAAGGGAGATTCTTCAGTCTTCTTCCGTAGTCGAATGTCGAAGGTCCAGAGTTTCTGTTCAAGTTCAGTTATCAGGATAATTCAAAGTACTAGGGACTCAGCTCCCACTCTTATACTAATCTGGGGGGCTGGGTTACCTGCTAGGTCCCTCCTATGGGTGGGACCAGGGAGGGGGGTGGTTACACCCCCTTCCCTTTGTCCAGTTTCGCGCCAGGACTGGGGCTGGAGTGCCCCATTACCGGTTCGAACTGGAGTATGCATGGGACACCTTGTGTGCCCCAGGCAGTGTCTCGTTTCATTCATCCCTCCCTGCCCCAATACACTAAGTCCTGTCTAGGGTGGTGCTAGCACCTCCCAAGGCAGGAAGCCTATTGTCCAAGCCTCCCTCGCTGGAAGGACTCTCAGCAGCAGGAGGTCAGACTCGTGTCTGTGGCAGCAGCATCAATTTTGTGATGCTGGGGCTCTGGTTAACTTTAACCGGGTAGTAGGTCTTCAACATGTCTTCTCCCTCTAGAAGGGAGGAATACTATCCTCATCGCCAGAAATGGTGTGGGGGTAGTATTCCAAAGTGTTAGACACCTTACACGACATGTTTTGATAAAGCCAAACCATAGTTACCATAACCGCGAGGATTATAAGGCACTTTAGGAGTATATGGTAGGCGATATCATAGAACAGCTATAAGGACATGGTTCCGAAAGCTGCAGACAGGCTCAGCTCATGCTAGAGCACCATCTCACATGTTACCAAGCACTCTGCCTTCAGGATTGTTAAGGCCTGCCATAGGAGTGACTGATAGGTTACCCATGTGTCTATATATAAGGTAGGTATAGGAATACTACACCTAAGCAAGGGGTGATTACACGACCTTGCCCCAGCTGAGTGATCAGCCAGTTGTGTCATAATGGAAGGCCAGCCAGGGGTGGCATAATACATGCTGCAGCCCCTGGTAGATCTAGGGTACACCTATGCCCTGGGTACCTAAGGTACACTGTACAGGGTCCAAAAAGGTGATCCTTACCAATTGAGTTATGCACCTAAAGTACATAGTGTGAATTTAGAGAGCGAACAGCTGGGCTGTGGGTCTGATTAGCAGGCCCACAGCCACATCTAAGTCGAAAACCAGTGAAGCAAAAGCAAAATGTAGGGGTGAACATAGAAAGCAGACCCTACTCTCCTACAGGGGCCATATTGGAGAGGCGGAGATCAGAGGCCTCTGGTCTCCGGTGGAGTCTCAACTCCATATCAACTTGTTGGAGCGGAGAGTGATCCGGCTTGCACTGAAAGCCTTCCTTCCCTCTGTCCGGGGAAGTGTCGTGCAGGTGTTCACGGACAACACCACCGCCATGTGGTATTGCAACAAACAGGGCGGGGTGGGGTCGTGGACCCTTTGTCAGGAGGCTCTGCGCCTCTGGACATGGCTGGAACACCAGGGCATCATCCTGGTGGTTCAACATCTGGCGGGCTCTCTGAACGCCAGAGCAGACGAAATCAGCCGCCGGTGCATGATGGATCACGAATGGTGTCTGCACTCGGACGTGGCGCATGGTCTCTTTCTGCAGTGGGGAGAGCCTTGGTTAGATCTATTCGCCACCGAAGAGAACGCGCAATGTGAGCAGTTCTGCGCGTTGGAATTTCCAAGGCTGCACTCGCTCGGAGACGCTTTTCGTCGCGAGTGGAGTTGCGGTCTGTTGTACGCTTTTCCACCTATACCACTTCTGCCCAGAGAGCTGAAGAAGATCCGGCGCGACCGGGCCCAAGTCATCTTAGTGGCTCTGGATTGTGCACGAAGGTACTGGTATCCCGAGCTACTCAGTATGTCAATCGATCCTCCGGTACGACTGCCTCTTCAGGAGGACCTTCTGTCGCAGCAGCAGGGGACGGTCCTCCACCCGAACCTGTCCAGTCTCCACCTCCATGCGTGGAGATTGAGCGGCGACAGTTGATGCCATTTGACTTGCCTCCTGAAGTCTGTGACGTCATTCTGGCAGCCAGGCGTCCCTCCACAAAGTCGGTATACGCCTGCAGGTGGAACAAATTTGTGGCATGGTGCACAGCAAAGGCTGTGGATCCCCTTTCCGCCCCTCTTTCTGAGGTTCTACTCTTTCTTCTCTCTTTGGCCCAGCAGGGCTCTGCTCTGGGCACCTTGAAAGGTTATCTTTCTGCAATCTTTGCTTTCTTACGGCTTCCTGATCAGCTTTCTCTTTTCAAGTCCCCTGTTGTTTCACGTTTTCTTAAAGGCATTACTCACATGTTTCCTCCTGTCCCCTTCATAATGCCTCAGTGGGATTTGAATCTTGTCTTGTCCTTTCTGATGTGCGCTCCCTTTGAGCCTCTTCACAATTGTCCCCTTCGTCTTCTGACTCTTAAGACTACTTTCCTGGTAGCTATCACCTCGGCTAGACAGGTGAGTGAGCTGCAGGCTCTGTCATCTAAGCCTCCCTTTCTTTCTGTTCATCCGGACAAGGTTGTCCTCCGGACTCGTCCTTCTTTTCTTCCGAAAGTGGTGACCCCCTTTCACATCGGGCAATCTGTCACATTGCCCACCTTCTTTCCGCCTCCTTCGAAAGAGGAAGAGAGGCTCCACCGTCTGGACCCCAAACGTGCGCTGTCCTTTTATTTGGACCGCACCAGACAGTTCCGGGTGGACGGCCAACTTTTTGTTGGATACGTAGGTGCTAAGAAGGGGAGGGCTGTACACAAGCGGACCATCTCACGGTGGGTCGTCTTGTGTATAAAGGTTTGTTACTCCTTGGCGAAACAGGACCCTCCTGTTGGGCTGAGAGCCCATTCCACCCGGGCCACAGCGGCGACTACTGCCCTGGGACGGGGAGTTCCCTTGCAGGACATCTGTCAGGCGGCGACGTGGGCCTCACTGCACACGTTTGCCAAGCACTATTGCCTGGACAGCCAAGTCCGGAGAGATGGCTTCTTTGGCCGTTCTGTTCTCCAGGATTTTCTGGTGTGATCTTGGTTCGCAGACCCTCCACCGGGGTTGGTATTGCTGGGGTATCTATTCTAAGGTGAGGAATCTAACTAACATGTTTGTTTCAGATGAACAAGTTACTTACCTTCTGTAACGATGTATCTGTAAGAAACATTAGATAGTTAGATTCCTCACCGACCCACCCATTCTCCCCGCTCTGCGAACCGACATCTAGGGTTAAGGTCAACCTAATCAGGGCCCTAGACTTTTTGGCACCAGTGTCGGTCTCATGCATGGCTCTGCGTTCCTGGCGCGGAAAGCTATGTACAAGAACTGACGTCAGTGCGCGAGGGCGGCGTCTAAGTACTCCGACGTCATTCCGGCACACGACGCCAACGACGGACGCGGAGCCGCAGACGACGCCTAGCGATGCGCAAGGGGTATTGCTACAAAAAATCTTTCCGGATCCAGCCTGACGCCTGGGGATATTCTAAGGTGAGGAATCTAACTAACTAATGTTTCTTACAGATACATCGTTACCGAAGGTAAGTAACTTGTTCAACTGGGCAACATGCATAGCCACAGGATGAGTTTAAAAAAAGTTACTTATTAAATACAATTTGGCTTTTCACAGCAGGTGCCTAGGAATGTTCACATGTAACACATTGCTTTTTGTGGTCAAGATAAAAAAGCTTATTTCTGATTAACTTGGGAGATTCAGATCACACTTATCTTGTATACTTTTGAATGCTTATCAGTAGAGGTGGAACCTGCTTATAAGAAGGAAATGGACAAGGCGCTGACGTAATGTCCCTAAGGTCTGTCTCCATTCTGTCCAGGCCCCCCACTCCATCTCGGACAACACTTCTCCTGAATTCTGCCATCTCACTGTCATACGTATTATGACCAATAATAACATGAATAACATCTGCCCTTGTAATTCATAGAACTGGGAGAGTGTCAAGTCATTGTGATAATGACCGAAGTATAACACCTGATGTGACAGCCAGTCTGGAGCAAGTGTTCCTTTATCAATTTGTCAGGGCCTTCTAGTGTAGGAAGATGGCCCTTTATATAGTAGACCAAAAAGAGGTACTCTGTGTAAAGGGTCCAGGCAAACCCCAACTGATTTACAGCCACAAATGACGCACCAAATGCTCTTTTTTGTGGTAGTGTGGGCGAGCTGTTAGGCATTACAGAGGGTAGTGCTAAGCATTTATTGCACACACAAAGGCAGTAAATGAAACACACACTCAATAAAGAAATCCAACACCAATTTATAACAAGCATTGGCATAGCCAATAGGTTTCGCCTTTGGGACCTTATAAGTGTTTAGCCATGCAACACTTGATGTTGTTGCACCAAGGATATTGTACTGGATAGCTAAACACTTAAACACTTAATAGGGCCTGTTTTTTTTTTTAAAGGACAAGCAGTGCTATCAGGCTCCGGCTGCCACAAAGTCCCCCGCATCCCACGTAGACGCTGCAGCCATCTTTGAATGGTTTTAAAGCCAATTCAAAAGCGGTCGCCAGTGTATGTGAATCCCTATCTCAACTGTGAGACTGTTCTCCTGCTTCCCAATTCTATTAAATACAAATTATGTAAAAAGAACATCCCTTTCTGAGCTGCACGGCTGAGCTTCAAGTCCTGTTTGGATAACAGGGTGCATTTTGGTCCAAGAAAATTGTAAATGCAGGGTTAAGAGGCTCGAATTATTCTGCATGATCTTGCATCATTTTGCTGTAATTTAATTTCACCTAATTAAGCTTCAGCGAATTACGCCAGTTATGCCCAACTCTGGTGCGAATGGGCCTAAAAATCGTAAATTATATGCTCCTGTCTATTTTACACATCCAAAAACAAACTTGTACTCTAACTTTATATTGAATGTACGGAAACAACTGCGCATCGGGTTTGAGGAAGATACATGAGCTGCAGCTAAATCATTGCTTTATGTAATTACTCTCCGTAGACCAGAAGACCATAGAGTGTTTATTCTGGCAAGAGCAACTCCTGTCAATAGACGCTCAGGCCTAACCTAGGAGCATCCAAATGGTTGAACCAACGTGACATTAAGATGCGAACACAGCCAGTTTGCGCTAAGTGACAGGAGAGAGACCACTATGATGGAGCCCCCAAAAGACACCTACCTTAAACAACACCCAAGGCACAGGGGTAGTTGTGATTAACCAAAATCACTCTCTGGGCTGGTTTCGAGCAGGAAAGATTAGAGGACGGTGCTATCACCCTGGCGACCCCAAAAGATCCTCCATGCACAACATTTAACAGTAAGCAGCACAATGTGGTTGTCAGTCGTGCCCGCCTCCTCATCTCCTCTCCTCAGGGGAACAATAGTGTTTTCCCCTCTTTCCACTCCCTGCGCTAAGCACTTTCTTTTCACTGCCATCTCCATGCCCCCTTCACCCCTGCTTGCAACAGCACATGTGTCAAAGGACACGGCCTGCAAAGAAAGCTGGGGAAAAGGCGACTGCCCACTCCAAGAGACAAAACCCATGCGCAATGAAACCCCGAGCGTCGCCATCTTGCGTTCTGTCCTTGCCCCCCCCACCCCCGTCAATGGCCCACCACACTTACATATTTACTACCCGCTTTTTATTCCTAGTGCGCCCACAGCTCAGAGCCAGAATACTTTATATAAATATTGCTAAAAAAACAGTTTATAGAGTATTAATATTCAAGGGAATGAGAAGCAGTGGGGGGCAAGCAGATGAGGTGAACGGGAGGGTGTCTGGGGTGCATTGGGGAGACTGAGGAATCCAGAGTGAGGGAAAGCAATAGTTGAGGGAAAGAAGTGCGTGGGAACAGGAAGGAGGTGTGAGTGTACACAGGAGCGTGAGAACTCTGGGGAGGGCCGAGAAGAAGGGAGAGGGAGAGAACGAAGAGCTGTCGGCTGACCGCACAGTGTCCGGGGGGATATTGGAGTGATATGGAGGAGAGAAGGGAGCAGAGGTGCACCATGGGGGGGTTCAGAGAGGAGCGCGAGGAGTTTCCATCTGGGTTTGGGGGAGCGCATAAGAGATGCGCCTGGAAAGGAGCAGACGCCCAAGAGGAGCGTTTATAGGAGGGTCTGAGGGAAGAAATCAAAGAAGAGGACGTAAGTGAGGAAGGCTGAAGAGCGGCTTTAAAAACACCTTCCAAAAAGGGACATTTGAAAGACTGGGGGCAGTTTGTAGACAGCTAGGAATGGGTGATAGTGAGATTGTAACAGAGCTCCTCGTAGACACTGTTCAAAGCTTAGACAGCGAGACTGCAGCAGGACAGACATGAGACCTCTGTTATCAGGACAATAAGACTGCCAGCATCACCCTGCGATGGAGGGGGTGAGGCTCCATCAGAAGAACCAAGATAAAGGTGCCCACCGGAAGTGCAGCGAGACTCCCCAAAAGCATGCTGCAGACATGCTACCCAGAGAGGTCTGCGATACTGCCGAGCGCACCCTTTGGGAGCTGTCTACAGAGAGAACAGTGGGACTGCAATAGCCCAGCCCACTGACAGCACTGCATGGAGGGCAGCGAGGCTGCAACTGCCAAACCTTACGACACCTCCCTACACGGAGGACAGTGAGACCGCAGTTAAATGTGACTGTCACAAAGTGGCATGAAGTCTGACACACAACAAAAGGGCAATGGGACTGCAGCAGGGGAGGCTGGAAACAGTTAGCCTCGGGGACCGCATGCTGTCACACAGAAGCCTGCACACAGCTGTCTCTGGGAATGACGTACTGTCACCGGGCCACCTGAACACAGCTGTCAACAGAGAGACTGGTCTGCGGGCAAAATTCACCCTGTGCACAAATGACCACATATGTCTGCTGACAGCCGAGCACGCAGCGGACAGTGCGAGTGCCACAGAGCAGCCTCCTGAAAGCCGAGCCAGTGAAGGACAGTGCGAGTGCCACAGATCAGCCTCCTGACAGCCGATAACGCGGAGGACAGCGAGACTGCCACAGAGCAGTCTCCTGACAGCCGAGTACGCAGAGGACAGTGAGACTGCAACAGAGCAGCCTCCTGACCGCAGAGCCCTCGGAGGACAGTGAGATTGCCACAGAGCAGCCTCCTGACAGCCGAGCACGCGGAGGACAGTGAGACAGCCACAGAGTACCTTGTAGCGCGGAGGACAGTGAGACGCCACAGAGCAGCCTGCTGATAGCCAAACACAGTAAAGACAATGTGCACCCGTAAGACAGTTGACACTTGATATACCACTGAGAGTAATACTGCCACCCTGCCACTGGCAACAGACTGCCCTCCAGAAAGACAGTGCCAGGCAGATAGAAATGAGTCAGAAAAACATCCAAAGCAATGTTTATGGATTTGAGCGACGGGTTTATCATTGCAAATAACAAACAAGGTGTGAGGCAGTTCAAAATAAACATGGCAGGAGGGGTGACAGAAGCGGATGGCAAAATAATCAATGACGGGCCGAAAGCATAAAAAACAAGCGCGCGCGCGCCTCGCGGCGAAAGATTTTAAAAAAAACAAGGAATGCGCGTGAGAGAGAGGGGGAGCAGGAGGTGAGACTGGGAATTGTGCGTGCGCAGTCTGCTCTTTTTGGAAGCACATACTTGTGCTTGTGGCGCGCCCCTGCGCACTCCCGCAAGGTGGATGCCGCCACAAGCACGAGTATGTACTTCGAAAAAAAGCAGAACGACGGCTAAAGGTCCTCCTATGCAGCGCATGCGCGCTGCGTAGGCAAGACCTACAAATAACACTTCTTTTTATATGAATTTATTCCGGTAAGTACTTTTGACATTTTTATACGATTCAAAAGTTGACAGTGCAATTTCCGGAGCAGTAATGTTATCCTATGGGGGAACCATGTATTGCAATTGGGCAGTTGTCAGCGACTTATGGGACATTTCTCCTGGACTTGAGGTGAGTATAGGTCAAGGTCCAGGGCCACACCAACGGGTCACCTCGGGGGGGGGGGGGGGGGGGCTCTGGGTCGTCCGGGTGCAGAGGTGTGTTGCAGTGTCTGATTCTCTATTCAGTTTGATAGACATTGGTCCGTTTAGAAAGAGGCTGTAAGCAGGGACTGAAGGGGTCAGTCCGGGTGAACCCACATGGGGACTTCAACCTTGAGATGTTCAAGCACAAAGGGACACCATTTCTCTACTTCTCCTCGGGCTGTGGGGCTTGGGTGCAGTGGTGTCTTTTGGCATCAGGTCGCATGCTGGAGCATCTCGCAGTTCGAGGATGCCTATAGAAAGAGGCAGCAACTGGAAGTCCAGTCTGGCCAGACCCAAGGATGGGCTCGGCTCTTGTGGGTCCCACGACCCTGTGGGCAACATCACCTCCTCTGGATTCAGGCTGTGTGGCGCGGGTGCACAGGTGATTTGAGTTGTCGGGTGGCAGCAGTCGGAGACTCCCTTATTGTCTTTGGTTTCTGCAAAAGGGCTCAAACAAGACAGCTATGCCACTCTTCTGGTCGGTCTCACTGTCCCTGATGCCCCTCGATGTGCAGGTCGATCTTCCTCGGTGTTGGCATCTGGTCTGGTCACAACAAGCCTTGGTTGCTGCAAGGGGTCCGGTACCCCAGGTATTGGTGCTATGTGGCTCCAGTCGGTCCTGGCATCCCCCCACTTGGAGGGAGGACAGATCTGACCTGTGGGAACATGACAACCTCTTCCTGGGCAGAGTTGCAGTCATCATGCTTGGAGGAAGTGACAACAACTCCTGCTAGAGCAGGCATTAGTTTCCGACCTCAGAGAGCATTCACTCTCACCTCCAAGGGGACAGAAATGCATCTGTGGGAGCAGGCTGAACAGGACCAGTCAGCCAAAACACTAGAGGTTGGTAGGTTTTCAGGGGTACCTCTAATGTACCCTCTGGGTGCATGTATTAATAAATCCATCACTAGAATCAGCGTGGGTTTTTAATATGAGGTTTATGATACCAAACGTCATAGGCTTCAGTGAAGCCATCATTTAGCTGGTAAACTTGTTTTGACCAGTACCCAGTACATACCTTAAGATGGATTCCCTGTTCATTGTATTGTCAGTAATTGAACTGGTCAGCACAGGGGCATATTTGCTTTAGCAGATATGTTCTCATGTGTACAATATGCACCCTGCTTTAGGGATGTAGAGCCTGCTGCAGGGGTGACTTACAAAAATGACATGCAGTGTTAGGGTACATGGCACACAAGGTGTGTGTATGTCTCATTCTTACTTTTTAGAGCACCCTGTCAAGCAGCCTGTAACATCAGTCTGCATGAGTTTGGTGCTGGGTCCCTTAAAGTAGCATAGTATATGCTGCAGATGTTAATGCAATTTAGTGCCTTTGCCCTGGGTATCAGCGGTCCTATTTACTAGGAACTTACAGAGGTGCTAAAGACCTGGTCAATTGGGAATCAATTGACCAGTTAACTTGTTCTGAGAATGGAACACTGGCACTGGGGACCTTGGTAGCAGTAGGCCAGTGCACTTCAGTCAAAGTTGCATCAAATACCGGTGAAAAAGTGTGGGGGGACTACTGCAACCAAAAAGAAACAGTTTCCTACATCTGGAAACATCCTTAGATAATTCTTCTAAGAGGTGTATGTAGTCTAAATTAATGCACCCTCTTCTCCCATTGCCTTAAAGATATGTCTAGGACCCTTTCTCTGGTGTCCGTAATCTATCTACTACATTCCTGAAATTATGTCAAAGGTTTTTCATCCCCGGTTATATTTAGTATTTAAGGACCAGTACTCAACCCCTTTGACAGAGCACCCCAGATTATCCTGCAAGATACTGTGCGAGATTATCTTGGTTATTGCTGCACTCAGGGAAGATGATGCATCTTGCCTGACACTGATAAGAGCCGAGTACCTGAGGAAGGCTCCTACCGCATCGCATATTTGCCTTTCGCAGGGAACACTTCTTCCACTGATCTTCCGATAATAACAGCCTGAGCTGTCATCAAGGTATACAGTGCGCTGGTCATTCCTAAGAAACTCTAGACTGCCAGTTCCTCTACTGCATGCTTTCCAAGGATAGCACACACAAGTAGGTTTTAGGGTGTTAGGCTTTTAGATGGCATTTTAACCATGTTAGTAATGTTTATTTTATTCTCATTTACGACAAACCTTCTTGCTGTTTTTATGATATCCTGTGTGATTTTTTTTTAGAAGTATTAAGAAACAGGTTTGCCCTGTAGTAATAAATACTTTTGGATAAAAGTGTCTTTTTGCTGACCAGCAATGGCGTAGGACGTGGGTCCCTGTCTCTCCTGGCCATCATGGCAGTCCTGATGCCATCCACAGTACCGGTGCCGGGGAGGCTAATTCGCAAACCTCCTACACCCTCCCTATATATAGGGGGGGCCGGAACTGAGTGGCTCCCATCATGCCGGCCCTGGCACGAAAGGAGGAGACCCTGATTGGTGGACTCTCAGTATCGGCTCTGCCATCTTGAGGTGCTGGGTTCATGTTGTTAAAGCTGCTCCGGAGCGACCCAGCACCCTTGTTCTGAAACGGAAGCCCTAGAATACACTGCTGACCTCCGCTAGCCCTCCGCCAAAGCCCAATACCTGCAGGATACCCACAACATCTCCATCTGCCACCTGTAGGGATCGTGGCGGTGGTGGGCACCAGCACTTGATGATTGTTGGAGTGCGGCAGCCCACAATACCTAGTGCAGCAAATGGTGAAGCAGCCACGGCGGTCATGTTGGCTGGGGCTTCCAGCACCCAGAGGTCCTGTGCCCAACTGTAAGGCGGATCATCCTAACTAAGGCCTCCAAAGATGGCTAGAGAAGCAGCCCCCAACCTCTCTTTGACCCTAAGACCTCTGCGTAGCGTGCAGCTGCAGGGCGGTAGGCCCAGTGACTACAGGCAAAGGTGAAGAGTTAAGCGGTGGTGCGCTACAAACCCCCGTCCTACATACCTGTCATGCTGATCACATAGGGGGAGTTGTGGTAAACATACATGGCCCCTACTGCAGCATGGCCCTGGGAGACAAGTGAGCCCTGTCAGATTGTGCACTTCCTCCAGGGAGCCAGCTCAAAATTGCTGCGACCAGGGCCTGGTGAAACCCCTTCTCCGCACTGAGGTGCCCGACATTGAATTGAACTCTGGTATTCTGGGCACAGTGAGGAAGCTAGGACTCCAACGTAAACTTGAGCTGCTCAACTGGAAGGGGGTGCCAGGGAACAGTATTGGTCAACTGGGGTAATTGAGACCCACCTCGCAGAGCCCTAACCAAGCACGTCTGGCCTACTTCATCTTACAATTATTGCCTGGGCCCCCCCCCCCCCCCCAAACACGGTGTGACCACGCGAATCACAATTAAGGACACGGGGATTAAGATACATTTCTGGGCGCTTTGGAACTGACTCCGCCCTACCTGCTGCATGGTGAGCACTGTGGACTGCCTGATAGCTGCTGGGTTTGGCATACCGCCTGGTTAAACCTGACTGGGGACACAGCCACGGTCGGTGGTGGGACTGGGAGGAGATGGAATGCACTGGAGCCCTTCCATTGATCACTGGGCTCTTGGAAAATATGCACCCAGGTGACCTCACTGTGGAGCAAGCCCCAATCTGTAGTACCTGATAATAAGGAATCTGTGACGATGGAGCCTTTGAGGAACATGCCTACGTCGCCTCTCACCCAAGACTGTATGGAGCACTTCCTAAAAGAATTTTGTTTGGCGATAGGATCAATCAAAACGGATCTCATGACCTGCATCAAAGAGCTTAGGAGAGAGGGCTCAGAGATAGGAGGTCGCGTGGATGATCTAGAGCGTACACTGGATGATGCCAGGTCAAGGATCAGGAAATGTAATGTAAATGAGGGACAACCCTGGAGGAATAGCATATCGAACTAGAAGTCAAGCAAGAGGACTTGGAAAATAGAAGTAATCGAAACAATATACGTATTAGAGGAGTCCCACATGGAGCGGAGGGTAGTGACTGATGCAGTTCACGGTAGACCTCATGCATACCATTCGGGGGAAGATGACGCCCCTCCACCTGTCCTGGTTAGGGCGCATTGGGTGACCTCAGCCCTTGGCCACTCAGACTCTATCCCTGATATCCTCAACGAGTGCATTTTTCCACAGAGAGAGAGGCTATTCTCAAGGTTGCCAGAAACAAGGCTGACGAGATGGTTAGGTGACACACAATCGGCCTATACCAAGACCTATCCCCTGTAACACTGCGACATAGTAGGGATTTCAAGCCAGTAACTGATAAGCTTCAAGAACGGGACATTCAATACCAATGGGGCCACATATGCGCACTCTTTTTCACTTGGGATAGGAAAAGCCGCTCACTGCGCCCTTGGGAGAAGCAAAACAGCTGCTTTCGGGTCTGAGCATTGAACCACATGACAGAAGCTCTTCACCGGCTTGAGGGCCTCCCAGAGAATAACTGAAGCTCATCTGGTCAACTCTGTGCCCTCACCACACAAATGAACATTGCGTAGAAGCCTCATCCCAAGAAAAGAAACCTGATATCATCCATCATCTTCTCAATATGGATAGGGACACATCCCCAGCGCCTTCTACCGCTGGCTCCCTGCAACCAGACGGACAATCGGCTACCTGTTTTCTCCTGTACCTGGCGGCAGAGATTGAGGGCCTACCTCCTCCTAGGCCTTTATACGGATAGGGCTATGGGGGATCGGGGGAGCCATTACGCCAGACTCCTGCGGCGGATTTCGAGCATTGCTGATGGCCACCCCCCTCTGCTGCACAATCCAGGAGGGTAACTCCTCCGGCAGGATGATGGCACACCGATGGCAATATGTTGGGCCCTGTTGGTCTATGTCTTTACTATGATTTCCTCCTTTCTTCACCGGTCTTACACAACTACCAAGAAGCACATAGACAAAACACAGGTAGTTACACATGTCCCAATTCCAAAGGGGATTTAACTTGTGTCCTTCCTAGCTTTCTGAACTAACAATATCAAGAGCCTATGGGACTCGTCCTCTGTGCACTGTTGCTAGGGTGTGGTTACCAAAATCTAAATGAAAAAATCTGAACAACACTAACTTTTCCAATAAATGTAAAGTACATTTATCCAACATCAAACTAAAAGATTATGCAACATATTCACATGTTGAAATGTAATGTATTAAATAAATAACACAGTTCAGGGAATTCAAATCATTACAAAGAGGTGTAACAGATTTGATAGAGGTTATTATCATCAGTCGAAAAGCTTTCGTCGTGCCCATGCATTTCGGGCCACAATTGGCCCTTCTTCAGGGGCTTGAACTCTGGGAATATGAACAAAGTATACATAGATGCAAACAGATGTAGTATGATACATACAGGTAGCAAAGGCATCGTCATAAACACGGTAACATACATAAGAAATTAGCCCAAAAGTCAGTGGATATCTATACTGCATGGTAAACTTCAAGGAAAAGAAAGAAAAAAAACCTCCACCTTCGTGAATCAATACTGGTGAAATACTCACTATGAAACGCTTTAAAACCCTCTGGTATAAAAAAACAAGAAATGAAAACACTCAGCCAAAGCACTCACCAAGAACTACCTCACTGGAAATTAATCCACATGAATGTACGGAAAATCGTACCTTTTAAATCCCGATAAACAAGTTCGGAACGCCCAAAGGCTGATCAAAAGGAACCTGTGGAAGGGAAATAAACATCAACAATGGCCCCAAACTGATGCGTAATCGTAAAAAAGCGACGTATGCAGAACAGAACTGTTACCTGCTCGAACACCCGGCTGTCCACAATGTGCACTTCAAGGACGCTGGAGTCTCGGATCGATTTTGGTAACCACACCCTAGCAACAGTGCACAGAGGACGAGTCCCATAGGCTCTTGATATTGTTAGTTCACGAACAGGCACACGTTAGGCAGTACGTGCCACCCACTGTAGCACGCTTTGTCCTTTAAAAATTGATTGAATTAGCAGATTCAGTGTTAAGTTTATAGTTGAATATTCGGTGTGTGCCTTTCCTATTCTTTGATTTAATAGTTTTCCTAGCTTTGTGCCTGACTGTCGAGGATACTTCTTACCCTGGGGGGAGGGGAAGGAGGGACACACTTACACATGACTGGGAAAACGCGCTACTTTAGAGCTCAGCATCTCTCTGATTCTTAACTAATATAGCACACGTCAAGTTAATCTCCATAAATGTCCGCGGACGAAACTTCGACCCCGACATCATATTCATACAAGAAACTCACCTCATGAGGGCTGACAGTCAGAATGACACACCGAAATAGTACATCAGACAGTGTGCGTATGGAGACAGAAAAACGCTGGGGGTGGGCATTCTCAGCAAAAATATTGGCATCCCGAAAGTAGTAAAGAACAGAGATGGTCGCTACCTGGCGCTGCACACAATGGGGGGCAAGCAACCCCTCACTCTCCTCAACATCTGTCACCCAAATGCTGCCCAGGACCAGTACCTTTGACGAGCAGTTAACAGGAGTGGTGGGCAATGTAGTTGTCTGTGGTGACCAACTTAGTGTGGGACCCAGGGATGGACCTAAGCACCACCACATATCAAATCGCTGGGGCAATGTCTGCACACCTTAAGAAAGATGTAATGGATTTGGGGCTCTTGGATACATGGCAATATAGACACCCCGACATACATGAATATTCATTTTATTCCCACATGCATACCTCATACTCCCGCATTAATTTTATGCTTATAACCCATTTCATTCTCCGCAACCTTACGTCACTAGATATGTCCGTTATATCTCTTTCCGATCACGCCCACATTGAAGCAACCTGATCTGTTTACCTTTCTCCACGATGAAGTCCTCTGCGCTGGCACCTGTCCTCGCATTTCCTCCTTGACCCAGTAGATGTAGCTGAAATTCAAAAAGGGAATAATGAATATTTTGCACTTGATACCCTACCAGACATATCACCCCATCTGAGATGGGATGGGTTCAAGGCCACAATCTGGGGGACTCTCTCCTCATTGGCGATTGCCCGGGGACGGGAAGCCCGACTGGTTGAGTCTAAGCTGATGGCAGAAATCAGAGCTCCAGAACAGTAAGATAAACATGCACCTACACATCGAAATAAGCGCCAGCTTGCTATCCTTAGGTGCCAACTTAGGTCACAGTGATGGGCAAGGCAGAACGCCCCCTTCTAGCGCTACAGCAACGCTACTATGAGGGGGGAAATAAAGAAGGGACACTCCTGGCTTGTCGGCTGTGTCAGGCACACGCCAAGGTGCACAATGTGAATCTCCAATCTGGGGATTGGCGCTGGGTGTGACTGTGGAACTACTATCAGACCCTGTATATGGCCGAAGTGGTCACGGAAGCCTTAATAGACAAATATCTGGTGGTATGCAAATGGACTCCTCTAACCCCTCAACATGCGGAAGCTCTTGATGCCCCAATCACCTTGGAAGAACTCAGTAGTACGGTTTCAGCTCCCCCACTCAGTAAAACCCAGGGTCTGGACAGCCTTCCAGTTAGCTACTATTGCCTATTTTTGCCTGAATAGCGGGATCAGATGCTTCCACTCTTTAACTCCTTTACACAGGCCACAGGTCTATGCTCACCATGGCAGATGCAGAGATATCCATCATACCTAAGCCTGGCAAAGATCCAACGTTATGCTCCTCCTACTGCCCCAACACCCTTCTGAATATGAATGTCAAAGTCTTCACTAAGATCCTGACGTCCAGACTAGAACGCTACCTCACAGGTCTTATTGACCCTAACCAAGTAGGGCGAGGACAACGTCTGGCGCAATGCACAACTTGTTGAGAAATCACACTGCTACCACATCATGCCTTCTCTTGCTAGACGCGGAGAAGGCTTTTGATAGAGTACACTGGCCCTTTCTCTAGGCAGTCCTGAGTAGAGTTGGGATGGGCCCCTGCATAGCCAAAATTATAGCCTCTTACATGGCCCCCAGTAGCCACACTGTGGGTGAATGGGCAGCATACCGATCCCAAAGCTATACGCAGGTGCACTCGCCAGGGCTGTCCGCTGTCGCCCCTGTTGTTCGCCCTTGCGTTCAAACCACTGGCTATCACTATCCGCCACACCTGCGATAGAGGGAATTCCTTTTGGAGGACAGTCCTATAAGATCAGTCTTTTCACGGACTATCTCTTGTGTACACTCTCTAACTCCGCTGCTTCACTTCCAGCCGTGGTAAATAGCCTGACAGCATTTAAAACAGTATCGGGTTTCAAGATAAATATGGCAAAGTCAAGTGTGCTTACATGACGACCCCTGTCCAAGACCTCCCTGCCTTGCAAAAGCTTGCATCCTTTCTGTGGTCCTCGGAATCTGTCTCATACCCACACTCGATAATGGACGCGCGCAAACTGGTTCCCACTCCATCGCTTTCTACTGGAAGACCTTTGACGATGGAAACTTTTATATGTTTCCTGGTTGGGGAGGATCAAAATGAATGTGCTCTCCCAGGCCCTCTACCTCTTTCAAACTCTACCCAACTTAATCCCTCAGGACAACATTATGCATCTACAGCGCAATGTGCACTCCTTTATTTGGAACGGGAAGCAACCACGAATCTCCAACGCTCTTGTGATGCAACCCAGGGACTAGGGGGGGGGGGGGGCTAGCGTGCCCCAACTTCCTAGAATATTACTGGGCTGCACATCTATGTTACATATCCGAATGGGTGATGAGGGAAAGTGAAAAGCACTGGTTTCACGTGGACAGGGCGGTGGCTTGTCGATCACTATGTGACCTCGCTTGGTAACCTAAATACGCTAGACCGGGCAGTGCATACCTTGCAGCCTCTCCCAAACGGTACTGGACATATGAGACAAACTGGAAGTAACCAGGGGACTGACCACCTTCCCTTCCCCTACACATCAATCTCATGCAATCCGGACTTTACCGCAGGCTTACCGCATGCTCCTTTCAAGAGTATATGGCCAATTACTGTTGAACGTTGCATGACCTCTTCACAGGCATTAACATCAAAACCTTCACATCATACAAGCTCGTGTTCCAATAATATTACACACCTGCACATCTCTCTATTCTTTACCCTGGCACATCTTCTCTGTGCTGGGGATGTAACACTGATCGAGGGGTCTTTTGCCACATATGGTGGTCCTGCACCCTAACACTAACTTCTGGAAAGCGGTTTTAAGTCATATTAAAGCCACTGTGGGATACCCTTTCACTTTTTTTTTACTGTGATCATCCTAGGGATTCTCCCTTTAGACTTGAAAGCAATGACCTACGCTGACTGGACACTAATTAGTTACATGCTCCAGACAGCCCGACAGCTAGTAGCCGTAGCATGGAAGAAGACAGCTCCCCCTTCCGTGGCACAATGGTTACCCATTTATGACATACCTTGGCAATGGAACAGCTGTCTCATAACCTTATCGGCACAGAATCCAAATTCGAATTGGTGTGGCAACCCCTTTTACAATACCTCAATTGTATAGAATTCAGCTGCTTTGACCCCCAAAACTTGGAGCGCTCCCGCTCTTCTGCTAACCTACAATTGCTAATGCCCGGATCATTTGTCTGACATGCCAATAGTACGTGAGTAACAACCACACATATACCCCCTACTACCTTGCTGACAACAAAAAATCTAGGCTTATCATTAGCATTAATCTGGACCCCTATACTGCTGTTCATGTTGTACTTTTGTTTTTCTGTACACTCTTATAATGATTACCTGAGAGATGACCAGTCAGATAATGATAATTTGAACATAATGTACTGCTCAAGTCTGATCCACAACATTCTTTCAAATGCTATCTCCACTGATGGCCTACAGCTCACTCTCTATTTAGTATTTGTACATGAATTTAATGCTGCAATGGACCTTACACCTGCTGAAGCTGTGTTCTGTACAACAAAACGTAATAAAAAGATCTTGAGTTAAAAAAGTGTCTTTTCTTCTTAGTGCTGTGAGTGTTATACTGTGAAATAGTTACTGTTACCACGGTGCCCCTGATCCTTTTCCATGGATGGTTAGTAACCCAAAAGCAAATGACTCCACTTCAACTATGTATTGGGTGAGGTTCTATGGGACTACTGTAACCCGTCTTTCACATTCAGCGCTTGTGCATTGAAAGAAGTTCACATGTGTTACCCGTGGGTGGGAAAGCAAACCTTGTAGAACTACGCCAGAGTGGTAGTCTACACAACAGCACAACAAGCTTCCAGTGTGATATGTGGCGAGTGAAGATGAAGTCGCAAGAGTGTCATGCTTTTTCAATGCAAAACTGAACAAAGAATCAAATAGCAAATTTCCTGGTAAAACATATGGAAGCCAAAAAAAATGAAGTCATCACCACCTGGTCCCAGTGCACTGAACTTCCCTATTTTAGTTGGCTGCATGCTGCATGGGTTCTTGAGGTCTGATTTCCCGAAATTGTCTAGTTTTCTGAAAAATAAAAGGTCACCAACAGCTGGTAGCAAATGCTCCTCAAAGATTTGAAAAAACAAAATATCTGAGGGTAGTATCCATGTAGGGAAAATAACAATGAGGAGCCTGATAAAGAATGTAATGCATTATTTAACTCACTCTACAGATAGGAGTAACATCTTTCGGTTGTTCTGAGCTGTATTTGCAAAGTATCACAAGTATTGTTCAAAGACCTATTTAGCACACTCTTTCAATCTATTGGACAGATATTGAGAACCATTGAAGATTTGTCTGAAATTAACTTTGTAAGCAATTCATGTATCCTAAGATTTCTTAAAAATACTTAACATTTCCAAGGCCATGTGATCCATCAGCAGAGGACTGCGATTTTGGTAAAGGTAACTATGGCCACCATGATTACAAAAAGCAACAAGTGGCTATGTACTGGAAATCAACACATCAGAGAGACATTCTTCAAATGTAATGGAACCCCAATTTACGGTTATGTTTCCTCCTGTTTCTAGTGGTGGGCAGATCATGATGCTATCTCGTTGCCTGCCGTAGTGAGGCGACAGAAGATAACTATAACTTGTGTGACACAAAAGGAAGTCTGCCCTTTGTAGACAGTGCACAAGTGTTTTTCTGAATATAGTCTTTAGGAGAACACTGTGCATTTTTAAAGTCATCCCAAGTGAGTTAAAGATGAGACAATTACATCCTTAACTGTTGAGGGGACAACAATGTGTGTGCTACTCTATTGGTACACCCTCCACGCAATCAACGCCGGACGAACACGCACCTGCTGCCTGGCCACCCCGAGGCGCACCCAAGGACTTTTCTCCTGCCGGAACTGCAGCACCAGCATCCGGCCCACCAAGCCACCTACCAAAGGACCCAACTACCTCAGATGCATCCTTCTCAACACCCGCTCAACCCGCAAACACGCCGTTGAACTCTGGGACCTCCTCGACTCCAACAGCCCAGACGTCACCTTCCTGACGGTGACCTGGCTGAACCCCTCCTCTGCACCCGACATCGCCATAGCCATCCCGGAAGGCTACAAGATCACCCGCAAGGATCGCACCAACGGAGCAGGAGGAGGAATCTCCATCGTCCACAGGAACACTCTCAAAGTCTCGACAAACACCGATGACACCCTCAGCACCGCCGAACACCTGCACTTCCAGATCCACACCGACCCCCAACACCACCCTCAGAGGAACCCTCGTCTATAGACCGCCCGGAACCCGACCACAGTTCAGCGACTCCATCGCTGACTTTGTCAGCACACACGCCCTCGCCTCCACAGATTTCATCCTCCTCTGGGACCTGAACTTCCACCTCGAGAACTAAAACGACTCCAACTCCTCTACCCTGATCGACAACCTCGCCAACCTCGGACTCAGACAACTCGTCACAACACCCACCCACTCCGCTGGCCACACGCCTGACCCCATCTTCTCCGCAAGCCCCAACGTCTCCTTCAACCACACCACCGAACTCCACTGGACCGACCTCCGCTGCATCCACTTCACCTTCAGGAAACCCACCACAAACTACCGCACCCAACAGATGCCTTGCCGCAACTGGAGCAAAGTCACTGAAGACCAGGTATCCACCACCCTCGCCCAGAACCCGCCCACCGACCCCGACACCGCCGGCCACAACCTCAGACAATGGATCGACGACTGCGCCAACACCGTCGCCCCGCTCAAGAAACTCTCCAACAGCCACACCAGCAAGAAGGCCAGCTGGTTCACCGAAGACCTCCAGGCCTCCAAGCAAACCTGCTGTAAGCTAGAGAAGAACTGGCTCCGTGAACGAACACCGGAAAGCTACGCAGCCCACAAGAACGCCACCCGCAGACACCACCACCTCATCAGATCCGCCAAACGGGCCTCCTTCAAAAACCGCCCAGACAGCAACGCACACAACAGCAAAGTGCTCTTCAACATCATGAAGGAACTCTCCAACCACAGCTCCAACACCAACGACATCCCACCTTCGCAAAACCTGTGCGACTCGCTGGCCGCCTTCTTCCACCGCAAGATCGCAGATATCCACGACAGCTTCAAAGCCACGACCGCCCCAGCAACCACTGAGACCTCTGCCCCCACGACCACCGTTCGCATCAACCGCCTACTCTCCTGGACCAACATCAACTACGACGACACCATCAAGATCATGAACACCATCCACTCCGGATCCCTGACAGACCCATTCCCACACCACATCCTCAACAAAGCCAGCACCACCATCGCACCCCATCTCCGGAAAACCATCAACATCTCCTTCGAGACAGCAACCTTCCTGGAGAGCTGGAAGTACGCCGAGATCAACGCCTTACTCAAGAAACCCAAGGTGGACCCCAAGGACCTGAAGAACGTCCGACCCATCACCTTGCTCCCGTTCCCGGCGAAGGTCATCGAGAAGGCCGTCAACAAACAACTGACTAGCTACCTCGAGGAGAACAACATCCTAGACCCGTCCCAGTCCGGCTTCCACAGCAACCACAGCACCAAAACTGCCCTCATCGCCGCCACCGATGACATCAGGACCCTGCTAGACAACGGAGAAACAGCGGCCCTCATCCTCCTGGACCTGTCAGCCGCCTTCGACACGGTCTGCCACTGCACACTACGAACACGCCTCCCCGACACCGGGATCCAAGAGAAGGCCCTGGACTGGACCACCTCCTTCCTCTCCGGCAGAACACAGAGCGTCCGCCTCCCTCCCCCTTCCGCTCCGAAGACACCGAGATCATCTGCGTCGTACCCCAGGGCTCATCCCAACGCTG
This sequence comes from Triturus cristatus, assembly GCF_964204655.1. Taxonomy (NCBI): domain Eukaryota; kingdom Metazoa; phylum Chordata; class Amphibia; order Caudata; family Salamandridae; genus Triturus; species Triturus cristatus. The sequence continues at coordinate 448,830,344 of NC_140580.1, forward strand.
TTCAACATCTACATGGCACCGCTCGCCCATGTCGCCCGACTGCACGACCTCAACGTCATCTCTTACGCCGATGACACCCAACTGATCCTCTCCCTCACCAAGGACCCCCACACCACCAAAACCAACCTCCACGAAGGAATGAGGGCTCTCGCCGAATGGACGAGGAACAGCCGACTGAAGTTGAACTTGGACAAGACAGAGGTCCTCATCCTCAGTTCCACCCCCTCGGCCTGGGACGACTCCTGGTGGCCGACCGCACTGGGAACAGCTCCATCACCCACCGACCCCACACGCAACCTAGGGGTCATCCTCGACTCCACCCTCTCCATGACGAAGCAGGTCAACGCCGTCTCCTCCTCCTGTTTCAGCACCCTCCGCATGCTCCGCAGGATCTACAAATGGATCCCCACCGAAACGAGAAGGACGGTCACCCAGGCCCTCGCCAGCAGCAGACTGGACTACGGAAACGCCCTCTACGCAGGAGCCTCGGCCAAACTCCTGAAACAGCTCCAACGCTTCCAGAACGCCTCTGCCCGCCTGATCCTCAACATCTTCCGCCGCAGCCACATCACACCCCACCTGAGAGACTTGCACTGGCTTCCCGTCAACAAGAGGATAACCTTCAAGCTCCTCACCCATGCACACAAGGCACTCCACAACACGGGACCAGTGTACCTCAACAGCCGACTCAGCTTCTACACCCCCGCCCGCCAGCTCCACTCCGCAGACGACGCCCTCGCCATTGTCCCCCCGCATCCGAAGAGTGTCCACCAGCGGCAGATCATTATCCCACCTCGCCACCAAGACATGGAACAGCCTCCCCATCCGTCTACGGCAGACCCAAGACCTACTGACTTTCAGAAGACTCCTCAAGACCTGGCTTTTCTAACAGTAGCAGCTTCCCCACCCTTCAGCGCCTTGAGACCCTCACGGGTAAGTAGTGCGCTTTACAAATGCTATGGTTGATTGATTGATTAATTGCTAATGGTTTCCATCTCCTTGCATAGTGTCGGAGTGTCTTGTAATCCTTTGCTGTGTGGAATGCCGTCCCTACACAACAATGGCCACGTTCTCCACGGTGTGTCTCTCCACTTCTGCACCCTCTCAATGCCACCTCTTCTCTAAATTCCACCTCTTCTCCTTTAACCAGGGTATAATGCTGAGATAAAGCCCTGAGGTACTCCTCCGGGAGTGAGTTGTGCGCTATATCAAGAAAAAGACATAAATAACTAAATATAAGGGTGAGTGTGTATTCGCTATCTACAATTGGGTAGTGGGTTTGGTGGTAGGAAAAGAGCAACGGTGCTCATTTCTAACTTAAAGAGACAGTTACCTTAGGCTTGTACCTTGTGGTGATTGCCCATGCAAAACAGTGTTCTAGAAGTAACAACACAAGGACAACAGTTGCAAAAGCTCATTTCTCATGTTATTCACCATTACGGATGTCAACGTTTTTAATCAGCTGTGCAAACATATCCGATGCCCAGTTATAAAGTTTTTGCACCAAGGTGTCAGCACCTATTATTACCTCAAGGGTCTAGGTGACCCCATACGTATCTAATTAAATTCCATTCGCCAAACTGAGCAGATTCTCCTAATACTGCATTTTGTGATGTACAATTCTTACCCATTAAAGGTACTAGCTCATTGATGTACGGTAGTCTTCTCCACTATACTTTTCACATGGCAACACATTTCTAACAGCAAGTCTGATCACTAATTAGTGTTATACATCTTTTTTTTTTTTACCTTTATAGGATATACAACAGTTGTTAGTGTAGCACTGTCACATGTGACTCTACCTGCAAACACTAATAATAGGCTAAATGCACATTTCGTTAGAGACCCTTTTCCATCCCTAACTTGCAACGTCTTTCACCTGCAGAGTCCTTCAGGGTTTCATACTGTCACCTATCACCTTCAGCTTCTACATGGAGCTGCTTGGTGCTCTACTCACAGATAACAACATCCAGATTCATGACGGCCCTGCTTGGTGGTTGGGAGCTCTTTCATCTGTTTAACTCCTATTGTAGAACACCCCAAACTCGCCCTTTGTTATTACAAGCTGCATACCGTTGCTTTCACCGTATTCTTTTCCTCACAAAATATGTTACAGCCTATGCCCCTGTAGTTCCACTACTGGGCATGCCAAGGGGTCAAGTGCTGACTCTGATGGCAGAGCTTTTGGCATGGCACACAGCAGGATTTCACACACTGGGGGACCAGTAACAAGATGGCATACTTCTACCATATGAGACTTTAACACAAGAAGGACTACCACCGGGACACTTCATTAGCCATACCTCATGGGTAGACACACTGAAACCTCACTGGCGCAATATTTCTCAAGAGCCACAAACTCACCTCATGATCCAATATCTTCCTGTTATAGGTACAGGGTGGCATCTTACTCATTGGTTTGCAGAGACGCTACAGTTACAGGCGGCTACAACGTTGACCTCACTACGACAGCACTGGGAGGTGAATTTATCTCGCCCATGCACTGCCAAAGAATGGAATACAATTGTAGCAGGTCCCACACATATCCCCTGTAACACCAGGTTTCGATTAATATAGTTTTATATTATGCACAGAGCCTATTTTACCCCAGGGAAAATGAGCCATTACTTCTACAGATCGGATGCAGCATGTACCCGCTGAGATCAACTAGATGTTGATATATTACAACTCCCTGGTTGAAAGGGCCAGGCCCATAAGTTCTGGACCTATTCTAGAATCATAGTCCAATGGTTCTTTTTTAGCAGTATGGAAGCATAGATGGGAGAGATTTTATTGTTATGAATCAAATCAACGGGAACTCTTTGGGACATATAGGAACCACAGACAACTATGTGAGGTTAGTTAATTTATTATAAAGCCAGAAATAATTGGCCATAAAGACACCTCACGATGAGAGTGTAGAAATACATCGGAATCCGCATAATGCCAAAGCTGTGTATCCAATTGAGACGATGTAACATAAGCAATGCAATTAGTTCAAGAAGCAGGATGCAGAGTATCAGAAAGCAAGAGTCCAAGTTTCCCTGCATAGAGGGTTGATGAGTATAAAGCATTAGCCTATCCCTATACTTACACTAAGATTCCCTACTTGCGCGTCTTCAGAAAAAAGAATAAAAGGTGTAAGCACGTGGAGTCTTCCTAAAATGTCTCTCCACCATCAATGGGTCATTAGCATAAAGCTCCCGTGACAGAAATTGTTCTAAGATGCTCTCTCTCCGAAGTCAAAGGCAGAAGTGGGCACTTTCCCTACTCCCAACCTCACATTATTTCAGATATCTTTCCCAAAATCTTTGCAGGTCATGCCATCTTCTCTGAGTACAATCCTAAAGGTAGTTTTCCATGGAATAACGGCGTTCTTCTAGTAACAGCTTGTCCTTGGTTCCCAGGCCTTCTCCTGTGTGAAGCACTACGACCTCCCCTTATCGTCCCAGGCTATGCAATTGCAACTTCTTCTCTCCTTGCCTGGCTAGTAAAAACAAAGACATTATTCTAGCTAACAAGAGCACTTCTTTCACCTGCAACACAAAACGTGAGAAAGAACAAATTCCACAGCACACATGAAATTCAGCTATTAATTCTAAAGCAAGAGTTTCCAGGGAAATATATTTCAGGCCTACAAGATTCGGCTAACATAAGAAACCAGTATATGAGCTTTACGAATTGCATAGAAAATAAGGCACATTCAATTAATGCCTTTACCTACTTTAAAATGACACAACTAAATAAATACGTTTTGTATGTGAATAATTGTCAGTTCACAACACGAGTTCTTCCCATTAATGTTTTCTACTAGTTACATTCACTTTCTTCGTTGATTCTCCATGTTACTTTTCCAATGCCCTAAACTCAAGTTAATACATTTCACAATTCTAATACCTCATGTTATATGACAAAAGAATATGTGCGGGTGCGCTCTACACGTGATTATAATGCACCCCTACAATACAATATGATTTCCGCTACATCAAGGTTACGCACCATCTGTTCACCAGTACTGGCAGTCAACTCACACGCGCTTGGGAGGCCTGCCTACTGGACCTATTTCCCCAAAATAAGATACACAGGGCCTCCACAAGCTTTTTGGACCTCGGTTATGTGGTAGCCAAGCACCTCGGTACAAGGCATTAGAAATCCCACGAACCGCCGTCCATAGAGGCCTGGTCGCATTCAATTGTCACTTAGGATCGGACGTAGGGGGTCTCTTTACACAGGGAGGACATCTTGGGCCTGCATAAAAATTCCATCTCCAATAATTTGAACACTATTCTGACCGATCTAAAAATTGGATTGTGTCACAGGGTAGAATCTGGCACCCACGTTGATCCACTGACTGTACCCAACTAGATACATATGTGACCCATAGTATAGCGACCTGTGTTACCTTGCTGTGTGTGTCGAGAGGAGTACTATGTGCTTACTGCTATCAATTACTATGTTGAAAACTCACCAAGGGAGAACTGGGACTGTTTGAATATGTTTGATGTCCTTATCAAATAGTGCCAAGGCTATTGCAGCAGAACACAACGTGACCATATTGGGGCATCCCCTTTCCCCCTCTCCTCCTATTGTTATAATTATGATATACAACTGTTATGTAATGCTAGCTAGACTGGTTGAATCTATACCTTCTAAGATGTATGCCCTTATCATACTACGATGTCATCCTAAATATGTCCTGTTTACTATTTATTATGCTATCAAGACCCTTGAGCTTTTAGTATATATAACACTGTGTGTAAATATTCTACCTAAATCTAACATGGTAGGATCCTTCTTCTCCCGGCCAGAGCTCCCTGTGCCCGCCTAGAGGTGAGGCTATGATAATAGGCAAACCCTCCCTTGTGGTCCCTCCAAACCGGTTCTGAGGCAGCTCCTCTCTCCCACTGGCTTTGAAGCCAAGCTAACTAGGAAGATAAAGGGAGGTAGCCTAGCTTTATGCTACATCTGCCAGTGACAGGGTGGGTATTCTTTGAAGCTTATGAAGGGACTGGATACATAGCTCAAGGCAATCATGCTCAACTATCCCATTGTGGTCCTATTCAACTCCCCAGAAGTGGTTATCCAGGTCTGCTGCATGCTGCAAAATATCGATTTGCTTTAGGCCAGATGTATTGACTTCAACTCTGCACTTCGTCTGTATCCCAATTCTTTTCCTTTGAGGAACATGGGTCAGGTGGTGCATGCCAAAAACGAGTTAGTGGATCTATACTCCACCTGGGTCACCACTCTGTGAGGTTTGCTACAATGAACACGCAGTGTTGTCAGTAGTACCTCATTACACATATTCCATCCTGAGTCCATTGATGTGAACTATCAACCCGACTGCTACAGTGGTGGGTTGTGCAAACAGTCTCAATGTGAACATTGTGAACCCCACTCTTGGTGAGTGTCATGATCTGTGAGTGTAGCAAAATTGTGGCTTTGTTAAGGAAACAGTCTGGATGCTGGGTAGACAATGTCTCTTTTTGACTAAGACTGCAACACTATTAATGCCATGGTTTCACAATCACAATACACAATGTTATGGCACTGTGATAGGAAGTATCAGTAGATGAGTGAGAGGGGTGTGGGAGAGTTGGAGAGTTGGAGGAGAGATCATGTAGAGTCAGACATTGCTGAACTCCTACCAGGGGTACGTGCTACAGGTAGGCAGAATGGTCTGTAACACAGGTACTACAGACACAACAAAGCAGTAGTGATAGTGGCAGGTCACAATTTGTAGTTTAGAAGACACTAGTTCTATTAAAAAGGGAGAATTATGCATGTATGCATGAGACATTGCACACACTTGTGAATGGATTGCAGGTTACACATACATGTATTACGTAAATACAGGCATGGTTACAGCGTACATGGCAGCAATTTGGTACATGTGGTTTGCTCGATATCTTAACTGCTGATCGTGAGGGTAGAACATAGTAAGCTTGCGCATAAGTATAAAAATAAACTCAGAAGTGTTAATGTATCGATCGGAAAATGTAAGCAAAAGCAAAGTCATAATACTAGACACATGTACATACATGCCAACAAGCCTGAGACAACTGGCTGCTAATGAACAAGCTGCCATAGATGGAGCTCGAGCGCAGCTGGATACACACAGGGCGAAACACGCGCGCTTGTTTGAGCGGTTAAAGTGTCTGAATTATACTGCTCATTCGGCACGGACGCACCAAATTGGTGATAAAGCAGGCAAATTACTTGCGTGGCTCATTCGCCAAAATGACTCATCTGCGCCGATCACATCGGTGAGGACGGCAAACGGGGGAGTTGCTTATACGTAACGTGACATCCTTGATGCATTCATCATGCATTATCAGAGCTTATACAAATCATGCGTGCCTGCCACTCCCCTAGAGCTGCAGGCTTACCTGGGGGACCTAGATCTACCGAAGCCGACAAACACCCAATGCGAAGACCTAAATGCTCCTCTCAACTCAGAGGAACTCCGCGATAGCATTTTTTCACTGTACAACGCAAAATCGCCAGGACCAGATGGTCTCCCTACTGAATTTTACAAAGCATATGCTTACATTTTGATACCGCAGTTACTGAAAGTGTATGAAACTGGGCTAGATGACGCTACTCTTACAAATACACAAAACGAGGCCCTGCTGGTATCCCTCCTTAAGCCCATTAAAAACCCTGACCTCCTGGGCTCCTATCGTCCAGTAGCACTCCTCAATACTGACTACAAAATGTTTGCATCACTATTGGCTAAGCGTCTCTCTACCACAGTGAAAACATTGGTACATCCTGACCAAAACGGCTTTGTTCCACCCCGGTGCACCTCTCTTAACATTCGCAGATTTTTTAGAATACAACACTATGCAACACATAAATGGCCCAGATCGGGCTGCCTGGTTCTTGACCTGGAGAAAGCCTTTGACTCTCTGGAGTGGCCTTATCTAGCGGCAGTCTTAGGCAAATTTGAACTGGGAGATAACTTTTTAAACCTGGTCCGCCTATTGTATCAATGGCCCACTGTTCGAGTCCGTACCGGTAAGCTGATTTCAGACCCAATTAGGGTGAGACGTGGGACGCGTCAGGGTTGCCCCTTGTCCCTGTTGCTGTTCTCCCTGGCAATGGAGCCGCTAGCGATGATGCTTCAGAGGGATGGGGAGGCATGGGGCGTACAGTTAGGGGATGGGCTACATGCAACTTCCCTATACGCTGATGACCTGTTATTATATCTTCGGGATGTTACCGCGATCCCGACGTCTATTGCGGAGATACTCAGAACCTTTGAGGAAATATCTGGACTCTGGGTTAACTGGGCCAAGTCGGGGATTTATCCCTTCAGCTCTGCCGTAGCGGAGGAAGCTGTGGTCCTAAATGATTCACTTCTCACATGGTATCCCGCCACATTTAGATACCACGGGATATTTATATATCGGATGCCTGACGACCTATTTGAGGGTAATTTGACGAGAGCAATCTTGGCACACCAAACTCAAATGCGATTCTGGAAGACACTTCCTCTAAACGTCATGAGCCGTATCGCTCTCGTGAAAATGATTGTGTTGCCTAAACTGCTGTACTATTTTTCAAATCTCCCACTCTATGTTCCATCTAAGCTCTTTCGAGAGTTAGAACGGCTGTTCAGGGATTTCAAATGGAATAATGGGAGATCGTGGGTGGCCCTGTGGAAACTGTACGCTCCCACTGATCGGGGAGGGCTAGCAGTCCCTAATATGGAGCTGTATTACTTAGCTGCTCAACTCCAATGGGCGACGAAATGGCTTGATGGTCAGGCTCTGGAGGAAATGGCAGCTGTGGCACAGCCCTGGACACGCTCTCAGATCTGTCATCTGTTTCACCTCGTCTCGAAACTTCCGAGGCCAAAACAACTACACCTAGGTTTGGCGTTACATTGTTATAAGAGAGGCTTATATCTTACTCGCGAGACCCTCCCATATGCCCCTATCCTGCCACTACTCGGTACGCCACGAGGCAGACTGGATACAACAGAAACAGCTCTGGCGCATTGGCATACTGCGGGAGTAGACTCGTTGGGTGACCTTTATAGTGACGGTACGCTAATGCCATTTGCGACACTAGCTGAGGACGCTGAGATACCAGTAGGCCAATTCCTCTTACACGCCTCGGCTGCCTGGGGAGACTTGACGGTGGAACCGCCAACACATCTGCTCCTTCAATACCTACATGTCATGGGGGCGGGCTCCCACGTGGTGCATTGGTTAGTGGAAGCGCTCCTTACGCACATCCTCAAGCCAATGTCCCGGCTCAGAGTTAGTTGGGAGATGGATAGAGGCCGGCCATGGACAGACAGAGAGTGGGACGCTGTGCAGGCAAGCTGCAGTCACATACCAAGGAACTCCAGATTCAAACTTATACAAACGTATATCATACAAAGGGCGTATCTCTCACCAGACAAGATAAATAGGTACTTTCACACTGCCACCTCCGCATGCCCGCACTGCCAGCAGTTAAATGCAGATATGCTTCACATGCTTTGGGCGTGCACATCCCTACAGCAATACTGGCAGGGGGTAGTCACAACGCTAGCCTCCTGTACAGACACGCCCTTACCGCTGACATGGGAGATTTGTCTAATGGGAGTATGTGCCAGATAAAAAAATAAATAAAATCACCTTGAGATTCCGAGATCTAGGTTTAATTACGGCAAAAAGATTAATAACGAAAAGATGGAAACGTGTGGATCCACCAGAGGTAGCGGGCTGGAAACGTTCACTTGTAATGTGGGCACAGGCGGAAAGCACGGCGCTACACAGGGAGGAGACGGCAGTGCTTCGCAAATACCCTATGGCGCAGGGCTAGGACATTATGCTAGTGGCTCTTCAAGGTGGTGCTGCGCTACACGATGAGGATGAGCAACCCGCAGATTTACAACAGACATGATAGTACCTAGGGGTCTGAATACAAAATGCTGCTGCGCCCTACCATAAAGGCAATCACATACCCAGGAAATCCCCGGTACACTACTAGTGTTCAACAGGACCCCATGCGCTGCCGGGAGGGGGGGTGCCCCTTTGCTGGTTTCGTAGCTACACACAGGCACATGTTTTTCTTTGGCCCCTGGCTAGGCGAGCCATAAGACATTGATGTGTAGATAATACATAGCTATGCTGAGAACATGCAACAGAGACTCGACTTGCATAGTTTAGATGGCAGTTTGCAGTGTTGTAAGTTTGAGTTTTGAATATATGTTTAATGGAAAAATAGGTTTTATTGGTATCCACACGTAACTTCGTATCACACATTGTCAATTTACACTATTGTATTTATAATGTTGTTCAAGTCTGATTGGCAGGTTATTGTTCTGTGGTGGAATGGCCTGTATATCAGGTTTTGTGGTATTGGCCCAGACAAGGATGTGTCCCAATTATACTGTGTGTGACCTTGCATCAGATACAGCAACCATGATGTGGAAGCAGGTGTGAGCAATAGCACACCAGGACTTCTTTATGTGTACCCAGAATAATGTATGCATCTGTAAGCAGGAACGATGTGTTCACATTAGTTTATTACTGCTGTCAACTGTACTATTGTAAGTCACATGTGCACTATAACTTCGTGATGGACAATTGAAAATGCTGTATAAAACCATGATGCCAAAATACATGCCAACAAGCCTGATTTAGGCTACAGACCCCATTTTTTAAGCCAAAAATGGCCTTATTTTATCTCTTGCACTTGAAATTGCATCTGATTCAATGTATGTCAACGGGAAAATGCATTCCCCATTTTATTTTTTACAAAATCTCCCCCTGTCCACTTGTAAAGTGTTGGCAGGTATGCATATATAGGTTATAGCACTCTCAAAATATTTTTGGCCAATTTGGTCACGCAGTTTTAGGTTTGTAATTGTGCCAACTACACTTCACATAAATCACACTATAGGTTAACTTGGCTGGTTTTATACCTGTATAACCAGTAGTTTAATATCTCAACAGTATAAAAATTAGGAAAATCACCTAAAGCTAATAATTTCCCCCTTATCAGTTCATACTTTAATCAGTGAATGTAAGAGGGAAATGTGTTTTACAGCTGCCCTATTAGTTCCCGACTGATAATTAAAGTAAAAAAAGACAAAATGCCATGTTAAAAATTAATACAGACGATTTCACTTAAAGGTGTACTTGAGAATCATGCCCAGCCCTTTGCAGAATGTTAAAACGTGAACATATTGCAGGTATTTTTTCCAGAGAAAGGTGGTAACCCTAATCACGCTTGATACTTTAAAAGATACTTTATTTAAGTGCCTTCCATGCATTCGTTTTTTTTTAAATTCTTCGAACCCAAATCGCGCCCTGGCATTTATTTAGTTTTTGTTCTGCAAAAGCGTTCGCTGCAGCGAGCAGAGTACATGACCACAGTTAAAGTGGTCTGAACTCGTGCGCTCCCTGTAGTTCTCTAACTGAGGCACAGGGAGGCATCGCGCATGAGCGAGACTTCCTTTCCCAGGCCGCTGTATGCGCATGCGTGGTGCCGCCTGACTTGTCAAAGTGCACTGCTCCTGACAGAGCGGTCATATATTTGTCATAGGGGAAACCGAAAGAAGAAAAGCCCAGGGTCACTCAGTAGATCTTCCGAGAAATTAACACTGAAAGGTAACTGCTGATTATCCTTTGCAAAATTCTGCATGATAATGGAAACGGACTTCGGAATGAAAAGCAATATTCACGAACAGCATTGAACGGGTATTTTAAGCAAATGCCAGCTGTTATTATATATTCGTATACATTGAAAAGGCTTCTATTGCTTCTTTTAAAACTTGTCGGTCAGCGATTAGCGTTAGCCGAGCTGGCTTAATGTATTGGAACATTAGGGTTTGACCTTGAGCAAAGGGGCGAATTCCTTGTGAAATACTTCTGGTGGGGTTGGGAATAGCGATAGTACCTCAGTGTTATTTATTTTTCGGTGATCGGGTAAACATTAGAGAGATATGCTGTAATTACGGGTCGTAAAATATAAACGGAAAACACAGCCGACAATCGGCTCCATTCTTGCATTGTCATGCGAGCTAAGCATGTGAATGTCAGCTGTTAAATGTCTGCGTACGCACACCCACACCGCAATAGAGTGTTCAGTTGGAATTGTGAGCTGCTGATGGCGAGGAACTGCAGAGGGGCAATGAAGGATGTGTGGATGACAGGCTGGGCTTGCTGCAGTGCTGCAGTGCACTGCTGCCTCGCTGGGAAGACTCCCTTGAAAACAACCCCTTCACAGCCTCTCATAGCAGCGCTAGCTGACAGGGTTGCCACCTTTCGCAGGAAAAATACCTACCATTTGTTTACGTTTTGCTACACTCGAAGGGCCAAGTGCTGGTAGGTGATAAATGATTGTAAAATTCTCAATATTTTCTGTACATCAATCAGCCGTCTGTTTATTTTTGTTAATCATTTAGATATTATCTAGACTGCTCTCAAACACTTTTCAGGTGATTTCTTCGCGTATTTACTGTTTTAGGTTTAGATTTTAAAAGGTAAACAAATAATGTATTTCACTGATTTTTCTATTTTCTTTACTGGCAGGGCATAGAATTACAGGTCAGGCCGCTAAAAAATCGGCCAGGTGGTAACCCTAGCAGCATGACTTCCCAAGATGTTCGGTGCTTTACTAAAACACACGTTTGTCAAGCTGGCCCTCCTGCCTTGGAATGCAAAACAATATCAATCACTTTTCCCCTTCGTAGGAGAACACTACACCCATCATACTCTATTACCCACAAGTTCTTTTGCATAAGGGCACAACAATAACACAAGGCTTGTTTGAGAAATACACAACTTGGACATCACCTTTGTCCAAAGAGGCACTATTTTTGTATTTAAACTTACACATCATATTTTATTGTTATTTGTATAATTCCATGCATCACGTTTCAGCAGTATGTAATGACGTAACGGTGATTTTTTTTTTTTAATTATCCCTAAAGTTTTTACAGAACTGACTGTTTCAAATGAATATAAAGATGTAGTGGAAGAAAACAGCAATATGTTCGCACATTAATACAGTATAATAACATCAAACATGAAATAGTGCAGGAAATGCAACGTTTGCAGCATAAACTGAAGGTCAGTGAACAGTGCATGTAGTGTTGTATTGAAGAGTTTCTGTTCTCAACGTCAATCAGTGCAAATGGTTGCACCGATCAACTTAAAGTTGGGTACTGCTTTAAATGATTTTGTGCTGCGTAGTGCCAAACCCCCAATAATTCATGTAAAGTCGGTGTAGCCTCTAGGTTTCCAGGCAAATTAGTTACACTAAAATCACACTAATTAGTGCAATTTGGCTTTGTATGGAATACTTGTGCCAAATGAAACTAGGCGCAAATCTAGAGCAAAATGTACTTGCTTAATATTTCCTTGTGTAACACGTGCAATTTCCATGAAAATTACACATGCAGTTGACCCTTGGTCAGTCTTCTATTAAGGAAGATTTTGTACTTCAGGGTTAGCACTGAGTACAAAACTTACCCAAGACATCACTCTCTATCTTTCGTTCCATGGTGCAGTGTAAATTGTATTTAGCGTCATGCAAACTTGCCATATTTAGCACGTGCAAGGCCGATGCAATCATCAGCATGTGATTTGTAAATGTCGTGCTGCACTATTTTTGTCTGCTTGCTCAACACAAGCTTTTCATATTGCATTCTGCTGTTCTTGATAAATCTAGGCTTACGGTGCATCCATCCCAGGTACATTTAATTTAAATTACAATTTTTATTGTGGTCTGAATTAACAACACACTTGTTCCATAATACAACTTGCTACATTTTGGCTTTACAACAATATCTATGGAATATGTTGGAGTTACAGAAAAAAGAATGTCTTGTTTGCTGAATTATGTTACCTTAAAGTCTTATTTTGTGGGGTATGATTTTAAGTATTGCCCTTTCCGTAAGATATTTATAACACACACTTAAGTTTTTATATTGAAAGCAGTATCTTGCTTTGGAAAGAGGGTTTTTGTGTAATTGTACACTTTTTATCACTTAGTTGTATTTAATCAAGGTATTTATAGAAGTAGACCTGTCCCTTGAGGGAACTGGAGTGCTTCACATAGGTCAAGGTTATCGTGTGCCAGATGTACTGCACAGAGAATATTTACACATCTTGAGCGATTTCTATTACATGATATAATATACTACCTTGCATAACTATTGGGTGAGAGACAAGAAAAGAAACAGAAAGTTGTCCATAAAGTTTGCAGGTTGCCACTGAGAAAAACAAACTAGTAGAATCCCAGTTTTGCATAAATGTCATTAACAAAATGTCAGAATGTTCATCTTCCTAACTAACTTGATGGTAACGTCATTATTCTGTTGGAGACACAGTTGCAAGGATTATTTTTTCGACTCTGTTGCTTTACTTCTGACAACAGTTTTGAAAGTAACAGAAACATCAGCAGTACAGAAAACCTACTTTATCCAGAAACCCAATGGTAGTTAAAACTTCAGCAGGCCCAAGATAGGGAATCAGGTCATCGATCACCCAAAATGTCTGCCCACATAGTGCCTCTCAGTTATTGGTCCACTCCTTTCTTTGCTATAGTGACATTTTATGTTTCAATGATGGCCAATCTCCAGCCAAAAATCAACATTTTTCAGCAAGACACGGAGATGAGGACTATACATTTTTCTTAAGTTTACTCACCACTGAGGCCAAACCATTGATGTGTCTGAAATATCATTTTGTACTGTAGAAACTTCGGTCGAGTCAGCTGCCTTAAAGATATTTTCAATCTTAGCTCATACTGCCATAGACTTTGAAGCAATAGCACCGGTTGACAAAAAAGCACTAAGAACCCGAATTGCTGGGCAGGTGTATCACCCATTTCATCAACCTTGTCAGGGTAGGCGACAAGACTAGTGCTGACAATTTCTTATGGCAAATAGCAGCTCCACTCACTATATTTTGGGCTATTAAATTAAGGATTTATACATTGGGATGTTCTGACTCCTCCTGGAAAGCTGTATCAAAGATTGTTCTGTTTTCGTCAAAGTCACCTTGGTTAAAAATAAGTCCTTCTTTGTAAAATATAGTTTGTGATAGTTTATCGAAGTCCGTTTCTTCAACTTCTGCTATCCTCTTATTTGAAACGAGGCACAAGAGAATGGCTAGTTTAGCTGAAAGCTGTTGCCTTGTAAGATGTCTTTTAACTTCCAAACTATAAACAATCTCAGCGTCATATTTACATTCCTCATTTGGGAATATTTACTAGTCGCAGGTCTTTTCAGTTGAAGTGCTTTCATTAATCTGCATGAGGTGGTCTTCCACTGACTTGTCTCAGTTCTGCCGTGGCCATCTGAGATTGCCAACATTTACTTACTGACCAGTATGTATTGCCTTTGTCGGGTATATTACCCAGAACATTTAGAATTTGCAATAGATTGGCTGAAATGGGATCGTGGCTCATTTCCAAATACCAGCTAGATAATTTAGTCAATGGCGAGTTTTAGCTTTTTTTGTTTCCAGATGCCCAGAATTTTTGTTGGAAGGTTCAAGATGAGATACAAAATCCACTGCCAGACCATGATCGCCTGAAGTTATTCTCATGTTCATGTTAATTAACTCTTCCGCTACCACATGATGTGCAAGGCCTGCAGGTTCATCAGCATTCCTGGATAAGGAATAATCTCAAACTAACTCTAGAACAAACAGAAATGGAACCTATGTGGTCCACTAACATGTGATTAGCATCACCTGCTGCCAAATTTGTGCAAAGGTTCTGGGGATAACCAGGAAGGGGCTTAAGATATACCTGATCCTCATGCTCCAAGCTACTTCTCTTTTTACAGAACTGGTCACCCATTATAAATGACCAGACCCTATGCATTCAGCTTCAAAGCAAATAGGTCTCTATGTAGATGATCTGAAACAGCATCCACTTGGTTTTATCATTAACATTTCATGGTTGCCAATCCACTTTTATTTTGCTGGGAGATAATCATTGTTCAATGTATGTCCAAGCAAAGGTGCCACAAGGTGCTTACCAGCTCTACTAAAATGTTTGTGTTCGTTCCTCTTGGGGAATTTACATATTGGATTGTGGATATAAGGTACGCATACAGTAGGCTGCTGCCATGTACTTTGTTATAAGTAAGCACTTTCAGTGCAAAGCGTCCCACTAACAGTTCCAGACGGTTAATGCTTAGTAGTAAATCTTTAGGCATGCATCTACTTTTTGTGGATATTTCTCCACAACCTACAGTCCAGGCTGATCGTATGGTTTCTGATTGTATTAATACTTCCCAGAGAAATCCAATGTTTTTTTCTATGTCTACGTCTGTTCTAGCTGCCATGGAATCTTTTTTTTCTCTTGTTTGTCATTTAGATAATTGTATTAAGCTCAAAACAGTTACATATGGTGAAAATAAACTAATATCTATTCAGCAAGGTTTTCCATTTCTGTTTGAAATAGTCTTCTCTGCGTCATTGTTTGGAAGTTATTTTTATTTGTGCTAAATTTATCATATCTATAATCCACTTGCCAATCTTTGATTTAGAAGACGATATTTAGTATTTCTCAATTATGATTTTAGGCATCATTATCCATTGCAACAGCCAGAAAATTTCCCAATGTCATAATATGTCAAATTTTTTTATATCATTGAAAATAAATGAATTAGTTGATATTGATATAGTAGATCCCCGGACCAAGTTGACCATACTCTTGATTTCCTTCCATCTATCAAAAAAAATGCTGTACCGTGCAAACAAGTGTCAAATTTAGCTTGATGCTTGATCCATTTCCATGTGTTTTATAAAAGTGACAGATTTTTTTTATTATAGTAAGAAAATTTGTAAGTTGACACTAAGGACCTCATTATAACTTCCTTTGGATTTATACTTGACAATGTCCAAAAATGGAAAACATAAAAAAAATATATATAGTTTAGGTTCGCATCAGCACATTTCCTATTTCAGTGACCTATTTCAGAAGAAGCAGAGATGTCAGACAGGCAATGAGAAAACAGGTAAAGAAAAGGGACAACAGCAGAGAAACTGAGTCACAGGCGAGGAAAACAATACATTTGTGTAGAAAGGGCTCCCCTTAGTTAGAAAAAGTGAGAATTTCTTGGGAGATCTACTCATAAGTGCTGGAATATGTATCAGAACATACCAACTTACAGGTGGGTAAAACGGTGAGTCTCGTTTGTTTCCTGGGAAGGTTTTGTGTGAAGGTAGTAGAAAAATCACCATTCTAGTAATGTTAAGTCAGTCGCTCATCTACAGTTAGTACAACATCATGTCAGTACAGTAGAGTTATATACAGCTATCATTAACAAGTTGTTCCCCTTCTAATTACTTTCCCTCACGATCACACCAGTTGGTGTAGCTTTTCTATGTGTTGTAATGGGCAGAGCTTCCCAAAAGTTTTAGAACCACGCTTCAGTGGACATGGGGGAGGGGGCGATATTTTAATATATTAACAGCAATCGTTAGTAAACATCATGACCTTGACCACGCCCTTAGATATCGGACCATGGCCTAGATATTGATCTGCACATAAAAGTGGCAGATGATGACCTGCACTGGAGTCTGGAACTGGAACACATTTCATAGTGGGGTGGTGGCCTTTGGCATCGGTTCACTAAAATCCTAAGTCTTCTGAAGAATCTTGCGTGGATACTTGTGATTTTAACAAATTTGAAAAACACCTTCTGCAGCAGAATATGGGGTAAGTCATAACAGTTTTTGTGTTAAAGCGAGGCCCAGTGGTGCATTGTAGACTCCATATATGTATATATTTTGTAGTTTTATATCGCGGGAACATGGCTCAAAGGCATTGGAGCGCTTTACATGAGCACCAGATTACATTGCAGAAGGTCAGATTAATTTTATTATAAGCACAGATGGTTAAGCAATTTATCCAGAATCAAAGGATGTTGAGCTAACTCTGGCACTCGAACCTGGTTTCCCAGATTCAAACCCCGCAGTTCTGGCTGTTAGGCCACATCCATGTTTCTCAATTTGTGTGTAAAAGTCATACACAAGTGTTGTTGTTCTCTGATGTTTGCTAGGAAAATGCTAAAGACTTCAAATGTGCAGCATCTGGCTGGATTAGTATATACAAAATCAGATTAAACACTTGATTTTATAATTAGTAACACTGCTTACCTACCAGAATTTGGAGAGGGGTTGTAAAGTAACAGGAGGAAGCAGGGTGCTAGACTCTGGGAAATGAGTCAGACTGCTGTAAATATTTTGTGGCGAACCAGTAAGTATTTTAGTTTGATTTGCTTAGCATTTTTCAACAATCATGGACTGAGCTTGCCTACACTTTAGCAATGAAATCAAACGGATTATCAACAACCATTGGAAGCTAATCTCTGATGACTTGGAATTGCTAGACCCTCCGATGTATTTGTTTAAGAAGGGCAAGAACATACGGGACCATGTGGTCCGCTCGCTCCTGCAAACCCTGCCACAGCCTTCCATTCAAACCCTGTGGCACTTACCTGAGATTGTGGGCCATTTCAAGTGTGGCCACTGTAAGGCCTGTAGGCTTACTATTGAGACTAGGCAGCTTAACCATAAACAGTGCACAGTGGTTTTAAAAACACACACCAATTGCAACACTGCCGATGTAATTTACGCCATCATATGCCCATGCGATCAGATTTACATAGGGCAGACACGCCAGAAAGTAAAGGCATGTATCCTACAACATTGTAGTAGGATCAGGTGTGGGACTGTGGGTTCACTACTTGTGGAATATTTTCAGACACTAGGCCACCAACCTAAAAGCATACAATGGGTTAAACTTGAGAAAGTTATGCTTGGCATCAGGTGTGGTGACATTAACTCAGTGCTTAATATCCGGGAATGCAAATGGATGCATTCCATGGACACGGTTCGTGATGGTTTAAATGAATTGGATGCCACCAATGCACAGTTATTTTGTTTAAACAATGAACGAACAGTTTTTGTCCTTTAATATGTTTATGGTATAACTGTACCTGCATTCCAACACGTTATGAATTTTGCTGCATATATTTACATCCGTTTAACAGGACTCAGTATCTCATCCACTACCGAGCTGTCACTATTGTGTACAAGTTTGTCTAATGTTTCACCTTACGCAGTTCTCCTTTATTGTTAAAACCTGTGGTGACCTTACCCATGTCCAAGATTGACCAGATTACTATGTTTACGTTAACTTCGTTGTACTATGAATCACCCAGTTATTTTGTGTAAACATGGTCTTTCCTGTCTTCGGTATGGTGACATCGGATTATGCCCGCAATCTGCAATGTTCTAAAATGTACTGCCCTTTCTCCCGATGGGTCCCACACGACTCACTTTTTGTCTAACCAAAACATATGTAATTAGCACTAATGTAGGAACATGTCACCTACTTTTCCTCAATGCTTGCACCATGTAAGATTTCATGAGACTACTTCTGACTGTGGAGCTTGTGACCTGGACAGGTCGTCTGCCGGAATAATTTCCCATGTAACACACACTGTACCAGTTTATCATCATTGTCTACTTTTTTAAATAATAGCAAACTGGCCACTGTGTACTGAGGCATATTTCATTTTTTTTAAATTCTCCTCTACACTAGTGGAATCGATAGCCCCCCCCCCCCCCTTTTTGTTCCAAACCGACACGGAGGGGTTCGGTTTTATCATCGTGTTGTTTCAAATACTTTTACAGTAACAATCATGTAATATCTGGCTGGGGCCAGTATTCCTCATCCACGTAATGGAATTGCCAGCGTCGTTTTTTTTTTTTTTTTTTTGCTTTAACCGACCAAGATGGGTCCGGTTACTTTTGAGATTGCCTATGATGACACGGGCCGCTTCCGGGCGTTCCTGCATCCAGCGCCTGTTCTAATAGTGCGCCGTGCGTGCACGCTTGTGGACACTTTTTAAGCGGCAGCGTCTCCCGGGCAGTCTCCCGGGCCCGTCTGTCAGTTTCCAGATTTTCTCGGATTTTACAGACGGGTGGGTAAGCTACAGCGCACGGCTTCTCTTATCAGCAACAATTGGATCCTACAAACGATAAACCAGTATCATTAATACTTCCCTCTTTCCCTTTTTGTTTAGAATGAGTTGATTTATTCACTGCGTTGGTACACAGAGGTATGTTGTGGTCTCTAGTCATAATTAATTAATTGATGGCTTTTCACCTCTATGTTCAATTGCTGAATGTTTACACAAGTCTTACCCTGGCTCTCGTGTTTCTTATTTCAGGCAGCCACAAGGTCGTAGGCCACGGTGGATTTTTAGTGAATCCACGTCTGCACCAAGTGAGTGGTTTGTGGTCCTAGTGCACCTATGTTATTTATAGATCCTCCAACAGACTTACATGACTAGTAATACTCCTTTGGACTTGTTTTGGAAGAGTTTGTTCATCCATAACCCGTGGTGACATACACGGGTGCCACAAGGCCATAGGCCACGTTGGATTTTAACTTAATCCATATATGTTGGATACCTCAGAGGGTCCTGCAGGATTTACCCTGACACACCAACTCACCACGAAGTAAGTGGGACTGGCCCTTTCGGCTAATTAGTGATGACCTTATTTCCCTTAATTGCGCTAGTGCTGACACACACTCCACTTTATTTTCAGCTCACTGTGAGTCCTCTTTTCTCGCCTCCCTGATGCAGGAGCCAACGGGCCCATCATTTCGATAACTACCGCCTTATTCATCTAGCTGGTCCTAATTGGTAACATTTATTGTTGCATTTTCATAATAACAATTACATTCGTACTCTCCATCACCTGATTAATAAGACCAAATTAAAATTACTCCTAGGTGTGTCTATATGTCCTGATGAAGACCCCAGGCTAAGGATAAAGTAACCCACACATGACAAGGGGGTCGAAATGTTGACAATCTTTCTTGTTTTGTCAAGTACAGACAACAGAAATGAACTGTCTGTGTCACGAGGATACTATATTTTCTTACATAATTCGCCTTCATGTGGTGGATAGGTTTCTATCAGTCTGTGATGTATATATTGCACATCGCCTTTCCTCTTCTACAACCTTCACAAACGCACACTTCCACCTGAGCACCCTCTCCTTCCCTTTTCTGGAGCACCGATTTTAGAAATGTACAGATAATTGTGCTGTCCTCTGAACATGCAAGCATATTATGAATATGAATAAATCGCATTTCATTGATTTATTAATGTGATGTTTTGATTTCTTTTGTAAAAAATAATCTCCACTGTGACCATTATCTTTGTACTGTACCTTAGCCTGGTCCTGTGGCTTTTCGGGTTCCCCCATTGTTCTATAATTCTACATTTTATAAGGTGCAGAATTTCCTGCCTGCATTTGTATTATCAAAGCAGCTAATTTCAGTGGCAGAATATCATGTTGTTTGCCCCTAATTATCCTATGTTGCATCTCATCTTCCCTGAAACAGCTGTGGCCAACTAACTACCTAGCTTCAAAGGCTTGCAGTGCAGTGATCTGCTGCAGCATACCTACCTACATTTTCATGTCAAAAGTGCAATGATACTTGGTCTCTTTGTGGAGGGGCACTTCCTAGTCATAGAAAACTATCTTCAGATGAATAAAGCAGCCCACTATGGAGCCTCTGCTGAAGATAGTAAAGGCTAAACTTATCCTCACACTGGGTTACGGCTCAGAAGCTTTCCTTGGGAAACTGAGCACTTTCTTGAACAAGACCCAGAGTTCTGTCTTCAGGCCCTGTTCCCGCAACATTCCCCCGCAGCCCAGATCCAACTGGAATTCATGTGCCATCACGTTCTGGCACAGAAAGCTCGTACCCATATATACCTGCACTCAACACGTGCCACAAAAGCAGGAACATTGAAGAACTTAATCTAGCTGAAAGTATATTCAGTGAACAAACCAGGTTCTCAAAATCCCTGGAAGCGTTCCTTTCTGGAAACCTTGGAACTCGCACTGCTGCAGCCCTTTGGAGTCAAAACCTACCCACCAGGATTTCAAAATAGCGCTAAACAAAGCACTCCACAAAGAATACTTTGAACAGGACCACCAGGCCTTCACGGGCGGAAAGCACACACACCTCATATTGAGTTTTTACAAAAGAGGAGTGCAAAAGTACATCACTGATACTTTCTCCGTGCACCACAAAATTACGTTTTGTCTTATCAGGATGGGAAACCTTTCTTCGCTAGACTTTCTCCCGCCATGGTCGACTTGCCCTCTCACCAGTAAATCTCACCTTTGTGGTCAGCTCCAGGAGTCCTTACTCTATTTTCTTTGCATCTGCCTAGTACTAACTGATAATTGCAGAAAGCTCAGTCACCACCTGTTGATCAAACAAGGGACTTGGACAATACAGGCAGCTGTCGACTTCCTCCTGAATGTCTCTTATTCTCAAGCAATTTCCAGGCTGGTAAAGTGGATAAGATGTCAAGAGACTCAATGTTACCTATTACCTCTGTGGGGCTCTAAGGTGTTATGCATGGTATTTGTTTTTAATATATCTCTGTGTCACAACCCTGCGTGTGCAAACGTTCACATTCCTTGATGGCGTTAATACTCCACTGGCTCGCTGGTAGATGAGTCAGGCCAGTAGGTTTTGGTCATTGTCGCTATAATGAAGCATTCCCTGCCCCGAACTCTATCTGCTGTCAACCCGACCCAGTCTAAGCTATTAGGCTTTGCAACGCTACCATAACCAGCTCCCAGATCTTTTAGACTACAGCACAAAGTACCTTCGATTTTAACACTACACACTCCCAACCTCATTAGGCTCATATGCGTTAAATATGGAACAAGTCTCTGCCATGAAACACCTTTACGTGGTTGGGTGTGTAAGTTGCTGCACTCCTCTACCACTGTTGCTAGGCGAGTTCAGCCAAATTATCGTGCCGTTAGCTATATCGGCCTAGCACTCCTTTGAAACCCAATCATCCTGCTCTCCTGCTTCCGCCGGGCACCCTGTATAAGTAATGTTACCAGCCTCCTGTAACACTATGGTACCAATAACAAGGCATTTCTCAGCCCCCACATAAAGAAACTTCTGATTTTAGCACTGTCAAGCCCAAACATGAGGCTTTTTATTTCACCATCCCTGTTTTTAAAACTCGTTATCCATAGAAACTCCTACTTCTCGATGTAAACTTGACCATGAGTTAATGCACGCAGCACTTCACTAACCAATCCCTTGGATTTTTTTGCTCCGGTCACACTTAATCGCTTGCAATTAAGTACAACCCGGATCTCGAACTGCATCAACCCACAAACCCAAGCAAAACATTAACTAACATACATGTGACAATGGCAATCCAACATGTAATTGCCGTAATGCTCATAGCCCCGTCGAGAACTTGCTACTCATGTGTTTACACTATTAAGTCACACTCTTTCTATGGCTCAACCTTCTTATGAACAGTCTGCTTCACTCATTTTCTGTTGTTTAAATTTCTTTATTCAGTTCAGGCGTGGAGGTGCATACCTCACAGGTAATAACAATTCAGGCAACAGTTCAGTGGATGGCCTGGAGCATAGCCCACTGCATCTACCACTGGGCCAATATGCGTAACAGGCCAGGCGGGGATTTTACGCTGCGTCTTACGCCACTAATAGGAGTTGATGACTATGGCACTTTGAAAGGAGAGGAGAGAAACCAACGTCTAGGGAATAACAATATTAACTGATGCCCAACTCAGCTCTCTGCTACCACTCTTCTCTCCGACACCGCCTGCACGACCCACACAACCGTAGGATCAATTGGTGCATATCTAGTCGCATCCCTGGGAGGTGGGGAATGTGCGATGGGGATGGGGGGACAGACAAAACAGGGACGGACAAAACAGTGTGCCAGCACGTCCATGGAGCATCCCAGCCTTACTCGCTACTATGATGCCGCTACCGCTACTATGTTCGTGCATGTCACAGAGGCCTGGGGCTCGCCTTCTGACTGCCAACTCAGTTGAAAGTCCTGAAATATAACATCCCAGTCGGCTGCCATCAGATCTTTACATAACCCCAATGTGTCTTTGCGGCACAAGGCTATACTTTCAGCTTGCGCCCAAACTGTTAGCGAGCAGGACCACGCCAGCCCAGGGGGAGGCTCCGAACGTTTCCATCTTTTGGTGATTAAGCTCGTAGCTGCAAGTAGTCCCAGATCTATAAACCTGGACTCCACCCTGTGCCTAGCTGATCTACAGTAGAGTCCCAGGAGACATACATCTCAGGTACGCGCCATCGTCCGCCCAGTGCAGCCAGCTAAGTGTGCTGTGACGCTACGCCAGTACTCCTAGAACGCGGGGCAGGCCCAGAGCATATGAATGAGATCCGCGTCAGTCAGCTTACATCTGGGACAACAAGATGGAAGTACCTGTTGATCTAAGCTGTGTAATATGTAGTACTGAATGATAAATAATCTGATGTTTCTAGGGATATGGGTAGGTCCCTCAAGTATAGCCACCCATTCGCGGTCCGTGCCTGGGCGAGTCAGGTCTGCATCCCAGCAATGTCGAAGAAGCACTAGCGGATGTGCTGTGTGTGTGCACAGCGAGCAAGCAGACCACTTTGTGAGATGCCTCCCTCTGCCCATCATGTGTATGTATTGAATGTGAGATGCATGTCAGACTCCCGGGATACGTCCCCCCATATGGTCAGCAGTGCTATAAGTAACGGGGTATGAACTAAAAACTGACCTTGCGGCAGTCCAGTATCCTCAACTAAGTCGTTTAAGGGTGCTAGCAACCCACCTTGGTATAGGTCTCCCAAAGTCTAAGTGAACCGCCTGCCAGGCTGAGAGTTCTGCCCTAGTTGTGGCACGGCCACCCCTTGGCGTGCCTTGCAGCGGTAATGCCGGCGCATACGGGATGGCAGACCTCGTGAGACACAAGCAATGGCGAAAGCATTTATATGCCACCTCCTGCATTATCTGGATGGGCGCCCCACCTCTTATCCCAGGATGAAAGAGCGCCAGGACTTACAAGTGCATCCACGCTGATGAGAGAGCAGCCGTGTCCTCAAGAAAAGTTCACTGGCCATCTGGCCACCCACTACAATTGCACTGCCAGGGAGTAGTGCTCCATATTAGCTACTGCAAGGCCTCCCTTACCAACTGGTAAGTATAGCTTGGACAGTGCAACCCTGCACTGTGATCCGTTCCATATGAACTCACGCGTGATGCATTCGAAAGAGCAGAAGGCAGGGGGCCGAATATACACTGGCAAGTTTGTGAAGAAATACAGTAACAGTGGCATGACCACCATTTTAAGCAGCGCTATTCGGCCCATGCCGGTCAGGGGCAGACTCCGCCAGAAGAGCATTTGCGACTTGACGGCTGCTATCGCCCTCGAGATGTTCCCTTCTAGTAGGTCCACTGACTGATGATATACACAGACTCCAATGTACTGCAAGACAGTGGGCTGCAACTTCACGGGTATATCGTTAATGACCAGTGTGAGGTCAGGGCAAGCCTGGTTGAATGGGTACAAGCAAGATTTCACCCTGTTTGTTCTGAGACCAGAGAGGGACGTAAAATCATTTAGGATCCAAGCCAAGTCAACAAGCAATTCCCTTATGTCTAGGATGTAAAGGAGCAGGTCATCTGCGTACAGGGAGATCGCATATGTCCCATCACTCAAGGGGATACCCCATTCTGCCCCACTTCTACAAATGGGTTCTGCGAGTGGCTCTATAGCCAGCGAGAAGAACAGGGGTGACAGTGGGCACCCTTGTCAGGTACCAAGACTGATGGGCACAGAGTCTGACACGAGGGCGCCTGGTTTGACCCTAGTGGAAGGAGAGGTGTATGACAACCGTATTAGGCAGAGAAAATGAGCCCCAAGTCCATAGCGTGACAAGGCAGCGAATAGAAACTCCCATTCCAGGGTGTCAAATGCCTTCTTCAAGTCAAGCACCAGACACCCGGAGTGAGGCCAACGTGAGGCTGAATAGCTGGCCACCCGGAAAAACAAACGCAGGTTAAGGGATGTGTTCCATGAAGGCACAAATCTGTTCTGGTCAGCGTGTACCAGATTGGGCACCAGGGGGGGCAACTGATCTGCCAGGATTTTATAGTCCGTTTTTAAAAGCGCCAGTGGCCGGTAAGAGCCCAAGAGCGTTGGGTCTCTATCCAGCTTAGGCAAAGAAACGAGCAGAGCTTCACGGCGAGAGCCCAGGAGGATGGAGGCTTCAAGCGAATTCTCATACAAGACAAGCAGGCAAGGGGCCAATATAGGAGTATATACCTATACCTTATAATATTCCGCCGGCAGCCTATCCGGCCTGGGCGTCTTTGCCGTGGCCAGAACTCTGATGGCCTCCCCGACTTCAGATAGTATGATCGGCTCCTCCAGTTCTGCCCGCTGTTCCGGCGTAATGGTGGGCAAGCGAATGGATGCAAAGAAGCCCGCTAGATCAGCTGGACGAATGCTGGCAGCAGACACATACAGAGCTGTATAGTGTCTGGTAAGATCCCATGGATCTCCCGCAAAGTGTACAACAGCTGTCCTGAAAGGGAACAGAGCGAAAGGATAGGGTGATGTGCCTGCTCCTGATGGATCAGCCATACGAGCAACCGCCCCGCTCAGTCTGCAGCAACTGTCTGCTTCACTCATGAAGTGTTTCTTTCAATGTATTGCATACATTTCTATGCATTTTAAGCTGCAATTTACTTTGATGGACTTAATTACATATAGTATTGTTAAACTTGAAACTAGAAAATTCCTTGTCATTGCCATCACCTCCATGCAAGATGAGGGGATTTTCCTTAATCCTTTGGAGGCAGGAGTAGGCCATCCTTGGTGAGAGTTTGATGTTTGAGTTTTAATAACGCGGATGTAGCATTGGCCTTGGATTTAGTCACACGGGGCAAGGCTCCGGGCCCTGACTGGGTGCCTGCAGATGTATTTCTCTATGAGAAATCATGCTGGGGCAAGTATATTTTGAATTTGGCCAACGCAGTAGCACAAGGGGCTCCGGTACCAAAGTCTTGGCTGGGGGCGGTAATAATCCCTATATACAAAAAAGGGGACAAAACTCTACCAGGGAATTATCGGCCCATCAGCCTTATAGACACAGTACAGAAGGTCGTAGGTAAAATGACCTTGGCAAAAATCATAGCCTGGGAGGAAGAAAATAATGTTCTATCTCCTTACCAAGCAGGTTTTCGTAAATTGACTAGCACGATAGACCAGATCTTCCGGTTCATGCTACTGCACTGGAAGACAGTAGAGCTGGCGAAGGGCAGTCTTTATGCTGCCTTCATAGACTTACGTGCAGCTTTCGATCTAGTTCCTCGCTCCCTGTTATGGAAAGTCTTAGCTGAGATGGGCATGCCACTTGAAACTCTATCGCTAGTGATGAGATTGCACGAGTCAAACTCCGCAAAGATCCAGTGGGGGAGACATGGGCAAATATCTGACGAGTTCCCGGTAGAACGGGGGGTACGCCAAGGCTGTGCCATGGCCCGATGCTCTTCTCCCTTTACATTAACGGAGTAGTGGAGCGTATGTTGTCTGCTTCTGTAGATGCTCCAACACTGGATGGAGTGAAAACGCCAATCCTATTATTCGCAGACGACACGCTCATTCTATCCAAAACTCCCAGCGGTCTGCAGCGTGCCCTGAATATCTTCGAGGGCTTTTGTATTGATCAAGGCCTAGAAGTAAATGTAGCTAAAACAAAGCTCATGACATTTAATCCCCATCCCAGCTTTAGAGGGAACTTCCTCATGGATGGCCAAAAGGTAGAAATGGTTTCGGATTTTGTCTATCTGGGTATCCACATAGCCAAGGGCGCAAAGTGGGGGAAACACACAGAAATGGCGGCTCTTAAATTTCGCCAAAACACTGGTGCTATAAGTGCTGAACATAAAAGGTCTTTGACCAAACCTATTGCGCCAGCACTTCAAGTATATGAGGCCAAAGCCATTAGCTCGGCGCTCTATGGCTCAGAGCTTTGGGGCTATGGCAATTTAGCACCACTAACGCTCGCCGAGAACAAATTTCTTCGAAACCTTATCGGCCTCTCCAAAAGTACACCCATGAGGCCTCTGCGCTGTGAGTTAGGCAGGAAAGCCATTTCAGATATGACTAGACTAAGACCCATTTTATACTGGCGGCGCATCTGGGTCACCCCTGAACTCGCTCACTACGCAAGGGGCTTCCTGGATTTAATTAACTGTGATAAGTTCCATAAGATAGGTTGGCTGGGGGATTTGCGTAGAATGCTGGGGATTCTAGGCTTGAATGAGCTATGGGAGAATCCAGAGGAGTGCCTGTTCCCGACTAAAGCAATTATAAAAGCAAAGTATTGGGAAATGGTAGAACATCGGGACTGGAACGAAGCTGATCCTTCTACCATGGAGGGACTATTTCTTGAAGTAAAAGCTTCCCCTTTCCTTGAGCCCTATTGGGACACTATAACCAAACCCCTGGACAGGAAGCTATATTTCCAGTTTAGAGTGGGGTCTCTCCCAATTAGATCACTAACTGGAAGATGGGCAGAGGGTAGTTCTCAAGCCTGCCCAGTCTGTAAAACAAGTACTGAGACCATTGCCCACTTACTCTTTGTGTGTGGGGCTTATTCAGTTCCCCGATGTGTCTGGCTGAGGGCTATGTGCAAACAGCTAGGCACGAGAGAGAGTGACATGGCTCTAAGGACTATCTGTACCAGTCCGTCAACATTCATTGCTGTGGCAGTTGCTAAATTTCTGGGTTGGGCTTGGGCCATTAGAAGGAAATCTCTTGCCTAACAGCAGGCTAGGTGAAATGAATTTAGACCATTGCCCGCTCTCCCAGTCAATGAGAATTTAGTCTCTTTGTGTTTATACTGGCTAAACAACTGCATGATTTTTAGTTTCTATGGATGAATTTTAATATTATTGATGTCATGATGCTTTATTTTAAAGATTTTATAAGAGATTGTAAATATGTTATATATGTTCCATGCTTTTATGAGTTTTTACCTCGAATAAAGCAATAAAAACGGAGAGTTTGATGAGTGCTGGAGAGCAGCAGGGGGGAAACAAGGTGCTCGAGTCCGGCAATTGAGTCGGTCTGATGTAGATATTTGAGTACTTCATGAGTGGTTCTGTGCTATGTTCCTTATTCTTGTATGTCATAGGGTAAGTGTATCACCTAGTCTCGTTGTTGACATCATAAGCACTGCAACAGGTAGATTCTCTTTATTATTGGATCAGTGTAGGGAACAGGGGAACAGCCGACACGTGTTTCGCCCAAGGGCCAGCAGGCCAGGGCTTTTTCAAGGCAGGTCAGTATTTTCGGTCGTATTTAAGTATAATTAGTGCAGGGTGAAAGGAGAAAGCTTCTTGAAAGCACAGCGTCCGTTGCGGTCTGGTCCTGAGATCACTGAAAATCAAGAATCTACCTGTTGCTGTGCTTATGATGTCAAAAACGAGACTGGGTGATACACTTACCCTATGAAATACAAGAATAAGGAACAAAGCACAGAACCACTCACGAAGTACTAGTATCCTGAATTGGGTGATATCTGGGTGAAATCACCGATGTGGTTTGTGCTTCTACAAATTATGGGTCCTGACTAATTGAGTGTGAACCTTGGTAACACCCACCAAACCTCTGATGTAGATATTTGGCAAGGAAACAATGAGAATGATAGTTGGATTTACTGAGTTTTGTTTTTAAAAATAGAAGCATGAACACTCAATGAGAGCTGGTTGGACCAAAAGAGAAGACTTTCCTGATACATGCCGGAAGAATTTCCATCCGCCAGTTAGAGAACTGGCGAGAGATTTTTATTCTCCAGCTTCATCTTAAATCTTTAGGACTGAACATATGCGGGTAAAAGAGGACTCTTCTTGCACCTGGAAGAGAACCAGCAGTCCAGTGCTAACTAGGCATGTTAATGAGAAAGTCCATGGATAGTTTAATACAGACCAACTGAAAGTTTTGCTCTTCCTTCAACAGCTTGGAACCCTTAACCCGCTGCCTAGCTTGACATTTATGTAAGTTTGGAACCCCTAGTAAAATTCAAAGGTATAACTTTAAACCAGCAATGAACCACGAAAATAACATTTCCAGCCTTCTTCTATCGCATGTGGGCCAAACAATTGCCCATGTCTTAGTTCTGCGAACTAACAAACAGTGCTTTTTTTGGGTTGACCCTAGAGAATGCAGGTTCCGTTGCTTCTTTTTTTTAAACCTTTTTTTATTATTTATAAGGTACATGGCATATATGGGATGTCAAACTTGTATGATTAAATATAAATGTGTAGGTAGTTTGTATACATGGGAATTGTAACATTTAGGTTCTTTTGTCGTAACAAAATAAATGTGAAACCAAACAGTCGCACACACAGATTCTTGTCTAATATTTTTATCTAGGTAATATATATGGGTTCAGGGGTTACGTTAGCGGTGTATAGAGAATCTACTAGGGTTAGACTTACCTAAATCAGCCTCGGTCTATGCAAGTACCTCAGTTTGGTAGGGCCGCCCATCACAAGATCTTGGTCATTGTCTACGGTTTCAGTGGAGGATTTACTTAGGGCTCTGGGTTTGTTAGGCTAGTTTATGAAGGTAGTTCTTGTTTCTTATTGAATGTTTTTTGTTTTTATTAAATCGGCTTTTCTTCAGTTTGGAGTTATTTGAATTGTATGTTTAGCTTAACTAAATTGGTTTGGACTTACAAACTAATTTATTTCTTAGGTGTGCTGTAGCGCCTCTGGGCCCATTTACTTTTGGTCTTGGTATCTTCTGGCACTACACCCCAGAGTAATTTACTTGGTCCTCCGATGGATCTTGAACAGTGCCGAGAGGGGTCGGATGTAGGGGATCCAATACATTTAGCCGATAAGGCTGGAATTGGGTAACTGACCTACAGGCTAGTAATTAGATTAATATATATAACTCTATAATCTATGCTGTATAAATACAGAATTATTATGGCTAGACCAAATCTTCTGAAGAAATTAAGTCGGACTAGCACCATACAAACCAATAATTCAGTTAAGGCGAGGCAAAATAGTAACATTAGACTCTGCTGACTAGAGACCTCTCTATTAGAATTCCCATCCCTCATTGGTACTATATTAGAATGCACAATCAATTATTAGAGACAAGTCATAAGGAGACTGAAACTGAATTTGAGAATAGTTATATTTTTATAAGTAAGTTACGAAAAGTAAATGCCTCTTTGTTAGACATTAAAATCTAGGAGTACAAAATAATCAAATGAATCTCTTTCTGGCCATCCATTACCAATGCTCAAGAGGATGAGTTCAAGAAATGACATGAGCTTTATCAGCTCAAAAGTTCTCTTCCATGGGGATGAGGAGTCCCGGAATTGCGCACACAGCGTATGCAACACACCAACGAAAGTTAGTAGAGTCCGCAAGAAACGAAAGCTGCCTCTCAGTTCGCAAAGAAGCAATCCTTAGTGGAAAGGTGGCAAACGTGTTGGGGGGGGGGGGGGGAAGAGAGGCTTCCTTATCATCAGTCTAATATATAATATAACTTCTCAAGTTTGGGAGTGACACCTCCTTGGGTCACCTCATCTGTTCAGACCACTTAGTCCATTGGTCAGTTCTTATAGGATGATTGTCTTGCAGCATATGGAAGACACATTTTATGGGAAAAAGGTGGTGATCATCACATAAGCCTTCGAACCATTCAAAAAATAAAGTTGTGAACAATGGTCCTTTAGCAAAGGCACATGAGTGAGTTGAAGAGGACAGTTTCTCATGGCCGATGTTCCCAAAGTAACAAAAGAGTTGAGAATAGTCCTAGTATGTGCATGGGAACTCTTTCTATGAAACATAGTTTTATCCCACATTGCAAGTATGCAAACAGAATCAAGCAAGAGAAAGAAAATGCAGGCCTAAATTGAATTTTAGTTCATGAAATACACAATATAAATGAATGGAAATTACATTCTAAAGTTTCTAAGACCTTATATTCTTTTCTTCAATACAAGTACCTTATAAAGCAATTTAGTCTCATTGCAATTAGCATGTGTAATTATGGCACATTACTACATTTCAAAAGTACCAACATGTAAAATTATTTTAAAATATTAAGTAATTAAATTGTTTCTAGTGATTCTCATTAGTACATGTATGAAGATCATTCTCTGAAAGCTTCAGTAAAATTGGAATTAGCATAAACGTGCAGCACCATTTCTCTTTTCTTGGTTGGTGCACACTTTAACATGAGCAAAGATAGTGTTAAAAACAAAACTATTCAATAAACATTCCTTGTGTTATCTAATTTACATTTAGTTTGTTAATTCTTCACATACATCATTATGTAAGGGGAAATTGTTAATTAAACCTCTATAATACATGAATCATCACATTTCTATTCCATGTTAAAGAATGCACTATTGCAATTTAGTAAACACGGACCTATGTTATTCAAATGAGTATTTCCATCTAGTCTACACTTTTCTGCATGCTTTTACGATGCAATAACTAAGTCTCTTTATGATTCAACCTGTAATGCACACAAGTTGTGCACGTTTGTCATTTCTCTCTCAAAAGGTGTCAAGATCGGTTTAATGTGTCAAGTAAGGGATTCAGCAGTTTCTCTGCTTCAACCGCTGTAATGTTCTTTTGGTGTTATTGCATTTGTATCACAGGAAGCTGTCTAAGAGGAGAGCAAGGCTTTGAAGTTTGAGCCGAAAAACATGTTTATTAGGCTGAAAATTAAATTGATTGGTTTGGCTTTTTGGGTGCTCCGCTGTAGCTCACATCAAGTGGCCTCTCCCGCTCATAAATTATTAGCCCATTTTCCCACAGATGCTTGTAGTATCTGTGTTCTAGTTCCGGTTGAGAATGAGTCACTGTGCAAATGTTCATACTGTCTGTGTACACATATGAAGATTATTCTCCTAAAGTTTCAGTGAAATTTGAATTAGCATAAACGTGCAGCACCATTTCTCTTTTCTTGGTTGGTGCACACTTTAACATTAGCAAAGATAGTGTTAAAATTAAAACTCTTCAATAAACGTTCCTAGTGTTATCTAATTTACATTTAGTGAGTTAATTCTTCACATACATCATTAGTTAAGCGAAAATGGTTAATTAAACCTCTATAATACTTGAGTCATCACATTCACATTTCTATTCCACGTTAAAGAATACACCATTGAAATTTAGAAAACACAAACCTGTGTTATTCAAACGAGTATTTCCATTTAGTCTACACTCTTCTGCATGCTTTTACGATGCAGTAACTAAGTCTCTTTATGATCTATTTCTCACAATTCCTCAATGTGTAATGCACACAAGCTGTGCAGGTTTGTAATTTCTCTCTCAAAAGGTGTCTAGATCGGTTTTATGTGTCAAGTAAGGGCAAATTAAGCAATCAAATTATTTTTTTCTGATGTCACACATTACGGTTCTGTTGTCTTCATCATTTTTAGTCTAGAGTTTTCCAAAGCCTTCAATTCGTCATAATAACTACATTGTCTGTCTTCCAGCTCTTTTTCTTTTTATTCCTCTGGGTTCTTTCGTTGTCTTTAATGGTCTATGAATGTTAAAGATGATATCAAGGCCAGTGCACATAATGCAACTGTCAAGATGGTCCTCAAGATGTATGCCAACAATCCACTTCCCAGATTTGCAAACCATCTACCAATAGAAGAAAATCCTTTCCCAATTGACTCCCAAGCACCATCAGGTGTTAAATATTTCAGGTCTTTTCCAAGGTGTGTAAAATTTTGAATGTAACCCGTGAAATCTTTACTTTTGTCTGGAATATTTGTGCAACAATGTTACACCTTCAGCATTCAACAGGTTCTGCCTTCTTTTGCAAGAAGGACATCTAAAGCAAGACGATTGTGAAGAACCATAGATCTCATGGCAATCATTTCAATGTCTATTGCTAAGAATCTTCCGGCAGTATCGATAGATAGCTTATCTACCACTGTAGACAGTTTTCGTATTTTGTGAGAGTTCAGTATCACCACAACATATGGTATCAGGGATCCAAAAATATTGCCTACTATCTCTTCTGCACTTGCACGTCTCCATTGGTTCCATGAGATTGACCCACATGATAGACTTTTGGAAAAACTAACCACATGACAGGATCCAAACCATTTTTTGAGCAGCCGATAATAGGCATTTTTCCCACAGATGTAATAAACCTCAGGGAATACAGGTTCAATGCCTCCCAGAAACATTACCCAATTTTTAAAAACTTAAAATATCTGGTCACATTTTCTGGAACCAACAAGATTAGTATCAGCTTCAGTTTTATGGTTATGTTGCCAATATAGAGCAATAGCAGCTTGGTTTCCCATAGCTTTGAGATCTGGTTCCCGAAGTGCCCAAGGTGGTATCCTAGAATGATTTGCAGCTTTAGCCATGATCTCCCTTCGTCTATCCTCTATTGCTTCTACAAATTCCTTTTCTACATTATGCAAAAGGCATGTTAGAGTGTGTCAGTGTGCATAAGCTGCGTCTAAACTTTGTGTAGGCTTAAAGAATTCTCCCATCATTTCAGCTGTTTGAGTATCAGGCACAGAATTAAAATGTTTCATACAGGCACTTCAGAAAAGATTAAATCATAGTTAGAATAATAGTACTAAAATTGTCCCTTGTCATAAAATAAGCTTGTTATTGCACTACAAGAAATACCATATGTTATGGGTAGGTGATAGTAGAGCACCCGCTCAGAAACAGATGTAAGTACCTGTAAGCATACATAACAATCTCTAGTGCCCATGTTGTTGACGTATTCATGTAACAATTTTGTAAACATGTTTGAAAATCAATGGACTGTTCTCCGTGTAATATTTTATCATCTGAAGTACTTAATTCATTATGGTTTGCTAAATTATTTTTAGGCACAGAAGTAGGCTCAGGCTTGCTTGTGTATATATGATGGGGAGAATTCAAAACTATAAACAATCCTACAAGAGAAACAGAAAATATAGCAAGCATACAAGCACATATACATTTACATTTTGTGATACCGCATTAGGATCCATTACTTCTCTGGAATCGGACCTGTGACTTTTTATAAATTTTGATTCAATATTAATAGCGCTAGCAGCAGAAGTAAGTTTCTGCAAGATTGTTCATTTAACCCCTTCGCTGCTTCTGTCGGCCAACGGCCGTCGCGAACACTACCTCCGTAGTGCTGTGCACGCCCATTGGTGACGCGGCCCCGCCCACTTAATCAAAGAGCCGCACCGCGGTGGAATTTTCGCCGCGGTTAAAGACTTCAGCTCTGTTATTCCACAACACAGTTGACGCTTTCTTTAGTGTATTTATGCAGGTTCTTTAGCAAATGCACAGTACTCGAAAGTTGAATATTTCTCTAGCACAAATTGACTCAGTTCTTTTATCGGTTAATCAACTTCAAGATACTTTCAACTGGAACCCAAAATGTCCTCAGTGTGGCTCATGCAAGCTCGGATTGTTGTAGCAAAAAGTGTGAAATACTTTTTCCCAGTCGTTCAAGCCAGATAAGTCCATTCAGGTGCAGTGTATTTTTGACTTTCTATTCTTGCGCTTTTTGACCTTCTCACTGATGGTCCTTCCTCCTCACTGTCACTAGTGTAACGAAACTTGAGGGAGCCCTCCTGCAAGGTACGTGGAGGGGCCCCCTCCGGACTCAATCAGGAGCTCTACAGCCAGTGTATTGTGCAGAGGGGGCTTCCTGGAGCTTGGCCCCCCCCTGCACCACGGGGCTGCAGGGGCCTGTGTTACGCCACTGCTCACTGTCGATTTACTCTGACTGCCTAGAGGCCTCTGCAGTTGTGTTTCAGGTGCGCTGTTCCCTTCAGCGAGATCAAAATTACATCTACTCAGCTCTTTCTCCTGTGACTCTTTGGTGCCTACAAGAGCTGACTCTCTCGGTTCTCCCTCAGATCCAGTGCACGGAGTCCCAGTAACTGGAACCCTCTCTACAGTTTGCCTAACCTGATACGGCTATCTCTTTGTAACCACCGGCACATTTGAAACAAGAACCGTATCGCCAAGAGGACATGGGACTCTGCGAATATGGGCGGCATGCACCCAATTTGGAAGACCACCACACTTAATAGCAGTTGTGGTTACCAGGATCACCTGGAACAGTCCATGCTAACGATGTTCCAAACATGACTTGCGCAAGTGTTTTTTCACCAGAACCCAGTCTCCTGGACTAAGGTTGTGACACTGCTCCTGTTGAGCCGAAGTAGCAGCTTCCCCAACCTTCTGAGACATAGAACGTACCACATCAGCCAGTCCTTTATAATAATCGAGCACCAAATCATCTTTAATATTAAGTAATGCATTGGCTGGAACGGCAGGCTAGCCCTCTTCATAATAATTTAGCGAGGAGATAGTCCTGTTCTTCTGTCTAGGTTACTTCTCAAACTCATCAACACAAGAGGCAATGCATCAGGCCATCTCAGAGAAGTTGAAGCACACAATCCGGATTTCAGGGTTCTGTTTATTTGCTCAACAATTCCAGAGGCATCTGGACAATAAGCACAATAGAGCTTCTGATCAACTTGTAATGCGGCACATAGCAT
Organism: Triturus cristatus; assembly: GCF_964204655.1. NCBI lineage: Eukaryota > Metazoa > Chordata > Amphibia > Caudata > Salamandridae > Triturus > Triturus cristatus. The sequence continues at coordinate 448,865,785 of NC_140580.1, forward strand.
CTTTAGAACCTCATTGTTAAAGTGTGTTCCTCTGTCTGATTCAAAAGAAGTCGGAAGTCCAAAACTCTGTATTATCTCCCTCAACACCAACTTTGCTACAGTGAGACTGTCATTTTGTCTCGTCGGGTAGGTCTCCACCCACCTCAAAAATGCACACAGGATTACAAGAATGGATTTCAAGCGATTGCAAGGGGGCATTTCAACACATTCAAGCTGCTTTCTGTTGCTAGGACCACCTGATCTCCCTATGTGACTCAAAGTAACTGGTTTTCTATTCCTTGCGTTTTGTTGTTGACACACTATGCAATGGTGATGGAAGGCTTCTGCCACTGATCTGAATCTTGGGTTAAACCATATCTGGCAAAAGAGACGCATCATAGCATCCCTCCCAACATGTGCAGGACCTTGATAGTAATGCGCCATAGGAGGCAGCTGAACAAGTACAGGTCTCCCATCTGTGTACACCCACACCTCATCTTCCTACTTTTTAGCACTTCCTTCTCTGACCCATCCTTGTTTTTTAGTTTCTGGTACCTCATCCTGTAATGCCTTCACTTCCTCCCATGTTTTTACGGCGGATAACAACAGTTTGCAATCTGTGACATCATTGTTCTCTCACAGAGGCTCTTCATTGTATGTATAAGAATTTATAGTGTAATAGCGTGCAGTCTGATCCGCAAAACGGTTTCCGACTGTGATATAATCATTGCCCTGCCAATCAGCTGCACACTTCACCACGGAAATTTGTGCAGGTATTTGTAATGACAGCAGAAGGTTCCACACTCTCTCCATTCCTAATGCAGGACCCTGACGATGTCCTGAGCCCTCGCTGTGAGCACAATTGCCCAAAATCATGTACAACGCCAAATCTGTACTGACTGTCGGTGAAGATGGTAACTCGCAATTTGTCAGAAATATTACAGGCTTGCGTCAAGGCAACCAGTTCAGCCACTTTAGCAGAGTATACAACTTGCAACCAGGAAGCTTCAATCACTCCTGCACATACAGCATAAGCAGCTTTCAAATTCCCTTCTGCATCATGCAAACAGGATCTGTCAAAAAATAGCACATGATCTGATTCATGCAGAGGGGTATTGAGAATTTCGTGTTGGGGCTTAGTGCGTAACTCGGTCACATCCAAGCAATCATGATCAACTCATCAATCACAGCTTCATTTCCAGGAAGGGGCATCAAAGTTGCAGAATTCAAACTTGTTAATCGCGTCAAAGTCACATTCTCAGCTCCCTAGATGATCTGCTCATACCTGGTTAGGCGGCTGTTTGTGAAGTGCTGCGTTTGAGTATGAGTAAGTAAGATCTCTACAAAATGGGGCACCTACATCATAAGCGGATGTTCCATCACAATGATCTCACTCTGCTCTCACTCATGTTGCTGTGGCAGATTTCAGACAGACAGGCAATGCGGCGGCAACTGGATCAAGGGTTGCCGAAAAGTATGCTACAAATCTGCGCGCAGTACCATGCATCTGTGCTAGTACCGACAATGCACTTCCCTCGCATTCACTGCATAACAGAGTAAAGCAGTTCAGTAAATGAGCGCATGCAATCATCATCCCAGGGTATCGGGTCTGACACGTTTTTGTGTGTCAGCCTCTGAAGAGGTTTGGCTATCAAATACATTTTTGGAATCTGTTGTCAACAATAGCCAACTATTCCCAAAAACTTGAAGACTTCTTTTTGAGTACCTGGCGGATTCAGGTTCAGGATTGCAGTGATCCTGTTTTAAGACACTTTCCTTGCTTCTATCTCAATCCAAGGCTCAGAACAGTCTTTTGGCAAAATTGCAATTTGGATGGTGACACCTAATTTCCATTGACAGCCAAATAATTCAGTAAAGTAATGGTAATCGCGTGTGCAGCCTCCTGTGTACTAGACGCTGCCAATAAATCATCAGTGTACTGTACAAGGACATAATGATTTGGTTTCTCCAGGGATTCCAGTTTTTCTTCACAATCTGATTGAATATAGAGGGGCTTTCCGTATACCGTCATGGAACTCAGCAGCATGCCAATATACAACAGCCGAACCAGAAAGTAAACAAATACTGGCTGTCCTCATGAAATGGGATGGAAAAGAAGGCTTGACAGAAGTCAATGACCGAAAAACATTCAGCTTCACATGGAATTTGGAATAAAAATATAGTACCACAGGACAACATGGGATAGAAATCTGATACTTTTTTGGCAAATTCAGAATAATATGGTATTTACTTTTGGGTTCTGCAAACCCATGATAGGAGAATTTCATGGACTCCCCATTTCTTCTTTCAGGATTCCTTGCTCAACCATCAAATCATTTAAAAAAGTGATTCCTGCAATGGTTTTTGGACTCAAATTGTATTGCGAGATTTGTGGAAATGTAGCATTGGGCTTCACATTAATTTTTACGGTAGCTACACCTTTGATCAGACCAATATCTTTGCCTTTAAAATCCCAGACCTCTCGAAATACGGTTTCTCTTAATTCTGGAGGCAGGTCATCTCTTGTTAACAAGGGAGATAATTCTGCTGTTTCTGTCTTCTGTTTAGCCAATTTAAAGACAACATCTTCATCATTGATGTGAAACTCAATTCCCTTGGGGGTGCAATAGATTGAGAAATTGAGTTAAATCAACAGGTCTCGTCCCAATAATTTACTGGACTTGAATCACACACAACAAATTTGTTTAGATCATCAAAAGAGCCAATTTTCACAGGTACAGTTTCTATCACTGGGTTTGACATCTGTCAGTTAGACCCTCCTACAACTTGGATTCTTTCTCCTGAGAGGGGTAGGTTTGGAACTTCCGCTGATAATGGGTAGCACCAGTGTCGGCAAGAAATGAGATTGGAGTCACACTCAACTTTCCATCCACATAGGGACCACTTCGGTCTACCTCTAAGGATGCACCAAGCATGCATTCCTCCTCCTCTCTCAGGCACTGTCATTGTGACTGGTCTGATTCTGTGTCATCTAGTTGGATCAAAGAGTATTGCTGACAAACATTCTGATTTGCATTAGATCCAGCAGCTGTATGAAATCCCTTATTTAAATTGTATTTCTGGACCTGACAATTCATTTGAGGCATCCGAGGTTGGGGTACATTTTTAATTTACATTTTTTGTCTGTGAGCCTGTTGAGTCTGCACCATGCCATCTCCCTGTGATTGTACATTACCAAAATTCTGTACCTCTTCCCCATTTCCTTGATTACTCGGATTAAATCGACATTTGCACATGCAATGCCCCAACTTAACGTTAACATGACGTGGATTGGTCCTTTTCAACACATCAATTGGACTACGTCGACCTCTACCTTGAGGCTGCATACCCTGCTCTTGTCTTCCGCTCACCCCTCGCATCCTCGGGGGTTGTTGATAGCCTCCGTGCACAATGAACATGGGATCAACACCTTCTCCACCCTGGTCTTTCTGAACCGCTTTCAGCTGAGAAATCATCAACTTCTCTTTGAGCTTCTTGTGTTTCGAATCAATTTTGTTCCCATAATATTTCGCATAACAAAGTGTTTGATCTGTGGGTTTAATTTGCCAACAAATTAAATGCTGCTGAACAATGCTGATAATCTCAGGTCTCAATCCATACACAAACAGATAAACAATATGTTTCATATCCTTTTCAGACACATTCTCCATCCCACTATACTGAGTAAATGTCTGCAAAAGCCTTTCAAGGTAAGCATTAACTATTTCGTTCAGCTCTTGGGCTATTCTGTCAATCTTTTTTTCCTTTCATATATGGCTTGGTTATATTTCTTCATCACCTCAGGAGATGGTGCCCCTGTACGAGCATTCCTTGCTGGTTCGGTTCTGGCCAATCAACAGCAATTTTACATTCAACCCACAAGTCACTCTGGACCACAATGTCAAATAATGCTAAATCCTTCAGCAAGACCATTGAAACCTTCACAAATCGCTCAACTTGTTTGTACCATTCAACAGTGTTTTCTCTTAATTTCGGGAAATCATTGGTAAAAGACAGTATTTCTGGTCTGGTCCAAGGGATATAAACACACACCTCTCCAGGCACCTCTCTCATGGGAAGCATCCTTACTCCCTCGCTCCCATCATCCTTGACAACCGGGAACATTTGCATAGTGACCCTCTTTGTTTCCTTCTTTTTGGCCCATCGACTTTCCCATTAATTTAGCTCTCCCCATTTCCTGAGAGTAGCCAGTACCTCTTTATTCTGTAACCTCATCCCCGAAGGTCTCATATGCTCGATGTTCTTGTCACTAAAGTCTATTCTATAGGATTTTTTCAATGTTTTTGATCATTGTACATCCACTTCATATTTTTATGTCAATTCAGATAACTTTTCATGTGTGTTTCGGCCGCGTTTTGTAATATCTTTACAGACGAACAGTAATTCATCATCTTGGAACCTGACTATCCTAGCAGGGCTTATGGTTCCTATAATCATTTTTTCTAATTCCACCTCAAGTCTGACAACATCAAGGGACTTATCTTTTTTTGCCCCGAAAGCATTTGTTTCCTTAACTCCCACACCTGTGTCAGCTGCAGGAGTAGCTATACCCTTGAGCCAATCATCAATTTCTTGAGAAGTCGGACCAGTTTGTCCTTCTGCTGCATTCCCTACCAAATCCTCATCCTGACTTTCCATTCTTGCAAAATGTGTGGAGTGGAGAAGGGACACATCAGAATCTGGCATTCCTGTGGGGAAAATGTTTCCTGTGGTATTCGGAGTTACCCTTGGTGGAGTCACCATACCATTTCAGGTACATAAAAAGTGTTGGTCCGTCCTGCCCTTCCACTGGAAGAATTTAATCGACTGGAACCTAAACTCAAACCAGTGCTGGCTCCACGAGGAACGTCAACTGTTGTTGGAATTAAAGGCACCTGTGTAGGCAGTCTCGATCTCACATCTGTAGAAGTAAAGATTGAACCATTCATCCCAGTAGGAACAGCCAATATCTGTACGTTTTTCCTTTATTTCCAGATTGACAAAAGAAAACAACAAGACCTTTAGTCACTGGAACAGTCAAAGCATCTGATGCATTTCAAATGGTCTGATTGTTCAGGTGTCTCTGCATTCCCACCTACTGGTGGAAAAGGGGTGTGTGGAACTGGATCTATAGGCACAGCAGATGAATCTGGAAGTATCCCTGAGTAAGAGTTTGTTAAATTCTGGGGCTGGTCTTCATTATAAAGTGGTGGACGATTCAGTAGCAACTCATTCAGAAATTCGTCATCAAGTTCATGATCACTATCTCACGCCGATCTAGTGTTTTTGTCTCTTCAGGATGATTTTTCTTTCCCTTACTTTTTCTTCCACCTTCTTTTTCTACCGCTATTATGGGTTACATTCTAGTTTCTTCAGCTATATCTGTTCTCCAAGCCCTCTGTTGAGCATCCCACCTAGCCTTGACATATCGCTTCAAAGTATTCTTGTACCTACCCTGGCATTTCTGTTTGTCTTTTTGATGAGCTATATGTTCCCATTAACTAAGTACCTCAAACTGCATGGGTCTAGGAGACGGTTTAATCTTGTATAATTGTCTCCCTAAATTGTCAAGAATTCTGATATTAAATGATCCATTTTGTGGGAAAGCTAATGGTCCATCATTTTCAGTGTATTTCATCCAATTTTTAAGCCATATAGATGTGATATCCTCTCTCTTGGGTCATATACAGTGCTGGTGTACCCTCAAGTGGTATGGGTACCCCTCCCCGTGTGGGTATAGGTGCCTTCCCCTGCATCAATCTTTTCACATTACTTAGAATTTTAATTTTTCCCTTAAAATTAAAGTTGTTCTTTACCAATAATTCTCTTTGGTCGAATTCTCCTACACTTCCCTTACGACCAATACCAGTGCGTCTCACAGTGACGCGGTCACCCCATTGCAGCGTTACATCAACCGAACAATACTAGCGCGGCACCTAATGACGTCAGTCTAACTCCTTGCATCGGCTACCCTTCCTTTGCAATCCTTCGGCGCGTTCTGTATAAGAAAGAATTCACACAATGCAAGCTTACTTCAACAACTCTGTCTGCTCCACTAAAGGAATATTAGATCTTTTCACACAAGAAATCTAACCAACAACAACAATCCAATTGATTTTCTCATACACTTTAAGTGAAACCTCAACCAGCACGATTTTAACCCAGGCTGATGCAATGGAGACAATCACAACAACCGTAGCCCTCACTCACAAAAAGAATTTCCCTTCTCTTAGTTGTACTGCCGATGACAAACAACACCTTCGAAACACAACTTACTCAGCGTATGCCACACTGAGACTACCCTTAGGCGTGTATCCCGGGATCTGATGGTCATGACAGACCCAATAACAACCCAATACCAACTTCAACTTTTCTGCACAAAGCGCATCCCTCAAACATGAACTTTAACAGTTCCGCATAACCTCATGCAACCATCTCACTATGTCACGCTCCGTCTTCCGGTGTTCCTCGGGGTTGTACTGATGCTGAATGGGGTCCACCTCTCGATCTCCCCAAGTCCGGAATTATGGAATAACACAGACTGGTGAGGTGATCGAGCGAGGGAAGGAAAGGGTAGGGACAGCAGGGAAGGAGATCTGTAACGAGAAAACACACAATCAACCTGCGCGGTGGAACACTGTCTCACATGAACAAGTAATAACTAGTGTAGCGTGGGTCTACCCAGGGACAACCCCCTACCTGTAACGGAAGAGAACAAATGCAGTAATGTCAGGAGAGAGAGGGTCCAGGGGTAGACATGGATACAGACACAGGTATTTAAAGTTCTTCGACCCCCTCGCTCGAACCTTCTTCTGACCAGAACAAAAAGGAGAATAAACCATACAGTGGGTACTGTTAGCGTCACAGTGGTGGGTCCGTTCTGTCAGAGAATGCAAACACAACGTATCTAAAATTTGGCAAGACGTAAGTAAACAATATCTCCCGTTAAGGAGTCTTACTGTTTCGTCGTACTGAGGTGCGGGTAGTTCGCCCTTGCCTTAGGGTGTGTATATCGGGCGTGGGGAACACTTCCACGGTATGAAGATGCCTACAAACAGCACCGCAAGAAGCTTTAGCGCTCCTCTGCACGAGGCTCCGCCAAGGAGTCTCTCCAACAGAGGAGCGAACTAGGAAGGTGCTTGGAAACAGCACCACAAGAAGCTTTAGCGCTCCTCTGCACGAGGCTCCGTCAAGGAGTCTCACCAACAGAGGAGCGAATGAGGAAGGTGCTTGGAAACAGCACCACAAGAAGCTTTAGCGCTCCTCTGCACGAGGCTCCGTCAAGGAGTCTCACCAACAGAGGAGCGAACGAGGAAGGTGCTTGGAAACAGCACCACAAGAAGCTTTAGCGCTCCTCTGCACGAGGCTCCGTCAAGGAGTCTCACCAACAGAGGAGCGAACGAGGAAGGTGCTTGGAAACAGCACCACAAGAAGCTTTAGCGCTCCTCTGCACGAGGCTCCGTCAAGGAGTCTCACCAACAGAGGAGCGAACGTGGAAAGTACCGATTCGGATCGAGGGCTGCTCTGCGACTTCTACTCACGTCCCGCGTCCAGAAGCGCTGAAGCCGGTCTTCGGGTTGGAGCGTTTCGACTGCTCGCCAGGACTGGACGTCGAGGAGGAATAACCAGCGTCTGTTTGCTGCTTCCGTCTCACAGATAAGGGATCCGGCGCACAGCATAAGCGTCACGTGTAAACGCGTTACGCGCAACGCCTCACGGGAATTGTAGTCTTTTCGAAATCGCGGCAGTCAGTGACTACCGGGTGTTCGGCCTGACAGTACATCCCCCTTTCCGAGGACACTGACTGGCCCTTGGTTTCTCAGGGTATCGGGCGTGGAATGCCTCAACCAACCGGGCCGCATGAACCGATGAGGCCGGTTCCCAAGAGTTTTCTTCCGGCCCATAACCCTTCCACGCCACCAAATACCACAACTTGTTTCCCAGTATTTTGGAGTCCACGATACCTTGTACCACATATTCCTGATCGTGTTGTACCCATATAGGCACCGGACGCTTCGTCACAGGACAATAGGATGGCTTAAGGAGAGAGACATGAAAGACCGGATGTATGTGTAAGGAGGTTGGCAAATTCAGTTTGACAGCTACAGGGTTAACATGCCGGATCACCCGGTACGGACCTATGTATTTAGGATGAAAAGCGCTGTGTCTTTTAAACCTGATGTTTTTGGTCGACAGCCAAACCCACTCCCCTTTCTTGTATGAGGGCCCCGGTCGACGATGTTTGTCCGCCTGAGCTTTGTACTGCATTTTGGCCTTTAACAAGGCACCCCGTGTGTCTCGTAACGTGGAGTGAATGTGTTCTAGCCTTTCTTGTACTGTGGGGAGTTTGGAATGTGGAAGAGGAAGGTTGAGAGGGGTGAACCGAGGGTGAAATCCGTAAGAGCTAAAGAAAGGGGAGTGTTGGGTGGAGGTGTGCTTGGCGTTATTGTAAGCTATCTCCGCTACCCAGAGCCACTCCACCCACGCCTCTGTGTTGTTGTCCACATAGCAACGGAGGAATTGTTTTAACGTCTGATTAAGTCTTTCTGTTTGGCCATCTGATTGTGGGTGAAAACTGGTGGAAAGAGCGGATTCAATCTTAAGTTCTGAGCACCAGGTCTTCCAAAACCGGGCAGTGAACTGGGCCCCTCTGTCCGATACAATGACTTTTGGAAGGCCATGAAGACGGACAACATGGATCAGCAGTAGCTTGGCTAACGAACCCGCAGTGGGAACCTGTTTGCAGGCAATGAAGTGCCCCATCTTGGTTAAATAGTCAACTACTACCACTATGGCAGCGCATCCTTGGTCCCGGGGTAACCCTACGATAAAATCCACTGAAAAACGTTCCCATGGGGTGTCGGGTGTGGGTAGAGGTTGTAACAATCCTTGAATGGGGCGGTGTTCGGTTTTCATCTGGGAACAGGTGACGCAGCGTTTGACCCAAGACACGACGTCGGTACGTACTGCGGGCCACCAGAATTGTCTCTGAATCCTTTCCAATGTTTTCTTCTCTCCGGTATGTCCGGCACAGGGGAGGTCGTGACACCATGTGAACACCATCTTCCGTAACTCCTGAGTTGGGCTCAAGAGCTGGTGACCTTTAAAGAACAGACCCTGGTGGCTCTTCCATTCTGGGTGGAAATTCAACCAGGTTCTCCAGGTAAAGGTGTTCATTCCTTGCTTGGTCTTCTGTAAGAACAGATCCGTGTGCACGGCCCCAATCACTTGGTGGGGTGCGATTATGGCCCTTTCCTTGGTTCCGGGACGGTCTGTCGGCATTTCTTGTCTTGTAAGAGCGTCAGCTTTCTGGTTATCTTTGCCAGGGCGAAAGGTGATAAGAAAATGGAATTCCACAAAAAACAGCATCCACCGGAGCTGACGCGGGGTTAGATGTCGTGCGGCTCGCATGAATTGGAGGTTCCGATGATCCGTGTAAACGGTGACCTGGTGAACCGCCCCTAATAGCCAATGTCGCCATTCACTAAACGTATCCTTTATCGCTAGGAGCTCCTTCTCTGTGATCGTGTAGTTCTGTTCTGCGGAGTTGAGCTTTCGGGACATGAACGCTATGGGGTGCAGGTATCCTGTTTCTTCATTCCTTTGAGATAAGACCGCTCCTACAGCAACTTCCGAAGCGTCGGCTTCCACGATGAAAGGTATCTCTGGACGAGCATGGGCCAACACAGGAGCAGAAGTAAAAGCTTGTTTGAGCTGTTCGAAAGCATCTTGGGCGTCAGAAGACCAATGAAAGGGTACCTTTTTTCGGGTAAGTTTGGTGAGAGGTGTTACTGTCTCCGAAAAGTTCGAGATAAACCTCCTATAAAAGTTAGCAAACCCTAAGAAACTCTGGATTTCTTTCACGGTCCGGGGTTGGGGCCAGTCGAGGATCGCCTGCACCTTTCTTTCTGCCATAACCTGACCAGACGGGGTAAGCATCACCCCCAGGAATTCGACCGTGGCCACATGAAACTCACATTTAGAGATTTTACAGTAGAGTTGATGATCCTGAAGGGCCTGTAACACTCTTCCTACGTGGGCACGATGCTCCGCTTCGGTGGTGGAGTAAACTAGGATATCGTCTATGTAGACGACCACAAACCGATCCAGAAATGGCCGTAGGACATCGTTCAGGAAAAATTGAAATGCGGCCGGGGCGTTACATAGCCCGAAGGGCATGACCAAGTACTCGAACAGCCCATACCGCGTCTTGAAGGCCGTCTTCCACTCGTCGCCTTCTCTCATGCGAACCAGATGGTATGCCCCGCGTAGGTCCAATTTGGTGTACACCACCGCCGTCCTTACCTGTTCCAGAAGAACCGGAATCAAGGGCAAGGGGTATTGGTTCTTAACGGTGATGGCATTTAAGGCTCTATAATCAATGCAACACCGCAAGTCCCCGTTGGCCTTGGGGATAAAGAAAAGGGGGGACGCCGCTGGCGATCGAGAAGAGCGGATGAATCCTAAGTGCAGATACTTGTCGAGATATTCGCGGAGATGTAAATTGGTGAGCGCATAGACCCTACCACACGGAATTTCAGTGCCTGGGACCAAATCGATGCGGCAGTCATATTCCCGATGTGGGGGAAGTTCTTCCGCCTTACTGTCACTGAACACTACAGCGTATTTCTCATAACATTCTGGTAGGGTCACGTCTTTTTCTGCAGCCGTTGCCACATGGAAACCAGCGGCCAATGTCTCCGATGGTCGTGTGGGGTAGTGGTTGCACTTCTCCTGACAGTAGTGGGATTGCAGGATTAAGGTCTTGTGGGTCCATTGTATGGTTGGTTCATGCTTCTGAAGCCAGGGGAGACCCAGGATCACTCCGTAGTGTGGGGCATGAATGACTTGGAAGGACAGCATTTCGTGGTGATACCCTCCATAGACAATTTCATATTCTTGGGTCATGTAGCTGATAGGCCCGGACTCCAATTCCTTGCCGTCAACGGCGAATACTCTTTCAGGGGTGGTTTTCCGAATGAGTTGTAACCGTAGACGTTGAGCTTCTTGGTGATCTATAAAGCACCCGGTGGCGCCGGAATCAATCATGGCTTGTGTTGGTTTTCTTTGGTCGTCCGTCAGGATGTCAACCTCTATGAAGAAGTGTTTGGCTTCGACGGCGTTATGGCTGTTAACTGAAGGGATCAGATACGTGCTTGATGGCTCCCCTTCGTGAACCTTCAAGCTTTGAAGTTTTCCGACTCTTTTCCGGTTGTTGCTGCGGCCGTCTGTCCTGGTCGCGGACGCCCATACCGCGGTCGTACAGGACATTCGCGGAGGAAGTGCCCCTTTTTGCCGCAATAGAGACAGAGGCCTTGTTTCCTCCGTTGGTCTTTCTCGCTCAGAGTGAGGGAGGCACGCACGGCTCCGATTTCCATAGGCTCAGATTTGCTAGCCGAAGAGTCCATTGACTGACTGTGGTCTGGTGGTAACGAACCTCTGTCCTTTCTCCGGTGATCCCCTTTCCGTTCTTGGAGGCGATGGTCCAGTCGTAACGTCAACTCAATGAGGGCAGAGCATGTGGAGGGTTGAGGGTCAATCTGGGCAAGGACGTCTTTCAGCTCTTCCTTCAGACCTTGGTAGAAGACGGCGGCTTGCTTGGATTCGGGCCAGTCTGTCTCAGCCACCAACCGCCGGAACTGGTTCAGGTAAGTAAGCAAGTCTGTATTACCCTGGCGTAGTACCAATAAGTCCCTGTCTGCCGCGAAGGACTCGGTCCTTCTATCAAAGGTTTTCTCGAATTCAATTCTGAAGGCGTCCCAGTCGTACAATAATGGATCGTCCCTTCTCACCAATGGCACTGCCCACTGGGCTGCTTCTCCCGCCAAATAAGAGATCACAAACGCTACTCTAGCTTGATTCGTGTTGAATAGCCGTGGTTTGCAATTAAAATGAAGCAGGGCTTGGGTTATGAACACTTGTATCTTTTTGTTATCCCCATAAAACCTTTCAGGGGAGGCCAACGGGATTTGTGTGAGCATCTCTACGACTACTGGAACTGGATGAGGGCGCATGGTGTCTCCTGCATCAAAGGGATTCCTTTGCATCCTATCTACTCTAGCCAGGAGAGTTGCGCTCTCAGTACGTGAGGCCGTGAGCTCTGCTTGAACAAGGGCCAGGGCCGCCATGACATCCTCCAGCGTGGTCATTCTCACACCAGCACAACCAGGAGGAGCGAATTCGTGGGCTGGTTATTCTGTCACGCTCCGTCTTCCGGTGTTCCTCGGGGTTGTACTGATGCTGAATGGGGTCCACCTCTCGATCTCCCCAAGTCCGGAATTATGGAATAACACAGACTGGTGAGGTGATCGAGCGAGGGAAGGAAAGGGTAGGGACAGCAGGGAAGGAGATCTGTAACGAGAAAACACACAATCAACCTGCGCGGTGAAACACTGTCTCACATGAACAAGTAATAATTAGTGTAGCGTGGGTCTACCCAGGGACAACCCCCTACCTGTAACGGAAGAGAACAAATGCAGTAATGTCAGGAGAGAGAGGGTCCAGGGGTAGACATGGATACAGACACAGGTATTTAAAGTTCTTCGACCCCCTCGCTCGAACCTTCTTCTGACCAGAACAAAAAGGAGAATAAACCATACAGTGGGTACTGTTAGCGTCACAGTGGTGGGTCCGTTCTGTCAGAGAATGCAAACACAACGTATCTAAAATTTGGCAAGACGTAAGTAAACAATATCTCCCGTTAAGGAGTCTTACTGTTTCGTCGTACTGAGGTGCGGGTAGTTCGCCCTTGCCTTAGGGTGTGTATATCGGGCGTGGGGAACACTTCCACGGTATGAAGATGCCTACAAACAGCACTGCAAGAAGCTTTAGCGCTCCTCTGCACGAGGCTCCGCCAAGGAGTCTCTCCAACAGAGGAGCGAACTAGGAAGGTGCTTGGAAACAGCACCACAAGAAGCTTTAGCGCTCCTCTGCACGAGGCTCCGTCAAGGAGTCTCACCAACAGAGGAGCGAACGAGGAAGGTGCTTGGAAACAGCACCACAAGAAGCTTTAGCGCTCCTCTGCACGAGGCTCCGTCAAGGAGTCTCACCAACAGAGGAGCGAACGAGGAAGGTGCTTGGAAACACCACCACAAGAAGCTTTAGCGCTCCTCTGCACGAGGCTCCGTCAAGGAGTCTCACCAACAGAGGAGCGAACGAGGAAGGTGCTTGGAAACAGCACCACAAGAAGCTTTAGCGCTCCTCTGCACGAGGCTCCGTCAAGGAGTCTCACCAACAGAGGAGCGAACGAGGAAGGTGCTTGGAAACAGCACCACAAGAAGCTTTAGCGCTCCTCTGCACGAGGCTCCGTCAAGGAGTCTCACCAACAGAGGAGCGAACGAGGAAAGTACCGATTCGGATCGAGGGCCGCTCTGCGACTTCTACTCACGTCCCGCGTCCAGAAGCGCTGAAGCCGGTCTTCGGGTTGGAGCGTTTCGACTGCTCGCCAGGACTGGACGTCGAGGAGGAATAACCAGCGTCTGTTTGCTGCTTCCGTCTCACAGATAAGGGATCCGGCGCACAGCATAAGCGTCACGTGTAAACGCGTTACGCGCAACGCCTCACGGGAATTGTAGTCTTGTCGAAATCGCTGCAGTCAGTGACTACCGGGTGTTCGGCCTGACACACTATACCGCAATCTGAGCTTTAAGCATTTGCACCGCACAACCCAATTGATACATACACACACCACTGCTTTTTTATTTTTTTTTAAAAAACCTTTATTCTGTAAAATCATTGACACAGCTATTCAGCCGACAACCCGGAGGTACGGCAGCTTTAAAAACACAACACATGCTAGCGTCAACATTCCAATGACAGAAGAATTGAAGGTTCTGTTTTAAATAAACACAAATCCAAACCTAAACACAAGCAAGGCGATGAGTACCGTAAGCACCAGAAGGGGTTCTCATCAGGGGAGGCGAGCCCCGTTTCGTCTAACAGGCACAGGTCTGTAGTAAGGGAAGGGAGGGGAAGTCAGAGACTCAAGAAAACATACACAGATCAGCAAGAAGTTCAAAGCCGGAAAGAGAGCTAAGGGGAAAGCTGCTCCTCGGGCGGATCCGGGTCCGGGGGCAGGCATATGCCCCCTCGGTACTGGTTCCAGCGCCCCCATATAGAATGCCATTTCCGAGGGCGCCCTCGAGCACAATACACTGTCTTCTCCCTAAACATGCTCCAATCCATGTTTTCCATCCATGCTGTCAATGTAGGAGGCCCAGTAGAGCCCCACAGATGAGCGATGTCGCGCTTGGCAATCATGTTACCCAGGGTCACCCACTGAGTCTGTGCCGCGTCGTGGTCAGTAGGACCCCAAACATTCTGAAGACAACACCGCGCCTCAGGCGCACCACTGCTTTAAACCGTCTTCGTCACACTCCTCTATTGATACCAGCACTTAGTCTTCTTCAGCAGGACATGAGCTTTGAACTTAGGTTAGAGGGGGCATTCTTTGAACAGGGAATTTCAATAGGGATCCCAGCAGGGACCCCCTTATATTCTAACTTCTACTGACGGAAAACAAATCTGACACGCTACCAGATATAACTTCTGTAGCGCCACAGGGCCCATTTACTTTTGGTCTTGGTTGGCACTACACCTCAGAGTCATTTACTTGGTATTCCAATGGATTTTGAACCGTGCATAGAGGGGTCAGATATATGAGATCCTATCCAGTTAGCCTATGTCGAGCAGGAATTGGTTAATTGATACAGGCTAGTAATTAGATTTATGTATGTAACTCTCAAATCTATGCTGTACAATTACAGAATTATTACGGCTAAACAAAATCTCCTGAAGAAATTCAGTCGGACTAGAACCATACATACCCATAATTCAGTTAAGGTGAGGCAAAATAGTAACATTAGAATCTGTTGACTAGAGACCTCTCTATTAGAATTCCCAGCCCTCATTGATACTATATTGGAATGCATAATCAATTATTGGAGACAAGTCATATAGAGTCTTAAATAGAATTTGAGAATAGTTAGATTTTTATAAGTAAGTTAGGAAAAGGAAAAGCATCAATCTTAGACATTAAATCTAGGACTACAAAAAAAATCTAATTAATCTCTTTTGGGACATCAATTACCAGTGCTCAAGAGGAAGAGTTCAGGAAGGGCCATGAACCTTATCAGCGCAAAAGTTCTCTCTCATGGGGAAGAGGAGTCCTGGAATAGCGCACACAGCGTATGGGTCGGCCCAAGTAGAGCCAGTAGAGTCCACAAGAAACAAAAGCTGTCTCTCTGTCCATACAGAAGCAATCCTCAGTGGAAAGGTGGCAAAAGTATTGTGGAAAAAAGAAGCATCCTTATCAGTCCAATATATAATCTAACTTCTCAAATTCCAGAGTGACACCTCCTTGGGTCACCTCTTCTGGTCAGACCACTCAGTTCATTGGTCAGTTCGAATAGGGTGATTACCATGCAGCATAAAGAAGATACATGTTATGGGGAAAAAGGTAGAGATTATCACGTAAGACCATTAAACAAATAAAGTGAACAATGGTCCTTTAACAAAGGCACATGAGTGAGTTGAAGAGGACAGTTTCTCACGGCAGATGTTCCCAAAGTAACAAAATAGTTGTGAATAGTCCTGGTATGTGCATGGGAACTCTTTCTATGAAGCATAGTTTCATCCCACATTGCAAGTATGCGAAGAAAATCAAGCAAGAGAAAGAAAGTGCAGGCCTGAATTGAATTTAAGTTCATGAAATACACAATATAAATGAATGGAAATGCATATTACATTCTAAAGTTTCTAAGGTATTTTAGAGCTGCTCAACTTAGATATGTGGTGGAATAGAGTAGGCCAGAATCGGAAAAGAGATGGTTCTTTCAGGACAGGGCATTAGCAAAACTCTCATTGTGGAAAGTTCCCTTTCTGAAACGAGTGGACCGACCACTGAATCTTCAGGGCTCACCTATTACAAACACAATACTACGGGTGTGGGACGGGGTGACCAGCAAGAGGGAGCTGGCAACTTTTCCTTCCCCGATGACTCCCTTATTCAACAACAGGTTGTTTACATCAGGGCTGGAGGTGAAGGAGTTTTCGGCGTGGCAGACTTCGGAATGCAAGGCGGCAGGTCATCTGTTTGATATAGAGGGGATTCTTTCGTTTTCCCAACTAAGGCAGGAGTACTCCTTCTCAGAGACAGAAAGGTTCCACTATTTCCAGACACGACACTGGCTCCTTCACCCAGACATGGATAAAAAAGTAAACAGAAATCTAACAAAATACAAGAAATGGTTAGTGACGAAGCGCACTGATAGGAAAATGATTTCTGAGTTATATGCTGCGTCCGTCACTCCCCACACAACCCACTGCTAGTCAGGTACGCTGGGCGAAAGAATTGGGAAGGGAACTCACAAGGAAAGAGTCGAGGGAAATCTACTACAGGGCCAAACACACGGCGTGAAACTCGGCAACAAGTCAACTGCTATTAAGATCGCTACGTACTGGTATCTGACGCCAGTGCACCTTAATAAAGGGAATCCAACCGCAGTCCTACTTGTTGGCGGGGAGGAGGGGACGCTAGTACATCTGTTATGGGAATGTAAGGATCTGGCTGCATACAAGACCAAGATACTGAACGAAATAGACCAGCAGTTCGAGACACAGATTCCAAGATTTCTGGCTTATGTAGTGCTGGGGCAACCCAACCCCTTGAAATTCCCCCTGAAGTCCCGCAAAGGGAAGCAGATGGGCCTAACTCTGGGGGCGGCACTTCAGAACATCTTATCGCACTGGGGGACACAGACATTACTGACGCACATGGATTGGTTACATAGACTGTGGCATATCCTGGGAATGGAGAGATACAGGCTTCTCTCACAAACTCCGCATTGGGATTTGTGGAGGTTTGGCGACCGTTCGTGTCTCCTTTGTCCACCGAATTTAACAAGATCACATGCCCTAAGTACCTCCACCTCCTTCGGCTCACGACATCTGAAGAGTCACCCACTGGTCCTTAAGATTTGTTTTGGAATCCGATTTGCGCACCACTTTTAAAGCAGGGATGGGCATTCTGCACACCAGTTCGTGGGTGGGCGGGGTGGAGGGGGTTTTGTTTGAATACCTTTTGACAAAGTTGCGTACTATTGCCTTTCGGGGTACTATGTAGTACATAATCGATATCAGGCACGCATCGCAAATTCATGGGGATTATGGGGGATTGCACCCTCACAGATGATAACAAGTGCTGGGCTGTATGTTCTGGTTAAGGGGTAACAGTGTGCATTGTGAGGCATCTATAAGATTTGTATTCCTGCTAAAGCTGTCAATAAAAGCAAACCTAAACCTAAAGTTTCTAAGAACTTATATTCTTTTCTTCAATTTATGTGACTTATAAAGCAATTTAGTCTCATTGCAATTAGCATGTGTAATTATGGTACATTATTACATTTCAAAAGTACCAACGTGCTAAATTATTCCAAAATATTGAGTAATTAAATTGTTTCGATTGATTCTCATTAGTACGTGTATGAAGATCATTCTCTGAAAGTTTCATTGAAATTGGAATCTGCATAAACGTGCAGCACCATTTCTCTTTTCTTGGTTGGTGCACACTTTAACATGAGCAAAGATAATGTTAAAAACAAAAATGTTCAATAAATGTTCCTAGTGTTATCTAATTTACATTTAGTTAGTTAATTCTTCACATACATCATTAGTTAAGGGAAAATGGTTGATTAAACCTCTATAATACATGAGTCATCACATTCATATTTCTATTCCACGTTAAAGAATACACTATTGCAATTTAGTAAACACAAACCTGTTGTTATTAAAACAAGTATTTCCATCTGGTCTACTCTCTTCTGTATGCTTTTACGCTGCAGTTACTAAATCTTGTTATGATCTATTTCTCACAATTCTTCAACATGTAGTGCACAAACGTTGTGTAGGCTTACCATTTCTCTCTCAAAAGGTGTCAATATCAGTTCTATGTGTCAAGTTAGGAATTCAGCAGTTTATCTGCTTCATCAGCTGTAATGTTGTTTTGGTGGTGTTGCATTTGTATCACAGATAGCTGTCTAACAGGAGAGCAAGGCTTTGAAGTTTGAGGCGGAAAACTTGTTTTTAGGCTGAAAATTGATTGGTTTGGCTTTTTGGGTGCTCAGCTGTAGCTCACATCAAGAATGTGGCCTTTCCGTATCATAAATTCCCAGCCCATTTTCCCACACCCGGGATAAACCAGAGCAGATAGGGTGACTGATGCATGTTAGGAGCATCTGTGTTATAGTTCCGGTTGAGAATGAGTCACTGTGCAAATGTTCATCCTATCTCATAGGTGTACACACAGCCAGGTAGATAGCTGTTATTGATGAAGGGGATGCATTGCACTGATGTCCAGAGGTGTAAGCGGCCCACCGCACCCCACGTCTTCCCCCCCCCACCCCCCCCCCCCACTGTGCATCGAAGATCTATTTATCTGCTTTCACTAGCGCTTATGACAACCTTACTATTCCATTGTTCATTATAGGCAAAGGTTTTCACCCTGCTCCTGCCAGGTTGGTCAGAGCAGGACCATTTCAATTTGGATTTTAAAATGCACATTTAGCATAATCCTTATTGTGCTATTGTCACCCAATGTCATGTTAGAAAGATTTTGTGAACCTCATTCCCCAATGTCTCTGGACCCATAATACCTTTATGAAGGCAGATTAGTAAGACCTTCCCCTTAGTGATATGAATGAACATTGTAAAATGGGGTGGTGGACTTATGTGGGCCTGGTGCTTCCTGTGCCATAGTCACTTGATATAACTGCAGTGAAACGGAGAAGAAACTGAGTCAGGTAGAGTTTTTCAGGGGAACCTATGCACATTCTCAGCTCCTCTGCCTCACCAAATGTTCAGTTCCGCCACCTCATTTGGAGGTGGAAGAACTGCTGGAGCCCCAGCTGACTCTGTAGTGGGAAAGTTTTCACTGGTAGCCCGTCCGCCACAGGACCTCTGGCTTCAATGAATTAGGCCACCCTAACTTAGGGGCGATCCTTCTTCTCTCTTTTTTTCTGTCTGGGTCTGCTGCGACAAGCAAAGGAGTTGTTTTATAATGGTTTTGTATGTATGTTTGATTGTATGTGTTTTATGGTGCTAAGTGGAGTTTGTTGCATGCAGCATTTAACATTTCATGCATGTCCCATCTTGGAAGATTGGTATGTGCACTACCTAGGTAGAAGTATCTGTTTGAATTAACTGAGAGTAGGCTGCTTTGTTAGGGGTGCACATCTCCCCTTCAGATTCATGCTAGAGTGTCAGGTTTAGTGTGTTGTGTGTTATTATGGAGTGGTCCGTTGTTTTGTGGAGAGTAAGGTTCTGTTGAGAGCTCAGTTTGCCTTTGAATTTTGTTGGATGTGTTTGTGTTGTTGTGTAATGCTTTCTGGTGGGTATTGTGATCGTTTGTTAATATGTATACAAAGGAGTACTGGGGCGCTTACAGAGAACATATCAGGAACTTAAAAAGAGATTATATTGCAACTCAATGGTACACATAGACCCAGCAATCCAAGAAAAAGGTTATGGACAATATGTAGGGGAGAAGATATAGAGTGTATGTTTGGTCATCTGTAGTATTGTAAGGAATTGTGGGGAAACAATTATACCGAAGTTGAAAGTATTGAGTATTTAGAGATTTCTTGAATAGAGCAATAACTGTTGAGTTCATATATCTAATGGCATTGGCTTCCTTTAAATAGTTGGCAGTCATTAAAAGAGAATGTTTCTGAGTGTGGGAGGTGTGGAGTTCATGAATTCCAGTAGAGTCCAATGCAGTAACTCCAGTAGAGTAACTTCAACTAGCAGGATTTGGTGTAAAAGGGCCTAGATACCAGGTTCTCAACTGTTAGCTATTTGTATCATCGCAGTACCACATTCTAAGCAAGAAACTGCAGCTATCCCATGGGGTGAGGATATAATATTACACCACCATCGAAGGGGATGATAGCAAAGAAAAGAATATATGGGAAGATGCCACATGTGGCATCTTCACATATATTCTTTCCTTTGCTGTTATGGAAATAAAAAGATAAATTACGAAGAATAGATATGAAGAGTAAATACTATGTACGGGTGAACAATCCAGGAATACATCCTCCTAGAATAAATGTGCACAGTGATATAAAACTGAAACAACATATGTTCCTCGGTCCTGAAGTCTCTTGGGAATTCTCCTCACACATTGGCTTCTGCAAGGTTCCATATTCTAAAAATTACCAGATAAATTCCCTCCAGGTTTCACACATCAAAGTCTTTCTAACATGGTGAATCCTTCTGAATCACACATCTCCAGGTAAATGCACAAAAACATCAATGTTTTCTTGCTGGTGAAAACCAAAACGTTTTGCTATCTGTGACACATTTCACCATTGTCTATCAGTCACAGTTACCCCGTACTTCCGTCACTTGCACAAAATCACTGAACATTGACGACCCTTTCTTTAAGTACAAAGGATCATTGATACATACTCAATCACCCAACAGATTCTAGACGAGAATTTCTTTATTTGACCACTTTCATCTCTTTCACATTGTTCATGGTTGTTTTTATCACTGTCATGCTTATTCATATGACACTGTACTCCTGATCTAGCAACGTAACCATCTAACATGGTCTCAACACAGACACCACCTTTCTTCCCCTCATAATTTCAAAAGAAACCTTCCCTGACACTGAATGTAGAGTAGGTCAGAAAGACAAATCTGATATCTAATGCCACCCACAGAGTCCACCTGTGATTTTATGGCGCTCTTCATATGTAGAACTAACACTTTATTAAACCTTTCAATCTTGCGATTAGACGTATAGTGATATAACAGTGTACATAAATGTTTAATCCCACAACCCCAACATATCACCTTCTAGAGGAAAATTCATCAGAAACTTTGTGAAATTCTTGTTCGTCATACTTTAATGGTCATGTGTCAATTGACAAGTGAAGTTTTCAAAGTCGCAAGATGTCGCTGACACCTTCAGAGCTAGTTATGTAAGAATAAATGATTCGTTTGGACTCTACTCTCGACAAATTTATGACGATGCACTTGCAGTTTAATTTTCACCTCAAAATGAGTTTTGAGGTTTTTTTTTTGCAATATCATACTCATCTAATTCCTCATCCCGTGCCATATTATATTCTGGTAAGTGGTCATCTACATTGTGGCCTTCTATTCCTTTGTAATAGTTTAATATTTATCATTTTCTGTCAGATTTGAATTTTGGTACATCTATTGTCCCTAGATAGGCACTGAAAGAGTGAAACAAATAGCGCTGTTCCCCTGGAAAAATGGTGTAGGTGGAGTTACAGGTTACATGATGTAGATAATACAGCAGCAGTATAGAATGACAACAAAGTACCAATAAAAATAAATAGAAATGTGTGCTAAAAACATAACTGTTCCAAGTATATTCTTGTAATGCAGATACTTTTGAAACGCTACAACACAGGTTGAAACAGCATGAGCATGAGTCAGTGTTCCATTCGTTTTGACACCATTCCCATCGCTGTAGGTATGCTGTAATGGTAACTCTTTCCCAAGCGTTTGGAAAGTGTGCCTGTTGCTATAGCTGTGCTATAAAAATATTACTGCCGACTGTGGTTCAAAATAGAACTTTTGGAAACGTGCCAAGTGTTGTATTTTAATAAATATGCTACCACACACCACTAGGTGGCAATGTAGTACAGTAACACTGATACAAGTCGAATCAGGAAATGATGAAAAATAACAATCCTGCGCCAGTGCCAGAAATGTTCCAAATTCCTATTTCATTTGCAGTGGTAGCCCAGTGTCGGGTATACAATGTATTCCCTAATGACCCCTGCACTTCAAACATACCTGAAGGTGGCTGCCTCGAGCTCTGTAGCGGCCGCGCTTCGATACTCTGACTGCAGTGGTCCGGGAGCCGCTCAAGGTGTTGGATGACAGACAGCTGAGCCCCGAGAGATTACTGCAAGCTAACCCATCCCGTGGAACACTCAGTGGCCCTATAGGAGCCTGCCCAAATATTTTGGAACGACGTGTGGACCGACAACCCATCCAGTTCTGAGCAACTTTCTTCCCGTTTCTGCGCCACACTGGGACAGAAAGGAGCCCCGAGCGGGACTTTTCACTGACTGGGCACATCAGGAGTCCGGTGCAGCACGCGCCTTATCCCAAGAGATATCGGGCAGCGTCGGGACACGGGGCCGGCTACAGCAAAGAAACGAGACACCACCGAGGATCTGTTCTAACGGAGGCTCATTCCTTGCACAGTGTGAAGGCCTAGATCATGGTCTGAGCGGCTGGCCGCACCTGGGGCTCTGTGGTGAAGGTCCTTAATGTGGCCAGGTCTAAACTGGGGTGGCATGGTGAGCAAAAAAATGATGGATTTAACCCAGATCTCTTGACTGGGGGTGAATGTTTTGATTTGTTCTGCATTCCGTCCATCAATTGTGTGTCTTTTGCTTCCTCGCCCTAAGTGCGCCAGGTATGCCCAGACGTGGGTCCCGGGCTCACTGTGCCACTGGATTCAAGCTATCCTGGCTGAAGAGGGGTGAAACCCCGAAACCGGTCCTAGGATGCTTGTTTCCGGTCCACGGAGGACCTGCCTTAGCAGTTCGGGCTGGACTGTTCCCATGAGGCACAGGGTCAAGACTGATTTGCATATGGCCAGGTCTAAACTGGGGTGGCATGGTGAGCAAAAGAATGATGGATTTAACCCAGATCTCTTGACTGGGGGTGAATGTTTTGATTTGTTCTGCATTCCGTCCATCAATTGTGTGTCTTTTGCTTCCTTAATGTAGGCATGCCTTGAAGAACATTGAAGCACCAGATGCTCCATGGATGCAGAGGTAGGATTGAAGTGGGCTAATCTCAGGGCTGTTTCTGCCCCCCTCCGCAGCGGATATAGTAGGCAGAGAAGCTATTGGCAGAGACTGGGGACTGGATTTGCCTTGGCCCTGGAACTGGATGAAAAGGTGAGGAAGCAGATCCAATAGGTCCCTTATTGGTGGCTGCGCACTTATGATAGGGGAGGAGTGTACAAACAATGCAGAAAACACAGACTCCGGTGAGGTGGTGCATCTTACGGTCCAATTAACGCCGCAGCAGGCTTGGAGACAGGCATGGAGTCTGGTCAAGGTCTGTATCAAAGTGAAGATTGCTGAAGTGGTGAATGCATCGTGGCTGCGTTCTATCCCTAATTGGGGAGAAACATATGGGGGTCTCCACGCAGCATGCAACTGAAGGATACTATGTGTGAATCTGATGGAGTAAGACAGTACTGAAAGCAGAAGGGACCTGGGTGGTCGACAACATGTGCTGCCTAGGATTGGGTTCTGGTGGTTGTCCCACTAGCCAGCCACATGATATAATGGTGAATGATAAAGGGCTCTCTAAGCAGGGGAAAAAGTTTGCAAAGCCTCTTACCCCTGAGACCAACACAGTGATGGCTGAATAGACCAAGGTATGGAGGAGCTCTCTCACGCACAGATGTCGTCCTCTCCACAGGCCCTTGTTGTCAAGATTGGAATGGTGGGAAAAGATAAAGCGCTCCCCCACCAGGACTTTTGTAATGCTACTGGGCAAGTGACAGAGGCTGGAACGTACATATTTGCGCTTGAAGACACATTAAAGGACTTACAGCAGGCAGTACACAAATTACAGTTATACATAATAAGTAGCTGCCAGAGTGGAAGATGCAGAAGGATGCTCACGGAGAAACACACTCCAATTTGTGGGGGTCGCACAGGGGGCGGCAGGCCCACATCTGGAAACATTTCTGGAGAAACAGCTATGAACATTCTGGAGGAGCTGCAATTTTGCAGCACAAATCTTCCCTTTTGCTGTCTCTAAGACCCATTTAGATAGACTGGGCAGGTGCATAGTGTTGGAAGGGACCCCATGAACACTATGCAGTAGGTACATGCTCCAGCCTAGGTCAGTAGTACCTTGGAATCAGGTACATCACTGCACCTCTTCCCCTACTGGGTATGTTGCTAATAAGAGATGATATCAATGCAGTTAATGAGAGAGGCCTAGATGCGAGAGAGGCCTAGATGCAGATTCTCACGCTCAGGCTGCTAGACCAAGAGTTTACACTAAATAGGTGACATTCCTATGTTTGGAGGATATAACAACAATGAAAGATGTGCAGTTCCTACAGAGTGAAGGTTCTGGGGGAAGGGGGTTATCCGAAGCCAGACTTTCACCAAGGGAATGTGAGTGCACAAGGGATGGGGGTCCCTTCAGGGTGGAACTGAAACCCTCACATACCCAGCAAGCTAGGTGTCATGCTTCATCATCTGGGTTTTGCTCCTCGTCGGGTCGGCGGTGCAATACCCGACGGGCACCCATACAGGGGCTCTTTACCGGAGATCTTTTGTTCCCTGCCATATGGTGCGTGCGTGTGAGGGCCCGTGTGTGTAGACGTGTATAAGTAAAAAAGGTTGGTTAGTCTGAAATATGACTTTATTAACTCAGTAAACCACCTTGTTAAAAAGGTAGAGTGGCGTTAAAGCTATATTTGCTCACAAAGGGAGGAGTGGCTAGCTGCGCTCTACTCTTCTGGTCAACATGTTTCGCGCCCAATAGGTCAGGAGGATCCCGTGGCACTTCGTCAGGACCGGTGATACTATGGTGGTGTGTGCTAAAAAAAACTATCTACAGTGTGGTGTGATAGGGTGGATGTAGCTTGATTAGCCACCCTCTATTGGTTCCCCTACCTTTCTGTATTTTTTATATCTCAAAGGGGTAACCAAATCCTACTATAAAAACCTCATCATCAGGTACATGGCGCGTCGTCAGGGGGAGAAACACATTCGTTTCAATTAGTAGTTCCCCTGGAGGTCTGTTAACCTGCCCACGTCGCCGAAACCGGAGGATGCCTGGCATGTATGACATCCAGGGACGAGGCATTATACAATCTTTTGAGCTAATCACAGGTGCCACTCGTGTATGCTTATTTCTTTGTCCCAGGAATACACTTAGGCACCACAGTAGAGACTGCCATCCTGTCAAGGGGCCTGTCAGATCACGTGCTATTGAAAGAGTGACTGTTCCGTCCTCAGTGGGATAATAGAGGAGTATGGCACCTAAATGCGCGATGGTTGAAAGATGAAGAACTTCTTGATTCCCTCAGAGGTGTAACACTGAGTCCTTCGAGTAAAATGCCAGTCCAGTCAGCACCCCAGATATACTGTGGTAGGCCTTCAAAACGGTGCTCCAAGATATATTGTATATATTAGAGGTAGGAAGAAAGACTGGGAGAGAGAGATTGTTGACCTGGAGAGAGAAATATTACGTATTGAGTACAGAACCGTATGGGCCGAACTGGCAACGAGAGCAGGCACCTCATGTAGCCATGCCAAATGCTAAAGAATATACTATTATACATGGCAAAGTTAGCGTGGACTATGTCCCGATATAGGATGTAAGAATTTGGTGACAAAATGAGTAAACTCCTCCATGGGCTGTCTCAGAGAGAGGAGGAGACTAGAATTATCCTGGGAATCCTTTCCATGACTAGCAACCTCGGCCACGATAGTGGTGGTATTTGCTGGCTGTTACGGGGCATTATACCACACAAGCCCCCCCCCCTAGCGGAAAGAAGAGCACATGCACCCTATATTCAACAGCAACCTCATTACAATAACACTGTCGTTCAATGAACTAGCAGAACTAAACTGGTCACAAACACTTTATTAAACCTTTCAATTTTGCCATTAGACAGAGAGTGATATAACAGAGGAGCAGACAACTATACCGAGATGCGATCGGGCAAATCGCCAGATCCCAACGGATTCCCTGTTGAACTCTGTTATGTTATGTTAAAAATATTTATAGAGCGCTCTTACATCAAACGGTTTCATGGCGCTGGTGGGGGGGATACAGCAGAAGTATGGTAACCGGGGCTTACTCATATGCCTGAGAGAATAGAAGGGTTTTAAGGAGAGTCCTGAATCGGGAATATGAGGTTACTAACCTGAGCACAGTAGGAAAGGAGTTCCAGATTTGGGGGGCCAAGAGATAAAATCTAAGGCCACCGTGTTTTTTCCGCTTGAAGGGAGGGACGACGAGCAAATTTGAATGGGAGGAGCGAAGTGCGCGTGAAGGAGTATAACGAAGTAATAGGAATGAAATAAAGGCTGGGCCTTGACCGGCCAGGGCTTTGATAATAGTGCAGCCTAATTTGAATGCGCAGCGATTTGCAACTGGAAGCCAATGGAGGCTCTTCATCGGGGGGCGGACATGTTGATGTCTCGGTTGGTGGAAGATGAGCCTGGCTGCTTGGTTCTGAACCAGTTTTAGGCGGTGAAGCTGGTAAGCCGGGATACCTACATAGAGTGAATTGGCATAGTCAATACGGGAGATGACTAGGGCCAGAAGAACCAAGGTAAGGGTCTCGGTTGTAAGAAATCTAGAGATCTTTCGGATTCTACGAAGGTGGAAGAAGCATGATGATACGACTACGCCGATTTGGGTTTTCATGGACAAATCTTTACTTATGATCACCCCAAGGCTTTTCACGGAATCAGCTGTTTGGGGATGGTTGCCTAAGAGAGGGGGCCAGAAGTTGGAGTTCCAGGGGTTGGAGGTACCGCCAGTCAGAACAAGCTCAGTTTTGTCAGGATTAAGTTTCAAATGACTGGCGTTCATCCAGTTACTGATGAGGTACAGGGTGGACTGAAAATTTGAGACAGACGTGGTAGAGGAGTCGATTTTAAACACTAATTGAAGGTCGTCAGCGTAATTAAAAGTGGCCACCTCGCAGTTACGTAGGGAGCGAATCAGGGGGAGCATGTAAAGGTTGAAAAGAAGGGGGGAAAGAGAGGACCCCTGAGTGACTCCGCAGGTCAAGCTTACCCTCCTAGCTGAGAAGGTGGCCAGGCAGACTGCCTGGGAACGATTAACCAGAAAGGAGGAGATCCATTTCAGGGCGGTTCCCTGGATACCGGCGCTGCCGACACGGTCGATCAGAAGATCATGGTCGACCGTGTCAAACGCTGCCAAAAGATCTAGGAGGATAAGGGCCTGAGAGATGTTATGGTCGGCCTCCTTTCTGAGTTCGTCCATGAGTAGGGAAATCGGGTGAAAATTAGCGAGTATAGAAGGGTCGGCGTTGGGTTTCTTACGGATGGGGACAACCTCAGCAATTTTAAAAGAGTCGGGAACTACGCCTAGTTTCAGAGAGTTGTTGAGAAGTGCTAACGGGGGATCAGGACATGTGGAGAACGCTTCTTGTAGAATGTGAGGGGGACAGGGGTCTTTAGGGGAGCCTGATCCGACTTTTTTTACTAGATCAAGGAATTCCTCTTTCGATATCAGAGGGATTTGATCTAGCACCTGAGGGTTCTTAAACGTCATCGGGGTGTTCGTAGGGAGAGCGGGCGGGGGGATGCTGTTTTTGATAGTGGCGATTTTCTCCATAAAATAGTCATTAAGAGAATCGCATAACAGTTGGGAGGGGAGTGGTTTAACAGTTACTCTGTCTGGTAGGGATAGTTTGTCGACTATAGCAAAAATGTCTTTGGTTTTGGTTGCTGTGTTGGTAATTTTCAGGGAGAAGTACGTGGATTTGGCCTGAATAATAGATTTTTTGTATTCGTTTAAAAGACTCATGTAGGTAGCTTTTCTTTCCAGGGAATAGTCACGTCTCCAGCTACGCTCAGCCTGTCTGAGTGCTAATCTTTTAGTTTTCAGTTAGTTGGAAAGCCAGCGTTGGGCGTCATGAGGGCGTTTGAGTTTAGATAATCTAAAAGGAGCGACGGCATTGCTGGCTGAGTCGAGCCAGTCCTTGATGGCGGTAGCCTGATTATTAAGGCAATCCACATCAGCAGGTATAGAGGTCTTTAATAAGGAACAGAAATCGTCCTTAATGGCCCGGTTCCAGTTTCTAGCCCAGTGCTTGCCCAGGGACGGGGGTTTTGTGAGGGGGGGCAATCCAAGGAAAAGTGGATAATATGGTGGTCTGACCAAGAACATGGGGAGATGGAAGGTCGTGTAATATCCAGGTTGGCAGTCCATACCTGATCCAGGATGTGTCCCTTAACGTGAGTAGCGGTGTGTACATGCTGGGTACAATTTAGCCCGGAGAGGAGGTCTGTAAATTCTAAAGAGCTAGTGCTTTCCTTAGTGTCCAAGGGCCAATAATTAGAGTCACCTATAATAATGGTTTTAGCATTGTTGATGACTAGTTGGGAGATCAGATCACCTGCCAACTGAGGAAAAGAGGGCATGTGTTGGGGGGGGGTCTGTAGAAGAGAGCACAGATAAAAGGGAAATGAGGAGAGTTGAATTTTAAAATGAGACTATCAACAGACGGTATGCCAGTAGCTGTTAAGGCAGTAAATCTGAATTTATGATTGATAATGGCGGCAACTCCTCCGCCAGGTTTCCCCAGGGATCTGTTGGTCTGGAGTATGTAGTACCCCGTAGGAATTGCTGCCAGAATTTCAGGTAGGGAATCGGCGGTGACCCAAGTCTCTGAGAGAAGAAGTATGTCGGGTTTGTTGGAATCGAGTAAATGGAAGATTTCTAATTGGTGTTTGACCAGCGAGCGAGTGTTTAAATAATTAAACACCATGCACGTATTGTTTGAGGGCGGAGGGGAGATGGGGTCCGGTGTTTCTTCTGATTTGGCAGGTGGGCACTCTTTAAGCGGTAGAATAGGGAGTTCAAGCGACCCATACCTGGGGTTGAGGATCCCTGTAGCAAATAGATAGGATTTCAATCGGGGATCAATGGGCCAATTAGCCTGGAAATTTCTCAGTTCGGTAGCTGAGTAAAAAGTGAATTGGGCATAGTGGGTCGCCCCTAGCCGCTGCGGACGGGCGCAGACGGGCTTGCCTTTGGCGCACCTTCTACAAGAGATTCTATTTCCCTCCTATTGCCACATTTATTGAGTCTGTTTGGAGAGATAGAGTCGAGGGTATCTCACAGAAGACCTCAGAAAAACTACAATTACTACCATCCTCATATTGGGTAAAATGCCAGTCAAGTGATTGTCATACGGACCCCTTTCGTTACTGAATATTGAGATAAGCCTACTTGCCTCAAGATTGAATAAGGTCATAAGGACCCTTATGCACAAAGACCAAAATGGCTTTATGCCAGCAGATGCCCGAGGTACTCCCTGCGATTCATGCAAGTTGCACTGGCCAGGGACTTTGACCTGACAGGCAGAGCAGCCCTGGTTTCAATTGACTATGAAAAAGCATTTGACACAGTTCACTGGCCCTTCTTCTTCCAGATTCTGACACCATTTTGGTATCAGGTGGGGTCCCTAGGTCGTCCACGCCTCTTCAGTCAGCCCTTTGTGATTTTCAGTCCTATGCAACATCTCACCCTTGTGGTGCTCCATGGGGTAGCTTGGGTCACACAAAATCCCCTTTCCTCTATGCACCACCCCTCCCTGATGTGGCTGTTGATCATCCACTCCATTGCTCTCCCTAACCCCTCTAACACATGACACTAATAGAGGACCCTAAATTGTTATCTCTTAATGTGCAGGGCCTTATTTCCCCAAACAAGTGTAGGCAGGTATTGGAGATACCTATTGCAACACAATCCAGATGGCCTCCTACAGGAGACTCCTCTTCTAGGGGTTGAGCAGCATCGAATGGCCCATCCGAAATACCCAGCTCGCTACTGGGCATATGCTGACACTAAGGCTCTAGGGGTGGGTATCCTCTGCAAGGCGGGTTTCAGCTCATGGTCACCAAGGTTGTGAGAGACAAAGAGGGCTGGTACCTGGCTTACCTATATGTCTGATACAGCAGAAGCTCACGCTTCTTAACATCTATGCTCCAAACACGGCACAAGATGACTACCTCCATCGCATTTTGAGAGAACAAGTGGATGGGGTGGAAGGCATGCAACGAGCCTGCTAAAAACGCCAATGTGGGGGAGAGGTGAAGGAAAGGATGCAAGTGCAAAAAGGAAGAGGAAAGAGAACAACGCAAAGGCAAAAATATAAACTCAAACGACCACCCTCCCACCAACCCCCCCAGGGGAGAGGTAGGTCACAAGCAGGCTGAACCCAGGTACCATAGGTCCCAACTCATTTCTATGGAGAATTGGAATTTGCATGGACCAAACCTTTATATTAAGAGCATAAAATACATGAGCATATAAACAACATGAAACATTACATAGCCAAGGTCACCTACCCAATGACAGTTGTGATAGTAAGATGGAGAACATACCAAACAGGCGCAAAACAGGACAACGATGCCCAGAACTAAGGTTGTAGATGCATATGCTATCACTAGAGATAAACGTGAAAGAAAATACTAAAGTGTTCGGCTTACAAATTGTCAAACTAGACTTCGGGCAGAGAAGGAGTATTCAGAAGCGATAAGGAGAGCCTCATTTAGCATAACCTCATATTACCATGTCAGATTGAGTGGCAGTATCCAGGAAAGGCTCATGGTCTTTGGGGGATGTGAAGATCATCAGTTTCCCTTTAAACAGAATGTGGAACTTGATTGGGCCCGCAAAGGAGAAGGGGATAGATAGGTCTCGCAGAGGTTGGTGGAGGGTCAGGAAATCTTTCCTGGCAGCCACAGTATTTTTGGAGTAGTCCTGCGTGCTTGTTAGTTTAGTTCCATGCCATTGCATGTGTTGGATTTTCCTCATGTGAGATAGGATCACGTCTGTGTGGCTGGAACATAATGGTTAAAAAATCATTGTTCTCTGGCGTGTTAACAAGTTGGCAGAGCTGGCCAATGGTCTGCCTGGGGGTATCCTGTGCGCTCTCTCTATTTCAAAGTCTTTCTCAAAGGTGAGCCCAAGGAAGCGTGGTATCCTCGATTCTAAGAATTCAGCACATGAGTTTGCATCGCACTCCACATTCTTCAGGAGGCCAGAAATGTGTAGATTGCCCCTACAATTGAGAACTTCTAGTGCTGATAGTTCTTTTGCCATCACTCTCATCTTTTGGGTTGTCATGTCCAGACATGTTGGAGTTTTCCAAGGCGCTAATTCTGGACTCCGCTTCCGTGAGTCTGTTGGCAAGCCCCTTGAAATCATTATGGAGAGCCTGTAAATCATGGTGCATAGTATCTGTATTGGCTTTAGTCTCTTGTGCTAGATCATGGAGCGTGCACAATCACTGTAAAATTATATCTATGTTTAAGGGCATGTCCGTTTGTTTAAGGACATGTCCGTTTGGTGTTTAATCAGCGAGATTGACCGTGGTGGTTCCGCTTTGTGTTTTTTTATCCTTAGTCTCTTTGAGGTCCTTGGCGTCCTTACCTCTGTGATCCGCCTTTGTGAGCAATCTTACTCTGCAGCACAGCTGCAGGTTGTTGTTGGTATAGGGATGCAGAGGATACACTGTTACAGAGGGCATCAGAGCTTGACAGTAGTTTGTCGAAAACAGCGTAGCTCGACAGAGGTTAGAAAGAAGGTAAGCAGGTCATTCAAGAGTGGCAGTGATCCAGTGGTCCGGTTAATGGGCACTGTTGAGGACAGTGAGAGCAGCGACTAAGAAGCTTGTGCATTCCAGCTAGATAGTCCAGTTAGTAAGCAGGTAATTGAGGCTCAGAGGGGCCTCATGAAATAGGTCGCCAGGCCAGTGGAGAGTGGCCGGCGTGCAATAATGTGTTCCATAGTTCGGAGAGCTGAAAACAGTTGAGTTTGCATGGTCGCACACACACAATACCTCTGTTTGGCAGTGCTGGTGGAATGCACTCTGTGTTTTTTTAGGGAATTGGCACTATGTTGCAGGCACCCACCTCAATGAGGCTGTGTCTGCCCTATGAGGCCTTAGTGTCTCCCAGGGTGTTCATTCGGGTGCGTTGCTTCGTGCATCTTGCTGTTTACCAGACAGATCGATGGTGGGCGCCAATTTGGGCCTGACAATCGGGTAGGGGAGATCAAGGGGGATGTAGCGTTAATGCCGGAGGAGAAGGGAGCTGATATGCCCCAGTTGCGTTAATAGAATGCCCAGGGGTTCCGCTCCCTTTAAACCCCTTCATAATGTAGTTGGGCCATGTTAATCTCATACTATTGAAGGATCATGCACGTAGCTCATGGGCTAGGCAGCCATCACGGTTGGGCGCAAGCCACACCCCAAGAGGTAGGAAGCATTAAAAAGTATGATATGCTAAAAACACATGTTTAAAGAAACGTTCAATACCATGCATAGGAACACGCTCCCTTGTTTAAGGTATATAGTTTCTTTTCTACCAGCATCACAAATTTCACATAACGTGTTTAATATAGGAAAACTTGGGTTTAAAGTGCAAATGATAGCTTGCCTGCACATTTGTATAAGCCTCATATCAACTCTCTTAAAAAATTGTGTCTTTCCATTAAGAGCGTCAGGCAAATGGGTTGTACGATGGCACAACACAGGTAATTACTTTGCATGCCTCTGCCATGCATTTTTTAGCGCGCATGTTTTTACCGCAAATATGCATTTACAACGCATGCCAATGCCACGCATTGTTTTTAGATTTAAAAACAATGTATTTGGGGGGGGGGGCCCTCTCCCCCCCCCCCCAAACTTACCTTAAATGCGTGGTATTGGAATGCGTTGTAAATGCATATTCGCCGTAAAAATATGCTTGCTAAAAAATGCGTGGTAAAGGCACAATGAGGTAAAAACCTCGTTGTGAAGGCTGTTTCCTAGGCAAATGTAGACCAGAAGGATCAGTGATTCATTTCTCTTGTTACACAGTCTGCACAGAGTATTAGCCCTCTTCTTAGCCCCCCTCGAAGCATGGTCAGAGGCCGGCAAATGGCCTAATCTATACTACAGAATTTATGTTTAATGAAAATTGAATATCCAGCTGAAAAATAAGCTTGATCATGCAATAATGTGTAACTATTTATAACCAAGCAAGCATGAGATCGTTTTATTAGAACAGTTTAATCCTGATTGTGCAACAGTATTCTCATGCTTTTATTGATATATTTTTGGTGAAACTTGTAAGTGAGTGGTGCATTTCAAAATTCTTGTAGATTAGTAAGGG
The DNA here is from genome assembly GCF_964204655.1 of Triturus cristatus. Classification (NCBI taxonomy): domain Eukaryota; kingdom Metazoa; phylum Chordata; class Amphibia; order Caudata; family Salamandridae; genus Triturus; species Triturus cristatus. The sequence continues at coordinate 448,898,718 of NC_140580.1, forward strand.
CATTTTCCATGTATAATTGGGTGGGAAATTTAACCTCGCTATTTTCACTGCCCATAGCAGGAGGATTAAGCGATAATCCTTTGTTGACCTAGGTTTGTGGCAAAAAGTTTAAAAAGTGCCTTGCATTATGATGACCTGTTTACCAGTGCCAAATTCCAATCCCACCTGAGCAGGGGGATGCAAATTGTGATAGAGTGAATAGTTGTTTGTACATTCTTGTAACAATTATATCTAGTGTAAGTGATTCTCTCCCTTGCAGCCACAGGGCTTTGCAACTATGATTGATGGTAGGTAGCAATTTGTCTTTAATTACTTTCAGCATTGGATCGAGTAGAGGGCACTTGAGGGTTTTATGTAAAGTGACAAATGCTGATAATAAGGCACGTGCCTTAGTCTGAATTTTCTACTTGTGAGTGAAGAATGATCCTCGATCATTAATCCCAAATATTTCTATTCCCGGACCCTCTCAATCTGGCAGTTAAGTGCCATGCCCCTCTCTTTTTTTTGTCTATTACCATTGTTTTGGTTCTGTTTAGATTGGCTACAAATTTGTTGGGGACAGTGTAATCGTAAAGTTTCTTGAGGAGTTGTTGAAGGCCAATTTGAGGTAGTGTGATCTCTATGGATTTTCTTACTCAGAATGCCCTACGTACCCCAAACATTGGCTAAAATCACACATTTACCTCACATTTGTGTGAGGGAAACTTCCAGAATCTGCAAGAATCAGCTAAATCCTAACTTTAAGCATTTCCACACTTCTCCTGATAAATATGACACCTAATTTGTATGCCTGGGCCCATCGCCAGCGACACAGGCTCCAAAATCCAACTTGGAGCCATCAAGTTTTCACCATGAAATTTGACCCGTTTAGGCAATGTAGATACCAGACCCGAACAAGCACACCATCCAGGGAAACCTAGACATTTCCGAACACTTGACACCAGGGGTGTTCAGGGTGGTGTGACTTGCATGGATACCACAATGTTTCATTACTCACAATGCCACGAAAACCTCAAACGTCGGCTAAAATCATGCATTTCCTCACATTTCAGTAAGATCCAAAAAATTCCTACCATCCAACGGTCTATCGCTTGCCATCGGGATATGCATGCACTAGGCTCCGTGGGGAGCAGAAACACTGTTGGGTCTTTCCAGGTGGCAGATATGGTCCAATCTGGGCCTGCCCTCACCACATACTTTTTTCTTTTAGAAAAATCAATCTTTGTATTTAGTGAGGTTTCTGCCCACCAGTGTAGGGAGGTTGGGGGCAGAATGGAGGCAAACCACCTCAAACTGCCTCCCAGGGGGCATGTAGACCTTTGAACCTGTTTTATGATGGGGCCATAGACCAATGCCTGGGCCCCAGACCTTTCTTTAAAAATATATATATATATTCCTGGTGTCTACTGGGATTTCTGCCTCTCAGGGAGGCAGATTGATAGGAAATTGTTGAGGCTAGTATAAGGTTGGGGCCCGATCCAGTGGCTGGGTGGGCCGCCCACATCCCAATACCCACCCTTTGGACCATTTTTCCCTGGTGTTTAGTGGGCTTTCTGCCCCCCCCCCCCGCCGCCTCCCAATTTTACAAAAAACTCAATGTGGGCCACTGCTGTGGCATTCGAGCCCTTCACGCATTCATTCGGGCAGGTGCCGAAAAGGTTCCCTGGTGGCCTTTGGTGTCCTGGTTGAGTGGTGTCACTGTAGTGTTTGTTTTTTGTCTCCTCATTCTCAGACGAGACACGGTTTGCTACACTAGGGGTTAATGCGCTGGTCTGAAGGTCTTCTGCAGGTGTCATCTCTGTAGGGTCGCATGCAGGGAAGACATTGTAATTTAGTATCTGCATTATATCTGTAATGGCGCCGGGACTCACAATAGTTGATCATTTTTATAATTTTGTAATTGATCACAGTTTTTTTCTGGTAATTCATTCTATATTGTAATCTTTGGGATATTCCATGTTTTACCTTAGTCCTGCATAATTCTTCCTGAGGCATCACAGAGGGCGTCTAATTCCTTTTCACTTTGGGGTCACTTCCTATAAGATATGAATTTAAGGAGGCTGAACTGGGGTCACGAGCCATCACAACTGCGTTTGTTGTTGGCTTGTTGGACATGTTTGGTTTTCATTCCTCTGTCCCAGCTTATTTCTGTGTTTCTCATCATGCTGATTGGCCTAAAATAGTTGGAAAACTCTTTGCCATCTCCATTTTTTTCATCCATCTTTGTTATTACTCCCTGAGTAATATTCAGTTTTCCTGTTACATCCTGAACCCTGGGTTTGCTGTTGGAGGTGCAAGTCCATTTCTTCAAAAGAAAGCTTTAAAACTGTCACCCAGAAGACCTTTTATTGATATCTGAGGGGCAGAAAGACTGCTGTAGCCATCAAGGGGTGGGGGCACAGACAGATGCATGGGCAGGTCACACCACCATCCCCACCCCTTCTTTTTTATGTACTGTTTTTCCTTGGTGTCTAGTGAACTTTCTGTACCCCATCGGGCAGATTGGGAGGGAAGCCCCCAATCTCTCACACTGTTGGCTCCTTTTGGTGGGGAGGGCATAGCCCAATCCCTGAGTGGGATGACCCCTGCTACCCCTGCCCCTTCTTTTTTCTATCTTTTTATCCCTAGTGTCTACCTCTCAATTGCTACCCCAGGAGGCAGAAAGATACATATATATATATTTAATACAATTGATTTATTGATGACCGTGTAGTGACATTACAAACATCACAGTATTTGATCAAAGAGTTTACAACTACAGAACTTTGGGATGTACACTTTCTCACAATTTGATAATTTATGTTTTGAGGGATAAGCTCTTGCCCATGTCTGGGGGTCCTCTCCCCCCTTCCTGGTGTCTGGTGGGAGTATCTCTGCTTGGGGATCGCAGTCTTGTCGTGATCGTCAAGCAGGGATCAACTATAGAGACGTACTGCTGGGGGGCTTGGATCTGTGCCATGTCAAGCCCCGGCTGCACAAGACTCTTCATTTCATGGTATATATTATCATTATTATTTCCTCTTATAGAGCTCATAGCTACCCAATGGAGCTAAGTAGAGTCAGAAGTGTATAAGTGAAAACTTGTAAATAATCAAGTTTAAGGTACTTGCGTAATATCAGCAGAGAGTTACAGTGTGTAAATAACTATGATAGGGCATTCCAAAGTTTGGGACCCAGGTTTGCGAAGGAGCGACCTCCTGTGTGTGCCGGGCGAATTCTGGGCACACAGCATAAAGCCTGATTCTCAGATCTCAGTCTCCGGCTGGGCTGATGAGGAGACCAGATCCTGACATAGCGAGGGCCAAGTCCAGTTCCAACTTTAAATATGATGCATAGAGTTTTAAATTCCACTCTCTTTTCAATTGGAAGCCAGGGCAGGTCATGAAGAATATGAGAAGCCAGGGCATACTTCGGAAGCCGAAAAAGTAGACTTGCGCTGAATTCTGCACAAACTGCAGTCGGCGAATACAGGCACTGTCAATTCCCAGGTAGAGAATTTTACTATAATCCACTTGTGAGAGTATCAGGGCCTGAATCAGTGTTCTTTGGGCCCGGTGAGAAATTATCTAGATATTCTTCCTCGCCCACTTCACGGTGAAACAGGTGGATGCCATTTTAGCCACTTGGGGATGCATAGGAAGAGTTACACCCAGCCAAAATCTCAAGCTTTTTACTTTGGGGGATAACGTTGAAAGAACCCCTAAAGACTCAGGCCAATGTTGTGGACCCCAGAGCTGTAGATACCTAAAACAGAAAGCAAGTCATCTTAGACTGAGGTTAAGGGCATCAGGATTGAGCCCCTGTGAGGATTGTGTGTTGTCAGCATAGGAAAACAATGTCAAGCCGCAGCGGTCTACCACTTCCACAAGAGGGTGAACGTAAACGTTGAACAGCATTGGGCTCTGTCAGAACATTGATATTATCTTCAGGCACAACAGTACCATATGAGTCAATGGACGGAAAGCAATGCAGGCAAGCTACATGGACCCTGACAGACTAAGCCCAACCACCAAACACCCACATAGGAAAATAATTCACCAGACTGTGGGGCAACAGACATTGAGCTCCTGAGGCTGCGGCATCCAGGTGGACTGCAGCTTGGGAGTACCAGTTATGCAAAGGCAGACCTTGGAGTTTGTGGAAATATGACACCACCACACAGCAGAAACAAAATGTCTGCACTGTACTAAAACAAATAGGGACTGGGGGAGGAACACGGTGTGACACTGTGCTGTCAACTGTTTTCATTACAGCTGCAGTCCCCCACTCCCTCTGGGACATGCTCAGCACACCTCAACCACTACTGTCTTCAGAGCTATCGGTGGTCAATCTGACCATCTCCTTATCACCCTCTCATCCCTCACTTGTGGAGTCCCAAGCCATGAGTCCCTGTCCCAAACCATGAGCATGGTTGCAGGGTCTAGGTGAAGCTGCCTCTAGAATAGCTGAATCTACGTTATCAGAGGAAACATTTTTGCTGGTGTGGCTACGGCCTAGTAGGCCTACTAAATAATTCGCTCTCACAAAGAGGCCAGTCTTTAACAACCCCAGTCTCGATGGAGCAGTTCAAAGCCTCAATCTGGCTCAGACTTGCCACCATGGGACTCCGGCCAATCAATGACATACATAATATTGCAGGTGACAAAAGTGAAAGGTAGCCGGGTGTCAGGAGAAGCAGTAAGATCATAGGCAAGGTGATGGGAGACCCAAGGCTGGGAGATCACAAGCCACCCTTCCCCAGCATTATTTTAAATGATTACACATCCCGGCCTGGCAATCTACCTCTACTGCCTTACACCATCATTCGAAGGGCAGATGGGTGCCTGCACAGATAGTTCTCATTAATTTATCCCCTGACACAAATAGACAGGCACACAGATTAATACTGATACAAATGCAAGGCAAATGACTTGTGAAGTGCTCCACAACGAATTGTGGACCTCAAGAAAAAAGCATGATCTTTTACACATATCCTCACTTTCTAACAGGATGATCCATACACCAGGGAGGGAATACAGGCCACAAAGTTCACCACTAAAAACCAAGGGGAGGGTAACACCATGTGAGAAGTCATCATCAAAGGCATCTAGCATGGGAACCCACTGAGGTTCCCGGAGATGGGTTCAACACCATGCATAGAATTTAAGAGTTAGCTGCTGAGCATAGAGAGGTCTCCAGGAGCATTTGTGGACCTGCTGATGCTCCGAAAGATTGAAATACTGTGCACGGAATACCGTGACTAGGCGCAGGGCGAGGCAAAGAAACTCATGCTAGCCACACACGATCGGCTGTATGACACTGGGGATAAGACCGGCAATTTGCTGGCATTGTTAAGCAGGAGAGAAGCGGAGGATAGGTGGGTGAGGCATATCAATGATCATTGGGTACATCTTACACAACAGATAGGCATATAACTGGGGAGTTTGCCTGATACTGTTGGTCATTCTAAAAAAGCGCACCCATTAGCAGATGCTGAATGCATGAGAAAATATCTAGCCACAGTAGATACTCTGCTATGCTATTTGAGGAGCGGGTGGCATTGGAGAAGGAAATAATGCTCCTAGAGGTGCAGGTGGCCATCACGAAGCTCAGGCCAGGGAAAATGCCGGGAACTAGTGGCATCCCAGCAGAATTCTATAGGAGAAATGCTGGTATACTGGGCTCCATTTGTTGGCTTTGTTTAAGGAAGCTAGGGACAATGGGGCACTCCCATCAGACGTCCAACATGCTATCCTAATGGTGGTCCACAAAGACGACAAACCCAAGGATAGTTGTGATTCATGCTGCCCGATTTCACTGTTAAATACTGAAGTTAAAATGCTGGCCTTCATATTGGCCTCCCGGCTCCTGAATGTGACTTCCTCGCTGATCCATGGAGACCAATCTAGCTTTATACTGGATAGGTCAACTAGGTATAACTTGAGACGGCTCCATAACTAGATGGCGGAGATTTGGGATAGGTGAGAGCCCCATGTGTTTCTCTCATTGGACACTAAAAAAGCGTTTGATGCTATATACTGGCCTTTCCATCATCAAACGCTATGGAAATTCGGTTTTGGCCCCAACTACAGGAAGTGGATAGTGCTGCTATATCAAGCCCCAACAGCAGTGGTGAGGGTTAATGGTATTAGCCTTCAGCCTTCCCAATTGAGAGGGGGACCCTACAGGGGTGTCCCCGTCCCTGTCCCTCTTTGCCCTCACTATAAAACCCCTGGCGTGTATGGTCCGAGGACATCCTGCAATACAAGGCTTTAGGCTAGAGCCCTTTGATGTTGAGGAGGAAAAGGTCTCTCTATGAGCAAACAATGTTCTCCTCTACATCACGGAACCTCCGAAGACAAACCCGTTCATTTTTCAGACCTTTGAGACATATGGTGGCTATTTGGGTTATAGAATAAATTGGGTAAAGTCGGTGCTGTGCCAGCTCTTCGGCGCACCGGATCTGACCACCGTCCCTCAGAGGTTGGCGATAGACAGAGAGGGGTTTCAATACCTAGTCCTCTACATCACCCCCTGTAGAGAGACTGGTTTAGCCCAGAACATGGGGTGGATTGTCCAGCATTTTCAGGGAAATGCAGAGAGATGGCAGGGGTTGCCCCTGACGATTTAAGGGCATGCTGTTACTTTCAAGCTTCTCTACGTCCTTCAAATCATGTACTGGAAAATTCCAAGAACTGTTTACCAACATAGAGGGGTAGCTGAGGAACCAACAGTGGAATAAGGGCTATCCTAGAATAGCACTGTAGACTTTGCAGTGCAACCTTTACAATGATGGGATTACCCTCCCAGATGTTAGGGCATACTACTGGGCCACACACTTGATAGCTATCAATGACTGGATCTACACATCTCAAACTCTCCCGCCATACCGGTTAGAGAGGGCGCAACTGTGGGCGCGATCACAAATGCACTTTCTGTATGGAGGAAAGGGAGCCCGGCAGTTGTTGCTGGAAACACAGGTGGCCCTGGAGGTATGGACAAAGGCTACCAGACGTATTGGGTGGGCACAGAAGGTGACCAAGGAAACTCCCCTCTGGGAGGGGACCATACAGCGGTAATTGAGGAAGCTAAGGGGATTTGAGGCCTGGGATATGATAGAGATCTCTAGGGTCGGGGACCTCCTTGAAGGTGGGGACCTTATGTTGTTCCCCTCACTACAGAGGGAGTATCATCTACATCCGAACCAATACCTACTGAACGCACAATTGAAGCACGCATGGAGAGTGGGTGAAATTGAGATACCTGACTACGTACCCCTGGAAGGTAGGCTGCTCACGGAAGAGCTCGGGAAGGGGACCATATCCCTTACTTATAAAACGCTAAATAACAACATACCAGACACCCTGCTTCAGCTACAGGGTGATTGGTAAGAGATACGGGCGAAATGGACTACACTGACTGGGAGGCGGCCTTGATGCACCCACAGGAGGTAGCCATAAAATCAGGGTTGAGGCTAATACAGCTCAAGATACTTCACAGGTTTTACTATGACAGTCTGCAACTATATAAAATGGGAAGAGCGATGTCCCCAGACTGTGTGAGGTGTAATGGGAAAAGGGGGACTTTCCTGCACACGTTCTGGAATTGCCCAGCGATTCAAGCTGTCTTGACTATAGCAAGTCAGTTTATCTCGGAAGCCCTTTGTATGTGGTCAAGGGACTACAAGTTGCTCAGAATGCCTCAAAGCACACTGTATTAAAGATTCCAAAGCATCATTCAGTCTCCTCCTCTCTAGCAGTCCTTCATTGGCTGCCAGTACTCAAGAGAATTAAATGTAAATCTTTCTGTCTTACCCATTAGGCTATGTACAACAAAACCTGTCTTCTAATACAGCGGTTGCTAGCCCCCTACAGCCCCAAAAGATAAATACCCTCCGCTGACCAGAAAACCAGAAGCGGGGGTCATTTCTACCGGACATCGAAACTCTGTAACACACTTCCATTACCATTGAGAATGATTAAAGAAACAAACAAATTGAGGAAACTTCTCAAGACTCACCTTTTTTAATGAAATGCTTTATTTCAGCTATTATGCGACAGACATAACTTTTCGGGGCTGGGAGTCCCGTTGGATAGCTATGCGCTTTTTAAATGCCTAGCATAGCATATCATTGGTACAATTTAGTGCGAGAACTACTTAACATCCTAGGGGTTGATATCCCACTTGAGAGGGATATTGCTAGATACTGAGTGGTGCTTTAGGTACCCTCTTTGCAAGAACTGAGAAAGGGGATGGACATGTACATTCATGCAGAGAAAGTTACCTACAAGAGCAGGGGATGTCCCTGAAAATTCTAGAAAGTTTGAGGTCACTGGAGAAATTATTATAGGCTGGACCTTGTTCATGGTGAGAACGGGCCTTGACTGTGACCAGCCACATGTGAATATAATGTTGTCTTTAGAATTAAATCAATTTGTATTGATTATTAGACAAGTAACCCAATCACTCACCTACATCCATAGGCTGGCGAGGAAAAAAAGAATCAGAATGGAAAGGAAAGAGGGGTAACGGCGGTGTCGTAGCGTAAAAGTGTTGGGCCTCATATATTATTTTATTTGATCCAGTTTAACTTAGAATAACCTCAGCTACCACACCCAACCTATTAGGTCCTCTGAAGGATCTTGTTCTGTGCTGAAAGGGACCAGAATACTTAGGGCATGAACAATTATCATATGAGGACCTGGAATAAGATAATTGTTAGTATTTAATACGTCAAATTAAACTCCCAGGTAATTTCTACCACCCAGTTAGTTGGTCATGGATCAGCTTAATTTAGCCCCAGCAATTAATGAAGCAGAATAGGCAGAGTATTTTATCTCAAATTGTTATTTTATCTAATTTCAAAAGATTAGCATACAATCTAGTTTTAAATTGAACAGATTTAATAAGCATTTAACAAGCTAGTGAAATCCAATTATGAAGAGAGCTATCTTCCTCAACCGACGGAGGTTTTATCCTAAGAAAGTAAATATTATAGGAAAATCAGTTGCCTTTCAATACGAAACCTATTAATGAAAGTTCAGTACATTTCCGAATGACCAGTTCCAGTTCATGGACAGGATTGTCTGCCCCTGCCTGTACTGCAGCATCAATGCCACAGTGGTTTCTCAGAAACCTTCCAGCTGGAAAGATTCCACTACGCAAGCATACCAGCCGGCTGCAAATACAGAATTTCGTCACAGTTCGCATTGTATCTGGAAGTCCAAATCATCAGTCTCTGTACTGCAAGATGCGTAGAAGGGAGATGGACAAGATAGGAACCGCCCCTGTTCAGGGTTTAGGCAATTATACTCCTTCGACTTCTGGTTTACATCCCTTGACATCACCATATTTGTCAGACCACTCTGTCCCATCGGTCAGTTTCAGTAGGATGAAATGAAGTAGTCGGTAAAAGTATACAAATACGGAAGAATTTAGTAATCCATTAATTTTTATTTTCCTTAGGACCACTGTACTTTAGTCATATGATTGGTTGTGACATTTAGGAACTAGGCAAGTTCATGTTCTCATCCTTTGTCAGTCCTTTCCCAAGCATGTGCCCTAGGAAGTAACAATTTTGTTGCAAGTCTAGTCAAGTAAGCTACCAACGTGAAAAGAAACATTGAATGTTAGCGCACAAGTAGAAACTTTACGAAAGGTTCCCATAGGTTTCAGACTATTCAGTTCATAAGTTCATACTAGGAAAGAAAAGCAAGTTTTGAGGCCTTCATGAAACACAGCTTGTGCACGATGAATTTGTGCTAAAATATTAGTCTTACATTATTCAACCAGTGCGTTAGTTCTTCAGTAAGGCAGATTCATGATTTGTAATTTCATCATGTGAGTATAAGGTACCCCATAAAAAAATGTAACACTTCGCTATTATTTCACATATAATTTGCAAGTCTCTTTGCACATTATAGGTTAATACATCATTCAGGATTTGAAATTAGACCTTTACATAGCACAAATTATAACATCTCTTGTATAGCATCTATTTCTCTCATCAATGTCAGAGCTCACATTACACATTCTTGTGTTATTCACAATTTTTCTAACATTTTATTCTTATGTAGAAATGTCTGTGTTATCGTTTGTTTAATACGTTCATCTATGCATAAAGAAAACATATGTCAATATATTTGTTAAACTATACATTAGCTTATTAACCGTTAAGTGTCATCAGAAACCTACGTCTAACATTCTGCATGCTTTTATGATGCAGTATCTAAATCAGGCACCACTTCTGTGTGTTTTCTTTAAACTTGATAATCTATCACACGTTTGTCATTATTGTAAAATAGTGTCACAAATCATTTTTCATGGTAAAATTGTAGAGATAGATGAAAGATAACGTCTATGCTCTATCAGCAGAGAATTTCAAAACAAGGAAAAAGGGGGAGAAAAAGTGGTTTGGGGGGAGGTGAAATAGGATGTTTGGATGCGCTCACAAAGCAATATCGATGGGTTCATCTTGTACTCCCACTCCACCTTATGGAAGGATTATTCTGTGTCTGTTGCATCCACTGTGAGACGAAGCACACGTAGGTTTGTTGGGCATGAGAGTTCTCGAAAAGTGGTGGACAGGAATTTCAACCAGGGACCCCATGTCTTTTCAGACGGAGAAATGGTGTTCCACGATGGCCGTTAGCTTCTCCATATTGAGTAAATCTCAAAGTTTATATAACCAGTCAGTGTGTGTGGGTAGGATGTCTGTGCCCCATTCAGATAGCAGAACCTGTTTCGCCGCACAGAGTGCTAAAGTAATGACTCTTCCCCCTCAGTGATCGTAAGGTATATGTCAGTGCGCTAGGGAGACCCAAAAGGATGCAACTAGGAAAACTTGGTAAATCAGTACTGAACATCTGATCAATGTCTGTGAGAATGTCAGCCCAGTAGTGGTGTAGCTTGGCACAATGCCACAATAGATGAGAGAGGGTACCCGAGTTGTTGCCGTGGCGCCAACAGCGATCATCAGTCCCACTCTTCCACCTAGCAATGCGTGCTGGCGTGTAATACCAATAATGGATGTCCTTAAGGAGAGACTACCTCCCTGAAGCCCTGCAGGCAGAGTTGCAAGCCCGCTGCAGAATATCTGACCATTCTTTGTCAGAGAACTGAAGTTCGCATACCAACTCCCAGGATAGTGTTCAGGAAGACGTAGATGTCAGAGAGGATACGTCGGTCATCCTGCCTGGAGAGCAGTTATTCTTCAAAGGAGGGGTGGTCTACTTGCATGGGGGCGTATCGATGGGTGGGTCACACAGTGTTACATTTCGATGTAAGGCCCTCGCTCTGACCACCCGGCAACCCGAAATTCTTTTGTATCTGGGCAAAGTCCAGTAGGCCCTAGACATCAAAGAAGTCTCCTATTCTTTTGCAGTTGGCTTCTTGCCAATGAGAGAAAGATGTGCTGTGAAGTGCCTGGGGGAACTCCGTATTCCCTATAATTGGTGTAAGTGGGGAAATAGAGGTAGAGAGCTGCTTAGAGAGGCTAAGTTTGTCCCACAACCTGACTGTGGCCCTAACCACTGGGGAGATATACACCCCTGGCGGACGGTGTTTCCGAGGAAGCCATGCATTTTTCCAAATATATATACCTGCTACCGCCTGGTCTAAAAAACACCAGTGTTTCTCTGCAGTCAGGCACTGCCACTCCACCATGAACCTCAGCTGTGCAGCCTGGTAATTGCGTATCAAATTTGGGAGGCCTAATCCTCCTCCAGTCTTTGGAAAGTATGATCATTACCTGGCCATCCTAGGACGCATGCCTTTCCGAATAAAGGCCCCAACGAGTTGTTGCAATTTTGCAAAGACTTAGGGTGGAGGTTGGGGAGGCAGCATCTGCATGAGATACATAATCTTGGGGAGTAAGGACATTTTGATAGCAGCTATTCGTCCGATCCATGATATAGGTCCTCCTTACCAAGACTGACCCATGGAGAAGGCAGTATCCCAACAAGGAATCATAATTATATGTCACAGTCTTTTTGGGGGTAGAAAAGAGCTGAATTCCTAAGTATGGGTTTCCGTGTCACCCAAGGGAGCGGGAAAAGAGTCGCCAATTGGAGTTGTTCAGCATGAGGAATAATGCGGTTAAGGGCCTGGGATTTACATGTGTTCACTTTAAATCCAGATGCCTTACCAAACAACTCAATAGCGGGGGCAACGATTGACGGAGCATAGTTATTGCTAGGAGAACATCATCTGCATATAGTGCAAACTTGTGAGTTTGAGCACCCATAGAAACTACCTCTATGGGGTGAATGCGCTAAAGTCGCTTCGCCATGGGCTTCATGTAAAGAGCAAACAGGAGCAATGACAGAGGGCACCCCTGCCGTGTTCCTCTAGAAATAGAAAAGGGATGGGACAGCAGCCCATTAACTCGTACGGATGCTACAGGGTCGGAATAACTAGACCATATCCATTGGCGAAATCAGGGCCCCAGACCTATCGCTTTTAGAACTGACCATAGAAAGGGCCAGTGTATCCATTCAAACACTTTCTCAGTGTCAGTCGAAATTTGGGTGTCAGTAAGATGAATCAAGTGCTTAGTGTTATCACCGCAACTGCGACACAGTATAAAACAGCGCTGGCCCGGATCTATCAGCCAGGCATAAACTGTCCCAGCCAGGTAGCTAGGATGCTGTTAAAAATCTTCACATCGACACTGAATAAAGATATGGGGCAGTATGAGGCACAATAATGTGGATCTTTCCCAAGTTTTGGCAAGACTGTGATAATAGCTGATTTCATAGTGTCTGTGAGGGATCCCCGAAGGCTAAAGAAATTGTACGGTCTGGTCAGTACTGGGTTCAGCTGTGTGGCAATTCTTTTAATAAAAAGCGGCAGTGGCCAGACCAGACTCCTTATCAAGTGTAAGTCTCCCTATAGCTCCAAGTACCTCCTGGATCGTTATGTCTTCGTCTAAGAGAGAAGCCTCTCTCTCTCCTTTTGCTATAGGTGTCTGTGCTATGTATGAGGTGGTATCTTCAGGGAGAAGTGCTTCTACGGCATACAACTCAGTGTAAAAGCGACCAAATCCCCCGTGATCCCTTTGTCATGTCGCACTGTGTGTTTAGAGGGGTCTTTAATTTCAGATATTCATTGACGGTGTGTATGCATGCGCAGGCAGAGAGCAAGAAGTCACCCGGCTTTGTTGCACCCTAGCGTAGTGTTTCAACTTCGTGCAGAGTAGTGCGTGCTCTGCTACATCCATATTCCGGGTTTTGAGTTGCTTCCTAGCTATTGTAAGCTGCCTACGCACCTTATACGAGCCCGTCTGTCTGTGGGACTCTTCCAGGGCCTTTACCTGAGCCTCCAGTGCGGAAAGCTTATTCTTCAGATGTTAAGTTGTGCAGCCGCCGCTATGTATGCCCTTCTAATTACCACCTTAAGCGTGCCTCATAGTAATGCCACTGGAGTATGTGGGGAGTCATTTATGTCAAGGTACCCTTGGATTATCCCTGCACTTCTTTGACTGTGGGCTTGTAGGCCAACAATTTTGGGTTGAGGCGCCACTGCCATGATCATTGGCAGTTTATGGGCAGCTGTAGTGTAAGTGTAATTGGAGGATGGTCTGAGAGGGCTACCACTCCTATATCAGTGTTTGTGACTACTGGTAGAAAAGGGGTGGTGACCAAAAAATAGTCTACTCTGGCATAGGATTGATGTGCTGTGAAAAAAAAAGAATAGTTCCTTGTAGTGGGATTCAGAGACCTCCACACATCCACTAAAACCGCCTCGACGAATGACTGGAGACCCAGTGGATTGTAAGCCCTGGCCATGCCTGCCCCCTGAATTGCGTGATTCTAAAGAACATCAGTTACCAAGTTGAAGTCTCCACCAATCAGGACATTGGCATCAGGAGTGGTAGGGACATTCCCAAGTGCTTGGTGGATGAAAGATTCTTGATGGTCCTTTGGGGCATACAAGCAGGCCATCATTAAGTTATGGTGATAGAGAGAGAATTGTAGAGCGAGCAGGCAACCTGTAATTTCTGAGTGAACTTGAAGGACTTGTCCCTGAAAATGCGTGACAAAGAGAAACGCCATCCGCACCTTCATCCCGGGGCCCAAGGAGAAGTATTGCAAACCATTTTGATTTCATGCGTCCCCAGTCTCTTCTGAGGAGATGTCTCTCTTGAAGGAGGCATAGGTCAAAATGGGAAGTTTTCAGCTGTAGCAGTAGTGCCAATTGTTTGGCTGGGGCGTTGAGGTCCCTGACATTAAGGCTAAGTACCTTTACCATACATGCGGCATGTGTACAAAGCCATAGTTATACTCTCCAGGTACGTCCATCTTAGGAATCAGTGTGTGTGGTTTACTGTTGAGCAGTGCAGAGATGAGTTGGATGGTCATGTACACTGTGGGAATCTTAAGGGCTGAGGATAAACCAAGAGTGGCAACTACACCAACAGGTGAAGAACAATGTATCGTAGAGATAGGCTCCATGTCATTGCCAAAATCCGTCACAAGAGGAAAACATTTTAAGAGTAAGCGGGAGATTCGCCGCACCCAGAAAGGAAACAGCGCAACATTCTGGTGTCTCAAAGAGTTGTCTCTTCCATTCTGAAGAGGAGGTGACCATAATCTAGATTGTGGAATGCTGGAGCTGGAGGAGTGCACCACTTGTATGAGGAGGGAGGCATAGAGTGAATCATGACGTCTGTTTAACAGAGACCCCCACTGGTTGCCTCTTCACTCCGCCACTGAGTCTGGTGATGTCTCTCTATGTGTAAGTTGCTGCAGCAGGGGGGCCGTTCCTTGAGGCTCTCCGCCCCCGATGGTTTACTCATCTTCATGCAGGCCAGAGGCCTGGACTGAGGCAGAAAGCTGGGCGGTGGCAAGGGGAGGGGCAGGCGTTTTGACTGCGAGGTGTTAAGCTTATCATGATCAAGCCCCAGGATTGTCGCCACCTCGTGGAGAGCACGAACTGCATGTGTTTCCCCCTCCCAAGTGAAGATGAGGCAAAACGGATTTCCCCACTTGTAACAAATTAATTTTTATCGCAGGAGAGAGGCTGTTGTTTTCAAGACTCTGCATCGCTGTAGCGTGATGAATGAGAGGTCCTGGTTTTTGTCCCTTCAAATGTGATATAGTTTTGATCACGCACTGCATTCATGATCAGTTCCTTTTGGCGGTAGCTATGCAAGCATGTTGGGATTTTTTGTGGGGTCTCTAGAACTCCCGATGGGCGACCAGCTTAAGATCCAGAATAAGCTTTTTGTCAGCTAGGTCTGGATCAGTATGGGGAAAGAGCCTAAGCATGTAGTCTTTTAGTTAGCCCGCATCTGCCTGCATTGGGTCCCCCTTTATTCGAATGTTAGATCTACAGGACCTGTTCTCCAAATCTTCAAGGTAGTAGTTGAGATCAACGTTTGATCCTGGAGCTCGAGTATCTGGCTTCGGCAGGCTTCCAGCCCTTCCTCCCTAGCGTTCTTACCCTGCTCCATCGTGTCCACTCATTGGCCCAGCTCTCCCATCACATGGCAAATTTTCTTGACATCTTTAGCCACTTCGTTTCGTCCTGATACAGGACTTCTTCAGGGAGCTAAATATTGATGGTGAGTAGAGTGTTACAGTTCTTGAAAAGCCTAGTGGGATTTGTATAAAGAGGGTTCTCCCATCCAGTAAAATCTTTGTGGGATCCTGAATCAAATTCCCATCATAGAAACTATTATTTCTGTTTGAATACCAATAAAGGCCAAGTCCAAAGCACTCATTATATGGCGTCCGTACTGCCCTTAATACGCAGAACGCCTCCTAGAGAATAAGAAGCGTATAAGAACAAAGCTGCTTTGTTGCACGCAGTTCCGGGGTAGTTCCTTGTGCTAGGACACCAACATTGGGTGTCCTTGTTGGATGTGTCATTTCCCCGTGACTAAGGGGGTTAAGTGTATGGAGAGGGCCCCGCTTTCCTTTGCTTCTTATTCTCTAGGAGGCGTTCTGCGTATTAAGGGCAGTACGGATGCCATATAATGAGTGCTTTGGACTTGGCCTTTATTGGTATTCAAACAGAAATAATAGTTTATATGATGGGAATTTGATTCAGGATCCCACAAAGATTTTACTGGATGGGAGAACCCTCTTTATACAAATCCCACTAGGCTTTTCAAGAACTGTAACACTCTACTCACCATCAATAATTAGCGCCCTGAAGAAGTCCTGTATCAGGACGAAACGCGTCGGCTGTTTTGTGGGTTGCTTAACAAGAACCGAAGTTTGTTTTTTCAACACTCTATGAAAATGGAATAAATGAAAATATTCTGAAGAATCTGCATTGTTGGAGACAAACATTTTCTTTTCATATGTGAACTTTAATTTGCTATCGTGGTGCACCTGTGCTTTGTTGTTAGATTGCTGGATTCCCGAGGGAATAGGCACTGTGACAGTGGGTGCCATTCAGTGTGCACGCGAGTTCCCATTATAATATAAGGGGAGAATATCGAGAGAGTGATATTAGGTTAGGTGCTGGCTATCAGAAGGTTCCACTGTTTATAGCCTTTTTCTCTGATCTTTAGCCACTTCCTGCTTCAAGGCCGCTATGTCTTTGTGCAGTGTATGAACTAAAGACTCCATAAAACCTTGTGTGACAGGAGCCTCCTCTCCCATTGCGGTCCTCTGGTAAAACTCAGGAGTGGACTGAGAGGGGCAGCCGGAGTCCCCGGCAAGTCCCATCCGTTTGGGTGAGTTTTTGGATAATAGGTCAATAGGTCTTTAATGGTGGGTCTCTTCTGTTGCATGGCCTCCCTCAGCAGCTCTTCCTCTGCTGCCTGCCCAGTGGACTCATCGGTTGCTGGCGCAAGGTCCACAGTCGTTACTTTTTAGTAGGGAGAGGTCAGGATGCCCACAGATCACTAGGGGACCCGGCAAGAGATCAGGGGGTCCCCACCGAATCGGCAGACAAAGATGCCATCTTGGCACCGAATCCGCTGAGCTGCCCCTCGCTCTGCAAGCAGGGTGATCTGAATGTTCTGCGGCTAGGATGGGGCATCTGGAACTGTCCCCCAGGCACTGCTTTACGGTTCCACCACCACTGAGTCGTCCCGGTGTTCTTTATCTGCCGGTGGGCTAGTAGGTTCGGCGGAGCTCTTAACACAGTTCCTACATGGGCGACATCTTGGACACGACCCCAGCATAATGATATCTTTCATGTAGTTATTGTGTTGCTGAAAGTCTCATCATGTGATTTTAAAGTAAGCCGCTGCATTGTACACCCTCCTCTGCTGTTTATTACTTTTGGGGTGCGTGTTTGCATCCTGTTATGTTGTACGTGCATAGAAAACTAAATAAACATATATATTTTTTTAAACAGAAATAAATACGGATTCAGTATGATTTTCCTCCTTCTAGTTCATTAATTTCTTAGCATGACAATGCATTTAGATAATAACAGCCCTAAACCACCCTACAAAGCTTCACTAGAGCCTGTTGTTTAATTGGTGACTTCCTTGTTAAAGCAAAGCAGAAAATATCTGATTGCGGTTGAGGCTCATTGTTTGCCGAAAATTGCAAAAATAACTCAAAAACTCTTCCAGTTTAAACGTTACCTATTATTTAATCAGCAATTAAGTCATGAGAGCTGCAATTCTAATTGCAATTCTAACTGCACGTAGGGCCCATTGTTTGCTCTACCCTAGTGGCAACAGCTTCAAAAGATCTGACATCTACAGAGAGATGGTGCTTTTTAACAAGCAATGCATATATTCTTTGTTCTTAAACTTATTTTTATTAAACTTTTTCGTCAATTCAATCTTATAGCATGTAACCATGCAAATTGTTCATGAGTGGCACATCAGTATAATCGTTACTGTTGTAATAAAAGTTTGTGCTACATGCACTCATTAAAATATCATTAACGCTTCTTGCCACAAGACCAGGCTTCTTAAGGTTGATATTTATATGAAAAGCCATAATTGAGTTCTGCAGTATAACTGCTATGCTAGCTAGTTCAATGTTTCATGACATGGATACGATTTGTTACAATAGTAAACAGCGTAACAAGTCCGAACTGTGGTGACTGGAAGGGACACAGTATAATCAGCTGAACAAGTGCCTTACAGAGGGTGAAAGTAGTAACTGTATGCCGTGATGCGAGGCAAGAGAGCGTCGCAGCATAAGACAGGTGCAAGGGAAATTAGTGCAACTCGCATACTAAGTGTAAAGTGTGGGGCCTACTGGCAGTGACGAGCTCAGGCCGTGGGGCACTTTAGCAAATATGCACAAGACCACACATATAGCGCCCATCTGCCTGTTTATTTATTTGCTCGAAGTGCACCCAGCCCTCGGAGTGAGAACTGCTTACATTGAATTGCAGAGGCCGGGAGGCTTTCTACATCAGTTCCATTTTTAGGTCTCGGCTAGCGAAGGCTGCGCTTGCGCAATCTCGCTCGCGAGATTTAACGTTTTAGAAGTGGGGCTTTAACCCGCCCCTCTTCTTCCCTCTTCTCCATTGGCTGGCCTCTTAAATGCTGGTCAGCCATTGGAGAAGAGCTTTGTCTCTCCAAAGAAGCCCCGTCTTTTTCGGATTCGGGGGCGTGTTTTTTACTTTCTTTCTCTCCTCTGGAATGTAAACATTCCAGCCAATGGCAAGAGGAGAGAAAGAAAAACACGCCCCCGAATCCAAAAATGCCGCTGCGTTTCTCCGAGGCATTTCTGCTTGACCTCGGAGAAAGGCGGCGGTGTTCATGGCTCTGTGTCTGGGGGAGTTAGTTAAACAGTCTTAACAGTTAGTTAAATCTAGAACGGAAAGTTTGCAAAGAAAACGTTTCTATCAAAAGGCATCTCCACCATTTCTTTTGATGTAAGCCCCCGGATCTCACATTCCACTGTCCCTCCTTTCACCGCCTTCAGGGAGGTGAAATCCGGAGTCACTCGTGCAGCTGCGAGCGTTCACGATCAGAGCGCTTTTAACCAATCCCTGCTCTCCTGAGAAGAGACTGTTCGGCTCGCGCTGCACTCCATAGTGGGCCCACTTCCTGCGCAGGGGCTGCGAGCGTTTCCTGTGTACTCTAAGGGGTGAATTATGTAACTCGCGCATTTTTTATGACTATATTTTTTTCCAATTATTTTTTATAGATTTGTATTCTTTCCCACTTAAAGATTTAGTGAGATGTGTTTAAATTGGGATCAGTCAGCTCATTACAAAATGGTAGCCATGGTTACATAAGGCTGATAGGAGCCGCCTCGTCATTAGCAGGCCTCTTTTATGACTATAGTCTCAGGGTACTAAGACACGCCGAGCATGAACAAATGTGTATTTAATTATTTATTTATGGGCGTTCTGAGCAGGAACAAAAGCCCTAAATATGTACAAGAGATGTTTACGGCTTCAAGGCAGAGTGCCTAAGTGAAGGGGGAGACGAGTTAGCGCCTTACAAATGACCTCAAATGAAGAGATGTCTGAGAATGGCTCTAAACCTGAAGTGACGTCAGATTGGTTGGTTATGCGACAGAACGGGTGCGCGCTGAGGGCACTGGTTCAATGGAGAAACACTTGTGTTATAGCGAAGTTTACATTTATAAAGCGCTTTCCACTCCTGACGATGCGTCAGAGCGCTTTTATGGGTGATAGCGTGCCACCCCTTGGGAAGGCTCGGGTGGAGGAGTAGGTTATGGTTGTGATGTGGCCTGCCTGTGTGGGTAGTGGTTTGATGCCCTGCTTTGTCATGCGTTGGCGCTGTACTCTGGCGTGCAGTGATGCGCATGGAGTGACAGACAGCCTAGTGGGCGGCTGATGCCTGGAGTAGAGGTGGGCGCAGTGTGCCCTACGTGCGAGGGGGTGTGCTTGTATGGCAGAGGCTGTCGCTGCAGACGTGTGGCTGGGGCGGGGAAAGGACAGTGTGGGGCGTGTGGTGTGTTTACCACCCTTGAGGAAGTCTGTTCCAAATCGGGGGGGTGTAAAGGTTGGCTGTCCGGGCAGCACCGCTTCACCAACGGCGCAGCTGAGTACCGCACAAACAGCTCCAGAACAGCTCTAGACTCAGGCCAAGATACAGCCGGAGTTTGCAAATTCCACCTAAGGGAGAGTTTTGTGAGCGAAGCACTTCACCAGGTGGGTATTAAAAAATTCAAAAAGTACACCTCCGGCTAAAAAAATTGCCTTCCTCTATGTCTGACGTAATCCGTAATTTAAATCACCGAGGTGTTTCATACTTCCAATGTCGATAAATCGACCAGAATCGCGATGTCATACTAACAGCGCCTGCTTTTCACTGCTTCGAAGCCACAAGCCTTTGGCAGTAAGCGCTACGTAAATACTGCATTTTTACTGACAGGCACCTGACCCTCCAGGGTGGGAGTCAAGCCTTTCTCAATGTTCGTTGTAATATCGGTTTCTCTGACCCAGGCACCCCCCCCCCCCACACACACACACAATCCCAATCCGCCATTTTAGGAGAGCCATGATACAGGCCGCTGCCGATCTCTCACAATCCTGGGCACCCCAGGCACCAGAATGCAGCTTTCAATGCTACTGCCCCTGTCAGAGTGTTGCAGCAGTTATTGACAATGCATGTAGGGCACGCCAGCACCCATGGGTGTGTATGTGTGTGTGTGTGTGTGTGTGGGTGGGTGGTTGTGTGGGTGGTTGTGTGTGTGGGTGGCTGTGTGTGTGTGTGTGTGGGTGGCTGTGTGGGTGGCTCTGTGTGTGGGTGGCTGTGTGGGTGGCTCTGTGTGTGTGTGTGGGTGGCTGTGTGGGTGGCTCTGTGTGTGGGGGGAGTGGCTGTGTGGGTGGGTGGGGGTGGCTGGCTGGCTCTGTGTGTGTGGCTCTGTGTGTGTGGGGGTGGGTGACTCTGTGTGTGTGGGGGTGGCTCTGTGTGTGGGGGTGGGTGGCTCTGTGTGTGTGGGGGTGGGTGGCTCTGTGTGTGTGGGGGTGGGTGGCTCTGTGGGTGGGTGGCTCTGTGTGTGTGTGGGTGGGTGGCTCTGTGTGGGTGCAAATGCAATAGGTCTCGCATTGAGTGATTAAGATATTGACATTGTAAATAACAATGCTGTTTCTTTAAATGTTTTAAAAACAAAAACATAAACAAAAATAATGTCATGAGCAATGCCAATAGCTCTAACTTTAACAATGCCGAGACCATTGCATTGTAAATGCTTGTTTAACAGTTTGTGGATAAGTGCTCACGCATCTTGCAAAAGACACACAAAGTCTCTCAGTCTCTGGCTAGGAGCGGGTTTTGAACGGAGACCATACTTCTGGCACCTGGCTGGCACCTGGCTGCGCTTTTGTTTCCACTCGTTACATGGTTGTCATCACGGATCTCCCCAGCCGGAAAGATTGGCTGTCCTCTGCTGGCACAGGTTGGTGAGGCGTCGGTGATAGGGTGGCCTTCACTTCCAGTGAGTGTTGGGGGACTGCCCTGTCTCAGGGAGATGGGTGTCTTAGGTTATGACTCTTCTGTCTCTACTTCGTCCTCAGCCTCATCCTCCTGCAGGCCAGCTGCTCCAGCTACCTTCTTGAACCACAATAGGCTTCTTACTGCTGCGCAGCTCTTTCGCTGAACAGTGACCATGGTGCCATCGATCCTACAACTTTCCAAACTTCCAGCTCATAGGGTATCCTAAATTTCCTTCCATGTGCGGGTCTTTCATGATGACTTAGGTCCCGATTCGCAAGGTGGAGTTCTGCACTCGGCTTTGACACCTAAGTCGGCTGGTAGCCATTCTGGGTCTGCTTTGAAGCTGTTCCTTCTGGGTCTCCAGAACAGCAAATTAGCTGGGGCACAGTTAGTGGTGGTATGCAGAGTTTGTCTGTAGGCCCTCAGGAACCTGAATTCCGCATCTTCTCCTTGATCCACCCCTATCCTTAGAGCCCAGTTCAAACTCTGCATGAACCTTTCAACTTCTCCGTTAGCTTGAGGTCATTGGGGAGTTATCTTTCAGTGGTGGATGACAAACGACAACAAATATTTTTGGAACTCCTGCCCCTGAAACAGAGGCCTGTTGTCAGACCTTACTTCCTCAGGTAGGCCTGCATCACAATGGTCTTCTCTAGGATGGGCTTGACATGTGAGAATGCTGTGGACTGTGCTAACTCCACCACTGGGAACTTCGAGTGAGAGTCCATCAGCACTACGGTGAGACATCCATCTGTGAAACACCCAAACTCTATGCTGACTTTGGACCAAGGCTTGAGGCTGGGCTCTTCAGTCAGTACTGGGGCTGGTGCTGGTTTTGGCCCATGAGTAACAATTGCGCAGTTTCTCGCACCATTGCATCCATCCCTCGGAACCACTCTTTGCTGCGCTGCCGAGCCTTTGTCTTACCGGTTCCTTGGTGTCCTTGGCATGGCAGGTTGATCTCTCTGGTCCATAGGCTCCATGGCATCACTGTCAGTTGGCCTCTCAGCAGTAGCCAATCTCGACTTTCGCTCAGCTCGCTCCGCACTCTCCATAGTTGTTGTCTGGATGTCTGTTCATATGGTATCAGGGATCGTGACCCGTCGAGGAAGTGCTGCCACTGTCTTCGGACTAGGGACTTTTTTTTCTTCTTCAAAACATATTGTATTGATTTTATAGACACCAATACGATATGAGTGTACGCTAAAGGACATATGGCTAAACATAATTGTAAGCATACAGTAGTAGCATTCCACAGCATATTCTATATCAAGGATGATATACATTTGAACATAAGCAACAACAGAAACCGCATCGTACCAAGCCATAGCCTGCTCCTAAGTCCGTGCCCTCGTCTCAAGTTGCAATGTGCCCCCATGCGGGTGTGTGGTGGCCTGGATTAGTAGCCATATCAGTCGTGTGTACCCGCATCAGGCATCAATAAGGGAGCCCCATGGTATGTGCCCCAAAGGGTATGTGTCTGTAGACGGCCCATGATTTCCAGAGTTTGGTATGTTTTTGGGGACAATTTCGGGCCATAAATACGGGCCGTTCAATTTCCATGGCGTAGTCCAGGCTTTTCTTCTAGGTCGATAGGCGAGGAGGAGATTCAGCCTTCCAATGCTGCACAATGTCACGTTTGGCTAGTGTCAACCCCAGAAATAATAGGTGTCATTTGTAGATGTAGGGCCAGGGACTTTTTTGCTCGGGTTTGGCTTCCATTGTTTTTGGTTGCCTCACAGATTTCCTCAAGGGTCAATGCTTTGGGGCAGGCTTCATGTGCAATCATCTGTATGAATTCTTCAGTTCTTTCTTCATCTTCTGTTAGTAGCCTCATCTCAAGCGGGGAGGTATGCCGCAACAGATAGTTGGCAGGGCAGTAAATGACTTCAAATGCACAGGGCTGCAGCTGTACAGCCAATCTTTCGATTCTTGGAGGGGCGAGATGAGTGGGTCCAGTGAAGAAAGAGAGAAGCGGCTTGTGGTCGGTGACCGCCCTGAATTCATTGCCACAGAGAAACAGGTGGAAGTGATGGCATGCCCACCGGATGGCCAGAGCTTCACTCTCTATTTGAGCAAAGGGGGTCTCTGTATCGGGTGCTTGCTTGGTGTACTCTACAGGTACCCACTCTCTGCCCGCCCTCCTTTGCAGGAGTACAGCACCGAGTCACACTGGACTGGCGTCAAGCACCAGCGCCATGATGGCTTTACTGAGGAGGGCTTCTTTTATTGCTCAGAATGCCTTCTCAACTTTGGAGTACCATACCCATGGAGCGCCTTTTTTGGTGAGGGTTCATAATGGTTCAGACACCGTGGCGGCGTTCATGATGAATCTCCCACAATACGTTGCCATTCCCAGGAAACTATGCGCTTCTGTCGGGTTCTGGCGCATTGTTGGTGGCTTTTGCCTTCCTCGGGTCAACCTTGAGTCCCTATCGCGAGAATATGTAGCTGAAATATTCTATGCAGTCCTGGTAAAAGGAGCATTTCTTTTTATGCAGCATCAGGCCACAATCGACTGGTCATCGTAGGGTGGCTCTCAGTAATACATGGTGCTTTTTGAGGCTCTCACATAAGATTAAAATATTGTTGCTCAGGTTGATCACTTCCATCAGTCCGGAGAGGATTTCTTTGATGGTGTTCTGAAACACCTCTGCCGCGGATGAAATGCCGAAGTTCAGTCTCTGGTAGTGCCTGAGGCCCACATGTGTAGAGAAAGTCATGATGTAGCGACTTTCAGGGGCGAGCTCTAGCTGGTGGTACCCTGAGTTGAGATCCAGCTTCAAGAACCATTGTGCCCTGTTTAGATCTTCCACAATGTCATCCATGATCGGTGTTATGTGACGTTCCAGATGAATGGCTTGGTTCGGGAGCCTCATATCTACACACAGCTGTATTGCTCCTGGTTGCTTGGGCTTTGGTGCACTGACGAGTGGGGACACCCTTGGTGTATGGCTAGTCACTTTTTGGATGACTCCTTGCTTTGCCAATGCTTGCAATTCATGCTCCACCTGTGGCCTCAGGTGGAAAGGGACTCTTCGGTGTCGTAGAGCTGTGGGCTTGATAAAGTCATCAATGAGTAGCTTTAATTTGTTTGCCCTTTAACTTCCCTAAGCCTTCGAACAGCTGTGGAAACTCTGCGAGCATGGTGTCGGCATACGATTCATGCATCTGTTTTGCAAAAAATACTAATTCAAGGTCTTCGGTTGTGTGGCAGCCAATTAACGGGCCTTTTCTTCCCTCCTTTACGTAAAATTTTGCTTGGGTTGTGCGGGCGTCGCTTGTGATGTCCACCTCTATTAATTCATTGACGGGAAACGGCTCTGTCCTGCCATAGGTGTAGATTTTCACCTGCCTGGGTGATAGCGTTGAGCGAGGCGTCAGCCTCTCAAACTGCTCAAAGTCCATTATGTTTACATATGCCCCTGGTCAATGAGTGCTGTGACGGGAGTGCCTCTTATCTCCACTGTGCACATTGGAGGCAGTAGTCTTTTGTGGCACACTTTCCTGGCCAAAGAGACTACAAAGACGTTATCCTCCTCTTCATCGTGATGGATGCCGCTGCCACTGGGCGTGTCTGCATCAGCTGTGTCTTCAATTGATAGCTAAAGACACACAATTGATGGACGGAATGCAGAACAAATCAAAACCTTCACCCCCAGTCAAGAGATCTGGGTTAAATCCATCATTCTTTTGCTCACCATGCCATCCCAGTTTAGACCTGGCCATATGCAAATCAGTCTTGATCCTGTGCCTCATGGGAACAGTCCAGCCCGAACTGCTAAGCCAGGTCCTCCCTGGACCGGAAACAAGCATCCTAGGACTGGTTTCGGGGTTTCACCCCTCTTCAGCCAGGATAGCTTGATTCCAGTGGCACAGTGAGCCCAGGACCCACGTCGGGGCATACCTGGCGCACTTGGGGCGAGAAAGCAAAAGACACACCATTGATGGACGGAATGCAGAACAAATCAAAACATTCACCCCCAGTCAAGAGCTGACACAGGGCTGCGGTCGCTCACTTTGAATTTTCAGTGTTGGGTCTTTGTCTACCATTTCGGCACACCTTTGCGAAGTGGTTGGCTTTTCTGCACTTCAAGCACTACTTCCCTCTGGCACATTTCAGGGATCCTGTGTTCCAGACCGCAGTTGCTGCAGCTTCCACTCAGTTGTTTGAAGTTTCCAGCTTACCATGCAGGCCCTTGGCACTTCTGTACTGCATTGACTCATTTTTCCTTGAGGCTGATGGTTTTCTGGGATCCGTACGTGGTGAAAGATTTGCTCAGGGCCGCTTCCATAACTTCAGCGCAGCTGTTTGACAGTTTATGGCAATGGGCCTGAACCAGGATGTCATGCAGTGAAATGCCTGGCTGTATTAGGATAAGCCGTCGTAGTACCGCCGATTTGTAGTCTTGCATAATTGTGCTCTTATTGTCTGCTGTTGGTTAATGTTTATACAGGTACTTGCTAGTTTCCTCAGTCGGGCATAGAACATGTCGACCGACTTAGTGTCTGTTTGTTTGGCTTGGTGCAGCTTGAAATGCTCGTAGTCGCGATTGAGCTGCAAATCGAAGTGCCTTTTTAATGCTATAGCTCCTGCGTCATAATCAGCGGCATCACCAGTGTCTGGCAGGGTTTTGAATAATTCGTAGAGCTCTGCGCCTCCGAAATGCATGAGTAGCGATCTCTTTGCAGTGCCATCTGTTTCCTGTGTGGCACGAAAATAATGTTTCAAGCGTCCAATCCATGAACACCACCTTGGCGCTGCTGTGGCTGGGTCCGACAGTTCACTAAATGGTGGCAGAGGCGTTACTGAGGCATGTGCATAGTGGGCTAGCTCGGTGTGAGCTTGATTTTGTTGCCACACACTCATAGTGGTGAGTAACCTTTCCCACCTTCTTCTGCGTTGTTTGCTCTGATAGATGCATGTGGCTGAGCTCCTGCCAATGATCAGATGTGCCCTTTTTACCACGTGGACACAGGTACGCAGAGGACATGGTCGACGATGGGCTGTCTCCTGGATGTGTGCTCCTTCTCCCTCCCCTTGTCTTTATTTCTTTGTCCTTAATATCCTCTTTTTGTGTGTGGTTCTGCCACTTCTGGTGCTTCCGTTCAGTGGAGCATCAACTGCGTCGGGTGTGCGTGGCAGCGCGATGCACTGAGGTCAGGCTGCTTGTCTCTGGCCCTTGGGGATGGGTCAGCTGAGTGAGGCCACATGTAGCGATACAGGCCGCTGCTGGCCTCATCGGCAAAGGATGTGGGGCGTGGCCTAGTGGAGCAGCAGACTGCCTCAGGGCAGTCTGGAGGCCGGAGCACCGTGTGGTGTGCGGCTGGATTTTGTGGGCCACAGACAGCAATGCAGAGTGATGGTAATGCCAGGATCTTCGCTCCGCGCCAACTGGGGCGCCATTGCAGGTAGGGGGCAGTAGACAGCCAGTGCGTGCACGCTGGAACAAGAGGGGGGACAGGGCATCACACAGGAGCGAACCTCAGGCTGCAGCACTCACTCACCAGGCGTGTCGGCACCCATTTGCGGGGGCGACTTTTGGTGTAAGGAGCGGCCATCCACAGCGTGTCACTGTTTGAGCAGTATGGCACTAGCGTCTCAGTGTGGAGACCTCTGAAGTGTGCAGGAGATTCAGGCAGGGTTGTGCCACTCATCACTAGTGTAAAGCGCAGGGCCTACTGAAGGTGACAAGTGCAGGCCACAGAGGGCATCAGCTAATATGCACAATACCACTCCTATAGATTACTTGTTGGCAATGGCCAGAGCGACCAGCTACCTGTTTATTTATCTCCTCGGAATGTGCCTGGCCCTCCGAGTGAGAACTGGATTGTAGAGGCCGGGTGGCACTCTACACTAATGAGGAGGAATCGTCATTTGTGGAATGAAAGGATTGCTCATAGGGCTTTAAGTGTGCCTGCCCAGAGAGAGACGCAGGTAGCGGGGCTGGTAGCTGGTACTAAGTAGGGGGTCACTAGTTAGGAGATAGTATGTTAAAGTAAGCGCATTTGATTTGCAGTTACGCTTCTATGATGGGAGGGTGTCGTCCTTGGATTGGGCCTGAAAAATCTCAGTAAGCTCATCCCATCCTAATAACAGAAGGTATTTCTGAAGTCTCCTGATCTCTTCAACCAGAGTAAGAATCTCTCTGACTCAGCACAAAGAAGGACCGTGCAATGCCACACATCGGCCAAGAGAGGCGCAGCAGTCTTCTTAAGGCATGTTACTGACCGCTTTCTAGTAAGGTGGCTAAGTCCAGGAAGTGAGACATGACTTAGTGTTTTTTAGAGTGTTTAAACAATCCTAGGGCACAAAGGTTCCAAATATGCAGGTTGCAATGCCCTTATAGCTGACTTAACTGATCTTTGACTGCTGTCCAGAAGTGGACTAGCTCAGGACATGTCCAGACCATGTGTTGCATGTCCGTACCCAGTAGCTGGCAGTTGGGGCAGTGTGCATTGGCTGCTGGAAAAAAATCATTTATCTTCCCAGGGATCAGGCATGCTTAGTGCAGGGTGTAGGACTGTATAAGCTTAAATCCAGCATTCCTCGATACTGTGGTAGGGTGAGCCAAAATATGATCCCATTGAATTTTGTTGAACTCTCTGCCTAGGTCCGTTTCCCATCTGTCGCGAAGTGTGTTCATGGAATCAGCATGTGAGCAACGAGCGATTTAGTCCGCCATCTGACAAGGTGCCAGCCGGTGGACTTAATGTCGATCGCCTACATTACTGCATGCAAAGGTGGCAATGCTGGCAAACTTAACTATATAAAACTGGTGAATATGGAGAAATAATATGTTCCATTTTTTTTATAAACAGATTTTATTGAGTGAATAGCATCATAAAACCACAATTACATTTGTGTCATCAATTACCTTACTGTACTTTAAGGCTATACACTCTTCCTAAAAAAAATCAGTAGTTGAACTCCTCAAACTCTCACCCTCCATGAGTCGAGCCCAACAAAAATGCTTACATCAGGTTAAGTCTTATACATAAGCATCCCATTAGTACACACAAGCTACAGGAACACCCAATATGCCCCTGCCATGGCTGGTTCCGTGGGGTACATAGTGCCTGAACATAAATAAATGTGATTAATTCAACCAGCGGAGTTCAGCGTTTTTTTCTCCGGATACATGATCGGAGGGAGCAGTGTGGATATATATATATATATATATATATATATATATATATATATATGTATGTATGTATATGTATATAGATATATAAAGACAACAAATTGCGCTGCACTCCGTGAACTGTAGTATCAATAATGTTTATTTCAAATACAAACAATCGCACCAACGCGTTTCGACTACCCTGGTCTCTGTCATGTTTGGTGAGTCTTTTTTCAGTTTCACCTTTTATACATAAAAACCCACACTACCCATCATGAGGCACTCTGGGATATGTAATGCAGTGTGAAAGCTCTCTTAATAACAGGTTCATACAAATCGATTTCAGTACTTGTAATCTAGACTTTGTGGGCTCAGCTGAGCACCTTTTAACATGATAATACAGCATACACGTGTAATCGCCACCAACAAGCCCAACCCAAGTATAGTACATTGCATAATCAAATCTGCACATAGATAACAGTAAACAATTGGTGTGCAGGTACAAAGTACTTTTGAGTGTGACCTTTATCGAACTTTTAATTTCTTAACTTATATTTTCCCAAGTTGAGCGACATACTATTTTTTTAAAGTCCTTTTTTGCCACAATCTTAGTAGATTGTTTTAAATCAATGTATAGTACCATAGTATTTGACGAGCAACAATACCCTGATGGGCATATATCACACAGCAACTCAGAAGCATACTATTTGCGACATCCTTATAAGTGCACAAAGAGTTCTTCATCATTGTTCAAACCAAATGGGGACTTAGTTCTTAACTGAATAATATACTTGGATTCCAGTGGTCATAATGTTTAGGTGTGATTGCCTCCACATTCATAGCTTCGTACCAAGTCGACACCATAGTACCTTAAAGTTCCCCAATCACTAACATGACATTGGGCCTGATGTTTTGCAACTGCATATGTGATGTCCTTGTGTTTCACAGCTTGAATATGTTCTAGTATTCTCTTTCTCAACAAACATGTAGTGCTGCCTATATATTTCAAACCACAGGCACATTCAAATGCATACACCCTAAACTGGGAACTACATGTAATCTTATGTTTGATTTTAATCGGTTGATTATGTCTATCAAAGACAGTCTTCATGTTGGTCCCAATTGTTCATGCTTTGCAGATGTTGCATTTGATAAATCTAAGTTGTAAGTCATCCAGCCGGGTTTTAGTGTATTGACCCAAAAAGTGACTTCTCACTAGTTTGTCCTTGAGTAATGATGCTTTCCTGAAAGTTACTTGAGGTTTATTGCCTAACCTGGTGCCAATATCAGGATCTTTTAAGTTTAGATACCAGTGTTTGTTAAATATGTTGCAAATCATTGTACTCTCTTCACTATAGGTTAAATCTGGCCTCATTTGTGTTTGATCAATGCTGGTTGTGGCTTTCTCATTTTTGATGATCAAAGTCTCCATACAAGATGTTGGTCTCCTTTTCTCCACGCCCTTTTTCAGGTTTCTCTCTTTATAGCCTCTATCTTTCAGTCTTTTAATGACTTAATTATACTTCACCTGCGCATCATCATCCTTCAAACAATTTCTCCTCATCTGTATTAACTGCTATTTATAAGTGATTTAGGATGGAAGCTGGTCCCATGTAGAATACTGTTAGTAGCAGTATCCTTCCTGAACAGTGTGGTCTCTCTTTGTTCATCTTGTACATACACTATGACATCTAAAAAATTCACACATGATTTACTCACTGAATATTTGATTTGTCGACCCAAATCATTCTTGTTAAATTCAACGAGGACCTTCATAAAGTCTTCAGTTGTACCGTTCCAAATTAGGAATGTCATCGATATATCTCGGCCAAAGGATTATTTATTTCAAAATTTCCTGATTATTCTTCCCCAAACATATTCCTTCTCCCACCAACCCATAGTGAAATTAGCATAGTTTGGCGAAAAGGAAATGCCCATCGCATTTCCGCATTGTTGATGATATACTTCATGATTGGAGAAAAAACATTGGATGTGAGGCACATTCCAATCATAGTGTGCAGCGTTTTTGTATGTTGGCAGTTCATCCATATTCTGTTGTCTTAAGAAGTACTCACACTCTTTTAATCTCACTTCGTGTCTGATGGAGGTATATAGTGATACTACATCAAAAGTCACTAACAGATAATCACAGTTCCAACTGATATCTGCTAGTATGCGTAGAAAGTCACCAGTGTCTCTGGCTTAATGTTTTTACATTAGGTGCCAAAAAATAGGCTACATAGGTACAGACATTTTCATAGAGAGAATCACATGCCCACACTATATGCCTCCAAAGGGAATTACACAGCGTTTGTGAATCTTGGGCAGGAAATAGATGTTAGATATCATTGGATATTCGTTCTTCAGGAATTTGTATTCATTGTCATTTATTAATGGGTCATCATACCACTGTTTGAATTTTTATTTAGAGTGATCATCATGTGATTGATTGTATTCTTTGCTAATTTATTGTATTTAGTTATCTCCTGTAGTCTCTCAGCCTTTTTAATATGGTTATCTTTACTGAGCAGGACAATGTTGCCACCTTTTTAGCCGGCTGTATTATGATGGAATAATTTCCCATTAGGCTTTTCAATGCTGTACTTCCTTTTTTGTCATATTTTACCATTTACCATGAAGTCTTTATTTCTTCAACTTGTCAATATCTGCAAGGACAACCTCTGAAAACAAGTCAAACGCATTGCCAGGGGAGAGGGAGGGTCAGTATTTGATTAACTTTTTAGGTTGCTGTATTTGGGCCTGTTAGTTTCAATTGACAATTCCTCCAAACCCCCATACCTGTCATATGTTCATATATATATATATAGAGTTCCTTTATAAGGTTATGTATGGAAAGCCAAGGTGACTTGCAAAATCTTTATTATGTTCAATAGGGGGTACTTTATCTATATGAGAAGATATTAGAATCAGTTTAATACAAGCCAGTTCGTTTTTAATAAAAAAAGGTGCAGTAGCTCAGGAATGTGTAGAAACAAGAAAATATAAAAAGAGTCTAACTGTTCTATAACTACCTAAGGATGACAAAAATTAAACATGTTGCCACAAATATCCCCTTTCTGCTTGTCACTTTACAGGTAGAAAAAAAAGAGTTTTGTTTTGTTCCTTAAACAGCTGCTTTAATTATGCTTTGTGACCTAACCTTCCTTTTCCCTCAGCTGCTGGATCTACAACAGGCATTGTGACAACAGAACTCAACTGTAATAAGTTATTAGGGTTGAGTTCTGACGTCATTTCTTTATTATAATAGATGACTGGGTGTGTCCCAAGTCGCCCATTATGAAGAAATTGATGACCTTCTTTAATACAGAAATTGCAGAATCCCATGTAATATTTGAGAAAACCAAAGGTTACAAGGACGTTCTAGTTTAGCTCACATTTCACTCATACAAAACCAGAGAAATTCAGCAGTTATAGTTACCTGAGCTAACTACAACTTAAGCCCCCGCAATGCACTGCTTATTGTAGTAATTAACTCCAGGTAGCCATGATGTACTTCAAGTAGATTTATTAGATGTAGTTACAGGATATTGAGTTCATGTGATGCAGCCCCACTAGGAGCAGTCTGCCTGCTGCTCAGCCCATACTGCAACTGTCACACTCAAGCATCCAGGCACCCAAACATTCCATTCATATCCCTCAAGCCAACATTCCATGCATCACATTCACACTGGCTGAGAAGCTAGGGAGAAAGTAACAAGATAAATACAATACATGTTAAACTACATTTATGACCTCACATATTACATCACTCATGACATGGTCAGTGACTTCACTGACATCTCAAATGACATCACTGATGACATCTTCCAGTTCGTGTACGTTTTTCTTTTTAGAGTTTATGTTTGTTAAACATATATAAAGCAGTGTACCATCGAGATTTTAGACATGCCTACAGCCTGAACCGCTTAACGTAATTACACAAAATTTGGTAAAAATGTAGGTCTTGGTCCAGAAAAATGTAATTTGGTGTAAACCTGTTCAGTAGTTTTGGAGTTATTAAAGAAAAAAGATGTATGTATGTATAGAGATAACGATCCACTGCGGTGGATCCATGAATCAACGTGCAAACAGCAATAACGTGATTGGCTGGTCACAACCTGAGAGTAAAGTTTCGGCAGTCATTTTGTCAATTAGGACACGCTTCTCGGGGGCGGGGGGACAAAGTGCAAATAGGAGATAAGAGGTCATGATAGAGGTATCCTGACCCCATGGAACTGATGAATGGGTCTGTGTGTGACCCTCCATTGGCAAGAAATTGTACAAACATTTTTTGGGGGGGTGTGCTAGGATCCACTGCGGCGCTCAGAGCAGCCCCTTGTGTGAATCCGCAATGGATTCACGGATTCAGATCTCAATTATTTTTTCTAATACACCCACTCACACACACACACACTTGCACAACGACTCACACTTCCATAAAGCCAATCACACACCCATTCAGAGACCCAGAACACCACTCACACACACACACTCACAGACCCACACGCCAATGTAGACATCCACACAAAGACTCACACACCCACTCAGAGACCCAGAAAAACACTCACACACATACAGCCACTCACATACCCACTCACAGACCCAGAAAATCAAAGTTTATATGGCACTCACACACCCACTCAGAGAACCACTCACAGATCCACAGAGGCACTCACACACACCCACATACACACCCATACAGCCACTCACACACCCACTCACTGACCCACACGGCCAGTCACACATGCATTGACACACCCACAACACACACACACCCACACAACTACTCACACACCCAGGTTACAGGGACCTTACAGTTCGGAAATAGCATTAAAAAAATCATAGAAATTCACTGGAAAAAACAAAGATGACAGAGATGTTATAGTTAGGAAATAGAATTAAACAAAACCTTAAAAATTAACTAAATAACTAACGGTTACAGGGACGTTATAGTTAGGTTCAGATTTTACACTAACAAAACCATAGAAATCCAGCAGTTATAGTTATCTCGAGTAACTATAACTCATGTCCTAAGGTAACTATAATTCGTGCCCTCGCCATGCACTGCTAATTACCCCACATATTACATCATTCGTGACATCTTCTGTGGCATCATTGATAATATCACTGTAACATTTGCAGTGAATATATTGATGAGAAAGCTGTGCATGGCGGAATGCAAATTATAGTTATCCTAGGGTGCGAGTTATAGTTACTTGAGATAACTATAACTGCTGAATTCCTACGGTTTTGTGTGTGTAAAATCTGAACCTAACTAAAACGTTGTAACCTTTGTTTTTTTGTGAGTATATTAGATTAATAAACTAAGGACTGTTCAGTTAGGACTAAACTCTGATAGAGAAATGTTTACTTTATTGAGTTGAATCAATTCTATGAGACTCAGTTTAGGTAGTAAATGGGATACTAATATTAATAAATGTTAGTTTAATATGTCTTTAAAATTGGATCATATTGCCTAATTATTTATTTTTATATTTTTAATAAAAATGATGCGTAAGTGTAACAATAAATTTTGAAGATTTGATATTGATAGTCTTAAAAGCCCGTGGTTGGGGAGTAAGGTGTAGTAAAATTGGAACACCACTAACAAGGAACATCAAGTGTTCAATAACAGATCAAATATTTTGAATAGTGGCCATTGCTAATTTTTATAATTATAACTTACAACTGCGATTGTGATCAAATTAAGGTTTTTTTAGTTCATTTTTTAGTATGTTGAGGTTTTCATCCTAGAATTATGTAATTTATCAACACGTTCTTCTCACTGTTGATTTCAGATTTCAATATTGCAGTTTTAGAAGGATTAACACACTATTATGTAGTAAAAAAAAGACACATTTTGGGGTTAGTGTGGGAGATATGGACAATGTTGTTATAATTATAATTTTTTGATTGAGTTTGGGATCTTATTGAGGGAGTTATTTCTTAGTACATTGAGTGTTTCATATTGGAAACATGTATTCTATCAACAAGTTATTTGCACTGTTGAATTCAGTTTTCCGTATTGGGGGTAAATTGCAATTATGAGGTAAAAAAGACTTCAATTTTGAAGGGAGGGATGGATATGTGGATATTAGTGTCATAAGATATTTAATTTGTTTATCTTTCAGCGCAGAATATACAATATCCGAAATAGGTCTTATTTTTTAATTGGAATTTTTGATTCTTTGTTTGAATGTTAAATGTTGGGAGAGAAGTTGGGATGGTGACAGAATCAGTGAGACAAATATGTCTTGACATATGGACTAACCTCTTTCGTCAAAAATTGTCTGGGGTTATTAGTTTATTTTTTAGCAATTGTAAATTGCGCACTGGGTGAATTCTTCCAAAATTCTTCAAAATATAAAATAAAACATGTGATGTCTATATATATAATATAATATATATCACTGTGACGAGTATTCCAACATAAGTTCCCCGCGCAACATCTTCCCAATGTGAACTCTGAGAGTTGTAGTCAGCATCAGGCTATTGCTGACGGGTGATCACATGACCCGGGGTGAACAGTGCTTGCACAAATTGGAGTGCTACGGGACTAATTTAAACACTGATGTGACAGCATCCGGACAATAGCGGCATCTGAGGAAGGCTATTCTAAGCCGAAATGCATTATGCCCAGCAAAAGGTCCAATAAAGTGCTTCCAGAGGAATTTCCCCGTGTGGCCTCTTCCTTCCTTGGTTCAGGAGGGTTTTGTGGGATATATATATATATATATTTGGATTCAATTCTCCAACACATAGTAATCGCACTCTCAGGATAGTTGCAATACCACAGATTTATTGCCAGTAACAAGTTTCGACTGTCAAGGCAGCCGTGACAGTCAAAACGCGTTACTGGCAATAAAGCTGTGGTATTGCAACTAATCTGAGTGCAATTACTTTGTGTTGGAGAATTGAATTAACATGTCCAGTGGGCTTCGCTGCCAATTCGCACCACCTATCTACGGGCTGAAGGGGCAAGAAGGAGCATATCGAGAAATCAAGTTTTTTGAAATATATATCTATATATATCCAAGTCCGAAACCCATGCTCCTCTCACGGGGAAAGGATCTGTGCACACAGGGGTTCAAGAGCTTGCAAACTTTATTGAGACCAGCATGGCGCGTTTCGACACAAATGCCATTATCTCGGGTGTTGCAAATCTTCATGCTTTTAGAATCAATCATTTTTATTACGTAGCCGCAAGGGAGCAAATACACAGCTTAGCTGCCTACATCATAGCGCCGGCAGAGCGAAAACTACTGAGAATGACACCGCGTTTAGGTCTACATCCCTGAGGACGACCTCGCAATGAGTTCAAACCATAGTGAGTCAGTAAGGCGCCAAGCGAAAGTGCCACTTTTATAAGAAACATTAACATAAAGAAACAACCCCCCCTCCCTCAACCCACCCCCCACCCTCCCTCCGCATCAGTTCGAATCTGGTAAAGCCAGTTCACTCTTGTCTCCAATCAATGGTCAGTCATCTAGTAAGTCAATTCGTGGATGCACCAGGCGGTTCTAAAGGTATGAGACGCAGAATTTGCAGATATTTCGGGCACGTGACTTCTCTCATATCTTTGGTAAGAATCTGCAAGAAAGGAGCCCACAGTTTTGCAAAGTCCTTGCCTTTCCCATCTACACTCAGCGATAACCGCTCCATTGCTAAGAGTTGCCAAAGTTTCTGAATCCAATCTCGAGAGTCTGGAATCGTCAGCGACCCCCAATGTGCTAGGACCACCTGTCGCGCTGCCAGCAATGCCATGGAAATTTGCTTACCGTTCAGTGATTTCAGCGGAAAAATCTTTGGATGGGGGAGACCCAACAAGGTATACTCGGGAGTACGTGGCAAAGTAATCTGAAATGCTGCATCAATGTCATCAATGATTGCTGTCCAATAGCACGTCAGTTTGGGGCAGCTCCAAAGTAAATGCACCAAGGTGCCAACAAGACCACACCCCCGCCAGCAGAGGTCTGACTTGGAGCTGTCCCAACTCTTAATGCCCACTGGAGTATAATACCAGTGAGTAATCACTTTATATGCAGATTTCGCCCCTGCCGTGTTGGAGGCAATATGGTGCTCTCTGTAAAAAATGTGTTCCCACTCTTGGTGCGACAAGGGCCTCCCTAGGTCAGTTTCCCATCTGACTTGCGCTTTTGTGCGGTGTCTCTTCGCTTGTGCAGTGATCATGGCATAAAGTTCAGAGATGAGTTTACTGTTGTCCTTTTTACACCCCAGCCATTTTTCGAAGGACGTCAGGGGGCGAGACATTAGAGTGAAATTCTCCGGCCGCGTAACCCAGTGTGCGACCTGGGAATAGTGGAAGGCATCGGACTCAGGCAAATCATAATCCCTACGCAGCTGAGGAAAGGGAATCATGCCCCCGAGATCGAACAGGGCACCCACCCTTTTGCAACCCCTATCCCTCCAGCGTTGGAAGATCTGGGATGCGCATCCTGGCTGAAAGTCGGGGTTGTCTACTATGGAGGTCAGAGGAAAAGGGAAAGTAGTCCACCCTTTCGGGCCTGCTAATCGATCCCAAACTTTGAGAGTCGGGGAGGTAACCGGAGAGGAGTATAGCCCCCACACTCTATGCCGGCGCGGAAGCCACAGTTCCCGCCATATGTTTCGACCGGCCACCGTTTGGTCCATAAAATTCCAGTGCTTGCTGGATAGAGGCCTGTTCCATTCCGTGATGAAACGGAGACATGTTGCCTGATAATAGGCGCTCACTATCGGGAAGCCGAGCCCTCCCTGCGCCTTCGAGGAGGTCACATGCGCAAATGCGAGACGTGGTTTCTTATTGTCCCATAAGAACTTATTAAGAAGTCCCTGTAGTTTGCGAAGCGCACCTGGCGGCGGGCTCAAAGAAAGCATTTGGAAGATGTAGAGGATGCGCTGTAACACCATCATCTTCACTGCCGCCAACCAGCCATACCATGCCAGTTTGAGACGCGACCAGGCAGCCAGTGCCTTGGTCGTCTGATCCAGCAACAGGGAGTAATTAAGAGCAGCCGTCCTAGCAATGGAGGAGGTCAGACGAATGCCCAGGTATGTAATATCCGTGAACACCCACTGGAATGCAAAATCTTGTTGGAGATCCTGTATCTCAGTCTCCGGGATAGAAATATTGAGGATTTGCGATTCTGTGAAGTTGACCTTAAACCCCGCTACATTTCCAAAGGTAGAAAGCTCCTTAGTCAAATACCGCAGAGTCGTTCGGGGTTGTGTGAGTGAGAGGATGACATCATCAGCATTCATACTAATTTTATGAACATCAGCTCCAAGTTTCAGGCCCGCGATGTCAGGGTTGGAACGGACGCGTTGAGCGAAAGACTCCATGTAGAGCGCAAATAAGAGGGGGGACAAGGGGCAGCCCTGCCGCGTGCCCCGGGCAATAGGGAACAGGGTCGACTTGCAGCCATTGACCAGCACAGCCGCCGTGGGGGAGGCATATAGACAACTAACCCAACGGATAAAATAATCTCCGAACCCGAATGTACGTAGCACCGCAAATAAATATTCCCAATTAACTCGATCAAAAGCCTTCTCTGCGTCTATCGAGAGCAGAAAGGCCGGAGTACGCGATCGGTGAATAAGGTCAATGAGGTGCAATAGTCTCTTAGTATTATCCCCTCTTTGCCTCGTCGGGATAAAGCCGGATTAGTCCGGGTCTACAATGTTATCCATAAGGGGACTAAGTCGTGCAGCTAACAAACCTGCAAACAACTTCACGTCAATATTAAGGAGTGAGATCGGTCTGTACGACCCACACTCCTTTTGATCTTTCCCAGGCTTTAGAATTACAGAGATGGCCACCTCAGACATGGAAGGCGTCACCCTCCCAGCGTCCAGGAAGGAGTTAAAAAGCCTTGGTAAAAGGGGAGCCAGTTCCACACAAAATTGTAGAACAGGGCTGAAAGGCCATCCGGGCCCGGCGACTTAGCCACTTTGAGCCGCGCTATTGCCGATATTACCTCCTCGAGGCGAATAGGGGAGTCCAAATCGTCAGCCGACGTTTTGAGTAAGGGGGTGATATCGCAGGAGGCCAAATATTCCCCATGGTCATGCAAACGGGTGCCTTCCCTCGAATACAGGCGTTGGTAAAACTGACGAAAGGTATTGGCAATCAGGGCATCCGTGGTATGCTCTACTGCATTCTGACCCCGTATGACAGGGATTGCGGACACCTGTGCCTGAGCCCGTAATCAATGCGCGAGCTTCCTCCCACATTTATCCCCACTGAGGTAGAATTTGTGCCGGAGCCGCAGGAGCGCATGCTCAGCCCTATCCAGATCCAGATGTTTCAGCATACGGCGCGCGTTTCCAACTCCCTCCATACTCTCGGCGCCCAGTGCACTTGTGAACTGCCTCTAGTTCACCTACCTCCTTCTCCAGCTCCGCTCGTTTTCCTTTGCGGAGTCGTGCGAAAGATGCCGCAACAGCGATAAATTCCCCCCGTACTACTAGCTTCAAGGCTTCCCACACCGATGCGAGGCGTGTGTCTCCCTGATCATTCTCAGAGAAGTAATGTTTTATAATGTCCCGAATCCGTTGAGTGACATCGTCAGAGTGAAGGAGGGAATCGCGAAGGCGCCAGCCCGGAGGAGTAGAACGCGCGTAGCACGCTGGAAGTTGGACTGAAATGAGGGCATGATCTGAGAGGAAGCGAGGGTTAATATCAGCAGCGCGCAAGTGAGGGAAAAGAGATGTGAAGGCTAGAAAGTGGTCAAGACGCACATATGTTTTGTGTGCCGCTGAAAAGTATGTATAGTCACGCTCTTTCGGGTGCTGTATTCGCCACACATCACACAGTCTGCAGTCAGATAGCCATTGTTTCCCAGCTCGTGACAATGCCCCTGTCTGATTAGACCTCTGCCCTGACATATCCAACTCCGGATCCATCACTAAATTTAAGTCTCCCCCGATCAGAAGTGCTGACTCAGGAGAAGCAAGAGCCTCAGACAGGGCAAAGTGCAAAAAGGGTTCTTGTCACTCATTCGGGGCATATAAGGACCCAACCGTAAAATGCATGTCCCCCCATTGCACCCTGAATGCCAAGAACCGTCCCTTCAGCTCTGCTATCGTAGAAACTATTTTGCATTGTGAACGTGCACTAAAGAGGATCGCCACCCCATTTTGTTTGGACAGTCCAGAGGACCAAAACTGTTGTGGGAAGCGCCTATCCCTCATACGCTTGGTGTCTTTAGGTAAAAGGTGGGTTTCTTGTAGCAAACAAATATCCCCCCCAGTATTTTCTAAAAGGGAAAGTATTGCTAACCGCTTGACAGGACTATTCAGCCCCCGTACATTTAAGCTAACAATGTTCAGGTCCCTACTCATCGGAGCAGTGAAGGACGGAATATCCATGTTATGTTATGTTATGTTATGGTAGCTTATATAGCGCATGGCTACCCCAGCAACGGGGCGTCCCAGCGCTTGCAGACAACCAGGTACACAGCAGCCAAACCAGGTGTAGGGAGAGCTCCAGAAAGTCGGGTCTAAAGAATGGAAAATAGCCAGGTCTTAATTTCCTTTCTGAAAGCCAAATGATTCGTGATAACACGAGCTTCAAGTGGGATTGTGTTCCACAATTTCGGGGCCAAATATCTGAAAGATCGGCCTCCGGCTCTGCACCTCCTGATCATAGGAATATGGGCCAGAGTCAAATCAGCAGAACGAAGATCCCGGGTGGGGACATATAGAGAACCCCAATTCTGCAGATTTTTAGGGCCCGAGGAGTACAAAATTTTATGGATAAGGCAAAGTGCCTTGAATTGAATCCGCTGTTTTACAGGCAGCCAATGCAAATGATGAAGAATAGGAGAAATATGACAATTTTTGGGCAGTCCAAACAGACTACGTGCGGCCGCATTCTGAGCTCTTTGAAGTCTATGAATTGTGGATTGATTGGAGCCCAGCATGAGGACATTGCAGTAGTCGATGCTTGACAGCACCATAGCCTGAATGATCGTCTGACGGACTTGGGGATTGAAGAAACCCAGAATGGGTCTCAGAGACCGTAAACGGCCGTAACACAGACCAGCTACTTTTTTGGCGTGGGAGTCAAGGTCTAGTCGATTATCGACCATGACACCCAAGTTTTTAACTTCCATCTTAGGGGTGGGTGCAGGCCCCAATGCAGATGGCCACCACGTGCCGTCCCATTTTAGGGTCTCCTTTCCAACCAGTAGCACCTCGGTCTTAGATGAATTAAGCTGGAGACGATTTTCAGTCATCCAGTATGCAATGGCCGATAGATCTTCTTGGAATTTAATTTTGTCGGCATTGGTGTCTCTGGAGAAGGAGAAGATGAACTGTGTGTCGTCCGCATAGGATGTTAATTTGATGTTATGGGTTCTAGCCAAGACGGCTAGGGGGCGGACGTACACATTAAATAACGTGGGGCTAAGTGCAGACCCCTGGGGGACGCCATGACCCAGTGGGAACCTTCCTGATGTATACGGTGGAGCATGCACCTGGAAGGAGCGGTCCTTCAAAAATGAAGCGAACCACTCTAGGGCTCCATCTCGGACCCCGATCTCCCACAGTCTTCTTAAGAGGATCTCATGGGAGACCGTGTCGAATGCTGCGCTCAGGTCTAACAAAACCAGCGCTGCTGTACCACCTCGGTCTTGCACCTCCCTCAGTTGTTCCGTAACGGCTAGCAGGGCCGATTCGGTACTATGGTTCGCTCGGAAGCCATTTTGAGAGTCATCTAAAATACCATTGGCTTCTAGATAGTTGATCAGAATGGAGTTTACATGGGATTCTGCTATCTTGGATAGGTAGGGTAGCAAGGATATTGGTCGGAAATTTTCCGGCTTGGAAGGATCTAGAGTAGGTTTTTTTAATAGAGGGACGACCTTAGCGTGCTTCCAGGATCTAGGTATTGTGGTAGATTCCAGGGTTTTATTGATCAAGTTCCGACCTTCTGACAAAATCGGATCCTTATGAAGTCGCGCCATTTCAGGTTTTACAGGATCCTCAGGGGAACCGGATTTGATTTTAACAGTTAGTCTATCCATCTGATCTGCAGAAATCGGTGGGAGGGATCCGAGAGAATATGGGAGGTCTTGTAGTGGCTCAGCTGTGGAAGAGTCGGAGCTTGCAACATTTGAGGGGAAGGATTTATAGATACCCTCTACTTTATTTATAAAGAAGGTGGCAATCTCGTTACAGTGCGCATTGGACGTAATCATATTACTAGGTCCTTCAGGAAGTTTAGTCATTTCTTTAATCATGGAGAATATTGTTTTTGATTGATTTGTGCTTGACAGAATCATGTTGGTATAGTATCTGGCTTTAGCTATTTTTATTAGTTTGTGATATATTTTTGTAGCAGTCCTGAATGTAATTTTGGCTTGGGGATCATAAGATTTTCTCCAGGCACGTTCAAGCAGCTTACATTGCTTTTTTTGTTCAGCAAGTGTCTCTGAGTACCAAAGGTGGGATTGTCCGCGTTTAGATTTAGATAGTATTGTGGAAATCTGCTGGTCTAATGATTTGTTAATCCATTCTCTGTATGTGGCATCAGCTTCCTCCAGATTCGCCGGCCAGATAGGGCATGTAGTTTTCAGGTTGTCTATAAATCGGCTGCTATCTAGTTTATGCCATGGGCGCCTTTGGATAGAAGGGGGGGGCTGTTTTTTAGAGTTATCAGCTACCTGGATGGTAAAATGAACCAAATAATGGTCCGTCCAGCTAAGAGGATAGGGTAGGAAGGCAGTAATGGCCAGAATGTTAGAAAAGACTGGGTCCAATAAATGGCCGGCTGCATGGGAGGGCCCTTTGACAAGTTGTGTAAGTTGGCATGCTTCTAAGTCATCTCGGAGACCTCTCACCGTGGGTATCTCACTGCTTTCAAAGTGAAGATTTAAGTCTCCCAATAGGCTAAAATTAGCGGAGTTCAGC
Organism: Triturus cristatus; assembly: GCF_964204655.1. Taxonomy (NCBI): domain Eukaryota; kingdom Metazoa; phylum Chordata; class Amphibia; order Caudata; family Salamandridae; genus Triturus; species Triturus cristatus. The sequence goes on from NC_140580.1 coordinate 448,941,078, forward strand.
GTCATGGTGGAGACAGTGGCTACCAAAGATTCACAAAAGGAACTTGAAGGGCCAGGAGGGCGGTAGATCCATGCACCGACCCCAGACCACCGGGATCAACTCTAATGAGGGTCATTTCCCCAAACCGGCCTACTTGCCTATCGCGTCTGTGAACTCATACCGAGTCCCACAAGAACACACAAAAATATCCCCTGTCAACAACATAAAAAGTCCCTGAAAAAGACATAACAGAGAGAAAACAAGAAAACAGGACAAAAGTTTGGTGTAGTGATCAATGTCCAGGGGAACGTGGCACAGGCCAGTCCGCACCAAGATTGACGTGTCTATCACATCGATGACAAGGGGGAGGCAACACTGCGTACAGTTGAGGGTCCCCCTCCCTCCGACGCCGATTGTAGCATTTAGGTGGACGCCATCCCAAGTACCTCAAGGTGTCGCGGGGGTATCTGTAACTTGTGCAACCGAAGAGAGGGCCGCTTCTCGTTCCAGCTTACTAGCAGCCATGTCAGGTGCAGGGCTTGGCATCGACCTCCCAACTCGTTGCCATTCAGAGGAGCGACGCCGTCTGCGAGTGAGAGGTGGAGCATCTTCTGTACCGGAGGGGGGCCCCTCCAATCCCAACTTGTCATACGCCTCTGCCAAGGATCGAATTTGAAGCAATTTGCATTGATGTTTGAAGATGAGGCGGAACAGATGGCCCCAGAAGTAAGGAATCTTCTGTTCTCGGAGATGGTTGGTGATGGGTTTAAAGTCTCTGCGTTTAAGCAGTGTGGAAGCCGCTAAGTCTTGGTAAAGCGTAGGCTGGTGGCCGCGGAATTGCACTGGGTTAAGATCTCTAGCCCTACGCAGGATATGCTCCTTCAGTTGAAAATTATGTACACAGACGAGTATGTCTGGGGGGGGACCTTAGCACCAAACAGAAGGCCCACACGGTGGACACGATCCATTTGTATCTCTCGCACCTCGTCGTCCCCAAGAATCTGCAGGAACGAGGCATGGACATAGGCACGGAGATCATCGCCCTCACCTTTCCACGGAACCGCCCGGATCCGGATATTATTACGCCTGGAGCGATTCTCCAAGTCCTCCGCATTGGTTTGCAATTCAATGTTCTGCTCCCGAAGGCGCAGCATTTCCTGCTGCAGCTGATGGAGATCATCCTCCCTGCTCAGGTCGTGCTCCTCCAACATTGCCACTCTGTCCCCAATTCCATCAACATCACGCCGAACTTCCCGCAGATCCGCAGAAAGCTGTGAACGGAGGTCCTGAATGTCCTCCTTGATAGTGGCGAAGAGCTCGATCATGAAGGCCTTAGTCGTCGGCGCGTCCCCCCCCATCCACCAGCGCCATTCCAGCGGCAGTCTGTGGCACGGCGTGCCCTGCTGTTTTCTGTTGAAGATCCCTCAGAGGTTTGTCTCTCTTTCCCCTGGTCAGTGACATAGTGATCACAGGCGAACGCCACGAGACACTCCTCGTGCACCCTTCCTCGAATATGATTAGCGTTCCAGGACACACACGACCACCAGGCCCACTCCAACAAGTCCAACGAGCTTCTTTAGTATACTGCCGGCGCGCAGGAGGGTACACCCCTGCAACTCCTTACCGCCGACCTGTGCCACTTATACACTCCGTGCTCTCCGCCGGTTCTGGGCAGCACCGTTCACCCCCAGTATTACACGCTCCGGTCCGTTAGCGTAGGATTAACCCGGGGAGTATTGTGAGGCAGCGGGGCAGCCGGGTCCAGTGGCCTGCAAAGGTAGACAGCACCCATGATGAGCCAGGGCCACGAGGACTACCACCCCGCTACCAGTGCCTTCAGGGGCTAGCACCGGCAGGAGGACAGGGTGCCGCAGCCACCAAGTCGCTGATTCACAGCCCGCCACATGACCACTGGCACAGAAAGGGAGCAGCCGATAAGGGTCCACCGGGGCAAGGACTACTCGCTGCACAAGCGTTCTGTTGACCAGTGGGGAGCGTAGATGTGCCCTCAGGCACGCAAGGCACCATAAAAAGCACTATTTGCTGACCTCAGCGGGAAAGGGATGGCATTAAAAGCGTTCATGGGGACTTGCAGAAGGCGCAGTGCAGGCTATCACATACAGTCATTCCCTTTCTTGGAGTCACGCCTCCTGGCTGCACCGCTCCCACTAGGCCCCGCCACCACTGTGATACCAGCGTGCAGCGCAGGGCAACGCTGCAGCGCTTCACCTTCAAGCTCCCAGGCACCAGCGATAGCCCCGATCGGGCCGCCTCACCGTCCGCCGATCAGCGGACCGAGCCCCACCTCCGCAGTGTGTGGCCCACACTCCCAGCCCACCGCTTCTTACCTGCGGGCCTCCTGGGCGGTGGCCGCTACATCCACGCTGCCGCTCCCAGCCGCCTCACAAGCGCAGGACCCCACACAGTGATCGGGGATCCGGGGTAGTAACTCCTCCACAGCCAGGGCACAGGCCCTTGTTGCTAGTCACTGTCGGCCGCCATCTTCTGGGGAACTCGAGTAGGCCATCCCTGGGGCTCCCAAAATGGCGCTCCCTTCAGATCGCGTACTGCCGCGATCGCGCCAATTCCGCTCCCACGCCAAAGCCGGACCAGCAAGAGTCACATCCGATGAGGGGTACTTGCAATTGCCACGTAGAGCTCCCAGCGCAGGTCGCCCCAGGAGTCAAGGCAATCTACTCCTCCACTCGGTGGCCTGCCCGGCCGGCCGTCTCCCACCAGGTTGCAGCGACACACCGGCGCTGGGAAGGCTCCAATCAGTGGGAAAAGGCACCAGTATCTCAGAACGGAGCTCGCCACCGAATCCAGGACACCGTCGCGATGCAGCGCACCCGTCTGTAAGCACGGATGGGCGCCAGAACAGGCGATACAAGAAAGCTAAGTCGCGGTGGCGCCGGTTAAGTCGCGGTGGCGCCGGAGGGATAGAGATCCACGTCCTGTCTCGCCACCATCTTAGCCACGCCCCCTCATCCTCATGCTTTTAAAACGAAAATTGCATCTCAGTGATTGGTGCAAGTCCAAAAGTGGGCGTTACGGGAACACCATGGTCTCGACACTTTGAGTCCGTATCTGCAGCCGCTTTCGTTAAGTACCAATGTAATCCGCAGTGGGCGCCGCTTGCAGTTTCCCTTCACGCACTCCAGTAACACAAAACCCTGTTGTCAGCCTCAAACCCTCATCCAGCCGCATAATCCCATCTGGTGTTGTAGCCTGAAAGCACCCTTTAAGTAAATCGGTGATATATATATATATATATATATATATATATATGTGTGTGTACACACACTTATATACACTCATTCTTCCAAAGCTGTCTGTGTGACTGCGATGACTACCTTCTTGCCATTTTTGCAGGTGCTTTGCTTGTGGGGGGTAACCACTTCCAAATGTATTCAAAGCAAAGAAAAGACAGCACTCCAGGATCACTGTGCTCCAAGAAACCACTTGGGTGGAAACACTGTATACAGCACACTGTCTACGCAGCCCACCTGGCACTTGTGTTCTGCTTCTTAGAAGTGTTGAAGGGTGGTGGTGGCTTCAGGATTATGGCTGCAATGTATTTTGCACTCTCCTTTTCTGCCATTGAGAACACATGCTTTTCAGATTGCTTTTGCTGTACCCGGCGGCGTATACAACTTCTGCAAGCACTACCCTTGTGCTTAAACTTGGATAACCAGGCCCAATTGGAGATTGTAGAGTGTTTCACTAGTCTTTGAAAGTGGGTAAATTCTCTGTGTCTCGTATCTGGTTGTCACTGTCAGCATCTTTCTGCTTCATTTGGGTAATTGCTCTGTAGTCAGGGAGTAGCGCAGCGTTTGGGTTAACCGCTTCACCAGTGGTTTTGGCGGGCATTTGTAATGTGCTCCTCTATAGGCCCTTCACTTTCTTCTTTGGCTGTGCATGGTTTGGAGAAGGGCTTTGACCCTACATGTACAAGTCGCAGGCTGCTTTAAATTGATTTGATGCACACATGGCACGCACTAGCAACCGGGAGAGCAGACTTGTTTTCTTCGGGACACGTATCCCCTACTCGTTGCCAGATGTTTCGTCTTCCCCAGCCCCGGAGCATGAGAATGAAATATACCACATGGAAGCTGCAGTCAAATACTTCTTTATTCCTCAGCATACATACTGCGAATTATATCATACTGAACATTAACCACACCCTAGCACCGCCCTGCATAAGACGTAGTTCCTGTTCAGAGTCCGGCACAGAACCACGAGGGTCCCTGTGCGCATAACATCAAATGCTACAAAGAGGATGGGAACAAGAGTTTGGGGAATGGAGAGTGTGTGAAGTCAGGACAATAGTGGAGAAGAGAGAGAAAAGGAGGAAGGGCAGGAAAAGTGAAGAGGAGACAGACAACAAAAGATATGGGTGGAAGTGAATACATTGTCTATTTTTAATTCCACAAATAGAAGGACGCACAGTGCTTCATGTGCACTATCCTATTTCCCTTACATTCCAGCAGTCTCAGGGCCTGGTTTACAGCTGGGGGGCAATGGGGAATCATCTGGTTCCTAGGGAAAGGCAGTCTGAAGGAGAATCCACTGGTTCAATTTCCTTCCATCAGGGATGTTATGGTAAGGTAATTACCATTGGTAGATACTCAGTGCCCGGTTGTCATCTGCAAGTGGGCCAGGAGCCATCCTGCCAAACTGTTGCCCCTGTGCTCTTTACCTGTATCCCACTCTTGACAGACGTAGATTTTTTTGTTTCAATTTCTTTATTGTGTTTTAACAATAACAGTCATATAACTATTGATTCACTCATTACATTTCACAATCATAGCAATAAAGTTCGATCCCGCCTTCCCGACTCACAAAGCCAGCAAACATGCCAGAAAGACCAAGGCAAACTCGCCCTTGAAACATTTAAGTGAAGCAGGAGAGGCTACAAGTTTCAGTGTGAGCATGCTGTGTCTGCCTGTGGCCCACAGGATCCATGTCGCTGTACCATGTAGATCTGATGTATCAATGAAATTGTTACCTGTGTATTTCTTGCTTAGGCTGTGAATACTGACAGTTTGCAGCACTGAAGGGGTGCCTTCAGCTTGCGAGCACGGCCAGGTTTATACCTTGCACTCAGCACTTCTATAATGGTGTAGCTCTTCTAGTGATCATTCAAGACCTTCGCATTTTAGAAGATGGCGTTATTTCTGAAGTTAGTCTCTGCACGTGGACATAACCACGTTGTTTTGCTCATGATAAAGTGTAACTCAAAGTGTCAAACATATGGCATTGAAACGTCACACACAGAGACACACTGCAGCCATCACTAAAGTCAACTGAAAATTTTGCAACTGGACCAGGTCTCTGATAAACCGATTAGGTTCAGCCAGAGAGCAACCATCCCCCTTTGCAATGAAAGTGTCGTGTTAATAGGTAGATAAGCAGCAATTGGTTTTGATGTGTGTTTTATAGTGGGATGAACAGTAGTGAGCTGTGTTGGACGGGTAGGTAGGTGGACCAGTGGGCTGTGTTTAAAACCTGGAAAGTAGTGGGGCGTGCTTTCTATTTTTGCTTTCTATTAAGCCTGAAACCGGTGAATTGTATTTTTGACCGGCCCTGACATTTGTGGGCATTATTTATGAGCAGGCTCCACAAACGTCGTTTGGATGCAGAGGATCAAAAGTAGCAGGATGCTTTCGTGCCGTAGCTGTTAGCAGGAGGCATTTTTTTGGGTGGCCAGTTCAAGAGATTGGTTAAGATGTCTTGAACTTGCACTGTGGCACTGGGGAGGGCAGGAGCTGAAAGGGTCTGTCTCCGCTGGATGTCTGGAGACTAGTGGGAGTGTTTAGAGATGGGCATATGGCAATATGTTGTGCATAATGGGTGGGGTGGCCTATGCTGGTTCGTCTTGGAGGCGGGGTTGGCGTTTTGGAATGCGGTGTGCAGATGGAGAGGGTTGCGTGTTTCCAGTAGGCAATGGTTAGATGGGACCCAGCAATCTGTAGTTTTGTCGGTGGTGGACAGGGGAGCAGTGGGCTGCGGTCACGGGATCGCAGTGACATCCATGGGGTGGTTTTATGGGCAGACGGAAAGCATGATGGCGTGTTTCGTAGGGACGAGGCTGTCATGGATGCGTTTGAAGCAGGAAGGACAGCGGTGGTCTGGGTTTGGAGGTGGGTCACGGAGCTGGGCGTCGCCCGGAGGCGGGTCATCGACTACGGCGATGTGTTTGGTGGGCTGGCTGGGGGCAGTGCAATGTAACCTTGCTGAAGGGCGCAGCAACAGTATTTATTGACGTATGTAAATCGCCAGAGGAGAGAGGGCGGAGCTGACCAATGCAGGAACCAGAATCCCTTTCTTATGGCCGGCTGAGAGGCTCCGAGTTCCGGTGAGAGGGCAGGGGAGGAAAAGAGACGTGGCGAAATCACATCGCAAAGAACTGTCATCTTTGCTTTGAAAGAGCCGACACATCAGAGAGGGCGAAGGCGCTGAACTGTGCACACGGGAGTAAAGTGCTACAGTGCAAACAAACATTGCAAGGCAGATTAACAGCTGCTCGCTCCCTGCCTCTCCTGTCACAGTGCGCGTGCCCCGATGAGCGGAACGGCAACAGTTAAGCGCTTACTATATTTATTCAAAACCAAATAAACAAAAAAAGACAAGAAGGGTATATATACAAACCAGTCTCGACCTGGAATGGGAGATCTGGAGTGTGTGCGTTTTGCATCATTAAAGCACTGGAAGTATTTTCCTTTTATGAAACAAAATGTACCGTAATAGGGAACAGCTCCCCAAAACACTAACCGCTACAGCCCCAAAGTAGTGGTTTTGTTAGAAACTTTCGCAGTAGGATTTCTCGAGGCATTAAAAGTAATTGTAAATCGCAATATTTCCTCGAGTGCAATTGTTGTACTACTGCTGGCAATAACAGCTGTTTTTTTCCATTTCAGCCTCGCAAACCATGCAGGATGATTTACTGATGGACAAAAACAAAACTCAGCAGCCTCAGCAACGGCACCCACAAGCACCCCAAGCAACACAGCAGCAGCAGCCGACAGAGGCGGGCTCCGAAGCGCCGTGCGGCCCCCTGAGCCCGGAACCCCCGGAGGAGAGCGGCAGCGCGCAGCACAGCAAGGACAAGATGCAGATGGAGTCCCCGCTGCTGCCCGGCCTGGGCTTCCAGCAGCAGGAGGCGCCCTCCTCGGCCCCCTCCCTGTCCCCGTCCTTCGGCAGCACCTGGTCCACGGGCTCCAACGCGGTGGAGGAGAACAGCAGCTTCTTCCAAGGGGTGCCCCCGGTGAACGGCGCCCTGCTCTTTCAGAACTTCCCGCACCTCAACCCGGTGTTCGGCGGCGGCTTCTCCCCGCAGCTCGGCCTGGCGCAGCAGCACCACCACCACCCCCAGCAGCCGCCGCCCCCGCAGCAGAGAAGGTCCCCGGGGAGCCCCAACCCGGGAGGGCCCTACGCCCCCCAGAGAAACGCCTACAACCACCAACCCATCATGACCAGCAAGCCCTCCACCACGTCCAGCTGGAACACCAGCAGCCCCCAGAGCGCCGCCTGGAGCAGCCAGTCCAACCCCTGGGGTGGCGTCCCCGCCGGCCGGGACCCGCGCAGGGCCGTGGGCGTCGGGGTGGGTGTCGGCGTGGGGGTACCCTCCCCTCTGAACCCCATCTCGCCCTTGAAGAAGCCCTTCTCCAGCAATGTCATCGCGCCTCCTAAGTTTCCAAGGGCCGCCCCGCTGCCCCCCAAATCTTGGGTGGAAGAGAACGCTTTCAGAACGGAGAATGGCACCCCCTTGCTGCCTTTCCAGGTAACCGTGCGCCGACTGACCCCCTGTGATCTTTGCAACTTTTGCTGGTAGTTATGCAGGTAGCTTGTTGCAATGTTAACACCACAGTGGGCGAGCGCCCCACCTGTCGATGTAACTCTCGCCTGAAAAAAAATACTACTTTGGAGTCAAGGCTAGTTCTCTCAATACCGATCATTCTTTCCGTTCATATCAAAATGTTCTTACTGAATCATATTTATTTTATGTGGTGAAGTGTTGTGTTTTTTGTAGGATCTAAGAAGCAGTGTTTTTCTGTTGTGTGTTTTTGAGCTAGCAGCACGCCCTCTTTATGATTATAATTTTACTCATTGTAAAAGCTGTTACGTTGATTTCTAATTTTAGCATTTTACGTCTGTATTTTGTGTCGATTAAGCTTGTGTGTTTTTCTTTTTTAATTAAACTGAGCCCTTTTCCTGGCAGTATAATATATTGTCATGCAGTGGCCACTGCCCTAACCGGTTTGAAATGGTATGCCTCGACAGCCTGAAGCACCATGTGTTCATTTACCAGCTGTCCAGTCAAAGTTCACTGTACAATTGTAAGAGTTTCTGTAGTCGACAACAGCAGCAGCCATTGCTACCTTGACCACCAGCATACTAATGACACATAAGTGCGCACGTTGGTAGTGAGAAATATTTCACTTGACCCCTTTGGTTTGAAGATTTACCAGTACAACATGCCGGGCTACAAAACAAAACCCGACTGTTTAAAAAAAAAAAAAGATATCCTGTGTAGAGTGGCAATTCAGTTTTATGTGGTGCAACATAGATATGATGTTTTTGCTTTATCCTAGTATAGAGCCTATTCAACAAGGACATTTTGGTGTTTGGTTCACATAACACTTCAGGGTTATGCTCAAAATAGCTAGGCAAGACACAGCTGCTTTTGCAGAGCTACTGAATAGTGCCAGTATCTTCTCCCACTAAGTTAGGATTTGAGAATTAATATTTTAGAAAAAGAAGTAGCTATATTGTGTTGTCTGTTTGTATTTGGCTATTAGTATTGGAAACCGACGCGGTGGCCACTGGTCACACCACAAAACAAAATAATGTAGAGTCATCTTCTCTTTAGTCAAATATATAAGCATCTAACCATAAAAGTCTACGCCATCATACAAATTGTTAATGATTCTCTGGAATGGCAGGGTTTTCACCAAGAAATTAAAGGATGGCACTGAACTATCCCAATCAGTTCAACTCCAAATTAAACCCTTTCTGCCTCCGCTTTTAGTTTCGCAGTCAACATTGGAAAAAGAGATAACAAAAACAATGCATGACTATCCTTGAGGGTATCGCATGGACAAGTTGTCATCCACCTGACCACTTGTTGTGCCCAGTGTATCAGAGCTAGGGCCTGTGTGATACTAGTAGTAAATGCAGTGCCTACAAGTACTATGTGAACCGCAAAGCGCAGCGCATTGAACTTTTTTTGTGTGCAGGTGGCACTTACAAAAAGTATACATAATTTAGGGATTCTTTCTTGCTCTGAAGCCTACAAGACACTTCTTGGCTCTGATTCAGGGCAAGGATATGGTAGGTGCATATAAGAGTATAGTAACATGTTGCTCATCGGACGTCATTCTTCGCAGAGTTTGTTCAAGGTCACACATGCACAGTCATTGAGGTCACGATTACAGTTAAGTCTGTAGATTTGTAGATAAGTGAATTTGTTTGTTTTGCTCATGGGACAAATTGATTTCTATTTATTATTTGTGCTTTCTGGCTACATATTATCCCGCATAAAGTAATGTAAGAAATAAACGACTATATTGTGTGATATCAGTTTATAAGGAGCAGTTTATAAACATACCTTCATAGAGAAAGTGATATTTATTGCACAATTAGTTAAAATCATTGCAATATAAAACAATGCTATTAGACAATGCAAATGAAGCAATAAAAGACCAAACTGGTGCTGCGAACCAACATTATTCGTTTTTAGACAATTGATCTGCTTTCATCATAATTAAAACATATTCAGTTTTTTTAAAGAAACGACCAGTCAGTTGAAAGTCTGCACCACTTAAGCAGGCTTTCCCTGCCTATTACAGTTCCTGAGGTTGAGGTGCAAAAAAAGGAATGTTGCTGGAATTTCTGCCTCCGAACCAATTTTTTTTTTTACAATTGCAAATTATGTGGAGTAGTAATTCGCTGTTAGTTTTACATGGGCGTCATGAGCTGCCTTTGCCGACACCTGTGTAATCAGAAAGCTAGTCTCTCAAGCAGGTGGGGCAGACACCTATTCTGACTTGCAATCTTTTTTCTTTATCAAGACAGAGGAATATCCCAAAGCTGTTGGTTTGCATTGTCTTTACAAGTGTTTATTATCATCCAGCAATTTTTTCTCTTTTTTCCACAAGTGGCATAGTCCTCCGCAACTGAAATCAGCTTAGCTTGTTTAATCACCAATTTCTTTGTGTGAACAGCTAATAACATCGAGTTTCTAACGTCAGTAAATTGCAATGAGGAAAGTGAGACTTTCAGGTAAGAGCGCTATGAGATCTTTCATTTGGAGGTGATTTTCTGTCACAATAGAGATTTTAGAAACCCTTCTGGAGCCCCCCTAAGCTTTGCACAGTATGGTATATAATAGACACTCTAGGTGTGCTCTTGCTTAAAAAGATTACATTCTACTTGTAATTGACCTTGAGATGTAGTGTCGCCTAGTCTGAAAAGCAGTCTGTATATCTGGCATTAAGCGGAGTCTAACCATTGTGCACAATTCCCATGACCAATTATTTAGCCGATGGTTTAAGTAGGCAACACTTTGCCCCTAACTACTTGAAGAAAGGGGCTTAGTGACCTGACATTTTGGTAATGTGCTTAAGAGAAGATATATTCAGTGCTATTGCAGTAGTTTTCATAGAAATGAGTTGACACTTGTGGCCTCCCCGACCACTCAGCTATATTCCCAAATAGTTCTATAGTTTGGAAGCCTACAGATTCAGTGCAAGGAAATGGTAGGTGCATACATCAGTATGGTAACCACCCATGTTGCTCATCTCACGTCATTCTTTGCAGAGTTTGTTCAAGGTCACAGATGCACAGTCATTGAGGCCGCAATTACAATTAAACCTTTGGAATGGCAGATGAGTGATTTTGTTTGTATTGCATATGTGAGATATTGATTTCTATTCATTATTTGTGTTCTCTTGTTACATATTGTTCCACATAAAGTAATCTAAGAAGTAAAGTAATATATTGAGCGACATAATGATATACGTTTACTCCAGTATTGGAACTTTCATAGATTCACACAGCTTGTATCATTCCTCGTCGTCGGAATGGGAGTCTCGGTAAATAGAAAAATAACATAGCAGTATATACAAAAGAGAAAGAAAGGCCTAGGCCTCATCTCATTTTGTAGCATATCCACCTCCTTTTTGTAAAAGAGACCAAACTAAAGCAACAACCAATCAGATTAGCCTCACCCCATAGAACCTTACTGAGAGAGCCTCAGAGCCTCAGATTTTCTACCGCACGCTGTGCTAAGGGAGTCTCCACTGAGCTCTGCTCAGATTTCTCTTCAACTTCTGGATTTTTTCATCTTTTCACTGCTATTTCTCTTCAGGATGTCAGACAAGGAGAAAAAGGCTATATTTAAAGCTTGTGCCACTTGTTCAAAGAAAAGACTTTGTGTAGGACAAGCATAAAGATTGTATTTATTGCTCGTACCCTGACCACAAGGCCACACGGTCTGTAAAATCTGCCGCATCTTCTCATCAAAGACCCTTAGAGACCGCGAGGGACGTTTACTAACCTGGCTGCAAAAGCTAAAGTCACTAAAGGAGTCTGTATGCAGTGACATCGATGAGACCTCCTCTACAACATCTTCGAGGAGATCCCAAAAGAGGGGTAGGTCTTCTCCTTCAACTGACCCCCCTGCTAAGGCCTTTGAAAAGACCTCTGAGAGGTCTAACAGGCGCAGTCCCTTAAAATCTCCTCACCGAGGTGCAAAGGAGAGGGAAGGACTGGTTTCTGAGGTACTTTCTACACAAAAGGCGAGCCATGGGCCTTCTATTTCCCCTCCACCATCTGGAAAACCAAAGCTGTTAAAAAACCCAGCTTCAGTACCTCCAGAGGGGAAAACTGAGAAGAAAATCCGTCCGTCGACGCCGACAACTTCAGGTACGTCGGCGACGACATCAAAGATTCACCTGACGTTAGTTCCAGTTCCGTCAACGGCGGCGTTGACGAGAACAGCGTCGACAACGACTTCGTCGACAGCTACAGGTGATGCCAGTTACAATGTCGACGACGATGATGACTACCTCGACGAGGATGACGTCGACGATTGTGTCGATGACGACGATGTCGACGTCGTCATCTACAGTGGTACTGATGATGAGCTCGTCGACAGTCCAATTTTCATCGACGATCCCTCCGACGACGACCTCGTCGACGACGATTCAAAAAGTGGAAATTTCAATAAAAAGAAAGATTACACCAGAGATGACATCTCCTCGGAGGGTGACACCATTATCTCCGGCACTCCTTTTAGAAGAGGAGGAATTTTCAGATGAGGACGATGGTCCTTATGGGGATGCATATAGTCCATCCCAATTACGAGTAAAATACCAGAACTCGGAAGACTATTTTATGGACCAGCAACAATACCTGCCACAAACAAGACCACAGGAACAGTTGCAGCAGGGCATGATGGCTTATTACTGATCTTCAGCTCATGTTGTTGATTATAAGAGGAGATTTCCATCACATTCCTCTGACCAACAATCAGTGCAGGTGCCACCGCCGACTATGGTAGTTCCTCAACTTCCTCAACCTTCGGACCAGGAACAATCAGAACGTCAACAGAATGTCGTCACGGGGCATGACGATTCATCAGACGATGACCAGAGCGTTGGACAAGCCCCAGATCCAGATAGGGAATGGGACGACTACGTCATTCCGGATCCCGCTTCACCGCCGCCGGACCCTGTGAATTCTCCTCCAGCGGACATTGGAGGTTTCCATAACCTCACGGAAAGGGCTTCCAAATGGTTTGACCTGCCCATACCTTCTGTACAATCGGAATGCTTTCTTTATGATTTTAAAAAAGAACCCTTCAAAAGTCTGTCCGTTCTATCCCGATTGTGGAACATGTATGGAGTGAGGGGATTAAGGTGATGCAGTCTCCAGCTACCGTCATCCCTGTTCTTCCTCGGCTGGAGAAGAAATATAAGGCTCCTGCTTGTCTGGTTGGCCAACCGAAGCTGGATTCTGTCATATCTCAAGCGGCCCAAAGAAAGTCAAAGAATCCGTCGGCGTCCCTTACCACACCACCGGATAAGGAGGGTAGGCGACTAGACCATGTGGGAAAAAGATTCTCTTCTATGTCCAGCCTTCTTGTCAGGGCAGCTAACGCCGTAGCAATTCTGGGACGATATGATTGCCAAATGTGGTGCGATTTATCTCCATGCATTGGCCAGGTACCAGATGAATCTAAGGCTGCCGCAAAGAAGATTCTGGAGGAAGGAGAGCGTTCTTCTTCAGAGATCATAGATTGCGCAATGAACATTGCTACCACTGCTTTTCGCGCTTTGGCTGGTGCGGCAGTCTTTAGAAGACCAGGTTGGCTTCAGGCCACCTGGTTTCGCCCGGAGGTTCAAAATAAAATCCTAGACGTACCGTTTGATGGAGAAATGCTTTTTGGTAAGCATGTGGACGATGCACTGCAGGAATTAAAAAAGGACACAGATACGGCAAGGTCCCTTGGGACCTTGCATTACCGCAAAGTACCTTTCCGTGGGGAGAGATTTTTCTTCGAACAAAGGTGGTTATCAACAGCAGCGCTATTTCTCCTATTCACAGCAATCGCAATCTTACAGACCCCAGTATTCCCAGCGCCACGGTCAATCGTCGTCTTTCTCTCGCCAGCCTTCAAGAGGACAACAGGGACGTCAGGGAAGAGATTCTTCTAAACGTCAATAGCGGCGTTCATGCTCTGTCTACTGTTCCTTCGTTCCCTGTAACACCAGTGGGGGGGCAGGATATCACAATGCCTCCACAACTGGGAGATCATCTGATCGGTGGGTCCTCAATATCATCCGGTTTGGCCACATCCTGGAGTTTCAACATCTTCCACTATCCAGAGCCCCTCGCGCCACTGAATCCAAACATTTACACCTTCTAGGTCTAGAAGCTCACCAACTGCTTCTCAAAGGAGCAATAGAACCGGTGCCTCTGTCCCAACGAGGCGAAGGATTTTATTCCCGGTTCTTTCTCGTTCGCAAGACAGTAGAAAACTGGCGTCCAATTTTAGACCTGAGGGAGCTCAACACCTATCTCATAAAATTATCGTTTCGGATGGTATCCCTACAGGACATTTTGAAGCTTCTCAGCCCAGGCGATTACATAGCCACTCTGGATCTCGAGGACGCATACTGCCATGTTCCTATTCACCCAGCCCACAGGAGGTTTGTACGCTTTACAGTAGCCAAGAGCCACTTTTTCAATTCAAGGTCCTGCCTTTCGGACTCAGATCCACGCCGCGGATATTCAAGAAGGTGTTGGCACCAGTTGCAGCGTTTCTCAGAAAACAATCGCTACAAGTTTTCCCTTACCTGGACGACTGGTTGGTGAAAGCACCATCATCTCAGGTAACTATAAAGGCAGTCGAAAGTTGCATTCAACTTTTCCAACATCTGGGACTTCAGCTGAACAAAGACAAATCAGTCCTCTATCCTTCCAGGTCGGCTAAGTTTCTGGGGGCCATTCTCGACACAGCTTCTTGCAAGGCTTTTCCATCAGAGGAAAGACAGGACAGATTAATTTCCTCCGCCCGTTGTTTACAAACAAGACAGTCTCTGTCTGTTCGCCTATACAAATCTCTTCTAGGATCGATCTCATCTTGCATTCCATTAATTCCGCATTGCAGACTTCGTATGCGTCCGCGCCAAGAGCAACTAGACATGCAGTGGCGCCAAGCAGAGGGATCGTTCGACAAGATAATCGTCACTCCTCTTATGAAAGAGGCGGTCATCTGGTGGATGACCAAGGACAATATCTGAAAGGGTCTCACTTTCACAGTTGCTCCAGCTCCTTTGATACTTACAGCAGACGCCTCTCTAGAAGGCTGGGGAGCGGTCTTGCAAGACCTTCAAGTGAGCGGCCACTGGACGCCCGAACAACGCATTCTCCACATCAACCTTCTGGAGCTCAAGGCAATTCAGCTGGTGTTACAGGCTTTCCTTCCACGAATACGGAATTCAACCGTATTAGTCCGTACAGACAACACGACGGCTATGCATTATGTGAACAAACAGGGTGGAACACGATCTCCGCTGCTCTCCAAAGAGGCCCAAGAGATTTGGGAGTGGGCAATTCATCACCAAATCGCTTGTTTGGCAGAACATCTTCAGGGTACCCTCAACACGATAGCAGATACGTTGAGTCATCTGAAGTCGGTCTGTCATGAGTGGGAGTTGGATCAAGCCACTCTCGAGAAGGTTTTCAATCGTTGGGATACTCCGTCCATAGACCTGTTCGCCACTCCAGAGAACAGGAAATGCCACTTTTACGCAAGCAGGGAACGCCATCAAGGGTTGTGGGGAATGCACCTTCGATGGCCTGGTCAGGCGCATTTGTCTACGCCTTAACACCAATTCCCCTAATTCCAAGATTGCTCAGGAAGATCAAAGCAGAACCATGCACAATGATTCTAGTAGCACCAGCGTGGCCCCACCAGTTTTGGTTCACGGAGCTCCCCCTGCTCTCTCAGGATCATCCAATTCATCTGCAGCCAATTCCCTCTCTATTGACGATGTCCCAGGGCCAAGTGGTGCATCCAGATCTGAGCTCACTTCAGTTGACTGCGTGGCTCCTGAACACCGAGAATTTCAGAACTTAGATATCCCTCAGGAATGTAAGGAAGTGCTAGCTCAGGCCCGTGCACCGAGTACGAATAAAACTTATCGTTCCAAATGGAAACTTTTCTGCATGTGGTGCTGCCGAGAGAACATCCATCCTTTTTCTTCTGCTCCTTATCAAATCTTGCATTACATTTTGTTTCTGGCCAAGTCAGGTCTTGCTCATTCTTCTATCAAAGTGCACCTGGCTGTGATCTCTAGATTCAGACGGACGGCTTCTGGTCCTTCTCTCTGGTCGGCAAGAATTGTCAAACAATTTTAAAAAGGACTCTTTAGAGTTTTCCCTCCGGTCAGACCTCCGCCTCCCATGTGGCAACTCAATTTGGTTCTTGCTCAACTCCTGAGACCTCCTTTTGAGCCTGTTCATAGAGCGGATCTAAAATTCCTTTCATGGAAAGTGGACCTCCTTCTCGCTTTAACATCTGCCAGGAGGGTTGGAGAACTTCAAGCTCTCACTATAAAGGATCAGTTTTTACAGTTTAAGAAGGACACTCTTATTCTGAGAACAAATCCGAAATTCATTCCCAAAGTGCATTTGTATTTTCATTTGAATGAGCCGGTCATTCTAAAATTATTTTTCCCTCGACCTACGACTCCAGCGGAAAGGTCTCTTCATTCCTTGGTTTCAAGGAGACAGAACGGGAGGTTAGAGATAGGTCGGAGGTCATTCAAGTCATTGAGGTCAGCCCCTGTTTTCTTTAGTATGAGAGTGATTTGGCCCAGTTGGGGGGAGTCCGGTACAAGTCCTGAGGAGAAAGAGGTGTTGATGATTTTTGCCCGGAATGGGGCGATGATATGGTTGAGATTTTGTACTAATGTGGAAGGGAGGGGATCATTGGAGTGGGAAGTGGGCTTCAAGTTTGCAATTATATTGTAGACTTCACTCTCAGTCATGCGTTTTGAAGTACAACCAATTAGCATTATTTTTCAGTTGAAGGAAATCAGAGCAGGCAATAGTTTTTCTTGAGGCCATTTGGTCAATAGTAAAGTCTGCGGAGGGAGCAACCATTGGACCAAATGAGTCAGCGGGAAGGGTTGGTATGGAAGATGGATTTTCGACTTGGATGATGGATTGCTCAATATTTGCTACTTTGTCAGTAAAGAATTTGGCAATTTTTTCACAGCGTTCATTAGTGGCTATTGATTCGTGAGGGGAGCAAGGGGTAGTTTGTTGTTTGATCATGTTGAAGAGCTCCCTAGGTCAGTTCTTGGCACGGTCAAGTTGGTTACGAAAGAAGGTGGCTTTTTCTCTAAAGATGTGTTTCTTATAAGAAAGCAGTGCCTATCTTAGTGTGAGGTGCATTATAGAGGGGTGCTGTCTCCATATTCTTTCTGACTTTTCTGAGGTGTCTCCTCTCATTGTTAAGGTTGGGGCTGAACCAGGAATTCAATGGTAATTTTCTAGGTTGTTTCAGTTTAAGCAGTACCATTTGGTCAAGCACGTCAGTCATCGCTGAATTGTAGTGGGTGCTGAGTTCCTCAGCGGTGCGAGTGAGAGGTTGATACAGTAATTGGGTCCGGACCTTGGATTCCAATTCCGTTATTGGGATTTGTTTGATAGTCCTGGTCCAATGTGTAGGTTTGTTGGAGGGGGCTGTGAGAGATCTGAGGTGGGTCTTGATCTTAAACAGTATGAGATGGCGGTCAGACCAGTCGATAGGTGAGATGGGTTGAAGTGAGATCAGCTAATTTTTGCTGATTATGGCATCTAGGGTGGAGCCTTTGCAATGGGTTGGTTCATCGCAAAATTGTGTGACTTCATTTATTTCAATGAGGATGAGACCATTCAGTGAAGTGTAAGAGGCGAAAAATATTTCCCAAGGAGAAAGATGTCTGTACGCTGCTTCTGTTTTCAGGGTGCATAACCCACTGTCAGTAATTGAAATTATTGCAGATGCTCATTTTCATGTAAATGGAAATCCCACTTACCCTAGTCAAATAACTTAATTTACGTAACTCCTGCCTACTGAGCCTTTTGGTCAAATCTGGGTTCCGAAAAAGGAACATAATTGGAAGGGCAAGGTCCTGTATTCCTGTCCCTTTGAAATAAGATCTCCGATATCCAGGGAGGTTCGTAATATCTCAGACACATAGCGGACTTGGGGGATTGCTGTTTTGTGTAACCATAGAATAGCTGAGGGAGCCTGTTTTACTACCACCACATCCATGCTTTTCCAGTGTCTTTCCATCTTGTACGTGGCCCATGTTGAAAAGAATTTGGAGCTGGGGGCTCGGTTTTACTTAGTCGGGTAGCCCCAATCCTCCAGACTTTCTGTTGGCTCTCAAAACCTTTGTGGACTCTCTTGTGTGTTTACCGCTCATATACATATGTCAATGGCAGTCCATAGAGTGTTTATATCCGAGTCTGGAATTTTACCCGGGAGGGCCTGAAAAATATAAAGTTGCCTGTGCATGGTATTTAACTTAATTTCCGCTACTCTCCCGAACCATGAGATATATAGTCTCTGCCACCCGCGGAGATTCTGAATGAGTGCATTATACATTCAGGGAGAATTTGTTTGATAAGTTGTTCGAATATTGTGTGTGATGAAAATACACAAATATTTAATCTTATATTTAGACCAGTGAAAGAGGTGGGGGGGGGATCTCCATATTTATTTTTGTGCATATTTTGTATCTAGGCAAAACCAAAATGGGATGATGGACGGAGTGTTGAACAATGCAAGCACTCACCCCCAGTCAACTGATCTGGGTTTAATCCATCATCATTCTTAAGCTCACTCCGCCACCCCAGTTCAGACATGGCCATATGCAAATCAGTCTGACCCTGTGCCTCATGGGAAAAAGAAATATTGATGGACAGAATGCAGAACAATGTCATACATTCACCCCAGTACAGAGATCTGGGCCTAAATCCATAGTTTTTTTGCTCGCCATGTCAGTTTGGTCCCAGCCATATGCAAATCAGTCTTCACCCTGTGCCCAATGAGAACAGTCCAGCCCGAACTGCCAAGCCGTGTCTTCCCTGGACCGGAAACAAGCATCCTGGGACCGGTTTCGGGTTCATAACCCTCAGCCAGGCTATCTTGAATCCAGTGGTGAGCTTGCAATGTTCAACACTCCGTCCATCATCCCCTTTGGTTTTACTTTGTTCGCCCTAAGTTGGCAGGGTATGCCCAGACGTGGGTCCCTTGCTCACTTTGCCGCTGGATTCAAGATAGCCTGGCTGATGAGGGTTATGAACCCGAAACCGGTCCCAGGATGCTTGTTTCCGGTCCAGGGAAGACCTGGCTTGGCAGTTCGGGCTGGACTGTTCCCATGAGGCACAGGGTTAGACTGATTTGTATATGGCCATGTTTGAACTGGGGTGGCGGAGTGAGCTAAAGAATGATTATGGATTAAACCCAGATCTGCTGACTGGGGGTGAGTGTTTGCATTACTTCAAACGCTCCGTCCATCATCCCCTTTGGTTTTGCTATTTTGTATCTAGCCATTTGTGAAAATATGAAGCTGCAAGAAGTATATTTCCATTCTTACTTAACTGATAGTGGCATGCTCGCTCTTGAAAACCCGATGTCTATTTGTGCTACATGAAAACATGTACGATGCATCACTCCTATGCAGAACTCTTGTGTGAAAGCGTTAGCATTGTAGCATAAACACATACACGTCTTCCGCTGTTAAGATCTTTATTAGAAAGCCTTGTGTTAAACTCCCCTGTCTGTCAGCATTACCTTTGGCCTGGCAGGCCTGATTGACAATACTCAAAACAAGACACAAAATGTTCTCTTTTTTCCTCATTTAAAAATGAGTGCTGACTGAGCAACTGAAGGCTTTCTGTCTGTGTTGATCTGTAAAACTCAGTAAAAACAGAAAAAAGGGAGTTTTATTCTCCAGCAGGAGCCTTTCAAGGGATGACCTTTAATGCTACAGTAACAACATATCTTGCTTTTCTGTGGGGGATTTAGTAGGTGTACATTTTGCTTTTGTGCACCTGTTATGGTTGGGTTGCCACGTTGTTTTCACTGAACTCCTATTCTTTCCAACTGGGACAGCTGTTATTCTTGGATATCTGTAATGTCTGATGCAGTTTGTTAGGGGTTTATATATTCCAGTGTTCATGTAGTCCTCTCAATTAGAGTCCATCTTTAGCCTGGAAAAAAGAAGTTTATTTTGATCTTTTCAGGTGATGAATCTTCGACCCACCCCCATCCTAATTACAGCGGGTCATTTCTGAGTTATCCCTGTCGAGTTAATGGGCTGTATTTTATTATTATTATCATTTAGCTTATAAAGCGCCTGGTTACTCCAACCGGAGTGTCCCCGTGTTAGAACACCATCAGACCCCTAACAGCTGACCTATGCTAGCAGCCTTACTATGCCTCTGACTGCCAGGCCATCAAGAAGAGACACAACTTCCGTCCTCCGTGCGGGTGTTGGAAAAGGCAGGTTTTGAATTTTTTTCTGATCAGTGTCTCCGATACACACATCCGTAGATCCACAGGCAGATCATTCTATGCCTTAGCCGCCAAGAAGGCAAAAGATCTCCCCCCTGCTCCAACCTTTCATACCCTGGGCACAGTCACTTTGGCTGTGCCCAACAATCTCCTGTTTCGAGCAGGTCGAGATGGAGTAAGAAGAGGGAGCAAATATCTCGGCCCCTTCTGATTAAGGATCTTATGTCCAAAATATAGGGCCTTAAAAGTAACTCTGGCCTGTATAGGGAACAAATGAAGTTTCATCAAAGCTTCCCCAACCGAAGCCCGCCTGGGAATATTCAGCATCAGCCGAGCTTCTGCATTCTGGACCTTCTGCAAGATATTCAAATTACTGACGGTCACCCCTAGATACAATATGTTATAATAGTCAAGGCGCGAAGTAACAAGGGCCTGCACAATGGTTCTTTTCGCATCAAGTTGAAGTAGGTCCAAGATTTTTCGTAGCCTTTTAAGAATGCCAAAGCGGGCTCCAGGCACAGCCTGCTTTGGCAAAAGCTCTGAAAAGGACAGATTGTCATCGAACCAAACTCCCAAATTCTTGACCTTAGCTTTCAGGACCGGAGTAAGTCCCAGTTCCTCCGGCCACCATAGCTGAGACCAAAGTGAGGCCTGTTTACCAATTACCATCACCTCAGTCTTCCCTGCATTCAGCCGAAGACAACTGTGTTTCAATTACCATCACCTCAGTCTTCCCTGCATTCAGCCGAAGACAACTGTGTTTCATCCAATCTGCAAGCTCACCCAAACAGACCTTAAAGTCAGATGCCATTCCAGACTCCTTTTGCTCCAGAGTAACAATCAACTGATTGTCATCGGCATATGTCACCAGTTTTACCCCATGCCTCAATAAAATATCCGTCAGGGGGCGCATGTAGATATTAAATAGGATCGGGCTAAGGGCCAAACCCTGCAGCCCCCCCTGTGACAGAGGACAGACTCTAGATTTTAAAGGATGTTGTGTGACCTGGAATGATCTGTTCTGCAGGAAATTGTGCGTTGTTCCTTACTGCTGGGCATACTAGAGACATTACTCATTTTGAAGCAGGGGCATTTGAAAAATTTCCATCTATACAGATTTGTTCACTGTCCAGTATTGGGCTCCAGCCTCTATGCATTTGGCATTGTGTTACCGTTTTGTACCAATTTCCAATCTGAATCTGTTCTTAAGGTAATAATAAAAAAAAGTTAATTGAGACAATCTTGTTGGTAAAATGTCAAACTGCAAGATAAAATTAATGTTAAAAATACACCAAATATTAAGGATCGAGCTATCCCAGCTGTGACATCCAAAAAAGTGATGGTTATGTAAAATATCTTGTCTTGCAAGAGTGAGATACTTTATAAAAACAGACTTTAAAAACTTGTACAGATTTAGAAAAACAAAGGACACTCTAATAATGAATGTGTAGTTGAGCATTTAGTGTTATGAGTAAAGAGGTAGGTACTTCCTTTTACCTGCACCTTGAACCAAAAACCTTAAACTGTGAATATTTGATTGCATTGCAACAAGACCGTAATTACCTTAGTTTGTAGATTACTGTTGGATAGTGCACAAGCAGAAGGAAAGGCATATTCACATCCGAGTAAAGTAAGAGCAGTCCTTACTAAATATTCCTTAACCTTCCTGAAGAAAATGGATAAGGCAGATCGATGCAAAGTAGTTGGGTTGGAAGAATTCTAAACTGCTCTGTTACCTGATTGCATATGACCATGTTTGTATTTATTTAAATGTCTTACTAGAGTTATTTCTCAGTTCCTTTCACTACAGTGTGGCTCCTTCCAAGATAAATATGAAATGTTACTGGGATTTTCACATAAGGCAATGTGGAGATATTTAAGTCACAATATGTTGCCTGAATCATTGACCTTAAAGGTATGTTTAGGATTTGTTTCAAAGAGCAGCTCTATATTGGCTTCCTTAGTTTCCATGGTGCACTTGGATCTAGACATAGAATTTCAGAGTAGTAATGTATGGGGGGTTGATTTCACACACATAAGCTTTAAGTATTAAATGTAACTAATGCACCTCAAGAAAGTGATGCTTTACTATTAAGGGGCTGTAAATGTTCACCCCATTTTAAGTTCTTCATAAAATGTATACCTAAATACTTATAAAGATTTTACTTTATGTACTTTGGTAATATCAAGGGGTCATATATAAATAGTGTTCGCCCTCCTGCTACCAAAAAACATTAATTTGGTTTTGTCAACATCGATGGTAAGGTTATTGGCTTTACAATAGTTGGGCATCGAGTTTTCTTTGTGGTTACATTGCAATATAGTCCCACAGTATCAAGTCGTATGTATATATGAGTCATTGGATGTGTGCTCCTTCCATTTTTGAGGATAAATAATTTGTTTTAAAAATTGATGGTAAATTAGCTAAATATAACCCAATCAGAACTGGAGTTATCCTTGTCAGAGACCATTGTGAAGTTTAATTCTTCTTGAGAGGCGCCATGAGCGATCTATTTCTACTCCTGCTTAGGTTCTTTCATTAAATTTGGTCTTTATAAGTTCATGTAGATATGTCATACATTTGACACTTTGAGTATGTATTATCAATACCTCTATTACAGTTTATATGTAACATGTCAGTTACTAGTTATTTCATATCAGTAGAATTGTTGCGAAAGCTAACAACTTGAACTCATTCAACTGACTATCCTGCACTTGTCTCAAATTTCTCTCTACCTCCCACCCGTCCTGTGCGTCTTAGGATAGTGACTCCTCGTTAATGCACAGTTGAATACAGATTATAAGCTTGGTCGCGCGAGCCTACCTCTCCGTCCCCCACTGCTCTCCCTTCATCTACCAGACACTGAATGGTGTTTTTCCTATTAAACATTGTTTACATCCAATGGTGTTGTACCCAGTATCTTGCATTTATGGTGGCCTAGTGTCCGGGCAGGGGACAGTTAAATATCTAATCATAGTTGCCTGTACCATTAGAACTTGGACTAAAAGCTCATCCTTTGTCACCTTTTGTATGTATATTTCCTCTGAAGTTGCCCACTCCATCCTGTCTTTAAGCCAGCCTTCTATAGTTGGTAGTCTGCTACTCAGCCATTATATTGCTGTTCTTCTTATAAGAAGTACGAGGCCCAATAGTATAAATCTTCTGCTCAACCGGCCTTTTTTGGTTTCAGGACTTAACCTCAGCAAGCATTGCCTCATGGTGAATTGTATAATCCTGCCTGTAGATACAGTGAGAGGTTTGTAACTTCCCACCAGAAAACCTGTAGCACTGGGCAACTCCATATAATGTGGATGAAACTCAACTTCTCACCAAGATACCTTGGACATTAAGAAATGTGTTGGTTTTAAATCATATATAGTTTTCTTGGGGATTTGGTATGTCATGTGTACATCATTTTAATGTATAAATTTAAAGCGTACATTAGTCAACACTGTTATGACCCCTAGGTGTACTTCATTCTATTCACGCCTAGTTGAAGGTATGAAGTGACTAAATGATTGATAATAAACCCGTCTGTATCTTCCAGGCACTCAGTTTCTCCCAGAGATTACCCGGATCAACCAAATCACCTACGGTTAAAAAATCAACAAAACGGCGACAGAACCTTAGATTTAGCTAAATCGAGTTCCGAACAATGGCCCAAAGAGCAAAGAAATGCTCCACTGTGTGGGGAGTGGGGGGGGGGGGGCTGGGCTTAATGAAAGCATTCCTGCTGTATTGGTAGTTGCTCATTAATTAGCAATCTAGTCCTCCACATTGTTTTTGAAAATACCTTTCATAGAGTGTCTGAAGCGAATCAATCTATATTTATTTGGTAAACTGCGATATCTTTCAAAGATAGTTTTTACGGCATCCTGTCTCCAGAACAATGGGATTTCACCTGTCTGTGCTAACCATTGTAAGAAAGGTGCTACTAATTCAGCCCACCAGTCGATATCTGAGTATTATTGCTGGGAGATTATTGGGGCCGGCTGCTCTCTGTAGATTTGGTGTTGAAATTATGTCTTTGAATATTTTCATTGTAAACTTCTCAACTTTTGTGTCAACAGTCGCATGCTCTAATGAAGAAATCCTCTTTTTTTTGGCGACCCATATAATGTATTCAAATGGAAAACCATGTCTTGCTCTGTTACAGTGCATGCCAGTGATATAGGGTTTGTTTTTATAGTATACCCGTTACTCCTTCCCAAAACCTCTTCTAATCTCCTTGTTGTTGGTCCGAAGTCATTGTATTCCAATTTACTGTTAAAGTAAGCTGCCTTTTTATCTGTTTTATATTTTGTTTATTTAATCAGTAGTGACTTTTGAGGAGCCATGCCTACATAAGCATTGTGTTTAATTGTTTAAATGTTGGCAAGAGACAGCAAACCATTTGAATTCTGATGGTAGTAAGGTATGACTATCTGTTGTACCCTTATTTATTAACTAAATTTGTAAACCTGCAACCACATTCTCTATTAAAGTGCTATACCTTGCGAGTTTATCTCCATTTGGTAAGAAATCTTCTTGCTGATAATAGTGGGATTGATATTTGAACAGTTGATGTAAATGTATGTGATCAAGTCTAGTTGTAATTTGTCTGGGTTACTCCATTAACATGGGTAAAGCACTGACAGTATTGGGGTTTGCTTCTAAGATCGGGGCGGTATAGAGAATCCACTGATCATTACCTTCAAGATAAGGTAGCATAAATTCCTTTAAAAAAATAAACTGCCATCAGTAGAGCCACTTTGGCTAAATTGGGAGATCTGGCCTACTGCGGAATGACTGTCAATTTAGGCAGACTATTCAAATTTTAGCTATCCAATTGCACATTATTATTTTTATTAACTTCCAAAGGGCATGCAGAACATGGAAAATTGAATACAGGTATGTTACATAATTATAAGCCATTGTTCAAAAAGCAATCCATTGCTGTAAATACCAAATGCATGATAAAGTATCCATCAATTTTAAACCCCCAACTGGAAAGTCCAGCATTGTTGTATAAAGAGCTTATTCCAACCTTTTTATAACATGAACTGGAAAGATGAATGTGCTCTCATTTATCTTAATTTATCTGTATCAAAGCGGATGATTTTACATTTTTCACCTTCAGGGCTTCCACACACACACTAAACCCCAGGGATTTTTGATTTCAATCCTACGAATGTCATTGGGAACCCAAGGAATGCTCCTATTTCTTTTTTGCTGCTTCAAAAACTAAAGGATGATAAGCCCTGTATATTGGGATTCTCTTGTAACCAACGTTCTTGTAGTATAGGCTTATGTTTTGGTTTTCAAACTTGCTTAAAACCCCCACCTCCATTATGTTTTGTTTAAAACCATGTACATTTCAACTAATTATCTGAGGTTCAGAGAGATCTCTTTATATTAAGGTACGTGATCAAAAGCCAAAGGTTTTGGGAGTCATGGGATTGTAAATCAATTCTGCATTGACTCAAAATATGAATATTTAACTGTTTTGTTGATAGGCTCATTTGATATAATCTGCAGGTTTCTGTGGCCAGTTATTGGAGAATTAAACATATTTGTATCTTCCTTAGAATTGTTATTATTGTGATGTGCAGAACAGTATGGAATTTCAGAATTTGGACTTTGTTCCGTTCTTGAGGAAGGACATCAGATATTGCTTTTAATATCAAGTCCCAGCGCATTCAATGATTCCCTAGCCTTGTGTATATAGAGTTCATTATATATGTGAAAACATTTTGCATTTGATACACCTCTTCCTATCTATGGTGTCACAAAGACAACTACTTTGAGATCTGATGAATTTATGTCAGTGAGTTTGGGGTTTTGAGCGAAATAAAGATAATGGTTCAGATCTATTTAGAGGGCAACGTTTCTTGACCTGTTTGCTTCTCCAGCAAATGTCAAACTACAAGTCCAAGTCAGGGATTGATTTCAGTGTGGATAGTGGGTGTGATAAAAATTTCGTCCTCCTCCTTATTGACTGAGGAGAGGAACTGTTTTCAAGGGATTTTTCATCCATACTTTCTTTGAAGCTTTTTCCTTAGATTTTGCTTTTGGTTTGATGTCGCCTATCCATTTGTGTCCTTAAGATGACAAGCCATATAAGCCTCACACAAAAGTGGTTTTAGATCATTCACTAGTTCATTAACTTTATTGTTGAGTGCTTTTAGCTTAAATACCTTTTTGTTTTCTGTCCACTCCCTCATATTTTTCTGTGTTCTCAGATTTTTCATTCCAGGGGGTTTTAACCGATTGTTAAAGGAGAGAAGTTTTAGATGCCCATATATTTGATATCTTCTAACTAGCATGAACCAGTGAGATATAAGCTGATGTTGGCGAATAATTCTTCTCTCCATATGTTGTGCTTTTTGAAGATAGTGAAATATATTCTTCTCTTTCCTAAATCTTTGATCATTTACTTGTTTCAAATTCTTCCTCTTCTCTCACTAAGGCTGATGTCACAGGTCTCACCACTGAAGGGAAGTACATATTTACATTTTGTAATTCTCAGAAAATGCCTGTTAACAGAGCAGACTGATTATGTTGTGTTTTGGTTACATCTAATGCTTCTAATATATATTGACGAGTTCCCTGCATCAAGAGGGGTACCTCAAGTAGAGATGACGTCGCGGTACCAATATTCATACTCATGTCCAATACAGATGACATAGTATGTATGCCTTGTTTTATTTGTTCATCTTAAAAGGTAATCTGGAATTGCTCAGCATTTCTACACCAGATAGAGGAAGCTTCCAGTAACCTTTCACCCCCAATTAGTCATACCTGTTGATAGACTGAAAACAAAAAGCGACAGCCTTTCAAAAAACAATTGATAGGGGTGACCTTTTTAAATTTCTTGTATTTTATCAGAACAATTTCTGTACTCCGCTGCTAGAGCATCATCATTTTTAACATCTTCGCCCATTGCATCTCTAGATGTCTTTTACAACGGGAATGTCCTCTGATGGTGTACAGCTGTGACCCCTTTTCCCGCATGCTGGACTGTGAGTAACTGGTATCTTCATTACACTAATCTAGCATGTGTGTGTGAAGGTCTAGGCCTGCCCTTGACTTACGACTGGTCCTGCAACTATCCTGGACCTACAGGGATGCACTAAGCAGACCCTTTGTAGTTACTATTTTCTCTGTGACTGATTCTCTCTTGTAGCGTGGTAGAGGCAGCATCCTGTGTTTTGTAGTGATTATAGCATGGCAGGGCTTTTTTATCTGTGTTAAGTGGATGGGATCCTACTGACGCATTCACCGAAAGAACACCTGCTTACTGTTAACCTAGATTCCTAGTGCTGAGATCCTTGTGCGCCTGTATGTGTTCATGAATGCTAGTGAGGTTTGGTATGTAGTGCATGCGTACTGGAGTAAGCTAAAGTGCAACAGGACTGTATGTTCCATGTTATATAAGCCCCTAGTTTGTTCATGTGCACAAGATGGAGGTGAGGCTGCTTTCCTAGGTATATGAAGGAGGTAAGGAGGAGGTATTCTTTCCCCTTCAACTTTTGGTTAGGTCCTTTCTGATACAGAGGGCTGTTTATTAGCCATCCTAAGAATGCCATTTGATGGATGGCAGAGGTGAGGGATGGAACCACAGTTCTGTAGTCAGATCGTGAAGGATCCTTCAGAAGCTGAGCAGCCATTTGTCTCTTTCTCATCACTATCTAGCCTGCTAAGTCTCGCTTCTGTCCACAACACAGCACAGAATATTTCTTTGTGGCGGCCCTTAATGACCTGAGAATACTGGTGGACCAGGGTAACATCTCTGTAATGGTCCTACTGACCTGCCTGCCACATTTGATATTGTCTTGCACGCAGTGCAACTTGAATGCTTAGTTGAGACTGGTATTCAAGCTCTAACACATTTATGGATCAGAAGCTACTTGGTCCACAGAGAGCAGGTAGTGTACCTTTCCCCCCTTCCGGTCTGAATTTAAATCTTTTAGCAGGAGGGTTCCTCAAGGATCGTCTCAGTCCTATATTGTATAACATCCATGTGTGCCCTTTGGCTCAGATGATCAGTTAATTTGGCCTGTTTTGGCTGAGTTAATCCGGATGATACCCAATTTCTTTTCTCTTGTGAGAGGCCAGATCAAACCAATTTTTAACAGTGACGCTTCTCCAGTATTGAATCTTTCATAGATTCACATGCTTGTATCTTCCCCGTCGTCATGGTGGGAGTCTCACGATAACAGAATGACCACAGCAGTATAAGAAACTGCATAGCAAAATCCCATAGGGAATCATCTTATTTGGTAACCAAACCTCATCATTATGTGGTCCAAGACTCAGACAGTCGGCTGCTAGCCCTGACATCACACTCCCCATTAGAGCCTTCCTGCCTCAGATTTCCAACCGCCTTCGTGTGAGGAGTCTCCCTGAGCTTTGCTCAGTTTTGTTCCTGTGTGAACTTTTGACCTCTTGTTCTTCTGGAAGTTCATTCCCATTACTGGATTGAGGTACTGTGCTTCATATTTCTTGCTTACTATGGCTGAAAGCTCTAAAAAGAGGCTCTTCAGGCCCTGCAGATCCTGTGGAAAACCTAGATTGTTTTCTGAAGATCCCCACAAGGACTGCTTATATTGTCTGCACCCAAAACATGTGCCTAAAGACTGTAAGCATTGCAGAACTTTTTCTGCGAAAACCCTGCGTGGCAGGGAGGCACGTCTTCTGCTGTGGCTTCAAAAGAAGAAGGTCACTTCAGAATCGGACTCTGAAGAGGAATCTAAAACATCAAAAAAGAGGAAATCTTCTACTTCTGAAGATAATACAGAGCTTAAAAAGCAAAAGACAAAGGGGCTTCTTCGTCTTCATTGCCTCATACTCCTCTTAAAAAATCAACAGAGTCTAGAGAAGTCTCCTCAGCTCCGTCGACGAAAATTGGGGCGTCGCCGGCTGTGATTGCTATAAAACCGTCGACGACTCCGTCCACAACGACTCCGTCGACGACTTCCATCTCGACGACGACAGCGGAGTCGACGGCGACGACTAAGACCTCGTCGTTGAAGAAAAGCTCGCCGACTATCCCGTCGACGGGGAGGGCGTGTTCGTCCTCGTCGACGGCCCCATCGTCTTCGTCGGCGATGACTTCGTCGTCGACGACTACTATGTCGACGAGATCTCCGACGGGAGCTCCGTCGACGGCAGCTTTTAAGTCTCCCAAAGTAAAGACAATATCTTTAAAATCTATTCCATCGTCAACGGGCTCGTCGACGAAGGCTAAAGCGACAGATTTTACGGCCTGGACAAAGATTTCTCCGCTTCCCCCATCTAATCTGCTGGAATTGCAGTCAGAAGATGAAGAGTCTTCAGGAGTGGCGTATAGTCCGTCTCAACTTCGGATTAAGAGTCAAGAAACGGACGAGGAAGAATATCATGAGGTTCAGGAAGTCTTCTCTTTTCAAGAGCATCCTGCACGGGATTCAAGGAGATATGAGTCATTTCACCAATCATACGACTATGAAGAAGAGGAAGAACCTCAGCCTAATAGTAGAGAGGACACTATCTCAATGTCGATGTCCTTAGTAACTGACTTGCGGCTAATGATAAATGACTACTATCGGCGTTTCCCTGACGCTAACTCTCAAGCGCCACAAACTTCAGATAAGCCTGCACAAGTGCAACCACCTCATTCTTCCCCCAAGACTACTTCTCAGAGAATTCGATCTCCACCAATTGTGACAAATAGAGACGATTTGGAAGAAAGTGACGCCGATCAACCGGAAGAAGGAGAACTTCTTCAAGATACGCAGGTTGACGATGAATGGGACCAATATATTCTTCCAACTACTCCGTCTCCATCTCCGACACCGGTGCAGTCTCCACCACAAGATATAGGAGGCTTCCATGATATCATGGAAAAAGCCTCAAAACGCTTTGAGCTTCCACTTCCAGTTCAGGAAGCCGAATGTTTCCTCTATGACTTCAAGGAGGATTCACGCAAATCTATTCGGTCCATACCAATAATCGCTCACATATGGGAGGAAGGATTAAAAATAATGAGGAACCCGGCTTCAGTGGCTGCTTCAGTTCCTCGAATAGAGAAGAAATATAGAGCCCCAGAATCTTCTCCGGCCTGTTTGATTGGTCATCCGCGACCGGAATCGGTGGTGATGCAGGCCGCCCAAAGGAACTAAAAAAATCCGGTTTCTACATCAGCAGTTCCCCCGGACAAAGACGGAAGACGAATGGATGGTGCAGGGAAGTGTTTTGCGGTGATGGCAGCGTCTTCCATAAAAGCTTCGAATGCGTTAGCCCTCATCAGCAGTTTCAATAGGCAGATGTGGTGTGATATAGCACCTTTACTAGCTCATCTGCCAGAGGATAAAAAAGAAGAAGCGGCTGCTATTCTAAAGGATGGGGCTAGGGCGGCCTCGGAATCCATAGACATCGCTATGGATTTGTCCTCAGTGGCATTCAGACAAATGGCAGGTGCAGTGGCCCTGCGAAGACAAGGATGGCTGAAGGCCACTTCTTTTAGACCAGAAGTGCAGGCTAAAATAGTGGACATGCCATTTGACGGAGAGAACCTGTTCGTAAAGCATGTAGATGATGCCCTCCAAAGTATTAAAACTGACACGGATACAGCGCGGGCGCTAGGATCTCTTCAACAGGGCAGGTTCCAGTCCTTTCGGAGGAGAGGATCCAGAGGACAATTCACACAAAGAATTTCTTTTCAATCAAATAGATATCAGCCATACAATCAGCAGGGATAACGCCAATACTCAAATAATCAGCAATTTCGCTCCACAAACACTTATCTGCAACAGTCCAGAGGAAGATCATCTGCGAGAGGTAAATCGCAGCAATCCAATAGACGACAATGACTTCATCAACGCATCCGCCACTTATCCGAGAAACAGCATGCATTACCTTGCTTCATTTTATCCAGCTTGGCTGTCAATAACAACAGACAGATGGGTTTTGGATGTGATTCAACATGCCATATCCTGGAGTTCGTACAAAAGCCTCCAAATCAGCCTCCTCTGCACAGGAGACAAGAACATCTATCGGCCCTCAAGGCAGAGGTTTTAACGCTACTACAAAAGGAGGCGATAGAAGGAGTTCCGCAGCTTCAACGAGGGAAAGGCTTTTACTCTCATTTCTTTCTCATAAAGAAAAAAGACACATCAAAATGGAGGCAGGTAATGGACCTGAGAGGTCTCAACAAGTTCATCCAAAAGAAATCATTTCGAATGCTATCCCTACAGGAAATACTCCTTCTTATTGGCAGAGGAGATTATTTGGCATCCCTGGACCTCTTAGATGCTTATTTTCACGTCCCAATCCATATAAATCACAGAAAGTTTCTGCGCTTCATGGTGGCGGGGCGCCATTATCAATTCAAAGTATTGCCTTTTGGCCTAAAGTCGGCGCCGAGAATCTTTACAAAGTGTATGGCGCCAATAGCGGCGCATCTAAGACTTCAAGGTCACCAGATTTTCCCTTATCTAGACGATCGGCTCATAAAAGGTGGTTCATTCAGGGAAGCCCAACACTCTCTTCAAGTTTGCATGAACCTTTTCAATCGCCTAGGTCTCAGAGTCAACCTAGAAAAATCACATCTCAGACCATCGCAGTCCCTTCAATTTCTGGGAGCTCTAATTTGCACGGAGGAGGCCAAGGCTTACCCTTCAGAGGAACGTATTCAAAAGATCATACAGCTGACAACACAATTGCAAATAAAAAAAGTCAGTTTCAGTAAGAATCTACAAATCATTATTGGGGATGATGTCCTCTTGTATCCCCCTACTTCCAAATAGCAGATTCCACATGAGACCTATACAAGAACTGCTAGACAAGCAATGGATTCAGTCGCAGGGATCCTTCGAAGATCGAATAGTTATCACCCCTCAGATCCGAAAGGCCCTGTCATGGTGGAAGATCAGGGATCATTTAGCGGAAGGACTGACTTTCGAATCGCAGAGCTACAGTTTCGTAATGATGACAGATGCTTCACTTCAAGGTTGGGGAGCGCACCTCCAGGAGCTCGAAATTCAGGGGCACTGGTCAAAGTGCGAAACGCAGCTCCATATCAACTTGCTTGAACTAAAGGCCGTGTTCTTGGGCCTAAAAGCATTTATTCCCAGGATTCACAGATCAACAGTACTTGTGAAGACAGACAGCTCAACGTCCATGTTTTACTTTCTAAAACAAGGGGGTACAAAGTCAAAACTGTTGTCGAAGCAAGCACAGGAAATTTGGAAATGGCTTCTAGATCACAACATCTCGCTTCAAGTACAACATGTTGCAGGAGTAGACAACACAAGAGCAGATATTCTGAGCAGATCGTCCGAGATTTCTCACGAATGGGAACTGAACCAAAAGCAACTTTTCAAAGTTTTCAAGATATGGGGCACTCCAAGGCTAGACTTGTTCGCGGATCGCCACAATTCGAAATGCAAAAACTTTGCAAGCAGGTTTCCGCAGAAAGGGTCGTGGGGCAATGCGCTACAGATGTGCTGGACGGGGATGTTTGCGTATGCATTTCCCCCCTTTCCTCTAATATTGAAGGTCTTAAAGATGAAATCAGAGCCGTGCCATCTGATTCTGATTGCCCCAGCGTGGCCGAGACAAGCGTGGTTCTCGGAACTTCTCAGACTCTCAGTGACACCCAGGATACAGTTTCCATTAGTGCAGGATCTGAAAGCTATGAACGGCGGACAAATACTGCATCCAAATTTGAAATCGCTGAACTTGTCAGCATGGAACCTCACGAACATGAGTTCCAACTGTTAAAGATCCCTCAGGACTGCAGAGAGATTCTGTCACGATCTCGAGCAATCTCGACAAACAAAACATATTCGGCTAAATGGAAAAGATTTTGTCATTGGTGTGCATCCAACGATCTACATCCGTTGCGAGTCTCTTCGGATCAGATTCTTCCATATCTGTTAACGTTGGGCCAAATCTGGACTCTCTTATATGTCTATAAAAGTACACCTGGCTGCTATTTCAAGGTACACCAGAGTTCCTGACCGACCATCTCTTTGGTCTCAAAGAGTTATTAAAGAATTTCTCAGAGGGCTTTTCAGAATGTTCCCTCCAGTTCGAAGACCAGTGGTTCCTTGGCATCTTAGTACGGTTCTTGCACAGCTAATGAAACCACCATTTGAGCCAATACATAGGGCGGAATTGCAATTTATCTCATGGAAGACAGCGTCGCTATTAGCGCTGACTTCGGCAAGAAGAGTCAGCGAGATACAAGTTTTCTCAATTGCAGAACCTTTCCTCCAGTTCAGGCAGGACAGAGTGATTCTGAAGACGAACCCCAAATTTATTCCTAAAGTCCCCTCCAGCTTTCATCTGAATGAACCGGTGGTTTTGCCTACATTTTTTAAAGACCCGTCAACACCGGCAGAAAGAGCTTTACACTATTTGGACATTAAGCGATGTCTGAAATTTTACATCGATAAGACGAAATCGTTCAGAAAGACAAATCAACTCTTTGTAGCCTTTGCTGGCCCCAAGAAAGGTGGGGCACTTTCCAGATCTAGTATCTCAAGGTGGATATCTTCAGCAATCTCCTTGTGTCCTCTTAAAGCTGGAAAGCCTTTACAAGACAAAGTACGTGCGCATTCCACAAGGAAGATGGCAACTTCTACGGCTCTATTCGCAGGGGTGTCATTGCCAGACATTTGTAGGGCTGCGACATGGAAGAATGCACACACCTTTACTAGACATTATTGTCTGGACACGGCATGGAAAAAGGATGCAGCAGTGGGACAAGCGGTTCTACGGCATCTATTTCATTAAGGTATTTATCATGGAATATTGCGATGTGTGTATATAGACATATATGTATATTTAAACAAATATTTTGAATACTGTAATGTATGTTAACTTTCTATACAAAAGAGCAGAGCCCACTGTTTATTGGGGGTTCTAGCCTGGAAATGCAGTTTGGGATAAGTACTGCTTGCTATTCTGATACAAGCATGTGAATCTATGAAAGATTCAATACTGGAGAAAAAACTAGTTACTTACCTGTACACTATGGTTCTCCAGTATTATCTTTCATAGATTCACATGCGGCCCGCCCACCTCCCCATTTCTCAGGCAGAACCTCATTGTCTCTAGGTGTATTTTAGTCTCGCACTCGGGGCTGGAAATCTGAGGCAGTAAGGCTCTGCTGGGGAGTGTGATGTCAGGGCTAGCAGCCGATTGGCTGAGTCTTGGACCACATAATGATGAGGTTTGGTTACCAAATAAGATGATTCCCTATGGGATTTTGCTATGCAGTTTTTCTTATACTGCTGTGGTCATTCTGTTACCGTGAGACTCCCACCATGACGACGGGGAAGATACAAGCATGTGAATCTATGAAAGATAATACTGGAGAACCATAGTGTACAGGTAAGTAACTAGTTTTTTCCTCCATATGAAACCTCCTCATAAAATTCTTATCTTCCTTCCTTCTAACCGTTACCAGATGGTCGTTCAAGCCACCATTTTCAGTCGTCTCAATTATGGGAACGCACTTTACTAAGGATCACCCAATTATTTGAGACACTGGTTTCAGGTCATTCAAAATTCTGCAGCCAGATTATTTTGACAACTACCCCCTCATTTCTTTGTCTCTTCAGCCATGAAAAAGCTACAGTGGCTTCTGATGGTGAAATAGATTCTTTTCAAAGCCATATGTCTCACATTTTGAGATGTCCATGAGTGTGGCCCAAGCTTCCTTAGAGAGAAAAAATCACTAATTATATGCCCTCTTGTGTTCTTCAGGCTGTCGCCTTGATACCAACATGTCAGGTGGTGGGGGGGGGGGGGGTAGTTTTCTTCAATCTATCACCAAAACTTTGGAGCTCTCTGCCTGTTTATGTGAAACTTTAGGATCATCTCCTCCTTTTTTGAAAACCCTTGAAGATCTGGCTCTTCCTGTCTGAGCTCTCTTGGATGCTTCCATGCTGTTCTCATCTTGACTTGGAACCAGTACACTGTTTTGGTATTTGTCATGCTCTACACATTGGCTTGCATCACAATAAATGACATGTTATGGTAAATTGTGGGTGCCCAGACATCTTTGTGCCTTTAAAAAGGAACCACTCCAAACCGTTTCTGCAAAGACATACTGGTAATCCACATCCCTTGTTTGCCATCTGTCTATAAAAGTGGGAGCTGCTGTTGCAAGTGTTGTCCTCTTAGTAGTTCTGTCTGACCAAGGAGGGAATACTCCACAGAATACATAGAGAACTACTTTAGCCAGGACTAGTTTCTGCCTGACTGCTCCCCAGAAGTGAGGGGGCATCACCAGGTAACTGATCTTAAGGGATAGCTACCTGTTTCGGCCTCGAAACCACAGGAGCCCAACCTGAGCAAGAGGGAAGGAGCAAGGCTACCTTCAGCAAAGAAGATCTTACTGTTAGAAAGGTCTAGAAGCAGTTGGTCCTGGTGCACAGGTTCATCCACCAGACACTCGTAGCCCATGTGGCTGGTATGATCAAAGATGTTGACCAGTCTCCGAGATCCTTGGAGGAATTGTTGCTTTTCCAAAGCATGCCGGAACAGCCTCGCATGTCATCCCCATATTCGCCATGGCACTTGTGGAAGTGTGCCTAGTCAGTTGGCCTGAGTGGGGATCAGTGGTAGCCCGTGGCATTCCCTGTGTGCCTGTGACCCCCAGACGGCATGACCGTGGCACTGCCGACTCTGTGCTGTGCATCCCTGGCCAACCCATGAGTGAAGACTGCAAACTTGTAGCATCCCGCTGTACTGCTCGATTTTCCCGGCCCTATTGTGTTGACGGGTGATTAGGGTGACTTCAGTCTCTTACCATTCAAGCCTAAGGGTTAGAGTAGTGAATGGAGCCTATTTACTAGGCACTTCGACATGATCCTGTGTTCTTCCCCATAGATCAGGGCTTGCACACATATCCTAGGGGATAGATTCGTTAGTATTAGGGATAACCTGTCCTGTAGTGAGGGTATTTCATGGAGCCGTGCTGAATTCAGGCCTGGTAGGCCTCAAACGGGAGAGACTCCATCTTTCTTTCTGCTCCGGCAGCTTGAGATGCTTCTAGGTTAAGGGGGATGTTTTAGTTATGAGGTGTTATTCGCTTGGAGAGAACCGGTTCAGACCGGCCCTTATCGAAGGATTGTATTTTTCTTCATGCCGAAGACACTACATCAGGCCGGCCGGCTGGGAAAGTGTCCTTGGTACGGGGAGGTACAAGAATTTGGTGGGCGGCAGGTTACGGGCCGGAATTTTCCATGAGGAAATGCACCTCTATATTAGTGAAAGTCTGAGGCAGTTACGGTGCACTTAATTCAGTCCGTAGGCGGCACCTAGCCGTTAGCAGTAAAGTTACTACTTATTTCAGGGAAGACAGATGACCAACTTGAAGGCGGAGAAAAACCGAGAGACAGATACTCTTCTAGCAGAATAGCCAGAGAGGAGAGAGTAGCCGATGAGGAAGAGGTCCCAGTGACTCGGAGAAGGGAGAAGGGAACAGATCCGTGACTGCGGAGGTGTGACTTCCAGGCGAGCCGAGGCACAGACGAGAAGGGAACCTAGATGACCATTGAGTGCAGGCTACACGACTAAGGTGATGTCGACCCCTTTCTTATTAGAGTGTACAACCTAATCTTTCACTTTTCTTTGCAGGTTATGTGTTACATAGTAATGTTATGTGATTGCGTATGTAATGAATAATAAAGTACCCAGTTTGTAGTGAATCAACATGTGCTGCGTGTTCTTGTATAAGAGGGTAGCCTATTCTTCTAGTCAGCTGTGACTTGACATGAACAGATGTTAACCCTGATCAGGTAAGTGGTAACTGGATAAGGGAGAGAGGAGCCCCTCGAACCAGAGAACAGGTTGTGCTCAAACTGGCAGTTCTTGTGTGATCTGATAAATAGTTGTATGTTATGGTAATCATAGGATGAACTTGTGCTGAGGCTGCCGTCTGGGTAGGAAGTCCTGGGTCCGTCTGGGATCGCGAGGCTGAGGCTGCCGTCTGGGTAGGAAGTCCTGGGTCCGTCTGGGATCGCGAGGCTGAGGCTGCCGTCTGGGTAGGAAGTCCTGGGTCCGTCTGGGATCGCGAGGCTGAGGCTGCCGTCTGGGTAGGAAGTCCTGGGTCCGTCTGGGATCGCGAGGCTGAGGCTGCCGTCTGGGTAGGAAGTCCTGGGTCCGTTTGGGATCGTGAGGCTGAGGCTGCCGTCTGGGTAGGAAGTCCTGGGTCCGTCTGGGATCGTGAGGCTGAGGCTGCCGTCTGGGTAGGAAGTCCTGGGTCCGTTTGGGATCGCGAGGCCGCCACACATATATATATATATATATATATATATATATATATATATATATTGTGTTCCAATGAGCCCGTAGCTTTCAGGAGTCACTCGACAGCTCGCCTCTGCCTCGGCATCTTGAAAGTAGATTGAAGAGCCCTACGCGTTTCGAGGCCATCCGCCTCTCGTCAGGGGCTGTCTTTCATTTCTGGCGCCTGAACGCTCTCCTTTAATTGATGCATGCTTGATTAGTTGATGGCCCCCAGTGGGCCGCGCTTCGTGCGCCGAACTGCATGCAGGGACATGTGGTCCCAGAAGAGAATTTTATTATCCATAGTGGACTCCAGGCAGCGAGAATATGTAAAAAACCTTGGTAGGAATCAGGAGGTCGAGGCAATGTCCTTTGTAGATCGGGCTTGCTGTGCTGATCGGATGGACATAGTTTCCAGCCGCAGCCTCTGCATTTTAGATGGTGCTCTCCTACGCGGACGAACAACCGCGCTGTAATTTTGTGTTCCAATGAGCCCGTAGCTTTCAGGAGTCACTCGACAGCTCGCCTCTGCCTCGGCATCTTGAAAGTAGATTGAAGAGCCCTACGCGTTTCGAGGCCATCCGCCTCTCGTCAGGGGCTGTCTTTCATTTCTGGCGCCTGAACGCTCTCCTTTAATTGATGCATGCTTGATTAGTTGATGGCCCCCAGTGGGCCGCGCTTCGTGCGCCGAACTGCATGCAGGGACATGTGGTCCCAGAAGAGAATTTTATTATCCATAGTGGACTCCAGGCAGCGAGAATATGTAAAAAACCTTGGTAGGAATCAGGAGGTCGAGGCAATGTCCTTTGTAGATCGGGCTTGCTGTGCTGATCGGATGGACATAGTTTCCAGCCGCAGCCTCTGCATTTTAGATGGTGCTCTCCTACGCGGACGAACAACCGCGCTGTAATTTTGTGTTTATATATATATAGTAGGAATTCCCTGTCCTTAGGTGGTATATATATGTGGTTACTAGTGTGAATAGGCCCTAGGGAGGGGGCAAACGTTCTGGCTGGGTTAGAGAGGCTCTGCTGAGCGGGTTCTATCTGATCCGAAGATCCAAGCAGAACACCCGCCTAGGGTCCACAAAGGCCCTGGTGCAACTGCACCGGCTGCACTATTAAAGCACGATACTTGTACCCCAGGAGTTCCAATCAAAAACCCTGTGAGTGTATGGATATATGTGTGTGTGAGGCCCCCGTGGCACATTTTGAAAACAATGAGGTGAAACTGTGGCAGGTATTATGCCCCACCACTTTGGTGGCAGAACAACTGTGGGGCTTTAGGGATGGGGTGTATGACCATCAGTGGAAGCAGTGTCGCTGAACATGCAGACCATGTAATTGATGATTTTTGAGTTATTGTTTGTATGATAACTTAATGAATAATATTGACCACTAAATTGAATAAAAGATTCTGGAAAAGGATGGAAAATACATTTGAAATAAGGGGCCTTTTTTTTTGCAAAATGTTCCCCCTTCTTGCACTTTGTACTTTCCCCCACCTTGACCTTTGTACTTTCCCCCACCTTGCGCTTTGAACTTTCCCCCACCTTGCGCTTTGAACTTTCCCCCACCTTGCGCTTTGAACTTTCCCCCACCTTGCGCTTTGAACTTTCCCCCACCTTGCGCTTTGAACTTTCCCCCACCTTGCGCTTTGAACTTTTCCCCACCTTGCGCTTTGAACTTTTCCCCACCTTGCGCTTTGTA
The DNA here is from genome assembly GCF_964204655.1 of Triturus cristatus. Classification (NCBI taxonomy): domain Eukaryota; kingdom Metazoa; phylum Chordata; class Amphibia; order Caudata; family Salamandridae; genus Triturus; species Triturus cristatus. The sequence continues at coordinate 448,980,118 of NC_140580.1, forward strand.
CTCCCCCCCCCCCCCCCCAACCTTGCGCTTTGTACTTCCCCCACTTTGTACATTGTACTTTTCCCCACCTTGTGCTTTGTTCTTTCTCCCCACCTTGCGCTTTGTACTTTCTCCCCACCTTGCGCTTTGTACTTTCTCCCCACCTTGCGCTTTGTACTTTCTCCCCACCTTGCGCTTTGTACTTTCTCCCCACCTTGCGCTTTGTACTTTCTCCCCACCTTGCGCTTTGTACTTTCTCCCCACCTTGCGCTTTGTACTTTCTCCCCACCTTGCGCTTTGTACTTTCTCCCCACCTTGCGCTTTGTTCTTTCTCCCCACCTTGCGCTTTGTTCTTTCTCCCCACCTTGCGCTTTGTTCTTTCTCCCCACCTTGCGCTTTGTTCTTTCTCCCCACCTTGCGCTTTGTTCTTTCTCCCCACCTTGCGCTTTGTACTTTCTCCCCACCTTGCGCTTTGTACTTTCTCCCCACCTTGCTCTTTGTACTTACCCCCACTTTGTGTATTGTACTTTTCCCCACCTTGCGCTTTGTACTTTCTCCCCACCTTGCGCTTTGTACTTTCTCCCCACCTTGCGCTTTGTACTTTCTCCCCACCTTGCGCTTTGTACTTTCTCCCCACCTTGCGCTTTGTACTTTCTCCCCACTTTGCGCTTTGTACTTTCCCCCACCTTGCGCTTTGTACTTTCCCCCACCTTGCGCTTTGTACTTTCCCCCACCTTGCGCTTTGTACTTTCCCCCACCTTGCGCTTTGTACTTTCCCCCACCTTGCGCTTTGTACTTTCCCCCACCTTGCGCTTTGTACTTTCCCCCACCTTGCGCTTTGTACTTTCCCCACCTTGCGCTTTGTACTTTCCCCACCTTGCGCTTTGTACTTTCCCCCACCTTGCGCTTTGTACTTTCTCCCCACCTTGCGCTTTGTACTTTCTCCCCACTTTGCGCTTTGTACTTTCTCCCCACCTTGCGCTTTGTACTTTCTCCCCACTTTGCGCTTTGTACTTTCTCCCCACTTTGCGCTTTGTACTTTCCCCCACCTTGCGCTTTGTACTTTCCCCCACCTTGCGCTTTGTACTTTCTTCCCACCTTGCGCTTTGTACTGTCCCCCACCTTGCGCTTTGTACTGTCCCCCACCTTGCGCTTTGTACTGTCCCCCACCTTGCGCTTTGTACTGTCCCCCACCTTGCGCTTTGTACTGTCCCCCACCTTGCGCTTTGTACTGTCCCCCACCTTGCGCTTTGTACTTTCCCCCACCTTGCACTTTGTACTTTCCCCCACCTTGCGCTTTGTACTCCCCCCCCCCCCCCCACCTTGCGCCTTGTACTTCCCCCACTTTGTACATTGTACTTTTCCCCACCTTGTGCTTTGTTCTTTCTCCCCACCTTGCGCTTTGTACTTTCTCCCCACCTTGCGCTTTGTTCTTTCTCCCCACCTTGCGCTTTGTTCTTTCTCCCCACCTTGCGCTTTGTTCTTTCTCCCCACCTTGCGCTTTGTTCTTTCTCCCCACCTTGCGCTTTGTTCTTTCTCCCCACCTTGCGCTTTGTTCTTTCTCCCCACCTTGCGCTTTGTACTTTCTCCCCACCTTGCGCTTTGTACTTTCTCCCCACCTTGCGCTTTGTACTTTCTCCCCACCTTGCGCTTTGTACTTTCTCCCCACCTTGCGCTTTGTACTTTCTCCCCACCTTGCGCTTTGTACTTTCTCCCCACTTTGCGCTTTGTACTTTCCCCCACCTTGCGCTTTGTACTTTCCCCCACCTTGCGCTTTGTACTTTCCCCCACCTTGCGCTTTGTACTTTCTCCCCACCTTGCGCTTTTACTTTCTCCCCACTTTGCGCTTTGTACTTTCTCCCCACCTTGCGCTTTGTACTTTCTCCCCACTTTGCGCTTTGTACTTTCCCCCACCTTGCGCTTTGTACTTTCTTCTCACCTTGCGCTATGTACTGTCCCCCACCTTGCGCTATGTACTGTCCCCACCTTGCGCTTTGTACTGTCCCCCACCTTGCGCTTTGTACTGTCCCCCACCTTGCGCTTTGTACTGTCCCCCACCTTGCGCTTTGTACTGTCCCCCACCTTGCGCTTTGTACTGTCCCCCACCTTGCGCTTTGTACTGTCCCCCACCTTGCGCTTTGTACTTTCCCCCACCTTGCGCTTTGTACTTTCCCCCACCTTGCGCTTTGTACTTTTCCCCTTCCTTACTCTTCCTCCTCCTCCGGTGCGCTTACTCTTCCTCCTCCTCCGGTGCGCTTACTCCTCCTCCCCCCCCCCCCCGGTACGCTTGCTCCTCCTTCTCCTCCTACCCGGTGCGCTTACTCCTCCTCCTCCTTCTCCCCCGGTTCGCTTACTCCTCCTCCTCTGGTGCGCTTACTCCTTTCCTCCTTCTCCCCCGGTGCGCTTACTCCTCCTCCTCCACCTCTGGTGCGCTTACTCCTCCTCCTCCACCCCTGGTGCGCTTACTCCTTTCCTCCTTCTCCCCGGTGCGCTTACTCCTCCTTCTCCACCCCTGGTGTGCTTACTCCTTTTCTCCTCCACCCCCGGTGCGCTTACTCTTCCTCCTCCACACCCGGTGCGCTTACTCTTCCTCCTCCACACCCGGTGCGCTTACTCTTCCTCCTCCACCCCGGTGCGCTTACTCTTCCTCCTCCACCCCCGGTGCGCTTACTCTTCCTCCTCCACCCCCGGTGCGCTTACTCTTCCTCCTCCACCCCCGGTGCGCTTACTCTTCCTCCTCCACCCCCGGTGCGCTTACTCTTCCTCCTCCACCCCCGGTGCGCTTACTCTTCCTCCTCCACCCCCGGTGCGCTTACTCTTCCTCCTCCACCCCCGGTGCGCTTACTCTTCCTCCTCCTCCTCCCCCGGTGCGTTTACTCTTCCTCCTCCTCCTCCCCTGGTGCGTTTACTCCTCGCTGGTGTGTGACTGTGCCACCCAGCCCGCACTACACAATGTTGCTGTTAGTGCATGCACTCCTAGGGTGGGCTCGTCCGAAGGGTTAAATAAAGGAGCGCAAGACCGCTCGGGGTCTTGGCTCGTACCAGTACACCAGTGTGAGCATGTATTCATTATATATAGTATTGTAGGCCACTTCTAGAACGTTGGAGTTTGGCTATATGCAAACTCTACTTTGGCAACGAGGCGGGTCCCACCCCACGCCTCTGCCGCACCTCACCTGCTCGGCTGCATTACCGACGGCCGGAGAGTGCAGAGCGCGACTGCCGCGGTGTGTCGCTGAAGGAACATTGGAGGCCCAGGCAGATACAGAGACTTAGCGGAGGACTTCACAGCGGGTGCCCACCCAGCGCTGAGGAAAATCCGGGAGCGCCAGGCAGTAGTGCAACGTAGGTCAGTTGTGCGAAGCGAGGCCCGAGCCACCGCTGTATGACTCTGCTGGAAGAAGGCCCGCTCGCACGCGCGCCCGTCCACCCCTGATCTCAGCAACGCTGAACACACCACGACCAGGACGCCTCAGGCAGCATCCTTGGCTCTCGCTCCCACGCGAAACCACACAAAAAAAAACATACACACGAGTCAAGCCATCCAGCGCAGACCACAGATTAACAAGCACTGGCAACTGGAATAAAAGGGGAAATTTCAGTAAGACGCTAGCTGCACACAGGCCATCAACTCGGGCCCCACCCCAACAAGCATCGGCAAGTGCACGTGTAGTGTGCTGTGCGAGGCAGGGACGGCCTAATCCTCCTCGCACGAAGAGAAGACAGGTACCCAGTGCTGCATCCCCGCTAGTGCAGCACATCACCATGCAGCAGAGCGTGACTTACACCACCTCGACGGTCACCAGGGAGAGCAAGTCGTACCAAAACCACGCAGACGGAAGGTAGCTGGACACATAAACAGGCCTCGTTAGGCAACATGAGCGACCCCAAACCCGGTGGAGCAGCTGCCCCTGCGCCTCCACAGCAGGCCACACCACAAGCCGCACAGCACGCTCTGCCGCAGCCAGGCCACGCCACGGCGGCCCCTCTGTCCCTCTTCAGTGAGCTGGCGGACCCGGCCACGGCAGCAGCATAGTGGAAGTCTTGGATCGGCCGCCTAGATCACTACTTTGTGGGGACCCGTTCAAAACCCTACTGAACACGGAAGCTGACGACAACCTTGACAAGGCAGTGGCGGCCTTAAACAGGCACTTCGACCCTCAAATCAATCCTGATTTCAAGCGGTTTAAACTCCTTCAAGCGAGGGAAGAGAAAGCAGAAACAATAGATGTATTCTTTGCTCGTCTGAGAAAACTGGCGAGTTAGTGCACACTGTACGACCAGAGGGAGGAAATCAGGGCACAGATGATACAGGGATGTCGGTCGGTTACCCTGCGCCGCCTGATACTCAGGCGGCGCAGGCATAACACTGGATGAGATCTTGTGCTTGCAAGGTCCCATGAGCTCTCAAACGCTCGAGCGGACAAGATGGAAGCGGCCCTCAACAGCCAGCCAAGCCTCGCTGACGTTCCTCGACACCCAACAATAAAGGAGGAGAGAGTAGAGAGAGTAGACGCCATTCAGAGATGGCCGGCAACACCTCGAGGGAGCGGGAAATCGCCGCAGAAGAGTATGTGCGGAAACTCTGGTCTGGAACACGTGCCGAACGGCCCATGCTTTGCGAAAGCGAAAACCTGCTCCCATGGGGGTTGAGGTCAACCATTTTGCCTAAGTGTGTCGTCGCGGAAGAGCGAGAAACAACGGCCCAGGGCAGCGCGGATTGTCAACGGCAGTTAGAGAACTGACTATGGAGGACCCACTGGAGCAGGCCGACTCCACCCTGCCAGGGTACGGTCTATGTGCAGAAGATGACGTATTCTTCATGTCATTCGTAAGCCAGGATGGCCCACGTCAGCGACCCCTGCCCCTCTGCCCCATCTCAGTGGCAGGCTCCCCAGTCAAGGCGCTCATAGACACCGGAGCTTCGGTGAATGTCATGGATGATGATCAATACGATCAACTATCCCCGCGACCACCGCTGTCCACCTCCAAGGCAAGGATATACGCGCACAGAGGGACCAAACCACCCCCCCCCCCCCCCCCCCAAGAGGAGTCATGGCAGTCGAAGTAGCCAGCGAAGGATGACGCATCCACGTCACCAAAGGGAAAAGGGGGCTGCCATACCTCGTAGGACCTGGAGCTGGTCTTTTTTGCCAACCAAGTACATGACCTGCATGCCCACTATATCCTCAAGGAATTTCCAGTGCTGTTCGAACGGCTAGGGTGCCTGAAAGGAAAGCTATTTAAACTCCACATTGATCCTACGGTCAAGCCCACGGTGCTGAGACACAGGAGGGTACCGTTCCACCTACGCCCTTAAGTGGAGGAAGAACTACAGAAACTGGAGGACCTCAGGGTGATTGAAAAGGTGTGGGGCCCCACCCCGTGGGTGTCACCTCTGGTCGTCGCCCCCAAGCCGAAGCAACCGGGAGCCATCAGGCTATGCGTCGATATGTGCCTTCCAATCTCACGCCCAAGATAGGCGACATCGTGGCGGACCTCAACGGAGCCAAGTGGTTCACGAAACTCGACCTCAATGCTGGCTATCACCAGCTGGAACTCCATTCAGAGAGCAGGAATATCACTACATTCTCTACGCATGTGGGTCTCCGAAGGTACAAGAGGTTGAGTTTCAGGGTACTGTCCGCCCCTGAAGTGTTTCAGAATGCTATTTGAGAAACACTCACAGGGCTACAAGGGGTCATCAACCTGAGTGACGATATCCTGGTGTTCGCGAAGACGCTGGAGGAGCACCATATGCACCTGATAAACACCCTTCAACGACTGGCGGACAGTGGGCTGACCTTGCATAAAGCCAAATGTGTGTTCTACCAACAGTCGGTGAAGTTCTTAGGCTACATCTGCCCCAAGGCCCACATCACCAACGGAGGTCCGCAGTTTCTTGGGCATGGCCACGTATTGTAGCCGATTTCATTCCAAACTTGGCGTCGCTCTCCGAGCCTCTCCGGAACCTCATGAAATCTGGGAAGGCATGGTTATGGAGCGCGAAAGAGTGAGCATTCTATGCTGTGAAAGAGGCACTGATGGACAAAAATACCATGGCATACTTCCAACTCAGCAGATGCACGGAAGTGGTGGTAGATGCCAGCCCAGTGGGCCTAGGGGCTGTCCTCCTGCAAGAGACAGCCACGAAAGAATGGGTCCCGGTTGCCTACACCAGCAGGGCCCTAACCGAGACTGTAACGCGATATGCTCAGAACGTGAGGCACTGGCCATCAAGTGGGCACGTCATCACTTCCACCTCTTTCTCTACGGACAAGAGTTTCATGTGGTCACGGACCATAAACCATTGATTCCCCTCTTTGCTGGCACCACCAGACTAGCGACCACTCGGATCGAGAGGTGGGCAGTACAGCTGCAAGCCTATCGTTTTGAGGTGATCTTTCGTCTCGGAGTTAGCAACCCAGCGGACTTCCTATCGCGGCATCCGGCCACGACTGCCTCGACAGAACAACCTGTCGATGAGGACAACACGGAGGAGTTTGTCTAGATGATATCCCAGGAGGCATGTCCGAAAGCTCTCTCTCTGAAAGTCATCGAAAGGGCCACCGCGGCTGAGGGTCTGTCCAAGGCCAAGGCGACGCTGGCCGATCGGAACTGGCCACACTTCATCGACGGACCTCGGGCCGTAACTGAAGAGGAAAGAATGTCACGCCAGCAACTATGGAGAGCCCGCAGTGAGTTAAGTGAAGGGCTGCTCGGGGTGATCCTCGTGATACCTCAGAGCTTCCAAAAGAGAGTGGTTGATCTGGCACATCAAGGGCATCAGGGGATTGCCAAGACGAAAGCCCGTCTCCAGAACAAAGTATAGTTCCCAGGCATGGACGCCATGGTCGAAGAAGCCATCCGCACCTGCCACCCGTGCAACATCACCAGCAGTGACCCGGCTCCTCATCCGCTCACCCCAGAAGCCCCGTACCCAGAGCCGTGGACTCAAGTGAGCATTGACTTTGGGTCGTTCCCGGATGGGCGCAATACACTCGTCCTAATAGACTCTGACTCAAAGTTTCCTGTATTGGAGGTAGTGTCGTCCACAGCATTCTCCCAGGTCAAAGCCACGCTGGATTGTGTCTTTGCAATGATGGAACTCCCTGAAGAAGTCAAATCAGATAACGGGCCACCCTTCCAAGGGAAAGTGATTCAGGAGTATCTGGCATCCCTCGCCATTCATCATCGCAAGATCACGCCGCAATGGCCGCAAGCGAATGGGGAGGTAGAACGTTTCTTGCGGACCCTGAGCAGGGCTTTCAGGATTGGAGTCGAGAAGAGTGATGACACAGAGTACTGTCTGCAGCAATTCCGGAGTGCATACAGTTAGACACCCCACTGCATGACACAGTGCGCTTCAGCACACTTCTTGTTCCTTAAGGCACCCAGCGACAGCGTTCCCGCAGATCCATCCTGGACCCCCCTGATATAGATCAAGCCGCGGCACAGGCCCGGAGACGGACTACCAATGACAAAGCAAGCCACGTGCGCAGGGCTCAGATGACAAACATCTGTGTAGGGGACTGTGTCATCGTGAAAGATCGATACCCTGGCTGGAAGTATCAGACCCCATATGAACCGGAGGTGTGGGAAGTCATGGATGTGCAGGGAACCATGGTGTCTGCTAGATACGGGATTCAGACAATCGCAAGGAATATCTCCTGGTTCAAGAAGATGGAGGCAAGGCTAGCAGGAGAGAATGAAAGAACAGGAGCGGAAGAAGACGAAGAGGAGAACCTGCCAATGAACACCTCCAAAAATAACAGTGGTCTGGCGCCAACACGCCCCGACAAAAGGACACCAGCATGTGTTGAATCGACAAGTCCCAGTTTGAGGATTCCCTCGTCAGAAGAAGGTACAGAGGGTACAAGGGCTGACTACAACTCACGGAGCCAGAAGTATGGTCTCTCCGGTCGAACCCAGCCCCTAGTCAAAAACTCAGACTTTGCATGCCACTTGTCTCAAGATAAATTTGTGAACACTAGAACAACGTTGTATCTAAAAGATTGGAGGGATGTAGTGACGGTGCCACCGGACCCACACTATACAATGTTGCTGTTAGTGCATGCACCCGGAGGGCGGGCTCGTCCGAAGGGTTAAATAAAGGAGCGCAAGACTGCTCGGGGTCTTGGCTCGTACCAGTACACCAGTGTGAGCGTGTATTCATTATATATAATATTGTAGGCCACCTCTACAACGTCGGAGTTTGGCTATACGCAAACTCTACAGGAGGCATTGTTGATTATTTTTGTGATAGATCTGTGTCACGTATGTTCTTCCAAATCCCCTAGGAGCAACTTCGCCTCAAGCGGGTTAAACTCTGGGAGAGACTCCAACACGAAAATGTATGGGACAAGGCATGCCTTAGCTGCAGCAGTCGGAAGAATCGGCTGCGATGCAGCCCAAATTCCTTCTGCAATGTCTAGTGGAGCTTAAGGATCGGCACCTCAATCACATCGCCAAGTGTTGAGATACCTATGGTATCCCATTTCCTAAACCTGTAGCAAGTTGGCACTGACTGTACCCTGAACAGAGAAGCGCTACAAAAGGTAAACTACTTTACCTGTACAGAAAAAAAGGGAGGTGCTTCAATTACCACAACCCCCACAATGTGGATAGTGCAGCAAAAGTCAACATAGACAGCAAAAAAGAAAGGGGAAAGACAGAAAATGGCTTAATACTGCCCTCACACACTTTGCAGTGTCATGCTTCATCATAAGGCCGCATCATACATCCAGGTGCAGACCAACACACTGGATGGAGCGCAAAAAAAGTCATCTATTTGATAAAATGCCCATGCAATATGTAGGGATGACAACTCGTAGAGTAAAAACACGCATATTGGAACATATGAGCACGATACGGTGTGGAAAAATGAATACCAAATTGACTTCCCACTTCAGTGAGCATAAACATACTGAACAAGATTTAAGGTGGACTTTACTAGACAAACCATTTATCCCACCCAATACCAGCGACATTTCTAACTTCCTCTTAATAAAGGAACAACGCTGGGTGGACAGGCTGTAGAGCAGCATAAAGGAACTCAATGACTGTATACCCTGGTTTCAACTATATGGGGTCACAAAAAAATGATAGACTTGAGAAATGTAAGTTGAGATTTACGTATGAGGCACTCTGGCTTGATGTTGGGTTTTGATATTGATCAGAGGAACCATTGGAAGTGTGCTTGCACTCTGTGGTCTCCCGTTATGCTTATCCAATTTGTATTGGTTTGAAATAACTGACTTAGACAGCCTTTCCTCGCCTCCCCTTTCTTTCTTTTACGCGACATTGAATGTACAACTGAGGGCACCATGTCTAGAAAAAGTACATCTTCAAAATGCCCGCTGTCCTAGGCTATTAGGAACTATGGGAGTCCCCTTTCTATTTCCATGAACTAGTTTCCCGGGTTTTGGACGTGATGACATACACGCTACCGGGAAGGGGTGTGTTTTACACTCTGGATCTTCCTGGGGCTCTATTAAAACCTGCAAGCGGCATGGGGCTGTTATCGGCAGAGGACCAGCGTGAGGAAGTGACCTATGGTGGTGCTTTGGAGTAGTAAGTGGAGGATAGCGGTAGTAGGTTAATGATATTTGATTGCATACATGCTCTTTTTTTCAATTAGTTCCCAAATCCTGCCGTTACTATCGGATGCAGTTTCGTTTGCAATTGAGCTTTAGGCGGCGATCTATGTCTGCATTAGGAAGGTATTTTTAAACTACATAGACAATGTTTGAGTGTTTTGAGCATATAAAGCCTAGTCAGAGGACATTTGAGTTAAACCTACTACCGATGTTACTATGACGAGCTGAGCATTTTTTACATTTTGGTCACCGGGGAGAGTTCGATAAGCTAAGCAGCTTTCCCCTGCCACGAATGACGTTAGGTGTAGGTACCTAATAGAATACAAACTGTTGACAGTGTAAAGTGCCATCAGGATTTTTTACGGGTTTGAGCTATGGTTAACAGAATATGAGGAGAAAAATACCCTACACACACTTTTCTTTCTTCTTCTCTCCTCACCCTCATCTAACATCAGAGTGTGACTACAAGACCACGTTCCCACAAAGGTCCCGGGTTCAGAGAACTACTTGTGAACTCTTGTACGTAGATTAGCTGTTTATATCTATGGCATAGGGACTGAGTTAATTTCCCACTGACATGATTTGAGTGGGGCAGTGTCAAGTGACATTTTTTTTTTAAAAAAACGTCCACAATGAGTTTGGATTTTATTATTTCTTATATGAGCATGATAGAATCCCTTGTATATATCCCCACCAGTGTTTGAGGTGTGTGTGGGTTCTGCACGTGGTGTGGGCAATTCTAGTGAGATATAATACAAAAATGGCTTGGTTTTATGGAGACACTGCATGTGATGTGCTGGCAGGAAGTTTGAGGGCAATAATTCTGAATTTTAAAAGAGGAAAATTCAATAGGTGGGTAGTACTACAATCATGTGTTCTGCCCCCCCCTTTCTTTTCACAGAAACAGGATCCCTCTCAGAATTCCCCAGAGAGCATAATTGGATACTGTCCACCATGCTAAAAAACAAGGTAAACACCCGAATAGGGGTGAAGACCAATAAACTAGGGACCAACACCCTGACGAATGCCAGAGCGACCCGGTTGGGCACGATAAAATTGGCAGAAACATGTTTGTATCTGCAGCAGGAATATAGGGGCTTTTACCTCCCCTGAATATCCCATATTCTATGTTTTAATCCTACCAGGGGGTAACCGGAATAAAGGATGAGTGTTACCCTTTAGGTTGTTTTAACTATATGTGTTTGCTCTATTTGGTCCCTTATTGAGGGAACACTCTTTCCTCTAAGTTTTGTGTCATTTTATGTGGCCATTGTTCCTCTTTATCTACTCTACCCTCACCACTAACCTTCATACAACATTTTTTTTGTGCTCCATCCAGTGTGTTGGTCTGCACCTGGATGTGTGATGCGGCCCTATGATGAAGCATGACACTGCAAAGTGTGTGAGGGCAATATTAAGACATTTTTTGTCTTTCGCCCTTTCTTTTTTGCTGTCTCTGGTGACTTTTGGTACACTATCCCCATTGTGGGGGTTGTGGTAATTGAAGCACCTCCCTTTTTTTCTGTATGGGTAAAGTAGTTTACCTTTTTTAGCGCTTCTCTGTTGAGTGAGACTTATACTATGGGAAGGGAGTCAGAGAAGGCTTAGTCCCTTGTCTCTTCCAGTTTGTGATTCTTACTGACTGTACCCTCCCACATGTCTGCTCCTTCAGTCTGTGTTGCCACCCCAGCCATCTCAGGGTTGTTCCCCACAGATTAAGCACCGCTTTAGTTGCCGGAGAGAGATGTGGATTCCACCCCCCATTCCCCAGCATTGCAAGTGGCGGACCAGCTCTCATTTGAGTGCCCATTTCTCTGAAGCATATGCCGGTTCTCCGTAGAAATCTTACCATCATTCAGTCACCGTTATTAAATGAGAGGCCCAGTAATACAATACACTCCATGTCAGCAGCGGGCTCCCCTCTGTCAAATCCAGATTTTTATCTGGAGCTCTCATGGGCCAGAGTCCTTTGGGTTTGTTAAGAATCAGAGGAGATTGTTAGCCTAGAGGGCGATCTGGTCAGAAACGCCCTCCACCCACTCGAATCCTTTAATTTGAGCTGCAATACAGACCCTATTCTGCAAAGGGCTCTATAGCAATAGCGAAAAATAATGGGGAAAGAGGGCATCCCTGTCTGGTTCCCCTGTGAATCCGAAAGGGCTCTGACACCTCTTGTCGCATTTGGACCTGGGTGAAGAGACCATTGTATAAGAGTAAGACATATTGTATACATATTGGACTCAGATTGAGGCGTTATGCAGGAGAACCAAGAATCCCCACCCGACGAAGTCAGTTTTTTTAAATTTTTATATCTGCCAGTATTTGCCACTGATCTGTGTGATGTATCTGCCAATGCTACAGCATTGTGGAGGTGATATATGTTGTGTCTAGTTTCTATAAGCAGCATAAACTCCGCCTGGTCCGTATGTCCCAGGGAGAGCATCACTACCACCAGACGCTCCTCCAAGGGTGTCTGGAACTTTGCCTGTGTTTAGTTTGCCAAGGGTAGCGGAAAGCTCCCCCACTGTGAGTTTATTTTTTAGGGATAGCCTCTCTGAGCTTGAGAGGCCTTTTAAGGGAAGATTGTTGTCTAAGTCTGCCATCAGTCATGCAAGACACGGTCTTGCTTGACATAAAGGTTTGAGAAGTATCGTGCAAATTGAGAAGCTATCGCCTGTAACAGTTTCCCTCTCTGAGGTTACCAAGGACAATATTGACGGGTTGTGATTTATATTTTGACAAACTCTATGAAGCGTACTGCCCAACTTATCACCCCATCGATATTTGCGGGACCAGAATGTTAGCCATATTGCCCTCACCTCATTTGTTAAAGTTTGCTGAAGGAGAGCTTGAGTTTGAGTAGGGCGGTATGTAGGTTTGGCTCCTGACCATTCTGACACTGTTACTCCAAATCCTGAGCGCGTCCTCTAAATCGATGATAAACTGCATTCGCCTGCGTTTTTTCCCCCCCCTAGAGTAACATGATATGGGCTCTAATATTGGCCTTAAGTGACTCCCAGATTAAACCCGGGTATGAAATGGATTCCTGATTATGGGAGAGGTATTGTTCTAGCTCCTCCCCTATACTGGCATTGCTTTTCTGATCCCAGAGTGGCCAAACAGACAAACGCAGCCGTGATCTGGCGGGGCCCAAGTGCACCTTTATCTCAACCGGGAAATGGTCCAACAGCCCTCTGGCTTGTATGTGTGCCAGTCTAATGCGCTGCGCATCCTCATTTGGTATGAGGTAGTAGTCTAATCTTGGAAATGTGGCGTGTGCCCCTGAGTAATATGTATAGGGTCTGTCTTTAGGGTGGCTGGGTCTCCAGACATCTGAAAGCCCCATCGCCTACATGTAAGGAGCCATCCACGCTCTGCCTTCAGAGGCTCTCCCTCCGGAACTGTCCCATGCTTCATCCACCACCCGTTCCAGTCTACCCCCATCACCAACAGCCCCTCGAATCTTTCAGGATTTGCTTTTATACATTAGCGATCACAGATCACCACACTTTACTTCTGGAAACTGGACATCAATTTTAACAAATTCAAAACCAGCTTAAAGCCAATCAGGTGTTGGTTGGTAAATTTAATTAGCTGCAGTCTGTTTTTCTTTAAGATTTATGGTACTGGTAATGCTTTTTCTAATGGTAATAAATTGAATTGATGCATAGTGAAATTTCTCTTCAGGTGATACTTTCTCATTCTGTAATCAGCAGCATTTACTGTTTGTGTTATCTACCACTGACTGTCCTTGTATTCCTGACAGCCATTCTGTATTATGTCTAGGGCTTCCGGTTTTATGGTATTTCTTTTTTTCACATTTCAGTCTGTATTTATCCATTATTATTTTTTGCCCATCTTATTGGTATTTATCCATGTTTATTTTTTGTTTAGCGAATATACAGAGTCATAAAATGGTATATTTCCACATTTATTTAACGGATAAACATGCACTCATACTTTGCTGCCTGTTGCGTTTTAGCAAATTGAGCAGAAAAAAATAGCAAAACATTACACCTTCAGGTAAATATGAGCATTATAATACAAATATATGTTACCATACACCTGCATTTAGGGAAATCTCAACCTATTTTTAACGTCCCATGCTGCCAATCTGCTCAGCTGTTGTCCTAGAAATCACGAAAAACAGCATGGAGAGTCACCCACAAGAAGCACACTTTTATGCATTTTTGCGCTTTTAAAAATAAATACAGACCGGAAACCCTTTGTTTTCTGTCTAATTATCTGTAAAAACGGAAAACCGGAAGCCTTAATTATGTCCCATTAGGTGTATCCAACTTGGAATTCCAGTTGTGTTTCATCATTATCATTGGTATTTCGCTCCTTGAGGTGACAACTGTGAACCTTAAGGATATGTAAGGGATTGTAAATCTGGTATAGATGTCTGATTAGAGGATTAATTAAGGGTTTACTTTCTTCTTGTGTAAAGCCTCATAGTTTGATTATAATAATCCTGGAAAATTGGCATAAAGCAACACTCTTAGATGACCGAAACTGTTTCTCAGGAAGAAGGGGAGTTTGGTACACTCTTGGAGAACTAGAACAGAAAATGCACATTCCTCCCCTTTTGATTGTTCCATGAACGCTTTGATGTTAATGGTTAAGAAATCCAGGAGAGGTTTCTTAAAACGAGCTGTGCAAAGGGTCTTAAAGGTCATTGCACAGCTTAATTTTACGGATTTGATTATTTTTTTTGTGCCTTTTTTTCCATACAACTTACAAGTGCAGGATATATAATCACTTTAGATCACTGCTTCATCTATTTGACAAATGTCGGCTAATTCTTGCTAATCCTCTAGGCAGGTGCAGAACATCAAATCAAGACCAATAAAAAAAAATATTACACTTATTCTGATATTGGCTAACTGAACTCTTATGGCTATAACTTGGGGCGACAACCTCCTTCAAGGTAATTATGGGCTTTATCAATTTCTGAACGTTTTGGAGATTATATATAAAGGAGTTGTGGTCTTTCTTTACTCCATTGAGCTAGTTAGGCTGACATACCTGGAAAAAAAATATTTGTAAGTGAAAAGTTCACGACTGGATACAGTGCCTGTGCCTTGAAGACGTTCGGTCAGCCTAAAATAAGGCTGTGATATAGTCAGGGCCACTGGAATTATGCAATTCTGCGGCCTCGTGTGTTTTTTGCATGATTACGGATTTGCCCCATTTGCCGCCTAATCCATCATCGGATGCTTAATTTGCAGATTTTACCCCCAAAAATTAATTACTAGGTCAAAACAAATAAAAAATTACTAAATATGCTGCAACTTGTTTTGCTGTTCATCGGAATGCACTTCACAAAGTTTGAATATTCACCTTTCAGTTGTATATTGCTTTATTCGGGTGTTACCCTGTATTAATAGAGAGAAACCTTTGTCCAGGCAGTGTTAACATGTTAAAAATGACCAAATAATGACCTAATATGATACAATGTGCCGCACTATGACACATAATTAGCATTTTCCTGCCACATAATTTTGTCATCCATGCCGTAAAATTTTATCATCACTTGCTGTATAATTCTAGTGGCCCTGGATATAGTTCCATACTGTGTTGGAGACACTCAACGCCTCCTTGACCCTTCGTTTTCAAACGGGTTTACAGAAGCATAGCTTTATTAACCCCTGTAGGATGAAGCCACTTTAGTAGTAATCCTCACAGGGGGTATTGAGGCCTAGGACATTCGGCGCCTTTATTGAGAACTTCGATATTGTAGGAAAATATGATTGTAGAGCCCCAAACAAATTACTTCTCGCACGTGCTCTACCGATAAGAGAAAAGAAGCACTTTCATTAGTGCAGCCTCCATTGGGCCCATGCAGTTTGCACCCCACTGCGTGCTTGTAGATCCTCTTCTGCCGAAACACCGCACTAAAAATAGAACGCCCCACATTCCTACAGGCGAAACACCCAGACACCATCCTGCAAAAAAAAATACGTGGAACAATAAACTGAAACCGATCAGATTAGCAGTCCTTAACTTCAAGAACTGTAAGAAAATTAAATTAGGCCATTGGTGCATATATACTTGTAGAGATTTTTAACAAATCATCACAGTAAGTCGTAAATCCCTCCCGTTGTATCTTCTCCACACTAGTCATTACTTTTTTGCAGCTGTTTTTTTAGTTCCGCAGGCGTAGTCTGGATTACAGATCATTGTCCCACTTGTGTTCCTCATTACTGCCAAGACTGAGTGCTTCCTTCATCCGTTCCATTGTCTGTACCACTTGAGCCTTCCCGTTAGAGTTGGATAGGACATTAATTGGAATGGAAATCCCCATCTGTATTGTGCACAAATGCTAGGAGTTTCCTTCACGCCCGTGCGTTTGTTTAAAGTTGCCATGGACACCCCCTGGAAGAGTCTTCTTTGAATATCATTATTTCGGACTGTCTGCGAGCCAAAGCACGAATATCGTCTTTGATCTGGAATAAGTAAACTCACTTGCAGACATCCAGAGTCAAATCATTCTTGATTTGATAAGTGGAATAAACATTGAATGTGTGGTCTGAGATCTTGTCACAGTCTTCTGGAGCTAGCAGGATGTGGCGGAATAATTGTGGATCATGAGCCTCGAAGTCAGCATTGCTACCTGACTGCTAATGCCTCTGATGTGAACATTGTTGTGGCAAATCAATCTTATCAAGTGTGTCCTTATTTTGTTCCTAGGAATTCTAATCCCTTTGGTCAGTTCATCATGGAAATGGGCCTGTTAAGCAAAGTTAGTCTCAACATGATTAAGCTTAGTTTGACCTTGTGAAGCGAATGCTCTAGGTCGTTCAGGTATTTTGCGAAGTTGTGGCATAATGTCAACTTTTATTTATTTTTATTAATTTTTGCGTTCCGGTCAGTTTATCTACTTTCATTGAAGGTGCTATTGATTCAGATGCTTATGGTTGAGATGTTGTGGGCTGGTTGGTGGGCAAGGTGACACCGTGGTATCTTTTTTTCCTGTTCATGAGGAGGACAGTTTAATGGACGGTGGCTTGTGTGGTTTAGGCTTTGCTGTCAGCATACCTGAGAAGTGGCTTTATACCTCTTCTAGCTTGCGAAGTTGTGGCATAATTTTATTTTTTATTGGGGCGAACTATCCTGCTGAGACACCTACCTGTGGTTCCTTTGGCGAACGTCCTGCTGTCCCGCCGCTCCTGGGGTGCGAACGCTGTGTGTCTCCTCTGTCGGCGCTTCACGCTATCGCGCCCACGACAGGGGGAGACTACAGCTCCCAGGCTGCTTTGCGGCCACTTCCGCTTGTGTTGGCGCCCGGAGGCGCAGAAAAGGCAGAAGCTCCCTCGGTGGAGCGGGGGCGAACTATCCTGCTGAGACACCTACCTGTGGTTCCTTTGGCGAACGTCCTGCTGTCCCGCCGCTCCTGGGGTGCGAACGCTGTGTGTCTCCTCTGTCGGCGCTTCACGCTATCGCGCCCACGACAGGGGGAGACTACAGCTCCCAGGCTGCTTTGCGGCCACTTCCGCTTGTGTTGACGCCCGGAGGCGCAGAAAAGGCAGAAGCTCCCTCGGTGGAGCGGGGGCGAACTATCCTGCTGAGACACCTACCTGTGGTTCCTTTGGCGAACGTCCTGCTGTCCCGCCGCTCCTGGGGTGCGAGCGCTGTGTGTCTCCTCTGTCGGCGCTTCACGCTGTCGCGCCCACGACGGGGGTAGACTGCGGCTCCCAGGCTGCTTTGCGGTCACTTCCGCTTGTGTTGGCGCCCGGAGGCGCAGAAAAGGCAGAGACTCCCCCCGCGTCGCGGGACGCGCGCGGGCGACGCCGGGCTAAGCCCGGGCAAAGGGCGGGCCGTTGTGAGGCCGTTAGGAGGTCGTAGGCGGTCGGGTCGGGCCACCCCCCTTGATTGTACAGTGGACACGCACTTGCAAGTATATTCATTTTAATGGACACAGTCAGTCACGAGTTAATATTGATCGTTTATTGGGGTTGATAGTATACAGGTCATACTTTTAAGTGTAGTAACTATTGGTTACTGTTCTACCTTCAAAAACTCCTAACTTGTTGATGCATTACCTTTTATTTTTTGCATTAGTGTATTAGTTTTATTCTGCTTCCCTGGGGATTTCTCTGTGATACCAACTACATTGTAATTGTTTATTGATCTAATCAGTGTCTATTATGGCAAAGGCTAAAGTAACGATGGACAATTACTTGGTCAAAAGGGTCAGCATGATTAATAGTAAAAGACGTAAGTCTCTTGGGAAGGAGACTTCGGTAGACAATTTAGAGTTATGTATAGACGATGGTGCCCATAGGTTAGCTACAGGGAATTCTTTAACCGAAGCTACCTTAGTGGGAAACTCATCTCACTGCATTGTGGACAATGAGGCCAATATTTTAAGCCAAGACCTATTGGAGTCCCCGAGTGAGCTTGAACTCCCTCCTTCTCCTCCGAAAAGAGCAGTTAGGAAGTGTAGAAAGTCTCAACATAAGAAGGGTAGTACACATTACAAACCACCGCCAGATCAACCTCGAAGGATCGCTGTGGCTCACGCTAAAACACAGACCCCTAATGAGGCTGAGAACTTTACTCTCTCGGAGGCTATAGCTAAAATCTTGGAAGAAAAATTAGTGCTTATGATTAAGCCGCTTGTAGATAAAATTTGAAACCCTGTCAATAGAGGTATCGAGGCTGGGTGGTCTTTTGGACGGAATGAAACAGCATATTATTCCGCCTAAGGTACCATTGAAACTTGTTCATACTGCCCCGGAACATCCTCTAGAGGGGGGGACATTAACTGGCTGTACGACAACACTGCAACCAGTTGGTGGTGGTATTCGAACCAATATAGATCCATCTAGTAGCAAGGGTCATAGTTATAGCACAAAAACCAATTTGTGTCAATCTTCCACCAGCCTGCGAACCATATGTGGTTATTTTGTCTAATGTTCCTCCACTTGTCCCTGTTACCCCTAAATCGTCGGATGAATCGCATGATTCACTTAAGAGGAAATCAGTTGCCTGGCTAAATAAAAACTGTGGTTTTCCCACGAATTTTTCAAACCAAATATTGTCCACCAGACGAGTCGCCTGGTTAGGTAACACAAGGGAAACATGTAAGGGGGATTGTGTCATAATAAACTTCAGACATCCCCAGCATGTGGCAACTACCCTCTTAAGGGCAGCTTCCCTTGCACCAGGAGGGAATGCAGTGCGTGCACACCCTTTGAGCTTTTTCTATAGACACCCAGATAGACCATTGCAAAAAACAACTGGGGGAAGCCCCACTTGTATTAATAATCCATTAAAATTTGAAATCCCTATGGCAAATAGATATGCAGTGTTGAGTGATCTAGATGAAAATGATTGACTCCCAGAGGTTGACAAAAATAAAAGCTTAGTCCCATTGTTGGTTACTCACCCATTGGAGACTTCTAACGGTAGTGAAATCCCTGGTTTTAAAAATATGGTGGCACTGAGGTTTCCATCCAATCTACTGGATGGGCAGCCACAAATAGCTGGATCCTTTGGAGCTAAGCAGGGAGTGCAAGTTGAAGCTGGCTTAGATATAGTTCCAAAGTTAATTACAGCACGGGCAAAGTCATTAGGCAATAAAATTGACATTGATGACCATATAATGGTACTAGATAGCTCGCCAGTGTCTAATAATGTTAGTGATGACATTGGATTAAGGGAATCTTCTCCAATGATAACTGAGAATTTTAATGTCAGCCTATTGTCCTGCAACATTGCTGGTCTCTCTAGGAACCTGATGGATGCGGCAGTATGTTCTTTTTTTGAAAAACATGATATA
This sequence comes from Triturus cristatus, assembly GCF_964204655.1. NCBI lineage: Eukaryota > Metazoa > Chordata > Amphibia > Caudata > Salamandridae > Triturus > Triturus cristatus. The sequence continues at coordinate 448,999,483 of NC_140580.1, forward strand.
ATTGCCCTTCAGGAAACCTGGATGGTAGAACCCCCCCACAGAGTAGGATACAAAACCTTTGGCTCTAAAGCGACGCCATCCAATAGGGGAAGGGCATCTGGGGGGTTGGTTATCTGGGTTAAAGTTTCCCTAGAAATAGAGGTTAGCCAGCTGTCTATTCCTTGCCCGGACTTGATAGGACTAAAAATTGTGACCAGTAACAAAAGTGTTATCTATCTACTAAACATATATAATAGACCATATCCATCTAATAGAGAATCCAAGGTGATAGAAATTCTGGATTCCACTTTAGATGGATTGGGAGACAATGCTCACTTTTTAATTTGCGGAGATTTTAACTGTAAATACGAACCTATTCAGGTTCTTGATAGACTATTTGATGAACAAGATGCTGCTAGTGGCATCATGCCCCTGGAGGCCTCAAGCTATGCTAAAAGCACAACAGCCGCCACACAGATCCTACAGATGACTGTGTCACATGATCTAAGATCATGTAACGGTCGCTTCCCTTCAGATACTCCATCAGCTCCCACTTATTTCAAGGGAAGTCTTAGGTCACATATTGACTTTGTAATGGCCTCTCGAAATTTATGGAGATCATTAATTGATTTCAAGGTTGATCCCAGAATGGAGAGTGATCACTTTCCACTCCAATTATGGTTAGACTCTGCTCTCTTCCTTCTAAGATTACCTGTAGAAGGCCCATTAAATTCCCCGTTTGGAGACCTACAGATCTCTAACAATAGACGTGCCATAAAATGGTCTTACATTGCGGGTAAAAAAGAAGCGCTGACCAACATTTATAATAAATTCAGCGAAATCATAGGGTCTCCCCAAATGCCCTCTTTAGGCACCTGGGGAGTTCTTGATTTACATTTGAAGTTGGTCGACGCATTATCCCCCCTTCTGAGTAAGGTCTATAAAAAAGAAGGGAATAAAACTATGGATCATGTTGAACTAGAAAATCAATGGTATAACCAAGATTGTAGGGTTGCTAAATCACAGTTGATCCGTACAGTAAAAAATGGGAGTCAATGTGATATAAAAAATGCAAGACTGATTTACAAAAACACCTTGAATCAAGCTAAAAAAGTATGGGATGCTAATCTATGGGATGACTTACTGAGTGCAGCTAAGTTACATGACCAAAGTACATTCTGGAATCTAATTACTAAGGGAAACAAGAAGGGTAGATCACCCAAGGATATTTTTCTGGATGAATTGACCTGGTGTGATCACTTTTCTAAACTTTATACGATTAGTAAGGATGATTTGTCCCTAGTTAATGTAGATGTTAATCCAGTTAGTAGTACTACACCATTATATTTTACCTTAGAAGAAACTGTTCAGGCATTATTAGCTGTAAAAATAGGTAAGGCCCCTGGCCCTGATAAAATTCCTGGCGACTTATTGAAACACGATGTTAAAGTGTGGGGGCCGTACATTAACTTTTTAAGTAACTCAATTGTGGCCGGTACACCAATTCCAGAATCATGGAAAGGGGCAGAAATCATAACAATTTTTAAAAAAGGTGATCGCCATGATCCTAGCAACTACCGCCCCATTAGTTTAATTGATGTTTTACAAAAAATCTTTGCCAGACATATTTTAAACAGGATTTTAAATTGGATTGAGGAGACAAAACTATTGTCTAAATACCAAGCCGGCTTTAGATCAAAAATAAGTACAGTAGACCAGGTGTTTAGATTTATGTGTATTTGCTGGAAATACATAAAGATCAGACAGGGCACTCTTTACGTTGCATTTATAGATTTAAGGGCTGCCTTTGATCTTGTTCCCCGGAAGTTGCTGTGGTCCACACTAAAGAAGCTAGACATCCCTGGCGAGCTACTTAACGAACTCATTAAACTTCATACAGGGAACTATGCAAAAATTAGATGGGGAAAAGCTGGAGAATTATCTAAAGCGATCCCTGTAGATAGAGGGGTGCGTCAAGGATGCGTATTAGCACCCACATTGTTCTCATTGTATGTTAATGATATCCCAACATACCTGAGGAACTGTGCCCACGACTCTCCGAAGTTAGTTGGTGAATCAATTACCTCCTTACTATTTGCTGATGACACTATCCTTATTTCCCAGACCCCGAGAGGCTTGCAAAATTTGGTTAATTCTTTCCATAATTATTGCGTGGAAAAGGGATTAAAAATTAACCCAACGAAAACAAAATACATGGCTATAAATCCAACCAAAACGTTTAGGAAAAACTTGTTCTTAGAGAACCGCACACTGGAACAGGTAGAAAGCTTTAACTACTTGGGTTTGATGTTAGATAATAAATTGACTTGGCATGGCCAGCAGAATAAAAGCTTACTGTCCCTTAAACAAAACTCACTCCCTATCCTAAAGGTGCACGGAGCAAGTAGTTCCAAAGCCATTACACCAGCACTGGAGGTTTTTAAAGCCAAGGCTCAATCAGCAGCCCTTTATGGTGCCGAGATATGGGGATACTGTAATTCTACCAAATTTGCGTTGATAGAAAATAAATTTGTGCGTAGTCTACTTAAAATACCGACTCGTACTCCAGTTGTCCCCCTGTTTTTAGACATCAATCTCAAAAGAACAGAGCACTTAGCTTCATTAAGACCATTATTGTATTGGATCAGGATATGGTCAACCCCTGAGCTGATAGACTACAAGGATGGTTTGATCGAATTAATTAAGCTGGACGTGTATTTGAAAACCCCATGGTTGAAATATATTTGCACGACGTTTAAGAGATTAGGGCTCTTTAATTTTTGGGAGGAGCCCCATAATTTGACCCAGTTTTCCAAAAAACTCCTTAAGGATACCTTTTGGTCCCATGTTAATGGTGAACTAACTCTGGGCTCTCGCATTGGTACTTTGTCTCAGAATTTCTTAAACGTAAAAGATTTACCTAAGTTTGAGGAATTTATGGATGAGATTGCTCCTCCCTTAGCAAAATCTCTTTACCTACAATTTAGGTATGGGGTTTTACTGATAAACTCCTACACATGTAGGTGGGCTGGGGAAAATGGAACGGATGCGTGTATTATGTGTTCCCTTAGGGCTAGGGAAGATATTCCCCACATACTTTTTTTCTGTCCGGTTTATAAGAAACCGAGGACCTCCTGGATTAAACCCCTTTGTAGAAATATGGGGGTTGAGTCATACAAAGTAGCGGAGCGCATATTAAAATCTAACTCCTCCCAAGTAATGGTATATGGCATAAGTAGATTTTTATTCAATGTGTACATTATTAGGAAACGTTGCGGTTATAAACTGTAATTGCTGAAGGAGGAATTATGGATTACCCTTTATCAGTTTCACCCTATTAAGTCTACCTCAGTTTTAGTATTACTCATTTTAAGAATTCTGGCTTTTAGCTAATTTAATGTGCTTATTTATATTTTATCTGGTATTTCTTAATCATGGACAAATATTCACCTTTATCAATTGTATGTAATTTGTTTGTCATGGTCTATATGTATTGTTGTTCATGTGTTGTTGACTTTTATGGCTATTGTTAGCCGAAATAAAGTATTGACTGACTGATATATTTCGGACGCTGATTATTGAGATGTGGACTGGTTGGTCGACAAGTTGACCCAGTGGTACCTTTCTTTACTGTTCATGAGGAAGGCAGTTTAATGGAGGGTGCCTTGTGAAGTTTAGGCTTTGCTGTCAGTATACCTGAGAAGGGGTTGTATACCTCTTCTAGCATGCAATCCGGAACTACAGATAGCACACAGAGACACCAGGTTGCTCAGAGTAACAGGTAAGTAGCTGAATCACTTGCAAGTAGACGTTGGTTCACGTTCTACTATTATCTGTCACCCCTAATGTGCTATGTATAAAGAAGGTATGCAGTTCCTATCAGGAAGGGAAGGTCGAAGGCAGCCAAGGAGGCAGATCAGTCCCTTTGGCGGCCTTCAACTTTTCCTTCCTGATAGAAACTGCATACCTTTTTATACTTAGCCTTTGTGGGGGCGTGTATGCTTGACCCTTATGTGTCCCTGGTCCCTCTTTATATTGTTCACCCCTAATGTGCTGCATCATTGGAGCTGCCACGTACAGCTTAGTGTTAGACCAGTATTGCCTATTTTTCATTGACTCAACCTCATATGACTTTGATAAGCGTCTGCCGAGATTCAGGGTGCCAGAACAAAGTCGTAATTGAAATGGGATTGTGATTCATTTCTATAAATTTAAAGTCTTTGTTGTGTCCTCATTGTGTGAAGAATTAACCATTGTGAGGTGTGTGCATTATGGCACAATGAGTAGAGCAGAAGCCTTTGACTATAGCAAGCCACACCCCCTGACCGAAACTGGTCCTGGAGATCGACAGGACCTATGTTTTGCCATTGTAAGCTGATATTTCTTAAGCATGTTGTTTGCATCTCACATCTCTTGCGCACAGCTCCTCTGCCCACCACAGTAGACGAATGACCAAGAGCTTTCACAGACGATCACCAACAGATTCCACCACTCAAGCCTTGCAAAAGCTTCTGGCAACTCCAGTTAGTGGATCGTTTTCCAAACTTCAATAGACCATGACCACACCACAAGACTGGGCCTTCTTTCATCCCTTTCTCTGGTAACCACCAGCCGCCACTTTTTCCCTTTGCTCAGCAGACCTGCCTCCTTCATCAAGGGCACCACTGAACGCTGAGTAGATGGTCGAATTTGAAAAAGGCAAATGTGACATAGTTATATTTTTCAGTGTGAGGATCCCCTATGCGTCCTGGCCACCCTGACTTGGATGCTTTTGTTTTCCCAGGTTGGTGGGAGGGGAAGCTTCACTACCTGTAAAGTCTTTAGCTTATTGCTGGAACTGTTCTGAAATTAGCTCGGTGGAGTGTGCTCCGCTCCAAACAGGAGAGGTCCATCCAGCGCACCAGGACTCTTAATTGTCAGCCATGACTGGAGTCCAGAACTGGAGCTCAAAAGAGATGCGACTTTCAGATCCCTGATCCAGCCACACTCCTTAGAAGTGATTCTTACAGAGACAGTGAATGTCATGGCTTCTGAGTCCCTTGGAACAGTACCCACTAGAAGCCCTGCTTCTGGCAGCACAGACTGCGTTTCTGACTCTGAGTATTGATGAGGCCAGATGAAGGCAAGTATTTGAATGGGGTACAGCTGGGAAGGAGGTCTGGAACAAGAAGGTTTCACAGGATTATCACTATGATTAAAATAGTATTATATAGTTTCAAACTTTCAACACAACTGTGTAAATGCTTCCTCCTCTTGTTATCCCACAAGAACAAAACTAAGTTTACAGCACTTTGTTGTGACTACTTTCTGTGTTATCTTCTCACAACTGACTCAGTGTTCGCATATTAAACACTGGGTTACTGTTGATAAACTCAGGGCCTGATTACAAGTAAAGGTGTGAAATCGGGTGCGATTAAATAGTACCTATTATGAGTTATTGGGGATTAACAGGAAAAATTATGGTGTTTAGCACACCAATAGCCACGAGGTACAGTAAATACCGTACACATTTCGCCTGTTATACTGGTGAAATTTAACAAAATGTTTGGGTTATTTAATGAGTTAAATTAAATCAAAGTCGTACTTTCTGTCCTGTGTGTAAACCGGTGTTTACGCACGGGACGGAATTGATCCACTAATTTGTAATCCGGGCCTTAGCCTAGCCACTCTAAAGCGTCTGTTAGAATCTCTTCGTAGAACTCCACAACAATATATATGCTCCTCTAACATCCTTCCTTATTTTGAACTTTGCTCTCACACTTGCTGTGTAAAGTCTTAGTTCTAATTCTTATCAGCTCACTCTTCTGCCTTGAAACAATGCCAATGCCCAGGTTTTCACAAATACCACATCACTGAATTAGCCACTTTTTATTAACTGTTATTTGAAATGGTTTGCGCTTCTCTTAATTCATACTCGGACCCATACATTTCTAATTTTCATGAAGTCTTGCAGTCAAACAAGATAAGCCACGTGAAATATCACTCCATGCCCTACCGGATCTTCAAGACTGAATGTATTTGACGCACTTCATCCACTTAATGCTGTGTCAGCCCCCATCGACTTCTGGTAACACCTTTGCCATCTAGTCCGGAAACTTCCATCTGCTCTTCTCCATTACTAGGGAATAACTGATGCTAAACACTGGTGCCGTACAAGTAAAATTAAGCCCCACAGCTCTATCAGCCAAAGTCGAAACCAACAACGAACTGAAGCAGGGCTGCGCCCTGGCCCCCCTACTATTTAACCTTTACACAGCAGATATGGGGGGAGCCCTGAAAGAGGCAAGTCTAGTTCCACCGAGACTGGGTACGGAGAGAATGGCAATTCTACAATACGAAGATTATACCGTAGTGATGGACCACACAAGAGTGGGCATCCAAAGAGCATTCAAAGAGCTGGGGGAAGTACAACAAGGAGAATCACCTGACAGTTAATCAAGGCAAAACAAAGATAATGATATTTGGTAGATACCCGCATAAAAAACAAGCAGTTTGGAAGTTGGGAGATCACCAAATTGGGACCACCATAGCCTATAACTATCTTGGTGTTTGGTTAAACGAGAGGGCAAAATCGGCAGCTCATACAAAACATCTAACTGCTAAAATCAACAGTGTAATTTTATCAATGAGACGCCTGAGTCAACGCTTGATTAGCCCCACAGCAGACCCCCATGCTGAAGGTCCTTAGGGCAAAATTAATCCCGGCCATTAACTACGGCCACTTAGCATTTCAGGAGCTTTAGACAAACTTATAGCAGCAGCTCAGGTCAAAGCTCACAAGATTGTGCTGGAAGTACCCAGGAACACGAGATTACGGCTGGAATTGGGGCTCGGCAGACCTGACCTGGCCCTCCAGGGAGATCTAATAAAGTATTATATTAGAGTCCTTAAAGCACTGCACAACTCTCTCACGCATCATCTTGTAACAATTTTCAGAGAAGAGGACTCCCCCCCGATTGGTACACCAAGCTGGGTAAAGCAATAGAGACCCAAAACATAGACCACAACAGTCTGTCCCGAACAGATATCCTGCATAAGGCTTGGTCGAACATCATGAAACGGCAGGTCCACTCCATTTCGTATGAAAAGGATCTAACCGCACTCCGACATAACACCTATACGAAGGCATTGGATGAATCTTACACCTTGGGGAAAGCCCAACCATACCTAAGGGAAGCACTAGGGGCCCAGGCACGCAAGAAAATCCTTTTTATGAGGCTACCGGCCCTTAGAATTGGGGACTTCTATCCAGCATGGGCACAAACAAACGGAGTCGTTTCATGCCGCCTATGCAATTACCAATGGGAATCCTGGCTCCATTTACTATGCTGTTGCCCCAAGTTTACCAGCAAACGACAGAGGCTGCTATGTCCCATTTCCAGAGCCCTTGGCATCAGAACTTGCAAGGAGGCATCAGACTGGTGCTTTTCGGAAATAAAAACACACCACCTGGCAAGAGTGGCTAAATTTACTTACCAGATTGGTCAAGCTTTAGACGCTAGAGTATAATTGATTTTCCTCAAGCCCTTGAAATTCAGAGTCAGATTAATGTGCCAACAAAGTGTTACCGTAACATCCATGGGCAAAGAAGACCTTGCCCGCCAGTTCAAGTGCTTTGACTGCAACATCGTCGCATGAAAATTAAGTTCCCAGACTGAAAGCAGAAAGGTCCCTGTAACACAAGATTGACTGTCGGAAATGGGGTTTTAGATCTCAAAGGAGGCCAGGGGGCGGGGGGTGGAATGGGTGGGTCGGCAAGGTGGGTTGGGTTCTAATTTTAGCTTTTTACTGTAATGGTTTTAAATAATCGAACGGTCAACAATAAATCAGTCAATCACTGGTTCGGTCACTTTACGTACTCAATGTAGTTTCTGAGAATTCTATGTCAGGACAGGAGGTGAGGATTATGCTGAACTTTCCAGCAGTTTTCAACAATAACAGAAAACAATCTTTGCTTTCCGACAGTTAAGTCATTTGTCCTTTTGTGCTTTTATCTTGCTCAAAATTACTACATAATAACAGTTTTTATTTTGTCATGTTTATGTGCATGCTGCTTTCTTCCAGTCTGTAGCGTTGTTCCTTTCCCACTCACGAGTGGTATCGCACCCTCCGTAGTGTTTGATAGCCAGCTCCACTTGTGGCGTGCTCCTCGGTCTCAGGCCGCAAGAGTGCGCTGAGGCCTGTGCACCTTTAGAGGGCGCTTCTGCGAGTCGGATCGTCTCGCTGCTCCACGAGGGACGTGCTCGCTCTCCATAGCGAAGGAAATTGATGAGATGCGTTCCCGTGGAGCCTGCTGCTCCCCCAAGCCTCCTGTAAGCCCTGATGCCTGTAATTATCTGTCCGTATGAGCTTTTCGACATAATGGCCCATAATGGTAAATCTTTTTGTGTTTTTGCTCAAGCGTTCACACGGTGCTGTTCAGGGGCAAGGCCAGGAGTACTAAAATACCCTGTGGTCAGTAGGGTGAGTCTGCCCTAGGCAAGAGCCTCCTTATTTGCACTTCGCACACCTCGAATTTAGGCTGGTCCCCAGTTGCCATACCTGCCTTTGGCTGCTTCTGTAACTGGCTTGTGTCAGGTGCCAGTGTGATCTAGGCCTTTAAATCTGGGCCGTCCCTGGCTCAGCTTTTGCCTGTATTGTTTAGTGTGCCCTCAATCTGACCTACCTCAGCTCTTACAGGGTCATGGAATAGTATATGGAGGAAGAGTCCCTGCAAGTCCTCCCATTGGACGATGAGTTTTGCGAGGCGGAGAACACCTCCATCCACCAGGCAGTGGCGGTGGCCATAAGGCCCTTTGAGCGCTGCATTATGGAACTAGCTTTTGCTTGTGTGCCCCGAATGGGGACCCCCTGGGAGGGCAGCTAAGCACAAAGCTGAGTCAGGCATGGATCTCTGTGCTTTTGAGCACTTGAAGATTTTTCTTGCTCACCCCCCACACCACTGCCCCTGGATGTGCCTGAATCTTTCACGGATGCAACTGGTGACCTCCCCTCCGCCATAGGCGCGGAAGAGGAGGACTACCAGGGTGATTCTCCTGATGAGGCTGGTCCCTCAAGGACTCGGCGCCCCTTGCTTCCTGCAGCCCCCTGCCCCTCCCCTAGACCAGGGTTCCTCATACATGTTACACCCCGAGGACTCAGAAGAGTGGGTCCCATCCGAGAAGGACTCTAAATATGTTGCTAGCTGCCGCCGGAAAACACTTGAGAAGGAGGTGCGGGCATGCTTGCGGGTGGAATGCCCATGCCCATCCCTTCCTGGAAAAGTAGCGTTGATGCTAGAATTAGACCCCCAGATGGCCACCTTTCTCCAGAAATATATCCGGGATCCCAAGAAGGGAATTGATAGGTCCTGGCGGGCTTGCCAGGACAAGCTGCTAGACATCGGTGGCCCCCTTACAAAGATTTTGGACATGGTAGAAGAGGCCAAGTCCTCTGGCACCCTGGGTTCGATGGAGTCAATGTCCGGTTGGGCGCAGTGTGTTGTCATTTTCTAGGGAATGCGAACTGCAACATGTCCACAGAACGACGCCGCTCCCTTCTCTTAAAGATCAACCCCAAATTGGGGGATTTGGCTTTCAGAGAAGCGGGTGAGGTCGCGCAAGGTGGGCTCTTTGGAGAGCCGTTCATCAAAGAACTAGGCAAGTTCGTAGCAACCTTCACCTCCCTCGACAAGGTGCAGGTCTCGATTGAGAAGGTCTTCAACCAGTGGAGTTTTGTCGGGGCCAGACGGGGCGGGAAACTCGCAACTGGCCACTTCTACACTCAAGCCCCTACAAGAGCATTCATAAGGACCTAGGATCAGCCCCGCCAGGGCGAATTCTTCCAGTCTCAGGTCACCATACCCAAGGCTCCAGGGCTTCTGCCAGAGGACAACTCCAAAACAACGCAGGGGAGAGTTTACCTTTCTTCCTAACTAAGAGTGGGAGAGCGGTTGGCGCTGTTTGCTCACCTATGTGGTTCTTTCTTCCGATGCCTGGGTTCTCCACACCATTCAAGAATTTTGTATAGAGTTTTGTGGCTCCCCGGTTCAGGCATCCCGACCGCGTGTGCTGGTTTTTGCAGAAGATCAGGTGGCCATAATAGATTGCAAGGTTGCGGGTCTTCTGCCGAAAGGTGTGATCTCCGAGACCTCCCTGCATCCCGGGGGTTCCTCAGCAACATTTGTTTGGTAGACAAAGCCGATGGCGGACATCACCCAGTGATCAATCTCAGAGTTCAACGGGTGGTTGATCTACTGCCACTTCACGATGGAGGGTATCCATCTGCTGCGCAATCTTTTGCGCCCCGACGATTGGATGGTACATCTGGACCTCAAAGATGCATACCTGGCAGTTCCCATCTACTCCCCACACCACTGGTTTCTGCAGTTCCGGTGGAGGGATCGCGCATACGAGTTTGCCACTCTGTCTTTCAGTCTCTCGTCTGCTCCATGGTGTTTCATCAAGGTTCTCACGCCTGTGGTGGAGTACCTGAGGCCGCGCGGCTCCGCTTGGTCATTTATTTAGATGATCTCCTCATTTTGGATCCGTGCCCAACGAATCTGACGAAAAAGTTACAGATGGCAGTGGACCTGTTGTAAGGTTTAGGGTTCGTGGTCAACGAGGGAAAGTTGCAGCTGGCCCCTGTGGGGAAGACCCTAAGCCTCCTGCCTCGGAAGATCACAAAGATTCTCAGGGAATTGAAACAAACGTTGTACAGGACCATGAACACTGTCAGGTAGCAATATTTGGGGGGCTCCTGTCTTCGCCTTTACAGGCGATATTTCAGGGTTCTTTTCACTACAGGGCCCTTAAGCTTCTCAAGGCTTTTCACCTCTGTAGGGACCTCCAGTACTCGGAGCAGATCCCGCTCTCAGAAGAAGTCAGAGAGAAGATGATGGCTTGACCACATGCAGGCGTGGAACGGTCGGGCCATTTTCAGATCGAACCCAGACTTAATGATAGAATCAGATGCCAGCAAGTCTGACTGGGGAGCGCGTTGCTGGGACTCCTTCACAAGAGGAAAGTGGTCCGCGGATGAACACCTTCTACACATGAACTATCTGGAGTTGATGGCGGGGTCCTTTGCCATCAAGTGCTGGAGGAAGGACAAGGTAGACTGCAGTGTCCTCCTCAAAATGGACAATGTGTCTGCCATGAGGTATATCAACCACGTGAGTGGCACCAAGTCGAAGGTGTTGGCGGATCGGGCCAAGGACTTCTGGACCTTTTGCCTGGCCTGCAGCATCTCTGTGACGTCAGAATACCTTCCCAGGGTGTCCAACATGGTGGCGGTTTGGTACTCCAGGGACTGGTCGGACATAGGTCCGTGGCAGTTGACCTCGAAATATTCCAGAGACTGGTCTCCCTTTGGGGCCCGTTCTTGGTAGACCTCTTGAGTACTTGAGCTGGAAGCCGAACCCTCTGGCAGTGGCCAACAATGCTTTCCTCCCGGACTGTGTTACAGCAAACAAATGATGGACGGAATGCTGGCAATGCAAACATTCTCCCCCAGTCAAAAGATCTGGGTTAAATCCATTGTTTTTTAGCCCACTACGCCACCCCAGTTTGGACCCAGTCATATGCAAATCAATCTTGACCCTGTGCCTCATGGGAGCAGTCCAGACCGAACTGCCAGGTCAGGTCCTCCCTGGACCGGAAACGAGCATCCTGGGACAGGTTTCAGGGTATGTCACCCTTCTTCAGCCAGGCTAGCTTCAATCCAGTGCCACTGAGCAAGGGACCCACGTCTGGGCATACCCATCCCACTTAGGGCGAAAAGTGTTACAGCAAACAAATGATGGACGGAATGCTGACAATGCAAACATTCTTCCCCAGTCAAAAGATCTGGGTTAAATCCATTGTTCTTTTGCCAACTACGCCACCCCAGTTTGGACCCAGCCATATGCAAATCAGCCTTGACCCTGTGCCTCATGGGAACTGTCCAGACCGAAATGCCAGGTCAGGTCCTCCGTGGACCGAAAACAAGCATCCTGGGCCCGGTTTCAGGGTATGTCACCCTTCTTCAGCACATTTGCATATGGCCAGGTCTAAAATGGGGTGGCATGGTGAGCAAAAGAATGATGGATTTAACCCAGATCTCTTGACTGGGGGTGAATGTTTTGATTTGTTCTGCATTCCGTCCATCAATTGTGTGTCTTTTGCTTCCTCCCGGACTGGGCAACGGACACTGGGTACGCCTTTCCCCCCCTTATGCCATGATCATGAGATTGTCATCTCAGGTCTGCAGACAGAGGGTGAGGGTGGTGCTTATCACGCCGTGTTGGACAGCTCAAGTGCAGTTTTCAGTTCTTCTGGCACTTTCCTGGCATTCTCCAATCGTTCTACCCGCGTTCCAGATCTCCTTTTAGATCCTCTGGGCAACCATCACCCATTGGTCCTGCAGGGCAGCATGTCCCTGTGGCATGGTGGATTTCTGGCAACGCTGGAGAGTTCCCAGCCTTTTGAGAGAGGCTGGGAGAATGCTCGAAGCAGCCTGGGTGGACCGAAGAAACAAACGTTACAGAACTGCATGGACCCATGGGTCAGTTGGTTTCTGGGGAACGACCAGGATCCCTTGGGATACAAAGTGATCCCAATATTGAATTTTTTGGCATCACTGGCTACCCAGGGTTTGGCCCATCGTACAATCAATTCCTACAGGTCTGCAGTTTAAGCAGGACATCTCCCTATTCAGGGTTCTCCCATGTGCAAGTTGATGAGAGGCATACGTTTGGCTCTCCCACCGGAACCTTGCTACTCTTACCTGTGGGAGGTTATCAAGGTCTTGAAGTATTTATCGCAGAAGGAGCTGTCGACGAAAATCGCCATGCATTTATGCCTGGTGTCCTGTAGGCGGGTGTCGGATGTAAGAGCCTTGGATATGTCTGGGAAGTTTTTTCCCCTCGAGAGGTTACCTTGCATATATCCTGGCGTACCAAGATCGACTCTAGAGTGATCTCTCATCCAGCCTTTGACAGGGCCCCCAAGTTGTGTGTAGTAAGGTGCCTCTAGAGCTATGAGAGTATGACTGAAGACATCCTTTCACATAGGGAACAACACTTGCCTATCTCCCTCTGGAAGCCTTTCAAAGCAGTTGCTCCTCCGACAATTGTTTGCTGGATCCTTTGGGTTATGCAGTAAGCGGGTATTGATATCATCATGCTTTGGAGCCCATTCGGTAAGAGGCGCAAAGGCCTCGAAAGCTTTTGCTCTTGGGGCTCATCTGGAAGACCTCATTAACGCAGTGGACTGGTCATCCGATTCTGTGTTCAAGTGATTCTATTTTAAGCATGTTTAGGATATGGCGTCTTTAGTGGCGGATAGGCCTTGAACCAGAATAATCCTTGCCTCTTGTCCTAACATAGAATGAAACATTTCCCATTAAGCATTAAGGAAAGTTTCAATTCTGTTAAGAACTCAGGGGCGAGGATTATTCCCTTCAAAGGATTCTTTGAGGCTTCATGTTTACCCGCCCTGTTGGTTTCCATGTTGGAGTTTTTCTGTGTATGGTATAAGTATTTCAATCCTTGTTACGGATGATGCAGCAGCTTACTGTTGTTTGATGAGACTGTTCGCGATTTGTTCCATAGCACCCTGGGTTGACAATTGTTATTTACTTACCTCATTGCTTGTTTGTAGGAATCCATGGAGGTTCACTTTCAAGTAGATCCTTTTTGTTTTCTTTCAGCCGGAGAAAGTTCTACAGCGGAATAAAGGATAGTGGACCCAAGCCTCTGGCACAATCAAGAAGGAGTACGTGGTCATGGACAGACAAGCCCTTGGGCGAGTTGCCAGCTGTTGATCGGATGACCCTGGGTGACCTGTTTTGGACAGCCTTGGGAAAATAGTTCTTGGTTATTGTTGAAAACTGCTGGAAATATGGAATAATTAAAGTTCAGCATAATCCTTGCCTCAGTGTCCTTAATAGAATAGAAACGTTCCTTCATGCTTACCAGGATATTTTTTCATCCTCCCAAGTACTGCGGGAACGTCTCCTTCTTCCCACAAGATGTCGATCTTTCACACCAGTGATTCCTAAGGTGCATGAAAGTACCACACACCATCTCCTAGGTTCTTTAAAATGAACTCCCCCCACAAAGAGGCAATCAGTCTCACTCCCGGTTTCCTTCCAAAGGCTGCACAATGTCTCCAGGGATTCTGACTGCCTGGCACTGTCCATGGGCAATATGGGCACCAGGAGTCCTACTAGGTAACCATTTAACAATGTGATAGATGGACGTTGCCGGCAAAAACTCATGCGCTGATGGCCCTTAAGGCAGCATCATTTTAGATAACTTGATAGTAATTCAGTAAGCCACTGGGGAGTTTCAGAAAGAATTTGCATTGCTTAGGCAGAAGCACACTAGAGGTTCTTCGTGCCAAGGTAAGGCAGGAGTGGATTTTCTGCAAGACTTTCAGTTGTTAGTAACTGGCAGAGAAAATGACATAAATCAAGGATTCTAATTTAGATTCCTGTTGAACTTCAGTCTCCAATTTCCTCTTATCTTCACAGGTTGAGGCAGTGTCCTCCAGAAAATATAGCTCCATGCATCCACCATTCCTTAGTGGTCATGATATCTGTTTTTTATTTTCACATATCCAAACTTGGACCACCATCATATAAGTTGACCTGAAAGGGTATAGATCACAATAGGGCCACCCTTGACCAAGCAGGTGTGATGGGAGGTGCACTAGTGTATCAAGGGTACTCTCTAACCCCCCCCCCCCCCTCCCTGATCCAGGTACCTGCAGTATTTCTCACTGGCACTGTGCTTGCTTCATAGTGCTCAGTTGTGCAACACTACCCAGCTCGAATGGTTCTCCTCTATTACTGATATGTACCCAGGGGTAGATGCCTCACTCTGTGACTGTAGTAGCTAGGAATCCCTTTGGGGGTTGGGGGTTTATGTTTGTTGCTCTGCACTCAGTGGTGCTTGCTTGCAGAGCCAAAGGATTCTCACCACCCTGTCCCCAAGACTCTTTTGTCAGTCTTGTTTCGAGTGGTAGATGCCTCTCTCCGTGGCAGATCAAGCGAAGCTCCAGTTGTAGATCATGTCTAAGCTCCTATGTAGGGCCACCTGAATTTTTCTTTTGTGTGTTAACTTATGTTCCCCTCTATCTTCCTGCTGGGCCTGGATTCTGCTTCTTTCAAATGGCTCGATGTTGCAGATGCTGTATCTTAAGCCATTTCTACAATTATGTCACTTGACCTCTTTTGCTGCACCCCGGCTTCCTTTCCTGTGCTGCAGTACCTTTCCTGGGTGTGGGCTTTATACAGACATTGGTCCCGAGGCCTCCGCTATGCTGCCATCACTACTGAATTCGTTCCACCGGCCACCTCTTCTGACCAAGACCCCTATCCCTTCTCTGCTGAGATCTTGCATGGAGTGCTTCTTACCACAGGCCCTTCTGCCTGTTGGCTTTTCTGACTGAAGAAATAGCTAGAACATGGGGTCTGGTTCAGAGTGTGGTAGATGGGTACTCCATCATAAACTTGGTGGAGATCCCTTACACCTTATTACAAGTGCATTAAGATGCAATGCACTTGTAATAAAGCAGACAGTATAACCACACGTTTGTACCATCCATATGCCAAGCTCTAAGTTAGGAACCTAGTCTGTTAAATCTCTTTTTTACACAGAACAGGTGATCACTTCATATTTAGTCCTCCTTATCTACCAGGTCATACGGGTTGTAGATGATTCCTGGCCTGTTTTGTTGTCTCTACTTTGGGAGCCATGTGCAAGGGAGCTAATTATCCAGGATGGAGGTATGGCTAGATTGTTAGTGATCAAAGGCGGTGGAGCCCTTTTGGTCTATAGATCTGGCTGGAAGGTCAGAAAGACATTCACCTATCACTCCTGTTTAAAATCTTTCTGTATGATTCTGAAGTATTAGTAGATCATTTTTTGGAGAAGTAATTTTAATTTGAAAGGATATTACTATGTAATTAGACCACAGAAGGGAAATGTAGTAAGAGTTGGATATGAAACATGGACAACCGTACCAGCAAAATTCACCATACCACATGCTGAATCAGAGTCCTATAATTCATGGTTCAAGCAAAATAAGCAGCCAGCATGGTGTTGGTTTTTTCCACTCCCAGATTTAAGTCTGCAGCGATCACATGCTAGCCATAGTTACATAGATCGCAAAAACAACTTAAACGCACAGTTTTGTCATTAAAACAAAGCAAATCCTTACAGTACTGTTTTGATTTTATAGAGGGGTATGCTTAAGGTCCCTTTTGAACTGCCGGATAGACGGGGGGATATGTTGATATTAAAGTCTAGATCAGGCCGTGCTTTCGTTGCTGCATCTGTACACATGTCCATTGAGAAAATCGCTTACTAATTAAGAAGTTCTAAGAGAATTTGTAACAATACAAGTAATGTTTTCATTGCATGTTGACACAGCTGAACAGCATTTCTAATACAGCAGTTGCACACAAAGTAAGGCAAATCATTTTGATGTCTAAAAGCTCTGTAGGTTGTTTGAATGGAACAGCATGTATACAGGGTAAAAAGTGTTTGTTTTTTCTCACACTGCATTTACACCAGACTTCATTACAGCTATATTCCGTAACGCAACGTTCTTCATTATGCTGTTAAGTCTCATATGGTTTGGGATTTTATACTAGTTACATAGTAGTAGGTATGGTGTCACTGAAATCAAAATTAAAGCATGGGGGTGTGTGGCTGGACCACCCAAGATGGCGGTTGCAAGTTAGTGGGGTTCTGTGCCCTCTACCGAAGATCCTTCCCTATTCTTTCCAAGTTACTGACTGAAGGGACCCTTCCATGGGCTAGTGGAAACTGTGGACCTGCTGGTTGCCCAGGATCAGGATCGCCAGGCTGCAAACACAAGGTGAAAGGGGGAGGCCTGGTCGGTGCCTGGGAACACTCTGCCGGAAACCGCGGCTGTGGTACAGATCCTCAGAGGGTACACCTGTGCTTTGACGGATCTGAGCCTAAAGGGTTGCTCCTTCCTTCCTTCCGCCCTCCCCCCTCCTCTGCTTTGTTGTGGGGAGACACGGGGTCTCTTTTCTCTTGTCCCCTGGTGGCAGAGCATCTCACCTACTAGAGGTGCCGGGAGACTGCAGGCAGTGACTACAGGGGCACTGAGCCTGAGAGTGTGGTGCAGCGAGCCTTGGAAGATCACGGCAGATGACCTGACTGTCGTGCTCCTGGGGACCTAGCTGGGGCCTGGTAGATGTCGCCGACAGCCTGAGGCTATTGCTGTGGCCTGTTGGTTGTCTGGGTGGTGCCCCTGTGAGCCTTCGAGAACCGGGGCCTCTTTGTTGAGGTCTCTCTCGCATTGCAGTCGACCTGGGCATGTGGGAGAGAGCCTAACTTCTTGTACCCTCTGGTGGAACTGGTGTGATGCACCCTACTTGGGCCACCTCCCCCCCCCCTCCCCACACAATCTTCTTGCCACTGAGCAGTGGGGTTTGGAGGCGGCTGGGTTGTGCATCCTGCTTCTGGGGGACCCAGAGGGTTGGCGGATCCGAGCTGCAACAGACTACAGATCTGCGCTCCTGCCTCGCCATGGCCAAGGACAATTTACCCCACTCTAAGCAAGGCATGCTGGAGGAATTTGCACAAGCTGCCAAGAAACCCACAGATGACCCGCAGGGGTTGATGGGTCCGATCCCACTGGGCCCGACACATACGTAATCCTATTGCCTATCGTCCAATCCTGTGATTCTCTTGAGGTAAAGATTGAAGACGTAGGTGCAGATGTTACACTGCTTAGGCAGGATCTGCGCAAGACTGTGGACAGGATAGCGGCGGCTGAGGTCCGCGTCTCTGACGTAGAGGACACCATCACCGACATGCACAGAACAACTATGAGATTAGTCTGCACGCCTAGGAAACTGGCTGCGCAGGTGGAGGATGCTGAAGGGAGTGGAAGAAGGAACAACCTCCGGTTCGTGGGATTTCCTGAGGCCTGTGATGGGCCGTCCCTGAAATAAGTTCCTGGATCAATGGTTACGGTTGCTTGTTCTGGTGGAATCCTGGTTACCTTGCTTCATCATTGAGAGGGGACATCGGGCCCCGACGCGGAGGCACCCTCCCGGGAATCCCCCTTACCCCGTATACTAAACTATGTAGACCAAGATTTGATCCTGGGGTATGTTCGTACGAGTGACAGTCGTGTTTCAGTCCAAGAAAATCCTAATTTTTCCTGACTTCACCAAGCTTGTCCAAGACAACGGCAGTCTTTTCTTGCCACAAACAACTGTGAAATTTGGAAATACGATACATGTTGCTCTATCCAACAAAACCTAAGGTAATGTACCTGGAAAAACCTAATTTCTTTGATACCCCGGAAGAGGTTTTTCAGTGGTTCCGACAATAGGTTTACTCTCCTGTCACCCAGAGATGCGGCCTCCCCGCATCAACTGATCAGATGATCCCTGCCGGGGCATCCTGGAGTTCTTGACAGAGGTAAGAATTACTCCCGATCTTCCTGAAGAGACGAGCTGGCTCAACACTGCAGATGCTTCCAGAGACGGGGGGCGCCCGGACTCTGACTGCGGCATCTGGGGAGGAGACAGGGCCTCAGGCTCACCTGATTTTCTTACATTCACCGGGGGAGGGGGGATTGAGCCTGGTGCTTCACTTGACTGTGGCCGCTAGCTCTAGACAGGAGTTGGGTTGCTAGAGTTTGAGATGCTGGGGTGCCCTTTTGCCCTCGCTGGACATCTGATTCCGCGACAGATGCTTCACGGTTCTAAAGTATGGAGAGGGGAGGGGTTTACTGGTTTGTTCCTGTCCTTGGTTTGAGTTGTTGCACAGGTGGGTGTGCGCTTGGGGCAGCTAAGGATGCAGATTCTTCTCCTGCGTGCTCATCCACCTTAAATGGCCCTGACTGATGAAGGGGCACCTTTGTTACACCGTGACTAAAACATGGCTGGACCCATGGGGCAGTCACGTGGCACTCGCAGGGCACCTTCATGACAGGCCTCTAACACTTTTTAATGTCTATGCCCCAACCCCATTGTTAACATCCTTCCTGGAGGTGATCACGAGATTGCTGGGAAAACTCGCGCCTGTGCCTGCTGGTGCGAGGACTGGAAGGAGGTGGTGGGCATGGTGGTAGACCGACTCCATAGGGTGTGTGCTGGTGGTGCCACAGCTCGTTGCTGTAGCCTTTTCTAGCAGCATTGGGCCTTGTCGACACCTGTAGGCTGTTTCATCCAGGTGTGCAGGGTATACAGTCATTCTGGGGCACACACCTCCTCCCATCTGGACTATTGTTTTTTCACTAAGGCACTTTACGCACAACATCAAAGATATACAGACTTGTAGCTATAAACTAGCTTGGCTATAACACACCTCTTGAATGGTGGGCCATTCCCACCGTCGCCCCCCCCTTTCCCCCCACCCCCCCAATGACGAGGGTGGTGATCCTGACATGGCAGACGACCTTGAAGGCCCTGGTTCGGGACAAGAGACTGGCGACTCTGTGGGAGGGCACCATGTTTTCACAGGTAGCACAGTTGCCGGGTTTTTGAGGCTAGAGTACTATAGGGATCTCAACCTTGGGGTATGTGCTTGAGGGTATGATGTTTAAAACGTATCAAGTCCTGCAAAAAGAATATGCCCTTCACCGCAGCCAATGTTTCTGCTGTGTGCAGCTGCGTCATGCACTCCTACCCTATCTTGCAGACCTAGACTAACTCCTAGACTTTCATCTGGTAGAGTCCAACTGTTACAAGGCAACTTGGGTGAACACAAGGTCTCACAGATCTATTGTTTCTTGATTTTGAACATCTCTTACTCATTTTCGCTCCGCCTTGAAGCAGGACATGGGTGCCTTGTCTGACAATGATTTAGATCGATGCTCACTCATCCCCGGGGGACACAGCAATCTCTGCATGATTGTGTCTAATTCAGCTGAATTATTTACACAGGACTTACCTTACACGCCCCAGGCTCTGCCAAATGGGGGTGATCACCTGGTCTCTGTGCCTGCAATGCCACAGTCACATTGGGGACATTTTGCACTCCACATGGGGGTGCCCTAGCCGTTGCCTATTCTGGGAGGGGCTACTGAACTTCATGGGGCACGTTTCGGGCCAGCAAATTACGCGTGGCCTACATTTATCCTCCTGCATACCACAGACAACACATAATTGACTCGTTATGGCATGACACTATTGTTGATGGTTCTCACACTGGCCAAGAGGGATGTTGCCTGCCTCTGGGAGGCGGAATCCCCGCAGTCAGTAGCTGAATGGAAGAGGGCAATAGATTGGTGCATGGTCAAAGTGCAGCCTGTTAATGCAGCCAGGGGATGCCCTCAGAAATATGGAAAGGTCTGGAAGGAATGGGAGGACTATCGGGGCATAATACTTGAAAGGGAGTTCCAGGTGTTGAGAACGAAATTAGGTCATATTGGGGCTGGGCACCAATTAATTCATGTTGCATGAATATGAAGTTTCAGTTCAAGTCTGGGGGCAGAGAGGTGGGAAACTGGGGGCGCAGCACTTTTGTTGTTCTCGTCTTTTATGTTATATCATGCGAAACCGAATAAAAGCTTTATTAAATATAAAAAAAACTATAGCCTATGAGCAAGATGGAAAGTAAATCCCATTGTAAGGTTCCGACACTTATTTCACAGGTCTCCACTCTAAGTTAGCAAATACCAGTTGCAGTACTGAAAACTAGAAATCTGAGAAGCTTGTCTCAATAGTTTTAAAGGCTGAATAAAATGTTTCTACCTGTAAATCCATTTAATCCATTTGACATTTGCTAATCATTATAGCACAATCTCTTAGACATGGCTAGTTCATTTTAAATTTGCATTTTTTCCCTACTATAGGAGAATGTATGGTACGGTAAGTTGCTCAGTATGAAAATTGGTAGATGATCTCAGTTTTGTTTAATTATTTACAATAGGTCTGGTGCTGGCCAACTGCCTTTTCTGCAATTTAGGTTTTATTCTGTCCTGTGTTGGAAAATAGGTTCCACCCATTTAATACGCCCAGATTTGTTCCTTTTTGGATCACCCGGTTTTAGACTTTTTATTGTGGGTGAGTCTCACCCACCATTATCACTATGCGTGTGTTTATCACCAGTTGCTGCACTTTAAGATAAGGCTGCTGTGAGGCAGCTAGGGTAAGGGGCACTTGTCTGGCTACATGTGCATATGTGTGTGCAAGCTGCATGTATGAGACTACTATCCTGTGCAGCCTGATAACTGCATACAGGTGCCCTGGCGCTGAGGGGACTCTGCAGGGTTAGATATTGACCTGGGATAGACCTTATATTATTTAGGGCAGTGTGATTTACTGTATTGTCTGTAGTGATGCTTTATCATACATCTAGGAGGAAATCTGCCGTAGAGTACAGTTCAGTTTCCCTTAGGCCTACAAAGTCCCATGAGGTATGAAACTCGGTTAGAAAAGTGCACCCAGTTCATATCCGCAGGTCCCAGGACCATACATGTACATCTTATGGGTCATCCAGAATTGTCTCATTTCTCTGGCTCATCTCTTCATCCGAGCACAGGCCTTTTGTTAATTACATTTCTCCTCAGCAGAGGGAACAAAGGCCACCCCACTCAAAAGGAGTAATTAATGGTTCTTCCCTCAGCTCCCGAGGAGGAAGGGGTGGGGATGAAAATCTGCATGTGTTAATTTTCTTTTACTGTGTATCAAGGCTGGGGACAGCCCAGGCCCACTGAACAAAGGAGGAAGCCCAGACAACTGGAGCCAACACCAAAGGGGGCTCCTCTTTGAAGTTTTGGTGGGAAAGGCCCTGGCTAGGATAACAGTGAAGGGCACAGCTGAGACCCCAATGAGCAGATGTGACCAATGACTATTGGATCATGCCATCTTGAACTGTCCCAGTATGCTATGTAAGAGGGTTGGTGCAGGGATGGAGAGGCGATGTGGTGCCCTAGAATTGTCCAAGGGTGCCTGACTTCTAGATCCTTCCACCCCCTTTAAAAACCTCTTGCACAAGGGAGAGAAAGGGCTGTTGGTGCTGTCCTGTTCTTTTTGCTACCGGTGCCTGGGACTGTGACTGCCATGTACAACTGGAAGGAGAAACGTCATGATGCCCAAAAGCACCAAGGACTCCGCTAAAGTTGACTGCAGGACCAGTGGATATCTCCAAGTGAGGCTGGCACTCCTACACCTCCTAAGGACCAGTTGGGGGAAGATTTGGACTTCTGTGCCCAGAGAAAGAGGAGGAAAGTTGGTGCAAGGAGCCAGTGGAACCAGCTCCCCAAAGGTACACTTCTTAGCAGAAAGAGCTCACCACTAGGAGTAAAACTAACCCTTGAGAATCAAAATTAGACCATCGGGATCTGGGTTATGGCATTATGACGATTGGTGATCTTTGACCCCCTCCCCCCCCCCCTTCCACCCCCCCCCCCAGAAAGCTGAGCACATGGTGCTCAGCTGGTTTTTCCAAAATTACCACCCTGGCCAGGGCATGGGATTGGTGAAAGAGCCATTAAATAATTTATCAGGAAAGGGAGGCCTCTTCCCTGCATCTTTAATTACTTCCAGAGGCCCCCATCTCTGGGGAGTGGGGAGGCCACCACAAACATGGAGTGAACAGGGAGAAGACACCGGCAGCCATCTGGGCTGTGCAGGAGTGGGCTCCCCATGCTGCCTCAACAAAACGAAATGTCAGGGTGCCTGGGTGGGACTGGGCACCCCCAAGAGATAAAACAAAGAACAAGCATTTGCAATGCAATAGGTCTCGCATTTGCGAGAGTTTAAGCTATTAGTATTGAAATGGCAATGCCTTTTTATTTACGTTTTTAAACCCAAAACATAAATAAAAGGCATTGTCATTTACAATGTCAATAGCTCATACTCGCGTGAATGCGAGACCTATTGCATTGCAAATGCGTGTTTAATTATTTTTCTGGCAACTGCCTCTATTTAACTTTCTTGATAGAAAACGACCAGCAGAGGTCAGTAAAATACCAGAATCACTTTAGCATTCTCTAGATTCCAGTCCATAGAAATTGTCTTCCCCAAGCACCCGTAGACAATATTATTTTTTTCAAATTCTGTATTTTCAGATGTATGACCACCAAAGGCCCTGCTTTTATATTAAAAACAGAGCTTTGGGCTATACCATTCCCGCTGAAAGGCAGTATTTCTCTCCATGTATTTGCATACCTGGTGTGTCACGCAGTTTGGTGCTTACTTTCCCTCCATGTTAAAGAACAGTAGATGTTTCAGCACCCAGGCTGATGTGCTGCATAGCTAAATACATATAAAGTCCCATAGGCAAGACTGAATGTATTGCAAATGCTTGAGTTGCTGGTGGACGGTTTTGCAGCAGTGCTGCAATATCGGAGACCCCTATAACAAAAGCAGCAACAGTGTTACCCCCTACCTCCTCTCCACTACTCCCCCCCCCCGACACGGTCTGACTTAATTGCCAGTGCTTGTTTTCGCTCTCAGTCCGCCCTTGATGAAGAGGCACTCAAATACTTGCCAGGTGGCACGCTGTGTGAAGCGCAAGATTTGCATTTACATCATGTTTTAAGCCACATCTTTAATTATACAGGACATACCTCTTGCAAAGGATTCCTGGTTACATTTCTTTGGCCCAGGCCCTATTGGAGAACCCATACTATTTCATTCCACTAAAGGCACTACTTACTGATCAGTCTCTTCGTATACACCTACCCACAGCCAATCCCATTCCATCCTGCACATGGCTGCAATTAAGTTGTGAGGCTGAATCAACGAGACCCTTAAAAGATGACTATGTTGGCAACAACAAGAACGTCAAAATATCAACTCAGTAAAATGGGCGATGCCCATGCAGGCCTACGTTTTGTTTTTTCTTTTCTGTGTTTACAAAGAGGGTGATTTTTGACGCCATCTACTACAAATGGTCCAGACTGATCATACACTAGTGACAGACGACTGACGTATACAGCACAAAGAATGCCCGATTTCAGTATGAACAAAAACACATAGGAGCCGACACAATAAAATGGCGGATGCTTTACAATCACAACAATGGCAAATGCATTTACGGAAAGGTGTGAGCCGAGGCAAGGGTGTAATAAATGAGTCACTTCTCCAAAGAGCATAACTCTCGCTGCAGTGAAGAAGGTGCTACTGCCAGCTGCTGTTCAGTCAGAAAAAGAGTTGTGATTTGGGCGCCACGCACGCCTATCTCGTGACGAACACCTATGCTAAACAGCACTTAATTTGCATAAAAACAGCGAGCACATGAGTAGCCCAGCCCACAGCTCGGTGCATTCAAATAGGCTTCGCGTGTAATGAATAGAGTACACATAATAATAAATGGCTAAAGCACACATATGACGGCTCGCGTCACTTCAATATTTACTGGAAGCCATCTCAGCATTTAAGTTGAAAAGATGAGAAAACGCCCTCCGTGCAAGAAAACGTAACCCTTTCTCGCAGTTGCAAAACTCCCATAGCCTTCAGGGGGAAAAAAACGAGAACATCTGCTTATCTGTAACCTTACTCTGTTATTGTAAGGGTTTGTGTAACTCACTTCCTGCCTTTACCCTTGAACAACAGGATATTTAAATTACAAAGGCAATGATGAAGTGAGGGAAAATGTAAAAAACAAGTGTAACTCTCCGTCAATATACCGAGGGTGTTTTGCGCTATAAATGTTAAACTATAATAATAATAATAATAATAATACTGCATTTTATAAAGCGCGAACAGCTACCTCGCAATGGAGGTGTCCCGGCGCTAGAGGAGTACAGTTGACCTAGAGGCAGAAGGAGAGAGTGGATAAAACCACTAGATGGCAGGCATGTGCTAAGCAAATCAATATACAGTGAGTTAAAGCTGCAAAAGAATATTTACGTAACATGTTTCAGAATTAGAAGTCAAAAACAGATTCACCAAAACAACGGACACGAGGCATAATAGAAACAACAAGCAGGAAGGGGGTGGCAAATGGTGTTCACGGGCGCTTTGATGTCCTCAGTGGCCGCGCAGCTCACTGAAAACATCAAAGCGCCCGCGAAATGTAAGTGATCGCAATCGCGATCACACTTCAAAGCGCGGCTGTGTGACAGGCGAAAGTGAAAGACAACGAGTGCTTTCAGGCTGCCAAATGGTGCGCGCGCCCGGCACACATGCACAGTAGTTGGCGGCCTGAAAGCACTCGTTTGCACTTCCAAAAGTGCTTACTATAAGTCTCGCCAGAACAGCGCTAAAGCGCTGTCTCAGGCGAGACCTAAAAAGCACTGAATGTGACTGGACAATCATTTGAGTGTTATTATTGTGTGCCAGCGAATGGCGATCACTTGCCCACACTACCTCCCCTGGGTAGGCCTTGGACTGCTCTGTTTCGCTACCCTATGGGAGTCGGGCACTACAATGAAGTGCTTGGTTCCCAATAAAGGGACACTGTGTATCTATTATTCGTGCAGCCCACACATCCTGCACAACTAATAATTCAATTTTCCACGTTATGATTTTTAAAAAAACCTTTGTAGTTTGAAAGCTGCTGGGACCTTGACAGTCTAAAGAAGCAGAAAATACAAACATTGGCTAAAAAACTAACTTTTTTGTTTGGTCTCAGAAAGCAAACATTACCTTAGTAGTCCTTGAGACTTAAAGGAACTACTTTGTGTGTGGATGTATTCCATATGAAAGGGCAGAACGCCATCAATCACCATGAAGCTAGCCAGTGGATTAGGTGAGCTGACCCACTATCCCATACTTTATGCTGTAGTGGGCATAATTAAAATGAGTGACCAATTAACAGACCTGTAAGGGCTGGCTCGAATCCTCTAATATCAAAGTATATTATACATATATTTTAAGTAAAATCTACAGGTTGTGGATAGTGCTATACCTACAAAACGGACAAGTGTTGCTTTGTACAAAACAAACACCCTTCCTCTCTGGAGAGGCATCAAAGACCTGGGTACACCACCGGCCCTAAATCGGATCGACCGGGACAGCGCCCTGAGTGGAAAGAAAATGCGGTGCTTGTGGGGGCGAAGGTGGTCCTGGAGTGATGGCAAGGGGTTTGAGGAAGATAGGAGGAGGACAGGGGGTTGATGGGTGGGGTGCTACAATTATGATAAGGTACATTAAGGGTTGGTTACAAAGTCTTTAATGAGACCCGATTGAGACCAAGTGGGATGGACGAGCTGCTGCTAAGTTAGAGAGTGCCTTGCTGCCCCCTCCGAATATTGGTGCCCTGGGCCTAGGCCCTCCTCGCCCAAGGCAGGCCCTGCCTGGAGAACATATGCTGAATTCGAACCGCTCGCTACCACGTCCTCTAGTATGTTCTTTAGACACCTTTGTAAAATAAGTACATCATCACTTGACAGTAATACACTAATGGAAGAACAGACAAAGAAACAAAAGCAAGCAAAACGCAGCAGCACTGCAGTGGTTTAGTTGATCTACAGATCACCTCATTCCGTGCCTCCCCCAAAGATATTGAGTGCTCCATGTGCGTATTTCTTTTATGTTCTTAAAATATTGCTGTCTAATTCCGCAAGTTTAATTACCGAAATATAATTTTTAACATAATTCAAAGTAAAGGCCTGTGAGTCTTCATAAGCTAATTAATTTTACCACCATGGAATTTGATTTTCGTTGAGTACAGTTTAATGTGCCAAAACACGGACTGTTTTCATTTGTAAATGAGCTTAACCTTCCAATTATGAACATCGTAGTGGGGCAGAGAATAGTTTAAAATACCAAAGGAGACATGGACAAACAGCATACAATGTTTTATCTTCACTTTTTAAAAAAGTTTTTCAAAGCAGCAAACTACTTCTTTTTTTGGGGTATAAATGTTTTAACTTGCAGCTTTAATTGAGCCTTTTCCCAACTGAAGAATATCTGAGCGTAATAAAAAAAGTGGCTTAAAGGGGACCAGAGTGTTTGCACAGTTAGCATACAAAATGTGAATTCTACCCCAGATCTCAGTCACCAATTCTTTTTCAAAAGAATCATTTCTTGTATAAGCTGTCTGTTTCAATGTAAAATATTTTTTTTTCCTGTAGCAATGATGAATAGCGTCTGTTCTGTTCATTTATTATCAGCATGACGAAATCACCAAGCAGTTTACTGGTCATGATTATGCCTAGCAGTCACATACTTGTAATCTTGTTTTCCAAGTTAAAGGTCTCAAACCCAAGGAAATCCGCTATTCTATTTTCAGAGTCGCTTCTACAATTTTAATGGAGAGGAAAAAGAATATTAGTACCGAAAATCAGATTAACAATTAAGCAACACCAAATAAAAGCTCAGCTAACATTGGATGTCTATAAATATATAGCTTCTATATTTTCTCACTGGCGTTTTATTTTTTTAAAATCTTTTTATTAACTTTTCTCATGGCCTCATACAACACATCCTTATAATCGCAAGATAAAAGGGGGGGTACCCCCTGTACGTGATGTACATTGATCTGCATGATGGGACAATAACATATTACACTTGGCCCCCTTCCCCCCCATTGCCAGACGCCCGATACCTCCGCCACGGCCCCCACACTTTTTTCCATTTGCGCACACAGCCCCAGGACTTATAAATGACTTCCTCAGCCCTCTGGCACCAATCCAGGTCCCTGCACCATTGATCCCACCTTGGGGGCGCCTGCGCCCCCCAACTACTCGCAATATTCCGCTTCGCCACTCCAGCTGCCAAGGCGAGCCATATCTCCTGGTACCTGGACCAATCCGTGGGATCTTTAATCTTGATAAGAAGCCATTTAGGTTCAACTGGAACCTGTGAGCCCTCCACCATCGCCATTGTACGCGCAACCCGCGTCCAAAAAGGTACTATGCTTGGGCAGTCCCAGAGGATATGATAAAATGTTCCCTCACCCCGACATCCTCGCAGACATAAGGGAGACAGGCTCCTGCCCCACGCAAAGAGATGGGTTCGCGGGTAGTATACCCAGTGGAGGATTTTTAGCTGTACAAGGCGGAACCTAATCCGAAGAGCAACTTCGCGGGGGCTTTGCAAGGCGTCCTGCCAATCTCCATCCTCAAGGCAACCGACGTCCCCCTCCCAACTCTCCCGCAGGGACACCAAGGGGTCGGGCATGTTATTTATTAGTTTACGGTAAATAGTGGCTGTTGGCCTACCTAAGATGGGGTCAAGAAGAAGCCGGTCCTCCATTGGGGAGTGCTCTGGAATTAACAAGTCAGGGCGTGCATAAATCGCAGATAATGAAAACGCTGGGAGTCATGCAACTGGTATTCACACTGCAGGTATTCAAAGGATCTGGGGGCGTCTCTTTTCCACACGTCGCCCAAGAACTCTATTCCAATTAACTTCCAGCCCCCAAAATCCGCGAGTCCCTTAACTTCCGCTAGGTGATTTCCCCCCCCCACAGGGGAGTCCATCCTGTCAATTTGCCAGCCCACCCCAGAAATGTATTCGCTTCCCGCCAGCATTGGAGGACCACCCCCGTATGCGAGGGTAGATCTCCTCGCAAGCGCCGCGTGTAGAGGAGCGACTCACAGACCCCACCCGGCATAACATGCCTGTCCACTTGATAGGCAGGTTCCGAACCCGATGCATAGACCCAGTCGTTGATTACTTGTAATTGAGAAGCCCAGTAATATAACTGGATGTCCGGGAGGGCCAGCCCCCCGTCGTACACCCCTCTCCTGAGCTTCCGGAACGCTATCCTTGGGCTTCCCCCCCTGCCACAACAGCGTACGCACAGATTGCGCTATGCGTCGAAATACTCCATTCGGGACCGGGTACTGCCTATTTTGCAAAACATAGAGCAGCCGCGGCAGAGCCAACATCTTGAGCAGCGCGACACGCCCCGCTAATGAAAGGGGCAAGAACCTCCAATGGGACACATTTGCCAACCTTACCAATTGCGGTTCAAGATTTTTGTTGAAGAACTCTGCCCTGTCCCTGGTAACATACACCCCCAAATATTTAAAACCACCTGTCACGAGCGATGCTGCACAGTCTCGCGGGATCCGCGGCGGCAGGCCCGAGAGGGGATAAATGATGGATTTGGATCAGTTAATTGTGAAGCCCGAGTAGCTCCCGAATAACTCAGAGGTGAAGCGCCTGTGCAATCGAGTGATACGGGCGGGCCATATAGAGAATAATATAGTCAGCGTACAACAATATACACTCCTCCCAAAGGTCAGTGAGCGCCAAGCCCCAGAACGATCTGTCCCGCCGGATCCAATGCGCCAGAGGCTCAAAAGCCAGGGCAAACAGGAGCGGGGCAGGGGACACCCTTGCCTGGTTCCCCTACGCAGGGGAAACAGGTGAGACATTGCTCCATTGACTCAGACTCGTGCCAGTGGTTGTTCATTCAAAAGTCGCACCCACCCACTGAAAGCCGGGCCAAACCCTAGTTTCTGCAGGACCTTGAAAAGATACGGCCACTCAATGCTATCAAAGGCCAGAGATGCATCTAGGGCCATAAGGGCCGTTTGAACATCACCCACTGCCTCCGTCATATACAAAACCCCATAGAGCCTTTGCAGATTGTGGCGGGTACTCCTATGAGGCATGAAACCGGACTGTTCTACATGGATAAGGTCCGGCAGGACCGATATCAGCGTGTCGCTAGAGCTTTAGCCAGGACTGTAGCCTCTACGTTGAGCAACGAGATGGGCCGGTAAGAGGAGCACTGGTCAGTTGGTTTCCCGGCCTTGTGAATGACCACTATTGTGGCTTCCCGCTGGTCCGGCGGGAGTCTCCCCACCTCCCGGGCCTCGAGGAACATACGCCGCATATGGTCAACAATTATACTGGCCTGACTCTTGTATAACTCAACAGGTACCCCATTAGGGCCCTGTGCCTTCCCTGCCTGAAGAGCATTGAGGGCCTCACCCAGCTCCGCCACAGTAAGATCGGCGTCCAAACGGTCTGCTTTTTCCTGAGACAGCGTAGGAAGCGCAAAGTCCCGCAGGAACTCCTCGCAGTACAACTCAGTCCGAGTACACACCGGGGAATAAACCCCTTCATAATAAGACGCAAAGGCCTCCGCAATGGCCCCCCCTCCATAGTCACCAAGGAGCCGGATCCATCCCTCACCTCCGCCACCCTAGAACGCGCCCGATCTCGGCGTTCGAGCCAGGCCAGCAACTTCATGCTCTTGTCCCCGGCATCATAGAGCTGACGTTGCGTGGCAGGGGAGTATGCACGGGCCTCACCCTCCGCCAACGATCGGAGTTCTCTCTGTTTGAGAGCAAGAGCGTGGGCGAGGTCCGGTGAGGGATCCCCGCAGGCCCCTCGTTCCAGGTCCTCAACCTCTCGTTCCAGCTGCCGAATTTGCAGCGCCTCCTCCTTCTTCTGAGCCCCGATCAATGCTTGAGCCTGGCCCCGCAGGACCGTTTTATACGCTTCCCACAGAGAGAGCTGGGAGGCAACCGAGCCCTGATTCTCAGCAAAGTATTGCTGGGAGCAGTCCCTCAACTTGTTCCGCAGGGAACCATCGGCAAGGCGCCACGGGTCTAATCGAGGATATGTCGCCCTGCTAACTACAGGCCCTCTCAGAGTCACCCCCATCGGGGAATGATCCGAAATTCCCCATGGCATAATGCAGGGCTCTGCAAAATCCCCCAGCCGGTCTTCCTGCGTAAAGATGTGATCTAGTCTGGAAAAGGAACCATGTCTGGCCGAGTAAAATGTGTATTGCTGCTGTGAGGGGTAATGCACTCGCCATACATCACTAAGGCCCAGAGCTGTGACGAAGTCCCTAAGACCCATTTCCCCCCTGCTGAGTCCCAGAGCGATCACAGTCGGCATCCATGACCGCATTCATGCCCCCCCCCCCCCCCCCCCCAGCAGAAGCGTTCCCTGCGGGAGGCCCGCCAAGTGCGAGCCCAGCTTCTGAAACGTCGAGGCATGGAAACCAGGCGGAATGTAGCATGAGCTAAGAACTATTAGCCGCCCCTCCCACCGAGCAGCCACCGATGCCATACATCCTGAGGCTTCCGTCCAGGTGCCTGTGATGACCAACGGTAGGGAGCTGCGGATGAGGATCCGCCAAAACCCTGACGTGAACCCAGAGTGTGCCACCAGCCGGTAACCAAACCGGTCGAGGGCCCTGCATTTGTTCCCTCGCAGGTGCGTCTTCTGCAGGAAGACAATATCAGGGGAATGGCGCTTCACATGTTGCAGCACCAACGTCCGCTTGATCTTATTGCCCAATCCGTTGACATTCCACGTCCAGATCTGTATCTGCGCCTGATCACTCATGTCCACCTATGGGCCCACGACACACCAAGTCTATCTGCCTCCCATGCCTGCCCTTCGGAGACCCCCCCAAACATTAGGATATGAGACATCATGAGCGAACAATAAACTACCCAGAAGCCCCCACCCTCCCAAACCAAACCCCCCTCCCTGCTAAGTGGGCCCCCAACCACCCACCCATTAAACTCGCAGAGTGTCTGTCGCCCCATCTGCCCCGAATCAACCAAACGTGGAAACGTGAACCTGCAGTCCGCAGAAAGTCATACTGAATTGCCGGATGGCACCCCCATTATCGGGTCGTACAAGGACACCCCCTCGGGCCCCCACCTCCCTCCCCTGACACCAAAGCTCCCCCGCCCACAAAGATGAAGAGCTGATGAGCTACAGTCCAGCATCTATCGCCGAATGACTAGCCAACCGCAACAGATCAACCCGCCCAACAACCATTAAAATGGCCAGGCCAGGGCAGTACCGCCCCAACCACCCCCCCCCCCCCTCCAACCTCATCTCCACACCCGCAGTCTCAGCAGCTCGGATGCAGTCACCCCGTAGGAGTCTGCTCGCCTTCCCCGAGATCCCGCTCCGGTGTGCGCTGCGCATGGACCCCCTGTCCTCCACGACCAGCAGCCATTCTACGAGGGCCAGCCCACTGCCCTCCAGCCATCCATCCAGTCACTTGTCTCCGCTGGAGAGTCAAAGAAATATGCCTTTTCCCCATCCATTACTTTGAGTCGTGCCGGAAACAACATCATATATTTCACACCATGGTCGCGCAGAACTTTCTTGACCCCTTCGAAGGATCGTCTTAGCCGCTGGACATGCAGTGTGAAGTCCAGAAAGAACCGAATGGTGGCGTTTTCCAGCTTCAGATCCCCCGACACCTGTGATGCCTGCAGAATTGTGTCCCGATCTCGATAATTTAGGACACGAGCAATAATAGTGCGCGGAGGCGCCCCGGGCTTGGGCCTTCCCCCTAACGCATGGTGAGCCCTTTCCACGGAGAAAAAGTTAGAGAGGCGTTTCAGCTTAAGGTGTTTGAGGATCAGGTCTTCCACGAAGCAATCCACAGACGGGCCCTCCATTCCCTCCGGAACCCCCACGATTCGGAGGTTATTGCGCGAGCCCGACCTTCCTCATCCTCCAGGCGAGCCACCATGTTTGTTTGATTTTTTGGGAGTGCGGCCACCTGCTATTCCAACCGCTTCACCTTAGCCTGCAGGCCCCCAATACCACTCTCCGCCACCGCCACCATCTCGGATATCTTACAGAAATCTGCTCGTAGCAAATTTACTTCTTCCGTGACGGAGTCTAATTTGGGCTCCATTGTGCCATGCACATCTTTAATTGCCAGCATAATGTCTCGCAAGGAGGGGTCAGGCCCATCATCTACCACTGCGCTACGTTGACCCGCACCAAGCTGGCCCTCTTCCCTGCCCATTGTCACAGTATATTTGTCAATCTGATTGGTTTGGGCCTGTGACATCTGCTTGTTGCGGCCCATACCTGGAACGCCACCAACACAGGGCCAGCAAGGCACCGGATGTGCCGCCTAGAGTCCCCGGTCCTCACCCACCCGGAATCTGGAGCCTCGGCTGCGTCCGATAAGGTCACCTGGAGAAGACTCCCAATCTTGCCGTCAGGCCAGAGATCAGGGTGGGAACCAGTCTCCAGCAGCGCACCGGACCCCACCTGCACTCCACCAAACACGGCTAGTCGGGACCCACCAGCCACGCAATCCACCCGTGTCAGTCCCGCCGCGCGCCCAGGTCGTCAGCGCGTCGGCGGGATGGCGCTACAAGGAGCCCTCAGGAACCCGGGGAACTCTCAACAAGAAGTCCACAGTTCGTTATAGTGGGTGGCAGTGGCCCTCGGCGCAGCTCCAAAACTTCGTCCGGGCGCACTTCTCAGCAGAGCCACCGGCCGAGTCAAGCCATCACTTACTGTGCCCCACAGTGCACCATTCCGGGGGTCAAAGGCGAGGATACCACAGCTCGGCCACCAGTCCTAATCACCTCCCAGGCGCTATCAGGTGCCGCTCTCCCCCTTCCGTAATCACCTCCAGTCTGACTCCTTGCCGCCGCTGCCCGATGGGCCCTGACACCGCCGCCGCTGCACTCCGCTGTCCCCATTCACTCCGGCCGGCCTCGTCTCGCCGCCGGCCGCCACCACCAGGGGCGTGGCCCCGCAGGGCCCCCTATCAGTCGCACCTGGGCCCGCAGGGGGGGCTACACCACCACTGACCAATCACCACGCCCGTGCCTGCAGTGCTCTTACCGGGCAGCCCCTCAGGCCTTCAGGTCCGCTGCCGGGCACACTGCGACGGGCGCCATTTTCTCCGTAACTCAGTCTCGTCTCGGGGGGTGCGACCGGGCTCCCGACTCTGCCCGCCCGCCCGCCTCCACCAGCCGCTGCCTCCGCTCGTGAAGAGTACTTGCGCTCCCCCGGCGCTGGAAACACCAGCCACATTTGCGCTCAACAGCCGTCCAGCGGGAGTTGCGGAATCGGTGATCCCCGTCACCGCGAGGCAGCCGGCGCCATTTTCTTGTCTCCGGGCGCGGGTCTGAGGCCGAGAAAACTGCACCGCCGGGCACCGATTAGCCTCCAAAACAGCACGGAGGGTCGCCCGGCACACCGCTGAACTCCAGCACGGAGGTAGGGAACCCTTGTATAATCGGATGAGGACGGATATGGGGGTAATGCGATCTGCGAACGCAGCGCGATCAGTGTGCGGCCATCTTCCTTGGCTGCAGGCCACGCCCCCCACTGGCGTCTAATTTTTAAAGCAGTGTTTGCTGGTTGCTGCAAATTTGAATTCTCTTGGCTGCATAAGCCACAGATGGCAGATGAACAGAACAAAAACACTTGTCATTTTAAATATGATTTTGCTTAGTTTTAGGCCCACAATAGAACAATCTAGAAGATTACCAGTGCTATGAATACAAATATGACCTTTTATAAATGGGTTAAACGTGGAGTTCTAGTAAAAGCTGGCTAGAATACCATGAAACTGCAGCAGAAGTAACAAAAAGCGTAGTGATTAAAGTATAAATAAATGTTACACAGTGGCAGAAGGCACTGTGTAGTTATAGTTGGGTCAGAGTTTACATAGAGAGAGTGATTTTGTTTTGTTAATAACTTTGAGGCGGTTGCTGAATCTATATGAAACTTAACAAAATAAAACTTTCATCCACCTTGGGTCCTTCATGGAAAGTTTTGTGCAGATCCCTCAAGCGGGGGCTAAGTAAATAGGGGTATTGGCCCTAAAACATTGGTTTTTTTTCCCTCCCCCATGTTAATTCTCATAGGAATGTTTGCCCTCCGATACAGAAAATGATGACATTTGAGATGTCCGGAATTAATACATAGTTGGCTCCTGGAATGTTCAAATAAGTTATTTGCTTTTATATAGTGCCAGCTACCATTGCTTTTGCGTACCAACCACTGTTAAGCTAGTGCTTAAAAACCAACCTTGTATAGCTGTAGTTCAAGATGAACTCTTAAGAGTGGCTTTCAGTTGCAGTTACAGCCTCTTTCCATACCTACAATGGAGCCTGGTTAGTCAAAATGAAAACCATTACTTTCCTTTATAGTGCAATTCACTGCTGTCTGAAAATGTGTATTGCCCATATGAATTAATCAAAACTGGAAACTACCACTTGATAACTAGTGATCTACCTTAGTGAAACATGCGAGCACACCTAGGCAGCAAATAAGGGTAGGTGACTCCCAGTTTTCAGGACAACTAAAAGCACATTTCACACTATGTTTAGATCGAGCCTCACCACAGGAAGATAGAAGCGAAGAGCAAAGTCTGGGAAATAGTGATAACGAGTCACATGTTTCATCAGCAACATTGCTTTTGTTGCAGAGAAGGGACACTACCGGAAGGGTATTTAGAGAGGAAATGTCCACCTCACAGAGAAGAGATGCAGATGATGCAAAATGGAATGACTATGTAGATAGGACTGTAGGTATGGCATGATGGCCAGTATCTCAAGGGTTTAGAGTCCCAGGATCAGTCTTTGTTTATGATCAATGGCATTCGGATATTGAATTTTCCTGTAGGATTATATCTTTATGGAATGGCACTGATGTTAGGATGTATTATGGAAGTGTGCACATATCTGGGACGAAAACATTGCACTTTACACTTGGATAGATCATACAATAGGTTCTCAGACCTTCATGAGACTAACTTCTGTTTCAGAGGAAATGACACTGTTAATATATGTCAAAATATTGATTATAGGACTAGAATAGATAACGCCGACATGCAGTGGGCACGACCAGCCTCATGGACTATTATAGGCAGTGTATAGAACTACTGTATGCCCACTCACCACCAAACTGGGGAGAACTCCGCTCCCACATTACCTTGTAGGCTCCTGTTTTGGTAATTCCTGGAAGTAATCTGTCAGCTTTGCGTGAACACCTCATGAGCCATCCAATGACCTTGCTACATCACTATTGAAGGAAGAGAACTTCAGATTATTATGGTATAGGCACTTGGAGTGATGTTCCCCAGGAGTACCTTTATTTAACTATACATAACTATTCTTTGGGACCATTCTGCCATTTGTCCAGGCTAAAGCAACAGCTCAATGGTTGCAGATAACTTGATGGGAACTTCGTAAGACTATCAATACTACAAAAGATGGATTTAATGCCATAAGGGAAGAGCTGTGTGCTATGAGAATGACCGTAATGCAGCACCACTATGTACTTGATGTTATGACAGCCACATAAGGAGGGGTATGCACAAAAATTGGAACTGGGTGCTGTACCGTTATCCCAGAGAATGATGTGGATAATGAAACTTTATCAGAGGCCATACAGACTCTGCATAATCTACAAAAGAAAATGGTAGAAGAAGGAGGTGCCCCAGATAATTGGTTTAGTAGGTGGTTGTCATTACTGCCATCCTGTATGTCAGGACGGTTTGAAGCCTTTTGCCAACTATTTTGGTCTTAATATTAACATATTGTGCTGCACAGTTGATCCTAGCATGATACTATTCCTCTCTTGCAAATGAATAGATATACTTCATTTGAGTAATAGGCTCAATCTGCACCCATTGATACTTGTCACTCATCCACAAAGAAGTTTGCTTTCTTTAGCCACAGGCGAACTCAAATCTGTCCCTCACTGTTGCCAAGGTTTCCACCCCTCGCTATTAGTCTCAATTCCGTGTTAATTAGTTCAGATACTGCTAGGCAGTTACTATTAAAATGAGGACCTGGATGAGACTTGTGAGTAGCACAGTATGAAACTGTATGGAAGAAAACGTTCCTAGTGACACGAGGTACCAGGCCACAACTAGCCTCAACCTTTGCTCGCTGACCTACACATCTGCTCTGCGTCCACTTCTGTCAGGAAACTACACTGTCCCCTGCCAGACAGCGGATCCCCTTTAAAGTGCTGCGCATTGTGTATAAAACACTGCATGAGCAAGGACCGTTTTTTCTGAGGATGAACTATGGTCAGCCTCTGTCAAACTGGTGGCAATCTCCAGATTAAAGCATATGAACTGGGGTGGCAGAGGCTTTGTGCTAGAAGCATCGAAGGCCCGGAATGCCCTTCCATTGCATATCGGAGCCATGACTAATCTTCTGGCTTTCCGGAAATGCTTAAAGATATTGCTTTTCTTTTCCTGCTAAATAGCCACTTATGGGATCTCATTGCCTCCTGCTATCACAGCTGGTGCCAAGACGCCTTTTTGGTATTCAAGTGAGGCATCGAGCTTTCTGGATTTCTCTTGGTTTGTCTTTTGCCCTGCAGAGCCCTCTTGACAACTGTGCTTGGTAAGGTGTGAAGATTGGCAGAAATTGTTGTGTGTTCATTTTATTCAGTTTATCAAAGGTATTTGAAACTGGACACTTCAAGATTTTTCTTTGATACCTCGATGACTTAGTACTGAAGTATTTGTGCGCTGGTTTATAGACTGAAGACTACACAGCTATTTTTATTTTGCTTTTTCTGCAAGTATAGGCCAAGAAGTGTGCCTTGCCCTCTTCTTTATTCTTTTTTTCTCTTTCTTTGTTTTTACAGATGCTGCTTTCATGTGTTAGAAATTTGAACATTTTGGCCCTATTCACTTCCCTGTCTCTAGACACTCTAACGATTGAGTAGTTGACAATGCTGAATCTGAACATGCATTGTATTTGGCAGTTCTGAGCACTATTTTAAAAGACTGGTGGCCAAAACATTTGTTGACTTTTCTGTGGGATCCTGCCTAGTCCCAGTTTCGAGGTTTGGTTTTTGTCAGACAATAATAAATACATTATCAATGTGCAAGTTTTGGTTTGTGGTTCTTTTCAACAGGACACAACATCACAGATTCCTTTCTTAGCATTGTTTCCATATGATCAATCCTGTTTTGTGCTATTTTGTTAATCTCATGGTGACTCTGGTACTAGTTTCTTCCCAGAACAATGCAGGTAGTTACACCTCAAACGGAGCTCAGTAGCTTAATTATAGGTGATGGTAGTGGAGAGAGAAGCTATCTGCTTAGCTCCTCTGTCCAAACACTCAATTTTGGTAGCAAAATAAATTTCCCCATGTATGATCCCTTTTGTCATTCGTGTGGTGCATTAATGTTTTAAAGATCTTACATTTCTGCGGTCCTTCTGTGACAGACTATTGGCTTAAATCATTAGGAGAAATTAAATAAAGAAAAGTGATTCCTGTTTCAAGCCTGGAATATGAAACTCCCTTTCAGTTTCCATCTGTGTAGGTGCAGGTCATCTTCAGTTTAAATGTTCTATTAAGCTTCTTTCCCTATTGTAGCAAATTACTTCTTTCTGGACCATCAGACCACTATGGTAGTAGCATATTTAGTACACAACAAATGACTTAACTGTCTTGTCTGTTGGAACTTTTTTAAGAAAGGGGTGGCATTACAGCAAATAATTATTATTTATATCATTGTTTGGTTGATTGTCTAGGTGTTTATAGCAATTTAATACAAAAGACAAAGCAATGTATGGTTTTGGGAGGGATGAAAGTAATTGAAAAACTTATCATTATCTCTGAATAAAATATTGTATTTTTCAATAAAATGATTAACTTAGATTTAAATGGAACTAGTTCAGGCTCCACTAATTTGTTAAATACTGTTCATAACATGGTACAGTACCTTTCAAAAGTACTTTGAGTGCATCCCGCCCATATGAACAGTCGAAGCCTATTGGTCTCTTTTAGCAGGTAGACTACTCTGGGATACTTAAAGCAGAAGTGTTCTAGTTTTCCTTCTTTAGCAACTGATTCCAGTGTACAAGCAGCGGCACAGGTAGCTCCCAGTAAGAATCTTCATTATCATTGCAATGGGCAATACCTTAAGACAGATTAGTGCCTTGGGGGAGCCCTTAAATTAGGATATAGGTATCCATCTTTTGTCAAACAGCAAAACAACCCCCCACAGACCTTCTAAACCCTGATGAATCGGGTTAAAACATTCACACTTTTTTAGGTTG
Organism: Triturus cristatus; assembly: GCF_964204655.1. Lineage (NCBI taxonomy): Eukaryota > Metazoa > Chordata > Amphibia > Caudata > Salamandridae > Triturus > Triturus cristatus. The sequence continues at coordinate 449,038,101 of NC_140580.1, forward strand.
TAATGGCATTGATGTGTATATTTGAACTGTAGCAATTCATGAACCTAGTTCAGAGTTAGCTTTCATCCATAAATTCTGCTTACATTCTGCATACATCCACCAAACATAAGCCCATTAACACCTACAAATATATTGACAAAACCAAGAGTTAAATCTATTATTCTGAGAATCAAAGGGAGATTAAATAAACAATGATAATATTTTGAAATGTAAAATATTGCATAACATCTAAAGAGTTTAGGTAACCTATAGTTTTATACATTTCCAGTGCAATTACCGATTGCACTCCTTCGGTGACTGGGAATATCTTGGATTTCCTTCTCTTTATATTTAGGCCAAAGTCCATATCACTCATATAATTGCTACGTCACCGAGAGCCAGATGAATCTCTGGCTTCTGCATGTCCACAATAACCTCCACTAAACACATTTCTATTTACTGCCCTGATGGGAAATGAGTTCCCCCTATTGGAGTAGTTTGGTGTCATAAGACCAAACAATAGCTTAGTTGGAAATTATATCCGAGATAGAGGATCCCTATATTTTGGCTTGCTTTCAATTTGTGCAGATTGTGAAGTCTTTTGCCATTAGCTATAGTGAGTATTTAATTGTCCAAATGTATTTTCAGGAGGTATTGGCAAGTTGAGCAAGCATCCTTCGGTCTTCTAGGGTAGAGCAGGAAAGTGACCAATGCTTACCACAGAGAGGACTACAGGGCCTCCTAGGTTGATGAATTATCAAGCAGAGCTAAATGGTCTGAAATGGCATAATCAATATTTAATATAATCCTTTGTTGTAGGTGCCTTGCTACCATGGAAGCTGCTGATTGCGAACTTAATTTTCTGGTCTGAAATTGGCACATTCATTGCCTTCTAAGTATGAACATCAACCCAGGCAAGTCATAGATCCAAATACTGACTATCTAGGAACAGTGCCTTGACATTGCAGGAGCTAGATTTTTTTTTTAATAGTAATCAATATGATCTATGTTTAGCTTCCAGACGTCTAGGTTATTAGGTTACCTCCATTAAGGCCTGAAATATCACTGCAGCACATCTCCTTTGACCTCAACCACACAAACATGCTACCAGGTTATTTTCCATGCAGATTATCAACTCATCAATTTTATCTCCTTCTTTCTGAAGCTTTAAACTTATCACCACAATGATTCTGTATGAAGAAACTTTGCATTGCGTCTCTAATTCAGCAGGCGATTTTTCAGATTTGCATATATCTGATCTCAGTCTTGAAGATTACTACCAAATCCAACTAATATACATTTGAAGGCCTGCAACCTGATCGCCACATTTTTTGGGTGGAATTCCATATCTTCTTTTCCTCATTGTCTTTCAGAAAGCATTTCCATTAAATGTTGTCACCTTTAAACTGCCAGCTTTGTTCCTTAAGTCCTGCTGGTAATTTAAGTCTCCACGCACATACAGAGAACGATCCGATAGTTCCAAGCAGTAATTCAACACCACGCTCCCAGAATACCAACTATGTTCATAATAACTTGGGTTTTTGTTGTATGTGGTATCCTGATGCAAGGTTTAGTAGGTATACAGGGAAGTATGTGAAAATATATTCAGGAGTCTATAAGGTCATGAACTTCAGAGAATTTACTGCTCGTACAGTCTGATTTATTGGCTATGGACTTTGCTGGTTCTATACAAACTATACTATTTTGACAGTTATCTGTTCAAAGCATTCTGGTAAGACAATAGTTGGGGCCTTGACATAAACATAACCTCGACCGTGGTTTTTATCAAGGGCAATTCCAGGTTTCCCCGTGGTTTTAACAAAACTTTATCAAACCAAAAGTGGAGGCTTTTATTTATGAGCATAACAGCTCCACAAAAGCAGCAAAAAGACAATTTCGAAGTCTGCGATTATTGATTAGATCACACTTTTTTAGATTTGGCTTAATACCTATCACTTGCTGAATAAATTAGTGCTAGCCTATTCCAAAATGTAGGTATTCCATACTCTGGTGCTCTGTGTGTTGCTGCCTTATGATTGAATGAATGTGAAGAGCAAGAGTTATGCTTCAGGTATTGTTCTGTTTTTTAATTACAATAATGTGATATCTTCTGTTTTAAATGGTGCTGTTAAAAAGAAATTCTACCTTAAATGATGCATTGGAGTCTGTCATTTGGTGTAACACGTGCATGTTTCAGGAGTGGTAGTACCATTGTGGCTCAGAGTAAATAGTATCCCTCAGGTTTGCACTGGAAAGACTTATTACATAGGGCCTGAGAAATGTAACGGAGTCCTTGCTGTTCTCCTTGCAGACTTTTCTTTTTTTAAATATATTTTTTACTAGATTTCGGTCAATGTACATGCAAGCAAGAGAATACACCAATAGAACAACTATGAACCTGGTCAGAGTTCGTACATTTCCCCTTCACCTAGTCCCCAGCGTATCCTGGCATAGCTATACCAATGACTGTGCAGAGGTGTGCTACATAGGTTTCCACTTCCTTAGGTCTCCTTGTGTCACTTGTCACACATGTGACCCATGTGAGCATAAAAAACATTACTGTTGTCTAATCTCTGCATTTACCGTGCATATAGACCTACATACACATATACATATCATGTGTTTCTTCCTTCTAGGATGTCATTGCTAGAGTGAGGCAATACCTGTACGCCTGGTGTGTTTCAACCTTGTGTTTTCTAAGACGGGTCCCCTCCCAGGGCGGCACCTCTGTTTTGGTGGAGGAGCGTTGCTCCACTGCTGGAACCAGCAGATGCATGTTAAATTAACTGATAATAAAGCAATGAATAAAACTGCTTTATTATCATTTTATTTTACACCCAAGCCACAGCAGAGTCTTTAGAGTGGGGCCATCCTTTGAGGGACAGCAGCAGGAGACGTGCTTGACACAGGGCATAGCAAGTGCCCATGTCGGTTTAGTGGGCCATCTTAGGAGGGCCAAACCGACATGCACACTTGAATACCTCCAGGCTGTTGCTTGGCGATATCAGCTGGGCCCAGGAGCACAGGTTGCCAGTCCCTGCTGGAGTGTGAAACTAGCCCGCTCTGTCCAATTCCAGCACTTCTCTCATGCTGGGTAATACCAGCATGAGAGCAGTATCTGGAGTTGCACAGGTGATCCTGGGAGTCTGTGTGTGCATCGTCAGGAGCTGAAGAGGCGGCAAGGCAGCGGCGGGTGGCAGACAAGTTTTTTTTGTTCCCCGCGCTGCCCCACAACTTTTCCCCTCCCTCCCATCAATCCTAGTTTCTGCAGTCTTTTCAAGGAGGCCTGGTACCTAGCGGATCAGTAGGCTCCTGCACAATAGCTGCTCAAGTTGTCAAATCTTCCTGCAACATATCATTCTGTTTAACCTTTCTCATATTGGGTTCTTCAGCCCATGACCATTCTAACCTGTCTCGTACCCATGGTGCCATTGGAGGTGATCTATGGCTCAACCAGTGGGTTGCTGTGTGACTTTTAGCCAATATCGTACCTAGTTTGAAAAACTTTGTACGCATGCACTTTTTCTTCCCCCTCTGTGGCATAAGTTGAGGAGATATGTTTTTATAATCTGCTTAGAACCACTTTTAAAATGGTGTCCTATTCTCCTAACATACTTGATTGTGATTCTTAAAACTCACTTTTAGTTCAGAATGCATGGCACCGAAAATGCAGAGAAAAACAGTAAAACAATTGCTTCTCTACATGGTGGATCGTGTTTGGTGTTTGTTAGGGTAAGTCTTGAGTAATTGAATATAAATAGATGTAAAACTGTGTTTAATAACTACCTTTCAACATCCTTTAAGAGCAGCAAAAGAAAACAGGTCACATTTTCAACATCATAAAAGGCAAATATACATTTGTTTAGTCATAGCTGTCAGGTGGCATGTTGCATAATACCGTCAGCTAGTTCTGGGTGTTTACCCAACAGAACTGTGCACTTTGGTCTGTTAGTTGTGGGGGAAACCATTGGCTTTTAGCAGTTATAATAAAAGCTGCAAAGTTACCTGTTTTGGACATATTTCGATAGACCAGACTCTGTCATAAGGGTGGAATGTCATAATCTTGTGCATTTTTAAGTACAACGGAAAGTTTGTTTGAGGATGTGTGTTTTCTTAATGTCTCGTTCATTGGTTCAGTGAGCTTGAGTTCTTCACGCTAAAGTGGAAGTGACTTTAACGCATTTGCAATACTACTTACTATTACTTATTTTGACTCGTATTTTATGTTTTTTGGTAGAATTCGGTTTGTTAGCCAAAGTAGTTTGTTATGTAATGCTTTCTGAACATGAAAAATGTCTCAAAATTGATAAACAAGCGAGCCAAATCTGTGTGGTTAGGGCAGTGAGTGAAAGATCGCCTGCCGCTAGCTCACGAGCCTTTCTGCTTGGTTAACAGGACTGAGAGGCCAGTGTCATGGAACTCAGAAACACGATTGCCAGTACTTGTAGGTACCTAAGTAACTTGCAGATTGGGAGTGAGCCACATACGTAACAGTTTTTTTTGCATGTGCTGTGAAGTTAAGAGTCAAAAATACCCAAGTGTTAGATGTATTTTGGAAATGAGTTCTGGAGCACATGACATCATCGTATAGTACCTTAGTAGTGCTTAAGAGGTGGTTTGATGGCCTCAGCATTGTTTTCTACAAAAACCAGTATACCCTTTGGTGTAGAAACACTCTGTCAAATCCAGTTCTGGGACATTAGTGTGGTGGGTTTTGATCCCGAGCCTGACTTTTTCTCTGCTTTCACCGGAATGCTTGCATAGCACAAAACATCTGGACTGGATCTGGCCAGCACTATCGGTAGTGCAGACAAACTGTAACCTTAAAAGGTCTACACTGATGTTTGATCAGTCCCATGAAAGCACCTTCAAATGTAGAGATCTCGAGGGGGAAACAATTAGCAAAGTAAGTAGTGATGTACGAGAAAGAGTATATACAGTTCTCAGAACTCTATAGAGGACACATTTACTAATAAAACAATTGCCCCTCGTTAATTTAGAAAACATGAACCTATTTTCTGCAAACTCCTAGCTTCCCTGACCATTGAGTAGAGTTAAACAAACTAACGTGTGACAGGGGAATGGATAACCATCGCAGGAACCTACATTAAAGGATTTATTCTTCCCTTGGTTAAGTGTCCACTAAGTAATGCGGAATACTAAGTGGAATCTCTCTCCTCAGAGAGGTAAGGATCATAGTCAACTCTGACGCGATAGCCTCTTGAGGGGTTGACCATAACCTATCTTCTATCTTTTAGCCAGGGACCCACCCGACTAAGTAGAAAATGAATGTTGCATCCAGACTGGGAAGAACAATAACATAGCAGCAGGGCCGCTCTTGAGCTTGCCTCATAGTGGTGGAACGAGATTGATAAAGCAGTCTGCTCTTTTCAGAGGGACTTTGGAGAGCATGCATGCAGGCTTGACTTCTCTGATGTAATGTAGCCTCCTCTCAGAGAATGCAAACTGCACAGACTCCTCACTTCAGAAAGAACAGGCAATATCTCTTCTTTAACAGTATCATACTAATTGTCCCCTCCATTCACTCTCCAGTGTATAAAATGTACAAACAAGGAAATGACAGCCACTTTGTCCAATCACTCATCGACAACCAAAGACATACGAGCCATTTGGGAGGCAGGGATGGCGATGCACACCTTCCAAAAAACCACCTGTGTTTTTTAGTTACAACACAAATAGCATCATTTATTTATTTAAGTCTCATACTCTTTACCTTGAAAGATAGTCTGCGAAAGGCCTTCAGAGCTAAACATTGGAAGTACTATGCAGACACCTTTGCAGGTTTATCTTTATTTTTGAAGTTAGAACAAAACCCTGCATACAGGAGAAAAATTTGAAAATCCAAATCCTTATTGGTAAAGACAATAATACTCAGTCACTAATAGGCATTATAAATGTAAAGAGACACCAACACATTCTGTTATGTGCCCGAGTTAGGCCTATGTAGTGAAGCTGCTCTTTTCATACATAGTACTCCTTTTGCACAATAACATTACTGCTGTGACCTTTTGCACATATTTGTGTGCGTGACTATGTTGGATTAGTTTGTCTGAGACTACCTCTGTTTACACATCTGGCTTCGTATAACATTATCATGATGCCTCGAACACAAAGTACAAGGCCTTTATGTACAAATGTCATTCTATCTTCATCCAGCGGGCGACAGGGCTATCAACATATCCATAACGTAACATATATATACATACATCGCAAGGATGCTTTTTATTATAAATAATCAGCATCTCGTAGGATTAGCAGAGGACGCACTTGCTGAGACTTCACCACGCAGCAGTCTGACATCTCCGTGAGGGGTGTCCAGATCGTGACCAAGACGGGGTCCTACATTCTCTCCAGCCAGGTATTGGGGTTGGATCGACCCTTGGGGGGATTCTTGGCGTTAGACCTACACAAACTCTAGGCACACACAGAGTAGGGTTTGCATAGTAGGTGTACGCCTCATTACTACCTTTTATTATGAGTCTACATATATATATATATATATATATATATATATATATATATATATATATTACCTACTGGCGGTCGCCAGTAGGTAGTTATAGTTAGGACCCCTTTTCCATAGGAAATCCGCAACATTCTATTTTGAATAACTTTGGCGCCGGTCGATGAATCCTCGCGAATTTCTCAAAATAGGTGGGGCGCTACGCTCCGCTCCTACCCTGAAAGTCTCGGGGGGATTCGTCAAGCGGGGGCTGAGATAAAAGGGGGGTCCCAAAACGCGTTTTTCCCATGCATTTTTCCATAGGACCTTTAGACAGAGCTACAGCCCGAACGGCTGAACAGAATTACTAGAAATTTGGCAGAGAGGTAGTCCATATGTCCAGGAAGTGCCTTTTGTAGGTTTGGTGTAAATCTGTTCAGTAGATTCTGAGAAAATAGCCTTTAAATCAATATATATATCTGAGCCCGCTTACGGTACGCTTACGGTACGCTTACCGTACGCGTACGGTGGCGTGCGCGAGCGCGATTCTGATTGGCTCTTAGATCTTAGTAAACATTCGAATCGGCCGAAACCAGGAAGCGGCGTCCGCCATTTTGTCTCTCGCACTGAGTGTTATTTATCAAACATGATGCCCAAAAACATGTTACGGGGCTGTTTTGACAACTCCCTCCCACATAGTCATGTTGAGGGAGTCCCCAAACATCCCCCAAGAGCAAAAACGGTTTTATATTTTTTTCGGCAATTTCGCCGAGTACACTTACCGTACGCTTACCGTAAGCGTACGTTAAAAAATAGAAATAAAAAAAACACTATCCACACTTACCCCACCCCCTGTGCTTTTGCTGGCCGTAGGCCACCAAATGTACAGGGCTTATTACATCATTAAAAAAACTATATTTTGGCAACATGAAATTATAAAATCGAAATAAAAAAAACACTATCCACATTGACCCCACCCCCTGTGCTTTTGGTGGCCGAAGGCCACCAAATGTACAGGGCTTATTAAAGTTGATAAAAACCGTGCACGGAACGCACTGCGTTAAGTGGGCGCGCACGCCTCGAATGGCGTAAAGTAACTTAGCATTTAAAAAACCGTACAAATTCACTGAAAAAAACATAGGTTTCACACACGTTATAGTTAGGAATTAGCATTTAAAAAACCTTGCAAATTCACTGAAAAAACCATAGGTTTCACACATGTTATAGTTAGCGGAAATTTTACTGATAAAAAACCAATGAAATTGCCCCGTTATAGTTAGTGCTGGCAACTATAACTCACGCGACCGCAATCTTCTGCTGATGACATATGTGTCTTTATAAAAAAAAATATTTGTAATATATGTATAGCTAAAAATGTATGGAAGAAGACATGGGCAAATAAGTGTCTAAATACAGTATTAGCATCAGCAGAGGATTGCGGTCGCGTGAGTTATAGTTGCCAGCACTAACTATAACGGGGCAATTTCATTGGTTTTTTATCAGTAAAATTTCCGCTAACTATAACATGTGTGAAACCTATGGTTTTTTCAGTGAATATATATATATACACTGTCTTAGCACCATTGTGGAACTGTATCTGCTACTTACTTATCGATTATCACAGCGCATGTATTTTATACAAGGATAACGTTGGTTCAATAAATATATTGAAAACATCTCCATGTGTATTCTCTGAATATTTCTCTGAGAACAAATAAGCACTAGTGACTGAGCGAGAAGTTCCGATCTGTTACCACGATCCCTGAGGGGTCCGGGTTGTCATATTCTGTGGTTGCCAGAAACCATTTGTTTTCTATTCAGGTTAGGACGGATGGTGGTGGCACTGTGAGCTAGCTGGTCTCTAGGCCAACATATCCTGCGGGCGGGCACGAAATCAGCCTAGGCACCTCACCCAAAATTTATGTTGTCCAACAATGCACAGATCCTACAGATTAGTGGGTACTACATGACAGTTCTTTATCTTGGCTGCCAGCATTCAGTGGCTGCAAGTGAAAAACATAATTGGAATATCTGAGCATATCTAAAACAAAATGTACTGTCAGGAATGGGGTTATTGATTTGGGAGGTGGGTGACCCTACCAACTAAATAAATCCATTCTGGTTAACATAAAACACAGTTGTGGAAGAGTATTTACTTAACCGCTGATAGCGGTGGCACAGTCAGCAGGATATCCTCAGAGAAGTGTGTGTTAAGTTTGAACAGTGCCAACAATTTAAAGATGTAAAGAACATTACACAGTAAAATTCCCAAACCCCTTTTGAACCATAGAGATGATTTAATTAGCTAAAAGATACCAAGATCGTTAAAATAGATTAAAGGGAACCAAAAATATGATTGTGTGTTTTTTTTTGTTGATAAAAAATGTTATTGATTTTTAGACATGAGAACAAAAACCAGCAGTTAAGCACATTACAGTAGGAACAACAATTCCCATTCAGTTGGATGATTAACCTTGTATCGCATGACCTCACGAAACCTTACATGATACAGACATTTGGCATACGACCCAAAATTAAGCCACTATACCCAGCCATTTTCCCCACACCCTGTGGTATTTCTTCGGGCATCCCGCGCTTCATACATAGGTGTTTCCTATGTAGCAGACCAGTCTACCCCCTCCCGCCATTTTGTGAGGCTAGGCGGAGCTGGACGTTTCCAGTTGGCGGCTATGTCTCGCTTTGCTACAACCATAGCCGTGTTAAACAGCTTCTCGTTTCTGGACCCATCCAGCCCGTCTGTGATCCCCAGGAGCGTGCGCCGTGGGTGATGGGGAACTTCCCACCCATAGACTTCTGTGAGTTCCTCTTCAATGCCCCCCCCCAGAAACGTGCCAGGTGGGGACATGCCCAGACCATATGGAAGAAATCCGCATGGTCATGGCCGCAACGTGTTCAGCAGGCAGTTGGGTATAGGCCAGCCTTGTGAAGGCGTGCAGGGGTTAAGTAGGTGGGATGCAAGTAGTACAGTTGAATCAGGCGGAGTCTAGCCGAAGCAGTGACCATCGTAGGCGCCATTAGTGCATCCCTCCAGTCCTCCTCCTCCAGTGGACCCACCCATTCCTCCCACTGGCTTCTGAGCTCATCTAAAGTGGTAGGGGTGTTGTTGATTGATTGGGTATGGTTTTATGGCAAACAACCTGTATGCCAAGTGGGACAGCCTGGTCAATATTTGTGCCCTCGGTCCTGGTCAGTGTTTTTACTCATGGACTTAGTTTCTGAAATGGAAGTACCAGTGGAGCAAGGTCCAAAGCTATGGCCAGTGAGGGTCCTTCAAAGTCTGATACGTCTGTTACTTCATCGTGGAGCTCCCACTGAAACTGTTGATTTTGGTGCCAAAAGCTCGGAGCAGGACAAACCCGAATTTCGTAGCTGCTCTTCGTGGTCTGGATAGATTTGTCGCTCTGCCCCAATCCAAGGTTTTACCGTTGGACTTTGTCACTTTTTTGAAAGTCAAAATCCTCCAGCAGGGCAAGGCTGGAAGCTGTAGCAAGACTGGGCTTCACCAGGCCAGATACTTTCACCGCGAGATCCTCCTGAACTATTTTTCATTGTGGCAAAAGGTCCCATGCCAGACAAACCTGGTTTTCTTCCCAGTCTAGCTGGTAACCTTGCTGGGCAAGCTGCAGTACCTCGGCCCAGTCATTTGGAAGTAGAAAAGATGTCTAATTATCACTTTTCTCAAAATGCTGAGAAAGTTCCTTCTGGTCAATCTTGCAACCTCTAGTTGTTCAGGGCAGGCTTCTATGCACCAATCTCTATCCAGATGGTTCTTCTGGAGGGTTCAGGGTCAGCTGAGCCAGAAGTCCTTTGGCTTTTTGTGTCCCTAAAACAGTCGGAGGAAGCCAATCACCTGACCCTTGCAAAGCAAGTTTTGTCCTTGAGCGCATTCAGGAGTCCTTAAGTGAGTCCTGATCTTCCAGCAGGAACCAGGAGCCTTTTTCAAGCAGGGCTGCCTTCATCAGTTTTCCTAGATCAGCAATGTTCTGAGGAGCCAGTGACTGCAATGCCAGATTGATTCTGGACACTAGTCTGTGATCTGAGAAATTATTCCATCCAATTCTAATTATTTTTTTTTGCAGTTCCCAAGCCTCTTTTTGCAGCACTTCCTTCTTGTCTTTCTGTAAAATTACCTAACACCACCGAATCCTCCTTCCATTATAGTATGGCAGAACCCCATTGCCACCAGGCAGGCCTGTCTTTAGCTCCTTGGCTATTCCCCCATTTCAGTGAGCTATCCTGACAGGCTTCAAACCGGTTCTCTCCCTCCATGAAAGGTCCTGTGAATAGGAAAATCCCTTCCTGACATCTCCAAGTCAAAAAATGTAATGCTAAAACTGGCTTTTGTTCTGCCAACCCAGCTTGATCGTTCCAGATATTCAATCCCTGCTAAGTGGACATCTGCGCATCTGGCCTCAGAGGCTGACTATTGTTCTTCGAGACAACTGGTTTATGGCCTATTTTGGCTGATAAAGAACGAATCACAGTTTTTACAAAGTTACTTTAACACTTAAGTTATAATAGATCTGATTGTACTGTTAAATCTGATTTTGAAAATTAAGAAATAACTTATAAGTATTTTTCTTGCATTTTCCTCGGTGCAGTTGAGAAATACAAAATTGTAATCCTATCTTGCTTGGCCTGTCTAGCAAAGCCTACATATTGTAGTGGCTTCTAGATGCTTTTTCATTGTGAGAGCAAGCACCAATATGTAATGTAGTGTGCTCTATTTTTATATATTACCACACTGCCTGTGAGCTTACAAAGCGCACTTTAGAGGTCACTTATGAAAAGATCTAAAAATATGCTTTTCCTTCATGGTAAAGGCTCTTTTTTTTCCTTGGTATATGTTACTGCAGTCCAACCAGAACACGGTGAGGCTCCTAAAAAACCTGCATCTTTGTCATGTCTAGGTGTTTTAAATGCACTCTGTAGTCCACATATAACAGTTAACTTTCAAGCCACAGGTGCATTTTCTGTAGCATCTACAATGGTCTTAGAGGACAGTTAAATAGACCAATTGCGTGAAACCACTGTTAAAATTAAAGTGTGCTCTGTCCACTTTTAGAGTCAGAGCACATGCACTGATCGTTAATGTCACAGGGCACCAGAGTCGTAATACTAGAAAAATAGGTTTCAGAAAAAGGTGAAAAATCTTGGGGTAGTTATGCAGAAAAAACAAATTTACTACAGCTACTATTTACACCTTGGCACTCAGTAATAGCATAATTTTGTAAGTGCCTAAAGTTGATTCCATTTATGACAGGGATGTGCCACGCTGTACCATGAAAGCATCGTTGCAGCTGGGAAGGTGTTAAATGGGTTTGGATTTAAGATAGGATATTTCGAGCCGACTAGCTCCCATTCTAGAACAAGACCTCAAACATCTGGCTTGAGAGGGCCTCGGTTAGATTAGAGTTTTTCATTGGAAAGACGTTTGCACATGCATGCGTCTTTTTTAATTGACTTACATAAACAAAAAGGAACACAAGTTAAAAGAAATCTAATTGAAATCGGGTTAACATGCTCATGAAGTAATTCCTTGCCGCTCGCCATTTCACATTCTCTACCTGTGTTCTGATTTTAAACCTCACTTTTGAGGAAAAAAGAAATTCCAAATTTGTTTTTAACACATTTAGATGCTCTCACGCACACCTCGGCTGCCAAGCGCATGAAAAAGATATGGCATAGAGAAAAATGCTCAAGTATCAAATTTACTCAAGAGTAAACCTGTTTCTACTATCAGTTCTGAAAATGTAGGGAAAAAAATCACTTGCAAACTATTACATTCTCATAACTCATCAAACATTAAATTCTTCTAACCTTGGTCTCATATTTTCCAGTATCTCAAAAGATGTTTATATTGCAAACCTATAAATAGTTCATGATGTATTTTTGCTCATTGCTTTGGAGCTTTGCACAATTATAACTGCAAGTCCCATGGGGGGTGATATTTTGGAGAAACTGAATGATAAGTTGGCGGGTGCATTAATCCCATTAGACCTGTGGTTTTTTGGAAGCCCATACCTTGTCCAGTTTTATAGATTTGTAGACGAAGCAGTGCAGGTAGCTTACTTAGCATATCTGGCCCAATTTGCTTTATTGAGAATTGGGAATATTTGTATTTGCAAAAGTCTATATCCGAAGTGTAAAGACACTTTATTGATTTCACTGACACTCAGTAACCTATTTACTAATAATAATCAATGTGAAGTAAAATCTGGACCAGTAAGTTTGTGGCAGAATTGATTTAATTAAACAATATAGGTATTGCTACTACATAGGTAAATGAAGTGTCAGTGCGGTGCTATGTGATAGAGGTGGTGAAATGGTGAAAAGTGAACATGTTGAAAACAAAGCACTCTGGCCGCCCATTGGTTGCATAGTTGATCCCATAAAAATGATTTACTCCAGCATCCAGCAGTTGGCCGGTTAAGGCATCCAAATCAGAGGACCGGTCGACCCAGTATTGTAGTAGATATTGGAGTCTTCATCACAACAAGGGGTCAAGCATCAGTGTCAGGGCCTCCCACTCATAGACAACACATGTTGTAAAACAATGCAAATGATCACTCTAATAATCTCATTCCAATTGCTGATGATGCCAAAATATCAGTGCATGTAGAAATAACCCAGAAGTGTTGCTTTGCAGGGGAATTCCCATACCATCTTCAGTTTTTGGGGTGGTGTACGTCAGAATGGTCCTTTCTGAGAACGCAAAGGAGAAACAGGTTATCAACGAGAGACTGCAAAAGCCAGACAAAGTAGCTGGAACAACACCAAGTGCACAAGGAAAGGCAGACACGCATTCCCCAGGTCTGCTCTGCTCGTATCAGACAAGTATTCCCCACTGTGTAGCAAAACAGGTGGTCAAACCTTACTCCCGGGATATTGAGTAAAGTTACAAATTATCATGAGAACCAGTGTGCTAAAGATAAGAAACCAGATGTACATTAAAGACTCGTCTAACATCACAGACTTGGAAGCGCTGCGTACTGTTAACCCAAGTTAAGTTTTGAGTGAACAGTGTGCAGCTCATCTAAGTACGTGAACCTGCCAAAAATTGAATGTCTACAAGCACATGTGTTGACAGCACGTGCAGCGCTGCGGCACCATTTGATAGAAAGTGTTAATTAGTAAATACAAATAGCAGGAGGATTTAGGTGTGCACCCCCAAACCTTTTAACGTTATCACGGTACAAACATTCATACTGAAAGGTTGTTGAATACCAGCAGTTTGCGGGAGAGTAACTAAGGAACCCTGTCTAGTTTGTTAATGGATTAATCCATCCACTCCAGGAATCTCTGTTGGACCTATGACCACAGGATTAATCAGCCTTTCATCCTTCCAAGGTTGATAAAATCAGTACCATCGAGTTTGGCAGCAGTAAATCTATATTATTCATGGCCAAGATACCCCAAGGGATGGATATGTGCTTTACAAACGCATGTTTTGTTAAGGATAGTTGAAAAATATAACTCTGGGGTCGCAGATCTAACGTAAGTGACAGGAGTCTTCTAATAGCTCTGTAAGTATAATCTGAGTTAAAATGGGATCTAAACTGGAATCGGGGGCGGGAGGTGGGGGGGGATACAAGCTATCCAGAAGCTTTGAAGTCGGTGTTATCCATTTGCATGCAAAGATAGATATCATCCTCCTAGTACCTAGAACTTTTCACTGCCGGTAGCCTGTGCTAGGACAGTGGCTTCTCTTACGACGAGACTCTGTATGAGACCAGTTAATTGGCTTCTATAGGTCTGTGAATTTGTAATTCATGAGAACCCAGAAGCTGAGGGGCTTGTGACAGATTGTGCACTCTTTCAGATGGAGCGACACACAGGTACCTTGCTGGTGATGCCCAACGCACCACCTGGGTACCGAAACGCCACCTACTAGAAGAGGAGGCATGACCTCTGTACTATCCACATGCCACGCCCTCTGAACGAAAGTGGTTTGATCCTGGGGTGGCAGCCTGACCCTAAAGTAGATAACAGCAAACTGTCCAACGAGTCTGTTTATTCCTGCAGATAGGGAATGGACCAGTTAGACTCATTTGTCCGTCAGTGTGTTGAAAGGGAGTTCTTAATACTGCGATGAGATGGGAACTCTTAGGGAATTCTGAGGCCTTGCTGCAGGAGACAGGAAGGTGTAGATCTCACCCCATGAAAGAAGCACTAAACTGAGACCCATTTTAAGACGAGGTTCCCTTTTCAACCCTATTTCTCACGGGTGGTGTTCGACTGACAAACAGTTAGGTGGAAGTGGTGCTAGGGGGAAGAATATTGGATAGGGCATGCTGCACGATTACAGACTGAGCTTTTATTTTCTGAGAAAGCATTACATGAAAGTGGGTCTACTACCACATATTTGTCGATTCTGGTATCCAAAGCACATGTGATCAGAGAGACTGGGGATTTTCTGGTGCGTTTACCAAACATTCTTTGTCTTGCAGTTTTTGTCCATGTAGCCATATAACATCTCCATTAAATTGTCCAAGGTGAAAGAATATTTTGCGTTAAAGAATGTATTGTTACAGCTATCTTTCTACTGTTTAATATTAAGATACTCATGTTATAGGAACAAAAACTATTGATCTGTTTTTTATGTGCCCATCAAGGTTTGCAGCTGTTTAGCCTGGAAGATGTTCTGAATATCTACTAAACAGTTATTCCCTCTTTTGTCGCTTTATACCCTCTTCAATTTCTCTTCTGTATTTCGGAATTTCATGTAAATGTATTCTTAAACTCCTTTTCCCTTGATGTTGTTGGGATTTTGGTATTAACCCAACAATTGGTTACAAATTCCCAGGTAATGCCTATCTATTTCTTCATTCAGAGTTACGAGCAATCCTTCATATGTTTCATAGGAATTAATTGAAAAGTAGCAGTTGCCACTGAGTTGTTATAGTTGAGCTACACTTACCATTGAAAAGTAATTTCTGATTTACCTATAACTATTGTCACCATGGGCTGATCTGAACCAAATTTGTCGTTCTCTTAGCTTAATGCAACTAAGGTCTGATATGCCGAATTGCATGCTCTTCTGTGCAGGAGAAAAAAAGTTAATGAGGACACAAAGGAAGGTGTGTTTTCCCATTTTAGTTCCTATAAGTAAGTTTGATTGCAGCTAGAGCAAAAACTGCTGAACAGATTTGTCCTAAGCTAGGCATCAAAATAGAACTTTATTGAGGATTGTTTTGGGTATAGTTTAAATCCATTCAATAGTTTTTGAGATATTACACTTGGTGCCTGTAAATTCATAAACATCCATCAAGGGGACAGTGAAAAAAGTGGAGAGCATTAAACTGTTAATTTGCTAATAACACGCTCTATAGAATCTGCAAAAAATTTGTCAGAAGCTTGGAAGGATAAGTGCTCATTTTTTAATGTGAGGTTTTGTGCCAGTTTAAGGGGGTGGGGGCAATAACATTTCCATTACTTTATAACAGTGAAGCCGTTTGAATCTCCATCAAATGTGGCAGCCAGGTTACACCCAGCACATATATTTCAAGTTTTGTGCAAAGTGGAGCGGGGGGGGGGGGGGTGTAGTTCAAGCATTTGGATTTATTAAAAACGTTGGCACTATGAAGTTGTATGACAAATCTTCACAGATTTTAACATAAGCTTAGTAGGATTGGTTTTCTAATGGTATGTCAAATGTTGTCAGTCCTTTAGTGGGGAGCTGAATTAAAGGGGGATGGGGGCGCAATGAAATTTTCATTTGCTTATAGCTTTAGTGCTGCTTGATGAATCTGCATAAAATGTGCCAAGCTGTTAGCACGTTACACCCATTCTAGACATTTAAAGTTTTGTGCTGATTCAGCAGGGGTGGGGAAAGTCAAAGGGGGTAGGGGTATTTTTGAATTACTAAGAACTTTGGCACTGTATGATGGATCTGCAGTACATTTGTCTGAGACTTCGCATGTTTAGCCTACTATTCGTTTACTGCATTTCATGAGGTCCTTCAATGAGCCAGATTTAGAGGGGTGGGTATCAAGAAAGCGTTCATGTAAACTGAACACTATGAAGTGCCCCATATACCCCCACACTGTAGTTTATTGATTCTGTGTGTTTACACAAGGTAAAGGCATGATTGTATGTACAGTAATTCCAGCACTGATTTATGATAAAGTCCCCCCTTTTCTTTGACCACCTCTGTGGGGATTCTGCGTTCCTTCCTCTCCCCTCTTCTTGGTTATGTTCATGGGTTTCTGTTATCTATTAGTTTGTTTTACTGCTTGGCTAATTGAGCTTACATGGCGGAGTGAAGCCATACGAAACGAATATACGCAACCAATCTGTGCATGTGTAATTTGTCCATTCTGCATTGCAACTAAGATAAGCTGTTATGTAGAAAGAGTTTGTTTGAGCGTGTAATCTGGGGTTGGATATATAATGTTACCAAGTTTGAACTGACATTAAATTGGTTGTCATGTCCTGGCGATGTTATGCTGGACATTATATCTAGTGGAATATCTACTGGTTCTATATGACAATACTTATTTTGTTAACTGTACTATTCAATGTGAAAACGTAATAAACCGATACAAAAAATCAAGAAAGTGTTCATTCAGTAATACATTTGGCGCTGTTTCGAAGACTTTTAGCAGGTTAAGCATTCTGTTGGTTTTGCCAAGCTTTGGGCAGATCCGTCAAAGGAAGGGTGGGGGGCATAGATGAGTGGCAATAGACGTTGCATTCACGAATAACTTTGATGCCTTTTGGTGAACCTGTGTGAAAATTAGCTATAGTTCAACAAACATGAAATTGAGGAAGTGCTGAAATTCGCTAGTTTAGATGTGGAATGCACAATACTCAGTAAAACCTTTAAAGGGTGGCATGTTAAAAATGTAAATCCTGTCTACAAAGAGCAAACCATGGGGGGTGAGTTATGTTGTGCACTAAAGCTCTATTAACGCTATTTAAAATGTAATTTAAAAATGTAATTTAATTTGGATTTAATATAGTTAATTTACTTTTAAATTTAATTATCGTAATTTTACTTTACCCATGCCTGCACCCTAAAAACCTGTTACTACCTCTAAACTCCACCTATCACTGATCCCTAAAAACTCCTTACTATGCTGAATTACCCCACACACACGCTTATATGCAACTATAATGTTAACATTAAGTGACTTAAAACCATTAAACAACCCACCTGTGAGTAAAACCAGTTACCTACGACGTGATGACAACCAATGTAGAGCCTGTGAAGTAAAGGTCACATACTGCATAACTGAATAGGTGTGTGAATGGATTGATGCAGTGACACCATACCATGGTCTGGGTGGATGGATGACTGGGTGTCCTGGATTAATGAATGGTTGTGGATTGATGAGTGTGGGAGAAATGGCACCACCTCCCTGTCACTTCGTTCTCTATTTTTAGGTCTCGCCTGAGACAGCACATTCGCTGTTGCTTATGATATATTTTGCTCACGTTACAGGGTGCTTAGAGCCTGTCCATTGCTTACCAATTGTTGGCTTCATTTCAGTCTTATTTGCGGACCTCTGTTTCTTCAGCATGTACTGGCTTCAGTTTGGCTTCACTTTCTGTGTGTGTGTTTCCTGGAGCATGGACCAAGTCTTGCTTCCCTTTTATTTTTATTTTTTTGGCAGTGTTCTCCTCCTGCTTTTGCTTTCTGTCTCCACCTATTTCTCTTTTTACTTGCACCACTTGATATGTGTTTAAAGTATGTCTTGCTCCTGTTTTTGCTTTGCGCATTTGCTTTCAACGCTTGTTTCTCGTGTTTGTTCCCTTTTAGTTTTCATCCTCTCTCCTTCTTCTCTTTGATGTAGCAGAATAATCGCAGTGGGTCACAGGTTGGTGGCATTGCTTGAAAATTATTTCAGAATCCATTAATGGCATTGCTCTAACACTATAAAGTAATCACTCATTTAGTTTGTAACAAAGTGCTTTTTTGGTACGTGTTTAAGGCAATACCATACTATACAAAGACATACCATATCATACTATACAATGACAGTCCATACCTTACTATATAATGACAGGCCATGCCACCTTACTGTACCATACCATACAGTGACAGACCATACCATGCTACACAATGACCGGCCATTCCATACTATACATTGACAGGCCTTGGCATACCATACCATACAATGTCCGTTCATAACACCATATTGTACAAAAGCAGGCCATACCATACTATACGCCAGGCCCTACCATACTATACAATGACAAACCATACTATACCATGCAATGACCGGCCATACCATACTACTGGCCATACCATACTTTGCAATGATATGCCATACCATACAAAATAATACAATGACAAACCAAACTATACCATACATGGTATAGTTTGGTATGGTATAGTTTGTCATTGTATTCTATGACAGGCTGTACCTTACCATACCATATGATGACAGGTCATACCATGCCATTCTATTCAATGACCGGCCATACCGTATTATACAATGACAGGCCATACCATACTATACAATGAGAGGCCATACTATACAATGTCCGACCATACCATACTACTCCGTGACAAGCCATACAATGATGGACTGTAACCATACCATAACAAATCGCACCATTCCAAACAGCGACAAGCCATACCTTACAATGATAGTCCATATCATACTATACAATAGTTATTATACAATCATATTGTAGTATTATATATAATACATTGGATTCTGTAATCCCTGTATAAACGTCAGTCACTAATTTCTTCATAATCAGTGATTTGTGCTGCACCAAGTCTCTGATTATAAAGTAAAGACGTCAGAACTCGGTCACAGTACCTGATGCCAGCAACCGAGGTGGAAGGTGGGTCACGTCATGAAGCATAATTAATACAGCTGAATAAAGCAATAAATTGTATGTTGCTTTTCTTTCTTCTGCTTTATTTTAATAGCTTACAATGACAAGCAGAGAGAATGTTTGTTTATTTTTTGCTCTCTATAGATAGAGAAAAACTAGGATCTTTCTGCATGTTTCTACACCTTTCGAACTTCTGCAGCTTTTTCTTCTTTTTAAATTGGCATATTGAACTGTTTCTAATATATGTTTGCAACACATATCTAACAGGTTTTTGATGTGTTTAATTTTGCACTAGAGGTTTTAGTTTTATTCTTAATGTTTGTAAACATGCTCACTCTTTCATATGAAAGAGCTATGCACCAATGTTTTAAATGGTTTGTGGGAGAGGTGATGGTGTGACCATGAATCGTATGGGATAAAGTACCACCTGGCGTACACAATAAGGATATTGCAAGTTACCTCGGAGTTCCATAACCTTATAAAGGAACTCTGCCTTCAGCCTCGTTCCTCTGTTAGGTTATGGAACTCCTCAGTGACTTGCAATTTCCTTATAATGTATGGCAGGGGTTACTTTATCCCTTATATATCATATATTATATATATTATATGATACTATAACATATTATAATTATCCTTCTCTATAAAAGTTTTAAAACGTGGCAAAAAAAATCTTAGACAAAGCCAACTGATATTCATTGCTTACGGAGTAGAAAGGCAATGTATGTCAATAACCTACATCACAGGAGATAAGTGAAAAGTGACTGCACTAAAGCCAGGCGCATGGTTCCTGAACCCAAGTGAGCATCTGCTGCAAAAAATGTAGAAAGTGAAACTTCTTCATCAGTGATCAATACTTTAGAAACGTTGCCTTTTACATCACGTTGACATTTTGGAAAAGAAACACACATGCTACAGTTTTCTTTGAGTTGTGTGCTGCTGTATTTAGCACAATTTATTTACAGCAGTGATGGACACAACGTGGCCTCTCTGAGATCATAGGTTTTTCTAACACCACTAGAAACTGAAGATATGGGGAAAGGCTGAATGCCAAGGTGCCAAAGCTAAATCCTGCACGAGATCCATCAAGCCTGCATGCTTAACCAAACACACAGCTTGTTTGGGGTTCTGCATTCTCACTAAAGCAGACTTTCCGTCTATCCATATTACTAATATTTGTTTTAAAAAATGCAACTTAACAAGGATATAAGTCCAACCTACAAAGTTCACTGAGACTATGAACATCCATCAGTACACATTTAGACTGTACACCCACGCATGCTTCAGTACCTATTGGTTAAATGTGGGCATGTTCTTTGAGGTCTTGCAGTCTCACTTTTTATCTTTTATGCCTTATACATTCTGTTGCTTTACACATACAATACTTTATCGATTGCTCTATTTCTGGACCCTAGTGTGTTTGTGAAGAGCGTAGCAATTTCTCCTGCTACATTCTTATTAGAAAACATTTGTATTCTGTCTCAGTAAGAAAAGTGTTTGGCATTAAATCAATTTTAGATGGGCTGCAGATCTAATCTCATGAGTAAAGCAAGCGGCTGTGCCCTTGTGTCGAGCACGAGAATGAGTCATGAAGAAAATGAATTCATATGCTGTTTTTGGTTCTGCCTTCAGTGTAATTTTATATAAAGCAATAAATTGGTAACTTAGTAAACCAAGGTCTTTTTTTGCAGTGAATAGTTTGATAAATCCTGGAAAAAATGCAAATGGATTTCGATAATTTGGTGACCATGGTAATTTTCATTTTGCTAATGTTTTTAGACTAAATGTCCACTTGTGTGCTCCTGCTTATTTGTGTCACATTAATGCCACTCCTGTGTATTCAGCAGGGGCATTGCTCTCTGCTTTAAGGACTTGTGGTCGTGACCAGGTAGGCAGACACAGAAGCATCTGGGAGAGATGGGAACTATCGTTAGGAAGTGGTGGAGACTAGACCAACACGATTATGTCCGTCTCGTGCTCCTAGCCTGGCATGGCTTGTGGCCTTCCTGTTCAATAAATGAATGGCATGTTAGCTGCCTTAGATAAAGTGGAGCAGGCAGTGCTTTTATTGTGTTTTAATTGCATTTATATAACGCTTACTATCCCTGGCGAGGCGTCAAAGCCGTTTTTCAGCGAGTAGCACGCTACTCCGGAACCCAAAAAGGATTAGTGGTTAAGCTGTATAGTGAAATATGAGATTAATTTGAGTGGTGGATATGTTAGTCTGTCATTTAGATTGAGAAGGATAGTGGATGGATGGAGGAGGGAATGGTTTGGATTTATATAGCGCTTGCTCCCCTGATGGCTACTCTGGAACCCAAAAAGAAATAGTGATGAATTAGTGTAGGTAAGTTTGAAATTAGTTTGATTTGAGCAGTAAATATGTTAGTCTGTTATTTGGATTATGAAAGGAATAATGGAGAGATAAAAGAAGGGTCTAGACATGTTTTTTTGGTTTTTTATTTAAGTTCATAGCAGTAGGAGGGAGTTTTGGATGAGTAAAGGGGAGTTGGAGGGGGAAGAGTCAGAGGGAAGGGTTTAGAAAAGGTTTGTTTGGGAGATCTTAATAGTAAGAGGTATGGATTGATGAAAGGAGGGGTAGAGGAGGGAAGAGTCTAGAAAGGGTTATTTTGGGGTTCGTAGTAGTGGTATGGGGTTTGGGGTGAATGGGAGAGTGGAGGTAGAGGATATATTGAGAGAGGTATAGGGTGAAAAATAGGGTAGTGCATCGAAAAGAGTAGTAGAATGAGGTTTGAGATGATTCAGAGTGGAAGTAGAGGATATATTACAAGAGAGATTGGGTGAGATATAGGGCAGTACATTGGATATGCTGAATTGGAAGCAAAGTAATGCATATAAAAATACATAAATACATGGAAGGTATATCATAAGTACATAGAAGGTATATATGCAAAACGAAGGTAATATTTGTAGATTAAAGTTGCATTTAATAAACTCAGGCAAGTGTTGCTGTACTTACTTTTTATTTTATCGATAGTGAAGCAATTGTAGATAGTTATGATAGATTTACTTATTTAAGCTGTCAGTTATGTACATGTTAAACACAGAATAATGTAACTATAAGATGTACATTTAAGCAGAACTAACTAATATCTAAATGTTTAAGAACATAATTATTATACATGTTTATACAAAGCAATACACATATTTAGGTACACATCTATAGACCAAATAAATGCTTATATACAGAAGGATGTGCTGTATATTTAAGTTTGAGTATTGTGGTTTTGTGGGGAAGAAACAATTCTTGAGTAGTCTTCTGAAGATAATGTGGTTATCTGTGGATCTTATGTTTGGGGGGTAAAGAGTTTCATAGCTTGGCTGCTTGAACAGAGAAGGATGTGCCACCCATGTTTTATTTCTTCTACGGTGGAATTTTTTTTGGGGAAAGATCTTTTTATTAACTTTGCTCATGGTCACCAACAGAATACAACCAACGTTGCAATGCATAGTGAGTAATTCCTCTGCATGGTACCCATACAAGTCAACAGAGTTAACCAAAGGCACACTCATAATTGACCCCACCCCCCTCCGGGCACCCCGAAACCTCTTCCACGGTCCCCACACCCTTTGCCACTTTTTTGCACAGCCCCTGGCCTTGTATATGGTTTCTTCAGCCCTCTGACACCAATCCAAGTCACTGAGACATTGATCCCACTGCGGTGGCTCCTGCGCCCCCCAGCAACTGGCAATGTTAAGTTTCACTACCCCGGCCGCCAGTGCAAGCCAGATTTTGTGATACCTGGACCAGTCTGTGGGGCCTTTAATCATGAGAAGAAGCCATTTGGGCTCCACTGGGACCGGCGGGCCCACAACGTCCGACATCGTCCGTGCTACCTTCATCCAAAAGGGTACTATGTTCGGGCAGTCCCAGAGGATATGATAAAATGACCCTTCCTCCTGACATCCCCGTGCGCATAAAGGGGACAGGCTCTTGCCCCATGCGAAAAGATGAGTACGTGGGTAGTACACCCGATGCAAGATTTTAAGCTGCACGAGGCAGAACCTTACCCGAATGGCCACCTTGCGCGGGCTTTGCAAAGCATCCTGCCAGTCGTCATCCTCGAGGCGATCAATGTCTCCCTCCCATCTCTCCCGCAGGGACTCAAGCGGGTCAGGCATATTGTTTGAGTTTACGATAAATAGTAGCCGTAGGCCTGCCTAGGATGGGATCCAGCAAAAGCCTGTCCTCCATGGGAGAATACTGTGGGATGGAAGCATCCAGGCTCACATGGGACCGCAGGGCATGCATAAGGCGAAAGTAATGAAACCGCTGGGACTCGTGCATTCGTAATTCTCGTTGGAGGTACTCGAAGGATCTGGGGCATCTCCTTTCCAGACGTCACCTAGATATTCTATTCCAATTAATTTTCAGCCCTTAAAGCCCACAAGTCCCTTAACCTCTGGCAAGTGATCCCCCACCCACAGAGGGGTCCTCCCGGTCAGGGCACCAGCCCACCCCAGGAAGCCATTTTCCTCCCGCCAGCACTGTAGTACCACCCCCGTATGCGAAGGCAAAGCTCCGCGCAAACGACGCGAATAGAGGAGCGGCTCGCAGGTGCCTCCCGACATAACACACTTGTCCACCCGATAGGCAGGTTCTGGGCTCGGCGCATATATCCAATCATTGACCACCTGCAGTTGGGAAGCCCAATAGTATAATTGGACCCCCCGTCATACACTGCTCTCATGAGTTTACGCATCGCTATCCTCGGGCTGCCACCCTCCCACAGTAGCGTGCGGGCCGATCGAGATATGCGCATGAACACCCCACTCGGGATTGGGTACGGCGTGTTCTGCAGGAAGTACAAAAGCCTCGGCAGAGTCAGCATTTTGAACAGTGCAGCACGCCCGGCGAGGGTGAGAGGCAGGGTCTGCCAGTGGGCCACATCAGAGGTAAGCCTCACCAAATGCGGTTTAAGATTTTTAGTTAGGAATTCCGCGCTGTTTCTAGTAACGTAAATCCCCAAGTACCGGAAGCCTTCAGTTTCTATCGATGCTGAACATCCCTTCGGGATTCTTGGTGGCGGGCCCGAAAGGGGATAAATGAGAGACTTGGACCAATTAATTGAGAAGCCAGAGTAGCTCCTGAACAACTCGAAAAGGTGTAGTGCCTGCGCGATCGAGTGGTATGGGCGAGCCATATAGAGGATGATATCGTCTGCGTGTAAAGATATACGCTCTTCCCAATCGTCATTGAGCACCAAGCCCCGAAAAGACCTGTCCCGCCTGGTCCAGTGCGCCAACGGCTCGAGAGCGAGGGCAAAAAGAAGTGGGGACAAGGGACACCCCTGTCTGGTCCCCCTGCGCAGGGGGAACATTCGGGACATCGCGCCGTTCACCCTTACTACCGGCTGCTCATACAGTAGTCGCACCCAGCTAAAAAAATCGGGCCAAAGCCCAGCTTCAGAAGGACCATATATAAGTAGGGCCACTCGATACTATCAAAGGCTATTGATGCATCTAGGGACATCAGGGCCGTTTGAGTATCCCCAACCGCCTCAGTCATGTACAGGACTCCATATAACCTTCTCAAATTAGGCCGGGTGCTCCTATGGGGCATGAAACCTGACTGGTCTACATAGATAAGGTCCGGCAAGACCGACAATAATCTCGTCGCCAAGGCCTTAGCCAAAACCTTGGCCTCCATGTTTAACAGCGAGATGGGCCTGTATGATGAGCACAGGTCCACCGGTTTCCCAACCTTGTGTATGACCACTATCGTAGCTTCTCGCTGATCTGATGGGAGCCTACCCACCTCCCGGGCCTCGAGAAACATATTCCATAACGGGTCAATAATCACACTAGCGTGGCTCCTGTATAATTCCACAGGGATCCCATTGGGCCCCTGTGCCTTCCCTGCCTGAAGGGAATTAAGGGCTTCACCGAGTTCCGCCCCCGTTAGAGCGGAATCCAGACGGCTCGCTTGTTCCTGTGAAAGAGTAGGAAGCGCAAAATCTCTCGAACTCTTCACAGTCCAGTTCCGACCTGGGACAGACCGGGGAGTAGACCCCCTCATAGTAGGACGCAAATGCTTCCGCTATGGCCACGCCCGTGTCCGCCACGGACCCGGAAGCATCCCTCACTTTCGCCACCCAGGATCGCTCACGATCTCGGCGTTCAAGCCATGCCAGCAATTTCATGCTCTTGTCCACCGCATCGTAAATCCTGCGTTGCGTGGCCAGGGAGTAAGCCGGGGCCTCGCCCTCGGCTAGTGACCGAAGTTCCTGCTGCTTGAGTGCCATGGTGTGGGCCAGGTCAGTCGAGGGGGTTCCACCTGCCCTGCGCTCCAATTCCTCTATTTCCCATTCCAGTTGCTTAATCTGCCGCGATTCCTCCTTTTTTGGACTCCAATCAGCGCCTGGGCCTGGCCCCTGAGGACCGTTTTATACGCTTCCCACAAGGTAAGCTGGGAGTCCACCGAACCCTGATTTTCAGCAAAGTACTGCTGAGAGCATTCCCGCAGCTTATCCGTCGTGGAGTCGTCCCAAAGGCGCCATGGGTCAAGCCTGGGAAAGGTCGCCCTAAGGGTTGTTGCCCCCACGAGGACCACCTCCACTGGGGAGTGGTCCGAGATTCCCCGGGCCAGAATTCAAGAGTCCGCGAATTCACCCAAATGGTCCTCCCTCGCAAAAATATGATCTAGTCTTGAAAAGGACCCATGTCTAGCTGAGTAGAACGTATATTGTCTTGGGGAGGGATGATGCGAGCGCCACACGTCTCCAAGGCCCATCGCGGTCGTAAAGCCCCGCAATCCCATTTCCCCCCTACTTCCCGCCCTCGCCCCTGAACGATCACAGTCAGCATCCATGACCGCGTTTGTGTCACTTCCGAGCACGAGGGTGCCCTGGGTGAGGCTAAGCAGGTGCACCCCCAGCTTCTGAAATGTCGAGGCCTGCAGGTCGGGCGGAACATAACAAGAGCAAAGAACTAGTAACCTCCCCTCCCATCTAACTGCTACCGACGCCATACACCCGAGTCCTCCGTCCATGTGCCATTAATGATCAGGGGCTGTGCGGTTCGAACAAAGATCCCCACCCGACGTGAACCCCGAATGAGCCACCAACTTATAGCCAAAACGGTCTAAGGCCTTACATCTGTTGCCCCGAAGGTGTGTCTCCTGAAGGAGCACCATATCCGGGGAATGGCGCTTCACGTGTTGTAGCACCAGTGTTCTCTTGATCTTGTTACCCAACCCATTAACATTCCACGTCCAGATTCGCAGTTGTGTCTGATCACCCTTTCCCGTACCAGGTCCCATGGTGTATAGAGTCCATCCTCCTTCCAAGCCCGCCTCTCCGACGACCCAACCATGCATTTAAGTGTGAGCCACCATGAGCTAAACAGAAACAACCCCCAGCCGTCCCCTCCCAACCCAAACCCCCCTCCCTGCTAAGTGGGCCCCCAACCACCCACCCTGAAAACTCGCAGAGTGCCTGTCGCCCCAACACTCCGGTGTCAACCAAACAAGGGAACATGAGCCTGCAGTCTGCAGAAAACGTCATACTGAATTGTCGGAGTTCACACCCCAATGACAAAACAACGAAATGGACTCCACCGCAGCCCCCCCAACACCCGCCCCGCCCCCCCCAACCCTAGACCATCTACCGGCCAAGGCACAACTATTGAACCGCCAGCATGTGATTACAGCCCCACAACAGGCATCCCGCCTCATAGTCACCCACCCAACATCCAGAAAGAGAACCCAGACACAGGCAACACCTGGTCCCCCCCCCCATTCTTCTCCATACCAGTACCCCGTGCAACCCAAAAGCACAACAGTCACTTTATAGGAGTCCTCTCTGTGCTCTCGTGGCGACGTGTGCTGTGCCCGGACCTCCTGCCCAGTGCGATTAGAGGCCGATCTCCGTGGACCACCCTGACGGTCCACTGCATGCCAGCCTTCCATCCAGTCGCTCGCCTCTGCCGGAGAGTCAAAAAAATACGCCTTATCACCGTCCATAATCTTGAGGCGCGCCGGGAATAGCATCATGTATTTCACACCATGGTCGCGAAGGGCTCTTTTGACCCCATCGAAGGATCTGCGGGGACGTTGGACGTGCAGCGTGAAGTCGGGGAAAAAGTGAATGGTGGCGTTCTCCAGCCGCAAATCCCCAGACACTCGCGATGCCTGCAGGATGGCATCACGATCCCTGTAATTCAGGATACGGGCTATTATGGTGCGCGGAGGCGCCCCAGGCTTAGGCTTCCCCCCCCCAACGCGCGGTGAGCCCTTTCAACTGAGAAGAAGTTGGAGAGGCGTTTCGGCTTTAGGTGATTTAAGGATCAGGTCCTCTACGAAGCAGTCCACTGACGGGCCTTCCAATCCCTCCGGAACCCCCACGATGCGGAGGTTATTGCGTCGGGCCCGCCCCTCCTGGTCCTCCAGGCGGGCCATAACGCTCGTTTGGTTTCTGGTGAGGGAAGCGACCTGTTCCTCCATTCTCTTCATTTTGGCCTGTAAGCCCCCAATGCCACTCTCCGCTGCCGCAACCTTTTCAGACATCTTGCGAAAATCCGCACGAAGCAAGTTGACCTCTTCCGTGACTGAGTCCAATTTTGGCTCCATCGTGCCACGCATGTCTTTAATCGCCAGCATGATGTCCCGGAGCGACGGTTCCGGTGAGTCATCCTCCACTCCACTGCGTTGACTGGTGCCTTGCTGGCCCTCATCCCTGCCCATAGCCACTGTGTACTTATCGATTTGATTGGCTTGGGCCTGCGCTGATAACTTGTTGCGACCCATGGCGGGAGCCCCGTTAAAGTAGTCCAAGCAGCACACCAGGCTCTCGGGTCACTCAGGCCCACTTCGTCGGAGGCCCCGGTCGTGCGGCCAGACCCTGAGACGGGCAACGCCCAACCACCCGCGGTGCTGACTCTGCTGCATCTGGGGCCCCACTTCACTATCCACAGGCCCGCCAGCCTGTACTGACCAGTCACCTCCGGGGCCCCCCGCCACCTCAGTACACGCCGCCCTCTGGGCACCACTTCTCACGCCCACCGCCTACGGCAATACAGTCCTGCGCCGCACCTCCTGGTGCAATGTTTGTCCTGGCGAAAGACAACCCCACAGGGACCCAGGAACGCCCACCAGCCAGGCCACAGCCAAGACAGCGATGCGCCAGGGCCCCCAGCGCAGCACCACCACGGAGTATGCGGCACTACTGCACAGTTCCGGTGCCCGCCCCGGGCAATGGGCGAAGAAACCAGGCATGCAGACGCCCGGTGTGAGGGCGCAGGGGCCTAGCTCAAGCCCTCCGTGCCGTGTCCTGCTCCTACATGCGGCTGCCTCAGCCCCCACTTGGCAATCCTCACCGGTAGCACGTCCCTACGGCCTGCACACAGCCTCTGCCAGCTCTTAGTGCCACCGTGCTCAGGGTACTCACAGTCCACCAGCTCTAGTCCTGTGAGGCTCCGACAGGCCCCCGATAGGCCTCCGCCCTCTCGCGAGCTGCCACCGTCAGACCCGCCGCCAATCCAGACACACTGGCGCTTCTCAGGGAACGCCGCGGCAGTCCCCAGCAGGCAGGACCCAGCACTGTAATCGGGCCGCCCCGCAGCCGCCCTCTCGTGACTCACCGGGCCGGGCTGCAGGTCGCGGTCCGCGTCTGCTATACTTCGGGCGCCATCTTGCATCCAGCACCGTCGCTGCGCAGGTGGCCCAGCCACTCGGC
Source organism: Triturus cristatus (assembly GCF_964204655.1). NCBI lineage: Eukaryota > Metazoa > Chordata > Amphibia > Caudata > Salamandridae > Triturus > Triturus cristatus. The sequence continues at coordinate 449,067,051 of NC_140580.1, forward strand.
CCTCATGGCGCACACTCCGTACTTCAAAGTCGCCGATGAGGAGCGCCTACGCCTCGCCGTCCTCTGGGCAGACCGCCGCGCATCTCCCGTCACAGCAGCACAGCAGGGCCGTTCACTCCGCTGTCCCCGATCACCTCAGGGAGGCGGGTGCCATTTTCTCGTCCCGGCCAGTGCCTGCACGGCCACAACACCTCTGCCGTCGGGCGTTCACGAGCAGCCGAGGACAAGTCAATTGCTACCCGCCCCTTTGCCTTGCCTGCAGGTGGGTGTCCAATTATACACGGATAATAACGGATTTGGGGCGATACGCTTCGGTCTGCTAGCGCAGCTTACTCAGTGTGCGGCCATCTTCTTTGGCTGGAGGCCATGCCCAGTTCTACGGTGGAATTTTGAGGCAATGTGCTACTCTAGAGCGAAGGTTCCTTTGCGCTGCATAAATGTGAAATATTTCATTATCATTAAATATATTTGTTTTTTAATTGTACTTTTATAACAGATGATCTTTTGTTTATGTTATTGTAAAGTATGGCAAGCTATTGTTTTTTATGCTTTATCTGATTTTAACAAACCGACTAACAAAATTCAAAATTAAAGAGTGTTGACGGTCGTATTTATGGATAGCATTGCATTTTGCATGGTACGGGGAATCGGGTTGGGAGAACATTTTTCGGAGAGAGTAATCTGTTGACTTCAGCAACCTAAGAAAGAAGTCTGGTTTGAGCAGCCTCAGCGGGGCATGGCTGGAGTCCTTTCAAGATCTTTGATTCAAGGTCAGTGGAAAGTATTGATAATCTTGCAATTGCGGCACTGTCATGATTGACAACCGATCGGTAGAGTACATGGTGAGGTCCCATGAGAGGCCCAGAAAATTCTCTAGTAGAGATGACAATTTAAGGTGCTACAAGAAGGTAAAAAAAGTAGAGGCGAAGTTGTGTTTTGCTCCCTGTGATTTGTATGAGGCTCCAGGAAGAGACTGCGTGACAAGGCTCAGTTATAGAGACTTATAAAGAGAAACGATACAGGCGTAGAGACCCCGAAGACATAGAGGATGTAAAGCAGACCGTGTAGGCCGTGGCGGATTAGATAGGGCAAATCTAGGTAGAGAATTAAGATTCTAGTTACACACAAAAAAAAGAACATTTCCCTGCTGTAATAGTTAGGGGACGCGTGGGTTTGTCTGCAGGCACACTAAATTCATGTGAACGCAAAAGATAGGTGTGGGGAGCAGCCCATTAATGGTGGGTTAAGAGATAGGCATGGTCTCAAACTGGTTTGAATAGTTTTTATTTTGTTAGGTAGTTTCAGTTCCTCAAGTAATGTGATAGTTACAATAGTTATAATGTTTTTTTTTAGAGTGGGCAAGTGCTACTGCCATGTTTATGCTCCGACTGTGCTTGGTGTCATCTTTGAATGAAAACCTATTTTTCATTTTTGAGCATTCATACATCAGCGATCATGAATTCAAATTGGAGTCCAGAGTATGGTTTAAAAAGCGTTTCTGTATTTCATCTTAGATTTATAAACCTTTGAACGGTTTTAAAAGGTTTCCATTATAAGCGAACTACATAGAAATTGTAGAATAGAAATGTATCTGTTCCAACAAGAACTCTCTTTAAATTTAATCCGCCACCAAGCTAATGACGACTGGGGAGACTTCACTGTGCTGATTTCTTGTTTATTTTAGTCGCCTGCTGCCATCCTTGCATTAAAGTCCTTCGGCTCTGGGATTTATCCTTGAAACGGCTTTCTTGCGATGCTGTGGCTAGATAATTGTTTATTGACCTCCTCTGCTTTTCAAGGTTGAAGTAATTTATTGGAGGTGCTTGGAACAAATAAGCATTGTTAGGCCTCATGTAAGGTGGCAGTAATGTTACCATGTTGTGCAAGTGTAGGAGGCAACGCACATATTTTGGAATGACGAGGTAGGAGGCAATGCAAATATTTAGGAAGGACAAGGTAGGAGGTGCACAGTTTATTTATTTAATTTGAAGGTGCCAACACCCAGACGGGCAGATGATATACATAGTGACAGCCTGAAACCATCATTATATTCTTAAATACTATGGGGTCTCATTAACCAGAATGAAATCATTAACCTCTTTCTGTATCAAATGTTCAAGAAGCTGTCTTCTGTGTTGTTGTATTTAAACCAAGTACTAGACTGGCTTCTTCTTGGGAAAAAGTTATCTAGAAAATGTTGGTATCTATTTTTTATTAAGTCTTCCATGGCTGCTACAGACCCAGAGGATACTTTAAAATTTGTGGGTGGATGCCACCTTAATTTTGCCTCTGAATGATCACTTTCAAGGGTACTCCGGCTGGCGTAGTTAAGCTTTGAGGGCATCTACTTCATTATTCCATTAAATAATGCCATTCATATCATTTTAATGTCGTCCTGGGTCATAGGTTTAGCAACAATGCAGCATTCAACTTACACAAGAATATACAGAATGATGTAAACAGATGTTCCACACGTTCTCAGAAAACAGACATACACTAACAGACCCATGATAATCCCAGTAACAGGCATTTGCAAGCCAGTGAAAAACTTTATGTAGTACGTACATGGCAATTCAGTTTTAGCAGTTCAGACGCCATGGCCTCCAAAGCTTAATCGATATTTTCAGTAGAAGTAGATGCCAGCAAATGTGAAATCCATATGAACTCTGCTAAGAAAACAAACCAACATCTCCGTAGAAGAGTGGTTCCATTTTGAAAGGCAATACTTTCTGCTGTAGCGCTCATAGATGAAAAGGTGTTCTCAGAATACTGTCTCGCCACAGCTCCTGCCAGGTGTTCTGTACATGGTTCGGCAATCGGCACGTGCCCATGCAATAGTCTCCTACACCAGTTCAGTTCAGATTGAGACAGCCACATATTTTTTTAGGCTTATTTTTAAGTCTTTACAGTTACTTCACAGAATACTCCCTGCAAATCCCTACGAGTGTTCCAGCCCGACCACTCCATCTGGCATTTGCTTACACAGTGGCTGGCCTTGCAACCCAGGGGTTGGCTGTGCACCTGCGAGCAGATTTGTTGCCCATTTGGGGGAGGTTGGGTTCCCACGGGGAGGTAGAGGGGTTGGGTACCAGCACAGGTTTGGGCTCAGGTCCTGCCCACAGATTAAGTTCTGTGCCCCACCCCACATATGGCAAACCACATCTTACACTACATAAAACATAGAAATTCTTTGAAAAATCAAAGGTGTAAGTGATTTTATAGTTCTGTGAAAATGTCAGTTAAAACTGGCAATTTTAAACAAACAAAACCACTGAAATTCCCCAGTTATAGTTCTCTCAAGTAATTATAACTCCTGTCCTAACGTAACTATAAATTGTGCGCTTTCCATGCACTGCTAATTACCTCGGATACTACATCACTCATGACATGTTCGATGACATCCTTGATAACATCACGGCAACATCTGAAATAAGATTATTGATAACACTGTGCAAGGCGAAGGTGCAAATGTGTGTATATGTAATTGATATGTATATATCTATTTATCAGTTGTTGCAACACATGATGGGTTGAAAAATGCCACGTTGTAAAACCACCATAACAGTGATCGTCCTAGGCATTTTTTGAACACTCTAGCCTAATCGTGTTCCACTCACACCGGCATAATGGTGCCCATTCCTAGCATAATGATGTTCATACTTGACGTGTTGTAGGCATCTTTGCCATTATGGCATCCAGCGCTGGCGTATTAGCTGCCATTCTTGCCATAGTTACGTTCACCCTTGTCACAGTGGTGGATATTCTTAACAAATTGTGGAAATCCTTGGCATAAGTGTCCCAACTTTAGTGCAATGGTGGCCATTCCTGACATATTCTTGTAATTCTTGTCGTTATATTTGTCATTCTTGGCGTGAAATGAATGTTCATGCAGGGCACAACATGTTCATGTTGTCAGACTCAAGACCCCACTAACTCTTAGATACAAGTGTTGCTGCGAAAACGATGTGGAACCCACCAGAATCCTTCGCCAGCACTGAATATGTCCAAGACTGCGCTTGGCACTGATGGTGAGGAGGAGAAATGGAGGCTAGGGATATAATAGAATTCACAAGAGATGATGTTGGTTTGTAGTCACACAGTTTATCTTGTCAAATGGAAGTTGTCTTGGAATTTCTGCAGTCTCTCATGAGTGATGACTTGTTTATACTAAACATAACACAAAAGTACTGTTACTCTCTCCTCTTACAATTTAAAATAAATTTGTTTAATTTACCTGGATTTTGCATAAATTGTAAAGTTCTACAGGAATTGAGACTTACAAAAGATTTACTCTAGTAACTTTTGCCTTGTGACAGAACATAAACATGTCAGTGACCTATTACCATTATCTTGTTGAAGCCCAAAGAACCGTGATGACTCTGGTCTGTCCTGATGTCCTATAGCAGTTGTTAATCCTCCGCAATGTGAGACACTGATCAGAAACAAAGGTTCTCACATAATCTGCATATAACACTACAGAGGCCCAAGAGACAGTTGATACAGCACCACATTGAAGGCATGAGGGAATCACAGTACGTAGGCGCACCAGATATTACAGGGACCAAAAAGGAGTCCCACAATCCAAACAGCAAATACCTAATGTTTGTGACTGTTCCTAACCTGTGGCATCTGAAGCCAGAGCTTGGAAGACTTAGCATATTTGCAAAATAAGTCTTTGAGGTGCTGCTGCAAAAGGAATTTTAAGAAGGGCCACAAATAGAACATTTCTGTGAATATGTTCTTGATATCTGGCTTGAAGACCATCTTGCCCGGAGATCCAGGAACATGGATGAAGAGCTGAGCATAAGCAGAGGCTTCCTCTCATCAACAGGGAGGATGGTGAGGTACCTGTCCACGCCCTGGATTTGGGATCCTCAAATCCTGCAGTTGATTTTGAAATCCCGGGATCCTCAAGTGCTGCTGTAGTCTGCCGCTCTGCTGGGGCATACAGTCATTGCTTTTGGACTGCCTGCATAGGACAGGATTGACTCTGCTGGTGATGGGACGGGTAACAGCTGGGCAGCACACATCACTCAGTGTGGACTTCTTCCTGAGTAGGAGGTAGAAAGGGCAGCCAACACCAGGGTTGAACGAGAGTGGTGGGGAGCCCCTGTGACATGCCATGACACGTGAGGCAGTTGTACCTGTGAGTGCTGGAGCAAAATCATCAACGAATGTGTTGGGAACAAACATTTATTTAGGAAAAACTTGGCCAGGAGTTTTGAGGCCAAATCGTGTTTTTGATTATTTATTTCAGAAAAAGACCAGCTTTTGTTGTGGGACGTTGGGCGGAGGCATCTATTTCAAAAACGAAAAATATGGAATTAATAGCAAAATGTATAGCTTTTCAGAAAATGTTAAGTAGCTGATATTTGAAAGCAAGATGATATCTCTTCCAACATATATTTAAAGTTTATAGAAGAATGATCCTTCTGTTATTTTTAAATTGCTCTTTATTGATTTTTAATTTATCATTGCATCATTAGTACAATCGTTTTTTTGGGCGGATTCCCACATCTAAAAACATGTAAGGATGGAATAGTGTAGAGTGATTGTATAGAACAGCATTGAACAACATTTTTAACCACCTGTCCAATGTAAATGAAACAATCCCGCATCAGCCAGAGCATATATGCTAAACATCATTTACTATTGACGGATCATTTTGAAGCATTGTCGGATCATACGACCACACACAGGGCCACAGGTTAAACATCTTAATTGAGTAGCAACCACAGTTTAAACGTACCAATGTTATTACTGTTTTCTCTCAAATTTCCTGACGACATTCGTAGGCCCCCTCATGCCTTCCATTTTTTTAAATACATTTTTTATTAGTTACAGCTGAAAATAGCACCACAAGTGAAAGAAACACAGAAGCCACAGCCCTCCGCAAACATTTGACATGTAGTAATAAGGTATCGTAGATCAACACCCACAGAAAGAAGAGATCGTATGTATTCTGTACCAACACTCCCCTCTCATGGTACCTCAGGTGTCACAGCTCCTCTGACAGGAGAAACTGCCACTCCATCCTCAGAGGACATGTCCTGTGACACCCCCCCATCCCACAAATTTAGTCAGCAGCGCCCCCCAGGCCTGCAGGTCACCCGCCACTTGATCATCACAGCTACATTGCTGGAGGCATACTTCTTTAACCACCGCCGACTCATCTGTCTAGGCCCCCATTCGCCATCCCGGTAATTGCGAATCTCTTCTTTTCCAGCAGCAGGAGTAAGTGTAAGAATTTAAGTTCAAAGGCAAACTATCGGGTCCAGCACAAGCTCAGCTCCAAAGAGCCTAGCCACTCGCCTCATTACAGATTCCCAAAAGGCGCTGACCGAGAGACCGCACCAGGCAAGGTGCAGGAACGTCGCCATCTGAGCCTGACACTGATGGCAACCACTAGGCCTGCTGGGATCTATCCTGGGAAACAGCACTGGAGTAATATACTGCAAGAAATTAATATGGACAAGTTTAAATTGTGCATTACAGGATACTGTTTTGTCGATAGAACAGGACCTGGTCCATTGTGCATCTTCTAGAGCCCCCCCCCCCCCCCCACCCCCCAGCTTCTCCTCCCACACAGCCCTAGGTCCGGGGTTTGTCATTGATCATGGCCCTATACAGGTGCAAGACTACGTGGGGTGCTCTCCCAACTCCAACAGCCCTTTGAACAAGAGTGAAGTGGACGGTGCAGTTGGAAACGTGGGTCATATTACTTGAGCTATGGCAGCTATACTGGCATGTTACAAATTTCCCATTCCCTATTCCAAAGGTCTCCTGAGCTGCTTCAAAACTGATAAAGTCCTCATTGGAATACAAGTCCTTGAGGGTCTCGGAACCACCGCCAAGCAGAAATATCAACAGACTCCGCAAGAGAACGAAAAGCTGGCAGGTCCCAGAAGTTAAACTTCAGAGCGAAGGGGGCTCTACCCAGCACCACCTTGATGGCTGTTTCCCAAAGGGATGCCGTATGCTTAGTGAGGAAAGGTACCGGGTCTCATCCCATCTTCCCAAAAACAACTGTGGGAGAGTAGTACCACGTCTCTCATCGCCAAAAGTGCTTTCTCCCAGTTCTCCCCTTCTGATAACCAATGGGCAGCATTTTGTAGCTGGGAGGCCAAGTAATACATCTCAATATTATGGACGTCAACCCACCGTTCGAAGTGTCAACCTACTCCTGCCACCCGCCCATGCAAGCGGTGTAAGAAGCCAGTGCAATCTCGAAACGTCACCTGGGGGGAGCGTGTCAAGCAAATGCTGCGTAGTGTATAGACACCGTTGGAAAAACACCATCTTGGCTATGGCTACTCATCCCATGAGGGACAGTGGGAGGGCGTTCCAAAAGTGCACCGAGGCACTCGTACCCGCCATGATTTTATCAGTATTGCAGCATTTTTACTGCTGGACAGTCTGGGCCACCGGGATCCCCAAGTGATGGAACTGGTTGGTTTCCCAAAGCAGAGGCAAGTTCTCCATCCGCAAATGCGCCCAACGGAACCAGCAGAGATTTACCCTGATTAATCCTAAGACCTATAAGCTCCCTAAACGTGTCTAAATATTGTAGAAGCAGAAGTAAGGAGTCCTGTGGCAGTAAGATAATAAAGTGTCATCTGCATAGAGACACCAGGTGATTTACATCATCCTTTCTAATACCCTACTCCGACCTTTTGTGCCAAATATGGATTGCTAGCGGCTAAAGCTCTATGGCTAAAAGTAAAGGCGAGAGAGAGCATCCCTGTTGCATACACCTACCCACCACCCATGAGTCAGAGCATAGGCGACTGACCTTTACCCTAGCCCTCGGTGCAGTATACAACAGACGCACCCATGACCGATACTGCCTGCCAAATCCCCCACACACACACATCAGATTAGTGCAAGTCCCCTGTATCAAAAGCCTTTGCGATATCAATAGAAACCACTGCCAATTCCTCTCCTCTACTGTCCACTTCATGCATTACATGTATCAGCCATCTCAGGTTCATGGTAGTGTTACGCCTCAGAATAAAACCACACTGATCCTCATGGACCGGATGAGAGATCACAGGCCACAGCCTAAGTGCGACTACCTTACAGAGAATCTTCGTGTCCGTGTTGATCATTGTAAGTGGTCCATAGGCAGACGGGTAAGAGGTCATTGCACCTGTCTTCAATGCTATAGAAATACAATCCTCCTGCATGGACGGGGCAAAACGCCACAATCAAGGGCCTCCTGATTGATACACCTCAAGCAGTCGTCATACCTTCCATATTTAACATAAGAATTTTATATAATACTATTTGCACAATACATCATTTGTGGCTTTCACAAAGATTGTTTTTCTGATTTAGCCGCTATAGCCAATGTAGTGTATTCCATGCCCCTCCATTAGTTCTGCGTTGTGTATGTAGCGTGGCCATCTTTAAAGTGGACCACTTTCTGAGATAATTTAGACACTACTTTAAAAAAAAAAAAAATACATTCTGTTTATTCAGTACCCGGCTTGAAAACAGAGTCAACATACATTTGTACATGCAACCACTTATTGATTGTGAATATTACATTCCCATTTCCAACTTGATAGTTTATTTGGAAGCTCCCGTCGCCTCCAACCACCCCCTTACAGTGTCTACTTTATATCATTTCGCTGCATTCCAGTCCGGCTCTTTCAATTTAGACACTTCTTAGTGTCTGACATTCTTTCTAGTCCTTGACGATATTCCTATTGCCTATCACTAATGCTAAGTCAGCAAACTTAAACACTTGTTTCAAGGATTTCATTCTTTGCTTTTGGCCCAACTGGCACACCGAAGGACCAAGACCTACAGTTCTACCTGACACTTCTTTAATGAGCTCAAGCACTTCGACCCAATAATATCTTATGAAGTTAAAGTCCCATAATGGTGTTGGTTCAGAGACCCATAAGATTCATCTTTCCTAGCACACGGGTGCGGCGCTGGATCCTGTTGTTTACTATGCTCATGACTGGGGGTGTATCATCAGATTTGCTGACTCATTGCCCGTAAGGTAATTCATATGTACTATGTGCTATGTCTATATTAACAAAATGCCAATAAACAGATTTCATAATAATGAAGTTAAAGTCCCACATCATATAATAAAAAACAGCTTGCACTTCCTGCTCTCTTCGGCACAAATCTGTAGCACCAGGGTGCATTCTAACTGGAAATAAGCAAGTCTTATGTAAATAATTAAACCAAGTAGATTTACATCAGGAATTCCTTGTCCCCTTTTACATGTGATCTAATCTATTTACCCAATACATGTCCTTGATTTATTTTCCAAGTTTCTGCTTCCATTTCCCCTTCAGCTATGAGATGTCTGTGTTACTAGTTCGGAGTACTGGGTGTTCACCACGTCTACATTTCCCATACCTTTTAATGTTGGACAGTACGTCAGATGTAATGGGTTTATTAGTCAGGTTCCCTCTTCAACAGGGCATTGTACCCCTCCATGCTGTGTAGGGCAGATATGGGGTGCACTGGGAATAGATGATTTATCTGTTTGCTTGTAGTCCCGACATTTCACCACCAGAGTCTTCTAATATTTTCATTATTTCTGCTAGGCTAAATGTGCGGGCTCTTAAAAACAGAAGAGCATCATCTGCTTGGAGAACTCGCATGGCAAATGTACTGCCCAGTCTTGGGCCCTTTCACATAGCCCACAGGCCACTGGCTCCATTGCAAGGGCAATCTGTAAAGGGGATAGCGGTCACCTCTGCCACATACGTTTTTTTATGGGCCACTGCTGTGAAAATGTCTGGCCTGTAGAGGATTGATCCTCCATGCTTAACTGAAAACGTTTTGCCAATATTATTTCCTGGGTTCCAGTGAAGATTAGCGGATATGTCAATAATTATATAGAGGCAATTGTATTTATGCAACCTGCATGGGGTATGCCAAGTTAAATCTTGTATAATATGGTCTGTATCGTGAGACTCATAATAGTCAGTAGGTGGTGATAATTTTCTTGAATCAGAAGTAGCTGTTCCTACAGTCAAAGTTGAAGAACGCTGCTCCAACAGCTGTCCTTGAAGTTGATATAGGAACTTCAGAATCCTCCTAAGTGCTCTATTAGCTCTAGTTGGCTTATTGCCACTTAGACCAGTCAGTGGTCTAAGGAGTGAAACTGAGATGAAGTGACTTAAGTAGGCGCATGGAGTGGTGCATGTGTGAATGTCTAAAAGTACCAGACTATACTTTATTTACTCTTGCTTCATATTGAAAGCAATCAAAAAATTGTTGTGCCTGCACGTGGAATAGTATTGTTGGACATGACATTACAAGAGAACTGTAATTTATTTTGACGTCAAATGTTGAACTTCAAATATTATAACTGTGGGTAACCAAATGGATCTTGAAAATCAATTGCATTCTCTTTGTATGTTTTCATAACTTGTTTGTGTTCGTGATAACGTATCATCATTGTGTTGGTATTCCTAATGGGGTTTTTTTTCTCCTCCTAGGACCGGAATCGGCCCTATGATACTTTTAACTTGCACTCTCTGGAAAATTCTTTAATGGACATGATAAGGACCGATCATGAGCCTTTGAAAGGTAAACACTACCCTCCCAGTGGCCCACCAATGAGTTTCGCTGATATAATGTGGAGGAATCATTTTGCAGGTTAGGAATATTCATAATTCTACATCATCCTTGCTTGGTGCTAACAGCCTCAAACAAATGTGCGCAATTTGCATTTTACTGTACACATACTAAAGCTAATTTGTATATAATTATTTTTATTTTCATAAATTTGTATTCACTTTTTTTTAAAACATATGCATAGATTATACATGGATTCTCATTTTACAGCGTTAACAAGCAATGTATTTTACTGCGTGTGTTCACAATAATTGGACATGTTGGAGGTAGCATGTATTGTAAAAGAAAAAAGAGAAGAAAACTCAGTTTTATATACAAACATTTTCTAATCGGCAGTTCTTCCTCATGAAATATACTCACGGCTACATTTCCAAGACTTTCTAGTCACAGCAGAATTTTTCTCTCGTCTCCTAAACACCTAGGCAAAAAATATGCACCAATGGAGCCTTTTAACCACGTCTCTGCATCCTCTACTTCCACTTTAGACAAAAGACAAATGCAGCCTCCACCTGTGGGGGTTCCCTTATATATTTGCAAGTGATTTAGCTTCAATAATTCAACAAGTTCTTTTCTTATCAAAGCTTTCTTCTGAAACTGAATGGACTGCCGTTTTCGTGATTGTTTTGGTATGGTTTGCTAAATCAGCGAGTGTACATTAAGATTTTCTGCAATTCAGCTCCTCTGAATAAACTGTCTTTTTGTAACTTTGTGTCTTATTTTCGTACACATTTGCCCTTGAGGCTTTTAGACCCTGTTTCCCAGACTATCTGTACAGTAAATGCAAAAATTGTTAAAATAGAATTCTAAAGTGAATGTGTACATTTTTAATGTGTTCACTTAAACTTACCATTTCTAAAAGGCCTTATGTTGCTGTAAGGGACCCATATTTACTTTTAAAACGTATAGTTGACAATTCTGTTTCCTATTTGATGCTTTACTGTGCATGGGTGCATTTAATTAGTGAGACGTATTGTAAATTATATATTTTTATAGTAAACTCTGCTGTTTGCACTGAAGCTTTAAGACTAATGGAAACCCCTCATCCGTCCCTTTCCTTAAATTGACAATTTTATACGGTTTTCTATTTCCGGCCTTTAGAAGCACTCAGAAGTTACTAGAAAGGGAGCTGAGGCTTAGGAAGAAAATGTCATAGCACTGGGCATGTTGTGGGGATCATCCGATTAGAACCCAATATTTCACGACTCCAGATAACGATGCAGTAACTATTACAGAGTACTAACTCTTCCCTCGTCTCCCGTTTTAACTATTGAGAGCAAAAAGGTTTCACACATCATCACTACTAAATCATAATATTTGAACAGGTTCACATTAAGAAATTAACATTTTTAAAAAAGGTTTACTAATCATACACGCAGGTTTTCCCTCATTTGATGTGGAAATGGTTAAAAAAAAAATCTATACACATCGATGTAGCATACGGTTACAGAAGGTGCATAACTAACTACAGCATGTTTAAAAAGCACAATTTTATAAATAATGCTACAGCCTGGGTAAACATTCCAGTTTTCCAACTACCTTTCAAAGGTAACGTAGGTCAAGGGGGAGGAGGCGGGTAGGGGGATATATACCTCCATCTCCCCAAATCAGGACACTTCCAACAATCTTAAGCGCCAGACGCGTTTCGTGCAACCCTGCACTTAATCATGGGCAAACACAGTCTTTGGCAGCGCATGACAATTTATACAGCACCTGATAGTCATTGTAGGGCCCGCCTCAGTGGGAGTTCACAGGCGCATTGCCTGCTGGCCTCTGAAGTGCTATTTTCTTTCTCGAGTGAGCAGTAGTGCCCTGCCAACAACTTCGACCTTATTTTAAATTCCAAGTGGGTTTGGAAAGAGTCACTGTATACCATACTCCACTGTAGGACTCTCTTCGCGCCTCCTCAAGTCTCTTCACAGCAAGGCACCACTGGTTGCCAGCATGAGACCGCTTCTTACTGAAGGTTTGCCAGCAGTTGCAAAGCTTGTGTTTCAAGAAAAGCGGTTTAACTGTGAATTATTTCCTGTAATTCACAGTGCTGAATACACTTGCTGGATGTATAGTTTCCGTAAACAAATAAAGGTAAATGGAGCATTTTGTCTTTCTTTCAGTGCTGGTTTTAAAAATAACACTTTCATCGTGACAGTACTGCTCTCACAACATTAACAGTCACAACTAACAAGCTCAGCCCCTACAAGTTCGTCGTTAATGCAAGCCTCTACAAACAAATCTGTGTGTGAAAATAAAACATTTTTAACTGAGAACCCTGTCAGCAAAACGTTACACTGACCTCCATTGCACTTTTCCTTTATTTATATAGGTCATGTTAACTTCACTCTGTGTTATTCTTGTAAACTAAAGAAAAGCACATTTTAGAATGAATGTTTTTAATTTACGAACAAGATGCTTTGCATTTAAAATTTGATTCATAATACACATTGTTGCATAAAACACATGTTAAATATTAGCACATTATCCCCAACAAAACATACGTGTCAAAACATTGACAGATATCTGTCGTCAAGACACACAATGAATATTAAACAGATGATGCTTAAATGCTCTAAATCTTTCTTAGGAGTACTAAACTCAATAAATCATGTAATATAAAATATATACAAGTAACTTGTGTAATTTCGTCCTATATTGACATCCCAGACTTCAGATGTCATATATAAATCGCTAATGGTTTGTAAATGTCATCAGGAACACTTTGACCCCAGGGTAGGTCGCTCCCCTGCCCTCGCGGCGCCACCAGATCCTCTGTGCCTGCCTTCTGCCCTGTTGTTGTGCCGACTGTCCCCCAGAGTGTCTGCCTTTTTCCCCTGTGTATGATCGCGTCCCCTTTTGCTTTTTTGTATCCCAGAGTGCCTGCTTTCCCCGTGTGATCGCGCTCCCCTTGCCTTCTGTATCCCTGAGTGCCTGCTTTCCCCGTTGTGATCGCGCTCCCCTTGCTTTTTGTATCCCTGAGTGCCTGCTGCCCCTCGTGCCCCCGCCGTCCCCCCCCGTCCTTCCGCCGCTTTTTGTCGTTTTTTTCTCGCTTTTCCGGCTTTTGTACCCCTTCTAGGTACTTTTCCGCTTTTTCGGGCCTCCTCGCCTCCCCGAGGCCCTTCGCCGCTTTTCCCGCTCTTTTTCCCCCCCTACCCGCCCTCCTCCCGCCTCCCAGCTGTCCCCTCCTCCCCGGCTACCCCTTATATGGCGGCCGCTGCGAGGCCGCGCAGCGGGCGTGCCGCTGGCGCGCCGAAGGCACGCCTAAGGCAAGCCAGTCTGCGCCCGTCCGCGCCTGGACCGCGCCCAGCACCCGAACCTCTGGCCCCCGCGCCCCCCGCCTGACCTACGACTCCGCCTTCCTCGCCAACCTCAACCCCGGCCGCACGCCGGGCTGCTACTGCGCCACCCCGAAACGCACCCACGGACCCTTCACCTGCAGCAACTGCCGCTTCACCTGCCTCCGAACCCACTCCGCTCCTGCCAAGAACTACTCCCCCGGAAACAACCTCCACTGCATCCTGGTCAACACCCGATCCATCCACAGGCACGCCATCGAACTGTGGAACCTCATCAACTCTACGAACCCGGACATCGCCTTCCTCACCGAGACCTGGATGAACCCCTCCTCGGCACCCGACATCGCCATAGCCATCCCCGACGGCTACAAAATCATCCGGAAAGACCGCACCAACCGCATCGGAGGAGGCATCGCCATCGCACACAACTCCATCCGCATCTCGACCGACACCGACAACTCACTCCCCGACGTCGAACACCTCCACTTCATGATCCACAGCGACCCCAAAACCACCCTCAGAGGCACCCTCATGTACAGACCACCAGGACCTCGCACCAAGTTCAGCGAAGACATCGCAGACTTCGTCAACCCTCACGCACTCTCATCCACCGACTACATCCTCCTAGGAGACCTCAACTTTCACCTGGAGAACCTCACCGACAACAACACCACCGCCTTACTGGACAACCTCGCCAACCTGGGACTGAATCAGCTAGTCAACACCCCCACCCACGACGCCGGACACACGCTCGACCCCATCTTCTCCTCCAGCAAACACATCACCTTCAGCCACACCACCGAACTCACCTGGTCGGACCACAGCTGCGTCCACTTCATCTTCAAGAAGACCACCGTGCCCCACCACACCCAGCAACCACCAAGAAGACACTGGAATCGTATCACCACGGAAAAGCTCGCATCAACCCTCTCCCAGAACCAACCCACCAGCACCACCGACCCCAACGTAGCCGCCAACAACCTCACAAACTGGATCTCCGACTGCGCCAACCTCCTGGCCCCCCTGAAGACTCAAGCCAGCACCAACAACCACAAGAAAAACTCCTGGTTCACCCCTGACCTCAAGAACTCCAAGAAAGAATGCCGCGCCCGCGAGAAGACGTGGCGCCTTAACCAGACCGAAGAATGAATGAAACATTATTTATATTGCGCAGCTATGCCCAATGGGCGTCAAGGCGCCTAATCCAAATAACGACTGTGAGCGAAAAGAAACAGAGCCTACTGGTAAGCATTGATAAAGAGCCAAGTTTTCAATGACTTCCTAAAGAGGTCAAGGGAGGGCAGTGTTTTGATTTCCAGGGGGAGTGAATTCCACATCAGAGGAGCCAGTATGGAAAAAGCTTTGCTCCCCCATCTAGCCTTCTTGGCTCTGGGAATTACCAGTTGATTAAGCTCACTGGATCGGAGACATCTACTCGGAACGTATCTAGAGAGAAGTGATCCAAGGGCATCAGCCGGGCCTGCAGTTAAAGCCTTATATGTAAGGCAAAGGAGTTTAAAAGTGATCCTTGAGGGGATGGGGAGCCAGTGGAGGTTCTTCCTTGCTAAGATCATCGAGGCCAGCCAGGGCAAAGCGAGAGCAAACCGCGCTGCCGCGTTTTGTATGACCTGTAAACGCTGAAGCAGGCCCTTGTTGGCCCCGGCGTACACTGAGTTGCAGTAATCAAGCCTTGAGCCAACAAGGGCGATCACCACCTGTTTCCGTGCCTGAGGGGACAAGTAGTGTACGATTCTTTTCAAGGTCTTGATGACTCCCCAACAGGTAGCCACCGTTCTGTTGACCTGAAGCTCCATGGAGAGCTGGGTGTCGAAGATGACGCCTAGGTTCCTGGCCGATTGTGTTGGTGTTGGGCAGCTACCTAAGGAAGGAGGCCACCAATCATCTGACCATATGCCCTGGTCCTTGCCAAAGACCAGGACCTCTGTCTTGTCCCCGTTCAACTTTAGGGAGTTGGCAATCATCCACTCTGCAACAAGTTGCATGCAGGCCCTAAAGTTAGAAGCGGTTTCACCCACAGAGTGAGTCAGGGATACCATAATCTGCGTGTCGTCGGCATACGACACTACCTCCATCCCCTGAGATCTTACTAGTCTTGCAAGTGGGGCCACGTAGATGTTAAACAGGGTCGGACTCAATGCCGACCCCTGTGGCACCCCACATTGCAAAGACTTAGCGGGGGAGAGGTATTCACCTAGCATGACACGCTGCTCTCGTTGTTGAAGAAAGGAGCTCAGGAGACTGAGTGCCGGTCCTTCTACCCCTGCCTCCCTTAACCTAGTTGTTAAAGTAAGGGGAGACAGGGTGTCAAATGCTGCTGAAAGATCCAGCAGCACCAGTACGGTGGTTAGACCCAAATCCACTTTTCTGCGGATGTTGTCCATGACTTTCGTCAAAGCAGACTCCGTGCTATGCAGCTTTCTAAAGCCATGTTGGGACCCGTCCAAGAAACCAGAGGTATCGAGGAAGTTTGAAAGATGGAAATTCAAATGGGTCTCCAACATCTTAGCAGGGGCCGGCAGCAGAGAGATGGGTCTAAAGTTCTTCAGTACTCCAGGGTCCAAGGTGGTCTTTTTCAGCAGCGGCTTCACGATGGCTTTCTTCCAAAGTGACGGGAAGATGCCCTGTTCCAATGCTCCATTCATGACTTCCAGCATCGAAGGAAGAATGATCTCTCTGCAGTTCTTCAGTACTTTCAGAGGAACTGGATCGAGTGGAGATGACGATTTAGTTTTGTCCAACAGGCTATTAAGATCCTCTAGCGAAAGGGCAGGGAAATGATCAAGGGAGTGAGAGGATTCTTTAGTCCAAGCTTCCAGATGTTTAATTTGGGAGAAATCCTCGGCATTAAGCGAGTTCCCCTGCGACTTTAGAGCTATGTAGATATCATCTATCTTTTTGTAGAAAAAGTCTGATATATCATTGCATAGCTCCTGGGAAGCTACTACAGGATCGGGGGCCTGGAGAGAGCACAAAGAGTCCACTATTTTGAAAAGCTCTTTGGAGGATGTTAAAGAACAGGTTAAATTGGAAAAATAATCCTGTTTTTCCTTAATGACTCTCTTTTTGTACTCACGTAGTAGGCTCTTATAGCCTTCTCTATCCTTGAGATCCCAGGATTTACGCCACCTACGTTCCTTCTGTCTGCAAGTTTGTCTGAGAAGCCTCAGATCGACGGAAAACCAGGGGGCAGTTGGCTTCTGTCTAGCTGCAGCTTTCAGGGAAGGAGGAGCTAGTTCGTCAGCGGCTCTGGTGATGGCATCAGCAAGTTCTTGGGCCGACTCATCCACCTTCCGCTGAGTTGAAATATGGGCATTGAGAATAAAAGGGGCTATAGCCTCCTTAGTAAAATTTTTGAAGCTCCTTTTAAATTGTTTTTTACCAGAGCCCACAATGGCAACGGGGCAGGAAATGTCTAGAAACAGCGGGACTGCTAAATGGTCAGACCAGGTAATCGGGACCGGTGTCCCAACCCCTAATCTAGGGTCGTTGGAAAAGATCCCGTCAAGGATATGCCCCGCCTTATGAGTCGGGTGGAGAACTCGTTGTACAAAGTCACATGCCTCCAGAGAATTAAGCAGAGAGCAGGTCTCTTTCGAAGTAACATCCTCTAGGTGAAAATTAATGTCGCCCAGAATAGTGAGATGGGGTCTACCAAAATAAGGTTCCAAAATTCTAAAGAATTCTGAGCAAAAATTAGCTCTAGACCCAGGGGGCCTATAAAGTAGTATGCCAGAAAAGGAGCTCACCGGGGTATGCACAATACAAAAGTATAGCGCCTCAAAAGGATCCGTAGAGATCGATAAGGGTTTTATGGTACATGTGAGAGTAGATTTAAAAAGAATGGCTATTCCACCCCCTCTACAGCGTTCTCTGTCTAACCTTAGAAAGGTGTATCCTTCAGGAATGGCCAGAAGCAGATCATGGCCAGAAGACTCAGTAGCCCACGTTTCTGTAACAAAGATCCAGTCAGGATTCCTTGAACTAACAAAATCGTGAAATTCAATCCCATGTTTGATCAATGAGCGCGCATTGATCAAAAATCCCTGTTTGGATTGGGAGGTATGACTGGCCGGCAAAGAAGAGATTGAATAAATGCGGGCCTGAGTAGGACCGGCAAAAGGAACGTTGCACGAGGGACACAGATGGGCGCGACACAATACCTCGGGTCTGAGCTGATGATGGCAGCAGAGCGCAGGGGGTCTAAGGGACAAAAGGGTGCCATATAGGTCCCCCCGGGAAGAAGGCGCGTCAATGCCTGGGGACCCAGGGTCCAGCCCGTCCTGCAGCGCGTCCTCAGCGCGGACGGGCGCAGACGGGCTTGCCTTTGGCGCGCCTTCGGCGCGCCGCCGGCGCGCCCGCTGCGCCCGCCCGCTGCGCGGACGTGCGGAGCAGATGTTTTTATCCATTGGTGAGTGAGGAGGGTAGGAGGGACGATGGACTGCACCGTCTCCCTTCCCTTCCCAAGATGGCGGCTCCGGTGGGTGGGGGGGAGTGCCCAGCGTCACTCACAGCTGAGCTGCGCTGTCCTGTTTGACTGCTGCCTGGAGGGAAGTAATCTCACCCCAGGTAAGAACAATGATAAAAACGGGCTATTTAAGATATATACAATTTTTTAAAATGGATCAGTTCTTACAATTTTTAGATGCTGAAGGCAGCGTTCGTAGTGGCAAAAGTATCTGTGCAATTCTTCTCAATTAAAAATAACACAAAGATAGCAGCGCAAGCGAGCGCTAAGAGCCCCGGCTTTCCGCCTCAAGGCGAGTGGTTAGCACAAAATAACAAGCAATGCCGGTTTGTAAGTTGGGCGTCTCTTAAGTACTATGGGAGGGCGGGAGGGACGATGGACTGCACCGTCTCCCTTCCCTTCCCAAGATGGCGGCTCCGGTGGGTGGGGGGGAGTGCCCAGCGTCACTCACAGCTGAGCTGCGCTGTCCTGTTTGACTGCTGCCTGGAGGGAAGTAATCTCACCCCAGGTAAGAACAATGATAAAAACGGGCTATTTAAGATATATACAATTTTTTAAAATGGATCAGTTCTTACAATTTTTAGATGCTGAAGGCAGCGTTCGTAGTGGCAAAAGTATCTGTGCAATTCTTCTCAATTAAAAATAACACAGAAAGATAGCAGCGCAAGCGAGCGCTAAGAGCCCCGGCTTTCCGCCTCAAGGCGAGTGGTTAGCACAAAAGAGAACATGTCAGCTCTCAAGGACGCCACCCGCCAACACCACCAACACCTCCGCGCCGCACGAAAAACAGCCTACCGGAACAGACTTGACAACAACGCCCACAACAGCAAGGAACTATTTGGCATCGTGAAAGAGCTCTCCAACCCGGAAGCAGAAAACAACTCCATCCCTCCCTCACAGGACCTCTGCGACTCCCTCGCAACCTTCTTCCACCACAAGATCACCGACATATACAACAGCTTCCCGACCGCCGACACAAGCCCCCCTCCGGAACCCGCCACCGACACCACCACCATCCTCACCTGGAACCCTACCACCACCGAGGAGACCACCCGCATAATGAACTCGATCCACTCCGGATCCCCATCGGACCCCTGCCCGCACCACATCTACAACAAGGCCGACGACATCATCGCACCGCACCTCCGAGACGTCATCAACGCCTCCCTCACCGCCGCCACCTTCCCGGAGAGCTGGAAACACGCAGAGCTCAACGCCCTCTTAAAGAAACCTACAGCAGACCCCACCGAACTCAAAAACTTCCGGCCCATCTCTCTCCTGCCGTTCCCCGCCAAAGGATTGAGAAAATCGTCAACGCTCAACTCACCAACGCCCTGGAAACCAACGACTCCCTCGACCCCACACAGTTCGGTTTCAGGACTAACCACAGCACCGAAACCGCCCTGATCGCAGCAACGGACGACATCAGAGCCCTGACCGACAAGGGAGAGACCGTGGCCCTCATACTCCTGGACCTCTCTGCAGCCTTCGACACGGTCTGCCACCGCACCCTGATACGCCGCCTCAGCAACGCCGGCATCAGAAGCAAGGCCCTGGAATGGATCGTCTCCTTCCTCTCCGGAAGGACTCAGAGAGTCCGCCTTCCCCCCTTCATATCCACAGCCACGGAGATCATCTGCGGCGTACCTCAAGGATCCTCCCTCCGCCCCACTCTCTTCAAAGTCTACATGACCCCCCTGGCGAACATCGCACGCAAACACGGACTCGACCTTATATCATACGCCGACGACACCCAGCTCATCTTATCCCTCACTAACAACCCCACATCAGCAAGGACCAGACTACATGAAGGAATGAAGGAAGTGGCGAACTGGATGACAGACAGCCGTCTGAAACTGAACACAGACAAAACGGAGGTCCTCATCCTCGGCCCCACTCCCACCGCATGGGATGACTCCTGGTGGCCCCCCGCCCTAGGCAGCACTCCCCAACCCACCGACCACGCGCGCAACCTCGGCTTCATCCTGGACTCTTCCCTCACCATGACCAGACAGGTGAACTCGGTGACCTCGGCATGTTTCAACACCCTCCGCATGCTCCGCAAGATCTTCCGCTGGATCCCCACCGACACCAGGAAGACCGTCACCCACGCCCTCGTCACCAGCCGCTTGGACTACGGGAACACCCTGTACGCCGGCATCACCACCAAGCTGCAGAGGAAACTCCAACGGATCCAGAACGCTGCCGCAAGACTCATCCTGCACATCCCTCGCCACCACCACATCTCCGGACACCTGAAAAAACTCCATTGGCTACCCGTCAACAAGCGCATCACCTTCCGACTACTCACCCACGCACACAAAGCCCTTCACAACCTCGGACCCAAACTCATCAACAACCGCGTCTCCTTCTACACTCCCCCGCGCACTCTGCGCTCCACCGGACAGGCCCTGGCAGCCGTACCCCGCATCCGCAAAGCCACCGCCGGAGGAAGATCCTTCTCTTTTCTAGCAGCGAAGACCTGGAACTCTCTGCCCAGCCACCTTCGCGCCATACCTGACCACCTCTCCTTCAGAAGGCAGCTCAAGACCTGGCTCTTCGAGCACTGACCCCCCCCCCCTCCCAGCGCCTTGAGACCCTTGATGGGTGAGTAGCGCGCTTTATAAATGCGATTGATTGATTGATTAATTGTAATCTAGGCCCTTATTACAAAGCTACCTACATATTCTCCAATCTATAAACTCATATCATTAGATCATAACAGCATATGCAGGTACATTATGGTTTAAATCATTAACATTAACTATATGGCATTCTGTCTTGCGAGGTTGATGTATTGACTGCAACATTATTATTTACGTTGACGTAGATTCTACTAGAACATTGCTATCTTCAGTGTTGGGGGACACCAGGATATCAGATACTTCCCTACTTTAACTACTAAGCCCATGTGCAGTGTTCCTTCTACCCATAAGTCACATTACTACATGCATGTAACATGTTGTGTTTACCATATCAATCCTACAGGTTTCAATTTGTGGGGTTTGGAACCCAAGGGGTTTTAAGTTTGTCTGTGAGTTTTCCCATCTGAACAAATAGAATTTGTGTATAATTTTCTTGGGGAGACCTGGTGTCATCTTTGTTATCCAATTGTAACGTGAATGAGTCCCTTGCTGAGAGAGTCCACCATTCTGTGAGAGCTGTGGTTTCAGCCTAGGCCCATTGCACTGTCTCCCTTTGATTCATTGTAGATGGAGAGTCACTTTTCCATAGCAGTGCAATTTGTATTTTGGCCAAGATCAATGCTGGGTCTGTACATTTTCATGCAGCTTTGCTTTGTTTGGATTTTGGTCGTAGAAAAGGTAAACATTTCTTGGGATTCCTATCAATCCCAAGACTGCTATTTGTGTAGGATAGCTCAATATGTTTGGCCAGTTACCCTTATGTGTGGGGCAAGCATGGAACCTATCGAGGGATCTGGCATTTTCCAAGTTGACATTGAGGGCAACTATTTTACGTCTGTAATATTCTTTGTAATAGACTATTTGTCCGATAACTGTGATGTTATACTGCATTACTTTGAATCTTGTATTCCGAGACAACATCTGTGGGTAGCTTCTCACCTTCTGTCATTCTGTCTGCAAGCTCTTTCCCTAAAGCTTCAACATTAGGTCAGAGTGTGGTTACTACCACTTTCCTCTGCCACTTTCGTCAATTAATGCTCTCTGTATTTGTATTACTGCCTTTTTCCTGCCACCCATCGATAATATTGTATCTAGCTCCCTGTGTATTTCAGGATTTCTATGACTCTTCCCCATGCATTATGGAATAGGCTAATTCTGGAACTGTATGTCGGGAATTTACCCTGCAGTGTAGTGCACTGCAGAGTAAGACTCTACAATGTGAAGCTTCCTGTACTGTATTAAATCCCCCAGGGTTGTTACTCCATCTTGTTCCTAGGTCTGTACATCTTCTCTTTTAGAAAGTTTAAGACACGAAAGCAAGAAACACATAGCAAGTTGGGTGCAAACGCCATCTTTGTATTTGCACGTCCCCTCGTTCTTCTCCTGTGATGTCTGGCTATCTCCAATTCTTGGGGTTTTTGTGTGCCTGCTGTTTGGCTCTAATAATTGACATATGTCCCCTTTGTTAGAGTTATTTCTCAGATATGTCAATTTCATATCTGCAGTAACCGACTCCGACCTAGCTATACATTGAAGGTGGGTTGCCAAATGATAAAAATCTAATTCTGGGTTCTCAGAGCCCCCTCTATGGTTAGCAATTGTAATTCAGTCAACGAGCATCAGAGTCTTATGCCCCCACCACATCCCAGCAAATTAGGTCTGCTAGCAGGCTGTTGATGTTGACTAAAAGACTGTTTGGCAATCTTAATCTGACAGCTGCAAAGTGATATAGTAGCCTCTAAACCACTGTAATTTTGGATAATGCTGTTCTGCATTTGCCAAGAGGTAGCCTCTTCTGTAACATTGCGTATTCTCAGAACCCTGTCCGTAATCAAGGTGTCCTGTATCTGGTGCACAGGATATATGCTGGATTTGGCACAGTTTACTTTCCGTTCCAACAATTCCATGCAGTCCTTTAATTTCAGGGCCATCATGCAAATACAGCAGCATATCATAGCAAATTCATATGGGTGTGTGCGTCAATTTTAATAGTCCTGCCTTGTGCTTCGTTCAAAGGGCCATGCCTCAGAGATGATCTTTCATAATCTAACCCTGGCTATCAGCAGAGTATATAATAATCATATGTTTCTTAGGACTGCTTCTCCAAACCCGGTTTCCTAAAGGACCACAAATAAATACTCCCATTGTAAGGTGTCAAAGCTCGTTTTCCTGTCTTTTGATACTACTGTTTTCATGGGGTGAGTACCTGGGCATGCTCCCATAACATAGAAAATAAGTATTTTGCTCAAGACTGTGTTTCTAGTGGGGTAAAGCCTGTGAGACGTTGACCTGGTATATGTTATCCACTAGTTAAAGTGGGCACCCTGCACCTGTCCAAATGACCCTTATTGATGATTAGGTTAAAGACAACCTTTATTGAAAGCTATCCTAGTGGTAGCTATGGAGAGCAGCCTTCAGGCTAAGTCTAGAAGGAATGTAAAGCAGCTTGGTTTACCAGATTATAACCTCCTGAATGTCCAAATGAAAGGAGAACCACACAAGGTATATATCAAATATATGTATTTATGACTAAATACTCTCTACTAACCTCTTTATGAGATTAGAGAACAAGGTACACCATATTAAAGCACTAGAACGACAGTAAATAGCACAATAAACAGTGGGCCCCAGGGGGAGACCAAACCATATACTAAGAAAGTGGTATAACAACCCCGACTTGACCAGACACAGTGCCTAGAGCATGTAGAATCGCTGGAACCCCAAGGAACCACCCAAGGGTAGTGACACGGGACCCACGGAGGACGGGTGCAGTGTGAGAACACAGACGCGAGCTCCGTACAACTCTATGGGAAAGTCGCGGTTGGAATTTTAAAGATTAAGGACACTTAGGAGAGGACTTCAAGCAAACCCTTTGGAACATAGTAGGTTCTAAGGCCAGCACCCTTGAGAGTACCGAGGTACCTGTGTTACCTATCCCAGAAGAGCCGGGTGCATAGGGGTCAAGTGGTGTCGGAAACGCTTGTTGATTTCAATGGCGTGCTGCTGCCGGGAAGATGAGAAGTGTCCGGTGTGATCCAAGCCTGGATCGGAGCTGAGAAGAACCTGAAAGCAGAGGCGACAGTCTGGGTCACTTCACAGTGACCAGGGGCACGATAGACGAATGCCCACCAATGATGGGTTTTTCAGGTGAGAAGAAGTGAAGCTTGACTCTGCAGCCACGGGGACCTGGAGGCGTCGACGACGACCAAAGTCCGGAGGTGAGCTGTCCCACGAAGGATGTCGAGTGCTGGGAGGTCAGTGTCGGGATTGAACACCAACAAGCTTTGGCAACTGCAACCCACGCGGACAGAGGAAAGCTGCTTCGGTGAGGACCAGCAAGGTCCTGGGGACTCTCCAAGCTATTGAGAGTCAGGGCACGTCTGGAGCAACCTGGAAAGCCCACTGAAAGTTAAAGTTGCCTTCACATGGACCCACAGGCCAACAGACCAGGGATCGCGAAAGAACCTCGAGCTGATTCACAAAATACCAGCCCACGGAACACTCGTGGAGTGTAGGCCGGAAATCTTCGGTGGAATTACTGCTTGGGATCAGGACTACAAGTAGCCCAAAGCACAGCCTCAGGGATCGCCGAAAAGCATATGCTGCTGCAATGTACACGGTGCACAGGAGTATGGGTTGCACGGTCCCCACGAGGGCTGCGGGTCTCAGGATTGCTGAGAGCACTAGTCGACCTCGGGGTCACTTGGGAACCCACCTCTTGTGTTGCAGAAATCTTCAAAGTCCTCAGGAGCTCGGGAGATGCAAACCGGTCAGACGCATTTAAGGTGCCTGCCTTGCAGGGGAGTAACTTCTTTACTCCAAGGGAGATTCTTCAGTCATCCAGCGTAGTGTAGATAGTCGAAGTACTTGGTTTCTGTAGCAGAGTTTCGTCCAGGTCAATCTAAAGTCCTGTAGTCAGGGGTTCCTACTTTATACCCAAGGAAGGGGTGGGACAAACTCTGGAGACCCACCTATGGAAGGGTCAGGACAGAGAGGTGGCTACACCCTTATCCTTTGTAAAGTTTCGCACCAGAGCAGGAGCAAATGGCTCCTGCAACCGGTTTGAGCTGGACTATGCACAGGGACACCAAATGTGCCCCCAGTGCAGACATCAAAACACTCTGAGTGCACCCACCCAGCCCCAATACACTAAAGCCTGTCTGGGAGGTGGTCACCTCCCCGTGAAAGAAAACCTGTTGTCCAGCCTTCCCCTGCCAGAGTTTCGTCCAGCAGCAGGAGGGCAGACTCATGTCTGTGGCTGGCAGCATCAATTTTGTGATGCCAGATTCTGTTAAGCTGGTACCGGGTGTACCAGTGTTGTCATATTTCTCCCTCTAGGAGGGTGGAGTCATACCTCCCACACCAGTTACTGGTGTGGAGGTATGATTCCAAGGTGTTTGACACCAAACACAACATGTTTCCATGCAGCTGTTTTAAAGTTAGCATTTACCACAAGGTTATAATGCACTTGAGTATATATGGTTGGCTGCATCACAAACAGCCCCGGAATATAGGTTCCGAAGGCTGCAGAGGGGCTCTGCTCATGCATGGGCACCCTCTCACATAAAACCCAGCACCCTGCCTTCAGGATTATTAAGGCCTGCCTTAGGGGTGACTGATATATATATATATGTGCAGTGATATGGAGTAGATATAGTGAACCTATATCTTTAAGTAAGGGGTGCATTCACCACCTTACACAGGCTGCTGTAGCAGACCTGTTGTGTCATTTTGAATGGTCTCCCAGGGGTAGCATAATACATGATGCAGTCCCTGAGAGGCCTCTGGGGTACCTATGCCCTGGGTACATAGTATACCATATACTAGGGACTAATAAGGGTACCCCAGTATCAAATCTGGAGTGTACCTAAAGTACATGCAATCAATTTAGAGGAGAAAGCAGCTAGGCTGGGGTCCTGGATAGCAGGATCCCAGCCAGTCGAAGTCAAAAACAGTGAAACATCAGCAAAAGGTGGTGGTAACTATAAGAAGCAGATCCTACTCTCCTACAAAGCCCATTAGGTCAAAAGTGGACCATGTCTTCATCATTGGGGGAAGTTACTTTAGCAAGAATTTTCCCTAGAATCTTGGCCAAAGTTTATCATGTACAAAGACTAATATGATGTGAGCTTTAAGGAATCCTGCTGGGGCTTTGGGATAGTCACAATAATTGCTTTCCCTAGTGCCTTGTACTGTCCCAAGTACACCTGTATTCTTGAGTGTATGTATTTGTAAGCCTGGATGCTAATTTAGATGCATGTTTCGCGCAGTTTGTTTTAATAAACGTTATTTAAAGTTTTTTCATGAAAACTTAACATTAGTGTACAAGCAGTAGCCATCAAAGGAATCAAATAGCTATACATCACAATGATTACAGTTCAAGACAACTGACTCTCCATTGCACCCCTCCACCCCCCAAACCGCAGTCAGGCATAAGAAGCATTTATTCCCCTTCGGAACTCCCATCACTTCCTCCAGCAGTGTCTCTTTGGGCATTCAGTTGCAGTTAAGCATGTTTTCTGCCGAAAGGCCATGTAAATACCTTGCCTACATCAAAAAGCATCTTTTAAGTGTGTTACCCATCTCTTATATATTCCATGTAAACAAAAAACTGTATTTATTAGTTATCATTATGAAAATGTTTCATGAAGTTGTTTTTATTTAAAATATTTTTTTTTTAGTTTTTTTTGTTATAACGAGAAAATAACATGAAAAACAAATCATGAATACTTGACATATAATATTGGATAGTTCATTGTAGTTTCGTCCGGTATATGTTCACAATAAATGTCTATTGCAAAGCATTACATCGAATGACACAAAAGAACCAGTGTTGTATGGAGCATAGCATAAAGTTACAGTGTGGCCTCAGTAGGAACATAGAATACATCTTTCAAGGACCTTCTAATCCCCTTCGTGGTGGTGCTCCCCCTCCCTCTGTTTCCCCATCCAGTTCTAAGCCATAGTATTGCATTCATGGTGCCCATATTTTCTTAAATTTCCGAGGAAGCCCCTAGCTTTATATGTCACGTGTTCTGTCACCATGTATAAGTCTAGGCATGCCCTCCATTCTATAAGTGTGGGTACTTGTTGCGCCCCCCAGTGCTTCGCTATATCATGCTTGGCCACTACCAATCCCAAGTTAGCTCAAATTAATTTCCGTCGTGGAATGTCTACGTCTGTTGAGATACCTAGTAGAAGATATTTTGGCTCCATTTCAAGTTGAATGTCAAGGATGTTATTGAGTTCACCCACAATCCTTCCCCAATATACCTGGATTTCTGTGCATTCCCATAAAGTATGGATAAAAGTGCCATCCACCCCATGGCATCTAAGACACTTAGGATTTTCCGCTCTCCCTATTTTATGTTGAAGTATGATCGATGTAGAATTTTGTATTGGATGAGGCGTAACCTAAGTTTGATCGCCACCTCCCGTGGATGCATGAGAGCAGCCTCCCAGTTTATATCTTCTAAGACTCCCGTGGTCTTTTCCCACTTTGTTCGCAGCGGGCCAAGCTTGTCCGGCATATTATTGACTAGGGTTTTGTAAGTATATGCAACAGCTTTAGTCGGAATCTCCTCCTGCAAGAGGCGACCTTCTAACGGGGCATATTCTGGTAGTGTCTCCCGTTCCAAACCCTCCGCCATCCCTGCATGTTTCAAATGGAGGTATGCATAGACCTGTGTATCATGGAGTTGGTACCTATCTTTGAGTGTTTCAAATGAGGCCAGCACTCCCCTCTCTAAAAGGTCTCCTACCTTGGAATTGCCTATTAGGTCCCATTTTTTTAAAACCACGGAGCTTCCCAATCTCACGCATTCTGTTGCCTTCCCATAAAGGGGTCTCTCTGGTATGTTTCGTGTCCCACTGCATTTGCCTCTCTGCACTTTTCCACGCCTCCAGCGCTCTCTGGGTTGCCGGCAGTAATTGACTACTGCCCTTGCCTCCATATAAATAATGAAGGAATGTATGTGGTCCAAATTGTAGTCTTTCCAATCTATAAGTCGAATGGTCTCCTCATTTATGAATCCAGTCATTAATGACAATAAGATGGGATGCCCTGTAGTATGCCCTGATGTCAGGGAGGGCTTGGCCCCCGTTGTATTGACCCCTCTGCAAGGTGCGGAGTGCTACCCGTGGGTAGGCTCCATCCCTTAAGAGCAAGCGCAGCGCAGTTCACTATCTATTTGATTGAACAATGTGTCTGGAGCTTTACAGTAGATATTTTGCAGCACATAGAGCAACTGAGGAAGCGTAATTATCTTATACATGGCTGCCCTTCCTATAATGGTGAGTGGAAGTTTGCGCCATCTCTTGACGTCATTTTGAAAGTTAAAGACTCTCTTGACATTACGGTTCAGGTTCTCAGTTACATTTGTGGTGATATAGAGACCAAGGTATGTGAACCCCTCCAGTGACCAAGGTAAACCCGGGTCAGTCACATACAGTAAGATATCATCT
Organism: Triturus cristatus; assembly: GCF_964204655.1. Taxonomy (NCBI): domain Eukaryota; kingdom Metazoa; phylum Chordata; class Amphibia; order Caudata; family Salamandridae; genus Triturus; species Triturus cristatus. Next base: position 449,095,544 of record NC_140580.1, read on the forward strand.
GCATATAAAGATATGCGCTCTTCATCAAGCAGTCTAGCATCATCTACAAACCCACCTAGCCCGGGTGAGGTCAGGATGACGCAGCCAAGGGGCTCTAGGATGAGGGCAAAAAGTAATGGGGAAAGGGGGCAACCCTGTCTAGTGCCCCTGTTACTTGGCCAGGTCTGTGATAGGGCCCTGTTGACTCTGACTCTGGCTTCAGGTTTCGTGTATAACAGTGCAATCCAAGCTAGGAAGCTCGGACCAAACCCATATTTCCCCAAAACCTGTATCATAAAAGGCCAATGAACCGTATCAAACGCCTTTTCAGTGTCTAGGGAGAGGAGTAAATGTACACTCTCCTGATCTTTAACGGTATCAATCCAATTGGCCACCCTTCGTAGATTGTGGCGCGTTTTGGCATAAAGCCGGACTGGTCATCGTGAATTAGCGCAGTAATGACTTTTGTGAGGCACGTGGCTAAAACAGTAGCTAAGATTTTAGTTTCAATATTTAACTATGATATGGGGCGATAAGAACCACAGTCATCTGGAGGCTTCCCAGCCTTATGTATCACTACCACTGTTGCTGCTCTGAGATCGGCGGGGAGCAGCCCAGCAGCCCTGGATTCTGTAAACAACGTGAGTAGATGTGGTGCTAGAAGAGTGTTGTGTTTTTTGAAGAATTCTCCCGGGAGGCCATTGGGACCCGGGGTTTTCCCCATATTTTTTTTTTTTATTTTTTTTTTTTTACAGACCTTTATTGCAGAGTTGCACTGTACACAGCTTTAAAGCCTACAACCCAACGGGCCGGCCGCGAAGGTTATACTTTTGCAGGTAATATGATCACACAGCCCTGTGCCGTCAACCCGGGGGTACGGCGGCGTTAACGGATGCGAGTGTATCCTGCTGTAGTGGAGGAAGTTGAAGGTCTCATTTTGTATGTGCCACCACTATACATCATGAGCACAGTGCCCCGCCGGGCGTAAAGAGGTCTAACATTCAAACTCTCCCCCCCCAAACTACGGTCAACACTCAGCACCCCCTCTGTATTGCATGTCCCGGTAGGTTTTCCCCAGTTTTAATCTATTGGTGGCTTCTGTTATTTCTTCCAGTGTAATATCTACGTCCAGAGCCTCTCTCTCCTCTGGGGGAAGACAGGGGAGCTCTATATCTTCAAGTTATTTGGTTATTTGCGCTTTAATAACATTCACTTGGACCGCATAAAGTGTTGTATAGTATCGGACGAAGGTCTCGGAGATGTCTTGTGGTGTGGTGTAGTGTCTGTCTGCTTCCCTGATGGATGCAAACCCATCTAGAGTCTTGTTCCTTCCTACCCAGCCATGCCAATAGTTTACCTGTTCTGTCCCCAGTTTCATATAGACGATGTTGTACAGCAAGTTGGTGTGTCCGCACTTCTTTCGTGGCCAATGCTTGGTATTCTCTTCTGGTAATGTCAATCTGACGGAGTGTATGCGTATCTAGTGTAGGGGCCCCACTGTTCTCAAGCAGGCTACTTTCTAATGTCAGGAGCTCCTGAAGTTCGCGTTGTTTGTGGTAGGCAATGATATTTTGTGCTCTATCTCGTAACACCGTTTTAAAGGCTTCCCATAGCGTATTGGCCGATTGAACCGAGCCACAGTTTTCTCTAAAATAAAGTTCCACTTCTACTCTAATTTCTTTGGCTACTTGATGGTCTTTCAGGGCCCACACATTCAACTTCCAGGAGGTATTATGCCCGCTCCTCCGTTTCCCTACTTTCAAATAGAGTGGTGAGTGATCGGAGATACCTCTGGCCAAATATTCCACCTCTTCTATATGATCAACCTCTCCAGCTGGGGCAAAAAGAAAGTCCAGCCTTGAGAACACCCTATATGCCCCAGAAAAGTACGAGTACGCACATCTTGATGGGTGACGACTTCTCCATATGTCAGTTAACCCAAATATCTCCTGGAATTTTGCTAGCGTAGTGACCTCGCTTGACCCCACCTGCACGAGTGTGCGGTCTAAGGTAGGAGTGCATACGTCGTTGAAATCGCCTCCAATAATATGTGTGGCAGGGCCTGCTTGTAAAAGGATTTCAGCCACCTTGTCCAATGTGCGTATTTGAAGACGTGGGGGGGCGTATACACTAACTAGTAACCATGAGGCATGATTCCAAACCCCCTGGACCGCCACATAGGTACCCTCTGGATCCTCCCATTTTTTAGTGTTTCATGAAGTTGACTAGATCAAGCTCAAGTAGCCTGTGCTTCTTCACATATCACCTGGACCAGCATTGATTTCCCACAACTGATTGTGGTGGATCCAACATCCACCTTTTCACCTGGTCACTTACAAATAATACAATTTGTGTATATTCGAAAATATATAGCTATTTTGAAACACCAGCTCAGGGCAAGATTTGAAACTAATCACCCAATGAACAAGAAATAATATATTAAAGCCATTCTTGGACCAATTATGAACCTGTGAATGTTGTTCATTATGCAGAGCTTTGCAAGAAAAAGCAGCGTATATTTTAGTCCCAGCATTCTCATATTATGTTTGACATTAGGGAATTACTTCCTTTGCTGTTGGACTGCCATTGTATAGTCTAGGAAGTGTTACATGTTACTTTCCACTTCAAATGTGCCATTGCTTAATGCAGATTTGCTGAATTATATATTCTACAACAATATACTACAAACATGCTGGGTGTTGCTCCTGGCCTCTAGGATGGCGCTGTAGCTCTATGCTCCTGCTGTATTGAAAAGAACCTTCACAGTTCTTTTGGCGATTCCTATTTTGTGATCCACTCCTCCGGCAACAGCTCTATGCTCTGGCCTTCAGTTTTTGCTGGGAGACCCACTATTCTATTGTTGTTTCTTCTTGGTCAGTCTCCAGTTTGTGTCCGCCCCAACCTCCTCCCTCCCCCCCCCACCCTTCAAGATTCTCCACTTAGGTCTTGATATCTACAACCTGTCGCTGGAGTACATGCACTGGTGATTCTACCTATGTGACACTTTAAGATAATTTACGTTGGTTAGTGCTAATGAGTATCACATCAACAGCCACAGTGTTGATTTTGGCCATTAGTGTTTCTTGGGTCACTGCTTTGCCACCAGTCAGTATCAAACCCTTATAGAGCACTCTCGGGCTGTTATCACTGTTCACTTGGTTAGGTTGGGTAAAGCTGTGCCTGCTTTTTAGAATTGTATTGTGAAATGCTCAGTCTGTGTTTTGCTCACAGGAGGAGTGTCCTGGTACCCTTTAGCCCATGGCAGCTTAAAGGAGTTCCTTGGTCCTTATTTTGATACAACTTTATTATGGAGTTTGATTTTACAGTGTTTGCGGTTACTGTGCTGCGCCAACTGTTCACCTTGTGGCATTTATTTCAGCACTCACTTTTATGTTTATTTTCCAGGCAATTTAGTTAGTGGGTGATTCCTCTTGTTTCCTTGGAAATGTCTTTTTGGTAGAACAAGTAGGGGGAGGAACTACACCTGGCATTCCCTGGTTCTGCATTAATTTAGGTTGCTCTGCCCCACACTGCTTACCACAATATCATAGCAAGCCACAGGTTACCTGCAGCTCCCTTCTTATAGTGCTGCATGTAACTGCCAGCTGGCTACCTCTGACTGGGAGGGTGGCTCCCAGCAGCTGCACTTCACCCACTTTCCCTGTGATCCTCTTGAGGGCTTTCAACTGCCAGCATGCTTCAGGCAAGCGGACCCAGTCCTGTTCGTATTTGCTGGCACTTTTCCCAACTACAGCACTGTTGCTGATGAGCCCACACAGCTCACCACCTCTGTCTGGGGTCCTCTACTAGGTGGACTTTGATAAGCGGAAACCATGCAGTTCCATCCTTCCATTGGGCCCGTGCTCTCCATTCACCCGTTCCCTTGCTGTCTTGTTTTCTACACATGGGTCCCTACCACTTCCTTTTGCTAGTGGGGCACAATTTAGTATTTTTAAACAGCTGTCGATTTCACACAGTCTGCAGATTAGACTACAGGCGCTCGCTACAAATGCCTGTAGTCGGCCATGTTGTCTTAGCCACACCCGTCTTCGGCTAAATCTTACTTCTGATGTAAATAGAACAGTTCAATTCAACTATGATCCATTATTACATAAGGTGAACATTAGTCCAAAGAATTGCAATCTCTTATCGGTTGGACTGATTGGATAGTGTAATATAATCAATATGTATGCATCAACAACATTTTTATCTCTTCAATGCTATTCTCTAACCTTTAACGGCTAAACTGCAGAATCAGTTAGATTCAGCTGTTAGCAGTTTTGCTTGGTAGTATCAGGAGATCTAGGCTTGCACTAAAAGCTCCTAGTCCTCCTTGGAATAGAAGCAACTGAGCCATACCAGATTTCAAGTTCTGTTACTGGACAGCCATGATGAAACACACAGATTTTCTAGCATTCAGTTTTTCTTGGGCTTCAGTGATATCTGGCCTCCTTCTATTTATAATCTAACTTTTGAAAAAGCAGCAGTTTTTTTTCTCAGCTCTCTGTTACGTTTTAAGACAGCAAGGCTGGTACTTAGTGACTGGAGAGCACGGCAATGGTATTTTAAAATTATGGACCTTAAATAGGTAATCACCTCTTTGGTGCTATGAGGCCCTCCCTGTTGTTTTCTGTGACTCACTGTCAATTTGACGAAAAGGCAGGGATGATTTACGTGAACAGCTCTTTTACTGTAATACAAATCTACTTTATTCCAGAAACAAGAGACGTTTCCACTGCTGAAATCAACTTTATTAAGATATTTTTTGTTACAAAACTATTTCAGATTGGTAGAGCTCACTAATTTGTACCTATGAGATAAATTGCTAAAATCAGGTTGTGCAAAATAAAGGGTTTATCTGCTGTGGTCTGATTAATATTATTCCATATGGGGGCGTTAAGATGAAGACGTTCCTCAGTAGGTCTCTGTGCGTCAAAGACCAGATCGCATTTCAGTCAGCATCAGGTTGTTTCGCTCTCTGGTGTGTTATTTGCTATTATGGAGGACTTTGGTTCCAGTCACACCCATTTGCAAGTGTTTTCAAATATTATCCAGTCTGGTGTTCAGCAGGGTCGGTTTTAAATATCTGGGATAAGTGAAGGGCTCTGTAGTAGGATTTCATGCTATTTAAACGCAGCCCCCTGTGGCAGTAGAAGCATATCATTTTGATATTACGAGACATGGTGATATGTGGCCCCATAGATAGTTCTTAATCTCTCTGTCTATTTTTGTCAGGATGTGGGTGGGATCGGGACTCTAAGGGAGCATGCTAAAAACACAAGTGAACCTAGGGGCCACCATTGCAGTTTAACCCATAGCGAGAACCGGAGCATTTCCTATTTGACAAAGTCTTTCCTTATTTCATTTTTCAAGAAAGATATATAATCATGGCCAATAGATAGGGTATTCCTATTGATTAGGATGCCCGAGTATTTCAACTTTCAAATATTTATTTAAATGACAGGCTGATCGGGGCCATATCTGGCAAATTGGGAGTCATGGGCCTGACTTCACTCTTGTACCAGTTCTGTTTACACCCGAAAAGGTGAAGAACACTGACATTAGAGTCATCCTAACCAGGATCCAACTTCCTGGTTTGCTACTCGTCAGTAAGATATCGTCCGCATGTAGCATAAATTTGAGTTCTCTTACTTGGATATTTAGTCATTTGATTGCATCTGATGTTCTAATTGCCATTGCTAACGGTTCTAAAGCTATTAGAAAAATAAGCTGCGAAAGGGGGTGCTCTTGTCTGTTACCTCTACTGATTTCAATGTCTTAAGATAGAAATATGTTAAAATATATCCAGGCAATAGATGTTTGGCGCAAGCGTTGCATCATTGTCATAAAGATGCAGCATAAACCGAATATAAATAGCTTAATCTCACATTCTCAATGTCGAAGAAGAGGGCCATTTCCTCTTCTGTATCTTTCCTAGAGTTCCATATTAAGTGCAACAATGTTCTTGTGATTCTGCAGTGTGTGGTTTTGGTTGCAAATCACACCTCATTTAAATATATTACTGAAGTAATGACTTTGCCTTTCTTATGCCCAGCTCTTTCTCCAGGATGTTCATGTTGCAGTTGAGGAGAGAATGGGCTTATAATTGGTAGTACATAATAGTGCAGTTGTCAGGTTTGGGTATCAGTGAACTGTAGACTTTGCACTTACATTACAGATTTGCTGTCCAGTATATCTTTCCCAACTGGGGGACAATCAAAAAGTTGGTTGCTTTGTAAAATTCTAGAAGGAAACAGTCTTCCCCAGAGCTCTTCCTAGGAACCTTTCCTTAATAGCATCTGCTATTTTGGCATCTCATAGCTCTCAATTTACATAGTCGCTTAAATCTGTCAATAGTTTTGGAAACATTAGACTGTTCATAAAGATATCCTCCTGATAAATATCGACTGGTGCTTTAGACATGTATAATTCTGAATAAAATGAGGCAAATGTGTTTTTAATATCAGGAGGATTCAACAGGAATTTGCCCTCATAGTCCTGTACTGCTGATATGGCTCTTTGTGCCTTTCTGCTTCACTAATTTTTACGCTTTTTCACCAGGTAAATATTTTTTTGTTTAATCCGATTTAGTGTTTTTTCCTCTCTATCATGAAAAATATTGTATTAGTTAGAAATGGGGGTCTCTAGTTGTCAGAGGTAGGTACATTTGTCCAAATAGGGACCCTTGCTTCTAGTCAGAGTAAGGGGGATACACACTTTAGATAACCTCTGCTCGCCCCCTTGGTAGCTTGGCATGAGCAGACCGGCTTATCCCAAAGGCAATGTGTAAAGTATTTCTACCAACACTCACAGGAACATAGTGAAAACACCACACTAGTTTAGAAAAATATAATGTCTTTATCTAAACTTAACAAGACAAAAACAACAAAAATCCAACATACCCAGTTAATAATAATACTTTATTGCGTGATTTGAAAAAAACCATTGCAAATACAAAGTTAAAATGTCAAGAAAAATTTGTTTAAAATAGACTAGTTTAGTCCTGTAAGCTAAAAAAAAAGTCAGGTTGTGCCTGCCAAGACGTTATGCCAACAGAGGGTTGCTAACTGGGGAACCCTCGCAAATTTTTTTTTCAGCGTAGGCCATGAACCTTACCATGGCACAGTTTAGTTTGATGTTCTTGGGGTCAAAGCAAGCCAACACTGCTTCTCTACAAGTTCTGATCTTTCTTGTATTCCAGTGATGTTTGAGAAGGGCCCGTCTGTTTGTCAGTAGTGTTGGGCATAGACATATGATGTGTGTAATGTCTTCTTTTTGGTCCCCACAAAGTCGGCAGAGAACTTGCCCACGTTCTTTTTTCCATTTTGGCAAGTGAACCAACAAGTTAATGACTCCCAGTCTCAATTTTAGGAAACTTAGTTTTGTTCGTACAGAGAAGGGAGCGATTAGGTACTGTTGTGAGGTCGACAAGGCGTAAGATTGCAGCGTCAGACACCCGTGACTTCTTTTCGCTAGACGAGCCTTGTCTTCCACTATTGAAAGGTGTTTTGTGCTTTTTTTCGCTAGCCGTTTAAATTCCTTCTGGCTTATGTGCATGTTCCAGAGATCATTTAGACCTAAAGTGGTTAGGCCTTTTGCCAAGTAGTTGTGTCCTGCTCGCCATTTGTTTGTGTCAAGACTAGCCCACAAATGGATGCCTAGACTTCCCTCCTTAGATGACCTTAGCTTGTGACAGCACACGAGAAAGGTCATAGCTCTTGCAAGTGATTGCTGGCAGATTCCAAATTCCAGCCTGATTTGTGCCGGAGATGTTTGAGGAGGAAGCTTGAACACTGATCTGTAAATCTGTGAAACTATTTTGTCCAATTGGCAGTAATCTAGTCCTTTAAGGACTTCACTGCCGTAGGTTAGAGAAGGAATGATTTTCGCCTGGGCAACCTGTAGTGTAGGTGCAAGGGTTGGACCTTGTAGTTTCTTTTGAATAGAGCCAATTGCAAAGGCAAGTGCAGCACCCTTCCTTTTTTGTTCTTCTAAGTGAGATTTGTATTCGTCATTATTGTTGTATATGACTCCAAGGTACTTATGGCAGTTGGATTCGGCAGTGCTTTCCTTATTAAGGGTCCAGGACAAATTCTTGGCTTTCCCAGGACGAACCACCAGAATTTTGGTCTTTTTGTTGTTAATCACAAGTTTGTTCTTGTTTGAATATTCAAGAGTGGCGTCCAGGAGCCTTTGCATTCCGATCTTTGTTTTACTCAGAAGCACCACGTCGTCGGCGTATAAAAGGTTTGACAACAAGAGGCCAGTTACTTTAGGAGCGTGGGAATTAACCTTGTTTAGGGCTTCTGGAAGGTCGGATAAAAATAAATTGAAAAGTGTCGGGGCCAGGACACAGCCCTGTTTTAATCCTTTTCCCGTTGGAATTGGGCGGGATAGTTTTGAGCCGTCCCCGACCTTGATCCTGACCCATGTGTCCTGATGTAAAAGTTGTAAAGCTCTTAGGAGGTTGGCTGGAATGTTAAGACTGGACAACTTCTTCCAGAGCTTTGATCTATTCACATTGTCGAAGGCCGCTTGGAAGTCAATAAAACCCATGTAAAGTGGGCAGGAGCTGGACTTGGCTTGGTCAATCAGACGAGAGGGTCATAAGATTGACAGATGTACCTGTATTTTTTGTAAACCCAGTCTGATTTGGGGGAATAACAGAATTGTCATCTGCCCATTCCCTAAGTGAGTTAAGCAGAACTCCCGCGAAGTACTTAGCTTCGTTATCGATGAGGGCGATGAGGCGATAATTCCTTGGTGATTGTTTATCCCCACCCTTAAAGATTCGTACAAGAATGGATCCCCGCCAAGAAGGCGGTATGTTGTTGTTCTGCCAAATTGAGTTGAATAAAGTGCTAAGCTTCCCAGCCCAAAAAGATACATCGTCCTTGAACAAAGCTTGTGGAATTCCTCCTGGGCCAGGGGCCCCGTCCTTCCGTCCCTTTTTTATCAGTTTTTCAATCACTGCCTTCTGGGTTGTTATAGTTTCTGTACCGCTTTGAGGCTGAAAGCTCTCTTTTATTATTTTCGTTTTTAATTTATCATTCCAGCAAACACTTGTTTGCAAATTTGTGGTGTTCGAAACAAGTGCCCAATCAGCTTCTTCGTGTGCCGTTTTGTGTTTGACTTGGAGCCTCTGATTTAAGATAGTTGCATCCTGATTGTTGAAGTGGAGATGGAGGAACGCTGCCCATTCAGATTCCAAAATACCTGATGAAGCAACTTTCGATGCACACCCAGAAGCGTTATTGATTGTCCTCCAAAACCTTGCGGAATTATTCGTTTTAATGTCATGCTGCAATTTCACCCAGAACGAGTTCCATTGATTTCTGCGTAGCTCTCTTTTAGCTTTCTTTAAGTAGCTGCGGGCCGCTCTCAATTTTGTTATTTTTGTGAGGTCCGTTGGATCACTTTTTAGCGCCCGCCAGATTTGGTTCATGGATCTTGTTGCAGCTTGTTTTTCACGATTCGAGTTGGGCGTCTGCTTCAGCCCAATCTGAGTTGCGTGTTTTACTGGTTGAGCATATTTTTCGGAGAGGTCAGTTGCAAATGTTGACCAATTGGAGATTATATCATCCGGGCGTCTATAGTGGTGCTCAAGAAGTCCTTTGGCCTCTATTGCTACTAGTTGAAGATTATTGAAGGAACATTTAATTCGTTTTAGATTGATTGTAAAACTCTCAGATGGCAGTGCCCTTCCTTCATCAAGTTGCATGACCCTGGTCCTCAACGATATTACTTGGGGGCAGTGGTCACTTTCAGTTCTGCTCCCTAAACTGAAATCCGTTATTTGTTGAAAAAGAGAGAGGGTAGCGAATGTATAGTCTATTAGTGAGGTACCTTTTTTCGATATGTAGGAGAAACCAGGAGGCTTGTCTGAGGGAAAACGACCATTAAGTGTTCTGAGGCCCAAATTTTCAAGATTGCCTTGAAGGGATCGTCCCTTTGGGTCGTTCTTGTGCCTTCCTGGATGGGCCAACGGTGGTATCTCCCAAATGCTGTCGTGTGATTTGGTGACCTCGTTTTTCTCTAAATCAGACATTAGCCACATGTTAAAATCACCTGTTAATAAGATTTCTGGATCAGAGGGTCCTGTTTTCACTCTTACTATTGTCGAAATCACTTCATCTATGAAGGAAAGCCTTGATGCTGTAGTTGGCCGGACGTAGGCGTTCATTAAGATCAAGGTCCGGTGTTGGCCATTACTAAGGATCTAAGAAATTCCCACACATTGGAGACAATGTGATGAGCCCAGAAAGTCCCAAGAGGTAACTGTGTTTTTGATTGATATGTAGATTGTAAGGCCGCCGCTTCCTCTTCCCAACTGATTCAATTTTAGGGCTGGAATGTGGTGAGTTTTGAAACATTCTATGTGCTGCGGTTCAAAAAGCCATGTCTCTTGTAGTAATAGTATGTCAAATTCCTGGAGATAGGAAATAGTGGTGTTGTCCTCAAGTTTGCTTATTAGACCGTTGATGTTCCATGAACAAATTCTTAGGGAAGTCGTTGCGTGGCGGTATTCCCTGTTGGTCTGTCATCGTAAAAGGCGAGTTGTGTTCAGTGTACCAGCCAACCATGACCATGTTGCGGCCTCTTCCGGATCCCTGAGTGGTGTAGGGCCGTCATCTCTTTGTTCCCTCTGTTTATAAGCAGGGGTGGGAGTTTTGTTACGAGCACCCCTGAGGACCGAATATACTGCGCCCCTCCCTGGGCGTGTGAGTTCCTCGCCGTGGCTTGCCTGTAGGATGTGTGGATAACCCGTTACCCTGCCCGGTTTTATCTGTATACCCCATTGCTTGAAGGTGTCTGTTTGCCCTAGGATGTTGTTCATTGCCTCTGCTGAGCTCCAGGTGACCTTTGTTGTTTCGTTTGTTTGGCCCGGACTCGGTGCAATAAATTCTATTGATGTTATGTCATGAGTGGTTATTTGTTTTGACAGACCTGATGCTTGGATCAGCTTCATGATGTTGCCACGATTTAAAACGTCATGGCTACCTTTTGACTGGTATTCAGGATAGAAATAAGTGAAGCAGGCGTCCCCCCTCGCTGCTGTAATTAGCGTCCTTGGGGTTGCCTCTATGCTTTGTGCACTACACGTGTGATCTGCTTTTAGCAGAGGACTCGTGGCTTGGTCTTCATGTGGTGCTCCTACTACTTTTTCATTTTGCCGTTGACCAACGGCCCCTTTGCAACTAGCTGGAAATGCGCCCTGTTGGTTGTTGGCGTGGCTGATTGTAAAAGCTTGGTTTGAGGACATGATATGACCGGGAGAATTTGTCGAAGAGCAGGCTGTTTGGCTTTGGTTCGTGGTGATCTGCTTAATAGGTATGTTTGGGGGAGCCAGGTGGATGTTAGTGGATTGCACTTCTGTCACACTGTGCACCCTTTTACCTGCGGGTAACATTGCTGGGTCCTTTTCCGTTGATGGTGGACCAGTGCCCCTCTTCCTATTTTTAATGTCTGGCGTAATTGGTTGTTCTTCCCTTATGGTTGGTGACGTGGCAGGATGTTTTGGAATGTCAACCCCTGTGGCGGCCGGCCGTCTAGGAGAATTGAACATAGGGTAGAGGCTTAGATCTTGTTTCCCCCTTCTCATTTTATTTCGTCCTTTCCGCTTCCTTTGTTTCGTTCCCTTCCCCAATGATTCTCCCTGCTCTTTTTCTGTTGAAGTAAGGCAGGAAGAATTTGCTTTGCTATTAACCGGAGATGATTGTTGTGCCCTCTTACGGCTCACGAGCCCAGGGAAGACTTGGGGTTGGGGGGGAATTGATCCGTTCAGCCCCGCTTAGTCTTGAGTTGGGAGCTGTAAATACTTGTGGATCTTCGCAGGAGTCTCCCAAGTCAGCGACACTACCTTTTCCAGGTATGGGTTTGGCTTTTGTTATTTCTTTAAGATCTTCCACTAGCTTTTCCATTATCCCTGGAAGTGAGCTGAGTTTCTCAACTATTGGTATACAGTCACAACCTTGTTGCGGCCGGTCTGCCGCTTCTTGGGCGCGTTTTATCAGGCTGTTTAAGTTTGAGATCCTGTCGTCAATTTTGACTATGTACACAGCTAGAGTGTTTAGAAGGCTGATTTGGATGTCCATTTTATTCGCCTGATAAGTCATGGCGTCGGCTGATTTTTGAAGAATGTCAAGGGCGGTGGCCCATGCCTTTTCTTGTGAAGGGCCCGCGCACTTGTCCTGCATTGGAGATGCTGGAGGAGGCGGGTGTCCGAAGGTGGGGTTCCCATATGAGTGCAGCATGTTTTCCCATTCTTTTGACTCGAAGTAGGAAAGTTCTTTGGTGCTGCCATCTACCTCGAAAACGTCCTCTATAATTCCAGTGGTGTCTGTTTTCCTCTCTCTGTCTTTATCCTGGTTGGCTGAATCTATTGCCCCGTCCCCGGGGGTGGTAAGTACTCCCTCCGTCCTCGACGCCGTGGAACTCGCCATTTTGAGGTGGTTTGAAGATTCGCCGTTTTCGCTGCGCGAAATACTGAACTTAACTTTATTTTGCGAGTAGCTAAGTTCATTTGAATCGTCCAAATTACTTGTTTTTTCATCCATTTGTTCTACTTGTCGGTCCAGTGACTTGTATGCAACGTTTGTCTTGATATCGTAAATAGGTGCGGAGTTGTTTTGACACACTTGGTTAATTGGAGAGGATTTGTTTGCTTCCTCTTCTTCTCGTTCTTCAGTTGGTTCTGTTTGTAAGTCCAGTGACTTATGTGCGGCGTTGGGTTTGGCGACGTAAGAAGGTGCTAAGTTATATTGACACCCTTGCTCCATTAGGGAGGACTTAAGTGCTTCCTCTGATGGATTAGTAGTGACGCCAGGTGACATGTAACTACTTCGCAAGATCCTAGACCCCCTGTTTGCCACTGAGCTTCCCTTGATGACTGTCACCAGGGGACTTAGGGGGGTTGGGAGGCCAGCGATGTTCGTGTTACCTGAAAAGATCGCTGAACCAGCATCTTTTAAGAAAGTGAATTTTGACGTTATCTTGGGCTGTTTGCTGTAGGAATTACAGTACATCCTATCAGGGTCCTTACAGGTAGGTTGGGGCGTGCTGTCAATTGTGAATGCTGGATCACACAACAACAGATCTGATGCAGGCTCAAAGTCTGTGTTAACGGTGGTTATTTTTCCTCTACTTTTCTTTTTCTTTTGTGGGTCCGGAGCCCTCACTTTGCCAGATCTCCTCTTGGGTGGGCCAGGTGTGGCAGGAAAGTGTAGCGGAAAGTGTAGCGGGAAGGTGGATGAAGCGCTGGGCCCGCTACCCACGCTACAGATCAACTTCAAATTCAACTTCCTTTTTTACTACCTTTCTGCCACTTTCTGCTTGTTACAGACCACTGGTCACTAGTCACATGTCGCAGGAGCTTGCAAAGCCGGCAACACACGGGGCAAAGGGGTTGTGGGGTTGAGTGCTGGTGGATAAAACACCCCTCGCTCTATTCGCTTCCCTCGCCTCTTCCAGTCTTGTCTCCCCTTTCCACTTTCCACTCACCACCTGCTAATGGTAGAGGGCGCCAGGGTTGCTGCTCAGCCTAATGCAATCAAGTGCAGACTAATGTGGTGACTTGTGAGGCCGGCCGTGACCACCTGCTGTCTTTCTGCCACTTCCTCCTCCTTTGGCGTAACCTTTTCTGTGCTCGAACCCGGCGGTAGCACGGTCCAAATCTGACCTCCCTCAGACCTCCCTCACCTGGGCGGCAGCACGGCGGGACGCGGCACGGGTGCTCCTCTGCTCACCTCCGCTCACCTCTCTCCTCTGTATCCTGCTCTGCTCGCAGCTCTCAAGACACTCAAGACACTCGCGGCTTTCTCAGCTCTCTCAGCTTGCTGCCAACTTCGCTGTGGCTCACCACATCGGGTGATTTCACATCTGGGGACGGGGGCTCCTTTGCTCCCCTGCCGCTCCGCTCTGCAGTGCGCCCCTTGTGATGAGAAAACGTCGACGGCTCCAACCGCACCGCCGGCACAGAAAACCCAAGCAGATCCAAGCAGATCTTAAACCGGAGAGCCTTGCCTGCCGCTGCCGCTGCTGTGGGTAAAGCCTTACCGCCGCTGCTGTAGTAGAAGGCTGCGTAGCTCACCGATGCCGTGGTTGCAACTGGCTCAACAGTCAGCAGCAAGGCGGCTGCGGTGACAGCTTCTGTGGCCTCGACTCGGTGATTTCCCCGACCGTTCGGCCGTTTCCATTCACAGCCCTCACAGCCTTCAGCCTTCAGCCTTCACCTTCGCTCCACTCTGCTCCACGCACCTCGCTGCTGCTGGAAAACGTGGACTGGACCAAACTCTGCTCGGAAAACGTGGACCATGGAGGGATTCCGAAGCGGAATTGTATGGAGGCACCCGAATGGAAGGAATACTCGGCTCTGATGAAACGGCACCTGCCAGGACACTACCAGTACTGACTGACCAATTACTGAACTACCGGTTACCCAGTTAAAAATATGACTTTCAAAAGGTTTCAAGAACTTGTACCATAGAAAACTATGGATGCGTAACTTTTACACAAAGTACTTGTAGTTGCATCGAAATTCACAAGGCCAAACAGCTGCTGAGTGAAGAAGCATCAAAAACAATGAGATGCTTCAGTTCCTGAGACCTTGGGGAGGCGATTGGACAGTTCTGCTGCATGCAGGAGAAGTGATGTGTCGAATCTGGTCTGCAGGGGGAAGTGATGAGTCGATTCTTCGTGACGGTTCCGGTCAGCAGACGATGCGTCGGGAAAACTTGTCACACAGGTGCGATGCGTGTAAATCCGGGATGTGTTGATAATCGATGAGGCAGCCTGTCAGTTTTCTTCAGCCGCGACCCCTCGATACGTTGATTCTTGCAGCGGCGACAGGCGCTGCATCGGTTTTCGTAGCGGCACAGCGATGCATGGAAATTCTTCTTGCACAGTGGCGATGGCTCAGAAAAACAACCGCAAGAAGAGCGATGCATCGTGTTTTTTAGTTCTTCTAGTTCCTTTTCTCTTCCAGCTCCCAAACAGCAGCAACAACTTCCAGAGGTCCAATACTGGCACAGGCACCTCCTGGCAGATCAGAATTCACAGTAGCAGAGTTCAGGGGAGCTAGGGATGAAGTCTTTGTGTCCCTGAGACTTCATAACAGGAGGCCAGCACACACAGGCCCTTTGAGATCTCCTTCAAGCAGAGGACACAGCACACAAGCAAATTCCTTCTCCTTTCCTTGGCAGAAACAGCACCTGAAGGCCAACCCCACACAGCAGAGGGGCAGTACTTTTCCTCAGTCTCTCCAGATCTTCTCCTTGGCAAAGGGTCCTCTTGAATTCCAGGGATAATCTAAATGTCTGGGGTCTGGGCCCCTCTTTTTATACAGTAAATCTTTGTTCTCTCCTGGCCCAGGGCTCTGAGCCTAGTCCAAACCAGTTCTGGGGGGCACTTAAAAATCTCCTTACTGTGCACAACATTCCCCATTGTAAGTGTAAGCCCTGGCCCCAGACACACACAGGGGGGCGCAGCCATCATGTGGAAATCAGGCACAGCCCTATTCAGGTGCAGGTGCTACTCCTCCCACGGCTCCAAATGCAGACCAGGCCTATTCAGCCTGGTGCTGAGTCATCCAGACTCTCTGGAGCCACTGCACCTCCCCAGCCCCTGTCACTCCAAAGCCAGACAGTCAATACACCACCCAGCAGAGGCACACAGGATGGCTAAGCAAGAAAATACATACTTTCTAAAAGTGGTATTTTTGAATACAGAATGTAGAAATCACCTTTCCTAAAGATGCATCTTTAGATTCTGAGTTCAGGCGTACTAAACTTTATTTTCCTACCTTGTTCCCAGGGGTAGTTTTGTTTATAAGATGTTATAAGCAAACTCCCAATTCTATCCTATTGGAACAGCTTTGCAATAGTGAAAAACGAAATTGGCAGAATTTCACTATCAGAACATGCCACACACATCAGGGCATGTCTTACCTTTCACATACACTGCACCCTGCCCACAGAGGTACCTTGGGCTTACCTTAGGGGTGACTAACATGTAAGAAAAGGGAAGGTTAGGGCCTGGCAAGTGGGTGTACTTGCCAGGTCGACATGTCAGTACACAAACTGCGCACAGGCACTGCAGTGGCAGGCCTGAGACATCTTTTCAGGGCTACTCATGTGGGTGGCACAATCAGTGCTGCAGTAGCATTTGGTTTACCAGCCCTGGCACACTTGGTGAACTTTACTAGGGACCTACTAGTAAACCAAATATGCCAATCAGGGAGAACCAATCCTAATAACAATTTACACAGAGAGCATATGTACTTTAGCACTGATCAGCAATGGTAAAGTGCCCAGAATCCTATAGCCAACAAAAACAAGGTCAGAAAAATAGAAGGCAAAAGGCAAAACGATTGGGGAGAAACCTGTCAAAACGGTCAGGTCTAACAGTATTCAACTCAAATTGTTTATTTTTCAGAAGTCTCCATTTATCTTCTGTGGCATGTAGTTGGTAATCCTTCCGCAGGGTGGATATTTTAGACCCCAATGTAAGTTTCTCATCTGCAGCCTTTTTGCGAGCCATAAAGGAGTCTCTTAATGGGTTGCATCATATGTATGCTTTTCCTGCTGTCCATAACCGTTGAGGTCAAGTAACCGGTGTGTTAAGTTCTAGATACTCTGGAAGTATAATCTGCAATTTATCCTTGAGTAATTTGTACATGGGTATTATCTGTCAGGTTTGTAGTTTTGTTATTGGAAGTTGTAGGTATACTGGTATGTATACTGGTGAGTGGTCTGAGACGCTGCTTATGCTTATAGTACAGTCAAGAACTTTAGGGAAAGTAGTTCAGTTTACAAGGAAATAATCATCTGACCCTGGGGAAGAGACCACCTTGCAGACCCACTCATGTTCTGATTTCTCCTATTCAGTTTTTGAAAGATAGGTCTCTTTTAGGTAGAGCAATGTAGAATTTTTTGGTTGTTAAGTATGAAGGCATCTTCTTCTTCTTGATTTTGTAAGAAAGGCCAGTCACATTTAAGGACCGTATGGCCAGTCCTTTGTTTGCAAAGCAGTTGTATAAGAAGCATGCAAATGAGTGTCAAAGTCAACCAGAGGTAATCAATGGGCTGGCTCTAATCCCTCTGCAAAGTTTTTGTATGGTCCACAGAAGTCTTTCGACATTAGTCAGCTTAAATGTGCCTGCAGGTGTTCTTAATTTCAGCTTTATCTTGTGGATGTAATTTTCAGAAGTGGCTGCTGAACTTTCAGAGGAGTGGACCGTTAGAGCCCAACCTTTTTCCAGAGGGTTCAAAAAGGGTGGTTTCTCCCGCTAGTAAAATTTTGAAAACATAGGCCTACATTGTGCATGTAGGATAGAGTTCATACATACATGTACAGATATAGAACAGTCTGTCAGACTTTGAAAGTTTCTGGTTTCCTCGGCTACCAGTTAAAACATGCAGACTTTCAGTCACCGGTCACGAAGGCCTTGAATCATTCTCTGGCAGCATTTTTATATTGCTGGCTTAATTTAGACTGCAGGACGAGGCCCAAACGCTCCCATTGACCAGCTGGCTTCTATATGAAAAGAACAGCATAATACTTAACTTTTCTGGAAGTAGCATAAACTAAAAACACTACCGGTTTAAAATGAGACGACAGACCGTGATTGTGTAGTACATTTGTGTTTTTCACACACAATATTCAAAACGCAGTGTGCTGTAGTTTGTCAGGCTTACCAAAAACCTAAGTTTGATTACCTATATCTGACATCTTAGCATCTTCTCCCTGCTCAAATAAGTTTTACAAGCACAATTTAATGCTATCTGACAAAGGACATTTGACAGAATGTCAACACATTAAGCACTTCGCACATGTATTGCATTGACAATGTTACCAGACTCTCTTATTTTTATCAGAAGATTTTCATATTTGAATTCTGGATATTCCACACAGGCGGACACAACCTGAACTAAGCTCTCAGCTTGTCTCATTGCCCTTACGTAGTGTTTGGTTAAAGAGAGATTGTTCGCTAAATGTTCATACTAGATAAGTAAAATAATTAGCTGTAATTAAGAAAGAATAATTGGAGCATGTTCAATTATATGAATATTTCAGTCAGTAGCTAACCCTTAAATACAGACAATATAAACATATGAAGCAAGCATATTGATCCTCATTATTAGTTTAGGTTGATCAAAGTCTGTGGGATTGGTCCCATTTTTTTACAAATACCATTCTTGTTAGTAAGCATCTAACAGGCAGGAATTGGGTTACTCGGCAACGCACCCGTTAACAATATATATATTTTTTTATTAATTTGTTAACCTAATGTAAAATATGACTGTCAGTCTACATGGAACTCGGGTGATGCCCCATTCTCTAAATCATTGGTATTCATTAATTTACAGTGTGCACTGTTAAATCTGCAGATTATATTAAATTTCAGTGCCACATACTATTGCTTGGGTTGCTAAACCGGTTTATTGGTCTACAAATGTAAACAGCAGACCACAGAAATTAGTAAAGCAATTTCCTTTTAATGGTGTTTCTATTCTTTGTTCTTTTTGACTAATTTGTGTATTTGACAATTTCATCACAAAGATGGTCATCACTGAGTTGTTTATTGTTGTACTTTTAGCCACAAAGGATATAGAAAAATAATTTTGGTGTAAAGGAAAGGGTTTGACAAATCAGGAAAATTTGACAAAGTTCCAGAGGGGTTGAGAGAATCAGAACTTTAAATCCTTCAAATTCTCGGCTGGTTTGGTTCATGTTCTGGCACACATAATGTAATGGCTCCTTTTTTGAATGACTATTTGACAGGAATACAGCCTTTGATTTCTCCAGAATTGTAAAATCCTTAGACATTGAATACTGTTTTAATTGTGATTTATTGAGCTCCTATACATGTTGCACCTTTTATTCTGAACTATCTCAGCAGTCTGGGGTACAGTTTTTTTTTTAATGAGGGCAAGAAAATTTCCATGGAGGTTCAATCTATTCGTAGCGGAGATGCTCCCCGTAGAGTTCTTGTTAATTACTATATTTGGCAAAATATAGTAGCTTATTTGAACGACTCAGTTGCAGCCCTACCTATTACCAGCCGTTACATGCTAGGAGGTTTTTCTTCAATTGAACAGCAGGCAGAAGTCATTCAAGTCAAGCAAGTTCAATCTCTTTCATTGTAATGGTGCCATACAAAAGAGCTTAAATCATGTCCCCATTATAGGCCATGGGTGCGCCCGCAATGGATGGCAGCAGATCTTTTAAAATTCCCAAGTAGAGTGGGGGCGGAGCTTGGAGAAGAGCAGAATGGCTCCTCGAGCCGTCTCCATTTGCTGACCAGTTAGGGCCAATGAGAGGCAGTTTTACTACCCGGTAACCAACATTAAGGTTTTGGAATAGACTGTGAGGCAGGCAATCCCACCGAAGAATGCGACTGTTCTAGGGACTAAGTGAAAGCAGTGGTAAAAGCTTTCTCAAGCTGCCCTTGTGACTTTGAAAATGTCTGCGGACTGATGAGTGCCCGATGCATGCACTGTACTGTGAAAGATAAGTGGATATGGAAGAAGAGACAGTGAGCCCCAAGTCCGAAAATGAGGTGGTGTATCACCTTTCCGTTGATAACAGAGTAGACAGCCATGTATCTCATGCATAAAGAAGACAGTACCAGTGTGTTGTGAGGGATACTAGATACTTATTGGGACTGTTAGCCAGAAGTTTCACATTGGCTGAAAAATTCCTTACTTTTAACGGGGCTGAAATAGGCTTGCACCCTTTTCAAACATTTGCACATGCTGGGACGGAGGTTTGAACTTGTCAGTAAACATATTTTCCAGCAATTGCATTCACTATGTGGCAACATTACTTTAGAGGGCTAGGGGTCACAATGATACAGATAGTACAAAATTATGAATGTGACATTGTGGACAGCAGACTGCAGTGCTCAATTTGAGCCTGTGGTTGAAGGTAGGGCCCACCGGCACTTATTTTTCCTCAACAGACTAGAAGAGAGAAACTCAAAAGGGATAAAGAAATAGGAAGAGAAGGGCGGGAATATAATGAGAAAGAAAGCAGGGATCAAAAAGAACATGCAAGAGTGAGATAAAGGGGCAAGGAGTGCCCGATGGTGGATGAAAGAGCCATGAGGTACACTGTGACAGCTGGTGTATTTTGGAAGTGGTGAGGCCAATATAAGCCTAAAAGCACTCGCCTCAGGACGTGTCAGCCCTCGAGTCTAATACCTTCACAAGCTCAAATTGCACACACACACTTAAAACACGCTTAGGCATACAAGCAAACATACATACACGCAGCTTTGCAGGCACGCACACAGACAGTCCTACAGACACATGCACTCCCCAGCACATAGACAAAAATTCATAATCAGGCTGCTGAACACAGATTTATGTGGATCAGGCCTACGATTTTCGACTCCCCGTCCGTCTGCCCCATACCAGAGACAGGCCGACGAGCATCCACCTAATCAGAAACTGGAATATGGTTGAAGGAACCAAGGTAGACCTTTTTTCTCCTTTTCAGCTTCTGATAGGACAATAGGGCATGTGATTGACAAGCCCTGAAGCTCCATTGCCTGGCATGCTGCACTGCGTGACACTAGTACAGACTGATATATATGTTCGAGGCATATGAGGTGCAGATCACACACTTTGCATCGATCGCCATCTGGTGTTGGGCACGGATGTTTGCACTTGTTTTTGTCCAGGAAAGTCTTTGGAAGTCACGTGGTAGGTGACTCCTCCTTTGGATCATAGTGCGCATGGGCATCGGCTCCCTCCTCAGATAGTTTTTTTCCGCCATCGTGCTCTGATGTGTTTCTCGCACAGTCCTTCACCCTTTCTACGGTATTGTCTCGATCGCGAACCCTACTCGTCGCGCATCTCTCCAAGTCAAAGTCTTCGATTCCGGTCGTCAGCGAAGGCCTTCGGGCCTACCTGGGTCTTAGCATCTGGCTCATGGAAAGGACGCCATTCAAGAAGTGTCCTGGATGTGGGTCGAAGTTTTCCCACACTGATCTGCATGAGGTGTGTAACCTCTGCTTGTCACCGGAGCACGAGGTCAGAGACTGTCCAGCTTGTGCCTCTTTCCGCTCCAAGAAGACCATTCGGGATTGGCGAGTTTGGAGGACCATGGCTCGCTTGTCGACAGCAATCCCCGACGACATCTTCCAAGAGGGCATCGAATCGATGTACCGGAGCGGGAGCGGATCGAAGAAGGCCTTATCAGTGCTTCCGAAGCCGATGACTCCATCGAAGAAATCACTCCGGGGCAGAGGGTCGTAAGTAACGACGTCGACCCCGACCCCCTCCATACAAAAAAGGCTTAGGTCACACCTTTGCCTTCGGGCCCAGGTGCACACTGACACAACGCTTCCCATGCGCCGCCCTCAGGCCCGGCAAAGAAGCCTACCAAGCCTTCAGGCGACTCGGGCTCAAGTCAGCCTGCTTCCGGTGTCAAAACTCCATCTTCGGCACCAAAAAAGAAACCGCCCTCCTCCTCCGTGTCGACCGCTACTTCCACCTCAAAGCCCTCGACATCAAAATGAAAACAACAAGCACGGCCACACGCCGACACTGAAAAAACACTCGGAGCCGACCAAGAAGCCATTCCCCAAGAGTTCGGACTCACACTCTTCGGAGGCGAAAAAATCATCGGGACCGAAAAAACATAGAGAGACTGCAAAACAACACGGGTCCAAACCCAAGGACACTGCGGAGCCGGTGCCGAAAAAGCCCTCGGAACCGAAACACTTGGCGCCGAAAAACCAACCTTTATCAGAAGAGTTTTTTTCGACCAGACCTTGCACAAAAAACTCTGGTTAAAGACCCTAAAACTGGCCAATTGACACTAAGTTCCAGGTAAAGACCACTGGACAAGCCTACACCTGCTCCTCCACCTAAGAAGAGGGACATTGCTACATCTCCTCTTAGAGTCCTTTCTCTACCTCCTACCTCCTCCTCCCCCTCGTTCTTCTACACCAACTCCTACACCAGTAGACGATGATGACACCTCTGATGACACTGAGGGGGTCCGGACCATCTGCCACTAGGGGATCCCAATCCACCTGATTCCCGATTCCCCTGACCCCTAGGATGACTATAATACACCTGATGTCCATACTCTTCCGCAAGATGACATCTACCCCTCTAGGCCTTCCCTACCAGAGGACACAATGGGCTTTAATCAGCTCGTACACCGAGCTGCCCAGTACTACGGTGTCGAACTACACACAGACCCCGTGGAGGAGGATTTCTTGTTGGACACTTTCGACAACACTCAAAGGTCCACATCTACTTTACCCATGCTCAAAGGAGTTATTAAGCATGCTCCAGATGTATTTAAAGATCCTGTTAGGGCTCGAGTCATCAACCCTCGCATAGAGAAAAAATACAAAGCTGCCCCTACAGACCCAGCTTACATTAAGGGCCATGTTCCATTAGACTCCATGGTGGCATCCAATGCCAGAAAGAGAGCTAACTCTCACACATCAGGTAACGCAGCCCCACCCGACAAAGAGTCTAAACTCTTGGATGTCTCCGGCAAGAGAACAGCCTCACAAGCAACTAACATATGGCGCGTCGCCAACACTCAGGCCCTGCTAGCCAGATACGATAGGGCACACTATGATGAGTTAGAGTCCCTATTGCAACACCTCCCAGACAAATACAAAAACAAAGCCAACGACCTCATACAGGAGGGTAAACTAATTAACAATACCTCCAACCGTTGCGTGCTCGATGTGGCAGATAACGCCTCCAGAGCTGTAAATACAAGAGTCCTTTTGCGTAGGCACGCTTGGCTACGCATTTCAGGCTTTAAGCCTGAGGTACAAATTTCAATACTGAACCAACCATTCGACCAAGAGCACCTCTTTGGCCCTAATGTAGACTCCTCCCTGGAGAAAATGAAAAAGGACACGGACACAGCCAAATCAATGGGAGCCTTGCAATTGCAAGCTCCCAGACGTTCTTTTCGTCGCTCCTCCTACAAAGGCAACTCTAAAGGCTACTCTTCAGACAACCCCTCCACCTCTTACAAGGCTCCCACCCAGTCCACCTTTACCAGAGGTTACCAGAGAGGAGGTTACAAAGGCAACAATAACAAGGGCAGAGGCAAGACTAACAACACCCGCTCTGCCTCCACCCCTACCCAATGACTTCCCTCTGCTTTCCCCGGACCATTCCACTCCTGTCGGGGGAAGACTACAACAGTTCCTTCCTGTCTGGACCAACATCACCACAGACAGGTGGGTGCGACAGATAGTTCAATCAGGTTATTGTCTCAAACTTACCTCTACCCCCCTAAATATACCACCCAAACAGCGTCCAATGTCACAAGAACATCTATCACTGCTAAAGCAAGAGGTAATCTCCCTCCTACAAAAAAATGCAATAGAACTGGTTCCCCTGTGCCAACAAAACATGGGAGTTTACTCCCTGTATTTTCTCATACCAAAGAAGGACGGCTCTCTGAGACCTATTTTAGACCTCAGACCCCTAAACCTATACATACACTCAAACCATTTCCACATGGTCACACTTCAGCAGGTCCTTCCCCTTCTTTCACAACGCGACTTCCTTGCTACCATAGATCTCATTGACGCCTACTTCCATATTCCCATTCACGCAGCTCACAGGAAGTATCTCAGGTTTGTAGTGAACGGGCAGCACTATCAATTCAAAGTACTCCCGTTCGGAGTCACAACAGCACCAAGGGTATTCACCAAGTGCCTAGCGGTAGTAGCAGGCCACTTAAGAAGACAGCACATTCATGTCTTCCCATATCTCGACGACTGGCTCATAAAAGCCAGCTCATACAACCAGTGTGTACACCTCACTCACGCCACAATCCAACTACTCAACGACCTGGGGTTCACAGTAAACCACACCAAGTCTCATCTTCAACCGCCTAGCCTATCCCACTCCAGCCAGGATAGCAAGCATGCAGGCTCTCCTCCCCAAATTTCATCCTGCACGCTCCCTTCCAGCTCGAGTATTCATGCAACTTATAGGGATGATGGCCTCTTGAATATTTATAGTGCCTCACGCAAGACTCCAGATGCGTCCGCTACAAGAGTGCTTAGCACGCCAATGGAACCAGGCTCAAGGTCAGCTAACAGATCTGGTGTTGGTAGACGGTCGCACTCATCGCTCTCTGCAGTGGTGGAACACCAAAAACCTTTCCAAAGGGCGACCGGTCCTAGATCCAGTTCCGCAAATTGTCATGACAGCGGATGCATCGCTCTCCGGCTGGGGAGCTCACCTATTACATCACACCATGCAGGGCAGATGGACACCTCAACAAAAGTTACTCCACATCAACCACCTGGAGTTACTAACCATATTCTTAGCCTTAAAAGCATTCCAAAAGCAAATATCAGGCAAAGCTGTCTTAGTCCACACAGACAACATGACAGCCATGTACTACATACAGAAACAAGGCTGGACACACTCTCTGCAGCTCTCTCAGCTAGCACAGAGCATATGGGCTATAACTCAGAATATATTTCTCCTAGCCCAACATGTCCCGGGAGTTCAAAACACCATAGCTGATCTGTTAAGTCATCAAACACAACAGATCCACGAGTGGGAACTTAATCCGCAAGTTCTTCAGCCATTTTTTCAAATGTGGAGGCAACCACAGATAGACCTCTTCGCCACCCACAAAAACGCCAAATGCCCAAGCTTCGCCGCCAGATATCCACACCTATTGTTCAAAGGCAATGCGATATGGATGAATTGGTCAGGCAGATTTGCGTACGCTTTTCCGCCTCTCCCACTCATTCCACTGGTGGTGTGCAAACTACAGCAACACTCGCTGACTCTCAATCTAGTTGCTCCAACTTGGGCCAGACAACCGTGGTACACCACATTACTGGAACTGTCCGTAGCTCCACATCACAAATTACACCTCTCACCACGCCTCTTAACCCAGAACCGTGGAGAGATCAGACACCCGGACCCAGCTCAGCTCAACCTTGCTATATGGCTCCTGAGGTCTTAGAGTTTGGTTACCTTGATCTTCCCCCTGACTGTATGAACGTCATTAGAGAAGCTAGACGTCCCACCACTAGAGCCTGCTATGCAGCTTAGTGGAAGAGATTTGTGATATATTGTCATAACCACACCATCAATCCCCTAGACGTGTCTATCCAACACATCATAGGGTACCTTCTGCCCCTCCAAAGGTGCAACTTAGCCTATACGTCTATTAGACTGCACCTTGCTGCCATAGCAGTATACCTACAAAATAGACAACAAATCACTTTTCAGGGTACCTGCCATCAAAGCCTTTATGGAAGGCCTTAAAAGGATAATTCCTCCCAGAGTTCCACCCTCACCTGTGTGGAATTTAAACATCGTTCTCACAAGACTAATGGACCCTCCTTTTGAACCTCTACATAAATGTGAGCTACAATTCTTAACATGGAAAGTAGCTTTCCTAGTAGATATTACTTCTCTTAGGAGAGTTAGTGAGCTACAAGCACTAACTATCCAGGAACCTTTTTTGAAAATCCATCATAATAAGGTTGTTCTATGAACAAATTCTAAATTCCTTCCAAAAGTCATTTCTCCCTTCCACCTCAATCAGTCTGTGAGGTTGCCCATATTTTTCTCGCAACCACAGACAGTCGCCGAAAGAGCTCTTCATACTTAAGATGTTAAAAGAGCATTGCTTTATTACATCGAGATAACACAACCTTTTCATAAGACCAAACAACTTTTTGTGTCTTTCTCACCACCACACAAAGGCAACCCCATATCAAAGTCTGGGATAGCTAGATGGATCGTTAAATGCATACAAATCTGCTACCTCAAAGCAAAATGTAATTTATCTGTTCCTCCAAAAGCCCACTCTACACGAAAGATGGGGGATTCTATGGCATTTTTAGGGAACATTCCCTTAGATGATATCTGCAGGGCAGCTACATGGTCTACACCGCACACATTCACAAAACACTATTGTGTAGATGTGCAAACAAAACAACAGGCTAGTGTGGGCCAGGCTGTTCTCAAAATACTATTTCAAGCTACTGCAGCAGATACCGGCGACGCTAAGTGTGTGATCTGCAGCTCATATGCCTCGAACGGCAAATGCTACTTACCAGTATGCATCTGTTTTTGGCATGTAGAGCTGCATATCCACACAGGCCCGCCCGCCTCCCCGGCTACCTTTATCTGTTCCAGTACCATCTTATTTAGATACAGCATACATGGGCATCTTTCTTACAAAGCTCCACCATTTCCCTGCCGGCGAAAAACAATCTGAGGATGGAGCCGATGCCCATGCGCACTATGATCCAAAGGAGGAGTCACCTACCTTGTGACTTCCAAAGACTTTCCAGGACAAAACCAAGTGCAAACATCCGGGCCCAACACCAGATGGCGATCTATGCTAAGTGTGTGGATCTACAGCTCTACTTGCCAGGAACAGATGCATACTGGTAATTAGCATTTGTCTTTTCATATTCTGTGTGAAGGCAGGCCGTAACAGCACCCTCCTGAAACATACAGGTTGTGGATCACACTTCTTGATGGCAAGGTAATATTACAGCTTTTACGTGTAAACATCTGATCCATTCTTGTAAAAGCTGTAACATGCCAAACAGTAGTAGAAGAGCGAGGCAATGGGTCGATGCCCTTTCGCCCCGTAGAGCCCGACGCAACTGATGAAATTGAATCAAGACTATGCAGCCATAGTATTTGGCACCCTTGATATCCGATAGTGCCAGATGAAGGCTTCTGAACAAAACTTTGAGTCCCGACACTTACCTTTTTACAAAATAAGCCTTTGGCAAGCTGTGGTCCGTGGAAATCCTGTCTTCCCCTTCCAATGTCCCCAGCCTGCAGAATCAAAAGGCTAAGCGGTCAAATAATGATGACCTACTCTTTACAAGAGGTTACTGCCTGTCCTTGGCAGCTGCTGACCGTTCAATGATGCGTGCCCACATAATCGGTCACAAAGCTTTGTGCCTACCCTTCTGAGTTGTAGGGGGAAGAATTGCCCCTTAGTCTCCACACTTCCCATGTGACTCACAAGAGATCACAATGAGTGCATCGGAATACATAATGGCAATTCTGAATTACATTTTTGTGCGTTGAGAATTGCTCAATCTGGTTAAGAAATTACTGCAACTGTTAAGCAGTGTGTTCTTACACTCATTTTAAATTTGAATCCAAACTCTGTAAATATTTTGCCTAATGAAACTCATTTATTTTATAGGGCGCATGGGAATTAATTTCCATCATCCTGGAACCGAAAACATAATGGCACTTAACAGTAAGTTTATTTCTGCTAAAATGTAACCACACCCATCTTCCTGTTACTCTAATTGCATGCAGTGCATCTGTTAAAAACTGTTTAGTTTCTGCTTTGTGTCTAGGTTGAAGGTTGGCCTGAACAGGCATCTGAATGGGAACTGCACAACCTCTGAAATTCTGTACTGCCTCTGGAGCCATTAATTTGTTGCATTTTAAAATGTTTGTACATGTGTATCCATTCCATGCCTTAGTCTTGACATGGAAACAAATGTTTTTGGGAAACCTGTGTGTTCAGCTTTAGGAAAAGTGCAAGGCATGTCATAATGATATTATTTGCCACTTGATTCTTTTATAACATGCTTACATCAAAATCCTCATTGTTTGGGCACATTTCTACCTCGTTCCGGATTGGAAACCATTTTAAAGCTCAGTTTCTCATTTAAGTTCAGTGAGGGATTTTTGCAGCTGTCTCCTGTCCCCCTCCTGAATAAACCCATTGCATGAGTGTCTGCTTACAATTATTTTCTTTGTATTGCTTGGGTGGCAGAATATTGCTTTCTCTCTCAAGAAGTAAACCATTCTAGTTTCTTATTTCGTCCTTGTTGGAAATTTGCCCTTTCTGGATTATTTTGCCTTTTTGTTGAATCCTATTTTTGCTGACTATATAACTCTGTGCACTTTACCCTGACTAACCAGCGGTAAAGTGCTTGTGCTCCTCCTTTTAACTTACTAACATTGGTATACACCTTACTGGTTTATTTAATTTGCTTGGAAGTCCCTTGTATATGGTACCAAGTGTACCCAAGGTTTTTAAATTAAATACTGCCAGTGGACTGCAGCACTCATTGTGCCGTCCACTGCTGGTGCACTGTAAAGCATGTCTCCAGGGCTTTACTTTGTAGCCTGGCTGTGCTCTTTCCGACAGGCTAAAACCTTCTTTTTATATATATATATATATTAATAAGTCACCCCTAAGTAGGCCTTATTGTCCATAAGGCAGAGTGCATAGTACTTAAAAGGAGGACATATAGCAGTTTAATGTTTCACTATAGCAGGGTGGCTGTTCCGTAGGAAAACATTAGGATACAATATTGAGTGTAATCAATGTTATCTCCTCCTATGAAACGGCTACAAATTTAATTTGTGGATGTATTGAATATAAATTACAAGTTCATTCACTGGTGCTGTCCGTATGTAATACATATTTTAGAAAGGGAACTTTTTGAAAGTTACGTTTGTCCTTCCTGGAGTCCCTGTAATCTAAATCTGCATTTTAATCTTCCACTTCTGCCAGGCAGTAATTCGAATTTGAATAGGTGTGAATGAGGTGTGAACTTGCTCCCAGGAGCAAACAATAGGCTGACCGGGTGGGGCTGTGAGGATTCTGTTTGATATTAAAGTGTCAAAATCTGCTGGAATGTCACATTCCTGCTTGACATATATGCTAGGGTTTTCCTATGACCTTTAGGACGCACTTCAAAGAGGCCTCCCCTGGTACAGGTTACAGGTAAATGCTAGTTGACACTTGGTCATGGCCCTTAGTTTGTCCCCCCTTCCCTGAGCCTGGCAGGCCACCATCACAGTGGGCCTCGTTTCGACATTATAGTTTCAAAGCCTATTTGACAGGTCTGCTGGGTTTACATATACCACTCAATGCACACTTTAAGCGAAAAAGATAGGGTATCAAACAATTTGTATGAATACCCTGTCCGTTTGCTGAAAACTCAGCCCTTTTCTACCAGACATCTGCCTCTGACGTTGTTGTGGGTACAGGACCTGCCTCAAACTGGATTTTAGTGTTAAGTGTGGGAGACCACTAGGGTTACCATAGTTCACTCCCCACACACATCCCCAGCCCTCAAAGTCCAAGCCTAGTGTGGCCAAAGACTTCGGCCACCTTGAACATGCCTGTAGTAGATAGGGTTAGCCTTGGTTACGGCATCCCCAGGTGTCGTTTTGACCTACTAGCTTGTGCCAGGCATAAATGAGGCATCTCCAGGCTCAGGCACCCACTTCGGAACACTTTCTGGATCTGTGGAAGAACAGAAGAGGACTGGACCTGCTGTGTAAGACTTGAGAAGAGCCCTTATGACTGGACCTGTTCTTTTTCTTGTACCCAGGACAAAGTAGTGACTGCAGGGGCCAATAGGCTGACCTCATATTTATGCTACCGAAACACAATAGGCTGTCCTTCTCCTCCAACTGACCACTGGCAACTGGACCTGGACTGGACTCTCCAGTTGGCCTCTGCCTGTCACCCTGTGAATCTCCAAGTGCCTCTCTTGAGGTCCTGGGTGCTTTAGAAGTCTACTCCTGTGGTGGATTGGGACTTGAAGCTATAAAGTCAGAAGGTAAAATCTACGACCAGGGTGAACCTGGTTAGTTTATCCAACCCATGCTCTTATACAGACCGAATGTTTAGGTCTTGTTCGAACACAACCATTGACCATCATTGACACTTTGTGCTTTTTGGCGTTATTTCTATTTAAAACTTAAAAATAAATCCATATCTTTAGTTTCCCTTATTGGATTTTGATTTCATTTTGCTAATTAAATTTTACTTGCTAGAATGGAGGTGGAGGGATGGCTGCGCAAGGTCTCTAGAGGTATGCTGCCGATCTCTTAAAGCTAGGAGGGACAAGGAGTGGCTGAAGGCAGATGAAGGTTTTGAAGGCTGGCTGAGGGTCTTTTCAGGGCTTGCTGGGATGTTGAAAGACCACCTGAGGTGACAGCTGGTAAGCAATCAGCCAGCGCAGAGCTTGTCTCAGATCGCTGTCTACAGGTGATTATGAGCATTCCGGTGTCCCAAAACCACTCTAGGGGCAGACTGAGTCTGCCTAAGGAGCAGCTGTGGGTGTCTAAAGGTTGGACGAGGGCCTATAAGGGGCAACTAGTTGTCAGACGGTGAGATGACGGTCTCGGATTGTCATTTGGAGATGTCTGAGGGTCTGTGAGGCATCGTGATGGTCTTTGATGCTCTTCTGGAAGTGTCTGTGGGCAAACTGTGGCTCTCTTAAGGGCCAGGAGGAAGGGGACAAGGTAATTTTAGGGCAGTTTGCAGGTCTCTTGGAGCCTTCTGTGAGTTTCAGGTAGACTAATAGTTTGAGTTTGTCAGTTTTTCATTGTCAGATTACATGTTTTTGTTGTCTGTTGGTTGTCTTATCTGATACTCAATTTGATATGGCTCATACTTGCCACCACACCCAATTTACGATGGAAACGGCAATTTTGTTTCCGTTTAAAATGTTCCCACTACTAATGCAGTGCAGTAGGTTAATTAAATTCCTTTGTTTAGTTTCTAAATCGATGTTGGGCATTCAGATACTACAGCATGTGTATGACGGCCTTCATGTGGTTAAGATCTGACCTGGTTTGAGTGAAGTCCTACATCTTATAGTCTATTTATATAAAAAAAAAATTTTAAAGTACACATGCACAAAATAACTGTTTATGGGGCACAATACTACGTGGTTTTAAGTGGCAACATGCCAGTTGTGACACCTTCAGCCATTCCTGACTTTATGTAATAGAACATACTTACCTGATTCAGGGAATTGCCAGTCTGATTATATTTTGGTGCCGAGTGTTAGTAGTGGTATACAATGTTCCCTCCAATTATTTTCCTCTGTGTGCGGCAGAGTAAGGTCTCTGTGCACTGCAGCAAAGGCTATGTGTGCCAAGAACCTGACCGCGCGTGTAGACCAGGGCTTTGAGTGAGATGAAAAACCTCGGTGATCTTTCAAAGGGGCGTAACCGATGCAATTAAGGGTTTGGCTTAAAAGTAATTAAGCTAAAAATATGTGCATCGCATAGTGTGCCACCCGGCTGATATTTTGCTGCTTCTGTCATTGCATCCATATATACAATACAAGTAACATTACACCTACAAGAAGCCAAGACTATTGGCTTTGTCAATAGTTGTTTTTTTGCATCTAGTTGTCTATAATATTGAAAATGCTTAAACTCTTGTGGTTGAGGTTGTGGCTTAATGCTCGAGCTGTCGATTTAGTAGATGGGTTTTGAGTCTTGGTCAGCTTAACATCCTGTGATTCTGGGCAAATCAATTAATCTCCCCATGCATACAAAAAAAATATTATATTAAATCGTGTCAAGCGATCCAATACTTTTGGGTTGAGTTCGCACTATATAAAAACTTGCTGCATTTCTTTTCTAAATGCGGGGGAGAAACCATAACAGATGGAGAAAGAATGAGGAAAATAGAGGGAAAAAGAAAGGGAGGGCAGAAAGGAAGAATTAAATATAGGAAATATGAACAGAAGGAAGAAACCGCGACAAAAAGGAGAGGTCAATAAAAGGATGGATACAAAGGTGAAAGGTTTCAGAGATGGAAGAGTAAATTAAATTTGCATGGGTGGGTGCACGTAAGAAAGGATTGAAGGATGAATGTTCGGATAGATGGATGGAAACCTGAATGGAAGGGTGAAAGGATGGGTGATTGATAAAAGGTGGGTGAAATGATGGATGGATGGATGGGTCGGTGGATGGATGGGTGGATGGATAGAATGGTGAAGGATGGATGGATGGATTAGATGAAAAGACAGACGGATGGGAGCATGAATAGACAGGTGAAATGGACGCTGGATGAAAGGCATTTTGTCATTTCAAGCAATCCTTTGTGGTGCTGATTACATCGAAATGTATTTTTTATTGCAACCACAACATGGCAGTATCTATGAATAAAATCAGCTGTGAACAATTAAATTAAATGAGAGCCAAGCGCCTGGTTATCTGGTATAAATCCACTAGAAAACAACTAGAGGGAAATTTCACAAAATGTTAGGGTAGTTTCTAAGCAAGTCAGTAGGAGTGGAACAACCGAAGCGCCACAAGTTGGGGCACTAGCCGCTAGACTGCCCCCGCAAACAATGATGTACTTGTTGAATATTTGTATAAAGGGAGTTGCACTGAAAGGCTGCTATGTGAAGCTTCGTAACAACATAAAAATTAAGAATTGCAGCTGTGGCCATCCGTGCAGGTAAACTTGGAGGGAGCCTATTAAGATTACACCTTCCAACTGCAAGCATGCACTTTAAGGACGGTTGGGCCACTTTTGCACTTAAGCCAGATGAATATTAATGTTTACACAAAGGGTGCTGCAGAAAAGGACTGCCATTGAGGCTCCTTAATTACATAGAAAATGAAGAATGGCAGCTGAGGCTATCCATGCTGGAAAACTTGGACCGGCTTAATAAGATTACACCTTCGAACCGAAAATGCACTTAATGGACGGTTTGAGTAATTTATTTGCACATATGTTAGATTGACCTGAAGTGGCTTACTAGAATTGTACTTCTGAAGTGAAAATATGTACTTTACGGATAGTTTGCTAATTTTGCATGTGTGCCAGGTGGTCATATATTGTAATGTAAATAATCATGGCAGGCACTTGGGTTTGGAACCTTGCATTTTTTTAGTGTTTTGCTATTTTGCATATAAGACATCTCCACCAATAATAATGCCCATTTTTTGGAACCTTTCTACTGTGGAAATGGTGTTAGACTAACAGACTTTTATAATGTGGCTTTAATGTTGCACAGGTTTTAATTAACCATGCTAATAAATAAACTTGAAGCTTGGAAAAAAAAGAAAAGAATGGCTTATCGCTATCTTTTGCCTTGTCTTTGCTGCGTGTCTTTTCTCAATAGAGAGAGGCTGCGGGCTGATTGTGGGCATTTGTGAAAGAATTCCTGTTAATCACAGTGTCCGTTATGCGCTGCAATTAACAGGAATACTTTCACAAATGCCCACAATCAGCCCGCAGCCTCTCTCTATTCAGAAAAGACATGCATCAAGTCCAAAAGCACGACATGTGCTTTACACGTTGTGCTTTCGGACTTGCTGCATTTCTAATGGATCCCGGCTGGGGCTGATTGTGGGCCTTTGTGAAAGGATTCCTGTTAATGGCAGCACCGTCATGCGCTGCAATTAACATAAATATTTTCACAATGGCCCACAATCAGCACCCAGCTGCGCTGTATTTAGAAAAGAAATGCAGCAAGTCCGAAAGCTTTTGGACTTGATGCATGTCTTTTCTCAATAGAGAGAGGCTGAGAGCTGATTGTGGGCATTTGTGAAAGGATTCCTGTTAATTGCAGCGCATGACGGGCACTGTGATTAACAGGAATACTTTCACAAAGGCCTCAGGCAACCGGGAAATTGCGTTTTTCTCCACTCGCTTTTTAAAAGCGGGCGGCGGCGCGAACATGTGCGCGCTCGGTACCTTAAAGGTGCGCGGGTGCGCAGGAGCGCACCTTACAGGGAACACTGGTGGTATATATGTGTCAGTTCTTTTATTCTATGATTTTTAGGATACTCTTTTAAGATAATATATAAAGGTATACCTTAGAGCAATTTACCAGTGTTCTTTTTATTTTTTTTAAAACAATTTTTATTTTCAAGAACAGTGCATTGGTATACATCAGTCATCATTCCCACAATTACACCTTTCACATATGTTAT
Source organism: Triturus cristatus (assembly GCF_964204655.1). Classification (NCBI taxonomy): domain Eukaryota; kingdom Metazoa; phylum Chordata; class Amphibia; order Caudata; family Salamandridae; genus Triturus; species Triturus cristatus. The sequence continues at coordinate 449,129,242 of NC_140580.1, forward strand.
CAGCAGCTGTAATTCACTTACATTTGAACAAAAACATGAGAGATACACGGCCTCTGGCCAAAGACCAACTAGCATTGGGGTACATCGCTGATAGAGAACAGTTAATCTTGACACAACAGATAATATAGGTCTAGGAGTCCTGTATTGGCTAGCTAGGAGGTGGTGGGGACACCATCTCAGTTGTCAACTGGTCCAACAGTTTATCTTTCGCGCCTCAGTTCAATCGTAGGGGAGATACAGATATCCCCCTGTACTTTTTCCATCGTCCCCACTTATGGTCCATTTCCTGGGGCATCCCCGACCCTTAAACACAATGTTTTCTGCGATCATTGCACTGTCCATATCTTTCGCCCAGTCACTCATTAGCGGGACCCCATCCACCCCCCACTTCTGTGCGATGTTCTGCTTTGTGATCATGAAGCTCATCGAGACCCAAGCCTGTTCGGCCCGGGAGAGGTCTGTGGCCTCCCTGATGTTGAGAATGCAGAGTTGGGGAGATAACTCTATGGGCGTATCACATGTTCTCACCAGTTGTCGGGTGACCCTGTCCCAATAGTGCTGAATCTGCGGACAGTCCCATAATATGTGGAAAAAGGTACCTGTCTGGTTACAGTGCTTGAGGCAAAGCGGGTCAGGGCGCCTACCCAGTCGAAATAGGAGTTTGGCATCGAAGTAGACTTTATGAAGAATTTTCAACTGGATAAGCCATAACCGCATGGGAATGGCAACCTCCCTGGGGGAGGCTAAAGCATCACGCCAGTCATCGTCCTCAACCGCACCCAAGTCCGCCTCCCATCTCTCCCTAAGTTTGTGCATCGGATCCATGCGATTATTAACAAGCTTCTTATATGTAAGGGAGATTTGGGGGGTTTTTTCTTGTTTTTTTTTGTATTTTATAGACAGCACTTATGTTTTTAATAGCACTTTCTAGGTTTATGGATGGTGTTTAAAATATCTTGAATTGGAAAAAAAAGTTACTATAACCTAATAAATTCGGTGCCTCCCTGTTGAGCAATCAGAAGAGACCGATTAGCAGCACACAAGAGCATCAAATATATTTGAACGAAAGGTAAAGGGAAGGGGTAACAACAATTCTTTATTTCAACGCCATGACCATTGCTCTTTGTACGCATTCATTTATCCACAGCAATAATATATCTGAAAGATTCCCCAAGGAGCCGTTTAATAACCTAGATGGGAGATCTCTATTTGCTTCGAGAGGCTGAACTTTTTGCTTCTAATTGCAGCACATTCTCATTAAATATTTCAGTTGAACTTTAGCTCCCATGCTGAGTGGTATGTTTGAATTCTAGTAGCCCGAAGTGATTAAATATTCACAACCCTACCTATATTTATACAAATCTATAGTGCGTATACATGCGCCTTTTTATCATTACTTTTTATCATACTCTTCTTGATATGCCTGCCCGGAAGACAGGTTTTCCAGCAGTACCTTTATTTTAGTCGATGGAGTCCTTTAGTTACTGTTAAACTTCCCTGAGTGAGTACATTTGGATTCTTCCAAATCAGACTGTCCATGCACTTTACTTTCTAAGAGCTCCGCCTATCTATCTCCCCATGAAGAAGCACTAGTTTTCCTGCCACATGGAGTCTATCCAAGGTCGTTGTTTTTACCATTTTAATTTGCAGCTGTGCCAGCGATGTCTTGCCCCATGAGGAGTCTCTTAACATTTTCCTAAGTACTATTTGTTATTTTTGAATCCAAGTTCATGAGGGTTTTGCAATTTGGGACATTCTGCTTAGAACCTAGGTTTAAATATTGAAAGATTTTGCATGATTGTCATCTTTGTTTCTATCTATTAATACCCTTGTTGCTTACAGCTGATGTGCAGCTGTCAAAATCATTTTACTTTTAGGTACAGCAGCCCCTTTAGTACGCAATGTATTGTAGTTTTAGAGGAGAGCCCAAGTAGACCATTCTAACAAATTACCAATTTTTTTGCCAGCGCTGACGTGGGAAAAGTGTCCATTGTGCAGTGCTTAATTTGAGCTGTTGGTTTCCGGTGCTCGGCCCCGGCACTTAATTGGCAGCACCGTCACTTATGACAGTCTGCCACATGGTGGGCTGTTTGTCTGAATTAGAGTACAGCAGCAGTTGTTTACTAACTCAATATATGTTAAAAATGGCTATTACCTGCCACCCATGCTAATCGTATAGCTTTGGGGGCCTGGAATAGTCTGAATTGTCACACTCGGAGGAGTGTGATGGTTAGTAGCTGGTTTGGTACTGTCATTGGCAGCGCTGGCAGGTGCAATTGGTGGTGTAGGCTGCCATGACCTTCTGAGGGCCCAGGCACTTAATTCTTTTACAAATTAAGCATGCCATTGTGACATTGCAAACACTGAAGGTAGCACTGAGAAATGAAGTTAACTCATAGCAGAGTCCATACCTTAGGTTATATAGCGTATTTTGAGCAAGCTCAGCAGGGGCTCATTTTCGACTGTCCATAGGAATCTATTTCTTTTTTTAAATGTAATCTCTTTATTGCATTTAAACGAGAACAAAGGGAGCAACAGATGCAAGGGATACACCAGTAAATCAGTACATTACAATTTTAAGGCAATTCGATGACAGTAGATTAAAAAAAAAAAAGGGGAATGACTGTGGATTCAAGATGCGACAGGGTTACATATCAAGCTAGTTATTGGCAACATAGATGACACTTAAAGAATATATACACCGCCTGAGTTCAATCAAGGTTTACTTGGCCAAAAAAAAAAGAAAACCTCTGCAGGTAACAGAGCAGCTGCAACACACTCCCCAGGCCGCACTTACAGCTTTGTACCAGGGGCGAATCCCAGTGCTCAATGTTTAACACACCAGAAGCGGAAGCAAGGCAAAAGATATACAGTTATGTACCGTTCGACATGTCCCCAGCCCCATTCGTTTTGGTGGCTCTATACGTATTGTACAGTGTCCAGAAGTTCTTTACGGGGGGGAAAGGAGGTCACTGAAATATTCCGTTTGAGTGGAGCAATATACCATGTCAGCAACCCAGTGGGACAGCACAGGCAGAGGGCCCCTTAACCAGTAGATGCCCACTCTCCGTTTTGCCATGAGTAACCCCATGTCAACCAACCTGCGCAGCCCCTTAGGTAAGGGTTTCGCGAAGCCCAGAAGCGCTAGGGCCGGATCCGGTTGTAGCATTCGCCCAGTTATAGCTGTCAGTTCCACTAACATCTGTCTCCAAAATTCAGCCACCCCAGGGCAGAGCCAAGCCAGATGAGCCAAATCGGCTACTGGCTCGCTACCTCGCTTGCAGCGCGAGTTCTCATGAAGCCCGTATCTACATAATCGTTCAGGAGTATAATAGACCCTGTTTAAAAATTTGAAATGAATTAGACGGTGTCTGCCATTAAAGGAAACTCGTTTAATGTTGTGGCAGCAATATAACCACAAGTCATCATCTATGTCCGTGGCTAGATCTAGTTGCCAGGCAAGGCGAGCTTTGGTGTAGTGGTTTGCTCTGTACGACATAGCTTGCTTATAAATCTTAGAGACCATACCCATCGTGGCTTGCGTCTTTATGATAAGGGAGAGAGCAGTTACCTCCGGTGGTTCCGCCAGATCAGCGCCCAGCAGCTGCAGCAACGCATGTCGTGTCCTATGATATTGAAACTTAGTTAGGAGTGGGGGAGCATCAACTCCTTCAACAACAGAGTCCCAGTCTTTCATAGTGCCATCTACGAACAAATCGCCTATAGTATTAACCCCGATGGAATTGAGCGCCCGGACCACACCCCCATCCCTGCACGGCGATAACTAGTGGCACCAGTTGAGTGGCGCCAAAGGTGAGTACAGTAGAACCCCTGCCTGCAACTTCAGCAGATGATGCCAGGCATGGTTAGTCATGTTAATCGAATCAAGAATACCAGTCCTGCGATCCGTCGGCGAGAAAAGCAGCATGGGAAGCGGTTTCGGGGCTGCCACCTCCCGTTCAATTCTCAGGTGAGGAATATCGGGTGAGCCATGTATCCAGAGCTGAGCGTGGGCGCATTTTAAGGCTCTGTAATACAGCTCTAAATCCGGCGCTCCCAAACCACCCATGTGGTAAGGTAGAGTAAGAATTTGCCATTTGACTCTCGGCTGGTTGCCCGCCCAAGCTAACTTGACCATCAGCGCAGTAAGGGTCTTCAAGAATATACTAGGAAGGACCATCGGAATGTTCATAAAAAGAAACCGGAATCGAGGGAGAACAACCATTTTCATTATAGAAATCCTGCCTAGCAGCGTCAAGGGTAACCATATCCAACGATCTATATTGTCTTCCAGCTTGCTCACCATAACTCCGTAGTTATCCGTAAAGATCACCTCCGAATCGGAGTGCACCTGTATCCCAAAGTACTGCACTGAGTCCGTCGTCCATTGGCGTGGGTAATCCAGGTCAAATTGTGATGTGGTCGGCGAGAGGGGGAATACGATGGACTTAGTCCAATTGACCTGGAGGCCCGAGACACCACCATAAAGCACCACCTCGCGTAATACAGAGGAGAGATACCTTTCGGGCTCACGCACATAGAGAAGCGTGTCATCGGCATAGGCCGAAACTGAGATTATATCCTGGTATGCGAATACCCTTATGTCCATGATACTCCCGCAATGCACACGCCAGAGGCTCCGCGACAAGGGCGTAAAGAATCTGCAAGAGCAGACAGCCCTGCATCGTGCCCCGCGAAATAGTTATCGGTTCCGTTACCAAGTCTCCTATTTTAATACGTGCCAAAGGCGAGCTATAGAGCACTCCCAGCAGCTGCCGAAAGACCGGTCCTAAACCCATACATGTGAGCACCTGTCGCATGAAGAACCAATCGACAGAATCGAACGCCTTCTCCATATCTAGGAATACCGCGACCGCACGCGACTCCGGAATAGTGTGTTGCAACGCCCCAAACACCGTACGTAGATTGTAAGTAATATTGCGGCCCGGAACAAACCCCGCTTGCTCCGGCGCTACCAGGATAGGGACCAGGGGAACCAGTCGGTTAGCCAGGATCTTAGCGAAGAGCTTGGTGTCGACGTTGAGGAGGGAAAGGGGATGATATGACCAACATTCTTCAGGGGGCTTACCCGGTTTCAAAATGGCAACTATTATCGCCTCTCTCATAAAGGGCGGCATTGAGCCAGATACGCATATATCATCGAATAGGTCCGCCAGGTGTGGCAGTAAGATGTCCAGGAACGCCCTATTGAAAGCCACCGTTAGACCATCCACTCCAGGGGCACTACAGGCTCTCATAGAAGATAACGCAAGAAGTATTTCCTCCCTCTCTATTGGCCGCATCAAAAACTCACGATGAGTGTCAGTCAGCCACGGCAGCTTATTATGAGACAAGTAGTCCAAGATTTCAGCTTCGGAGCCCGCGTCACGGGAGGAATACAATGTCGAATAAAATTGTCTAAACCTTTCTGCTATGGCCTGTCCTGCTGTTCAGAACGGCAACTCCAGAGTGATCCCTACGGGACCTCAACAAGTGAGCAAGTACCCTGCCTGGTCTTTTGCCCTCACCATAGACGCGTGCCGTAGCGTATTTACCAAGGTGCTTAATTTCAGCATCAGCTGTTTCCTGAAACTCTGCCAGTTGAGCCTTGAATTCAGTCAACACACCTTCATCAGCACCGTGCTGCAGCCATGTCTCAAGCACTGACAGCGCGGCCTCCAAGTCAGTTAAACTTTTACGCAATGCCTTGAATTCCCGAATGTTTAGATATCGTGACCCCACGAACATAGACTTTAAACACTTCCCACACTACTTGGAAGCTCTCTACTGAGCCCACATTTTTATCGAAATATGTTTCAATTGCGTCAGCCAGCTCCGCCCTGAATACCATGTCGTGGAGTGAATAGGGGGGAAACCACGTGTATGGAGGGATGGTCCTAGTGGGGGTATCCAAGACGACCAGAATCGGGGAGTGGTCCAAAAGCGTGCGCGCAAGCACCTCAGAGGTTCGTACCTGCTTGTACAGCGGTCTGGAGGCTAGCCAATAGTCAATACGTGTGTGTAAGTCTTGGAGAGACGAGTAGTGTGTGAATCCCCCTTTATCAGCAAACCGCTGTCTCCAAACATCGCGCAAGTCTGCACGCACCATGGAAGTGGCGAGAGTACGAGCCAAAGCAGTAACTCGCCTAGGCGGACCCCCTGAACAGTCTAAATCCGGGTTGAGTACTTAATTGAAGTCCCCACCCCATAGCTGTTACCTATCCCGAGATCCTGTACACGACTGAACAGGTTTGTGTAGAAGTTGGGGTTATCATACTTGGGCCCATACACATTAATTACCACTAGATCCAACCCCCTACCCCTCAGCTGGATACCACAAATCTGCCGTCTACGTCTGTATGTAGGGGCTGCAGTGTGAGAGATGACCTAGGGCGCACCCATGTAATGACTCCCCTGGAGTGTGTAGTGAAGCCAGCAGCATGTGTATTCCCCTGTAAACCTCTGCTACGGAGTAGCGAGCTGGAAAGAGTTAAGTGGGTTTCCTGCAGAAAAGTGAGATCAATATCATGTCTTCAGGTATGCCAAAACTTTCCGTAGTTTCCTGTGGTCATTAAGACCGCGAACATTCCACGTGAGTGCACGCAGTGTTCCCTGTGTATCTACCCTGGAGGGCGCGCTATCTGCAGCGGAAGACCCTGCCGCATCAGTCCTATCAATTCCAGCCATAAGGTACCAACATGTGCATCATGTCCATGCAATGGTCATAGTGTCTATTAAGTGTTGCGCATCATCAAGCGTCCTTTAACCCAACCCCCCCCACCCACCCCAGGCCAACCCCAACCCAGCCTAGGCGATGAACTGACCAACTGCCCTCTTGCGTAGCTACACAGGATAACAACCAATATAGAAGTACCAATGGAACACAAGCAGGACCCAAACCCCCCACCCTCCCAGAACAAACCCTCCATAGTGTAAGACACACGTGGGCAGAGGTGGCACGCTCCCCAAACATAGACTGTGAGAAACCACAGCTGGTTCCCGCCCCTCATACCACCCATCAAGTGAAACGAATCCAGAGGCAAAAATATACAATAGAACCCCTTCCCCCCCACCAATCCCCGGAGCACATTAGAAGACTCATCATGACTGTCCAGTAACATAATCAGGCAAGAGTAGCTCACCCGCATTACAGCCTGGTACGCTACAGCACCAAATATTGAAAGGATGCACAAATAACACTTCAGTAGGTCCATCCCAAAAACCTTATCATCCCCCGCTCCCAACCACAACAGCAACCATCTTATCTGTCTGGAGCGGAGACGCCACATCAGGCCTACACCTCAGAAGCCCCTCCCGTCGCCTCATCCAGCAGAGGCCGGGGCGAACCGTGGCGGTGATCCTTCACCCAGTCTTTCATGGTTCTCTGAAGGGCCTTTGGGTCTGTGAAAATATGTGACTGACCCTGTGTGAGAAGTTGGCCTGATAAATGATGTCACTAATTCTAGTGTACACCTTGTAACAGTCCAAACAACCCTTATGGTGATTGGTTGTAAAGTCAACCTTATAGACCAGCTATCCTAGTGGTAGCATGGACAAGAGCAGTCTTAGGCTAAACTCTGTATGGCATGTGAAGCCAGCTGTTATACCATATGTAATCCCTTGAATACCAAATGAAAGGACACCACAACAGATATATATAAAAATAGAATGTATTTATTCTAGTCAAACCCTCAGCACTCTTTATGAGATTCGAGGTAAGTACAACACAGTCTTATTTAAGCATACATTAAGTCACACAGGTAAGTAATACAGTTAGGCCCTAGGGGCCACGCAAACCATATACTAAGTAAGTGGTATAAGAACCACTGTCACGAACACAGGATAGGCCTAGGCCTAGGGAATCGCTGGGGCTACACTATACTACCAAAGGTTAGGAAGTGGGAGGCCCACGGGATTCAGGTGCAGAGTGGAAACACTCACGCGTAATGCGTAAAAGTCGATAGAAATAGTAGTTATTAGAAATTAACAGTTTTAGGACACTTCTGGAATAGCTAGGAGTTCGAGACTTGGAAACTAGACCCTAGGATAGTCAATACCCTTGTGAGCACCAGAGTACTCAAGTTACCTAGCCCACGGGCTGCGGGTGCATAGGTGTGAACTTGCGTCGGGTTTCGTCGTTGACTCCTATGGATGCCTGAAGGAAAGTTGCTGACAGGCAGTCAGTGGAGAGTGTCCGGTGGATCCCAAGGATGGAATCAAGAAGGAAGGATACCTGCAAGCAGAAGGGACAGAGTCTAGGTCACCAGCCAGGAGCCGGGAAGGAACCAGGAAGGAACCAGGCGATGTCGTGCAGATGCAGGTGAAGAGGTGAAGCTTGTCGCAGCAGCCACGGGTACCAGGAGGCGTCGAGGACGACCAGGACCAGGAGGCGAGCTGTCCCACGAAGGCTCTTGCTGTCGGCGGCGTCGATGTCGAGTTAGGACCCAACAAGCCTTGGCAAGCGGAACCCACGCAGAATGGAGGACTTGCTTCGGGTGCAGACCAGGAAGGTCTGGGGTGCTTCTCTTTCACAGAGGAGCGAGTGCCAGTCTGGAGGAGCCGGACCAGCAAGGTGAAATCAGAGGTTCGTCGTCGCAGAGGTTACTAGCCAACGGGCCAGCAACCGGACAACACATCGAGCAACTCAGGTGCAGAAGGGCCCCACGCAGAACACGTGAAGTGTGGGGAGCTGATCATCTTTGCAGATGGTGCTCGGGATGGGGGCTTCTCAATTCCCCAAGCACAGCCTCGAGGAAGCCTCAGAAGTTGCGCTAGTCAGTTACTAGCCACTTTTTCCAAGTCGCCGGTCCCACGTCCCTCGTCACCTCCACGGGTCTCAGCTTCGCTGTAGAGGTGGATCTGGTTCAGAGGTGTCTGGAAGTCTCGGCGCTGGTCAGTCTCTGCAGTCGTCCCTCGTAGGATCAGTCACAAAGCAAGCAGCGGTCGCTGGATGGTGCCTGGTTGCCCAGGGTGGTCACTCCTTGGTCACAAGGGAGATTCTTCAGTCTTCTTCCTGAGGTCGAATGTCGAAGGTCCAGAGTTTCTGTTCAAGTTGCAGATTCAGGATAATCTAATTCTGCAGGGCTCAGCTACCTACTGATATACTGGGCTAGTGGGCTGGGCTACCTTCCTGGTCCCTCCTATGGGTGGGACCAGGAAGGGGAGTGGTTACACCCCCTTTCCTTTGTCCAGTTTCGCGCCAGAGCTGGGGCTGGAGTGCCCCAGCGCCGGTTTGAACTGGACTATGTATGGGCCACCTTGTGTGCCCCAGGCATGTCTCATTCCTTTCAGCCCTCCCTGCCCCAATACACTAAAGTCTGTCTGGGGAGGTGCTAGCATCTCCCCAAGCAGGAAACCTATTGTCCAGGCCTCCCTGGCTGGGAGGGCTCCCAGCTGCAGGAGGTCAGACTTGTGTCTGTGGCAGCAGCATCCATTTTGTGATGCTGAGGCTTTGGTCAGAGTTAAACAGCAAAGTAGGATTTTAACATGTCTCTCCCTCTAGAAGGGGGGGATAATATCCTCATCACCAGAAATGGTATGTGGGTATTATTCCAAAGTGTTAGACACCTTACACAACATGTTTTGATAAAGCCAAACCATAGTTACCATAACCGTTTAAGATTATAAGGTACCTTAAGAGTATATGGTAAACTATATCATAGAAAAGCTATAAGGACATGGTTCCGAAAGCTGCAGACAGGCTCAGCTCATGCTAGAGCACCATCTCACATGTTACCAAGCACTCTGCCTCCAGGATTGTTAAGGCCTGCCATAGGAGTGGCTGATAGGTACACATGTGTCTATTTTAAGGGTAGGTATAGGTATACTATATCTAAGCAAGGGGTGATTACACGACCTTGCCCCAGCTGAGTGATCAGCCAGTTGTGTCTGATTGGAAGGCCAGGCCAGGGGTGGCATAATACATGCTGCAGCCCCTGGGAGGCCTAGGGTACACCTATGCCCTGGGTACCTAGGGTACACTGTACAGGGTCCAATAAGGTGATCCTTACCAATTGGGTATGTACCTAGGGTACATGGAGTCCATTTTAAAGAGAGAGCAGACAACCTGAGACCCTGAATGGCAGGATCTCAGGCCAACTAAGTCGAAAAACCAGCTAGACACTAGGCAAAAAGTTGGGGGTAAACATAGTCAGATATCCACCTACCTACACCCTGGCAATTAATCCGGAGTCTGGTGGGGTAAAGCATTGCGTAGTCAATATTTTGTACCCGTAGCTGCTTCTTCAAGGGGGCTAATTGTCGACGTGCTTCTTGGACCTTAAAAGTGAAGTCTGGGTATAACGATATAGTGGAGCCTTCAAATTGCAGTGGCTGTTTGTCCCTAGCCGCTCGAAGAGCAGAGTGTCTGTCGGGATAGTTGAGGAGCTTCGCGATGATGGGTCTCGGGGGTGCCCCAGGGACCGGACGCAGGCCCAATGAGCGGTGCGCATGCTCGACAACGAACATTGATGAAAAAATCTCCTGGTCGAGAAGCGAGACTAGCAGCTTTTCGATAAACTGTTCCATGTTTCTAGTATGGGTAGACTCCGGAAGGCCCGTGATCCAAAGATTGCTCCGCCTCGAGCGCCCCTCCAAGTCCTCCATCGTATCTTGGAGAACCTGAAGTACTTTCCCAAGCTGCTTGTGGCCAACAGAGTGGCCTGCGCTACTTCGACCTCTGTGGTGCGGCGCTCTACCATATCTAATCGCTGGGCATGTTTATCCAATCGTTCGGACATCTTGTCCATGCGATAGGAGAGTGAATCAGTCTTAAAGCCAAGCACTGAGAGGCTACCCTGCAGGCCCTTCTCCATCGCCGCCAGTATAGTGCGGATGTCGCCCGCTGACTCCTCCTGGGGTAGGTCCTGCGCTGTTTCGTCCTCCTCCACAACCGCCTCGCGGCCCTTGGGTCTCTTCTGGTCAAAAGTGAGTCTCGGGTGTGTTCTGTCAACTTTACCCATGCTTGGCGTCTCCCTGCGCTCCTGAGGAAAGCAAGAATATCTCTGCGCAATACAGGGTCAGTGTGGGAGGACAGCGCACCCCCCACAGCAGTCTACCAGAGGAGGAGATGAGGCGCCACACTAGTTCTGAGCCGTCCGTGCACCAGGAGGAGAGGGAGTCAAGTAGGGCAGCAGGTGTGGGCAACAGACCACCAACTAGGCAGACACCATTCGGACTCTCAGCAGGCCGCAGATCAGCAATATAATCCCATGCTCTATTCTCTCAGCGCTCACCACAACCCAAGGCAGAAGCACGTCACACGGGCCGGACTACTCACTGGCTCAGCAGCAATGGCGGTGTGGAGAAATCAAAGGCAGGCAGGCACCTCTAACGTGGTGCATGGAAAGAACCTCCCCAGTGAGCAGCAGAGGAGTCCAACTGCAGGCAGGACTTCAGGGGCAATGTAGCAGGTCTCGTCTGGCGAGGGGAGGGCTCGAATTCCGTGCCAGCTGCAGGGCGCCGCAGCGTGTCGCAGCAGCACAAGCTGCAGAGCGGTCTCGGCTGACACTCGAGCCCAGGGATTCGGGCCCAGTTTCCAGCTCCTTTGCAGACCAGAGCGCGCTCCGCTGTCCGCCGTCCCACAGGGACGGGTGAGGCAGCAATCTACACTCCAGCAGCTCCGGTCACCAAATCTGGTGGAGCTGGGACTTCTAGCCGCCTCGGGAAGCCAATAAATGCAGGATAGTGTGGCGGTATCTGGGAGCTGCGCGCTCAAGCGGCCATCCCGGTAGCGAGCAAGCTCCGCCCCCCCAGAAATCTATTTCTACTTCCTAATCTGGCTGCTAAGATAGTTTAGTGTGCTATTGTGATTCGGTGTGTGTATTGTGAGCCCAATGAATGGTCACAAGATTCGGCAGAAAAGGGCGAATTGATCACCTGCTTGTGATGTTCAGAGCAAGGCCCTTATTACCGCCCTTATTGCCACTTTGTCCCCTTCCTCGATTTAGTCCTTACTGTTATTAAGATGTGTCTGCCTCCAACAGTTAAACTCACACATGTACTAGGCATAAAAAGGCCCATCTCCCTCAGGACATATAGTTCAGTGTCCTCTATAGGCAGATGTTAACCCTGAGAGTAGAGTTACTTGTTTTATGGAAGATTTAACCACGCGTGGGGCATTGGGTGCAACATACTGTAAAGTTTCTATGGCTTCGTGGGATTTCCAAACCGTGATGACTAGGTGGAGCAGTTCTTTACTGTATCAGACGGTGATTGAACCTGATCTGCTAGCGGACTGCGTTTCCTTACTGCACTGCAGCTTCTGTGTTCAAAACTGCGTATTAGGGTGTTGTTCTCCGTGTCCGTGTCGCCCACCAACCGTATTCAGTAAAGCACTGAAGAATAAAATAAGGAAGGTGTCGTCCTCTGCAGTGGAAGAAGCAAGGAGGCCAGTATGCAAAGCAGAACCTATAGTCAGTTATGATTCTCTGCTGCTGGAACCGTAATTATTTGTTCTATGCATTTTTTTGCCTTTCTTAATTTCTTAAATATTGATTGTAGTAAAAAAAAAATTTCAAAAAGATATTTATGAGAGGATTGACCAGTTTGTCCTCTGACACTAATTTGTTCTTCCTTTCAATGACTGATTGAGCCCTGCCAAGTATCACACATCAGGCGTTAGACTAACGCATTTGTGTGGTGGTCCGCATCACCACTGAAATGGTAAGTCACACATTTATAGCTCCTCCTCAGCTGTCTGGCTCGCTCTTACCACTGTGTGTCTGAGCAAGCTTTTGGCAGCATGGTCTGCACAGTTCGTGGCAGACTTGGGGTAGCCCTGTCAAGTACCACGCATCAGGAGTTAGACTAACTCAGTTCAGTTTGGTCATCCACATCAGTGCACTGAAATGCAAAGTCACGCATTATAGCACCTCCTCAACTGCCTAGAGCACTCTTACCACTATGTGACTAAGCAAGCTAGTGGCAGTGCATGTCTGTGCTTCTTGGGGAAGGCTTGGGGGCTGGCTGAGCTCGCTCTGGCTTAGGCTACAATGTAACCCATTCACCCGACACCGGGGCAGCATCAGCACTGACGTTGAGAGTCAGTTTTGATTTTGCCCAATGAGAGAACAAGGAAAGACTCATGAGTCAATCAGAGACACACCTATAGGCGGGCTGCACACAAGCGGGGCACTGCAGTGTGTATCTTTTAAACAGCGCAGGCAGCTCCCGCCGCTGCTCACATCGTGCGGCATAATGGCATTTTTATTTTCGGACCCGTTGGCACCCGCAACCCTGCCACTGCCGTAGTGGTGCCTCAACTGACCCTGCAGTCAGGCAGTGCACAGCCATTATGCTGCAGCGAGTCGAGAGCCTTGGACCATCCGTGGCCTGTGCACTCCCTGGCCAGGGCTGGAGGAAGTCCATCGTCTCAGCTGGCCGACCCATTCATGGCGCTCGCACAGACAACTGTTATTCTCAAGTGTGTGTGCAGGGCCTGCCTCAGTCTCTCTCCTGAGAGTAAAATCAAAGTTAAACACGGGAGCTTGCCCTGAATTACCATGCTCTAGAGGAGGCTTAGTCTATAGTTCAGGAGTAGCCCAGTGATTTCCAGCGTAAGCAGAGCGTCTGCCTACCACTTTGTTCCTGCTCGACATGCGACAGTGCACCGCCGCAGAGTCCCGTAAACTGTGTGCCGCCCTGCTCGCCCATCCTCTCGCTGTACCTGAAGGGGAGGAGGGCACACCCTTCCCTGTACCTTCCTGCCACCGCAAGCGCAACAGTGAGTGGCAGAGCCACCCCTGCTGCCAGGCAGGGTGCAGGTGTCATACTCCTGGAAAGGGTGACGTTTATTCAGTTACTATGTGAAAATAACTTTATTTTGAACGTCATGCTGTGTGGTACTGCTACGTGGGTGCCTGCACTGTCGGAGCATGGCATACTTTCAAGTTTTCAAATGGCTTATGTGTCACAGTTTACAAGTTTCAGCATACTTATGTGTGACACTTCAGTGTCTTATGCGTGACACTTTGAGTGACACTTTTTGCCAGTGCAACAATGCAATTATGTCCATGTAATGAGATCAGTTTTACAAAGTTAACTCCTTATGTGCAATGTGTGGCTCTAGAAGCGACCTTAACCAGCTGTGATTCCTTTGAAGTGCATAAGTCAGGGAATTTACAGAAGCTAATAAGGAGCTGGCATCTGCTTTGCAGTAGCATTGCATAACAGCTAGGCTAGAGTCAGACCCTGATAAGATGCTGTTCTCCGTAAAAAGCAGCTCTCGCTCCATATTACATGAACCCTTCAGCCACACTCATCCACACTTTGCATGTTCTCCATGCCTGCTGCATTACAGCCTGCGTGGAGAACATGCCCAGACCCCCATTCCCCATCTGTGTGCCTAACCACGGTGCTCAGACCAATCGCAATGCTGCATTGCAGCATTGCGATTGTTCAGGGGAGCCTGGCTGCTTCCTCTTCCGGCTGGAGCGGAGAGACGATGACGATGCAGAGAGACGCGAGGAGGTAAGTTTTCTTTTTTTAATTTCCCATCAGCACCCCCCCCCCCGCACCCCACCCCACCCCACCCCACCCCACCCCCACGAAAGGTGCATCGCTCACATTTCATAACCATGCTTGATGCAATGCAGGGCAAATAGGCCAACTAAAGTTGACTAGATTAAAGATGAGGACAAGGTACGTTACACACAGATTGGTTAATTGGACTGGCCCCAAATTAACACATGCTTTTAATGTGAGGGAGCGGTGTTAGGGTATTGGATGTGACTTGATTTTGTTGTGCAACTAAAGATAGCAATACATTGAAAGGTTTTGAGGCTTTTATCAGAAAGGTGCGACACGTAGTTTCTCGTTGCTCCCATGGGTGTTATTTCTGGTATTTAAATGTTCCGCTCTTAGTCTTTGCTTGATTTTTGCTCGCGAGAAGGGTCACTCAGTCATTGAATGTCACTCCTAATTACACTGAAATTATGAAAATGTCACACATAAGCAATTTGAAACTTTGGCAGATATGCGTTACTAGAAAGAATGTTTTTGTTTAAGGATCTTTTCCTTTTTTGATAATTTTTCGCAGTTGCCATATAATGGAAAAGGTGGGCAAAAAGAAGCATCTGTTTCTGGTAATACTTCTGATCCTGAGTGGCATAGAAGGTGTAGGAGTACTTCTAGGCAGTCTCATCATATCTGTAGTCCTCTTGAAGTTTTCTTCGGAAGTTCAGATGCTAATAGAGTAATCAGTAACCAAGGCCTTGGCGGAACTCCATGGTTTCTGAGGTCTGTGAAGCATTTTTGTGGATGTTACTTTGAACCAGATATTTACTATTATAATACTTTGGGTATAAAGATAGCTTCATCCAAAAAAACATATTTTTAATATTTCACTGATTACATAGTTTGGTTACTACCTACCGGCACCAGAAATGTAAAAAAAAGTTAGGTTTAGGACGGTGTACTATTAATTTAGCTTGCACATGTGCATGCTAATGTGGTTTTCTGTGGAGGGTAGATGTGCTTCTGTCAGCTGCTTGGTATCCAAGGGAATGCGTCGCCACGGTGTGCTAGCTACATAGTCCAAACTGATATCACCATTGCTTCAGAATCATGAATTCTGTGTGTGGGGGTTGCAGAAAGGGAATAATGTGTATACAGTAGCAAGTTGTGGTATGTAAGTAACTCTCAGATTTTCCTGTTCATGAAATGTCTGCTTTCAGACGGTGGTGCGTGTTCGGTTGAAGTGGGGTTTTAAAATTTTGTATATGCATATGTGTGGGCCCAAAATGACAATCACATTCACTGAAAGAACATTTTCTTTTATGCTGTGTCTTTGAAGATGCCTCTTAAAAAACATGGTTGTCTTGAGCCATGTTTGGAAAAGAAAATCGCTGTAAGGTACAATTTAACATATAAACCTCTAACAAAGAAAATGTCAACCCTACCTTGTCTTATGTACGTTGAGTCCCAATTGTATACAGTACTGGACAGTGCTGTGTTTGATCTGAAGGTACGAAGTACTTCGTGCGAATGACTGGTTAAGCTTAGTTTCAGTATGTAACCATCCACCTTTGAGGGATCAAAATCTATGGTTTGCCATGTTCCCTAGGGTGTTCAGTGGAAGTGTGGATACTGTCCAGGTGCCATCGGCAATGTTAAGGTTTTTGTTCCAAGATGTTCTTCTAAATGGTCTGATAAAGCTATGATCTCACATTTTTTGCCGTAAAGAGCACTTATAATGGTGATTTAGAGGAGACCTATAAAAAAGCTTTACAACGTTTGTACCATTGTTGTTAAGCCAGCTGACAAAGGTGGTGATGTAGTGAGTTTGAGTAAAATGCATTACCTATCTGGAGTGCACGGACCACTGCATAGTTACAATCATTACAACAAAGTGCTAGAAAATTAATAGTTCACTTTTCTAGCCTCTGTCATGCTTGACCAATGGAGAGACCATGAGCTTTTTGAGGATGACGAAATTGTTTTTTCTTGAAAGAGAATTATCTGGTAATTCCACAGTTTAATTGGCCCAGGTACGTAAGAACCTCTCAAAACTCCAAGGTAGACTAATAGTGGCATGCAACAACCCATTAATGGAGTATACCAAAAAGCCTGTGATTGCTATAGATATTATATCTTAATATACTAGTATTCAACATGAGGGTGGATTGAGTCTGCCTCATTACGTCTTGAAATGTTTGACTGGTGTTTGATGCACTATATTTTTTACATTTGAAAATGGAATTTTACATCAAGAGCAAGGTGTAGCCAGGGATGCATGTTCGCCCCAAGTTGTACAAACCTAATGCTGGGCTGTTGGGGGAGAATTGTAATTTCATGTGAAGAATATGTACAGAGCATGTGATTTTCTGGTTTAGAAATAGCAACATTTTCCTTCTGTGGAAACGCACCAAATGCTTTTTTGGAAAATGTAATGATGCAGTTTTACAAAAAAATCTGTTTTGCAGATTGACTTGTGGCTTCATTCTGAAGTATAGAAGCAAATGATTGGCGACAGTATTTTAGGGTAAAAAAATAGCCATCAACAGTATTTTATTTGCCACTATTTAACTCCAATGTCACTTAAAGCGAACATAATCTTTGAAGAATGTTTGTGCACCTGCCAGTACTGTTCAAATGACCAAATATTTTGCATGAAAAGTATAATAAGATCGGGTATATTTTCCTGACAGGGATCCAGCACTGGAAAAGACTAGTACCTATATAAGAGCTAAAGTAGTGATAATGGATGGCTAAATGTTGGCTCTTTTCTGTCCGGGGAGCGTGCTGTATGTTTCATTACAACGCAAAGTCCTGAAAAGAAACCGTTAATATCTATGTTAGTAAAGCATTAGCTGTCACTCCTAACTCGGATTTAAAAGAACATCTGCCTAACAAACCACAAGTTAACATTTGTCAAAGTCACTGAATTACATGCTGGCACAAAACTGTTTTGTGGATTCTAACATCAGGTGTTAATTGGAGTTTTACCAAGTGTGAACAAGGAGTTATTTTATTTTGATGGCATTTGCTTCAAAATAACAGTGAATAATATACAACACTGTAAAAAAACAATTAAGATATGCTTACACAGCAATTGGTGGAGGCTAGTTTTCCCAAAATGCACCACTACCATATTATTGTATTCCAAAGCTGGTGTGGAACAGAATTAGAGAGTTATCAATTTCCCCCTGTGTTGGTTAAATGGTATAAAAGTTATCATTTTTTATGTTGAGTTGTATTTAGCTTGAATAAGACCCTTTGGCTTCAAACGTGTGAGTTGTTTGTTCCAGCTTTGACGGTGTGGTGTAGTGCAATTTTTTTGTGAATAAACCTAGTGATAAATATGGAGCCAACCAGAGTGTGGCAGTGTTCTGTTTGCAGAAGAACTGCTAGCAGGGTAGAGCCACAGCTTGCCTGCATCAGTGACTACAGCATCACCATGACATGGAATTCCATCTAACATTCGTTGCTTTTTTTAGACATATTTTATTATTTTCACTGGTGTCAAACAAAAAACAGCTGGTATAGAACCAACCGCCATCTTCAACCATATCACAGATAAGGCAGGTTCATACAGTAGGAATCCACATCATAGTAATAATATTCCCAAATCGCACATTTGCATGTACATAGTCAAAAATAACAGCTTAGCCTCCAGAAATATTCGACATGGATCATCGCATCTGATCTGTCCTCATCTGTGCCTCATTCGTTGAGGAGTTCGATCGAGTGCACTCGGGGTCAGTGAACTCAGGAGTTCCGCCCACACCCCCAGGCCTTCCTCAGCCTTATCACACCTGCGCTGCTTTAGATGTATTTCCTCGGTCATTGCCCACTCTGCTACATCCGCCACCCATTGCTTCACATTCGGACCCACCTGACCCATCCATGTAATTGCCAACCGTCGCTTAGTCAGAAGCAAAACCAAGTGTAAGAATTGAAATGCCAGCAGGGTCCACATCGTCAGGTTTTGTCACCTCAGTCCTCACTTAGGCCAGTACTTTTGGACAATACTCATTCACCACATGGCAGTCCAAAGCTAAATGCAAAAAAGAGGGATGGGTGCCTGGCACTCATAGGCAACCAACCAGCTTGCTAGAGTACAATTTATGTACTAAGACTGGTGTGATATATGTGCGGTTGAAAAAGTGAAAGTGTACAAGTTTAAATCTCCCATTGATCAACACAGACTTTACCAATGCACATCATCCTCCTAAGCCTCCCGGGGCAGAAACGGAACACGCAAACAATCTTCTGTCAAGGTTTTGTATAAGAGGGAGACCAGATGGCGACTCCAACAGGTCACGGAAGGTGAGCAACGTAACTGCTGCCATTGGGAATGTAGTCCATATTTCCAGATTATATCTGTAATGCTGGCATGTTGCAAGAACTGGCCCGACCCCACATGGAAGCTTTCCTGTGCCGCCTCGAAGGTGATAAATTCTTCATTGGGGAACAAGTCCCTCAACATCTTACAGCCTCCCTCTCTCCTGGCCAAGACATCCACTGACTCCCTTAGCACTCTAAAAGCCAGAAGGTCTTTTAAGACAAACTCCCGGGTGAAGGGGGCCCTACCTTGGACCACCCTAACAGTTCACTCCAACAGGGAGGCAATGAGCCGGATAAAGTACTGGACCGGCACTACATCCCAACCCCCTGACATCAGGAGTTGAGGAAGGGACGAGCACCTTGCTGCGAGCCCGAATAGCAATTTCTCTCAAGTGCTCTCCTCCACTAGCCAGTGCACAGCGTGCTGGATTTAGGAGGCCAGGTAATATTGTTCTAGGTTGCGGACCGCCAAACCTCCCCTCCTCCAGTGATTGAAACAAATGGGTCCTCGCTATCCTGCTCCGTCCCCCAGCCCATATCAGTGAGTGTAGGAGGGAATGCAACCTTTGAAACACAGTGCGTGGTAGTAGAGTATCGTACAAATGTTGGATAGAATACAGACCTCGCGGTGAGAACCCCATTTTTGATACAGCCAGCTGGACCATGAGTGAAAATGGGAGTGAGTTTCAAAACTGCACAGATAAGCAAAGTCCCTCTGTGACCTTTCAAAGATTATATTGCAATCGCTTTTGTAGTGTGTGGAGAAAGCAAAAACAGGAGTAGGCCCGTTACCCCAGGTGAGACCGGGCAAGGTTTGTAACAAAAAACACTCTCAACCCGAAATCATTAGAACAGAGCATTTTAAAATTTGGCGAAATAAATCACATAGGGAGGGGGAAGAAGAAAGAGAGACCACAAAAGGGGCAGGGGTTCAGGTGAAAGATTTATATTTTGTAAGTAGTTAAAACAGCACTACAGTACAAGTCAATATACAAATGACCATAACACTCAAGTGAGCACTGGGCATGCTAGTGATAGTGAACGGCACAGTGACACAAGGGTGAAAACCGCGTGAACGGCTGAAGTACTATCAAAGGTAACAATGTGGTCAACAATAAAAAAATAGTTATGTACAGTGCAGGTATTTTACAATGAATAAATTGACCACAGCAGTGCTAAAGTTCAGTGCTGGGGAGTGGATGGTGTTTCAACCTGATTGATTTCAGGTCATCATCAGGACAATGGTCACAATTGTTTCAAAATTTATAGTATAGAGCAGATCAAGATACCGGCAACAGTTGAATCTGCCTTGGATCATAAAGTAGCAACCCTCCACGTCTGCCTCCATGTAGGAAAGGGCGTAGGGAACTCTTGGTGCAACGCAAATAAGAACCCCTTGGCAGGACATCGAATATTTGGCACAATAGGTCTGACCCCTCCATTTTGTGGCTAACTTAGTAGCTTCCCCGTCTGAAAGATGAGTCTCCTGCAGGTAAGCAATATCTACTTTACGTATCTTAAGAAAGGAGGGAACTCATACCGTTTTTGATATGATCTCAGCTCCCATACATTCCATGGAAGGAGCTCAAACAATCCTGGCTTACTCATTATAGTATAAAGCACACCAGGCCTTCCTCCCTCTCCCCCCATGACATGATGGCAACAAAAACATTGAAGAACAGAACCCATAACCCAAAAATCCCCCACCTTTGACAAGTAGGAGCAAACTGCATCTGCATAGTAGCCCACAACGATCGATGCAACAGGACACACAGCATCGCATCCCCATCCCTGGAGCCAACACAAGACCCAGAGATCCCCACCTTCCCCACTGTAGCCACAGTCTTGCACCCACAGACACACACCAGGTATTAAACAATATTTCATGTCCAACACAGCCACCCAAAGTCAACCGACTCTCCTATATTGCACCCAGAACCCACCTTAGTGTGAGTTAGGCGCCAGGGAAGAACCATCAGCTGCAATAATGGATCTACATTGGCACATAGGATTCTTCAAGCAGGGGGTCTCCAACCTTTCTTAACTTAGAGCTACTTATGTTCAATGAAACGCATTGAGAGCTACTAATATTATTACTGTTGTATAATTTCAATTTTGTAATATGTATATTAATTCAACCAAGTAAAAGCTTTCTAATTTAATAGGCTGGACTGCACACAGGTGAGCTACTCAGAGGTAGCTGGAGAGCTACAGTAGCTAACGAACTACTGGTTGGAGACCCCATTGTTTGACTCGGACGATCCTCATACCCCCCCATCACCCCCATCTCACGATCCAGACACCAAGGGTAGCTGCAGTCTAATCCCCCCCTCTTGTTACATTGGATAATAGTCCGCTAGGTAACTTTCCCGCGATCAGGAAAAAAAAGCAAAGACTCCTCAAGGCGACAGTGTTATGAACAATATCACGAATTAAGAAGGAGCATCTGATGCCCCCCAGTCTGGCGTGGCCCCACTCATCAGCATCTCTGGCACTCACTGGATCCCCAGCTCAGCAGCATTCATGGTGTCATTGCGCTGCCTACCCTGGTGTGGATGGGGTCCATTTCGCTCAGGATGCACGCCGGACCTACATCTGATACTTACAGCCAGGATCAGATGTCTTCAGGCCGCTCAAAGAAGTGTGACCTCCCTGATGCGAGGACACAGAGTTTAGCCGGATAAAGGAGCATGTACTCGAGGTTCATGGTACATAATTTCCTTTTCACCTCCAGGAAAGACATACACTGCCCTTGTACCTTCTGATTATAATCAGGGTAAATTGCAATGTTACAGTTTTCAAACTGTGGTAAGGGTGCGGCTCTGGCAGAACTCAGGATTGCGTCCCTGTAACTTAATATCCTAACAATGAAAGCACTTGGAGGGGCGCACAGTGGAAGGACCGATACCAGAGACTTATGTGGCCTTTTTATGACAAAAAAAATCTAACTAGTCTTTTGGGACAAAGTGTGTCTACCCAAAGGTGCAGGAAGCACTCAGTTGACTTGCCTTCCACCCTCTTAGGGAAACCCAGCAGGTGCAATTTGTTCCTTAGCGAGCAGCCGTCCGCATCCACATCTGGGGGCTCCAGGGTGTTGGAGATGACCTGCAACAGGGAAACCTGTTGTTTAAGTTGCCGTACCTCCGTCTGCAGAGTAGTGATGTTGGTTTATGCATTCTACACCTTGTCTGCCACCTTATGGCGATCTGCACTCAGCAGATTCACATCATAGACACCCTAGTAATATGGCCCTTAAGGGCTGCTCTCGAGCCCTGTATCGTCTCCAGGAGGGCAGCATGTGAGGGCTCACCCTGACGCTCTCTGACATTCATTGTTGAATGTGCTTGTTAGAGGTCCCGTACAGACGCAGAGATGTTCAACTTTCTATGAATGCAGAGGGAATACTTCATGGTTAATAAATAGAACTGAAAGTAAATAACTTTTTCTTTGTGTTGCAAAGCAACTGTGATTCAAAGTCAATGTGTGCATGTTAATACAACCCTGAAATTCGTTGACAGCACTTTTGCTACACCATCTGGTAAAATTCATCTAAGCTGCCCTTTTTGCCTCGAACCCTGATTGGCAAGCTCATTACAACTTTAGAGAATAGTTAAGATCAAAATCTCTAGCAAAGTTAGGTCTCAAGCCTAGCATTGCTGTTCTTTTTTCAATTATGGCTAAAAAGTATGCTGGTGATTATAATTGGTGCATTAGTGTTGCTTATTTATCTCACCAGTAGATCTAGCTCATGTTCACTCAGTGAAGAATGACTTGGGCCGTGGGTACAACAGCCTTGTTGGGAGTGGGTGAAAAAGATCAGCTACCTTATCTTGCTGAGTAGCTTCCAGGGATCAAAACAGTTGTTTCCCATGTTTACTTATGGACGTGTTTCTTATTGAAAGAGTGGGGATTATGGCATCCAAAAAGTAAGCACAAGGGACATTTATACATATGTTTCTGCCCTCGGAAAACTGAAGGAATTCAATATCTGGACCCACCTGTCATGCTGGTGTTTTCTTGTAAGAGGTAGGTTTTGCTAAACTGTCATCTTTATGGAAGTTTATGTAAGGGTATACTAACTGTGTGTGGGTGTGCGCTTCTTGACAGCCAAACAGGAGCATCAAGAGCCACCCTAGCAACTATAATCTTTAGGCTAGGCAGAATCAGAAAACGTATTTTTTCTTTTTTTTTTTTTTGGTCTCGCCTGCCTTAGCAGCGCGCATGCGCTGCTCTCGCCATGCGAGGGCTTCTTGGAATCAATACGGTTTCAGAAGTTCGCTTTGTGCTCCGCCCGTGTTTCCCATTGGTGTGTGTGATTTTGCGTCACCTATTATGCTAAACGTGGTGTTATTATTGCTCCGGAGGCTTTTTAGTCCCTCCTGGTTACCAGCCCGTCTACTTTTTTCCACGACCACCTGGACTGGATGCTTTACTGGTGGCGTGACACTCTCCCCTTCATTACTTGGTGTATGCACTTTTTTTTGTTGAGAAAGCGAGATGTAAACAAGCGTCTGCCGTTCCGCAATGGCGACAGCTTGTTTTGTGTGTGTATTAAATGCACTTTTCTGCCAAAATAGCGGCAAACATAATTCATTTATAGAACGATTTAAAGCAGATATTTGTAGAAATACAGACTAGAATTGCCTGCTTATTCAGAGCGACATTGTTAGAAAACATACAGTAAATTTTCAATTAGCTTTATTTTCTGTATAGAATCACCCTTTACTTTACCTAATCTTATTTCATAAACAAGTCGTTAAGGTTTCTTTAGTATCAGAAACCTTGCATAAACTTGGAAGCCGATACCTCGATCACTGACACCTGAGGATTGTGGGTATGCAGAAGTCATTGCTTCCACTGTTGACTATGAGGCTCCGTTGGTCGGACCTCCCCGTCGGTTTGCGCCCTATTGCCTCCTGTGCGCATGCATGTAATTGTACGCAAATTCTGTCTGGAAACTTGTATTTCTGGTCTCCCTATACGGCAGCAGTGTGCTTTGATCGATCGTGCGTCAGCAATGTCAGCACTGGGCTCAGACCTCAGTGAGGGACGGAGACGAACGAGAGGGCTGTGTGTGCGTCATACCCACAATCCTCTGTTTAACATCTGCATACTAAGTATTCTCGTGGCAATCTAAACGCTTTTATTTCCTTTTCATAGGAATAAATACCTTCTTTTGAGTATACAACGTAAAAATAACTTTTTCACCTTTTATGTCTTGCTTTTAGGGAAGACGATTGTATGTTTGCACCCCCTAATACAGGAGGGACCCTTGTTTCAAGTATGAGGCTCCTTTGGCGACATGTTTTACCTTGCGTGGACACAATGTGTGCCGTTTCCTCAGTTTTACTGCACTTTGTGTAGCAGTGATCGAGGTATCGGGTATCCTAATTTTTTACGGGTTTCTGTTTCTATAGGAACCAGTATGAAATGTCTGGACTCTCCGTTAGCCCCTCCACCACTGGTAGGGTACCGCTTGCTGTCCTACGCCGGTTCTTGCTGATTGTGCTTCCTCCCAGTGCCTGACACAAAAGTAAGAGCCGGAAGGCTGCTGCATTGCTGATGCAATAGGTCTCGCCTTTCATTAAGTTAAAGCCATTTGCTTTGCTATACAATACCATTAGCGAAGCAAATGGCTTTAACTTAATCAAAGCCGAGACCTATTGCATTTTCAATGCTTGTTTATATTACTACTTTCCTTGGGTGGTCTTCTAAAAAAGCAGAGTGCTGCCCCTCCCCCCCATAAAATTTGTACAATGCAATATTGGAAAAGGCATTGTTTAGATGTAGGTGGAAGCTCCTACAAACAGTTGAATATGTATTATCCCTGAGCTCAGGAGATGTGGGTGAAATGATTCATGAAGAGAAATGTTTATCAATAGATGTTTTCTGCGTGACATTTCTCAAAAGATGTTCTCTTCTTCTTCATTAGAATATGAGAATGTCAGTGCAAAAGCCTGGTTCCTGTTCAATAATCCTCTGGGTTTCCCCGAGTGCAGAATTGCCCAACGTGTAGGTCTCTGTGAGATCTTAAAAACCATCTCATAGACTTTGAACTGAATTGCGTGTCAGTTCCAAGAGAGCTTTGAGAAATCTGTACTCGAGTCTCATTTCTTCCCTAATCATTTGTATATGGCAGGATCCCCTACCTCAGAGGGAGGGCAGACCAGGGATGGGAGTGGCGGTTAGCACCTCTTGATTAGCAGAGCTTAAGACAAACCTGTAAAGTTGATTGAATTATGCAGTATTTAGTTTTGCTGCAAGATTAAAAGTACTTTCTTTTCTAAAAAGAGAAATGCTGGGCAGTATATTATTGTGTCTGTTGTTGCATTGTTGAATTGAGATGCCGATGACTACTCTCCTAACTACCCTGAGAGTCAAGTGTAGAAAGGGTTGTTCTTGGCCCAATTAGCAGTGCAGTAGTTGGACTGATCCCAGTACTCTAGTGGCAAACAACCTGTCGGCCATGGAGCCTCCCCAACAGGGTCTGACAGTATTATTCTCTGAAACTTGCTGGGTACAGTACACAGCAGATGCCTTAACCCCTAAGGTGGTAGTCCCTGAATTGCCACTGTGCCTCTCCACTAATGCATGGGTTCCAGAAGTGAATGTTTCCCATTTCCAGCATTGGTGTTGGAGCTTTCAGATACCCTGTCTCCACCACTTCTCATTGGACAATGTGCTTAACACGCTTATTAAGTGCCTTCTGTCTTTCATGCAGACAGAATCTTTCAACCTTCTCTTTTCATTCAGTGGCTCACCTGAAACTACAACAGCACCATCTCTCCACGCCAAAGGGAGCCGCTGTTATTCTTTTTCCAGACTACTGTGTTACTATGACCTTGTTACTTGATGTAGACAACTATGCATAGTTTCCCTTCATATTGAAGCTTCCAAGGTATATAATTCATATATATATATATATATATTACCTACTGGCGGTCGCCAGTAGGTAGTTATAGTTAGGACCCTGTTTCCATAGGAAATCCGCAACATTCTATTTGGAATAACTTTGGCGCCGGTCGACGAATCCTCGCAAAATTTTCGAAATAGGTGGGGCGCTATGCTCCACTCCTACCCTGAAAGTCTCGGGGGGATTCGTCAAGCGGGGGCTGAGAAAAAAGGGGGGTCCCAAAACGCGTTTTTCCCATGCATTTTTCCATAGGACCTTTAGACACAGCTACAGCCCGAACGGCTGAACAGAGTTACTTGAAATTTGGCAGAGAGGTAGTCCTCAGGTCAAGGAAGTGCCTTTTGTAGGTCTGGTGTAAATCTGTTCAGTAGTTCCTGAGAAAATAGCATTTAAATCAATATATATATCTGTGGCAGCTTATGGTGCGCTTACCGTGCGCTTACGGTAAGCTTACCGTACGCGTACGGTGACGTGCGCGAGCGCGATTCTGATTGGATGTTAGATCTTAGTAAACATTCGAATCGGTCGAAACCAGGAAGCGGCGGCCGCCATTTTCTCTCTCGCACTCTGAGTGGGGATTAAAAAACAAAGGACCAAAACATGTAAAGGGGCTGTTTAGACAGCTCCTAAGCACCTAGCCATGTTGGGGGAGTCCCCAAAGATCTCCCAAGGCCAAAAACGGAATTTTAATTTTTTCGATAATTTCGCCGATTACGCTTACCGTACGCGTACGGTAAAAAAATTTAAAAAAAAAAAATTATCCATACTCTCCCCACCCCATGTGCAAATGGTGCCCGAAGGGCACCATTTGTGCATGGCATATCACAGATGTGAAAAATTAAAATATTACCTTTCACAACGAAGCGCATCATATGTCCTCCATGTGCGGCGAAGCGCATCGTGCGTACATGGCCCATCTAGCCTAACGTGGGCACGCGTTGCGCGTAGCGCACCGCGTGCCCACCGTGCGTGCACGGCACTAACTGCGTAAAGTGGGCGCGCGGTGCGCGAAGCGCACATTGTGCTCACTGTGCGCGCACGGTGCGCGCACGGAACGAACTGCGTTAAGTGGGCGCGCACGCCGCGAAGTGCATCGTGCGTACATGGCCCATCTAGCGTAACGTGGGCACGCAGTGCGCGTAGCGCACCGCGTGCCCACCGTGCGTGCACGGCACTAACTGCGTAAAGTGGGCGCACGGTGCGCGAAGCGCACCGCGTGCTCACTGTGCGCGCACGGTGCCGTGCGCGCACGGAACGAACTGCGTTAAGTGGGCGCGCACGCCACGAATGGCGTAAAGTAACTTAGCATTTAAAAAAACGTACAAATTCACTGAAAAAACCATAGGTTTCACACACGTTATAGTTAGGAATTAGCATTTAAAAAACCTTGCAAATTCACTGAAAAAACCATAGGTTTCACACATGTTATAGTTAGCGGAAATTTTACTGATAAAAAACCAATGAAATTCCCCCGTTATAGTTAGTGCAGGCAACTATAACTCACGCGACCGCAATCTTCTGCTGATGACATATGTGTCTTTATGAAAAAAAAATATTTGTAATATATGTATAGCTAAAAATTTATGGAAGAAGACATGGGCAAATAAGTGTCTAAATACAGTATTAGCATCAGCAGAGGATTGCGGTCGCGTGAGTTATAGTTGCCTGCACTAACTATAACGGGGGAATTTCCTTGGTTTTTTATCAGTAAAATTTCCGCTAACTATAACATGTGTGAAACCTATGGTTTTTTCAGTGAATATATATATATATATATATCTCATCATATGCACTTGACTTTAAAAAGAGGTTGATGGGTATGGTTTACAGGGGTATTTCCGTCACATTTGGTGGGATTGCCCCGGTGTATGGCCATTTTGGGAGGAAATACTTCCACACATTAAAGATTTGCTGGATTACCCCATCCTGACGACTATAGAGGGAGCTCTTTCGGGCATTAGGGACCCTGATCTTGAGCACCAATAAAAGGCTGACAATGCTATCTTATGGACCTGCTTGGGGGCGGCTAAACTCACGATAGCGGCTGCATGGAAAAAGGATGCGCCGGCAATATCGCTGTGTCACTCACACCTCTGTATGGAGAGGCTCGCTGACATTTTTAGGGACGAGAACAAGAATTTAGAGTCTAAACGGGGTCCCTTGGTAACCAACCTGTCCCACGGCTTACCCTCGGCAGTGTGCCCTGCCTCCTTAAGAGCCATGCACCTCTTTCAATTCTAGACCCGCCACTTACCATTCGGGAGCATAGTATCCTCTCCTTGAAGGGTCATGGAACACCTCCCGCTGTCTTCTTTGTTGAACATAGCGACGGAATCAAACTTTAAGTTTAGAGCGATCACCACCACCAGGGAAGGGGAGAAGGGTTGGGGGGCTCTTTTTTCTTTGTTGTTGGTTATAATTTTGGGGATTTCCCCCATGACCTGTTGTCATAACTCAAGCATTTCTTCTTATGCCGGCGGGGGTGTGTAGAGACCTCTTGATATGGGAAACTGGACTGTAATTAGCCACCTGTTCTGCTTCGAGGTCCGGCGCTCTCTCCTGTGCCCTCATTGTGTTATTTGCTTGTGATGCTGAATAAAAAGCTTTCTTTTTTAATAAAAAAAAAAAAAAATCATAAATCTTTTTTATTGAAATTAAGGCATGACATATGAAAAAAACAAGTCACACGTACATTGGCAATATTGTTACGCTGCAAGTGGTACTTGAGACAATCATCACAAAACAATGATTACAGTCCCCAATTAAACATTTTCAGATCCCCTGTACAATATCTTCTCTCGATCTTGGAGGTTCACATATCTCTCCCCGTTCCATTGCCCCCAAACTTGTGTGCATTTATGCGGGCACCCCCTGGCTTCGTATATGGACTTCTCCGTGACCATACAACAGTCCATGTCTTTTCCCCATTCCTCTATGTTCGGTGGGCACTGAGCCCTCCACAATCTTGCGATGTTTCGTTTTGCCACCATCCGCCCCAAGATGACCTATATTGGCTCCTTGGAACTCTGGTCGGTAGGGCCTCATACATTTAGGATGGTCAATTTAATATTGCAATCTATCTGCTGCCCCAACACTTCTTCCATAAGGGTCACTACCGCCTCCCAATATCTCTGGATAGTCGTGCATTCCCAAAGAATGTGGATAAAGGTTCCCTTCGGCCCACATTGCCTTACGCAGTCTCCATCTGAGCAATATCCCATACGAACCAATAATGGCCCAGACAGATGGGATCTATGGAGAAGTTTCAGCTGCACCAGGCGAAGCCTGGAGGAGATGGCCACCTCCTGAGGGGAGGCCATCGCCGCCAGCCACTCTTCATCATCCAATCCCGCTACATCGTGGTCCCATTTGACCCTCAGGGGAATCGGGGAATCTGCCATGTTGTTAATCCGCTTTTTGTAAATAAGTGATATGGCCTTCTCTGGTAGGTCACCATCTAAAACTATCTTCAAGTGGGGAGGACTCGGGGAGTGCACCACCTTTAGGGAGAACCGCATTTAAGGCATGTCTAATTTGGAGGTACCTGAAATGTTCAGATTGTGCTAATTCGTATTCCTGCTGCAGCTGAGGAAAAGGGATCACCTCACCTGACTTCCACAAATCACCCACCCTGGATATGCCTATGAGGTCCCAGCGATCGAAGCCCCTAGAGCAAATCAGCCTGCCCAATTGTTCACTATGCCAGAGTGGTGTGGCCTGTGTAATTTTCCCCTCCCATCCCAAACTTTTGGAAGCCGCTTTCCATACCTGCACCGCATGCCCAGTTGGGCCAGTCAAGGCAGGCTTCAACGGCCGCACATAAAGAGCCCCTTCAAAACTGCCTCCCGGGAGGAGCCATCTATCAATCTGGAAGGCAGGTCGCCCTGTGGCCTGTACATACATTGGTTAATTGCTGCGAGATGTGAAGCCCAATAATGCTTCCTCATGACGGAAGTCCGATGCCCCCATCGAACCACCCGAACGTAAGCTTATGTGTTGCGATACGAGGTGGCTTACCCTCCCACAGCAGGTCCCGTATGATACAATCGATTTGTTTGAAGTACGAGGATTCAACAGGGTGCAGAGTGTTGTGCAGAGCATATAAGAATCTGGGAAGGGACATCATTTTGAATAGGGCTGCACGCCCCAAGAGGGACAATGGAAGCTATTTCCAATGTAGGACGTCAGATTTAAGACGCACTAGAGGTGACAGGAGATTGCGATCGTAGAATCTGGACGGATCTCTAGAGACCCAGATCCCGAGGTATTTGAAGCCGTCAGTAGCTTCCTCTAGCTGATATCCCCGAGGGAGTGGAGGCCTCTCTCCGTAGAGGACATTTAGCCCTGATTTGGTCCAGTTTATAGAATAGCCAGCATATCTACCAAACACCTGAAATATGTCCAGGACCACATTGAGGGATGCAGCCGGTGAGGCCAGATAAAGCAAAATATCGTCCGCATATAGCGATATGCGGTCTTCCCATCCAGACATCCATTTGAGGCCCCTTATGGCGGGGTCCTTGTGGACCCACATAGCCAGGGGCTCAAGGGCCAGGGCAAAGAGAAGCGGGGACAAGGGGCGCCCCTGACTGGTGCCCCTGCTGAGAACGAAAGCGGAATATTTCTTGTTGTTGACCACTACTTGGGCGAGAGGTTGTTGGTAGATAAGTCGAACCCAACCAATTAATTCAGGGCCAAAACCTAGTTTATGGAGGACTGCAAACATATACGGCCACTCAATGGTGTCAAATGCCGCAGCAGCGTCAAGAGAGAACCAGGTCAGCATCCTCTCTTACTGTCTCGGCACAGCACAACACACCATGGCAAGTCAAGGGAGGTGTTTCTAGCGGACATAAAACCCGACTTGTCCGGGTGGACCATGCGGGTAATAACCCTGAGTAGACGAGAGGCAAGGACCTTAGCCAGGATTTTCGCTTCATAATTGAGCAACGAGATGGGTCTGTAAGAGGAACACTTATTACTCGGTTTGCCCACTTTATGAATGACGATATTAGCAAGCCTCTGATCCTCAGGCAGAATTCCCCCCTCTTACTTTCTTGGAACATTTCAGTGAGATAGGGTGCTGTCTTGCCTGCTGTAAGTTCAAACAGTTCAATGGGCAAGCCGTTAGGGCCCGATGCTTTCCAACCGCGTAAGTCATGGATGGCTTTTTCGACCTCTGTAACTGTGATATCTAGGTCAAGATCGGAACGCTCCTACTCAGTGAGCGAAGGCAATGAAATATCCTGCAAAAGTGAGGAAGCCTCCTCCTCCGTGTGCGGCGTTTGGGACGTGTAAAGTGCCTGATGATAATGGCCGAATGCATCCGCAATATCCTGTGGGGCAGTGAAGCGGGAGTGAGAGTTTGTCTCTATCTCAACCACTACGCGATGAGCCTGATCTCTGCGATCCAGCCAAGCTGACAGTTTCCCAGCCTTATCGCCAACATCATATATTCTGCTGAGCGTGGCTCTATCGTGCGATTTGGCAGCCTCAGTTGCCAAATCGGTGTATTCCTTGACTTTAATACGCAGTTTTTATCGCTGTCCCGAGATCTGGACTAAAGCCACCCCCGTATAACAGCCTTGTAGGCCTCCCAAAGCGTTTTTGTCGAATCTACTGACCCTTCGTTCTCCTGCAAGTAAAGGTCTAACTCGCTTAAAATCTTGCCTCTGATTTGGGGAGTCGTAAGATACCAGGGGTTAATCAGGGCTGTACGGCCAACCGTGGGCTCCCCCACCTCCAGGCGACATAGGATAGGTGAATGGTCGGAGATTCCCCTGGCCAAGTGCTGTATTTCCTTTACGCTGTCAAGTTGGTGGACTAGCGTCAGAACATAGTCTATACGGGAGATACTACGGTGTGCGCCTCAGTAGAAAGTGTATTGTTGCTCGGCTGGGTGCAGTCTCCTCCAGACATCCACCAGGCCCATAGGTCCAAGAAAGCTGTGGATCCGCATGCGGGAGGGCTGCAAGGCTTTCTGGGGCCATCGATCAAGGGAATTGGAGACAAGGAATTAAAATCACCCCCAATCAACACTCTGCCTTCCGGCAAGTCTAGGAGGAGATCCCAAGGTCTGCAAAGGCCTTTGTGTGCAATGCCGGCGGTACATAGACAGAAAGGAGATTTATTGTACGCCCCTCCCAGGTCCCGAAGGTGGCCATGAACCAACCAAGGACGTCGGTATGGACAAGGTCAATTGTCATCGGGAATGTTTTTCGGACCGTTATGCCCACTCCCCGTGAGCCAGAACTAAAAGCGGAGTGTGCCACCAATTGAAAACCCCATCGCGACATGGCCTTACAAGCATTTCCAAGCAACTGTGTCTCTTGTAAGAGGACTACATCGGGGGAGTGTCTTTTCAACCATTGGAGCGCTATGCTCCGCTTGATCTTGTCTCCCATCCCGTTGACGTTCCACAACAATAGCTTGTGCCCTTGTCTAGTTGCCGTACCCATCGTGTCCTATTACATGTTCACTCAGTTGCAGGGGGAGCCTCCCATGAACGCCCCAAGGGGGGGGACACATCAGTAGACCACTTCCCCTTCATAAACAGAAATACCAAAAGCATGTAACCAGTGATTGCCATTCCTCGGAGCCTGTCATACTTGTCATCCCTATTAAACATAGAACAATACAAACTAAAACATCCCCTGAAGAAAATAAACAATAAACCCAACTCCCCCCTCCCTGCAACCCTGATAGGTGAGTCCCCAACCTCCCAAACATGCAGAGTGCCTGTCGCCCAAACAAGTCAGAAAGAAACATAGATGAGGAGCTGTGGACTAGCAACACATGTATAGAAAAGAAAAGGAAGGCTGTGCGGGTCGTGTGGTGCAGAAGACCATCGAAAGGTCGCAGGCCCCCCATGACGGGGAGCACCATTTCTCACAGCCTCCCTCCCAAGACCCAATGACACCCTGAAAGTGTGCGCTTAAGAATAAAGGACAAGTTCAGCAATGTGAGGAGTGTACCAAAGTCACTTATCTGTCCGCTGCCATGGCATCTTGCTACTGGTTGACTGCCCCTCCTCTAGCTCGATCTCTGTGCGGCCCTGCTCTGGTCCGGGCCGATGCGGTCCTTCCTTGCGACTAACAGTTGGCCAGCCCTCCAGCCAGTCGCTTGCGTCAGCTGACGTATCGAAGAAGTATGCTCCCCCCCCATCCAGAATTGTAAGCCTGGCGGGGAAGAGCATCATGTATTTCACACACTGTTCCCGGAGGGCTTTTTTGAGCACGTCGAAAGAGCGCCGTTGGCGCTGGACCTAGATCGTAAAGTCTGGGAAGAAGCGGATGGTTGCATTTTCATGCCGAAGATCACCATGTGCACATGCTGCTTGCAAGATTGCATCTCTTTCCCTGAAGTTCAGGATGTGGGCGATGATTGTGCTCGGGGACGCCCCAGGACGAGGCCTGCCTCCCAGAGCCCTATGGGCATGTTCCACTGAGAAAGTTTGATAGGTGTTTAGGCTTCAGGTAGTTTAAAGTCAGATCTTCCAAAAACAAGTCAATTCTTTGGGAGGGTGGCAACCTGGTCTTCCAGAAGTTTAGTTTTAGACTATGCCCACTTCCGCCGTGGAGACCTTCTCAGACATTTTCCGGAGATCGGTGCGTAAAAGGTTCACCTCCTCAGTAACGGAGTCCAATTTCGGTTCCAGGGTAGCTTTCAATTCTCTGATGGCCTTCATAATGTCCTTTAACGATGGGTCTGGGGCAGTGTCATCAGGGTCTTCATGCGGGCCCCCACCTCCCGCCCCCTCCTCGCGTCCCATGGCTACTGTATACTTATCAATTTGATTAACCTGGCCAGGCCCCAGCACTCTGTTGCGGCCCATGGCGAGGTTCGTGAGCTGTCAAAAGTGGTACTCGCAGACTAAGGATGACTCCGCCGCCACAGGGACCCCAGGTAGCCCCCTATCAACCGTGCAAGACTGTGAGTGTGTTTTTTTGACTGTTTTCCTTTGTTTTGTTAAGCGCCGTATTCCACAGCCTCCACAGGATTTTCGAGACCACCACCAGCACAAGGGTCAGCAGAAGTTAGGCCCTATCGAATAATGCAGGCTTAAACACCCAGTCACCCACAACAAGCCAGGAACACCACGCAGCAAGCAGGAAGAGAATCCTGGGGAGTGCTGGAGCGTTTGCTGGTGAGCCCCGCTGCATTGACCACCAAGTAGTTCTCCAGATACACAACCGGAGCGGGAAGGGGACACCGCCGACCTCTACTTGTGCAACGGTGCCTCCGGACGTCCACAGCCAATGTCAAGTAGATAAACACAAAAACAATGAATCGTTCCCGAGCAAAAGCAAATCAGTGTCCAAAGTAAGGGTAACAGTTTTTCAAGAACAAAGTCCAATCCGTATGTGTAAGAAAATGTTCTTCTTTATTGTCTCAGTTGTCAGGATCTCCCCTCATAAGAGTTACATGGTAGGTCACGCTTACAAACAGGCCAGAGATTGTAAGCATGACCTACCATGTAAAGCTTATGAGGGGAGATCCTGACAACTGAGACAATAAAGAAGAACATTTTCTTACACATACGGATTGGAATTTGTTCTTGAAAAACTGTTACTCTTACTTTGGACACTGATTTGCTTTTGCTCGGGAACGATTCATTGTTTTTGTATTTATCTTCTGCTGCCTGCCGTAGCTGAGGATTTTGGGATATTGGTGGCGGTTTCCCTTTCTGTTCCCTGGAGGATTTCCTTGTCTTACCTTCTACTTACACCAATATTGATTTTGCGCAACTGTAACATAGCCACGGCTCGAGGTCTCATCAAGTAGATAAACAGGCAGCCTGCTGATCACATCCGTATGTGACATGCTCTCAGACGCTCAGCTGAGGGATCGGGGCGCCACCAACCTGCAACAGCTCCCTCCGCTGCTCTTTCGCAGCTCCGTCCACGCACCAGGGGGTGCGCTCAGGTCCCAGGGTCTACTACGCTGAGATCAAGGCCGCGGACGCCCCTCAAATGCAGCTGGTCTCCCGCCCAACCCTCGGGCAGCTCACAGAGTCACTTGTGTGGCAGATGGGGGAGGGGGACTACGCCGGCACACTCCCGCTGGATCACTTAGTCACAGCGATGCCCCGATTTAATTTCAGGCCCCGTCTGCAAAAATATTCAAGTCCGCGTTAGCCGGGCTCTCAATGCGCTCAGCCGGGGACCTGGGACTAGTTGGATTCCCCAGCCACAGCGCCACTGACCTTCCAAGTCTTCCTCGTCCGCTTACAGGCCGAGCCTCCCGCACGCCAATGCGCGCGTGCCTGTTCTCCGCAGCACTCCACCCACAAAAACAACAATGCCAAGGGAGCCTGTCCGTGGCCGCCGGTGCACTCCAACGCAGAATATTAGTGGAAAGAAGGGCTTCCGCCTACAGTGCCTAGGAGGACGCCATCTTGTCCCCACGCGCCGCCGGCCGCTACTCGCTGTTTCCCTGCGTTCCGCACCTTCCCACAGAGTCTGCTCGCACTGCACCGCACCGCTGCGTTCCCCAGCACCCTGGTGTCTGTGATCAGCCTGCAGGGTCCCAGATTATGACGGATTGTGTGGGCTAAAGCGCTGGCTGCTAGCGCAGCGCGATTAACAAGCGGCCATCTTCGGCGACTGCTAGCCACGCTCCAGAATAAAAAGAATTTTGAAAGAAAAAAAAAGAGGTTTATGTTCTCAAGATGTTTTCCATGACTGGTCCTTGGTGCCCTTCGTCTGGGAGTCTCACTGCTTGTGCAGTAGCTGCCACTCGCTATCCAGCAAAACATCTCAAACCAGTCCAAACTTTTAGGAAGCATGAATACTGATGACTGATGTATTGCTTTTGACTGTGAAGAGACGAAATTAGATTATGTCTAGGGATTCCAAAATCTATAAAAAACATCCATCCAATCCCAGCTAACCGCTATAGAGTAGTGCTTATAATGGAAAACGTGTTCTAGTGCTCTCAATTTATCATGACAGTGACTTCTGACTAAGGGCTTGATGCATGAAAACACTGGTTGAAAATGGTGCAACATCTTTTTGCGACCAGTCTTTAATTTGGTGACGCAATTTATGTAGATAAAAGGTTGCATCGTCAATGTCCCTCTGCCGGGGAACGCAGACCAACCCGTCTCATGAATACTAATCTGGCATTCACTATTTACGGCCACCTGAGAATGGAGACATACACAGGGATTGTTGAAGTTGAAAGTAACAGGAGAACAACATCCCTGTATTAGCATCCAAACAGAGAAACTCGTTTGTTCTTTAAAAAAAATAATTTTCAAAGGAGCCAGTGCTACCTAAAGGAACTGGTATTGCTTTAACAAAATCTCTTTTGGGAAGTCATCGGCGGCAGAGGACAGGGGCATGTACTCTACCTGCTTCTGCCAAGTTCACCCATTCCCAAAGGGGATGCGCCCCAAGTTGGACAGCTGCTTCGCAAAAATTTGTACGTTTTTAGCGGCTTGTGAGCACAAATGTCCCCTTTTAGCAGTCATTCTAAATGATTACTTACCCCATTTTACGAGTTGAAAATGCTTTTCCGACTCGTAAAATATTTTTAGCACAATGCAAATCACAGGTTTAGCCACAGCAAAATTACTTTATACATCATTCCCCAAGTTCACAATTTACCTTACTGTGTTTTTCAATATTTTGTGTTGCTTCCTTAATGAGCGGCTTTTCACAGTTTGTGGCATATTTCCTTATAAAGAAAATAATCCGCATTTTTAGAAAGATGTTTTTCGACAGGCCCTTATGAAAATAGTTTTGTTAATCAACACCTTAGGAGTGTCCTTTGTAATTCCAGTTGGCATTATTTAGTTTTTAGTCGAGAATGTGGATAAAGAAAACTTTTCCTTTCGTTTTCAATCCACAAAAGACATCATGAATGCAATCGTGGTTGCTTTTGCCCTGGGAAAAAAAAAGATATTGTAATGGTTGTTTCAGCTCCTCCTGAGGAAGCAGAGCTTTCTGACGGTGTTTGCAGAAAAACATTACAAATGGAAGGATTTATAGGACTGCTTAAGCATGGGCTCTGAAGATGTGCTCCATTTTTAGGTCTCGCCTGGCGTAGGCTGCGCAGACATGCGCAGTCTCGCTGGCGAGTTTTAATGAGTTAGGGTAGCCTTCACTAGCTGGGTTTAAGCCCCGCCCCTCTTTTCCATTGGCTGGCATCACCGTTCATGGTAAACGGTGGCCAGCCATTGGAAAAGAGCTTCCAGTGACGTACACTTTTCTCTTTTAGAGCCGTCCCAGTTGGACTGGCTGCCCTGACTTACTGCTGGCATAAAAGGTTTCTTATCTTTATGGGGCCAAACACATGGCCCCATAAAGATAAGAAACCTTTTAGCACAAAAGGAAGTCAGGCGAGCCAGTCCAACTGGGAAGGCTCTAAAAGAGAAAAGTGTACGAACGAAAAACGTCATGGCGAGCGCTTTTTTTGTTGTTGTTCAAAACAACTATGTATTAGATAAATCGAAGGACATATATCTATTTTGCTTTTTATTCGTGTCGACCATCTATATAGATACTTTGATAATATTGACTGGCATCCTTATATGTGTACGTAAAACTGAACTTTCGAGATGAATTTGTCCTGAATTTTTAGTCACTGCCCAGAATTAGTCTCCAAGCCATGTGGTCACCCTCTCTCTCACTTAGCACTTCATCCATACCAAAGTCCTACAACCGCCCCCTAACAATACAGCCCGGCCTCAAATCATTCACCAGATCCACTTTCCTCTAGTCTCCTTCAGCAACGTCCCCTAGCTTCCTATCGCTTTCCTCACCGCTCTTTTGTAATGTCTTCCGCAACTCCCGCAGTACTCTGAGGGACACTATGCCGGACCAGTCACCTCTCTGCGCTTTCTCTAGCTCGCTTCGTAACTCCGGGGGACAGCTGGGGTCCATTTGAGGCCAGCCGGTTTCTTGCCTCTTGCTGGAACCGTTTTCCGACCCGACAGCAGGTAGCCATTTTGCAATGGGGCAAGCCGTGAGTCGTAGTCATTGCATAGGTACGGGTTTGTTGGGAGTTGCAGTCCTCGCAAAACCTGGGTCACGCCGGAAGCTCGGAAAATCGTGGAAGCAGTTCCTGAGTGCCTGACGAACTAGATAGATGTAATGAAACTGAATAACCCTGTGGAGGATACATGTGTATTTTTTAAGATATAGAGACACTACGTAAATGCTAACGCACCAAAAAGAAGAAAAAAAGCAGACTGCTAAAGTTTCTTCTGACTATATTTTTTTAATCAGGAAGTCTAAACTTTTGCGCGTAAACGTTTCGTTTAGTATATAGTGCTCACCTTCCAGAGATACCAGTCAGGACTTTATTTTGTGGGAATCCCCAGAAAGGACACTAGAGATGATACACAGTGGTCTGTCTGCATCGTTTTAAATGCCCATAAGTGGCAGCTTAATGCACCAGTGTTTTTATCTTATATAATACATTACATTGTTTATACCAACCAAAATTAAACTATATTGCTTAATGTATGCATCACACAGTGCTGTCGACCATGTAACGCACAGTTGCACAGGGACACATGCATCACTCATCGCTCACTAAAACATTTCTAAAGAAGATCAGGCAACATAAACGAGTTTAGGTGGTTTTAATTGAATTGAGGTTTACAAACCATAAATTGTGTTTTACGGTCCCCATTTGCTGCGTTTCAAGCCTGGTTAAGATAGCATAGAAACAGAAGGGTTGTAAAGCTTCATGCTACAGAGAGTGGACAAAGTTTAACACCAGTTCACAAATGTTATGGCTCGTTCAGTGCATGTAAGAATTACGTAAGACAAAGAGCATTTGTTTTTTAAATATTTTGTAGGACTTTGATCCTTATATTGTTGGTCAAGCTCAGACGTTTGTGGAAACACAAGTAACTCCTTCGGTTATTGACTTGAGTATAAACAAATCTTTCGTACAGAACAGTATAGGAACACAACCCGATGCGGTGATTTGGAATTTGTGGCTCCAGAAGTGTACAGTACAACAACGTCAACAGTTGCAAGGTTCGTTTAGTTAAAAAATATTAGATTTCAAAAGTAAAATTAGCTGTTCAGCATTCGTGTATGATTTACATGTAGTTATACGAAACAAGCATTGAAAATGCAATAGGCCTTGCCTTTGATTAAGTTAAAGCCATTTGCTTTGCTAATGGTATTCTATAGCAAAGCAAATGGCTTTAACTTAATCAAAGGCGAGACCTATTGCATTTTTAATGCTTGTTTTCTGTCGTGATTCTAAAAATAACTAAAACCAAAAACCCGAGGTGAATGTGATTAAGGCTGGCTTCAATGGGCTTGCATCCGTTCCTAAGTGTGGGTTGCTTGGATTGTGATCATGTTGAGAGAGTTCTCCCCAAAAAGTCCATGAACATGTTTTCTGCAAATGGAAAATGATATACTTTTGGAAGTTGGTGATTTGCTGAGTTTTTGATAGTTGATTGTCATGGCATCTAGCCGGGCTCAGCAATCTCTGGACACGGTGCAGAGCAGCAGTGTGCCACTTTTGATGACTGCAGTGCAGCGATGATTAGGACTACTGCTCTGTCTCTGTTGAGACCGACTTGTATTCACTCACTCTACCTCTCCTGGTGCTGACCTCCTTTTAGGGTGACCTGTCCTGGTATCTTCCCTTTTTTAGCATCAATTTCTCCATTCAAAACACTTTAAACTTGTTTTCATGGAAAAGATCCTTGAAGGAAAAATGCAGTACGAGAATGCAAAACGGGAATAACATTTTGCAAGCGGTGGAACTGCTAGCTGTGCCCCCCCCCCCCTTTATTTTTTTCTTACAGTGCGCCATTCTTCTTATAGTGAAAGCAAACAGATCAACATTGTTTTATTCATCCATTCATTAAAATGCCACACTTGTTCAAATCTCATTTTAATTAGTTGATGTGCGCCTATAAATCCCCTCCTCCCTTATTATTTTATATTTAAATGATTTTTATTGACATTGTCATAACATTAATACATGTCTGGTTCTGAATCGCAAGTACCAGTTCCAATGTATTTTAACACGCTAAAAGCACACCAACAGTCATATTAATAAATCTCAATCAATGGTAAAAAATCAGTGGCGGGCACACTCCAAGGGAGTACAGGAGGAAAGGGTCCCAAGGAAGAAGAACAAGCATTGGCATAGCCAATAGGTTTCGCCTTTGGGACGTTATAAGTATGTAATTATGCAGCACAATATCCTGGTGCAACATCAACTGTTGCATGGCTTAACACTTATAATGTCCCAAAGGCGAGACCTATTGGCTATGCCAATGCTTTTTTTTGTGTGCATGTTTTCCAGATTTTGAACCAGTACCCATATTTATTCCTTTCGGTTATAGCCACGCCCATTCTAAGAAATTGGAGCTGTGGACATCTCCTGGTGTTGGGGGTTTATCCACAAGCAGTCTGGTAATTGTGTATTTGGCTCTACACCCAGATTATGAAGAGGTCTTATAGTTACCCCTTGTTCTCGTCTGGCGCTCGCTCGCGGTCTCGAAAGCTCTAAAGTGGCCAGAAGGCGTCATGCTGGCGGTACACCAAACACTGAAAGTAAATATTTTGGAAGCTGAGGGGAGTGCACTTACCCCAGGAAAGTGATGTACTTCGGTTCTGTGGCCAGACTGGCATCGACCATCACTGAAAGGAAAGGGGTGTCCAAGTCACTTCTCATCAGGATAAAGGTAACAGGGACACCTGCAGGACCCAGACGCACCGGGGGTTTCCTCGGATGGATGAACACATTCCACCAGAGGCTGGTTGGGATGTTCATTCTGTACATTAACTACGAGCAATGCTTGCACTTGTTGTTGGTTTGGGTCCATGTGTTCTTTGTGCATTATAATCACTCCCGAAGCAAAACTGTTTTAATGTTCATTATTACATTAAGTTTATGCACTATATGTGGTCTTTGCCTATAAGAAACGGGGTTCCAGCTGAGCCGCTGTTCCGTGTATGTGCCCAAGATCACAGCGGCTGCTGTTGGTTCGTGTAACTCGGGAGGATGAAAGGCTGCGTTACCCATCGCAGATTCTGTGCGTGGATGCATCAGTCCCCCGGGCCCCCGCCCTGACTCCCAATCCTTCCCCGGACGCACGTGAAGAGCGCTTTGTTTGGGGGTCGCTGTGGTTTTGAGATCTGTGTAAAGCAGCAGTCAGGCGAAGAAGGCAAACATTTGGGGAAGTGTGCGTCAGCGGGCGGGGGAAAGCACGGTCTTTGCTTCGCAAGTACGTGATGTCAGAGCTGCGCAGCCGATGTCACTGAGGGAACTGTGTTAACCCGGGAGGCACAGAAATATCAAGCCGGGCTCTTGTGAGGACGAGGCGTGACTGTGTCTTTATCCAGAAATTATGGGGTCGCTTCTATGTGTTTGAAGATGCAGGCGTAGGAATTAATCTTGTAATTAGTCGCCGGCGCGCCTTATGCGCAAGGCTGAGGCTCGGTGCCACAGAGGAATCCAACAAGGGTGAGTATTGCATCAGGACAGCTCTTTAGATAACAAATACAGTGAACAAGAGACAGAAGGAATTGAAAGACAGATGAGACAGAGCGAGAGGCTCACAGTGAGCGCTGTGGAGAGATAGAGGGAAGAAAAAAACAAGTTTGACGAGAAGAGGAGGAGGGGGCCTGCGCCTGTTTCCCTTGCGGGAGCGAGCTTTGGCACCATCTATTTGCAAGTTAATTACAAACAGATGGTTTCAAAGCTCGCTCCCGCAAGGGAATCGCCAAACGAGCACGCGGTGCCATTGAAAGCAATGCACAGCGTGCAAGTTGTTGGGCGAAAAACCGTATCGATTTCAAGAGGTCTCCTCCTATGCAACGCATGTGCGCTGCGTAGGCGAGACCTAAAAAGGAAAGATTTTGGGGGTGGGGGTGCGGAAGTCTCCATAGTGAGTAATCACAGAAGGGAAGTTTGTATGGGGGTATCTATATAGAAGAAACCAGCCATAAAGCAGTGGAGCCTTGTGCAGTATCAAAGGTATAAATACATTCATTGGTTGATCGTAGAGATATGGGTCATTAAGAACCATGATAATTGTTCCACCCTCATTCACATCTGGTATTGTGCTCAAAATGGTGAGTTTGTATACCCTCCTTTATCAACTTGCAATCCCCATTCACTGGGGTGCTGAGGTATTACACAAAAAAGGATTTAATCACCTCCTCCTATATGCACCTCATGTTTTCAGGAGGCTCTAACCTGCTGTCTAGCTTAGCCTAGCATGGCACTGGGCACCCTGCCACCGAATTCTGCACACTTTTATTCTTAATATTATCCGCCTTCCAGCCCCGATATTTTTGGCATCATCCATACCAGTGCTTTATTTTTCAGACCGAGTAGCCTAGCGCCTGCAGTCACCAATACATTGTCAATGGTTCTAAAGATTGTATCATTCGTTGTAATCCTGCTCCTTTGTCCTTCAGCAATGCCTACGCTTACTGTCTCTTGAACCCCTGCTCCTTTCTTTTTGCAGGCATGCGGTTGTAAAATATCTTTTCAGCTCATCCTTGAACTCTTTTCCATGTTGGTATGCTTCCCTTAGATTTATCCTGCTGTCTCAATGCAGCTGGATACTCCATTTACCTGTTGGAAACAGTCACACTTTTATTAGGGTGACTCTCCACATTTCTTGATGTCCAATCTGGACTATCACCGGCAGGCCGATATCCGAGGCTATGCTTCCCACTGCTCCTTAAAGCAGAGGCGATGTCCCAGATGCAGCTATGCACTGCTATCGCCATCTGCAGCATCATGGAGGTGAAATCTCCTGGCTCCACAATTCTCCCGACTTGAGTCTTCTGATTCAACTGTGGTTCTATTACACATCAATGGGGTGACCCGAGCCGGCGGCTATGGCGGACGTGTGAGCGCGGAGCTCCCGCTCTAGGCCCCTTTCTATCCGTCCATAGGATCCTGAATAGCAGCATTGCTCTGTGCACTGGTGTGGGGGGTCCCCTCTGGCACTGGGTGGTGTCGCCCCGGGGGGGCCGGCGGCGGCGATCGAGCCCTGGTGTCCCGATACCGGCGTCCGAGGCGTGAAGCGGCGGACTGGGCCGCGATCCCCGGGCTGGCCTGTGGCTCTACCCGACGTGCGTCAGCCGACGTGCGGCTGCCAAGCAGGAGGCGGACCCGACCATCGTGGTCCTACGGCCGGGTCCCCGGGAACCGGCAGAGAGGCGCACCGGACACATAAGCGGAGGGTCGGCTGCGGTGCCCCCCCCCCCCCGGATTGCTGGCTGAGTGGGCTGCTAGGTGGGAACTGCAGCCCTCGCTGCGTCGGACTTCAAGCACCCCAGGGGCGCGGGCCCGGAGGTCCCCCCGAGGCACCTCGGAACTGGGAGACGAGCTGGTGAGGCTCGCCCCCCCCTCACTCCCCCCCCCCCCCCCCCCCCCGCTGGAAGTACAGGGAGGCGGCGCACGCTGTGGGGCGCCCGTGCAACGTGAGGCAGTCGGGGCACACATTGAAGCTGCGCCAGGGTGCCAAGGAGCGACGAGCACCTGTGGACCGCTTGGAGATTGGCGCGCTCGCCACCCTGCTCCCCACTCGCGCTGATCCGAGCCCGCGGGGGCGGTAGAGGGACCGCTGCTCATCCTGGCCCGGGCCTGCGTCCAGTAGCGGCGGCTACCCGATACCTGAACTGTGGAAAGCCCGGTGAGTGACGGTGGTGGCCCGGAGCACTAGTCCTCGCAGCTGGCGCTGAGGCTTGGCCGTGTGTGGTGGAGGGGCCGCTGGCGTTGTCGCGCGGAGGGGTGCGGTTCGCTGCCGTGGTCCTCTGAGGCGAGGCCAGCGTTGCTGGCGGTATTCAGCTGCGGCCCTGTGGGCGCCCGCCCAGTCCTGGACAGTAAAGCCACATTTGGAGTAGCCAGGAATAACTGACTCGGGCAAGGCGTGCCCCATTCGCACTCGGCCCTGAGGAGGCGACCGGACACTGGAAGTGGCGAGTGCGGCTCTTAGACACCGGAGTGCGGGACTGTGACGCGGGGAGGTCGGCGCCCCGGACATCGAGTGGTGGCGGCGGTGGCCTGCAGGACTGGGCCTTTGCGTCGTAGAAGAGGCCACGAGCCAGTTGCCGACCTCAGGCGCAGCCATGGGCAAAAGTGATAAATTGCAGTCCAAACTGTCATTTGACCCCCGCAAGCCGAAGGGGCCAGTCGAGGCTTCGCCGGCGCGACCCCCGGACGGGGCGACCGCGGAGAGCTCCATGTGCGCCGACATCAAAGCAACACTGGCAGCAATGGAAAAGGGGCTGCAGGGTAGTCTAGCCGCGATAGACACTAAGCTTGATGCGCTCACATACCGCATGGACCACATGTCGGAACGAGTGGATAAGAACGCTGAGAGGCTGGACGCGACCGAGCAGAGGATAACGCAGGTGGAGGAGACGCAGACGGCGTGGGACTCGGACCGCCGGCAATTCAGTAAACTTCTGCAGGTCATTCAGGATAAGTCCGAAGATTTGGAGGCCCGTTCTAGGAGATCGAACGTCCGCATCACCGGCGTGGCGGAATCGACGCACACAGGTCGAATGGAGCTCTTCGTGGAAAAACTGCTGCGGGCCCTGCTTGGAGAGGAGGTGTTCTCCCCAATGTTCGTGGTTGAGAGAGCCCACCGCTCGCTGGGCCCTCGACCCAAGCCCGGGGCGCCAGCCAGACCTATAATAGCAAAACTGCTAAATTAT
The DNA here is from genome assembly GCF_964204655.1 of Triturus cristatus. Taxonomy (NCBI): domain Eukaryota; kingdom Metazoa; phylum Chordata; class Amphibia; order Caudata; family Salamandridae; genus Triturus; species Triturus cristatus. The sequence continues at coordinate 449,173,609 of NC_140580.1, forward strand.
AGAGACAGAGACACTGCCCTGCGTGTGGCGCGGGAAAAGGGGAAGCTGCAATATGAAGGGATGGATATCTCCATCTATCCCGACTTTACGGCGAAGGTACAGGAGGAACGCAGGCAGTTTGCACCCTACAAAAAACAGCTCCGCGACTTGGGCCTGGACTATGCAATGCTATACCCGGCGCGGCTCCGTATCAACAGGCAGGGGCAGTCGCACTTCTTCACAGACCCGAGGGAGCTGCAGCGATCCCTGAAAGAGTGGTCGAGGGAGCAGCGGCGTGGAATACAGGACGACGCGACTGCCCGGGCGGAGGTCTCCGACCTGGGGGACCAGGACTAGAACACTGGCGGTGACCGCTTGATACGCATTGTCTCCTGGTGAGGGGACGCCGCCCTGTTGCAGAGGCTGCCGCTCCACTGGCGGCTCTGCGGCAGCTGGAACTTTGTTGGCGAGTAGGAGACGACGAACGCCATGGAGGACTCTGAGGCTGCGGCTGGGTGAGAACATTCTGTTGTGTTGGGGGAGCCCCGGGTGTCGCTGCCCTAGAATTGGTGGGGGGGCGAGAGACTGGTCCTCTTCCACGGTTCTGATCAGGGGCGGGATAGCCCGGTGGTCCTAAGCATTGCGAGACTTTGGTGGGTATGGCGCCTGAAGCGCACCGCATGGGCTGAGCTGTGAGATAAATGGGCTACGGCCTGGTTGCCTGTCCGGGGGAGGTTGTGGGGTGCTGTGCAGATTCGGATAGACTGGGGAGCTCGCCACTGATGGGCGGGCGGGGGTACCCCCCCACCGCACCTACTGGAGGGGAGGCGATATTCGCTCGAGCTGCACTTAGATTGGGGGCTTAGAGGCGGGGGCAAGGCCACATGGTGGACTCTTGAGAGTTACGAGTAGCTGCTCAACGGAGGCCCCTGCCCCAGTGCTGATAGCTCTCTTGGCTCCCACGGGGGCTGGTTCAGGGATGGTTATGTATGGTTGTTGTTGTGGGGTAGGGTGGGGGGAGGGACGAGGGATCTGTCTGGCCAGGTTGGGGACGGTCGGCTGTGGGTGGGGGGCTGGGAAGTTCGGGGAAAGTTCTGCTTTGTGCATTTGTGATAAGCACTGTCTTTTGCGCGGCAAGCCATTTGATTTACTGGTGTGTGGCTGTTTCAGATTGTCTGAACTAGAGGGGTGGGAGGGGACTCCCTGCTGCCCTAAGTGCAGAGGTGATATTAGTATGCGCAACCGGGATGACTGGAACGGATGAACGAATGGGTGACTCTGGCGGGGAAGCTCTTAGAGCACTGACGTGGAATGTCCGAGGGCTGAATGACTATCGCAAACTCAGAAAAGTCTTAAACTACCTCCACCGACATCACATTGACCTGGCACTGCTCCAGGAGACTCATCTCCCACTTACAAGTAAGTTGTTAGCGGCGAAGGGCCTGGTGGGTTCCAGTGAGGCAGCAGGCTTTACATCGCACTCCAGGGGGGTAATTACCTGGGTGAACCCGCGATCGAGACTGCGGTTGACGTCGCTACTCTCCGACCCGGACGGGCGCTACTTAATAGCGCGGTGCGTGGGTAAGGGCCACGACTTGATTGTGGTCAATGTATACGGCCCTAACTATGATTCCCCTGACTTCTTCGACGCACTGGCGGCACAATGCAGGCTGCACGCGCCCACTGGCATGGTATGGGGAGGCGACTTTAACTTCACATTCAATCCGGAGTTAGACCGCTCCTCGGGGCCAGCCCGTCGCCCAGCGACCGCCGCCCTACACATGCAGGCGGAGCTGATCAGACTCGACATGCTTGACGTCTGGCGACATCGTCACTCGGGTAAAGGGGGCTACACGCATTACTCGGCATTTCACGATGTGCACACCAGAATAGATTACTGGTTGGTGTCCCGGTCACTGCTCGCGTGCGTTGCGGACTGCGAGGTGTTGCCGCGCACGTTGTCGGACCACTCTCCTCTGCTGCTGGCCCTGACCACTCCGCATCGGCGAGTACCGCCGTTCACGTGGCGGCTGCCGCCGTATTCGCTGCTGGACGACGTGTTCCGTGGGGAACTGGCGGACGAAATAGACACGTTCTTTGAGGTCAACGCAGGCACAGTCCAGAGTTTCCAAATAGTGTGGGACTCGTTCAAGGCCTATATCCGTGGAGTAGCGATGACTAAGCATTCGGGAGTGCTTAAATCCATCCGGCGGCGGCTCGGGGCCCTGGAGACGCAGATAGCTCAGCTGGAGGAGAGTCAGGGGGCCTCGGTGGACCCTGAGGTGGCCACGAGGCTGCAGCACCTGGTCACTGAGTTCAATAGTGAAGCGGACCGAGAGGTGCAACACATGGGGAAGTATGCCACAGCCCGCACATATGGGGAGGGTGAGCGCCCGGGATCCTTACTAGCGGGAATACTGCGCAATTCTAGGCGACCCCTGGTCATTGATGAGCTTGTCACTGCTTCGGGTGATGTGATTACCGAGGAGGAGGGGGTCATAGAAGAATTTAGGGCCTATTACGCTGGACTGTACAAATCGCAGTCCTCGCGCATGGAGGAGGAGATAGACGACTACCTCAGTTACCTCAAAATGCCGTTCTTGTCCAACTCGCGGCGGGAATTCTTGGCGCTGCCCATACAAAAAGACGAGATCTTGGAGGCTTTGGGAAGTATGCGGGCGGGCACTGCCCCGGGAGCAGACGGGCTGACGGTGGCCTTTTATAAGGCCTTCCAGGACCAGCTCCTCCCACACCTTATGGCCCTTTTTGACGACATTTGCCTCGAAGGCAGTATGCCCGACACGATGCGAGAGGCCCTGCTTGTTACAATTCTAAAACCCGGGAAGCCTCCCAATCAGTGCGGATCCTATAGGCCACTCTCACTGATCAATGTTGATGCCAAAATATATGCGAAGGTGCTGGCCACGCGCTTGGCGCTACTGGTGCCGGAGCTCGTGGCGCCGGAGCAGGCGGGCTTTGTCCCATCCAGGAATCTCACGTACAATATCCGCACGGTCCTTGGCGTCATGCAACATGTGCGCCCAGAGAGTAAGGCCATAGCGCTCTTCCTTGATATGGAGAAAGCGTTTGACTCCGTGGAGTGGCCGTTTATGGTGCGGGTGCTGAGGAAGCTTGGGCTGGGAGAGCCTTTCCTGCAGATGATCGGGGCATTGTATTTCAGACCCACTGCCCGGCTTCGCCTTGGAGATCGTGTCACGGAGCCGTTCGCAATCACTAGAGGGACCAGGCAGGGTTGCCCCCTCTCCCCACTTCTTTACGCGCTGGTGGCGGAGCCCTTAGCGTGCGCAATAAGGGAATACCACAGATTCGAGGGCATTAACTTTCCCTCTTATAAGATTGGTATTTCTACCTATGCGGACGACACGCTACTGTACATCAGAGACCCGGAGGAGAACCTCCCCTCTATCCTGCGGGAGGTGGTCCGGTTTGGGGCGCTGTCGGGCCTCAGTCAACTGGAACAAATCGCTGGCATTTCCGCTAACCCCGGCAACATTGCCGTTCTCTATGGAATACCCTCTGCAGTGGACAACAGACTCAATCCGCTACCTGGGCATCCGGCTGCACAGGGACCCGGAGGTCTTGCTGAGGGCAAACTATGGGGTGTCTTATTCCAAACTCGTGGATGAGGTGGAAGAGTGGAACAGGCTGCCCCTCTCACTGATGGGCAGGATAGCCATTATGAAAATGATCATCCTACCGCGATTTCTGTTCCTCTTTACCAACATTCCTATAGTGCTGCCCAGGTCTTTCTTTGCACAGCTGACTCAGACCCTAATCCGGCTGGCTTGGGGTGGTAGACAACCGAGAGTCCAGTGGAAAGTGCTAACGTTGCCATACGAGATGGGGGGACTTGGAGCTCCGGACCTGGAGAGTTATTACAGGGTGGCGCAGGCGTCCCATCTGCATTCGTGGATACACGCTGACCCAGATGTCCCACATGTGCTACTGGAGCGCTTGTTCGCGGATCCGGTACCACTCCCGGCGACGATCTTTCAGCCCGTGGATCGGAGGGCAGGACTGTTGGACTCGCTCGGATCTACTAACCACGCGTGGCACATGCTTATGTAACGGCAGGAATGTGCTCTCTTATACTCCCCGCTGATGCGGGTGGAGTGGGCAGTTTGGCTCCCTCCTCTGCGAGAAGCGGGGGTGACGCGGGCACTGGGTGCTTTGGGTATAGTGAGGATGGCTGACCTGTTCCAAGACGGCGTGGCTAAGACGCTGGAGAGTGTTGTATCGGCACAGCCGGGGTGCACATTACTCCAGCGCTTTCAATTCCACAGGGTTCGGGGCGCACTGCTGTCTCTTCTGGGGCCGACCGCGGCGGAGCCGCCCGAGATCCCGGAGCTTACCTATGTCATTAAAACTGCGGCGCCGTCCAAGCTGGTCTCGATACTCAAAAAGATCGGGGATCAACACAGGGAGCCCCAGTGCTCTGCTGCGCGGCGAGCCTGGCAAACGGACCTCGAAATGGACATCTCGGATGAGATGTGGAGATACTGCTGCTCCAGCACTAAAAAGGTCTCTTTGAACGGTCGACACCGATTAATACACTTTAAGTTCTTACAGCGGGTCTACTACACCCCTGAAAGACTACATAGATATGGGTTGCGCCCCACGGCGGAATGCGAGCGTTGCCATGCTCTTGTGGCTGACTTCCTACACATGGCCTGGCTTTGCCCAGGAGTGGCCCGGTTCTGGACGGCGGTGTTTCGTGAGTTGAGCCAGATCTTGGAAAGAGAGATCCCCCCTGACCCAGCTCTAGCGCTTTTGGGCTACTCCAAGCCGCTTCCGCGGGCGCTGCGACGACTGACAGACGTGGCGTTGCTGATTGCGAGGCGAGTCATGGCGGCCTGCTGGATGAGAGGGCCTCTTCCCACTAAGAAAAGATGGGCCAGGGATATGCTGTACTGTAGCACACAGGCGGAAACGTATAGCGAACTGTTGCCCCCTAGGAGTCGCCCTAAGAACTTCTGGGCGCTGTACAGCACTTACATGACAGCGGGAGACTCTGAGGAGACTGGTCGAGGGGAGACGCAGCATGAAGCCCCGGAGGAGTGCGGTGGGGTAGTGGAGGGTGCGCCACCGGATTAGAGTTCGATAGAGGTGAGATAGGCTATGATGATAGTGTGATGTTTGAGAGAGCGACTGGTTGGCGGGAGGAGAGACGGGGTGTCCCCTGTATGAGGCGCGTGCTACCTTGCGGCGTGCTTGCGAAGCGGACACTGGAACCGCGGGATTGGCCAGGCCTGGAGGCATGGGGTGTGATGTCTGGCCGGAGTTCGGCGCCCTGGTTAGAGACAGTGTGCATGAGTACACATGAAACGGGTGAAGACAGTGGCACGATGGCGAACGGGGTGGGGGGTTGGGTGTTGAGATATGGTGAGCGAAACTTCAGGTGCTTGAGCAGACTGCCTGCAGGTTGGATGAGTGGGCTGGTTATACCACGGCGTAGGCTGGGGGGGCATACGTACCATATGCGTTGGAAGTGCTTCAGCCCGAACTGTATTATGTAGAACTGCAATGCCGCCGGTCCTCCGGGATGTCGGCTAAATGGCTGTGTGAGAGCTGCAGGACCGTAACAGACGTGTTTTCTGAAGTAACCCATTGCATAAGGAGCATACGGCAGTCTGCTATGTCTATTTACTATATCTCAATAAAGGTTTTTGAAAAACTAAAACAAAAAAAAAAAATCAATGGGGTGACCCAGTAACCTGTGGGACCTGGGTAGGAAGTGGTACAAAGCACAGTGATCACAACGGGAACAGTATAATTTGCAATACTAATGTGTACCCAATATCAATGATAACATAACACTTGTATGGATCCAATATCAAATTTTGATTTATATTGATTATATAGTCAAATTCATGAAACACATGAAGTCATGTGAAACAGTTGCTCCATAGTGAGCGGAAAGTAAAGGTGAATGGGAGTGCTCCTGGGTAGAACAGGAAGGAGTAGATAATTCAAGTGAGATTGTATACAGTGCATATGTGAAATTCAAGTATGAATCTGAGGTACTCAGTTGAGGATTATCTTTTGTACCCACCTCCCTATCTAACTCCTTCAACCTCAAAATGGAACTGCACAATTTTTGTGCAAAATAAGGCTACGCTACTATTTCAACAAACTTCCTTCATACTCCAGTCCCTAGTACACTGGGTACCCCAGCCCTTCTACCTTCACACCCCTTGTACATTTAATGCCTCATAAAATAATAGCATTGACCATATAATCAATATAAATCAAAATTTGATATTTGATTCAAGTAAGTGGTATGTTATCATTGATATTGGGCACACATTAGTATTGCAAATTATATTGTTCCAATTATGACTACTGTGCTTTGTACCACAACTGTGGTTCCAGCATTTTTTGGGTGGTACTGAGTGACTTTCTCGCCAGCTTGGGATGAGTAAGACCCTGATGCTTACCACTGTTGGACTGGATGCAGGAACTGGTACAGAGCCCAAGAAGAGGCGGACATTGCAACCACCATCTGATTCTGTCCCCTGTTCATTTCATATTATTTTAGCCGACAATTTGATGTGTGTTGTCAGTAGCCCTTTTCTTAATTTAATTGAAAATGTAATTTATTTTTTCAATAACATTTTTGATTAAAAAGACAGACCCTAAAATTAAAGCTGTTGTAAACTGAAATTACACAGAAAATTCCTAATGTTAATAGAGGCACAATAAGAAGGAAACCTAATTAATGCATGACTTTTGATTCACTCGAAGGAAACAGTTGTTCGATGCAGACCAAGTGTTTTGGAAATGAAGGAGTGTTTTTTTATCATAAAAATATTGTAATTTCATTTTTCTTTTAGTACAGTTGCACCAAAGATACCCTTTTAGCACTTTAAATTTAAGATCACACACCTACTGTTCTATCTAGATGCAGGTACTGACTGTAGGAAGCCGGCTCTCTATATAGTGTACTAAAATGAAGTACACTGTGCAAAGAGTCCAGTGAGACCCAGATTGGTGTAGAGAGGCAAAAATAGATAATACTAACACTCTACTTGTGGTAGTGTGGGTGAGCAGTTATGCTCATCAGATGCTAGTGCTAAGCATTTGTTGTACTCACAGATGCAATAAATGAGACAAACACTCAAGAATAAATCCGAGACCAATTTGCAAAATTAACACTGATCTTTTAAATATTTTTAAGACCAACAACTTTGTTCCCAGGGAAGTACTTTTTTAGTTATGAATTTTCAAAATACGAAAAATATCTCTGTGTGCAATTATGCACAATGAAAGTCTATGGAGAAAAATATGGAAATGCATTTAAAATCGTACAGCCACTTTTAGGGGATCACCTTTGACGTTTAGGGTAGCAACAGGTCGGGGTACAATGTTCCACAAGCAGACCGTCGGGAGCGTCCCTGATTCGGCCGGGAGCAGTATGCTGAGTTCTTTGGTAGCCGGTGTGCTACTGAGAAGGGGACCACCTCAAAACAGGCTGCACAAGGGGACCTACAGGGAAGTGTGAGGAAACCCAGACAAGGGATCAGGTCGCAAGGGCCTCAGGACCACAGTAACACAGCTGGTTCGTGAGTACCCATGCTGGGGCACTGGGTGCAGAGCAGATAGATCTGCCGGGCTCTGTGCATTGAGATGGTTTTCGCAGGCAGTTGAAGGGACCATTCTGGGACAGCTGGACCACTCACGGAGTTGGTATCGGAGGTCTTGATGTCCCTCGACAGGTGCTTGCTTCCTGTGTAGTTGGATTCCGGATTGGACTCTTCGTCTTGGTATCGGTTGCAGGTGGTCCAGTACCTCTGGTATTGCTACGCCACGGCTCCGGTAGGTCCTGGAGTTCTCTCACTTGATGCTGGGCAGATCTGACCCTCTGGAGCCTGTGTACTGCTTCTGGTTTGGTTGCTGTTCTACGTCCCCAGGGAGCGGCTAATTAGTAAGTTTGACTCTACTGGTTTCGTACCTGCGGACTGCAGGGGAGTAGTTCCTCTACTCCAAGGAAGTTCTCTGGCGATTGGCAAAGGGCTGAATGTGCTCTGGGGTTCTTGGAGGCCTCACAGCAGCAGAACGAGTCAGCACACCACAAATGTCTAGTCCTTTGAGGCAGCAGGCGGGCATTTGCAGCAAAAGTCTGCAGCAGATACTCTGCTCTCTGATCTTCTTTGTCCTCAGTCTGCCTAGGTATGTAGAATCTGAAGTTCAGAGTTCAGGGGTGCCACCTAAATACTAAATTTACGGGCATTACAGAGTGAGAAATAGAGTAAGTAGCCAATGAGCTTACCTACTTTTAGGGTGTCTACACCCTCTATGTGACCCAGTGCTTAATTTGTAAAATTGGAAGTGCAGGTGCTCAAATGTTTGTCGAAGGCCACACCTACTTTTCTCTGGCTCCACCCACTGCCTCCACTGGCTCCACCCACTTACTCTATTAGCTTCATTCACAACTGGCACTGCGAAAAGTCAAATGTTAAACCCGATCTGAATTTCAGAAGGGGGCCTTCCTCATAGTAAGGTTTTGATAGGTTCCCCTGCCCTGTGAACATTTTGAAAAAGATTAAATCAAACGTGCATTTAAAGCACAATTTTGGAATAAATGAGCTAAAATCACTAACGCATTGAAAAGGGACAATTCCAGTGCTATATGTGCTGATTTGGGGAAAGGACAATACAGAGGTATGCCATTTTTAACAAAGTCCAGGCGTGCCATCCCCACAATTTTTTATATATCCCTAACCCCGTAAAGCATATTAAAGGTATGAAATATTGTTGCAAGCAGCAAATTATAATTGTGAAGAGAAAAAGATGAATAACAAAGAGAAATTTATTTTCTGCTTGAGCAGCAAAGAAGAGGAAGTTGTCTCTCGTATTCACAACTATTTATCCAAGGACAGTGATGCCTCTGTGATATGTGATTTTGAACACCTAAGGGCCGATTCACAAAGGGCCTCCGCACTTCGGCCCGGCAGTCGTGGTAGAGGGCACACTCGTGGCGGGATCTCCCCACTGCAGTTACTCATTGCGGAGGTCCCACGACGAGTGTAGAGGCCCCCACCATGAGTGCAGGCACTGTTGACACACCTGCGGGGCCTCTGCCACGAGTGTGAAGGCCCTTTGTGAATCGGCCCCCTAGTAAGTTAACTTTACTGAAGTATTGGGTATGGGACACTACCACTACATGCGATAACAAATAAGTGACGGGAGTGTCCCGTCGTCTATGCCCTGGATGCCACGTGGAGGAAGAAACAATAGTCCATGTTATGCTCTTCTGCGTGGCATATAAACAGATTAGGCTGAAATGGATCATCCAGCTCTGCAGAAACCTGGGCATTAGGAACTATTGTGAATTTTTTAGAATCCTAAAATCTGACACTGACCCGGTCCATGTGGTTGCAATTTCGAAATTTTCATTTTCCATGTGGTTAATACGTAGGAACTTGCTAAAATTAGATCAGACCACAAGTAACCTTGAGCCTTCTCCCTCTTTGCACTTGTCACCCTAATTAATCTTCCGCTTTTAGTGATTTTCATGGTCTCATGGTTTTTATCCATTGCATTGGTATTTTATCCAAATATGTTTATATTTTGACCTATTTTATGATCCTATATTTATTATGAATTTTATATGATGTATGGTTTTTTTTGTGTGCATTTTTGGCTGAAATAGCCGCAATAAAGCCTCCATGAATGAATGAATCGGCCCCCTAGTAAGTTAACTTTACTGAAGTATTGATCTTCTCATGTTTTGATGAATTTCTTAGTTTAAATATGCTTGTGAAATTTTGCTGCGAGAATTTAATGTAATGAACCAGATGTAATTCAGCCTCCTGTCTTGGAATGAAATCATTTTGGACTGTAGGTCCCCATATGAAACAAAAGATAACCATCATCACAGAACCTGGGCAAAGGACGGCCGTTACAATCAAAGTAGGAAAGCTAGAGTGTAACACTTGAATTGTGGGGAAAAAACAACTCTGTTAGGATAACTGTGCTAGCTGAGTTCACATCAGCCCTTGAAAGGAGCTGGTGAGAAAAGACATTGAAAGCCCTGCACCAACTTTTTCTAGGTCTATGGCCAATTCCCTACCGCCCATTCACCCACTCCTCACCCAAGAAGAGGTATGGTACAACTGTTGTCTTTGATTTTCATTTATTCTGTCCTCTTCTGAAGGCACTACCCAAAGTGTTCATTTACTATACAGATCAAGATTTGAACTATGAACGTCTTGCGCAGATGCACTGTCAGGCACACATTTGGAGAATACTAAAAAAAACTGACTATTAACTTTAGCTCGGGCTGAGGTGCCTTATCTGTGAATTCCTCTTCTATTTCCGCTTGGCAAAAAGAGAGGTTAAGCTGACTATTAAACCTCTGCTCCCTCTCTAGGCTTAGTTTTTGTTTTAAGAGTGCCCATTTATGCCTGAGTTTTACTCAGTGCTTAATTTGAGCTGGTGGTTTCTAGTGCTCAGCACCAGCACTTAATCATCAACATGGCACTTAATCATTAACATTGGAGCTTTTCATGAGCACCAGTTAAGGACACATTAATGTACGGGGAGATTAAGTTATTTGCCCAGAATCACAGGATGTTGAACTGACTGAGGAGACTTAAACCTGGTTCCCCAGCTCCGAAGTCTGCAGCACTGGCCATTAAGCGACATTCTCTTCCCACTTTCATGGTTAGCAGTTGCTTCTGTTTTTGGTGGCGCTAGCAGGTGAAATTGGCTGGTGCAAGCTGCCTCCTGACGAGAGCCCTGGCACTTTTTTTTTTTTACAAATTAACCACTGATTTTATTAGAGGTGGGCAAGCCAAAAATTAACAGGGAGAGCTGAGCCAGAGCCGAGCTACTGGTCTGGCTCAGATCTTAAAGCCTGCGCATGTACTGAGCCCTGGAAAACATTTGCTATGTAAATCATAAAACAAACATTATGTAAACTATTATAAGGTCTCGTCAAAATTCAAAAATATGTATTTCTTTACCATGTGGAAGCTTTGCCATTAATAGTCAGATTATAGAACTGCACTGAGAAGTACTTGTTAAAAGTGAGTTTCTAAACATAAACCATTAGTGAACACAAGACAACTGACATGCAAACCCTGTACATAACCCAGATTATTTTAGAACAGAGTTTTATTAAATCAAACACAATAGGTTGTTGTAAAACTGGTATCCTGAACTCAACGTTTGAAAGGGCTTTCAAGCAGGTTATGAAGTAAAAAAAAAAGTGTTTTGGTAAAATAAAATATTTGCCTATGGTCACACAAATTAAGCTGGTAGCTGCAATTTACCAAGGTTTTCCGGTTTTACTTTGTACAAATCAGGCAGGAAATGGGTATCCATGTGTCTTTCCTATAATAAGGCTTTGTTTTCACCTTTCTGCAGCTTTTATATAGCGTGAACTTGGCACAGTTTACATGAGCACCAGTTAAGTACATTACATAAGGTCGCATTCATTGTTTATAGGCAATGAGGAAATTAAACGCTTTGCCCAAAATCACAGGGTGTTGAGTGGACCCCGAACCTCCAACGGGGTTCTCCAGCTGCAAAGTTGTCACATCCTGGGTTGGGGGCAAGCAGAAGCCATATGAAAAAGCTCGGCTCGAGGTTCCAACAGGACCTCGAGTTAAGACAGAGCCATGCTTCAGGCTCGACCTTGGCTCGAGCTTAGAGTGGCTCGCCTCTACAATTTTTACTCACCACTTCAAGGACCCATGCTGCGTCACAGGGCCCAAACGGCGAACACTGCATTAGCTGCCACCCACGCAGCCATACAAGTAGAGCAAAAGAATCTGACTGCATGGGTGGGTATAATGAATGCGCAAGTAAGTTCGTCTGTTTTGTCATTCTACAGATCCTTTAACACGATCCCTCAACAACACCAATGTATTTACCTTGTAAACGCTGTACACAGCAAAATATCGCCGCTTTCCAGTTATCTATTGGTTCCGGTCAGTCTCATTGGGAATATTCCACCTTCTGTTTAGTGCTGACTATAGCCTGTACATTTTCCACTGGGGATAATATGTAATTCTCAATAGTGCAGCGGAACCACCCAAAGGTCGAAGAGGACAGACAAGTTCAAGGAGCTTGAAGTACTCCTGTGCCCGGTAATAGGCAGCCGCGTTTGTTCCACGTACCTCAGCTTATCTTTGCCCAGAGGCGCATTCAGCAGGTGCCCTCACTGTACATGAGTGGTTCCGAACCGTTCCGTTAGGCGGGCCTGGTGCAGCTGCTAATAGCTGTTGAACAGATGACTTGCAGTGGGGTAGGGTGCGCGCATGCGGGTATGCTGGGGCGTGGCAAGCTGAAGAAAATCTGCGCACGTTGCCGCACAGCCCCTGCCCCCGGAAGAACTAAAATCCAGCGCAATGACTCAGTGTCCCAAGGCCCGCCCACCGGGCACCGGCGGCAACACTCAAATAAAGGCTGCCATCAATAAACATTTAATGTTTTTTCACTCGGGACTGGAGATGGTCATTAGAACATCACTCTGCGGCTGCTCCGAGGTAAACGTAATTAAACACATCAATGCAATATCCATTATGTCACCACCAAGTGCAGCAGATGGGTGTCGAGTGTAGACCCGGCCCTGATAAGAAAGTGCCGGTGCTAAGCACCGGAAAGCACCGGCACAAATTAAGCACTGATGTGACCACTCCCTTTGAAGAGTGGACACAACCCTGACCGTAGTTTAATTGCCTATCTAACAGGATGGAGGAAATTCAAAAGTGGGGTCCACATCACCTGCCCCAACTTAGTGGTGGTGCTGGCTGTATGTGAGCCCACCTCCCAATCTAACTAACTTTCCCACCTGTCCTCCCGCCAAATGTCAATCAGGACATGGGGGTTGGCATCCTCCACTATCTGGAGATGCCTGGGTTGCATTTCAAAGGCACCATCGCCATTGAAGCTTCCAACCTTGAAAGGCCATTCCGGCCTGGGGGAGGTGTGAAGCACCTCCACCCAGAGCAGGCATTGTTCCTTGCCTTGGAGAGTGCAGGCTCTCACCCCTTGAGGTCAAAAACATGTCTGGTGGTAGCAGGCTGGCTAAGACTAGTCAGAGACCACACTAGTGTTGGGTAGGTTTTCAAGACATGCAGCCTGCAGTGGTATTTGCATGGTCTTGGTGAGGGTTCTCTAAGGTGGCACAATTTGTGCTGCAGCCCAAGTGGACCCTCTTCAGTCCCAATGCCCTAGGTACCAGGGTACCATTTACTAGGGACTTACAGGGGTTGCTGAAGTTGTGTCAATTGTGTTACATTTTTAGGAAAGAGCTCTGGCACTGGGAACGTGGTTAGCAGGGGCCCAGTGCACTTTCATTCAAATCACAAAATGTTCCAGGCAAAAAGTGGGGGCTATCCTTTTCAAAAGAGGCAGTTTCCTACACTGACATCACTCAAATAGACTACACTCACTTCCCTGCAGAGTTTCACAATCCTTAGCTCTGCTTACTGGGCCTGACATTCCATCTCTCCCCACAGTGATTGATATCCCTTCTGTCCCACTTTAGAATGTTCACATGGGTTGCAATTACTTGATCTTTACAATGGTTGTGTAATAATATAAACCCCTGGCCCCATCTATAAATAAGGTAAACTATTCTGTATAATTTATTTCTCTAAAATTCCAGGTTGTAGTGAACAAGTATCGCAAGGAAGAAACTACTTATTTGTAGAAAATGCTTGAATACATAGCATCAGTATTCTGCTGGGCAGGAAGTCCGTCTCCTCAAACAGTAACGCTAGCCTTGCAGTACCAAATCTTAAAATAATGCTAATGAAGCCTTGGGAGGATGAATTATTTCAATTGCATAATGACAACATTTCTGATTATGACAATGACCTTCATCATTACTTTACAATAAAAGAATCTCCTCAATATACTTTGGTAGTGTAGCAGCCAACTCCATGTGTGTATCTATATCAATCACTGAAAAAATATAAGGTTAATGTGGCGTTATAGTTATGTATGATAATATCTTAATTTGCATAAATATAAACTCTTATAAATTTAGTGGAAAAAAACAAAGGTTAAAGGGATGTTATAGTTGGGTAAAAATGTTAGTTAAAGCATTCTGTTCAAAATGAACAAAGTCACTGAAACCCATTATAATGCATGACATTACAACGACCCATCTTTACCGCTGCATTTATTTACCATGCATGTCTTTACAAAGCACAACCACTTTGCCTTAGGCGAAAGCGCTGGGCTTTAAAGAGATATAAATAACTCTTCCAACTCCAGTCTTTGCAACAGTAGGGAAAGCGTTGAACTTTGAAGTCTGCTTCCCCTATGACAAGTAGTTGTAAAGGAATGCAGTCGTAAAGGCTGGTCATTGTACAGACCACGTTGCAAAGGTAGTGCGTGGTTTAGACTTTGTGTTAATTGATGTTTCCCGACACGGTACAGCACTAATTGTGGTGGGGAATGCAGTGACACCAATCTTAATCCTTTTCCATGGTGACCTTCCTTACATTGAATATACGGGGCCTGAGTAAACCCTGTAAAGCTAGACAGGTTTTGGCCGACCTAGAACATCATGTCGACGTGCCTCTTCTACATGAGACTCATTGATTGCTCCCCTTCTTTTGCAACTGCTTGGGGTAAGCATAGGTATTTGTCCTCGTATTCCACTCACGCCCAGGATGTGGTTATCTTGGTCAGGAAGTCTCTTGTCTTTACAGTGGAGGACACTCTTAAAGACACACTGGGTAGAGTAGTGGCAGTAGTCACTAGGTTTCAGGGACGTCACCTAATCATCAATTTTTACAGTCCCAATGTGGACTTTAAGTTAACCAGTTTACCCACGTGTAGTATTGATTATGAATGTACACACTGTTTACCTGTGGAATTTGTTTTTTTGGTCTGATATGCAAATTTAATACAGAAAATAAAAAAATCCCAGCCCTGCTGTTTGCAAGCTACGCCTTGTTAATATCAAGAATCCCTATTGGGTTGCAACATTTGGTAAATGAATTTCTGGTTTTCTGCAAGCAGCAGGATTTGAAGCTAAATACAACCAAAACTAGATACACGACTCTGCATAAATCTTACAAGGGTTTTTTTGAAAGCGGGGCACACTGTATTAGAATGAGTCAATATATTTGATTATATGGGGTAAAAATATTATGTTTCATAAGCATGGGCCCTACTTACAACTTGATGTTAACTGGTGGTGCAACATAGGGCTGCAGCTGTACTAAAGATGTATAAAGCAACAGTGAGAAGATCAGTGACCCCGGTCCTTTAGTTACATAACTTAAAGATACAAGGAGCTGTGCTTCATGGAGCAGAGATCTGGGGCAAACAGAAAATTGAGGGCTTATATATTAAAGAAAACGACTTGGGTCTCTCCTCAACTGGCCTGCTAGCACCCCGACACACCCCCTCTTCGTAGACCTGGAATTAAAAAGAATTGTTGATAAAATGATATCGAGAGCGATTGTGTATTGAATGAGGTTGTGGCATATTGTAGAGTTGACTGTATATAGAAGGGGTTTACAGGAGCTTTGGGGGATGGCTGATTCCAAAGCATTACTGTGGTTTGAATTCGTAAGAGACTGGTTTTATATCTTGGGGCTACAAGGCTTCTGGGATAATCCTGGAGGTATGACTGGAAACTCGTCGCATTTGTTGAAAATGAGATATTAGGCTTATGTATCAGAGAAATGGAGTGTGAATGTAGCGCAAGAAGACCTTTTTGATACGTTTTTGAGTTTTAAGCCTATGATGAAATTAGAATCGTTTATGGAAAATGTAGTTTCTACATATGCCAAAAGTAGATGTATCCGATTCAGATTAGATACTTTATCAACAGCTTTACAGCTAAAAGGTCTTCGGGGAGAAAGAGCCCTGATAGCTGCCCTTTTTGTGAGTATATGACTGACACGTTTCTTATTTTCTGCTCTGCCTACGCACTTATGATGACAAAATGGATTTATCTATTTTTTTTTTATTTGGGACTAAGACAATACCAACACGCACTAAGGATTTGTAAAGTTGGACACAAAACATTTTATTGTTTTCGGTCCGAGTAGATATTTGAATTGAGCATGATCTTTGAGAACTCAAAACTAGTAGTTCTGAAAAGGAAGCTTAATCATGACCTAAATGTTCTGCATTTATTTTAATGTTTTGTAATATTTGTTTAAGCATTGCAAAATTATTTATTATATATATATATATATATATATATATATATATATATATATATATATATATATATATGTATATTAATTCTCAGAAATGAATGTTGATGACTGAAAAACATTTTTTTAAAGTTAGCAAAGTGCACTGCATGCTTTGCAAAGAAATATGAAATTAAAATAATTGTTAAATTAAATGTTAATAAACTTGGTGCTCATGTCCCGAAGCTATCTGTAATGTACATATTACCAATAAAAGAACTGTTTAGATTTTATTTTACACTCTACAGTTAGAGTAAAGCATGATGAGTTTTACCTGATCTGAGTTTTTTTTGCATTCCCTAGTTTTTTTTTCATAATGTAAATTCTTTGAGGGATTGCAAAAACTCATCATTTTAGCATCTCTGCAGTAATTACGCATCTCAACCCACCCATTTAGAAGAGATGAAGTAGTCCCTGTTTTGTTTTGTAAAGAAAAAAATGCGTTCTGAAGAATAGTCTTAAAGCTTGTGAAATGCTGTTTTTTTTTTTTAGAACATGCATTCTCTACATGAAATACTGTGTACGGCAGCATATTGACAACCACAATATTCACAATTTTCCTTTCTGTTTACATGCAGCCAGGAGCTATGGCCGGAGACGAGGTAAAGTAACACATATTGATATTTCTATTATGTTATGATTTTATAATTTATTGTTCTTGCTTTGTTGCCATTTGAAAAGTAGTGCTATTTTGCTCTTTGATTTATAACGACATGCAATTAAATCATTTTGAGTGATTTGCTTGATTCCAAATGATGCTACTTTTAATTTTATTTGAATTTAAGTATGCACTTTCTATAGAATCATAATAAAGGCTTGAAGCAAATGCTGAATGTTTTATTCGTACCTGTGTTGTCTTATTGTACAAGTGAAATATTTGTATCAGAAAGGCTATCTCATATCTACAGTTTATACATCTAGACAAATCACTTGCACTTTAACATTTATTTTTAATAAGAAAAAATAATTGTTATTGTATAGCCTCCTAGTTTTCAAAATTACATCGAACTAATTTTGTCAGGAAGTGTGGACTCCAAATTATTATAGATGGTTGAGGGGACATGAGATCACTTCATATTTTTGTATCTTGGATTTCTAATTGCTAAGGATGTTTTTAATTGTGTTTAAAGGGTTGTATGTATATGTGTGTTGGTGTTTGCTGAGTGTAAAACCTACCTTTAGAGCAGGGGAGTACTGAAAAGTGGGTGTGGTCCCAGGAGCATACATTTGTTGATGGACAATCAAAAGAAGACTGTTGTGTCAGTTGTACAGCTCTTTGAAGAGGTGTGCCTTCATCTTTTTTCTTAATTGCAGGATTGTGGGTGCTGCTCTGATACTGATAGGAATGCTGTTTCAGATCCTGGGAGCATGAAAAGATGAGCCTTGCTTTCTGGCTTTTTTTTTCTTTCCCTGTTTTGCCTTCAGCTTGAGCTAATATTTTGATGATGTCTCCTAGATGTGGCTAGCTTGTTTGTCAGTCAGGCTGGGATGGGGGCTTTATAAGTGACTAGGCTTGTCTTCAATATGATCCAGGATGGAAGAGGGAGTCAGTGTAGGGAGTTTAACATTGGGGTGATGTGGTTGAATTTTCAAGCAGTGCTGCTGCGTGTAAGATACCTTTCAGTGAGTGGTATCTGGGAAATTGCTGAGCATGGTGATGTCTTTGTCAAGATGGAGGACTTAAGGTTTGTATGGTTGTTCTCAAGTCATCTTCTGGGAGAAACTGCCTTACTTTCTTCAAGAGGGAGAGTTGGAACCAAGCTGTCCTGGAGCAATATATTTTTGCTTCCTTGAAATGTGTTGCTTGAATGAGAGGTCTGTGCCGTGGGTGAATCCCAGAGATTCTGCATGGCTTGTCAGCTTGGGGTGAGTGTGGTGACTGGGGTGTGTGAAACCTGGTAGCTTTCAGTTGAAGAGCTTGAATTGCATCTGGCCCTGTTAGCAAATAGGGGGAATTCCATCTTTGTAGGGTTTAGCTTCAGGAACTTGGACATCCAAGAATGGATGAGTTTGAGGCACAATTTCAGTCTCTGTAGGTCGACGGTTTAGCATATTTTTGGGGAGAGCTGAGTATGATCTGTATATTGCTGAATACTGATGTTGCAGTCTGCAAGAATGGAAATGGTAGGTTCCACGTAGAGAAAAGAGGATAGGAGAAATGGAGCACTTGGGTGCACCGCAGGAAATGGGGAGTGTCTCTGATCATGTTGAACCTATTTGCCCAAGCTTGTGCCACTAGGTGAGATAGGATGGAAAGCAAATTAACTATAAATCAGATTTTAAAATGAGCTAATGATGAACAAAGGAGAAAAATTGAGCGAATTTCTGGAAAGATGGCTGAAATCTTAGATTCCAGACGGGAAGCTGTCCCCCCTGCTTTATTCTAGAACAAGCCTACCGGTCCCTCACCGCCAGGCCTCCACCAGGCTCTCGTCTTCGGCCAGTCTTTGTATGGATTTTGAATTATCATGACTGAGATATTACCTTGCGGCAGGCCTGGGTGTAGAAGTCCCTCACTTTTGAATCGCATCCAATAATGATTTTCCCAGACTATACCAAACTGGTCCAGCAACAGAGGCAATCATTTACAGCTGCAAAATCATGCCTTCGAGAAATGCAAATCCCATACATACTGCGATTTCCTACTCATCTCCGAATCAGCTACAAGAACAGCACCATGTTCTTCGACTCTCCAGAAGAGGTCTTCCAATGGGCAGATGCACTTTTGATCAGTCAAACCCCATACACCGCAGCCCCATGACTCGGATTCCTCCTCTGGGGACCCGTGTCAATAACCGGACCAAATTAAAAGTGATAAACGAAGATCAAGGTCCTCCTGGCGCTCCCATGGTGACAAACAAACAGGACCAAAAGACAAATGCCTCACGTTTGTCCTTTTTTGGCATCCCATGCTATCGAAACTACACAACGCGGAGTCCGATCAACTTAAACCTCTACCGGCACTAGGAAGAGCTACAGTTCCTGAACTGGGTGTTTTAGATCCCAGAGACATTTACTAGGGCAGGGATCTATGGGGCTTCATCGGACGGTTTCAGCCGTGTTCCCCATTGGGATGGAAGCTGTTTACTCTCCGCGACAGATACTTCATTGTTTCTTGCGGTATTCGGGTGGGATAGGGTGGGTGTGGTAGGGGGGAAGGGCCTACAGTTTTTATAAATGTTATATGTTATGGTTCTACAGTGCTTGTATCACATTCACATCTTCTGGTATTTGTGTTATACACCTCGCAATCTTGTTGGCCACGTAATATAACAATACACTCGAACTGTTTCAGATCCTGGGAGCATGAAAAGATGAGCCTTGCTTTCTGGCTTTTTTTTTCTTTCCCTGTTTTGCCTTCAGCTTGAGCTAATATTTTGATGATGTCTCCTAGATGTGGCTAGCTTGTTTGTCAGTCAGGCTGGGATGGGGGCTTTATAAGTGACTAGGCTTGTCTTCAATATGATCCAGGATGGAAGAGGGAGTCAGTGTAGGGAGTTTAACATTGGGGTGATGTGGTTGAATTTTCAAGCAGTGCTGCTGCGTGTAAGATACCTTTCAGTGAGTGGTATCTGGGAAATTGCTGAGCATGGTGATGTCTTTGTCAAGATGGAGGACTTAAGGTTTGTATGGTTGTTCTCAAGTCATCTTCTGGGAGAAACTGCCTTACTTTCTTCAAGAGGGAGAGTTGGAACCAAGCTGTCCTGGAGCAATATATTTTTGCTTCCTTGAAATGTGTTGCTTGAATGAGAGGTCTGTGCCGTGGGTGAATCCCAGAGATTCTGCATGGCTTGTCAGCTTGGGGTGAGTGTGGTGACTGGGGTGTGTGAAACCTGGTAGCTTTCAGTTGAAGAGCTTGAATTGCATCTGGCCCTGTTAGCAAATAGGGGGAATTCAATCTTTGTAGGGTTTAGCTTCAGGAACTTGGACATCCAAGAATGGATGAGTTTGAGGCACAATTTCAGTCTCTGTAGGTCGACGGTTTAGCATATTTTTGGGGAGAGCTGAGTATGATCTGTATATTGCTGAATACTGATGTTGCAGTCTGCAAGAATGGAAATGGTAATATAACAATACACTCGAACACCTCAGACCACATGGGGGGAGTCATGGTGGTCACATGGCATGCAAGAGGCCTTCTTGATAAAATTAAGTGCGGGGCTGTCCTTGGGCATACGAAACGCTTGGGTGTGGACTTCTTGTTACTACACAAAACACTCTAAAGTACCGTGTCTGGCCCGCTATGGTTATATACACGTCTTCCATTCTGGCTTTGTCAGTGGCTCAAGAGGAGTAGCTATCCTGATCCACCGTAGACTCTCATTCGCACATACACGGGCAGATGCATTTGCTAGATATCTATTTGTTCATGGTGCGATTAATGGAGAGTCAATAGTTCTGGGTAGCGTATATGTCCCCCACCAATCAGTCACACAATCGCCAAAAGATTTATTGAGATCTGGGGACCCTTACCTGACGCCCTTGCACTGTGATAGGGGGTGACTGGAACGATGTTATGAATCCGAACCAAGACAGCTATCGCCCCAAAGTCACATTGCATACATTCAAAGAGTCTCACATTTGACCAATGTGAGTGCACTGGGATGGACTGACACATGGCGGACACTACATCTGGACACAGCTGGCTACATGTTTTTTTCGACTGTCCATGTGTCGTTTTCCAGACTTGACTATATCTTTATTACTAGGGAACACATACATCGGCTCAGAAATTCTAACCAGAGGTCTATCAGACCATTCTCCGGTCCAGATGCAACTAGGGATATTATCACCCTGGCATCTACATAACCCAAACTATAAAACCAAACTATATAAAACCTTTACAGAATAATTCCTATTAAATAAGGTTCTGGCTGGTTCTGGCACTATCTTATGGGAAGCCATGAAGCCAACCATCCGGGTTTTCGACATTAGCCATAATACCGCGGCCAAACGGGAAAAACAGCAGACAATACAACTCGAAGCCCAGATCATGCAAGCCGAATTACAGGCCCAGGAAAGTACTGGTGATAACGCCGGAACATTACAACGAAGGTATCAAAGTATCCATCTTGATGAGGCTAAATATATATGGCAATTCTCGCAAAGCGGGATATACCAATGGGGGGATAAGTCTGGGAAACTCCTGCATAGACTGTGCCAAAGCGCCCTAAAACCGGTCCAGATACCCACCATTACATCACACACAGGAAAGGTGATCATTGACCCTACATGTATAGCGCGGGGGACATCCAGAACAATGAGGCCAGAGCCCCGAGTTCCAGAAGCCCGCAAGCCGAGCAAGGACTTGCCTGAACAACGACTTTACCTTAACCATACATGTGCGTGGTTAAGGCAAAGTCGGTCTAGTGTACGGGATGGGCGGGGAGAGAGGAGCGTCAAAAAGAGAACAGGACAGGTAAGAGGGGTTTGGGGAAGTTTTAAGGGGGTGGGGAGGTTTGGGGTAGTTTTGGGGGGTGGGGGGATCGGGCTAGTTAGGAGGTGGGGGTTCAGGGTAGTTTTTAGGGTTGAGAGGGGATTTGGGGTAGTTTTTAGGAGGTGGGAAGGGGTTTGGGGTAGTTTTTAGGAGGTGGGAGGGGGTTCGGGTAGTTTTTAGGGGTGGGGGTTTGGGGTAGTTTTTAGGGGAGAGGAAGGAATAGGGGTAGTTTTTAAGGGGTGAGGGGTTCGGGATAGTTTTTAGGGGTGGGGGTTCAGGTAGATCTTTAGGGGTGGGGGTTCCGGGTAGTTTTTAGGGGGTTCAGGGTAGTTTTTAGGGAGTAGGAGGGGGTCGGGGTAGTTATTAGGGGGTGGGGGGTTCAAGGTAGTGTATAAAGAATGTGGGGGTTCAGGGTAGTTTTTAGGAGCATGGGGGTGTATTTAGGGCTCAGGGGGAGGGAGAGGGGGTGGTAGCTTATCCACCGATAGGTGTTTACCAAAATAATTCATGGTAAAGGAATGCGTGGTAAAGCAATTCGTGGTTAAGGCGCTGCCGTTGTAGAGACCGCGTTGTTAAGGCAGTCGTTGTATAGGAACTCGTTGTTCCGACATACAACGGTATAGCCCAAGCATTTGCTGAGTTCTATCAAACTCTATATACTAAACATGAAGTCCTATCTGAATCTCAAATAGAGGATTTCTTTAAGGACATATCGTCCAGGGCGCTAACCACAACCATGCGAGACGCCGATTACACAGGAGGGACTAACTGCAGCTACGGTAGATATGGCATCGGGTAAATCCCCAGGACCCAATGGCTTTCCTAGCTAGTTCTTTCAAATGAATGCAACAATACTGGGTCCTCAAGATCTCGCAACTCTCATTGAAGCCCTCAAAACTAAATGCTTGCCCCCACACTGGAGGTACGCTGAAAGTGTGGTCTTCCTAAAGCCGGGGCGGTCCCCTGAATTATGTACATCTTACCGACCAATTTCACTCCTAAATATTGGGGCCAAAATACTCGCAAAAGTGTTAGCGAATAGACTGAAGCCATACCTCTCAGACCTAATCCACCCAGACCAGGCGGGCCTCATGCGATTGTGGCCATAGATAAACTGGACAGACCATCAGCCCTTCTCCTAGTGGACATGGATAAAGCATTTGATTCTGTCAGGTGGTCCTACATGTTTATATTATTGCGACACCTTACATGGGCCCCCGGTACATAGTATTGGTGAGACTGCTATACACATCCCTCACCGCCTCCATGTGCATGGCAGGGGCCACATCTGAGCAATTTTCAGTACAACGCAGAACCCGTCAGGGGTGCCCTCTATCAGTTGCGGCCGGCATGACTCCCGGGTAGGGGGTCGTGCGGGGAGGGTGTTAATTTAAATAAAAAATTAAAAAACTTAAAACTTACCTTCGCCTCCGGTCCCGCATCGCCTCTCCTTCTCTCTGGACTGCTCCTCGCAGGCAGCCTCCCTATCCTCCCCTAAGGCAATCACAACGCTGCAATGGCAGCATTGTAATTGGCTGGGATGCTAACCCCACAGGTGTCTATGGGGAGGCCATTTTCTCTATGTAGGCTGCATGCAGCCTACATAGAGCAAATGTAGAATGTGCATGACTGGTTTGGTTGGTCCTGGGGCTGACCAAACAGTCAGCGCCCACAACAGTGGGCAAGCCACTCCTCCCCTGCCTGGAGCAGGATCGCTTTCCCGCCCGCCCCCAACCAAACCCTGCCTTCTGCTTTCTCGCAGTGCGAGAAGCAGAAACATAAAATGGTATTCATAATACCATTTTATGTCTCCCGCACTGTGAGAAAGCAGTGGGGCGATGCTTCTCCGCCCACGTGGAGGAGCCCTCCTGCCCTCCATCCCCCATACTATTTGCTCTTGCCATAAAACCCCTAGCTACATGGGTGAGAAAAGACGCACTCATATGAGGCTTTGAATGGACTCCCGAAATCTTCAACCGTATTACATTATATGCCGATGATATTCTGTTTTTCATAACTGACCCTCATAGATCTGGCCCCAGAATACTTCAACTAATGCGCGTCTTTGGCGAGACATCGGGCCTCTATATGAATGCCTCTAAATCGCTGCTGTGGCCAATAAAAGGACCCATGGGAAACAGCCGGTGGGTGGAGGGTCTTACATTGGTAACACACAACTTCACCTATCTAGGCATATACATATCTGACAACCAAGCCCAACCATGGCAGCGTAATTTAGGAGTAACAACCGAGAAAGTAAATTGTATTGTATAAATATTTATATAGCGCAGAGAGACTGTGACCCTACGGGTATCCAGGCGCTCAGACCAAACAAGATGAAGGTGAAAAACTGGTCGACCCTTCCACCGTCCCTTTATGGGAGATCGGCCATCTTTAAGATGGTCTCCCTACCACGCCTATTATACCAACTTCAATCACACCCTTATCCAATTCCCCTATCATGGTTCCGTCAAATACATGCAATCATGGGGCATTTCCCATGGGGAGGCGGCACTGCAAGAGTAGCTCTACGCACCTGTATGCCATCCACAAACTGTAGAGGCATTGCCGCAGCTGACATACAATGATATCACACAGCTGCACACCTTCAGATTTTGAATGAATGGTGTTATGGGTCAAGAGAAAACCTGGCTTTAAAGGTTGAACAATGGTTAATGGGAGACCCCTCTGTACACTCATTCCTATATAGTAGACCTGTCCCCAAAGAACTTCCCCCGACGACAAAGGTGGTAATCATGATATGGCGACAAACCATATGTCGAATGGGTTGGTGGGGCCGCCTAACGCGATAAACGGCGTTGTGGCGAAATTGCCTACTTCCACAAGTCACGGACCAGTTAGAAGGAAAGGTAACAATAAAGGTGTGATAAATTCAATACATTGTCTAATTAAAAGGCACGAATACCATGATATGGATCACAATTGTCAACTCTATATAATGTGGGGCACTGTAAGTGACAGGTTATGGCCAGGGTTATGGTACAATGTTTTCTGGTTGTTCCTCAGGCTATTTGGGAGAAGATGGGGGCTTGTTATTGTATCAAATTTGTTTCAATTGAAAATATATGCCTCATGTTGCTTGAACACTCTAAACAATATAAAATCAATACAAGTTGTAAAAAAAAAAAATGTTTTGTGGAGGGGAGAGCATAAGAAGGATTATGGGGAGACGAAGAAAAGTGGGGAGGCAATGTAGAGGGATGTCCAGAAGGAGGTGAGAAAGGAGGCAAGTGAAGGAAAGGAAGGTTAACTTAGGAGAGGAGAACAAAATGAGGGGGTGATGATTTGGGAAGAGCTAACAATGTCTTTTGGAGACAGGAGGGAAAGGCAGGGAAGCATTGTAAGTAATCATTTGTTTCTTTTTTTTTTTTAAACGTATACAATACATTATATTCATATGTTTATTCAACTTATTCCAGCATGCTTTTCAGACCAAGATCGGCAGTGCCACTATATAGTCTAAGGTGGAGCATTTTTGAAGGAAACTTCTCTGATGGAAAGTTTATTCTCTTGGATTGTTCTGCCCATTTTTGGAGATGAAATAATACAAGTTTAGCAAATACTTTCCTATCAGCACCTAGCCGGTAACTTTGTGGAGAGTCTCTTGGGCCTCATTTGTTTATTGGCTGAAACATTGAGCCCTTCCAAGAGGGTAATACTCAGTCTGAATGGATCGCTGTGTTAATTTTTTATAGACAATAAAGAGCCTCATCTCATTGAGTCATTGATGTCTGCAACTGAGAGACCTTTCGGCAGGAGGAGTTGGAGGTTTTAATGCGCCTTTCTTTTTCAGGTTGTTAAATAGCATAGCCAGACAATTGTCCTTTCTTATCCAAGTCGTCAATTTTGGCTTGTGGCCCTCTGTACATGTTAAGAAGATGTTCTTCTCAGGTCCCATATGGAACAGGATAGTCTCACTCTATTTTTTAGGATCTTTTGCAGACCTCCTGTTCAGATTTTGCAGATCTAGATCGTAGAAAGTTGGGCTAATTAATCTACTTGACCAGTTTGGTTTGGTTTTGAAAAATATTGCTTCTGGCACTCCAAACATCTGGTTTGTGGTGTACTCCTCATCTTCTATTTCTGTAAGTTGCAATGAAACGTTATTAAAATTGGACTGTTGCACTTATAATTTAATTAATTCATGTTTCATTTTGATTTCAAATGCAATAAGTTCTTTCCTTTCTTTAACCATATTAAAACTGATGTAGATATTTAATAAATAAATCTGATAGTAGAAGATGGGCGGCCTAGCCCTCCCCAATATGAGGGATTACAACTTTGCATATTTTGCACAATACATGAATAAATTTAAGCAGGGTTTACATCCGGGTCTTTTTATCAACTTTTTTATGAATTTAATATGCGAAGAAAATCAGATCCACTGCCCATTATCAATATTTAGATTTCCTAAATTAGTAAGATATAATTGTTTACATTGGTTCTTTCATAAACGTCAGGCTTTTTATAGAAGGTATTCCATTCCAGTTATTAATGTCGCAACTCCAATAGCTGATCTTTTTGTGTCAGCAGGAATTAGAGAGTCGTTCTGAAATATACAAAATTGGACCAAGGCTTTCTTTCTTAAACTTTCCAGTTTTCTTCAGAACGATAGATGGCTGAATATTAGTGAAATATCTCAATGAATCCCCGGCGATTTCCTCCTCCTTGGGTCATATAATATTCTCAGTAAGTTCTTTAGCAAACTTGATCTGCTCCAGATTATTGGCCAGAAACAGTTAGTTCATGACTTGCTTGAAGATAGGGTAGTGAAAAAGCCGGGGGAATGGAAAAAGTGTTTAGCCTCAATCAAAGGGATAGATCTTGAGGCCAAGGCCATAACAAAATGGGGCAAAAATTAGGACCTGGAAATTACTGCAAATATGTGGTCTACAATCAATAACCTAAATTTTAGTTCAGTTAGAGTGGCTAACTGGCGAAGGATGCTATATTTTAGCAAGTGGTTACTGTATAGAACCCCCTGCTTTGTAGCCACGGTATATCCCAATCAATCTGGGCTGTGTTTCCGGTGCCATATTCACCCCTCAGCCAATTGGACTCATATTATATTACAGTGCCCCTCGAGCCAGACATTTTGGAACAATATTTTGGATTATCTGGCCACAGAATATTTGATAACGATTGGGTTTAACGCCAGGCTGATAGTGCTGGGCTATGACCCAGATCTTCGGCTACCAGAGAAGTTGATTAAATTATTATATATTTGAATATGGCTGTCGCCAGATCACTTTTACTTCAGAGATGGCGAGCGGATTTAATTCCATCTAAAAATGAATGGGTTCGGAAAATGGTTCATGTTAAAAGAAGCGAACAAATCTATGCTTTACGAATTGGGGGAATTAAGAAGTTTGAGAAGATCTGGGCACTGTATTTTGACTGTGATTTCTGAAAGTTAGTATATAACCTGCTGTTTTTTTTTCCTTCCAAACTGTCCTTACTTTTATGGATCTCAGAACTTGGCACTTTAACATGTATAGTATACTTCATGTCATTTTTTTTTTTTTTTTTACATGTATTTTAGATATCTTAAATTTAATGTCTTGCCTAACTGGTATTGTTTTGAGGCAGTGGACAATAAGTTTCAAGATTTTAGGCGTTCTTTTTATATTACGGCTTAATAATGTTTCTTTAAGATCCCCTTGCTTATTGATTATTGGATGTGTTGCTTCTTGATTAGTTAGTGATATTTATTATCCCTTCGGATGTCACTGATGGATTTTAATGGATGAATAACTGTACTCAAATTGATGTATTCTATATGGCTTTCAATAAAAAAATTAAAAAGATCTGAAAGTAGGCTTTGAACTTGACTCAATTACATATTTTGATTTAACGTGATACCATAGCTGCTTATTCCCAGTTTAGAATTTAGTAATATTGCTAGGCCGCCACTTGGTCTCCCCTTTTGTGTATGGAACATCCAGGTTAATGTAATTTTGGAGAACAATAAATGAGGTTTCCACGGCTCTTGTAAACAAATTGTGTGATATGAGTTGAGAAATTAACGTAAATTGCCTTGCCTCACCATTAAGGGCCGGTCTAGGCCTGCAGTGTCCCAGGAGCACACATCCACAGAGACTGTTACCGTTTGGTCACTCTTTACCATCATAAGGAGTTTAGCTACAGCAAATATACTTTATCTAGCCTCTCTGGGAAGTTTACTAGCCTTGCACTTTGATGGTTGTTTGAAAAACTGTCAATACAGTTGTTAACCTGGTTTGATTTTGCAGCATCGTGCCCTTAAATGTTGACCTATGGTTTAGGGCTACTTTCTGTTTTTGGCCGTAGCAATTTTTTAGATCGTTTATTTCTTAAGAAATTAGGATATTTCATGGTTCCTGTTTGTATTCTAATAATCCCCCTGCCTACCAAAATGGAACTTTCACTTACAATGTTTCCGTACATGTATTTCGTTGCCCAACCTTTCCTAGTGTCACCTTTCGGTTTCTCCTGTCGAATCCTCGGGATCGATTCGTGGCTCAAGTGGGTCCACCCCTTGATAGCCTCAATTCTGTTTGCTATGATAGCACAGAAGGTTAAGGTGATCAAGTGAGGGAAGGAAAGGAAGGGGACAGCAGGGAGGGAGATCTGAAACGAAAAACAACACCTTTGAGCAGGGACAGAAATGAATAACACATATAGTGCGAAAACGAGTGTGCCTATTACCTGTAAAGAAAACAACACAGTCTTGTGCAAGAGCACATTTAGGAATGTCCTATTCATCCAATGATGAAGAGGTAACTGAAAGTACAGAACTAAGCAATGAGTTCCTGCCCTATGTTAGGCTTATCTCTCTACATCCGTGCAGTTATCAGTTGAATACACACTCTCACGCAATACCCACCAAAATGATAAAGAAAACGGGCATCACAGGGGATGAATCCTAGAAAGACCTCATAGCCCCCTGTTAGGTAACAGTAATAAACAATTATACTTCGATGGTAGTGGGTTGTGAGTGCGCGGTATCTTGGTTGTACCCTTGCCTTGTGGTAATCGATAATACGTTTTATCTGGTCACACAATTGTTATAATGCATAATTGCCTCTTCATCGTAAACGTAAATGCTGGTAAACATGTATTCCAAGACATAAATGGCAGTCCGTGGAATTTGTATGGTCACAAGCAACAAGCTTCTCCATGAAACGTAAGCCCCCATCCAACTAGGTCAAGGTGAGTAGAGCCCAAGCAACAAGATTCTCCATGAATTTTAAGGCCCATCCAACTAGGTCAAGGTGAGTAGAGCCCAAGTCTTTAACCAGGATAATATCCCTTTTATCCGCAACAGGTACCCTCCGCCACCTTACCGCACCAGACGCAGTTCCCTCGAAGCGCGATGATCCTTTCACGAAGCAAAATAATCTGCTTCGTTGTCAACCCGGAAGTTTCTTTTGAAGGCTTCCGGGTTGACGTCCTCGCGCATGCTCCTCCCGCTGCGTAGCGGAAGAGTGTTGGAGCCGCCTTCCTTCTGGATGCCGCACCACAGGTTCCGAAGCCTCTCCCCACAGTTCAGGTAAGCGCGGAGGGTAGCCCGAGCCACGCAATTGGCAGCGTTGCTTGCGGCACCCCCCGCGGCACCGATGGGACCCGTGACACCTAGTGAAGTCCTTCTGAGATTGTCTATCAGAAAAAGAATAATTAGCAAATCACTTTACCAAATGTGGTCCAAGTCTTCGCAGTGATGTAACTTAAGTATTTTTCGATTTAGGATATCAAGTGGCCCTTCTAGTGTATATGGTGGAAAAGTAAAAGGGAAAAGTGGTTCTTGACCTGGTGTTGTGTATGGATTTAGCTAACAGTAGGACTTCAGGGAGAGCCATCGTGTTGGCGGTTGCAGCTTATTTTCCTCCTATGAGGTCAAAGCCCATGTTGTTTCTGCAGTGTGGCGGATTATTTGTAGCACAGTTGGTATCGTGGTTGGTTAGGTGATTTATAGCAGTGTTGAAGTACTGGGTTTTTCAGAACCAACCCAGCGGTGCCAGGGGGGACACCCAAAGACTTCGAGTTCTTCCTGTTTCAGACCACAGAAACACAGAGTCTTCTAGGTGAAGTCAAAGATCGTATTTATTGGCTGCAGACCAATCACAGGTATCCGAGAAGTACACCACGATGTATGTTCTCAGGAGACTGCTCCCAACCAAAAACCAGTCTTTTCTTATATACACAATATTACGCTCTGGGCAACACCGCCCCTATTTTACAAGTGGGCATTCACATATTTTCGCTTCAAAGAAAGAGCACAGTCATGATGATAATCCCACATTTCAGCTCGGTCAGCACATTATTATTTACCCGGCGAGGCTCAGAACCCTCATCAGATATCAGCAGACCCCAATAAAACGGACACCTCCTACTCGTAAAACAAGCCATAAAGTAGGAAACAGAGTCAGGTGTGAAAGTGATTAGTCAGGGTTCGTGTGGGAAGAACGACTTTATGGTGTGTTAAGCCCTGGTGCTAATCCCATTTGGCCGCAGTAAAAGGAACCGGCCGAACAGGACTGACCTCGGGCCGTGGAGTCAGGTTTGCACTGGTCACCAAGAAGGCACAGAAGGTGTGCGTGTCCTTTAGGTCTAAGCATGGCCTTATTTCACTGCCTATGTGAGGGCAACAACAGCATGGTTACCGTTCTAAAATGGAACCCGAGGGTTTGATATGTAGTATCGTATACACGGTGAATTCATCGGTGAAACATGACGAAAACACTCATACATACCGCATTAGTCATTTGCGGTTCGCTGATACCAAAATCGGCATGGTGGGACCATGCCTCCAACATGGTTCCGAAATTTACAGTACCACAGACCCTCCTTTTGCCCTTACATAGGCAATAACTATACTCATACTAATCTGAGTCCAGGTCTATATTCATAAGGCCATGGAGGTGTTGCTGTAGCATCATCCTATTGCTCAGCTCGTCCCTTGATACAGGTCTCCTTACACATGATGTAACACAGAGGCTACACATTACAGGAGCACACTGTACACATAGACAGGACAGGAAAAGAATGGCTAAGATCGTCCCGGTGACTATTAGAATCTTCCATCCCCAAGCTGATATCAGTCCCCAGAACCACCCCATCATCGACCAATCTCCTTTAGCCACGTGAATGGATTCGGAAATCTTATGCAGTTTGGAGATGGCTTGATAGACTGTCGGAGCGTTATCTGGTATGAAAATACAGCAGCTTGATTGGATAACCTTACATACCCCACCACGGTCTGCAAGTATGACATCCAGAACCATACGGTTCTGCAACGTCATGAGGCGATCCGCTTGAAGCTCAACTGTCAAGTTACCAAGGGCACCAGCCGTTACATTAACAGTGGTTTCAACTACACGAGTCAGTTGTCTCAGGTTCCTACTATTGACCATTGGTCCCCAAAACGGCAGGAAACCCAGGAAAAAGTCTCCCGCTTCCTGACCGGCAGTATCCTCCTTACTAGCAGCGCCTCTCACAACTCTGGTCTTGTGATAATCAGGGGCGGCAGTAAATGTCGGCGGTAGCAAATTTGCAACATAACACGTGCCCGAGAAATCAGGGGGCAACCATGTATATGCTTGATCACTCCAAACAAAGTATGTACCCTTGGCAGCCAAAAACACAGGGGAAAACTGTGACGGAAAAATGTATGTTTCAGTACAGTCACTCTTCCCTAATTGAGCTCTTGGATTCTGACCATTACCTTGTAAACAGAACCAAACTATTTGTGGGGTACGACCCAAATTGGGGATGAACTTTTACGCTGTTTCTCGCCCAGACTAATGCTATACCCCGTCGCGTTCCAACCCACATAAGCTCGCAACTCATCCTTGGGAATAGATGAATATGCATCGATATATCTGCTCATATCAGCAACTCCTTTCATCAAGGCCTTATTGTTCGTGCTAGGTCTAATGGAACGCGGTGGTCGTGGGGAATAGGTCTCAAGTGCAAAAAGAAACATAGTCTGGAATGCCCATGATGACCCATTATAGCTAAACGGCAGCACTAGATATGGGATACCCTTACTAATGGTATGCGGCATCAAACCACACACCCAGCAATTTGTCGTATTCATAACTAGTTGGTGCTGGTGCAGAAGTTGAATAAACGAATTGTTTACGAACTCAGAACGTCTAGCTTGTTCGTGTTCAGGCAGAGGGTGGAAAGAGTGTGAGGAAACAGTAGGAGGAGGTATGGGCTGTATAGTGGGTGCAAACGGCACTTGAAAAGACAATAATACATAACCTACAGAAAACATCATCATGCTAAATAGGACAAGCAGACATAATATTACAAAACGTTTGCTATTCATTACTTTACATATTCTGCCCTTAAGTTATTCTCTCAGCGGGTCTCTTCATCTCGAAAAACTCCATCCTCTAATCGTGCTGTTCGCGGCGGATGAGTGTCTTCTGCTAAGGAGTACATCTGTCAGTCCAGGGAACGCCCTAGACCAACCAGACCGTTGACCTAACGTCTCCGGCTTGTACCCCAAAGTCTTGGCACCGCGACCCTGCAGCTGAACCCGGATGGCGGTTTGAAAAAGCAAAAATAAGAAAGTTTCTCAGATGGAAGAGAGAGCTGCACTTCTCAAAAAAATATAAAAGAAAAATAATTTTTATTTGTCCATAGTTCTCGGCCTCAAATTGTAGCGACTTCTTGTAGGTACTGTTTGGTCTTGAAACAGGAGTTCAGGCTCTGTAGTGTCCAATTGAATTGACGGTGGCACAGTTTCTTGCAAGATGTCATCGCTTTCCTTCTCAGAAAGCGTTCCTTTTACTCGTGCATCGCTAAACGGCAGAAAATGAGGCACAGTCTTAGTCTCTGAGTCGGCGATCCCTTCCTGGACCCACTGGTCGTAAGGCAAAGGCACAGGGACCCTTTTGCAGTGAACGCCGTGTATCCAGTTCTTTTTCCCTTTTACTCGAACAGCCGATCTCGTAGAAAGAAGGACGAGATGGGGGCCGGTCCAACGGGGCTCATCATTCTTTGTCCTCTTGAAGTTTTTGACCAGCACCCATGATCCAGGATTGATAGGATGTCCTGGAGTTTCAGAGACCTGAGGCAGAGTATCATGCACCTGTTGGTGTAAAACACGCAATTTAGCCGTCAATTCATACAAATAATCAAGCAGTACTGGATGTTCGATCTCACTGAATTTTGTAGGCCTTGGCACTCCCCATATATTGGCCGGGCGGCCAAACACGATTTCGTAGGGACTAAGTCCCACTCGTGAATGCACAGTCATTCTTGTTGATAGGAGTGCTAAGGGCAGAGCGTCGGGCCATTTAAGACCAGAACTTGCTTGAATCTTAGCCAACTTAAGTTTCAAAGTGCCATTGTAACACTCTACTAGTCCAGCTGATTGGGGGTGATTTGCAGCGTGGAATTTCTGCTTTATACCTAGTCCCTCACATACATTCTTCATCACTCGTCCCACAAATTCACTCCCATTATCACTCCATACCATTCTTGGCATTCCAAACCTAGGGAAAAATTCCTTGACAAGGGCTTTAGCTGTGGATAAGGCAGTATTGTCTTTTAG
This sequence comes from Triturus cristatus, assembly GCF_964204655.1. NCBI lineage: Eukaryota > Metazoa > Chordata > Amphibia > Caudata > Salamandridae > Triturus > Triturus cristatus. Next base: position 449,206,790 of record NC_140580.1, read on the forward strand.
GGGATATGCTTCTATCCACCTTGAAAAAGCGCAGACAATAACAAGTACATATTTCAAATTGTTGCACCTTTCCATGTGGATGAAATCTAGCTGCAAAACTTCAAACGGATACGTTGGAGGCGCAAAATGACCAGCTGGAGTTGGGGTTCCCCTACCAGGATTGTATTTCAAACATACCATGCAATTTTTGACCACATTCTCTGCACACTTGGGAATTCCAGCATTCTGCCATACTGGAGCTAACAACTTACAAATCCCTTTCACACTGATATGCGCCATTCCATGTGCCATCGTGACCACTGGAAGCACATATGCATCAGGTAACAACCATCGCCGGTGCTCTGACAAATCAATCCAACAACCATTTTCATCCAATTTTCCCTTACTTTCTTTCCACACGCTCAATTCTTTCTCTGTGGCTTCAGCTTGAAGGGACTTCACACTCTCATTATATCGGGCCAAGGTTCACTACTAGAACCTTTGTCCACCTTCGTGGACCATTTCCTGCGGCCTCTGGTTAAAGATATGCCAACATACTTACAAGATACCAAAGACGTCCTACGTTTACTACCTACAATAGATTTTGATATTGACAAAGACGTCTTAGTATCATTTGATGTAGAATCACTATATACATCTATCCCTCAGGATGAGACTCTTGAAACTATCTTCTCCATCCTGAACAATACACCCTTGGATTCCATCACTCCAGTACACTTTATTATGACGCTTGCACATTTGGCTATGAAGGAGAATTTTTTCAAATTCGAGGACACTGTATACCTGCAAATCTCCGGGACCAGCATGGGAAGCATTTTTGCTCCCAGTCTAGCCAACCTTTATGTGCATTCTTTCGAACAGACATACGTGCTCAACCACGATAACCCCTTCCTTGATTCCATCCGATTATGGAAGCGCTACATTGATGACATCTTTGTAGTTTGGCGTGGAGATTTGCCATCAATCTCTCCCTTTCTACACTGGCTGAACACCAGAAACAACTTTTTGAGGTTCACAGTGGAAGCACACAAAGAAAGATTGGCTTTCTTAGATCTATCCATCTTCAGCACTCCAACTGGATTAGAAAGTGAACTCTATAAAAAACCAATGTCTCGCAATTCCCTTCTCCGGTATGATAGCCAACACCCGACTCGATGTGTGAGGCATTGGTGGTCCCGCTCCTCAAGCCCGGCAGGGACTCATCCGATCCGGGCTCCTACCGTCCCTTATCGATGCTGACGGTGGATTATAAAATACTTAGCAGCATCTTGGCCACGAGGCTGCTTGGGCACATGAGTTCTTTAGTGCATGAGGACCAGGCTGGCTTTATCCCCAGGCGTAACACGACCATGAACATTCGCAGGTTGTGCCGCTTGCTTGGGGAACCGCTTGTGGACGCCCCATGCCCGGTTGTCCTATCAGTGGACTTAGAGAAGGCCTTTGATAGCCTGGAATGGGACTACCTCTGCACTGTGTTGCGGAGGTTCGGCCTCGGAGAGGGTTTCGTCAGCTGGACCAGGGTGCTGTACGCCTCGGCGTCAGCCAGGGTTCGGGCGGGACCGCTGATTTCCTCACGATACCCGGTGGAACGGGGCACGAGGCAGGGCTGCTCGCTCTCCCCATTGCTCTTTGCGCTGGCGGTGGAGCCTCTTGCGTTGCATCTCCGGTCGGGAGCCCATTACGCGGGCCTGTGGACCCTGTCGGGCCCGCACTACGTCTCCCTATACGCAGACGACCTGTTGCTCTTCCTGGAAGACCCGCTTGCTGCCCTATGTGGAGCTGCGACGGCGCTCACGGAGTTTGGGGAGGTCTCGGGCCTTCGAGTGAATTGGACTAAGACATGTCTTTTCCCGATTCGCAGGGGCACCCCTACACCTGCCTTGAGTAGGGAGATTAGATGGGAACCCGACTGCTTCAAATATCTAGGGGTGTATGTCTACCACGAACCTTCTGGCCTCCTTGATGGGAACATTGCCCGGGGCATCCGGGCACTGCGAGGCAGTATGGGCTTTTGGGCCACGCTGCCGCTCTCGGTGGCAGGGCGGATCGCTCTGCTTAAAATGGTGGCGCTCCCCCGGCTGTTATATTATTTCCGGACACTACCGATCTGGATCCCACCGACCACGTTTCGACTATTACGGTCCATGATAGTCGGATTCCTCTGGGGCTCGGGCCGCCGGCGGGTGGCCCTCAAGACCCTGATGAGGCCGAAGGAGGAGGGTGGGCTTGCGGCGCCGGATTTCGAAAAATATTACTTAGCGGCGCAGCTCCAGACCTTCACCCAGGAGATCGCTCGGGAGTTCCGGGGCCCCGAGGACAGGAGGGGAACGGGTATGGCCAGGCATGTTCTCTCCTTCATAGTGATGAGGCAACGATTGGCCTTGCAGGACTTGTCCATGGAGGAGCGGACTGTTCGCCTGTGCTGGAACCGGGCTCACGCCCGGGGCCACCAGCGGACACCGTATGCACCCGAAATACCGCTGGGGATGCTAACGGCTTTGCCCCATGGGGGTGATTGGTCGCGGCTGGCGACCTGGGAGGACGCCGGCCTGCAGCTCATCGGTGATCTCTACGAGGACGGGACGCTCTTGCCATTCCAGGAGCTCATTGATCGCTTCGGGATTCCCCGCGGCGACTTTTTGTTGCACTTGGCCCTTGTTCGAGCGATCCAGGCGCACTGGAGGTCCGGGCAGGCAGAACCCCTTTTATCCCCAGTGTGCCAATACGTGATGATGTCCGCGGGCACGGTAAGGGCGGTCACATGCCTTTACGGTAGACTGCTCAAAGAGGGGCTGGCTCCCCTCACCACCCTGAGAAACCGATGGGAGGAGGACATTGGCAAGGAGATCCCAGAGACGACCTGGGCTCAGCTGGTGCGGCGTGCCTGGAAGGGCACACGCCACGCCCGCTTTCAATTAGTCCACTATTATGTGCTCCATAGAGCATATTTGACCCCGGTGAAAATCAGGCGATATTTTGCGGCGGCCTCAGCGGAGTGCCCCAGGTGCCCGGCCCAGGAGGCGGACCTTCTCCACATGCTGTGGGCCTGCCCGGGATTGTCGGTCTATTGGGAGGAAGTGGGGAAGACCCTGGAGGAAACGACGGGGAGATCTCTTTCGTTGGATGCGGCGGTGGGTCTCCTGCATTGGTTCCCTCATACCCCCAAGAATAAAATATCTAGTAAATTCATCGATTTGGGGCTGCTCCTTGCTAAACGGGAGGTGACCAGGAATTGGAAGGCACGGACCGGCCCGACAGGGAGCCGGTGGCACAGCGAATTTTTGAAGTGGGCGGCGGGGGAGAGTACGCTTAGATACCAGCTAGCTTTGAGGCAGCGTAACGAGAAGGCCGAGGAGACAGCGCTGGAGTGGGAGATGCTTGTGCGGGCCCTTAGGGAGTACTGCGCCCCCGGCGATGCCGAACATGAGGTAGCGGCGCGCCCTGAGTCCCGGTAGACGGTTGCACTTCTCAGCTTTATTGTTTTCCCCATGGGTCCCCAAGAAGATCCGGTTGCGGTTGATGCCGCGCGCTGATGGCGGTGGGGGGGAGGGTTTTTTCTGGGATTGGGGGGTTTTAAGGGTGGGGGGGTGTTTTTGGAGTTATAGGGTTGTTTAGAAAAGCAGATGAAGGACAACGAATCCTCCGGGCCGACCTCGACAACCTCCTGAGCCCCCACGGACTTTCGCCGCCCGACCCCAGGGTTGTGGGCTGAACGGCTGTGTAAGCAACTTCCGGAGGGGATCGGAGAGTTGGGTTTCAACGCTCCGGCTTGAGATGTAATGCTGGCCGATTATGTAAAGATTTACTAATTCCTGCAATAAAAATAATTTAAAAAAAAAAAAATAAAAAAAATGATAGCCAACACCCGAAATCACTTAGAGACAATCTCCCTTACGGACAATTTTTGCGTGTAAGACGCAATTGCTCCACATCTGACAAGTACCAGATACATGCGAAAAATCTTACAGAACAACTAATTGAGAAAAAATATCCGAAACCCTTGATTAAGAAAGCTTTCAAACGGGCCTCCAATAACAACAGAGAAGCATTAATTGAACCTCCCTATGAGAAACCAGCGTTAGAACGGCTAACTTTTGTCCACACCTTCAGTACCCTTACCAACGGGATTCAGAAATGTGTGAAGAAACACTGGCGTCTCCTTAACTCATGCAAAGAAAAGATACAGCCACCCCTATTTTCTCTAAAGAGAGGGAGTAACTTCAGAGACAAACTGGTCCACACAAGACCTCAAGAAGAGAGACCACGTCCTATTGGCACTCTTTGGGACCTACCAGCGGTACTGGGACACCACCCATGTGGAACATGCTCAGTATGCCCACAAACGAGTCATTCCAAATCTTTAGACATAGGGACTAAAACACCGTGGGAACAAAGGATCTTCACAAATTGCAACAGTGAGAACCTAATTTATTTGATTGAATGTCCTTGCAAACTCCGATATGTGGGTATGACCACTCGGAAAGTCAGACTACGCATGCTAGAGCATAAGAGCACCTTCAGGTGCAAGAAAACCAACACGAGACTTACACGCCACTTCGAAGAGGCCAAACATCAGGCCAATGATTTCTGCTGGACAGTTCTAGAAAAACCGTTTATTCCATCTCATGTTAGCGATATATCCCGCTTTTTGTTTCTGAAAGAACAACGATGGGTTTTTAGAATTCACAGCGATCTAGCAGGTTTAAATGATGACATTCCTTGGGTCTCACTTTGAGACACAACTAAGCTCTATAGTTCATGAGCTTTCTGTATTTGTCTCGCTTTCCTCGTAGATTGTGAAATTAACACACACAGCATATTGCCATACATCCTTATAGAGCACCTCCTGCATATAAGTAGTTTCCGCGATGTTTATTAGATACACCTGCGCACATTGGTTAGTAAGAGCAACCGCAAGCAGTTTCACCTTTGGACATCCGGTTATACATTTGCAACATGTACATACTTTAGGCTATGTGGTCACTGTTGATCCCCGTTCTCACAAGTAAATAGTATATATATTTTCATCAAGATATATATATATATCCTTTGGCTCCTATCTGGCATGCCCAGTAGTTTAGCAATTTGTTCGTTTCACACGAGCAAGATCGATAAAGTTGATGTTTTCCGCCTGTGGAACTACAATTCCCAGGTGCGCTGACGACAATCTGTAGTTCCGAGTGCCTCCGGACACAGATTGGAGGTTCCGTGATTAATAACAGGCGAAGTAACAACCACGACACTGATTGGCCATCGGCCGCCCAATGAGAATGCTATCCTACGCATCTCAATGGCTTGAAAAACATCGGCGGTCCGGTTCACGGGTTACCTCCCATACGGCTCAGACCTACTCCGAGGCACCGACGGAGAGGTAGGGTAACGGACCTTTTCTCATCTTTTCTGTATCCATATTGCTGCGTGTTCCGTTTCAATTGCCATGCCACTATTGGACTGGCTTTACTCTATTTCAAACCGCATATCGTATGTCATAACTTTCAGACCTCACAGCGTAGAGTTAGAGTGTTATCGATTTCTACACACCACCAGACACATATCCGACACTGTGCCTTCTGGTTAAGTTTTATCTGCTATTTTGGGAACATTACAACAGAGCTTCTTCACAGAGCGCGTATAAGGACTATGTTATATGGTCCTATATAGTTATACTTTTTGTCAAAAATTGAGAGCTTACCACCGTGGTGGGTTAACAGTCTCTGCACTTCCCCCCATATTTCCTATAGGGCGGGGCCTCCTCTAAACCTGAGTCAGTTCCGCTTGAGGTGAGGCTTACTTCTCGTGCTAACCAGGTAAGCACTTTGAGAAAAATGCTACGAGCCTGGCCTAATGTTTTTTCTTGAGAGAGTATGTTTAATGCCTAAACCTTATATTGTGTTCTTTTTGGTCCTTTTTGTTTGCACAGATAAATTCATATATACTGAGTGCACGAAGAAGTTATACACCACAAAAGGTTGTATTTTAAACACTTATTGTTCCTTTTTCACACCTTATTGTTGCAGTAGCAATTAATAGATCACAAGGTCCTGACGAAAGCCATTTGACCATGGGGTCAAGCAGGCTGAAACATGTTGACCGCATTGTTATACAGCCTATTTGTTAAAAGCTGTTTCTGCACCATTTTAAACTAAGGATTAGTAGGAATATCTTGTATTAAACTACCTTCTTCCTCTAAATCCTTTTTTAACATTCCCACTTTACTGCACTGCACTGTTTGTGTATCATTTTCCGGTATATACCTGCACATCCTGCCTAAGCCAGTGACTTCGCTGTCTTCTTTCCTTCCCCCCTCCCAGGCTTTATCCAAGTGCTCTGGTTGACACCGATACCACACATAATACTCCTGGATGGAGTGGTTTATAGTGGTGGGAAGGTCGGATATCCAGATGATGACCCCTACCAATCACTGGTTATTGATGGAAATCCACTGCGACCAACTAGCACTCTAAGGTCTTTCTCTCTCATGCTTTTTTATTACATCTATCTTTCTGTTGACCTTGCTCAGCACATAGACCGACAGACTCTTTTTTGTATTATTGACTTCACACTCTCTACCGTGTCTTCACACATTCCAACATCACCAACCCATCTTGCAGGGCCTGCAACATACATTCGATTCGTCACATCTTTTGCTGTTTCTTTCGCGATTTCGTCAGCAAACGCATTACCACGACCAACATCATCAATAACCTTCTTGTGTGCACTGCATTTCACAATCGCAACTTGTAATGGCAAGGTCAGCGACTCAAGGAGATCATTCACCAATTGACCATTCTGAATCTTAGTTCCATGCAAAGTCAGGAACCCACGTTCTTTCCACAAGCGCCCAAAACTATGGGCCACGCCAAATGCATACTGACTGTCAGTATATATGTTCACTTTCATTCCTTTTGACAACACGCATGCTCTTGTAAGTGCAATTAATTCTGCTGCTTGAGCCGAATTATGTGGTATACGTGCAGTTTCAACAATCGTGTGCAAAGTCGTGACAGCATATGCAGCAGTCGTATCACCATTCGGAAGCTTGAAGCACGAACCATCCACCCATAAGGTACCATCACACTCAACCAGGGGAGTATCTTTAAGATCCACTCTCCCTTTTGTTTCTTCTTCTGTTCTGAACAGACAATCATGCTGTTCAATCTCATCTGTGTCTGCTGAAATCGGTAATAATGTAGCTGGATTCAACGTATTGCACCTCTTTATGTGCACATGACTCGCTAGCAGTGTCAACTCGTACCCTGACAATCGAGCACTAGTTAAGTGCTGTGTCTTGGTCCTGTTTAACAATGTGTCCACTGCATGTGGAACCATTACAATCAACGTGTTATTCATTACTAACCCAGCAGACTGTCGAATAGACACAGCTGCTGCCGCTGTGGCTCTCAAGCAACTTGTCAATGCCTTAGCTACTGGATCCAAAGTTGACGAAAAATACGCGCATGGACGCTGTCTGTCTCCAAAAGACTGTGTCAGCACTGACAATGCGCAACCTTCTTTCTCGTGAACATACAATGTGAAAGGTTTACTGTAGTCGGGGGTACCCAACACAGGAGCCGAACATAATGCCTTACGTAAATCCGAAAAACTTTTCTGACACTCTTCAGACCATGGGACGGGATTCGGTGTATCTTTGCATGTTAATGCTATCAAAGGTTTTGCCAGCAAAGAAAAACTCTGGATCCGCTGCCTACAGTATGAAGTAATACCCAAGAAAGCACGCACTTCTCTCTGTGTTCTTGGCACGCTCAATTGTGCAATGGCCTGAATTCTTTCTGGGGTCAGTTTCCTTCCTTCCTTCGACAAGAGATGACCTAAGTAGGTCACTTCTTTTCGACAATATTGCAGTTTTGAGAGAGACACTTTGTGATGAAAGGCAGACAAATGACGCAACAATGACAATGTAGCTTCTTTACAAATCTCCTCAGTATCCGCGGTGATTAGTAAATCGTCAACATACTGAATAAGGGTAGCACCACTAGGCAAGACAATTGCATCAAGCTGCGCTTTTAAAGCCTGACTGTATATTGATGGACTTTCACAGTAGCCCTGTGGAGCGCGCTTAAAGCGGAAACTGCGACCTCCTAAACTAAAACCAAAAATATCCCTGCTTTCCTCTGCAATCGGAATGCTAAAGAAAGCATTCTTTAAATCAATCATTGAAAACCAAGCAGCGGAAGCTGGGATCATAGTTAACAAGGCCGTTCTATCAGGGACAACTGGAAACTGTGGCACAACTATCTTATTGACCTCTCTAAGGTCGATCACAAATCTGTAAACAGGTGGCTGAGAGGGGTCAGTACGTTTTAAAACAGGCAAAACAGGACTATTGCAAACGTTGCCTCTTGTCTCTTCGATTACATCCTTTTCAATCAAGTCATAGATGATCGCTAACAACGCTTTCTCACCTTCATTAGAGACCTTGTACTGGGGAATGCATGGCAATTTAACATTGGCTTTCAAAGTGACCACATATGGCGGTATTTCCAAGAGACCCACATCGTTAGGACCAGTAGCCCAAAGGACTTCCCGGAAGAGACGACAATTCAGCTGGCAGTTTATTCTTCGACAAATACATTGGAGAAATCACTTCCCTACCCAGTGTAAGTTGTACTCCCGAGGGGGAACAATATAATGTTGCATGTAATCTCTTTAACAAATCCAATCCTAACAGGTTTTCACCACATCCTGTCATTGGGATAAGGGGTGCTTTCAGCTCACAAGGTCCAACGGAAAGGGGCATAGGACTAGAGATCGGGTTCCTAACCGGGGCGCCAGAAAAACCTACTGAAACATTCATTTCGCCAGACAACGGCGCGCCAGGGAGTTTTGAGTGCATAATTGAATTCTTTGCAGCACCAGTATCCAACAGAAAAGGCTCTGACACACCCGCTGTAGTCACCTTGACATACGGTCCACTCTGATCCACTGGTACTGAAACAACTCCCTCTCTTTGTCTAGGGCTGTCCTAGTAATCATTACCTTCCGCGTTTCCATCTTCTGCATAATAGTCGTTATTACGTTATTCTAGTACTGAGCTGTCCCACCGGTTACATTGGCCTGCTGATCAAAACTGTTAATCGTATTTTGAGGCGGAAGAGGACGGGCGTTCTGGGGAACGTTCCCACGCCCTCTACCTCTAGGAGCTTGCTGACCACCTCTACCTCTCGCGCCGTAAGCATTATTCGTGCCCTGCAACAATATAGGACAACTATACTTAAAATGACCTTCTTCTTTGCAATACGAACACTGATTGAGGCCCACAGGACCACACGGTTGGGAATACCCGAACCTTTGCGAGTTACTCTGAAACTGTTGGGGTTGTTGATAGTTACTCTGACCTTGCTTATAGTTATTCTGATCTCCACGTAGCGGGTAAGCCTGCTGAAAAAGAACCTTCGTCTTTAATTCTTTTGTTTTCTTGTCTGCTCTATCCTTCTCATCTTTATCCCTATTTTCGTAATACTGTGCAGTAGCCAGTATTTGCGCTGATGAGGAAACAGCCCAAGAACTGAATCTGAATCTTTTAATTTCTTACACAACTCGGGAAGCAAATTATGCACAAATTTATCAACAAATAACCGTTGACCACCTTCCGTACTCATGTCTTGACCACTGTGGTCGATAAATGTTTCTTCAAACCTGGTGAAGAAATCAGACACTGTTTCGTCTTTCTTTTGTTTGCATGCGGATAATTTATCCCAATTCACACGCATCGCCGGCATTAAAGTCTTCATGTAGGTAATAATTCTACCAGGGAGTTCTGTTACTAAGGGCTCAGGTTTCGCACCACCAACTTGTCTAGTGTCTGTAGCAATGATATTAGCCCATGTGCCACCTAATTCTGCAGCATGATCTGTATTACGAATCAACCCCCATAGAGGCTGCGGGACGACATTCCCGAACAACATATCTATGTCAGCTAGGTTCATGACACACGATTCTGCAGTCAGTGATAACTCCTTATAATATCCTGCGGGGTTTTTACGGGGCTCAGGCAATGTCTGCTTAAGGGCTAAAACTTCTGATCGCTTCCAAGGAACATGTACCCAAACACGCTGAAAATGAGCTGGCATAGCAGCGATACCTCGAGCGGCATCAGCTGCAACAGCGTCCTTCCATACTGGAGGGACTTCTCATAGGGTATTGTTTAACCTTCCTATCAGAGGAGTCATGTTCAAACAGTGACTGAGGAGGACCCTCGATCCTAAAAGACAATAATGTCGCAACTGCTTTCTCAACATCGGGACCCACAATCGTACCTTTTCCAAATTCAAACCGTACATGACACAATTCCTGCGGGCTTAAGTCTAAACCATGATCTTCCAATTCCTCACAGAGGAATTCACACATTTTCTCAAACGTATCTCTGTTTTGGTGCTTCCCATTGATGAAAAACATTTACAACAGATTCCACATCATATCTTGAAGGAAAAACAATCCATTTATATGCCATGCGGTCTAATACTTCTTTCTCTTCAGAACCTGGCAGCTGACTATGCAACTACGTACGTTGTGAACCAGGGGTCGTACTAGATGACCCGAAGAGAGGCGACATAAAACTAGTGACCGCACTAGCTATTCCTTGTCGTGTAGAAGGAGAAGTTGAGGCAAGAACAGGGGGAAAGACAGAGGGAAGAAAAACGGGTGCAGATACAGGTACAGGGGTCGTATCGGGAAGAGCGCCGAGGGAGGCAGCTGATGTACTAGGTAAAGTCGCAGGAAGCGCAGAAGAGATAGGCAGCGAAACCGGCGGCCCTTGAGAGGGCTGCGCCGTAGGCATAGGAGCCGGCTGAGGGGGAGCTGGCGGCTGCGGGAAGGCTTGCGGCAAATTAACTGGAGGCTGTACATTTAAGGGTTGCGGAGGTGCTGTAGCACTCTGCGCATACGGGGGTGGTGAACTCAGCAAATGTGACATTAGGGGATCTTTCTCCTTTTCTTTTGACGCATCTTGCTGAAGGGGCGGCAAAACTGGGTAGCATTTATCAATCACTAATTTACGTTGCCTGCGCAACTGCTCATTCATCTGTTCTTCTTCATTGTCTTTAAACTGCAAGGCTGCTTGCATTATCGACACACCTTTCTCTCTTTTATTTTTCTTGGCTAATTTGATTTCTTTCTGTTTGGCTTCCTTTCGCCATAGGCGGAAAGAATCAAACATCGCCGGCCGGGCTTTCTTTTTAAATAATTTAACTTCTAAGTTATCTAGGATTTCTGTGTCGAAACTACCATTTTGGGGCCATTTTAAAACACCATCCTTCCTGGTGTATCGGATCCATACTTCATTATACGCAATGGGGCCCACGCCATGTTTCACATAAAGCTCATACGTTGGAGTTGCAATTGGAGGAACCGGACACGAATCCTCTAATCGGGAGTCCCTATTACAACCCAAACAAAACAAATTTCCAAATATACTAGAACCAGGCATCGTCGCTCACTAGTCTAGTTTCAAACTTCAAAGGATTATCGAATACGATAGTCTCGTGAATACACGAGTCCTTCGGCTTTGGCACTTGCAAGTTCCAAATCAAAGCGATCCCGAAGGGATACCAAACTAAGAACCAAACTAAGAACTGGGAGACGCTCCACTTATACTTAACTGAGGTATCAATGATGTCACCAGAAGACTCGTTAAATCGTTTCGCTCTACCAAATCATCAAGGGTCCAAAACAGGGCGATAGTCAGGGCAGCAGTCCTTTGTAGCCGTCGGGACGCGGAGAACCTCGCAGTAAAGACTTTCGGACCACGTCGACATGCAGGGGTCGATGAAGTGGCGGCCTTCCTCCAGAATTTTCACACGAAGCTCCTCACGAACCTCTGGCTTGGACCGGTACCTCTGAAATCGCCCCATGTTGGGCGCCAACTGAAGTACTGGGTTTTTCAGAACCAACCCAGCGGTGCCAGGGGACACACCCAAAGACTTCGAGTTCTTCCTGTTTCAGACCACAGAAACACAGAGTCTTCTAGGTGAAGTCAAAGATCGTATTTATTGGCTGCAGACCAATCACAGGTATCCGAGAAGTACACCACGATGTATGTTCTCAGGAGACTGCTCCCAACCAAAAACCAGTCTTTTCTTATATACACAATATTACGCTCTGGGCAACACCGCCCCAATTTTACAAGTGGGCATTCACATATTTTCGCTTCAAAGAAAGAGCACAGTCATGATGATAATCCCACATTTCAGCTCGGTCAGCACATTATTATTTACCCGGCGAGGCTCAGAACCCTCATCAGATATCAGCAGACCCCAATAAAACGGACACCTCCTACTCGTAAAACAAGCCATAAAGTAGGAAACAGAGTCAGGTGTGAAAGTGATTAGTCAGGGTTCGTGTGGGAAGAACGACTTTATGGTGTGTTAAGCCCTGGTGCTAATCCCATTTGGCCGCAGTAAAAGGAACCGGCCGAACAGGACTGACCTCGGGCCGTGGAGTCAGGTTTACACAGGTCACCAAGAAGGCACAGAAGGTGTGCGTGTCCTTTAGGTCTAAGCATGGCCTTATTTCACTGCCTATGTGAGGGCAACAACAGCATGGTTACCGTTCTAAAATGGAACCCGAGGGTTCGATATGTAGTATCGTATACACGGTGAATTCATCGGTGAAACATGACGAAAACACTGATACATACCGCATTAGTCATTTGCGGTTCGCTGATACCAAAATCGGCATGGTGGGACCATGCCTCCAACATGGTTCCGAAATTTACAGTACCACAGTGTCTGCACTCTCAATGACCCCAGGATCTGTATAATGTTGTCGTACAGTTTTCAATATTTCTGTGATGCCCTCAGATAATCTTATGAGGAGGTTTCTATCATTCTCCAGAGTGTCTTGTCCTGATCTACTAATGTTCGTGCTGTCACTCTGTAGCATGTATATTTATCTCCAGATGGTTTGTGGTAATAGTATTTCTCTGATTAATAATGGATTGTCTGTTGTTTACAAACATACCTTCCTGCGAGCTAAGAATTAGTTTTTTTTAGCCATGACTACGTAGTTTTCGCTGCAATTTGTCTTGGCCTGTGTTGGTATGTTGTACTGATTGGTCACTGTAGGAGCCACTAGTTATTTGTAATGTACCGGACTCTTAAGATAACATGTCCTGTGAAGAAGAGTTTTAATTATCCAGGGGTTATGTGTGCAAATGTTTAGGTGTTGGGTTGGTATCAAAGACTGACTAGTTACTTTGCTTACTCTTCTGTGGGGATTGACGTATCACAGTTGCTCTTTTTGCTCCCTTTTTGTTTAATTTGCGGATTTTTTTTAAAACATCTATTGCTGCTGTAAAGTTGGAAGCCATCCAATTGATTCACGGGTTTTTTAGCTTAGCCTTTGCATAATTAGGTCATACTCTACTTCCCAGATGTTGGCATTTTGTGGAGCAATTATTTTATTTTCACTATTTGTAGCGTTTAACTATTTTGAAGTTTTTCTCTGCGGAAATCCTAAAACATCAGGACCCTCGGTCCCCGTGGCGGACTGTACACTTGTATTACTTTGCTAGACTTTGGATTTGCTGCAATATCGATCATTGATAGCATCTTAGTCACAAGGAACTTCTTGTATTTGTATTCTGGGTATTCGTTTTTCTCTAGTTCTAAGGTAGTGCCAAATATTAGACAGCACAGACATCAAATAGTATTTTCAGAGTTTCGGTCACCATACTTGCACAGATTTGTCGCAGATATCTTTCTGTAAGCCCATAGTAGCACATGGTATTTTTTCCAACTTACTTAGTCTTTAAACAATACCACTGTAATGTCCCTTTCTGTTCCAGTCAGCCTAAAAAATGAAATTGCTATTGTCCCCTCTATTTGACACCCCTTATTGTTCTTTGTTACCTTAAGAAGAAACTGGAGCAAGGGTATTATAAACCACTCTATAAACCACTCTATAACCACTCTATAAACTAAGGTTCGCATTTTGCAAGTAGGTCCTTCCTTGTAGTGCCACACCTCCACGTGCACTAGTGGGTATATGTACTTCACAAATTCTTTACTTACTTTCTGCAAGCATGTCCCTGTAGAGTCTTACCCTAGGGCGGTTTTCCATATATCTATACCGAGGGAAGCGGAAGCTCCTGAACTCTTTTTCTGCAAAGAGGTTGTGAGCTGCATTCTGCTGTTATTTTCAGTGTGACAGCTCTTGCTCACTTCCAGTGACTGCACCTGATTAGATATCTACACCTTTCTTGGACTTTGGAACTAAAGTATGCAGATAACTGCATGACCACTTTTTAGCTGCAGTGCAGCACCTAAGAATTTCCTCACACCTCACCCTTTCTGCCATTTGCTGATGACTGGTGCTCTTTTGTATTAAGCCCAAAGCACTCTAAATGTCCTTAGTTGTCACTCTAGGTCCATTACTCTGTAATGCATTAGTGACTATATGGCCAGAGTAGTCCTTAAAGAGAAACCTGGGTCCCAAGCTACCACACCTCTTAACGCAAGTGGCTGCTAGTTCGCTGCTCCCTCCACTGAGTTGCTGTGCCTTAAACACCAATCAGCCCTTCCCGGAAAGGAGGCCTCACCATGGAGACAGATCTGTTGCCATCTGAGGTCTTGGCATGGTCTGTCCCCTTTAAAGAAAAATGTATAATCATTTATTATTTCTCCATTATTTTAAACACCTGCTATACTTTCTCCTTCCTTTCTAAAGTCCTATTTGTTCACACCTCTGGGCTTGTCTGAAAAAGACAAGCACTAGGAGATATTCAAGACTGATGAGGTTTCTAAAATATTGTTCCCAGTCTTCTTCCTTGACTCTATTTGGCTTTATCAGTGCACCCAAATTTACCAAGGCTGTGCATCCCACCCTGATTATATGAGACCAAAGTGATTTTGTTGATGTTAATCCGTCATTGTATTTTTTTTTAAATATTTTTATTAAATTTGTCCGTCAGCACATCAAAACCAACAACATATAAAGACTCATCCCTCGATGTACATGCCAGAAGAAATCCGTATAATCCGTATAATCCGTATAATCCGTCATTGTAATCATGATCAAATCAAAAGCGCAAGGTCCATAGATGGTGCATAGACTTAAATTTGTTTTTGGATAATACAAACAAAACAAAGAGTGGAGTGATTTATACTGTCAACTAAATATGCAACTAAATATGCACAAAAATATCAATAGTTACATAGTAACATGCTGAATTTTTTTTCTTTTTTTTTTTTCGTGAAAAAGTATGTTAACACAGCTGTTTGCCCACAACCCGGAGGCCGGCAGCTTATTTCTGGCATCAGCATTATCAACAGAACACAGCTTGTACGCCTACAACCCAACGGGCCGGCAGCGATATATCAGTCCAATTGTACAGCATCCGCTATACCCATTCGTTATCCCATTGCAGCTGATGACGCAAATGTGTACGTATTAAATCTAAACAAAACAACAACCCCTCCCTACAACCTATCTGCCTTCCCCTAGTGTACTGCGATGTCACCCAGCATGTCGTGCGGTTTACTTGGTTGTCGTGGTCCGACTGGCCCCATAGTCCCCTATATGCCTCTGATCATAAAGAGACTCTCCCCTTACGTCTCAAAATGTGTAATGCATATTGCATAAGACTAGTCCAGGCCCACATATTATGGCGATCCCGCCAGCTCCTATCTGTCTTGCGCCTTTGAAGGTCAGAGCCCCCCGCGTCCAGCCTGGCCACTAATGGTGGCCAAATGTCTACCGACCTCGATCTGCTAGGCATTAACTCCCAATAGTGGGACAGCTGGTCTTTACAATAGATCACTGTGTTTACCCATGCCGCAATTGTAGGGGGATGTTGTTTTTTCCAGTGGATTGCAACCCGTCTCTTCGCCAGCAGCAGCAGCATGGCCGTAAGCTTACGGGAGTTCTTTGGGACCTCAAATACAAAGCCCAGAAGTGCCGTCAGTGGAGTGACCGGCACCTGACGTCCTGTGATTTGCCGAATATGTCCAAACACTGCCTCCCAGTATCTCCCTATCGGACCGCAGTCCCATGCTAAGTGGGAGAATGTGGCGCTAGGAGCCCCGCATCTCCAGCAGTTCGTGTCTGGGTGTATGCCCATGCGATGCAGCTGTGATGGCGTTCTATATAAACTGTGCAAGAAATTGAAGTGGATTAGCCTCAATCTATAGTTGGGTGAGAGACGTTCTAGCTGCGAACAGCAGTATTGCCACTGCTTGTCCGTGATAACAATACCTGAGTCAGTCTCCCACTCTGCCCTGGCCGTGCATACTAGTATCGGCGATTCTTTTTGCGTTGTGCTGTATATATTCGTAATCAATTTGCGAGGAGACGGATTTACCAGCATGTTTTCTACCGCAGGTAATGCAGGCGGCGCTTGCGGGAAGGACACATATCGAGCACGGTATGCGGCCCGAAGCTGATAATACAGGAGTGTGTCTGATGCCGTGGGGATTTGATCATTGCACATCTGTTGTAATGATAGGAAAGTATTATCTGGGAAGAGGTCCCCACCCTTCACTAGGGCATGTGCCATGGCTCTAAGCGTGATTGCCTTGTCCATTAGTGGAGATAGTAGCGGGTTGCCCCCCAGCGGCATGGATGGTGCATATAATTCCTCAATATTGGCCCTCTTAGCTATCCCTTTCCATGCCCATCTCATTGTTTCCACCGTGTCGATTTCTAAATGGGGCCTTTTATAAGGCTGGTAGATCGCCGTTTCCAGCGGGGTGGGAGCCACTCTATCAATTTCTATCGCTACATGGGACTGGAAGGGCGTAGGATGCTACCAAAAATGCAAGTACTGTGTCTGAGCACTATATGCATAAAGCTCAAAATCAGGAGCACCCAAGCCCCCCTGAGCAAAGGGTAGTGTCAACAGCTTCCAGGATGCTCTCGGCTGTTTACCCGCCCATACCAGTTCGAGGACGCGAGATCTCAGCTGTCTAAAAAAATGTGTGTTTAGCGGCATCGGTATGTTGACGAACAGATATAAGAGCTTGGGAAGTATCACCATTTTTATGATGGCTATACGCCCCATTAGTGACAACGGAAGCTGCTTCTATTTCTGTATTTTTTTTTTTTTCTTTTTTTTTTTTAAAACCTTTATTTTAGATCAGTGACACAGCTATCCAGCCGACAACCCGGAGGTACGGCAGCTTTAGAGATTCAACACATGCTTGCGTCCACATATCACTGACAGGAGAGCCAAAGGTTCTATTTTGCATAAACATAAATACAACCCTAAACACAAGCAAGGCGAAAGGTACTGTAAACACCAAGAGAGGTTCCCATCAGGGGGGACGAGCCCCATCACGTCCAACAGGCACAGGTCTATAGTAAGGGAAAGGCAGAGACTCTAGAAACAATCACATATCAGCGGGAAAGTCAAAGCCGGAAAAAGACTAAGGGGAAAGTTGCTCCTCAGGCGGATCCGGGTCGGGGGCAGGCATATGTCCCCTCTGTACTGGTTCCATGGCCCCCACACAGCGTGCCATTTCCGAGGGCGCCCTCGAGCACAATACACTGTCTTCTCCCTAAACATGCTCCAGTCCATGTTTTCCATCCACGCTGTCAATGTGGGCGGCCTATTGGAGCCCCACAGCCGAGCGATATCACGCTTGGCTACCATGTTCCCCAGGGTCACCCACTGAGTCTATGCCGCGTTGTGGTCAGTAGGACTCCAGACATTCAGGAGACAACATCGCGCCTCAGGCTGCATAACAATTCCTGTCACCTCCCCCATCGCCTCGTGGACTTGCCTCCAGAACTCCATAATCGCACCGCATTCCCAAATAATATGGAGGAAGGTACCCACCATACCACAGCCTCTTACATAAGCCCTCCTCAGAGAAACCCATGTGGACCAACCTGGGCCCCGTCACATAGACCCTATGGAGTATTTTAAGCTGCACCAGCCGCAGGCGCGCTGGGATAGCGACCTCTTTGGGAGAAGAAACTGCGTACTGCCAATCCTCATCATCTAGTTCAAGGCCGTCCCTGGTCCATTGAGCGCGCAACCCTAGGAGAAGATCCGCCCGAACATTGATAAGCTTCTTATAAATGAGCGAGATCGTGCTCTCTGGCATGTGACCATCCAGGATCCGATCCTCCAACGGAGAGGACTCGGGCACCTTCTCCCCCTCCACAAGGACTGACCGCAAGGCGTGGCACACTTGAGCATAACGGAAGAACTCCGTGCTCCCCAGCTCGTATTCCTTCTGCAGCTCCTCGAACGACTTTATCTTACCCTTAACCAAAAGGTCTCCAACCCTGGATATGCCGATCAAATCCCATTTCTCGAACCCTTTTGTGCGCCAAAGCTTCCCCAGAATCTCGGAGTCAAACAGAGGGGTGGCAAGGGTAAGCTTACCCCTCCAGCCCAGCGAGTCCGTCGCCACCTTCCACACATGGACGGCCACTCTGGTGGGCCCCGTGAGGGTGAGGTCCGACGATTTCGAATACAACGCTCTGTGGTAGTTACCCCCACGGAGCAACCAGCGGTCCATGGCGAAGCCAGGGCTCAGCGCCGGACCATAGACACCATGGTTAATCGCGCTCAACTGGGTGGCCCAGTAATAACGTCGAATGTCTGGAAGCGCGATACCACCGTCGTACCACGGAAGCGTCAACTTAGCGACTGCGATACGCGGATGCCCGTCCCATAAGAGCGCGCGCTGGTGACTTTCGATCTCACGGAAATAGCTGGCCGGGACCAGGTCAAGAGTATTCTGCAGGGCATAGAGGAAACGGGGAAGGGACATCAGAGATTTCTTAGGCGAGGCAAGATATAACAGAATGTCGTCGGCGTAGAGTGAAATACGGTCTTCGTGGTCAGGCGACCAGCGAATCCCACGTATATCCGGGTGCCACCGTATCCACGCCGCCAACGGCTCAAGAGCAAGGGCTAACAGCAACGGCGACAGGGGGCAACCCTGCCGGGTGCCTCTCCCGAGCTCGAAAGGTGCCGACGCCCGCCCGTTCACCACGACGCTTGCAAGAGGCCCCTCATAGAGCAGCCTCACCCACCCCACGAATCCAGGCCCGAAGCCGAATTTGGCCAGCACCGCCCACAAGTATGCCCACTCTACCGTATCAAAGGCCATCGTGGCGTCGAGGGACGCCACAATAGCCGGCTCTCGCATCGTACCCGTCCTGGCAATCACTCCATGGAGGCGTCTAAGGTTTAGTGCAGTGTTACGGTGCGGGATAAAGCCCGACTGATCCGGGTGGATCAAGTCGCCAAGTACCCGGACCAGGCGGTTCGCGAGAATCTTGGCAAGGATTTTCGGCTCGGCGTTGAAGAGCGAGATCGGCCGATAGGAACCACACCTATCCCGGGGCTTTCCGTCTTTATGTATTACCACAATCGTCGCCAGCCGTTGATCGAGCGGAAGAAACCCGTTCTCCCGCGCCTCCACGAACATGGCGGTCAAGTGAGGAGCCTACTTATCCGGACAAAGCTTGTACAGCTCTATTGGCAGACCATTTGGGCCCGAAGCCTTGCCGGAGCGCAACGCACGGATAGCACCTGCCACTTCGTCTACAGTGATATCACCATCGAGGTCCTCCCTATCAATGGCGGAAAGGCAGGGCAGAGCGATGTCACGCAGAAGATCACACGAGTCCTCAGTCGGTCTATCCGAGACCGAGGCGTATACCGTACGAAAATAGTCCGAGAAACACCGGACTATACCGTCGGGATCAGTGACAACCTCTCCCCCATCCGTCAACAACTCCGGCACCACACGATTAACACGCTCCTTTTTGTCCAGCCATGCCAGCAATTTCCCGGCCTTATCACCAACATCATACAACCGCCCCTGCTGCTCCCTGTGGAGGGTCTTGGCGGCATTTGTCACCAGATCCCTATACTCCGATTGCTTCAGGCTCAAATTGTGCAGCGTGGACGTCTCAATATCCCCCTCCAAGGCCAACTCTAGAGCCGCTATCTCGTCCTCCACTTGTATCACTACCAAGGACAAGGCTTCTCCTCTCAGTACAGCCTTAGAAGCTTCCCACAAGGACACCGCGGAGTCAACTGAGCCCTGATTTTCTCGAAAATAGTGGTCAACTGTCTTCAGCAACGCGCTGCGCAGCTTGGGGTCCCGAAAGTACCAGGGGTTAATGGGAGCCACCCTGCCCCCCGCCACCCGGCCTATGTCCAGACGTGCCCACACCGGTGAATGATCTGATATGCCCCGTGCCATGTGCCTAACCTCAGTTACCAAAGAGGCGTGTGCCGCCAGAGTGAGCAGATAATCAATTCGGGAGAGACTCCCGTGGGCCCCGGAATGGAAGGTGTATTGTCGCTGAGTGGGGTGCCGCAGCCTCCAACAATCTACCAGGCCAAAAGTATCAATAAAGTCGGGAAGCCACTTCTGAGCCCCCCCGGTGTCTCTGGGCGGGTGCCTATCTAGCATTCCAGAACCAACCGCATTAAAGTCCCCTCCCACCACTAGCATCCCTTCGGGGAGTTCCAACAAGGCCTTGCCCAGATCAGCAAACGTGGAGGCCTGCAAGGCAGGAGGGACATAAACAGAAACCAAAACCAACGTTCTGCCCTCCCACCTCCCCGACACGGCCACAAAGCGCCCCCTATCATCAGCAATGGTGGAGTCAACCTCAAATGGTAGGGAAGCTCTGACAAGTATGCCCGCACCCCTGGATCCCGAGGAAAACCCCGAGTGAGCAATGAATTTGTAGCCCTTTCTGTTAAGTGCATAACACATATTCCCTATAAGGTGGGTCTCCTGCAAGAGGACCACATCTGGCAAGGTCCGTTTCAAAAATTGCAGGACTATCCCCCGTTTTATACAATCCCCTAAGCCATTAACATTCCAGCTGAGTACGTTTAAGCCCCTATCCCCCATCCCTGAACACAAAGAGACCTCCCCCCCCCCCCCAGAGAACCATAATCAGACAATTCTGACAGTCATTGCTACGCCTTGCAAGAGAAAACAACAACCCCAAACAACAACCCCAACATCCTGAAACCCCCCCCCACCCTGCACCCCTGCGTCAGCTTACAAAGCCCCCCCAACTTGCAGTGTGCCTGTCGCCCTACCAGAAACAAATCTACAAAAAGCACCCCAAGGGAGGAAAGAGCCCCTATCTTCCCCCCGCCGCCCTCCCATTACTGCAATAAGGTGCGAGTCACTGTCCAGGGCTGAATCGAAGCAGGCCAGCACCGAAGGTATCACTTCTGTCCATCCCGGTCGTCTTCCACCCCATCCACGCTGTCCCGGCCGGGCTGTCGCCGAGGGAGTGCATCCAACCAGTCCCCTGCCATGTTGGGCGATTCGAATAAGAAAGTCCGATCCTCATATACCACACGCAGCTTAGCGGGGAAAAGCATGGCATACTTCAGGTCCATATCCCTAAGCCGCCGCTTCACCCCCAGGAAACTTTGCCTCTGTTTCTGCACCATCTGGGTGAAATCAGGGTAAAAGCTCAGAGGCATTTTGAAAAGGCACCGGGCCTGTCACCCTCGATGCTTGCAGGATAGCGTCCCGATCTCGAAAGTGGAAGATCCGAGCGACAATCGGCCGCGGGGGGGCTCCCACCTTAGGCCGTCCGCCAGGCACTCGGTGAGCCCGCTCCACCGCGAAAAACTTGCCGAGGCCCTTTGGCGCAAGATGATTCACCACCAGATCCTCGACGAGGAGGTCCACGGAGAGCTCCTCCGAAGTCTCCGGGACCCCAATAATGCGCACATTATTGCGCCGGGCCCGACCTTCAAAGTCCTCGAGCCGGCGAGCGGAGAGGTCATTCGCGGTCCGTAGCTTGCGGACCTCAGCCTGGAGTTCCGAGACATCGTCCGCGAGGCCAGTAGTAATCATGAGGTCCGGGGACTTGACCCGCTCATTGGTTTTTCCCAGGTCCGCGCGAATTAAGTTGACATCGACCAAAATCATGTCCACCTTGTGCGCCAGGGTCTCGAACTGTCGCCCAATCGAAGATTGCATCCCATCTATCGCCCCCTTGATATCCTGCAATGATAACTCCGAGGCTGGGGATGAATCGGCCTTCTGTGCTTCCAGCGACTGTCCCGATCCACCAGGCGACCCCTTCTGCTGGGCATAACGATCCATATTGTTGGATTGGATATAGCCTCCCCGCCTGGTAGTCTTAGACTTCGACCTGTCTGCCTCCGATTTGGTCGACATCTCGGACAGCAGGACGGTCAGTCGCAAGAGGACGTCCCTCACTCAGGTAGAGGAGACAGGGACAACTAGGTCTTCAACAGCCAGTCAGGACCGGGTGGAGGTCTTCCAGACAACAGAGGATCTGTATGACGCACTCCCAACCCGGAGCAAACAAAGGGCGAGAAAGCGAAAGTGAAAGTGCCACGGCATCCGTCCGTCAGTTCACACCTCCCAAGGCCGCTGTTGTTCAATTAGTGGCCGGGCATCCTGCCAACGCAAGCCCCTGGCATCCTTCGGAGGTAGGCCGAAATCTTCCGCCGTGCACAACTTCGGTCCCCGGTGGGCGATCTTGGCCCGGACAACGTCAATCGCCCCAGCTGTGACTCATCTGCAGGATTCCGTGCATGAAAATCAGGATTTAGGACAGGATGATTGCCGGAGGGCGCGAGGGTAGCGGGAGCTCAAGGCTCACGCGGCCATCTTGGTCAAGCGCTCCTATTTCTGTATTTTGCTCACTATCCAGTCCATTATCTTTCCATAGTTTGCCAGCCATATTTCCTGCACCGACCTGCTTACCCATATTCCTAGATATTTAACCTCCTCAACCGCCCACTGGATGGGATACAACGTGTCAAACTGAGTAGTGTTGTCAGTGAGCGGAAATATCACGGACTTGGACTAGTTCACCTGTATACCTGTATACCTGTATACCTGTAAGTCCACCATAACGGACAATCTCTCGCATTACTGTCACAAAGTTGTCCCTGGGGTTTGTAAGGTATATTATCATGTCGTCGGCATACATTGAGATCAGCAGACCTCTGGACGTGAACCCAATGCTCCTCTGCGTGTGGTGCTTGCGAAGCCGTGCCGCCAATGGCTCTAGTGGCGGTAGCGAACAACAGCGGCGATAATGGGCAGCCCTGTCTGGTTTCCCTGGTTATGGCGAAAGGGTCCGATATTTGCCCATTTATTAGCACCCGTGCCATAGGTTTCGTGTACAGCAACTGTATTTGTTTAATAAACAAGGGGCTAAACCCCATGACGGTGCAACAAAACAAAGAGAAATCGCCACTCCAACGAATCAAACGCCTTCGTGGCTTCTAGTAGTGCAGCTATTGCTTGCACATAGGGGGCCAGATAGTGAAAAAAATACCAAACAGCGTACGTAAATTATGGGCAGTTGAGCGGCCCGGTATAAAACCAGACTGATCTGGCAATGCTATTTGCGGTAGCATGGGTTGCAACTTGTTGGCTATGAGTTTGGCATAGATTTTAGCATCGAGATTTATGAGGGAGAGAGGGCGATACGAGTCAGGGGCTGTAGGATCTTTTTCAGGTTTCAACAAACCGATGATAATAGCCTCTCCCAGCGTGGGGGGAAGGATGCCCATCTCCATAGCCTCGTGATATACCTGTAACAGGCGTGGCACCAATATATCAGATTACGCGTTATAAAAGGCCCCTGTCAGCCCCCGGAGCCTTACCTGCCAGCATACTGCCTATCACTTGCCGAACGTCTTCCACCGTGATGGGAAGCTCCATGTATTGCCTTGCACTATTGCTAAACCATGCCAATGCCATGGTATCGAGGTAGTCAGCTATGTCAGACTAGGAAGGGTCAGTCTTGGATGTATATAACTTTTCGTAATACCCGGACATTGTGTTTAAAATTTCTGGCGGTGACCTGACCAACTCCCCGTCCTCCGTATTTAACTCAGTTATGTAATCCGCTCCCCTAGGCGATCTGAGTAATCCCGCCAGTGTTTTCCTGGCTCGATCTCCTTCTCCATACCGCCTTGCCTGTGCATTTTTATATAGGTACACCGCTTCTCTCTCCGCCTCTGCCTGATATTCTGTTCGCTTAGACCGGATCTACGCCATACTAGCAGGCGTTGGGAAGCGAACCTGCAGTTTCTCCAGCTCCCCTATATCTAGCTCCAGTCTCCGCAATGTAGTACAGATATCTCTAAGAACCCCCGCTTTAAGTGCAATACAATCACCTCGTACCACAGCCTTAAACGCTTCCCATAACATGCCAGGGGAATCCACTGACCCCTCATTTAGTGTAAAGTAGTCCCCTATTTTTCCCCGTAACTCTTCTCTAAAGACTTGGTCTTGCAGTGCCCCGGAAGGAAATCTCCAACTGAACGGAGCAATATATGGACCTGGCACATTCAATGTCAGTAGTACTGGTGCATGGTCTGAGAATGTACGCGGGTGGTGTTCGGCCGCCGCTACCCAATTATGTATGTCCCTAGACAGCAACCAGAAGTCTAGCCTCGACCAGGCGCCGCAATGGCGAGTCACACATGTGCCCTCTCGAAGTGTTGGGTGTAGCGCTCTCCATGAGTACACTAGTTGCATGTCAGATATAATGTCTTCCAGGGTCACGGATGCTCTCGGGTGGTGCTCACGTGATGTACCGTGCCTGTCAGCAAAGTCTGAGAGGACCGCATTGAAGTCCCCCCACCCCCCCATATGACCGAGGTGTTATTCAATGCTTGCATCAGTTGCCCGATGTTGTGGAAGAAATCAGGGTCGTCTGTGTTGGGGCCATAGGTATTTATCATCATCGTGGATGTATTGTATAGTGTACCCTGTAGCAGAATGTATCGACCTTCTCTATCTATCACTGTGCGGTGTGTGCACCACTGCAGTCCCCTGCGCAACAACACAGCCACCCCCCGTGAATAGGTGGAGTACCCACCAGCAACTACCTCCCCCATCTTTTGTTTCTAAGCATACCTGCCGTGTTGTCCGTCAGGTGAGTTTCTTGCAGCAGACATATGTCCACTCCGTGTCTAGTGAGGTATGAGTGTACCAGTCTCGCCTTACGGCGATCATTCAGACCTCTAATATTCCAAGTAATACATTTTAGATGTGACATCGTAGCAAGAGAGACCATTCACAACGACAACCCACAAGGGACACATGATCTCCCGAGTTGGACATGCAGAGATCCTGAAGCCAAGTGCTTTCTGTACTAACAGCTGAGCGGTGCCCCAATGTGGATATATCCTCCTGTGCCAACTGCCATCGACCACTGGGCGTATATTTATCTTGTGACAGATATTCCCCCAAAAAAACTATCCCTATTCCCCATCCCCTCTCACACCAACCCCCCCCAACAGGTTGTGAGTTCCCCCCCCCCAGTACCCAAAACTTGAAAACAAAGGCCCCATATTAGGAGCTCTGAGGGAATCATCCCGTTGGGAACGTGGGTCCGCCGGCACAACACCCCTGCACTCATGGCAGGGTGGCTGAGCTATATACTGGTCGCCCCAGGTCTTGAAGCTATTATGATTGCATACCAGTATCCACATGTGCGCCGGGAAATCTCCACCATCGCCAGAGAACTAGACAATTCTATCTGATAAAGTCTTACATACATGAAACATCTCTTAGAACTAAACCATCGCATCACAATATCTCTATGCCATGAACTTATCTGCCCATCCAGTGCAGCACTTCAGAGCCTTCAGTCATTGTCGCTCAGGTTATTTGCCTCAGGTGCATCTTCCGACTGCAACGTGAAGTCTGGGTAAATGGCAATGGTGTTTCCTTCATATTGCACATTCCCTTTCTCTTGTGCCGATCGAAGTATCGCATCCCAATCCCTATAGTTGAGGACTCTTGCCAGGATAGGTCTCGGTGAAGCACCAGGTCGCGGCCTAGGGCCCAATGTTCTATGTACACGTTCTATGAGGAACATGGGGCACAAGGCAAGGGCCAAAAAGCTCTCTCATCATGGTCTCTATGTATCTCTCCATGTTCTGAATGTCTGTAGTTTCCGATACGCCCGTAATCCTTACGTTGTTTCTTATCGACCGTGCTTCCAAATCCTCATTCTTTAACCGGATTACCTGTAGCACCTCATCCATCTCACGCAGTTTTTTATCCATTTCCGTCTGCCCCTCTTCCGCCTGGGTGACTCTAATTTCCAACACTCCCATTCGACCTTCCTGCTTGTCCATTCTCTGCGTTATCCGATCCATTCGCACCGCCAGGGAGTCCATTTTGGAATCGAGACCCTGTAGACTTGCCTTAAGGTCCTTGAACATGGCACGAATGTCCTCTGCCGGTGGCATTGAGGCGGCCCCCTCCTCCACCTAGCTCTGCCGCCCAGTCTCGCCCTCCGCCGCTTTGTTGGCTTTTTTGTCAAAAGTGAGCCTTGGCTGCCTCGTATCTGGTTTCCCCATCGTGGCCGATCCGTGCCTCTCCGCTGCCTGGCACTAGACCCAGCTCAACCGCAACCGGCCACCTCCAACAAGGAACAATTTGCACCCACAAATGGCACTACTGTCGTCTTTCCCTTCTGCATATTAACAGGGCAGTTAGGCGTCCCAGTGTCACAGCATCGCTATGGGGCACTCGCAAGTCAGCTCTGCCCGGCGCGACGCAGCACACCCCTCCGCCGGTATTATCCTGCACAATCGCCGTCTCTTGCCCGACACGGCCTTCCCCCGCACCACTGGGCTGGTGCAGTCAATGTGCGGCGTACATAATGTGCTGCTGGGACCGTCCCTCCTGTGCCCCCGGGCCCTAGGTGGCACCCCTCAGCTTTATCCGGCATCTGCAGTCCATGCGTCTGCACTGCTAGAAATGTACAGCGGCAATTCAGGCCAAGTCAGTGGCGCGGCGGCTCCTAGTTGGTAACAGCCCTTTTCGGTTCTTTCACAGCCCTTCGCGTAGCTCCCTGCAGAAAGTCATCAGCCTAGCCTCCGCATCCAATGTCCCACGGTCCTCAGCTCCTTCGCTATAGTCCGGCCTCCTCCTACCACACCGGTCGTGCCCCGCGTGGCTCACTATCTCCCTTCACAGTCTCAGCAGCGAGCCGGCATATCAGGATCCCTCCTCTTTCTATAGGCACACTAATGCCAGCCAGCCCACAGTGCCTCTGGTGTCCCCGAGCCTGCTACTTCATGCATGACTTAACTCCGCATAGGCGGCCAGGCGAGCCTCCCATCGGCATCCCCGCCCTTCGATGGCAGTGTCCACTGTACGGCCTCAGCGGGGGAGGTCACCATGGTTATATGCTTAGGCCCCCGCAAAGTTCCCAGGCCGCAGGTGCGAAGTGCCCCGCTGCACCTACTTGACCGGCAGAGTTACCAGAGTCCACCGCTCCCTCCGGGGTGCAGCATGCGTCGGCCCCTCCAGCCTCTCGCACAGGCTCATCCGATGCCGACCTCACACTTTCTTATATCGACCACCAGCTTCAGCGTGTTGCAGCTCAAGGTTCTCCCTCCACAGGCCAGCTGCCACCGCTTCGTCCCGTCCGCGCCCCCCGGCAAGGATTCACCCGAGGTCCCGACTTATTAAAGGTCATGCGTCTGCAGGCCTGGTATACAACTCCGCCTCCACCTGCTCCTGACGCGTATAATATCGGACTCCGGCGATGTCGCCTCTTCCACAAGACTGTGGGACATCAGCAGGCACTATCTTTGGGTGATAATGACGGATATTGGAGGATTAATTCAGCTCGTCTGGCGGAGCCGCACTAGTGCGCGGCCATTTCGCAAGTCGGCGAAGCCGCCCCCCCCCCCCCCCCGACTCGTAACATGCTGAATTTAAAACAATAACTAACACAAGTGGATCCAAAACTGGGATCCCTTCATAATACACCAGCTCCTTACTAACATTTTTGGCATTTAGTCCTTTTGGATGCTGACTTCAGATTTCAAATGGACATGGTAATGATGATTTTGTTGGATTTACAATGTGAGACAATTGTTCCATCATCATCCTCAAACACTACTGTAAATTCTGTATTTGTTTATCAAAATACGACATGAATTTGATTCACTGACTTATTTATGAGGCATGCCTGACTTGAATTGGAGATGGGCAAGTAGTGGAAACCATCATGTAGCCCTGGGGTGATGTGGTCAAATTTCTTTGAACCAGATCCCAATCTTCTGCAGATTTACATACTGGCTATTGAGGAACAAGGGAGGCTTTAGGTATGTTGGTGAAGAAGTTGAAGTTAAGAAAATCCAGTTTGGAAAGTATAGCATTTGACACAAAACTCAATGATTTTCCAGAGGCTGTTATAGGGCATAAACTCCACCCTCTGCCCCATTAATGTCTAGTAACTCTACATATTAAATTTGGTCAGGAAGGGCTAAGTCTGAGTATTAAAGGTGTTTGATCTATGTCTGCTACTGCAGCAAATAATTCCGAACTTCAAATGGCTAGATGGAGTTCTTTGTGTTAAGCAGTTACCAAATTCCCCTCATGGTTCCCAGGTTCTTCCTATTCAAAATAGGCTAATGTCTTTGAGCTACAGATATCGTCATCTCTGTGTCTACCCAGTCAAAGTATTTATTTTTCTGTTCACTGATAGATGGCTTCTTTAGTAGTAATTGAGAGAGTCCGCACTTGTAGTAATGGCTTTCAGGATTAGTCCGCCACACTCTGAGACTGATGCATTTATTTGGCTTTATAGGACTAATTCGAATATACTGACGCCTTGTACATAATGTATGTAGAAAGATGAAGTGCTTGAGGGAATATACGATAGGAACAAAATGTCAGCCAAGTTGTGAGATTTGAATAAAATATCCTTGTATTCAAAGTCATGCATGGTCAGTGGTAATGTTTTTTTCGTCGTGGGCTTATTAATGTAACCATCATGCAGGGGTGGTGTGTGCAGTGGTTGGAAGAATATAAAGGCAAACACTGTCTGACCAAAAGAACCAGAAGCATGTTAATTTTTTTTTTAACAATTAAAATTGTTTTCACATCAAGCTTGAGCAAGAGAGCTTTTGCTAGTTAATTTTATAGTGATTTCTCTTAACTCTTGCTCGAATCCTCACCTTTGAAAGCTGGAGAAGAAGGCTATTTATAAACCCCTGTATTGTCTTTTTGAAGATGTCCCTGGTAGGCTAGGGGAGCGTTGCTAGAGGCTCTAGTAAATATACACTCTCATTGAACTTCCATAGAATCCAGGCCAGACGGTTCCACAGGGGCATACCAAATGTTTCCATGCCTTACCCTCTTGTAGTGTTTACCAAGCTCAGGATTTACTCTGACAGCAGTTCTCAGGATGTAGGGATCGCTAACTGAAATTTTTGTCATTATGGAACTGAAAGTGCCCCATTGTGGAGGATTTAGAGGTTGCATCGATCATAGCTTTGCGAGGACAAATAAGCTCATCGAGTGACTGTAGTAAAGAAGGTTGAATATAAATATCAATTACTTATGGACCAAGGAATCCTGGTCCTGTGCCACATATGTCTGTTACTTATAGGCCCCAGAGTCTCTGACAAATTGGTGGTCTCTCCACAGTTAAAAGGAGTGCCTCGAAGTGGATGGCAGTTTGCAGTAACAATTTAGATTCCTTCGGAGACATGCAGGAGCATTGAGGAGATTGGCAGATTGACAGCCATGTTACCTGTTCTCTGTGACTTGGCCACATTTTTGATTCAGCCTCATGCATGAGCGGCCTGGTGCTCCATGTATGAGACACATCTGGTTTGCACCGGTTGCCGTAATAATAGGTTAACCCAGACTCTGGCTGAGCATTTTTCTGGAGTATGTTTCTCAGCAGCATAGATACTTAGTTTCTCCACCATGCTACCTCCTGGGCAATCCTTGCCAGACTTGATGCTGAAGACTCTTCTAAAGACTACTGAAAACGTGGCTGTGCTTTGATTTTGTTGCTGTTGGGACTGATTCCTGTAGATTGGCTTCTCTGCAAAGGTCAGACTGAAGGTTTGGGAAGAAGTTGTTACTCTTCAGCTGGTCATCCGCTTGGATGTTCTTTTGAACAATTGTGTTCTTACATAACTCCTGCAATTAATACTTTAACAATAATGTTCTAATTCCTATATTATTGGTTCTGGTGTTACTGATACCCAAGTTTTCCATTTCCCTTTGGATTTGCTTCTCAGACGTTTTTGGATTAAAATTGCTTTGTATTATACTGATGCAGTAATGTGATGCAGACTACCTTGGTTATATATCATTTCCTTCATCATGACGTGTATATACTGGAGATGTTGCCACCCTAGCTAGGTGGGGCACTGGGTTTACACACCACTCCATACAGCATGCTATATAGCTTTGGGAGGGTTCATTTCTCGTTTCCAAATAGTAATTCCCTAGTTATATTCTTTACCGCTCTAGTACCCGATATTATCCGACCCTACTCATGAACCATTGTATACTGAGGGTACCGTACTCCAGCTCTGAGTGTTGCCTACAGAATTGTATTCTTACCTGGGTACAACATATAAAGCTTGTTACATACTACCATGGGTTCCTGCTTCAGGGCACAGGTTAGTGTTGATTTAAGCGTGACATAAGGTGTCTTTAACGGCCATTATAGAATGCAAAATAAAACTCAACATAAGGCTCCGGTAACACCTTCACCTTCGGGTTCAGGTTCACACGGGGATAATGATTCCGATGCCCCGCCCTCGGGCTCGGCTGTGAAGTCCAAAGTAAAGCCTTCCGGCGACTCAGAGCTGCATACCGGTACCAACAAACAATCCACGGCACCGAAACAAAGGTCCAAAATAGACACAGTGCCACACCCCGACACATCTGTTCCAAAGACGGCTTCAAAGCCGAGCCTTTCGGCACCGAAATACACCGAGAACAAGCCCTCAGACCCCAAGAAATCCCATAAAACTTCGGAACTGAAGAAGATTGTGGACTCAAACTCCACTGAAGCATAAGGAGATAAAGACCCATCCTAAAGCTACAGAGACTAAGTGAAAACACCACCCGGAAACAAAATCCTCAGTGCCGAAGAAAGATAAGGGCTCCAAAAAAACAGTTTCACCCAGAACCACTGGGTCCGAAACAAAAGACTATACATATTGACCCTGTTACAGGTCAGATAACTGCATTGCCACCTAGGGAAAGAAAATTGGACACCTCAGAAGCACCTGAGCTGCCTCTAAAGAGAAAGGACATGGCAACTTCACCTCTTAGACCCTCCTCTCCACCACTTCCAATGGTGTCACTTTCTCCAACACACTATCCACTGCCTCCTGCTTCACCTCCACCACAGGCTGATGAGGATGGCTTGGGGGACGGGGAATGGGACCAAGACCCACAAGGGGATGACGACCTTGATGACACCCACAGTATTCCACCATCTGACCCTGTGTGTTTTACAATGAGGCCCCAGATATACCTGAGCCTGACTCATACCCATCGAAGCCATCCCCTACAACATAGGTTTTGCACAACTCATAGACAGAGCAGCCAAATACCATTAGGTAGAATTACACTCACCCCTTACGATGAACATTTTCTGTTAGAGACTTTTACACAGACACAAAGGGCATCAAGTACTTTACCCATGCTCAAGGGCATGATTAAACATGCCCCTGATATATTTAAAGACCCTGTCAGAGCTAGGGATCTCAACCCCAGGGTTGACAAAAAATATAAAGCAGCTCCAAACGATCCAGTTTATATCAAGGGGCAGCTCCCTCTAGATTCTTTAGTGGTTTCAAATGCCCGTAAACGGGCAAACTCCCACACAACAGGTGATGCCCCTCCGCCAGATAAAGAATCTAAATTACTGGACGAATTTGGTAAACGAGTTGCGTCACAGGCGGCAAATTACTGGTGTATTGTTAAAGCCCAAGCTTTACTAACCAGGTATGATAGGGCACATTACGATGAACTGGAAACATTAATGCAACATCTTCCAGAGCAATTGAAGGCAAAAGCTAACGACCTTATACAAGAGGCAAAGCTCATCACTAACACCTCCATTAAATGTGTTCTTGATGCAGCGGACATAGCATCTCGTACCGTTAACACAAGTCTTTTACTGCGCAGGCAGGCATGGCTGCGCATATCTGGTTTTAAACAAGAAGTCCAATCTCAAATTCCTAATCAGCCTTTTGATCAAGAACACCTACTCAGGCCTGCTGTAGACACATCTTTGGAAAAGATGAAGAAAGACACTGAGACAGCAAACTCTATGGGGGCCCTACAGTCACCAACAACTTGAGGCTTCTTTCGTCGCTCCTTTTATAGGGGGGGCCTCCAAAACCCTTGGCACAGACAACTCTTCATCATACAAAAGCCCCACTCAATCTTCCTCTAGCAGAGGATACTTTAGAGGGGGGTACAGAGGCAATAACACCAAGGGGAGAGGCCGCGGTAATAACACCCGCTCCTCCCTTACCACAAAACAGTGACTTTCCACCACTTCCCCCCGACCATTCCACTCCAGTCGGGGGAAGACTGTCACAGTTCCAACCTGTCTGGAATTACATCACCACAGACAGGTGGGTGAGACAAATGATCCAGTATGGTTACTGCCTGGAACTCACCTCCACTCCTCCACACATACTGTAGGAAGGTGGATATCTGACTATGGTTACCCCCAACTTTTTGCCTAGTGTCTAGCTGGTTTTTCGACTTAGTTGGCCTGAGATCCTGCCATTCAGGGTCTCAGGCTGTCTGCTCTCTCTTTAAAATGGACTCCGTGTACCCTAGGTACGTACCCAATTGGTAAGGGTCACCTTATTGGACCCTGTACAGTGAGCCCTAGGTACCCAGGGCATAGGTGTACCCTAGGCCTCCCAGGGGCTGCAGCATGTATTATGCCACCCCTGGCCTTCCAATCAGACACAACTGGCTGATCACTCAGCTGGGGCAAGGTCGTGTAATCACCCCTTGCTTAGATATAGTATACCTATATCTACCCTTAAAATAGACACATGTGTACCTGTGAGCCACTCCTATGGCAGGCCTTAACAATCCTGGAGGCAGAGTGCTTGGTAACATGTGAGATGGTGCTCTAGCATGAGCTGAGCCTGTTTGCAGCTTTCGGAACCATGTCCTTATAGCTGTTCTATGATATAGCCTACCATATACTCTTAAAGTACCTTATAATCTTAAACGGTTATGGTAACTATGGTTTGGCTTTATCAAAACATGTCGTGTAAGGTGTTTAACACTTTGGAATAATACCCCCATACCATTTCTGGTGATGAGGATATTATTCCCCCCTTCTAGAGGGAGAGACATGTTAAAATCCTACTTTGCTGTTAACTCTGACCAAAGCCTCAGCATCACAAAATGGATGCTGCTGCCACAGACACGAGTCTGACCTCCTGCAGCTGGGAGCCCTCCCAGCCAGGGAGGCCTGGACAATAGGTTTCCTGCTTGGGGAGGTGCTAGCACCTCCCCAGACAGACTTTAGTGTATTGGGGCAGGGAGGGCTGAAAGGAATGAGACATGCCTGGGGCACACAAGGTGCTCCATGCATAGTCCAGTTCAAACCGGCGCTGGGGCACTCCAGCCCCAGCTCTGGCGCGATACTGGACAAAGGAAAGGGGGTGTAACCACTCCCCTTCCTGGTCCCACCCATAGGAGGGACCTTGCAGGTAGCCCAGCCCACTAGCCCAGTATATCGGTAGGTAGCTGAGCCCTGCAGGATTAGATTATCCTGAATCTGCAACTTGAACAGAAACTCTGGACCTTCGACATTCGACCTCAGGAAGAAGACTGAAGAATCTCCCTTGTGGCCAAGGAGTGACCACCCTGGGCAACCAGGCACCACGCAGCGACCGCTGCTTGCTTTGCCACTGATCCTACGAGGGACGACTGCAGAGACTGACCAGCGCCGAGACTTCCAGACACCTCTGAACCAGATCCACCTCTACAGCAAAGCTGAGACCCGTGGAGGCGACGAGGGACGTGGGACCGGCGACTTGGGAAAAGCAGCTAGTAACTGACTAGCGCGACTTCTGAGGCTTCCTCGAGGCTGTGCTTGGGGAATTGAGAAGCCCCCATCCCGAGCACCATCTGCAAAGAAGATCAGCTCCCCACACTTCACGTGTTCTGCGTGGGGCCCTTCTGCACCTGAGTTGCTCGACGTGTTGTCCGGTTGCTGGCCCGTTGGCTAGTGACCTCTGCGACGACGAACCTTTGATTTTCACCTTGCTGGTCCGGCTCCTCCAGACTGGCACTCGCTCCTCTGTGAAAGAGAAGCACCCCAGACGTTCCTGGTCTGCACCAGAAGCAAGTCCTCCATTCTGCGTGGGTCAGATCCCCTTGGATTCCCTTGTGGTGACTAATGCACGCAAGCGGGCAAACTCGCAGGGTACAGGCGACACTCCCCCTCCTGATAAGGAATCCAAATTAATTGACGTATCGGGGACACGTATCGCGTCACAGCTGGCAAACCATTGGCGAATTGCCAATGCTCAAGCCTTATTGGCCAGGTACGACTGAGCTCATTTCGACGAGCTTGAAAAGCTCATGAAACACCTCCCTGGCCAGTACAAACAAAAGGCCAACGATCTTAGTCAAGAGGGCAAATTGATTACCAACACATCAATAAAATGTGCATTAGATGCGGCTGATACAGCATCTCGCTCAATTAATACTAGCGTCTCGTTGCGAAGACATGCCTGGCTCTGGGTTCCCAGATTCAAGCAAGAAGTTCAAACTGCTATCTTAAATCAGCCATTTTATCAGGAACATCTTTTCAGGCCCACAGTTGACACATCCCTAGAAAAGATGAAAATAGACACAGAGACTGCTAAGTCTGTGGGGCCTTACAGTTCTCTTCCCCTAGAGGTTCTTTTCGCCGCTCTTTCTACAGAGCCAGCTCTAAAACCATGAGCTCAGAAGAACAGCCCTCTTCCTCCTACAAGAGCCCCACTCAAACATCCCCTAAGGGATACTTTCGCGGAGGATACAGAGGCAACAATAATAAAGGAAGAGGTTGCGGCAACAACAACCGCACCTCCCCTACCACTAAACAGTGATTCCCTCCACTTCCCCCCCCAATCATACCACTCCTGTCGAGGGACGTCTTTCACAGTTCCTACCTGTCTGGAATACCATCACAACAGACAAGTGGGTAAGACAAATTATCCACATGGTCACTCTCCAACAGGTACTTCCACTACTTCAACAAGGGCGACTTTCTCTCCACTCTAGAACTAAAGGACGCCTACTTCCATATTCCCATTCACCCAGCTCACAGGAAATATTCCAGGTTTGTGGAAGATGGTCAATACTACCAATTCAAAGTACTCCCATTCGGGGTCACTATAGCACCCAGAGTTTTCACCAAGTGCCTCGCAGTAGTTGCAGCCCACTTAAGGAGACAACGTATTCATGTCTTCTGTGACTGGCTCATAAAAGCCAAATCACACAGCATTTGCGTGCAACACGCACACAAGACAATTCAGCTGCTTCACAGTTTGGGATTCACAGTAAACCTCGCCAAATCCCATCTACAACCGTCCGGCATACAACAATACTTAGGGGCTACAATAAACACTACAAAAGCTCTAGCATTTCCCAATCCAGTCGGGATAAGCGCCATACAGGCTCTAATCTAAAAATGTCAGCTTCAACACTCACTGCCAGCACGAGTGTTCATGCAGTTAATCGGGATGATGGCCTTATGCATTCTCTTAGTACCTTATGCAAGACTACAAATGCGTCCCTTACAAGAATGTTTGGCACGTCAGTGGAACCAGGCTCAAGGACAGCTGACAGATCTGGTGTTGGTGGACGACCGCTCCCATCGCTCTCTGCAGTGGTGGAACACACAAAATCTTTCCAAAGGGCAGCCGTTCCTCGACCTGGTTCAACAGACAGTGCTAACAGCAGACTCATCTCTCACCAGCTGGGGAGCTCATCTTCTAACCCATAGCATTCAGGGCATATGGACCCCCCAACAAAGACAATTCCACATAAACTACCTGGAACTGTTACCAATCTTCCTAGTGTTTAAATCTTTTCAACTCCTAGGCAAAGCTGTTCTGGTCCGCACAGACAACATGACAGCAATGTACTACATACAGAAACAGGGGGGGAACACACTCGCTGCAGCTTTCACACCTAGCTCAGAGCATATGAAGATAGGCCATTCTGCAAAAAATATATCTCCTTGCAGAACACCTCCCAGGTGTACACAATCAAATCGCAGATCTGCTCAGTCATCAAACACAGCAGATCCACGAATGGGAACTTCATCCTCAAGTTCTTCTTCCATTCTTTCACATGTGGGGCCACCCAGAAATAGATCTGTTCGCAACACACCAAAACGCAAAATTCCCAACCTTCGCGTCCAGGTATCCACACCCATTGTCCAAAGGCAATGTAACCTAGCATATTCATCTATTAGGCTACATCTAGCTGCCGTAGCAGCCTATCTACAAAACAGACATTTGTCTTTGTTTAGAGTACCCGCTGTCAAAGCTTTTATTGAAGGATTTAAGAGAATAATTCCACCCAGAGTCTCGCCCTCTCCAGTGTGTAACCTAAACGTCGTCCTTACCAGACTCCTGGGTCCCCCTTTTGAACCTCTCCACAAATGCGAACTACAGTTCCTCACTTGGAAGGTAGCTTTTTTGGTCGCTATCACATCTCTCAGGAGAGCTAGTGAACTCCAGGCATTAACCATACAAGAACCATTTTTACAAATCCATCATAACAAAGTGGTTCTTAGGACTAACCCTACATTTTTACCCAAAGTCGTATCTGCCTTCCATCTCAACCAGTCTGTTGAACTCCCAGTATTTTTCCCTCAACCAGACTACGTGGCAGCACGGGCCCTTCAAACGTTAGACATTCTTCATATTCAGTAGAACAATAAAATACCACAGCCTCTTTAGAAACATTATTAATTGTCCTAGGCCTTCTCTCCTGTTTGCTATCTTCTCAGCCACGTTATCTCTGTTTCTCTGCTCAAACAGCTTCCTATTCTTCCCATCCCACCTATGTGTAAAGCATTTCCCTTTTTTCATTCCAACGACCCCATATTCTCGACCATTTATGCGGACATCCCCTCCCTTCGTAGACTACCGTCTCTGACTGCATGCACCAATCCATGTCACATTCCCAGTCTCGCAATGTCGGTGCTAAGGCTGCTTTCCACTTTTTTACTAAATTACGTTTGGCTATAGTAAATCCGAGGGTAACCCATATTTTGTCAGCTGCAGAGAGTTCAGTCGATTCCCATATATTTAATAAGCACCACTATGGTGAAATCTCCATATCTTTCCCACGTCTGACTCATAGTTGTTGCCACCACTTCCCAATAAGGTTGGGGACTTTGGCAATCCCCTATCAGGTGGAAAAATGTACCCTCTAGGCCACACCCTCTCGGACAGTCTGGTGACTGTCTGCCCTATCTTTACCACAGTTGTGCTTGAGTAATAAATTAGTTGCAGGACTTTCAATTGCACTAACCTAAATAGAGCGCGTATAGCCACCTCTCTAGGGGACGCTAGTGCCTCATGCCACTCATCATCTGGCTGCCCCAAATCCACCCCCCATTTATCCCTGAGGCGCAACAATGGGTCTTGTTGTTCATGATTTTCCGATAGGTCAGTGAGACCGCTTTCCTGTGCATAAAGCCATCTAGCAACCTGTCTTCCAACGGTGCCGCTTCTGGGACCTCCGTCCTTTTCGGTATTGCTGCCCCCAAAGCATGTCTGATTTGATGGTGGATTTAAGGTACTCTTGTTTAGCGGGCCTAACTGGGTTCCTGTAGCAGGCACACACTCCATCGTGGTCCATCTCAACTTGTGGCTTTGTCCCGGTGTAGGACAACCAGGTATCCACAGTTGGTGCGTTATGCTTTTTTGTGCTATTTTCACTCAAATCTTTAAAATTGCATATCTTCGGTTCTACTGATAAGATTTTTGTCGTTTTGGTCTTAAAATATTTATTAAAATGTATTCTATTATTCTAAATTGGTGTGGGGTTTCTCTTGTGTTGTTTCTTCACTTTATTATTGTTTGAAGTACTGCATAAATCATTTAGACATTGCTTTTGACTTCACCCTGACTTGGATTGTGGTCTCTGCTTGATTAGGGTACACCAGCCTCAACCAGTTACCCAATTTCTTACATTCCACAACCCAGCCTTTTCTCTGATTATGTTTTTTACTTGATTGTTGACTTTTACCATCTGCAGCTCCTTGCTACGTTTGGTTATGTCCTCTCTCTATAGAAATACTATATACATACTAACATGGATTCCTTCCCTTAAAGTTTTTGTGACCTTTCTCATGGAGCTTCAAGAGTTCTTCGCTCTTTCTTAATTAGTATGTAATTTTTAATGGTAACTCCATACTGTGTTAGACACTCTTCCAACAGCACCCTGTCTGGTAGTTGATGCTGTAAACATACTTTGACAAAACCTCTGTCTTGTATTCACCATTGGAAATTATCATTGGCTGTCCATAAAATTATTTCTGGCAAATATGGATCATACTTAATGTATGTAGGAAAGTGGGTTTCTGTTGCAGTAACCCCCACTTTTTGCCAGGTTTCTGATGCACTTTGACTTGATGTGCCCTGGGTCTCTGTCAATCAGGTTCACAGGGCCTGTATCCTCTCCCCAAAACTGTACCTTTGTACCCCCAATTGGCACCTCTCTGGCCACAGGCAAGCCCTTTGTAAAAAGGTACCCAGGGGTACGTAGGGCACTGTGACCAGAGAAGGCCTCTAAGGGTTGCAGCATCTATTATGACACCCCTAGGGGCCCTGCACCCTAACACCCACACACTGTCATTGCAGGTTGTGTACGTAAGTCACCCCTCTAGCAGGGTGCACTAGCCCCCAGGTGATGGTACAGTTGTATGAGCACTGTACCCCTACAGTGTGCAAGTCCATTCTTAGTTATTGTAAGTGCAGTAAAGCCATCAAGAGTATATGGTCTGGGAGTTGGTCATTACGAATGTGTAATTGTGAGTATCTTGGTTAGATAGCGTTTTGGGTGCTTACCTTTTGATCACAATAAAGACACGTAAGACACGTAATCAGGCAGACATAGTGGGTGGGGTGCTTGGTTAGCGCGCAAGTCGCTCGCCTCTATTCGTGATAAATGATGATGAATGCGCGTGCGCGCAGCGGACATGCCGACAGCGCGCCAGAGGCGCGCTAAAGGCAAGCCCGTCTGGCCCGTCCGCGTCCAGCTGTGTCCAGGTACAGGAGAGGATATAATACCCTCGGTAAGTGATGGCAGCAGTCGTATCACTTTTTCGGTGGAGACTCTATGGGCGATTAGAGATGCCTGGATCCAACAGAGCCATACGCATATCACTTGCTCTCAAACCTTCCCTAGGGCATTAGAAGGCCCGAGTGCATGTCTGACTTGCCGGTTTCACATGAGAACCTTCGCAGGGGACCCGCTCCAAAAGAAAGTGCCCATTGATCATGCTATAGTTGGGTCAAAAAATGTATTCTGTAATGTAAGGTCCCTTGCAAAACATCCTTTTGAAATCTGGGCTCTTATCACCACGAATAGCCCTGCCTTATGTTTCCTTACAGAAACCTGGCTTAATTCCATTAACCATCCGCAGGTTTATCTGGCTATTCCAGATAACTACCAATTTATACACCTTAATAGGGAAGGGAAAATAGGTGGTGGCATTGCAATTGCCTTCCAGAAACATCTCAAAGTGAATTGGGTGTTCTCGACTCAAAATGAATGGCTGGAATTAGGAATTTTTAAGGTTATCGAATCCTCTACCAGCACCTGGCATGGCGCCTTACTGTATCGACCTCCTGGTACGAAAGCCAAATTTGCAGATCTCTTGGTTGAACTTATACCACTGCATGTAGTGGCTTCTAATACCTTCCTCCTCCTTGGAGATTTTAATTTTCACGCTGAAGATCTTTCCAATCCTGAGGTTGATAAACTGTTCACGGCATTGAACTCAATTGGACTAACTCGGCGGGTGGTGGGCCCTACTCATCAAGCCGGCCACCTTTTAGACCTAGTATTTTCTAACGATGACCACCTGAAATGTATCCCCCCACTCTCCCTGACCTGGTCGGACCACTCTCTGATCTCTTTTTCCTCCAATAAGACTTGGGGGGAAAAAAAGGGGATTCTCAGAAGAGGGTACCCCCGGGACAATATAGAATATGGCGAAATTTATCTATAGAGGCTTTTAACAATGCCTTCTCGCCTCCTGGGGAAATTAACTCTTGTAACCCCTCCAAAAAATTGGAAGATCTGAATACTGCCCTTCGTAGCGCTTTTGATGAAGTTATTCCATCTAAACAAAGCGTAGCTATAAGGCGAACCTCCAGCCCTTGGTATACAGAGGAGCTTAGAAAGGAAAAAGCTAATTGCAGGCGTCTGGAGAGACTTTGGAGGACTAATAAGGAATGTCAATCTAGACTTTTATTCAGACAATTCCTGGCCACCTACCACTTAAATATGAAAGAAGCGAGACGTGCCTCAATTATTAAACAAATAGAACAAGCTAGTAATTCCTCGAAAGTACTGTTCGCTATAGTCAAAGACTTTACATCTCCTAGAGTATGTGCACAACCTCCTATTGAATCTCAAGATCTCTGTGACTCGCTAGCATTATTTTTTAGGGATAAGATATCCACAATCTACAACAACTTCCCTCCAGAGATCCCTTCAGTCCCAGATCTGTTTTCTGAACCCATGGATGAAGTATCAACAGTTAAGGAGGTTTGTTTGGAGCAGTTTGAATTGGCCACTACTGAAGAGGTTATAAATGGCCTGTCAAAAGCAAAATCAGGCTCCCCCAATGACTTGTGCCCCCAAATACTATGGCACTCTTAGCCACTAGCTGTGCTCCAGCTGTTAGAGATATCTTCAATTCCTCCTTAATCACGGGCATCATCCCTACGGCTTGGAAAGAGGCAATTGTCCGGCCTATTCTAAAGAAACCTTCAGCTGACCCGTCCGTTCTTTCTAATTACCGCCCCATCTCCCTATTACCATTACTGGGGAAACAATTAGAAGGCATTGTAAATAAACAACTTTGCACCTATCTTGAAAAGAATGGTATTTTAGACCCTTCACAATCGGGCTTTCGGAAAGGCTTCAGCACAGAAACAGCGGTACTAGCAGTAACTGACTCACTTAGACAAACAGTTGACGCCGGGGGTTCAGTAATACTGATTCTTCTAGATCTCTCCGCGGCTTTCGATACCATCTCGCACAAAAAGCTGGCGGAGAGATTAGTCGCGGGGAGCATAAAGGGAATGGCCCTGAAGTGGTTAAAGCACTTCCTGTCTGAAAGATCTCAAACAGTTACGATGGGGCCTTACTCCTCGCCGAAAATGCCCTTGAAGAGAGGTGTTCCGCAAGGTTCCTGTTTAAGTCCGACCCTCTTTAATATCTATATGTCTCCTTTGGCGAAGATAGTTGAACCGCTGGGCTTTGATATCATCTCATATGCAGATGATACGCAGCTCATGTTCTCTATTGGAGATAATTTAGAGAAGGAGAAAATCCGTTTTGCCAGTGGCCTAAAGATGATCTATGACTGGATGACGACCAACTATCTTCAACTAAATCCAGATAAATCTGAGATCATGCTACTTGGCAGAGCAGCTGAGGTCTGGACTAATGATTGGTGGCCCACCCAATTGGGTGTTGCGCCTACCCCCAAGATCTCAGTCAATGACCTGGGAATAAGAATCGATAGGGCTCTGTCGATGAAAGAACATATCATCAACACATCTGCCACATGCTACTATAGTTTACGGCTCTTGAGAAAAATTCTCCCGTATATGCCTACTAACCATCGTAGGACCCTAGTACAGGCTTTGGTCACTAGCCGTTTGGACTATGGTAACGGCCTGATGGCAGAAGTAGGTGAGACCCTCCTAGCCAAGCTGCAGGTAGTCCAGAACACCGCTGCAAGGATGATTTTAAATCGCCCTGCAGGAACTCCATCTCTACCACTGCTTAGAGAACTTCATTGGCTTACTGTGAAAAAGAGGTCTTTTTTCAAGATCTGCTGCTTCACCTACAATGCTTATAACAATAGAGGGCCCCTCTACCTACAAAAAAAATTGTTTAAATACTCTCCTTCAAGGAACCTTAGATCGAGCTCTCAGGGTCTACTGTCAGTTCCCCGTTTTCGTCTCTCACGAACGGGAGGTAGATCCTTCTCATATCTGGCTCCAAAATATTGGAATCAGCTGCCTTATGCGCTACGATCCATCCCCAGATTTGAGTTATTTAAAAAAAAAACTGAAGGCCTTTTTATTTTGATCCTTCTTGAGTCCTTTTTGTCGGTTCTCTGTTTTTTTGGGGGGATTGTTAGTCTGTTATGCAGCGCCGAGATGCCCCAGGGTGATTTGAGCGCTTTACAAAATAAATAACATAACATAACATTATGAACTCCACAGCTCCTTAATGGCTTTACTGAAATCTGTGAAGCTTGGTAGTAAACCTCTCAGCACATTAAACCCACAATGATGGCATTGTGGGATTTAATGTAAAATGCACACAGAGGACATCTTAGAGATGCCCCCTGAAAAGCGACCAGCCCTGGTGTGGTTCCTGAATGGCTGTCCACCATTTGCTACCACCAGACAGGTTTCTGGACCCTTGGGTACAGAGCGTCTGCTCTCTGGGTTCAGAAACAAAGCCCATCCTGGGCAGAGGTGTCATGCCTCCTCCCCCCAGATGGGCTGAGTCCACAAAGGGGAAGCTTCAAAGGCCTGCAGTCTTTGTAAGCTGTCCCTGTCTCCTGCTGCCCCCAGAAAGTGGCTCCCACCGGTTCCGACCCCCACTTTGGGCGGGAGAATCGGTGGAAAATTCTAGTTAGGAGGAGAGTTGTGCACACCTTTGCCAACCCCACCCCTCAGATAGGTAGGTGAGGTGAAGCGTACATCTCAGTCCCCTCCATCCTGATGATGAGGGGACCCAGCCAATTAGAAAGAGGCTCCTGCCCCCCTCCCACTGGAGGCACACCCCTGTAAACGCCCCTAAATTTTGTATTTAGGGGCGACTCTGAACCTTGCCTGCTCAGATTCCTGCAACCTATGTGGAAGAAGGGCGGAAGAAGTTGCACCAGAGGAGACTGTAGAGAACTGACTTGGCCACAGTCCTACTGGCCCGTCTGCAGACCCTGCGCCAAAAGTCGACTTATCCTGCAGCCAGCGACCTCAAGAACACCTGGGAGGACTGTCTGCCTTCAACAAAGACTGGATCGCCTGTGAACCTCAGCTCTGTTCAAAAGAAACTCCAAAGACAGACTCTGAGCCTGCTGAGTACGAAGAAACTCGATGCCTGGAACCACCACTGCACCCTTCGGCTACGGCCAGAGTCCAAGTGGCCCACCAGTCCCAGTGAGGTGCTCCAGAGTCAGAGTACACCGTGGGTTGACCCCGCCAGGAGGCCTCAATGTCTCCTGCAGCCTCTGCACGGAGACCCCCTTCCAACCCCCAGTGGCCTGGTAAGGTAAAATCTGACCTCAAAAGGCACCCCTGCATCCAGCCACCCTGTGCCCTGGATAGGAGGACCTGAGGTGCACCGAAGTCCCAGAGCCCTCCAACTTACCTGCCCTGCTGTTGGTTCCCCCCCGGAAGACTTCCTGGACAGAGCTTGCAGCCAAAATCCAGAACCGCCAACCTCCATAGGATTGCATTGGGCTCCCGACCCCTCCTCAGCACCCTGCGCCCGGCCGCCCCTGCGCTGCTGGTGGTGTGGACTTTGTGCCAACCTGAGACCTCCTTTGCCCTGACCCTAAACCTAGGAGCTTGGTCCCCAAGACTGAGGGCCTGCCTGTGAGCAGCCCCTAACCGAAGTGCACCCTAGCCTCATTGGCTAACATTGGGCCCTGGACTCTGCACCTGGCCGCCCCAGTGCCGCTGATAGTGCAATCTGAGTGCCTAATTGGACCTTGAGGAACTATGGTCCTAACCCTCAAAAGCCATACTTGTAAGTCGTTTACTTACCTGTAAAACGTTAACACTCTTTTTCCCCTAGGAACCAATGTTACGAGTTTTGTTCCTAGCAAAAATGGCTGTTTTGACCTACTGTTTTTGTATAAAAAGAGAGTAACTATGCTTTAACTTAAGAATTGTCGTACTTACCTGTAAGTCACGAATTCTAGTGTGTATCTCGGCCTACCACCTCAAGTACATGTAGTACTTGAAAAGTAATCCAAGAGTAATCAAAACTAATCTTACTGTATTTTAAAAGAAATACAAACCTGTAAACGAGTCTGATACAACCCACAATTGCATTTCCTTTTATCTTGCAATCGAAAGTACATTTTACCTACCTGTACCAAGTCCTGCTTGGTTCTAGAAATAAAATATAAGTTTACTTTTTTATACTTGCCTAATTGGTCTGGATTCTGTCTCTGAGCGTGTGCCGTCAGCTTTGATTAAGTAAATACAATAAATCATTAACTCATCCTCCTGATAAGCCCAACTGCTCGACCACACTACCACAAATAGAGCTGTTAGAGATTATCTAAT
Source organism: Triturus cristatus (assembly GCF_964204655.1). Lineage (NCBI taxonomy): Eukaryota > Metazoa > Chordata > Amphibia > Caudata > Salamandridae > Triturus > Triturus cristatus. The sequence continues at coordinate 449,251,131 of NC_140580.1, forward strand.
TTAGCCTCTGCTATACCTCTGGAGATGCACTGAACTCTGTGCACGTTATAACATTACTTTGGTATAGTATATACAGAGCCAGCTTCCTACAATGTAGCAAGTACTGCTCCTCTGGTGTGTGTTTTTAAGAATTGTTCCATTGGTTTTAAAAAACATGGTATTGAGCCTTTTTAATATATATCTTTATTGGCATTTCAAATAATAGTACAGTGTAAATCGCGTTGTAGTTTTTAACAGCATAGTACAACAGGCTGTCGCACACGCCCATCAGCTCTGTTTATAGCACAGTAGGTTACTTTGGCCTCTGCGATGAGTCCCCTGTGGTATAGGCTGATAAAGTGCAGGGTTGTGAGGTCTTATTGTCGTGGTGTTGTGTGCCATTTTGTCTCCTGTCTGCACTGTCTTCTGATGGATTGTTTGCTGTCTGAAGGGTCTTGCGTGTAACAAGATGAGGATGACTTGACCTTTAGAGAGTGCAATTTGAGAGGGGCCTGGGAGTTAACTGTAGTCTAAAAGGTGCTGTAGTTCAAGTCTACAAGAAGCAAGTTGACCACTTAATAAGGATCTGAATAGGTTGCAAGGGAAAGTGAACTATTGGAATGTATTGTTTGGAAGTTCTTGAAAGATTAAAACGGTTGCTTGCTTTACAGCCGTGGCCCGTGCACGTAAAAGTGATGGGGCCGGGTGGGTGGGGGGGGGAGGGAGGGGGGATTTTGGGAGGCGACGACGAGGGAAAATTTATTATTTATTAAATTTTCCCTCGTCGTCTGTTGAACTATCCCAGCCCCACCCCCACCCGGCCCCACCGCTCTTACCTGCACGGGCCGTGGCTGTTGCTTTGTTTTAGTTGGCAGGTCTGCAGTGGATGTGCTAGGCCAAACAAGCATTGGAAAAGCCAATAGTTCTGATTTTTAGTATTCGGGCCAGAGCTACTGGCTTTGCCAATTCTAGTTTGTGTTTATCATATTTCATGTCAAAAAGCATTTGAAGATCCCTGCTCACACTGGGAAGTTATTTTGGAAGATGTTTTGTAATAAACTATGAAAAGAAGTTTAGGATGAAAAATTGTCTAGCAGACGCGACAAAGAATTTTCAATTCTATTAAGGACACGGAGACGAGGATTATGCTTCTCTTTGCTTTACTGCAAAAACACAGCAGCCAATTAAACAACTTTAAACTCCAGCATACCCCAGAAGTACAACCCCCTCCATAGTATGCCCCAATCACTATCAGTACTTTAGTATATATAGTTTGAACCACGACATCACTTCCTCTTTCTTTGCATGAAACTCTTAACACAGTCCACAAACTTGACTGATGAACACAGGACCACCGATTTTCTCATCGACGTGCGTCCCAACTTGAACCCCGAACTTCGTGTCCTTAATAGAATTGAAAATTCTTTGTCGCGTCTGCTAGACAATTTTTCATTCTATGTCAGTCCACGGAGGCTCTGATTCTGCTAGTTTAAAGTTGTCACCACCACCGAAGCTACATCCACAATAGGTTTATGGTAAAACATTTTAAATGTGGAATCAGTCGACCAGTCCGCCACAGTCATGATATCTTGCAACCGGGAACCCGCCCCAAAAGACTTTGAGGCCATAGCTCCTCTAACAGAATGAGCTCCAAAAATGGAAATATCCACCCCCGCAAGACCCAGTAACCAAGTGACCCACCTGGCCAGGGTTGCAGACGTGACCGGGCGAAAAGGTCTCTGAAGAGCAATTAAAAATTGTCCTGAAACATCAGATCTAAATTCCCTAGTACAATCCTCATAAACCGTCAAACACTTGACAACCCACAATTTGCTGTGATGAGGAAAAGCAGGATATGTAATACACAGAGAATGCGTTTTAGTACGTCTTGAAATCGTAAAGGAAACTCCTGAAGGAGTAAATACTCTACCTGCCAAATCCAAGGCTCGCAGATCCGACACACGTCTACATGAGATGAGACACAACAAGACTGTCAGTTTTGCCGATAATTGCTTCCTAGACAAAGCTTCATTATTCGGCCAGTTCCTCAAAAAACGTAGTACCACCGAAACGTCCCAAAGTACGGTGTACTTAGGCCGAGGAGGATTCACTAAACGAATACCCCGCACCACCTTACAAACCAAGGGGTGTTCCCCCACCGGTCTGCCTTCCACATGCGGATGGCCCGCCGAAATCGCCGATCTAAAATTATTCACCGTACGGTATGCCAAGCCAGATTTGGCTAATTCCGACAAAAAAATCACAATCAGATGAATGTCGGATCCCACGGGATCACTCTGTCGCTCACCACACCAACTGACCCATCGCTTCCAAGCAGAGTCGTATTGTTTGTGTGTGGAAGGTGCCCAAGTTTGAGATAAGAAAAAGAGAGTGTCTTGCGAAACTCCCGGCACCTGCCAGCGACGCCTGAAAGTCTCCAGGCCATGAGAACCAACTGGTCCTGCAACACTAACGGATGTCGAAGCCCCTGCGGATCCGTGAGAATGTCCCGAAATGATCGAAGTCGAACCGGAGGCGCACAAGCCAATGTCAATGCTGTTGGAAACCATGCTTGTGCTTTCCAACAAGGTGTAACTAGAACCAGTTCTGCTTTCTGTCTGCGAAGCTGTGCCAACACCCTTGGGATCATGGCAAATGGTGGAAAGGCATATAGAATGCCCGTCGTCCACGAGTGAAGAAAGGCGTCAAAGCCGACCGCAAGAGGGTCCGGCCCCCAACTGTAGAACCGTGGGAGCTGACTGTTGAGTCTGGACGCAAACAGGTCCAATACACACGGGCCCCATTTGAGGTCCAACGCCTTGAATGTGCCGGGATGCAGCCTCCAATCGCTGCTGTCCCGCAAATGCCTTGAATTCCAGTCGGCAATCACGTTGGATGACCCGGGAATATACTCCGCCATCACCACCAGACGATGATCCAGGCAATAATGCCAGAAGTCCTTGGCTATCTCCGCCAAGAGACGAGATCTGGTCCCTCCGAGCCGATTTATGTATCTCACCGCCGACACATTGTCCATGCGGAGGAGAATGCAACAAGAAACCTTCTGAGGAGCCAGAGTGCGAATCGCAAATGCTCCCGCAAGAAGTTCCAAGCAATTTATGTGCAACTTCAATTCCTCCTGGGACCACCGACCCCCTGTCTCCAAGGTTCCGCAAAGAGCTCCCCAGCCCCATCGACTGGCATCCGACTCTATCACTACGTCCGGGCTGGTGGAGAAAATGGCTCTGCCATTCCAGGCATCCATATGGTCTAACCACCAATTGATCTCCGTACGAGCCTCTGCAGAAAGAGCTATCTGTTGCGCATACGAGAGCCCCTTGCGTAAATGTAAAATTTTCAATCTCTGAAGGGCCCTGTAATGCAACGGCCCCGGAAAGATCGCCTGAATGGATGCAGCCAAAAGGCCTACCAGGCGAGCTACCGTCCGTAATAATATTGTCGGAGAGGTAAGCGCTCTCCTCAATTCCTTCCTGATTGTCACTCTCTTCTTCAAAGGGAGCAGTAACTGACACGTGAGAGAGTTGATCTGAAATCCCAAAAAATCCATCGATTGCGATGGGGTTAGAACCGACTTTTCTAGATTCAAAAGGAAACCTAGTTCCTGCAACAGTCGGAGCGTCCAAGACAGGTGCCTCATCAAGAGTTCTTTCGACGAGGAGGAGCCTAGCGCGCAACCAAGATGGCCGCGTAGGTGCGAGGCTCCCGAGGACCTCTGCAACCTCCTACGATTATCCTGAAATTATCCTGCCCTGGATGAGGGGACTATGTTGGTGAACCTGAGTTGAGGTGGCACCCGTTTCCCGCTTCCGAATCGGACCTCGGACACCGGAGTGAGCACCGATTGAGGTGTGCGGCCTTCCCCTCGCCGGACCCCGGATTTGCGCTGTGGGGTGATCCAGTGACAAAGTGAACAACAGCGGCAGGCAGGGCCTGGCGACTCGCGTACCCCGCACTTTCGCTTTCGCACCACCTTGCCGTCTCTGCGAGGTTGGGTCGCGGAGCCCTTGGTGTTGGTGTGGTGTGGCCTTGCTGGGAGACCCTGCCTGCCTGCAGGCTGTGATCCACCCCGCTGCTCTGAGGGGGCCCCCCCGGAGCTCGTGGCCCTGCTTTCCTGCCCTACACGACGTGGCTGGTGCGACTGGGAGACTGGTGGCCATGGCCACGAAACAAGATGGAGCCCGGGCAAAGACCAAATCGACCCGGCGTGGCGCCGTCCATCAGGCCAACAGTATGGACGGCTATACCCTCCAGAAGGGATCTCCCGATGGACCGCGCAAGTCCCCTGAGAGCCCTCCTGATGCCCCAGACCTGCCCGCAGATCTGACTCTGCGAGATGTTATGGGCGCCATTGCCGAGATGAAGGCCTCGGTGGGCCAGCGGTTTGATACACTGGCGCAGAAGATTGACTCTGTCCTCGTGGATGTTGGCCTGGTGAGGGCCGATCTTTCCAAAACCAACGACCGAGTAGAGTCTTTGGCCCACACCGCATCGGGCCTAACGACAGATGTGGCGGCCTTGCAAACAGAGGTGCGCCGGCTTAGTCAGGCGACTGCGCTTATGGATCGACGCCTGGAGGACTCCGAGAGTCGGGCACGGTGGAACAACATCCGCATTATCGGGGTGCCCGAGGGACGCGAGGAGGCGGCGGCGGATCTCTTTGTGGAGGACCTGATTGCTACCCATCTCCAGCCACGGGGGATGAGCAAATTCTTCGCTGTGGAGAGGGCTCACAGGGTTCCCGGGGGAAGGCCGAAGGTCGGAGCCCCTCCGAGACCTCTCATCGCCCGGATTTTCAATTTTCGGGATAGAGACGCTATCCTGCAAACCTCCAGACTGCATGGACCGGTCAAGCTTGACAATATGGAGGTTAATTTTTATCCTGATTTCACCCCAGCGGTCCAGAAGCAGAGACTGAGCTTCCTAGGCGTCAAACGCCGTCTTCGGGACCTAAACCTCAAATACGCCATGCTTTTCCCGGCCAAGCTGCGTGTGGAGGTGGATGGTCGCACGCACTTCTTTGATCGTCCCGAAGCGGCCGGGGACTGGCTGGATACTCTGCCCGGGGATCGTGATCGGGGGGGCGGGGGGGGGGGGGGGGGGCGGCGGGGGGAGACGGCACGCTGGATCAGGACTGAGGGTCTAATATTGGGCCTCACTCTGGACGAAAATGATGCCACTTTTGATTCTGCGTCAGTTTTTGTAAGTTCCCCTCCTATGGAGGTTGTGTTGGGTCTATTGGGGGTTCTCCCTCCTCCTCTAGGGGGTTTAGTTAGTCTAACTATAGATGGGGCGACAGGCACACTGCACGTTGGGGGGGCTGTTTGGGCTCATGCAGGGGTGCAGGGAGGGGGGAGTTCTGTTGGGGTGGGTGGGTAGGGATGGGGTGTTGTTCGTTTTTATCACAAGGCAAACGTATTATTGTGTTAGTTCTAAAGTGCTCTCCGGGGGACGAATGATGGCTTCAGTATATGATGGGGGGTAGGGGACTAACTTTGTTGTCTTGGAATGTGAATGGACTGGGGGACAGGATCAAACGGGGTGTGGTCCTGCAGTTTTTGAAGCAAATCTCGCCCGATGTAGTCTTTCTGCAGGAGACACACCTCATTGGCAACTCCTTCTGTGCCATGAATCGGCGCGGCTATCGCCTAGTGGCTCACTCGGGCTTCACGTCCGGCTCACGGGGTGTGGGCATCATGGTGAAGAACTCGCTCCCGTTGGAGATTGATGAGGTGCTCCACGATGACAGGGGACGTTATACAGTCTTGGTGGGAAGACTGGAGGGCAAAGTGGTTGTCTTTGTGTCAGTATACATCCCACCGGGGCTGCAGTCGACCACCTTTGCGGACCTTGGGCGCCTTCTCCTTGGCCTTCCGGGGGGGCTTTTAGTTGTGGGGGGGGATTTTAATGCGGTGGTATCTGGGTCTTTGGATCGTCACCCCCCTAGGGACCTCCCCCGGGCACAGGCGTGGCTACCCGGCCTCTTGGATACATTTGGATTAGTGGACTGCTGGCGTTTAAAACACCCCACGCAGCTGCAGTACACTTTCCACTCGGGAGCCCATGGTAGTCTCTCACGACTAGACTATGTCCTTGTCCCGGCGGCCTATGTTGGGAGGGTGGGAGAGGTGCGCCATTTGCCACGGGGTATTTCGGACCACTCCCCGCTCCTACTGCACTTTGATGTCTTTCCGAGGGGTGAGGGTAGGGTGGTCCCAATCAATCCTTGGTACCTGCGCGACCCCACCATTCGCGCTGAATTGATTAAATCCCTTCTGCGATATTTTGATGAGAATGTGGGGTCTGTGCCTTCGGCCGTACCGCTATGGGAGGCCTTCAAGACAGTACTCCGCGGGGAGGCCCTATCCCTTATTTCCCACGCCCGGAGGCGCGAGCGGGAGGAGGTGACCCGGATGGAGGCTGAAATAGCCGAGTTGGAGGGGAATTTAGAAGGTGAGGTGACGGATGCTGCATTACATGTCCTCCAACTCAAGCAAGCGGCCTACAGGGCCCTCGTCACGGAGGCGGCCAGGGGCCTTAGTAGAGAGCAACAGGGGCGACTGTATGATGTGGGTGATAAGGCTGGTAAACTTATAGCGTGGTTGGACAAAAAAGAGAGAGCGAATCGTGTGGTACCGCTGATTGAGAAAACGGATGGTGTGTGTGTAACTGAGCCAGAAGAAATTGTCTCCTGCTTCGCGGATTATTTCCATGGGGTGTATTCCCCGGTGTCTCCCTGCTCGGAAGAGGATTCCCGTGCCCTGCTCAGTGATATCGCGCTGCCGTCCCTTTCCGGGGAGGACAGGGTGTCGTTGGACGCCGCTCCCACCTCCGACGAGATTGCCCTCGCCATACGCTCGGTCGCTTCCGGCAAGGCCATGGGTCCGAATGGTCTCCCTATCGAGTTGTACAAGTTGCGACCGGATACGCTGGCACCCCACCTCCGGGCTATGTTCCTGGCGGCACACTCGGTGGGCTCCCTCCCGCCGGACCAGCGTCTGGCTACAATCGTGGTCATCCACAAGGAAGGGAGACCTCGGGACCGGGTTACATCCTATCGGCCCATTTCGCTACTGAATGCGGAGCCCAAGATTCTCGCCAAGGTACTGGCCAATCGGCTGGTCGGCGTGGTGGGCGATTTGGTTCATCAGGACCAATCTGGCTTTATTCCCCATCGCAACACAGCCCTTAATCTGCGGCGTTTGCACGGTGTGCTCGCACGTGCCCCGTTCATACGGGAGCCGGCCATTTTGGCGTCCTTAGACACCACCATGGCGTTTGACACGCTTGAGTGGCCATATATCTGGGCGATGCTTGCGAAGTTTGGATTTGGCCCAGGGTTCATCAGTTGGGTCAAATTGCTGTATTCGGGCCCATTGGCGCAGGTGGTGGTGAACGGAAGAGTGTCGGCTCCGTTCGAGCTGGGCCGGGGCACACGGCAGGGCTGCCCCTTATCGCCGCTCCTCTTTGCACTTGCCTTGGAGCCCCTGGCGGAGTGGCTGCGGTGGGAGCCTTCCATCCGTGGTCTCCGCTGGACCCCTGAGTATGAAGACCGCGTATCCCTATACGCTGATGACATCCTCTTGTACCTAGTTTCCCCACGTAAATCACTCATAGTACTGGTTGATGTTTTGCATTCATTCGGTCGTAACTCCGGTCTGGTCATCAACTGGGCTAAATCGTGTGTGTATGTTCTCTCTGGGGAGGCTCCTATCCTCCCGCGGGGCTGTCCGATCCAGATCGCCCCGCAGGGATTTAGGTACCTGGGTGTCTTCATTACTCTGGACCCGGAGGCTCGGTATGATCGGAACTTGCTTCCCCCCCTCCAGCGTCTGAAAGAGGATGTTGTGCGCTGGCGGCGTTTGCCGCTTTCGCCGCTCGGCCGGGCGGCATTGTTTAAAATGATGTCGCTGCCGCGTTTCCTATACGCGTTGCAGAACACTATGGACCTCGTCCCAGCGCGCTACTTCCTCGAAGTGGAGAGTTTGCAGCGCCGCCTGTTCTGGGACGGGAGGCCACGTATTGCCCTGGCTAAGCTGACGCTCCCCTGGTATGACGGGGGGATTGCCCTCCCGGATATTAAACGGTATTATTGGGCCTCCCAGCTAGCTGCGATTAATCAGGGCCTATATGGGCCCGCCTTAAACCCGGCGTTTGAAATGGATAGGATGCTACTTCCAGGTGGTGACCATAATCGAGCGCTCTACTCTAGCGCGCCCGACGCTCGCCTAACGGGCCCCACGCGTGTCATGGTGCGAGTGTGGCACGCGGCCAATGCTGCAATGGGGTGGAAGGACCGTTTGACCCGGGCGTCACCACTATACGCAACTGAGCGGTTGGGCTCCTTGTGGACCTCGAAGGGCTTTGAGAAGTGGGATTTAATAGGCATTAGCAAAGTGGGGGATCTCTGGACGAGGGGAGGATTTAAAACGTTCGAGATGCTGCAGACGGAATTTCAGTTGCAGGGCAGCGAGTACTTTCGGTATTTGCAGGTCCGGCATGCGCTGGGCTCCGTCTTTCCGGACGTTGCCTCCATCCCGGAGTGTTCCCCCCTGGAGGATAGAGTGCTGGATGGACACGTCCCTGACAGCACGATCTCACTGATCTACAAAAAACTGATCAACGACCGCTCAGACTTGTTGACGGCCCTTCGTGAGGCTTGGGTAGCCGATGGGCTGGAGCTGGACGACGAGGACTGGATCTCCGCGGTGGCCTCCCCGAAAGAGGTGGCCATACCGGCTCGCCTTCGTTTCGTCCAGCTCAAGATACTCCACAGGGTCTACATGACGGGGCCAAAGCTCCTGCGTATGGGCTATGCTGAGGACGGTTTGTGTAAGCGTGGGTGTGGTGCGCTGGGGACTTTTCTGCATATCTTGTGGGAGTGCCCGGAGGTGGAGGGGTTTTGGCGTGGTGTGCATGAGGTGCTGCGAGTGGTCACGCATGTGGCGCTGTTGCCCGAAGCGAGGAGATGCCTGTTGAATGTGTGGGAGCCTACCGATTACTCGGTGCCGCAGACGTGGTGGGTGACTCTGGGGTATATGGTTGCCAAGCGTGATATTGCCCAGCTGTGGGAATCCCAGAGGCCCCCGACTGTCTCGGCCTGGAAGGAACATATGGATTGGTGCATGTTTCGGGAAAAGGTGGTGTATGTGGCGAGAGGTAAGCCTGCGACATGGGTGAAAGTGTGGGGCCCCTGGAACGCCTACCGCGGGGGAATCTGTGCTCCACCGTTATTGCCCGATCCTTCGCCGGCCCCGTCCCCTTAGCCAACTCATCCCCCCGGTACCTGGGCATTAGGTGTACCCAGCCCTAGTTCTGATCTCTCCCCCCCCTCTTGAGATTCCTATGGATGGCTAGGATCCCCCCTCTAGGGGAGCACGTGTTGCTATTTCCGATTGAGGATTGCCTTGTGGGTTTGTTTGTATTTGTTGTTCTTTAAGTTTAAAATGGAACCGTCTAGTGGGGTCTGGATAGTGTGGCTCGCAACGATGTTACCTCCTGTGCATGCTCGGCCGCAGCACCATGTGTTTTATAAATGTATATCGTATGCTCCTTTTATTGCTAGCGGCCGGCCGGAAGGTTGTAGGCCCATAATTGTATATTTTTTGAGTCTTGTAATAAACGGTTTCAAAAAAAAAAAAAAAAAAGAGTTCTTTCGACTGTGCCATAATTAGAATGTCGTCGAGATAAATTATCAGACGCACCCCCCGTTCTCTCAAGCATTGCACCACCGGTCTCATGAGTTTGGTGAAACACCAAGGGGCGGAGGACAGACCAAAGGGCATCGTGGAAAACTCGAACCACTGGCCGCGCCAGAGAAACAGGAGAAACCGCCTGTGTGACGGGAAATTAGGAACCGCCAGATAGGCGTCCTTCAGATCTAAGCGGACTAGCCAATCCTGTTCTAAAAGTATGTCCCGCAATAAATGGATGCCCTCCATTTTGAAGTGGCGATACACCACCCAAGCGTTGAATTCCCTGAGATTCAACACCAAGCGAAACCCTTTGTCCTTCTTCGGAACCAAGAAAATCGTGCTTACAAAACCCCGAGAATGGGGAGTAGCCCTCACTATCGCGCCTTTGTGGAGTAACGCTTCCAGTTCCCTGTCGATGAAATTCTGATCTTGTAGGGAAAAATGTAGGGAGCCGGGCATCTGAGTCTGATGTGGAGTGGCGTAGAACTCTATGTGGAAGCCCTGCACTGTTTGTAAAACCCAGGGATCGACCGTAATCTCTTGCCACCTGTGAAGGAATAACGCAATGCGACCTCCCACCATGTACTCTGTGGTAATTAAAATCGGTACCTGAATAGGAGTTATCTCCGGAATTTTGTTGTCCTCTGTAGACCCCTCTCTGGCCTCGACCTCGTCCACCTCGATTGAGGGAGGGGTAAAACTGCGGCTTCTGACCACCTCTGCCTCTGTGTTCAGTACCTCGGGAGGTCTGGTTATAACCTCGGCCGGACCCTCGACCCCTGGAGCGTCCGGCCCTATCAAAAACACCAGTGTGGAACACCTTCTTGATGTTTGCCTGCGCCTTGTCTAGTGCCGAAAACGTGGCCACGTATTTGCCCATCTCTTTGACAAATTTGTGACCAAACAGCATGCCATTGGCCAAGGAACCCGGTTCAGTCGTGGCCATCTCTGCCAATTGAGAGTCTATTCGCATTAAGAATGAGCCCCTCCTTTCCGTTGAAAGCGCCACATTGGCATTGCCCAAAAAACACAGGGCCCGCTGAGCCCACTCCATAACATCCGAAATGTCCAAAGGGATGTTTTGGTTCTTAGCGTTGACCGCCGCATCCAATATTTTAGTAAAGGGGCCCGAAACATCTAGCAGTTTATCCTGGCACCCCCGCCAGGCTCTATCCAAACCCTTTTTCGGGTCCTTCGCGAATTTACGCATAAACGTAGCCATGTTAGGATCTAACTCTGGCGTGTCCGCCACTTTACCAGTCAGCGATGGTCTCGGGCATTCCGACCTTAAGGTGGCGCGCACCTCTTTCTCAAAACCCTGTCGTAAGTTTACCCCCACATAATGGGCCACCTCCGGGCAAGGAACCCACTCCGAGGATCGAGGATGTATAAGACTCTGAGGGTCAAATAAAAGATTTTTGGGAGCCTGGCTGTCATCTGCTTTATAAGCAGTATGTTTCGCCTTTTTTGTTTTCTTTTTGGGCCTCACCGACTCCACCTCCGAGTCAGAGGTGTTTGTAGTAGATGGAAAGGATTCATCCGTGGTATAAGAAGCCATGGAGCCATGGTCTTTCATGACGTTTTTGGCCATACGCGCCAAAACTTTGGCAGAAGACTGCGAAGTGCCCGCGTCACTATGATGAGTTTGCATCTTCCTCTTGCCATACTTGAGGAGGGGTTTAGTAAAAGGCTTGAGGGCTTTTATCAAAGCCTTGTTAACTGAACCCTGGACGTGGGTATCCAGGGCTTCAACCAAATTCTCCTCCAATTGTTCAGGTTCCTCATATTCCTCATAGGTATCACACTCTACCCACTGATCTTCCTCTTCGGCGTAGTACGCCATTGCTTGAAGCAGAGAGGGTTGGAGGAGATTCACGGGGGGGAGCAGCCCAGGGGTGTCAGAACCTGTCACTAGAAATTGCACAAAAAGAATTGAAACCTACACTAAAGGTTCTGAACCAATATCAAGGTGGAAGGAGAAACCCCTAATAAACTCCCCTAGAGCAAAGCTCTATGCCGGTAACACGCTCCGGTCAGCGTTAAGATAATGAGGCCAGAGATGTGTGCAGTCTTTGTACTCTGTGCGCGAGGAGCCGTTAACTCGAAAGAGACGAAAACGGGTTCTCGCGCACAGACACAGCGTCCGGGGCAACGACGCGACCGCTCTCTGAGCACGAGCGTGTCGTGTCTGCCTCCTCCTTCTCCACCGCCCCCTAGCAATCGTAACAGTACAACGACGCGCGCGCTGCCGTACACGATGTCCCCAGAGGGGCCGGAATCGCGAACACAAACACCTCAGGAATACTTACACCGGCAGCGCCGTAACTTACTACAACAGTACAACAATCCTGAAGATAAGCATAAACCAGCGGTAAAATCTTAATACAAGAACTTCCCCACAATTCTACCACAACGATAAAAAGGTAAGGAAAAGCACTTATCTGCTGCTGCAGCAGCAAAGAAAGAGGAAGTGATGTCGTGGTTCGAACTATATATACTAAAGTACTGATAGTGATTGGGGCATACTATGGAGGGGGTTGTACTTCTGGGATATGCTGGAGTTTAAAGTTGTTTAATTGGCTGCTGTGTTTTTGCAGTAAAGCAAAGAGAAGCACAATCAGAGCCTCCGTGGACTGACATAGAATGGCAGCCCACATATGCAGATCAATGCGATCACATAGGTGTCCGTGTTGAAATGCTTTATAGGAAAAAACATTCCAAGATGGTTACTATGCAAGGCCGGCCATCATGGAATATTTTTTGTAGAAAGTACAACAAAAAGCATTTCCAAATGGCCAACTAAATATGTGAGTACATGCATAGGTGGCTCTCTTGTTTTTCCAAAAATAAATAAAGTAGGCTGCAATGCTGCATATACCTGTAGAAGGAAGTGGTCTGGTAGCCCTGCATGGGTAGCTTCCTGGCCCTTGCACGCCTAAAAAAGTAATACAAAGACATTTTGGAAAAAAACGTTCTCCCACAGGCCAACTAGGACTACTTTCTGTCTGTACGACCACATTGTGCACATGCAGAATGCCGCCACTCACAATGAATGGATCCAGTGACTGATATGGGCAGACTCACTGCATATGTTGTATGCTGTGGTGGGTGTAAGTGAAGTGTGCATGACAAACTGAACGACCATAAGATGAGGCACCTGGCCAAAAGCCCCTATTTTATAAAATAGTCTGCTGACTAGGGCAGACCTAACAAGGATAGGTATTAATAAACGAGCACATGTAAATATGGGCATGCACAAATTACATTTTCATGTGCTTGTGTATTAAAGGCAGCCCTATAGGGTTTATCAATGCTAGGATTTCAGAGAATGAGCAGCAGAAGACAGAGAGTGGTAAGATAAAATATTGATTTTACCAGGAGACATTGAAACAGTGTAATCAAAAACACACTAAATTAGAACCCCTTATAATTCATTACAATAATTGTGGGAAAGCATCTGATATTTGGTAATCGGATGACAAGAAGTCGAGATTTATGTAAAATCTTACTTGAGCATTACAGCCTGTATATGATTTAAGCGGCTATGTTTTATAGATTTAGAAAGTAATGTCAGTGTTTTAAATTGCTCAGCGTTGATGGTGTCCTAAATAATCTGTTGAAGATAACGTGAGACTGGGGAATGTGACTCATCGGCTAACAGTGCTGCTTCTGGATCTGGGAAACTAAGTTCGAATCCCCGACTCAAATCAATAGTGCCTTAAATACCCGCGTAACGTTAGCTGTAATGTACTCATATCGACTTTTGCACTATATAAAAAAAAAAATAGAGCGGTACATGTGGAGCATAGCAATTTAGGCTCCACCCTTATATGTCATGATTATGCAATTATATACTGGTATTGACCTCATATTTACTGTGTGCCTTAACTTCATTAACGTGTGAAACATTTGAATGCAATAATGAAATGTAATCATTGTAGAGATTAGCTATTTATGCTCTAATCTCAGTTAAACATGTAATCATGTACTGATTATTCATGTTAACATTTATTATTAAAGTTTTACATGTATAATTATGTATTCGAGTTCATATCAACTGCTAACTTAAATTGGCCTGTCTGCATGCCTCAGTTGACCTGCATTTTGCCTTGCCAGCATATTTTTTTCTTTCTTTCCAGGTGAATTATGATTCTAGGTAGTTGGAGAAAGGCTCATTGTCTGTATTAGACTGCCGATAGTGAGGCATGGAGGGAAGAACTTGGAAGTGAACTTGTAGAATTAATGGGCATGTTAATGTAGAAGATTTGTAAATCACTCAGTTACCATACGGTGCCCTGGCGGTAGCTTGCTGACCGGTACAGAAGGCCGATATCATTACCAGAAATCTGATTTGCTGAAAAGCCATGTTTTCACCAACCGTTTTAAATTGAGCAAGGAAGTGGCTGTTCAAATGGATAATGGCAGCTTGTTCCAGATGGTTGTGATTCCTAGATAAAAACTTCTACCGCCCAATTGATTCTATTGAATTTTGGCACCACCATAGTCCTAGAGTTGGAGAATCTAAGTGGTTTGTTAGGTGAGTGCCATCTGAATTTCTGGCCTAGATATTGTGGCCCTTGTTTATGCAAGGCTTTGTACGCAAAGCACAGAGACTTTAATTGAATCCTTTCCTTTACTGGCAGCCATTGCAGTTGCTTGATGATTTTCCTCACTGAGACATGTTTGAGGATGCATGCAAGAAATCTAGCTGCTGTATTCTGAAGTACCTGAAGTTTTCTTAGATGTTGGGCCCGAAGATTCAGGTATAGACCGTTGTAGTAGTCTAATCTGTTCAGCACCAGGGCCGATATAACCAACTTTAGAGAGTTTTCTGGGATCAATGCCAAAATCTTTTAAAATTTTCATAAAATGAAGAATGTGGAGGATGTCAAGGCATTTCAGCTGGTTCAGTCAGGTCACCCAGATTCGCTGGCCACCAACTGGGGGACCAAAAAGAGCGATAGTTTTCAAAGAGCACTTCCTCAGTTTTATTGGAGTTCAGTTTTAAACAGTTAAAGCTCATCCATGAGCTTACTGCTGTCATTAAATTACTTACTGATGGTGTAAGGTTGTTTCATGACTGCCATGACAATCTAAATGTCGTCGGCGTAAGAAGTTAAGGCAAAGCCAAAGGATTTTACGACGATGGCCAAAGCAGCTATGTTAATATTAAAAAGAGTAGGGCTAATAGATGAGCCTGAGGCACTCTACATGGAAGCTGAAAAAAAAATTAGACTTGAACGGGTTCATGGCTACAAATTGCGTCCTGTCTTCCAGGAATGATTTGAGGCAGATGGAGTGCTATTCCCGGGTCAAAAGGGCCTACTGTTCATTATGTACAAGGATGGATAGATGCTCAAGGTTGAGAACCACAGTCCCAGTTCGATGCGATGGGAAACTGAAGGGATGTTGCAGATGCATTTGAGTAACAACTTGATTGGTTTCTGGTGGTGTGAAAAGAGATAAGGACGTTTCTGAATCTCCGGCTTCTTTTTAATGGGGGATCTTAAAGTTTGAAGTCACTGAAATTCCCTTCAGACTTAGAGAGGTACAGACCATCTGCTTGCCTTAGTCTTGAAATGGTGAAGCTTTATGCTAAACACGTATTTCCTTTTTCCAAGACCCCTACTGAAGTCTTATTCTGCTGACACCTTCTATGCTCCCTATATAGAGAACCTAGGTAGATGATCCTGTAATTGAATTATGTTTCGAAGAGAGAAGGGACATTTCTTGATGGAGCACCTGTTTGCTTTAATATGTTTTTTTATTGTGGCTATCACTATTTTGTATCTCATTCTATTGGGCTCATCTTACTGAGATATTTCAGCTTCTGCTGTTTTGCAGTACTTGGTGCACTTATTCTTGGTTTGCGCACATACTGGATTGCGTGGTAATCCAAAATAAAACCCTTCAACCACAATTAGTGAATATTGGCCCTTATTGTGGAATCGCATTGATGCCACAAGCTAGAAATGTATTCTTGATGTTTTTCTCCCTTTCAATGCTTGACGTTAACCAACAAATGACCATACACCCGTTGGAAAAAAAATCTTTAACGACTTGACTAAGAGATTACATTGTAAGGCCCAACGCTTCTTCACATGTGAGGATGAACCGGCCACTTCACAGATCTCGAAATGGACTACTATTTGTTTAGTGATCACCAATCCGCTTAACCAGGCCTCAAAGAAACTCTGCTCCTCGAAGAAGCATAATTATTTACAGTACAACAACAAATTAGCTATTTAAGAATCCCTTCAATGTGCAGTAGGCCCAGTAGTATTATGTAGGGAGCAGCCGGTCCCTTTGCGAAAGAAAAATCAAAGGTTAAATAGATTTTAACGAAAGTAAAAAATTATGTATTATAAAAGGTCACGACGGCCTAGCATCACTGGCACTGAATGGAACAACTGGCGGATGTGCACACTGTGCACAAGCAAAATGCAGTCTCTCATTTTGAGTGAAGCCAAGGGCTGTCACATATCCCCATGCAGCATGCTGTGGTGGGTGTAAGCAAAATGTGATTGACAGTTTATCTCACCAGTGGATGAACACTGCTGCCTGTTAGCCTCTCTACATACATTTTTTGTATATTAATAAAAAACAAAAGTCTGGCAAAACAGCTAAAGCGGTCTCAGTCTCAAAGACCAAGACTAAAAATTATGGATTTGCGGTCAGTACAGTCCTAATGTTCAGGGGAATGTCAGCTGACGTAGGAGCTGAGGGAACACTCCTATATGTTGCCTTTGATGTGGGTGAGTAGAGTGCCCAGCTTTTTTAATGTCTGTTGTCTTGGGTAGGTCTATAAAGACTTTCTACATAACCCTGATGGTTTACCCTTGAGCAGTCATGCATCAGATTTTGGATAGCCAAAAGCCCTAACAATCATTTACAAAGAAGTTATTAGGTCGGATTTCAAAATGAAAATAATCAGGTGTTATTCTAAATATGAGACTATTTTTTGCAGTAATGTCATGCTTGAATTTTTTCCTGATAGATACCTGTAGCACTAATTTAATGATGGCGCACTACCCCTAGTGATAAGTATGCACTCCCAGCACATGTCAAATGCCCTGCTGGTTACTTTACCACCTATCATTTCCCAGGACTTGTACACTTCAAATATTGACTGCCTCCTGATCTGCCTCTGCAAGTGTTAGATATTCCATTTGATACCACAAACCCTGTACCCAGGGTAAAACTAGGTAATTCATTAATTTTCATAGAGTATATTTCTTCTGTAATCTAGTGTATTGTGACTTGTATTGGTGATGAGTGGGTTCACTACCCATGATCGTTTTGGATAAACAGTGGTACTTGCAGTAAACTTATTTCGACTGATATACAAATCTAATACCCTGCTATACCAAACTGCCAGCAATCTGACCACTGTTCACGTTTTACAGAGTCTACTATCAATAATGCTTCCAAGGATGATTGCCTTGATTTATCATATTGAATGTAAGCAGTTGTGAAAAAACACACAACTTCTTCTCATTGTTTGAGCAGCTAGTGTAGCAGAAGTCACTTCTTCTGTAACAAATCCTTGGCTGGTAAAGTAACATGGGGGTGCTGATCTACATTTCTAAAATCAAAAAATTGGGAGATGTGGGCGAGTGGATCTCTTGGCGTCATCCTCAAAGCACGATTTTCCTTCAGAAGCCTTCAAAATAGTCAAGCACGCAGTGATGCGGTTTCATTATAAATAACACACTTAACATCCAAAGAGCGGTATTGATTGCCTGGAAACACGAATTCCTGGCTTACCTTTTGGTTGAATCCAAATATTTTCTATTAACTCCTGTTGCAGACATGAAAGTGAAGAAGCATTGTGGGAGAGTAGGTCATGGCATAGTGTTTCCACCCACTATGGTAAAAGAATCGTCTATTCTACAAAATATGGAAATAGTCTGTCAGTTGGATTGCATTTTATTTTGAAGCTTTCGAAAAAAACTAGCATTTTTCGACCTAAAACATGGATTGAAATATGACATACTTTAAGGTGTATCCAGTTCACAGGTTGGAATGCAGTTTTGTGGGATGTAGTTGTAGGAAGGTGGATATCTGACTATGGTTACCCCCAACTTTTTGCCTAGTGTCTAGCTGGTTTTTCGACTTAGTTGGCCTGAGATCCTGCCATTCAGGGTCTCAGGCTGTCTGCTCTCTCTTTAAAATGGACTCCATGTACCCTAGGTACATTCCCAATTGGTAAGGATCACCTTATTGGACCCTGTACAGTGTACCCTAGGTACCCAGGGCATAGGTGTACCCTAGGCCTCCCAGGGGCTGCAGCATGTATTATGCCACCCCTGGTCTGGCCTTCCAATCAGACACAACTGGCTGATCACTCAGCTGGGGCAAGGTCGTGTAATCACCCCTTTGCTTAGATATAGTATACCTATATCTACCCTTAAAATAGACACATGTGTACCTATCAGCCACTCCTATGGCAGGCCTTAACAATCCTGGAGGCAGAGTGATTGGTAACATGTGAGATGGTGCTCTAGCATGAGCTGAGCCTGTCTGCAGCTTTCGGAACCATGTCCTTATAGCTGTTCTATGATATAGCCTACCATATACTCTTAAAGTGCCTTATAATCTTAAACGGTTATGGTAACTATGGTTTGGCTTTATCAAAACATGTCGTGTAAGGTGTCTAACACTTTGGAATAATACCCCCATACCATTTCTGGTGATGAGGATATTATTCCCCCCTTCTAGAGGGAGAGACATGTTAAAATCCTACTTTGCTGTTAACTCTGACCAAAGCCTCAGCATCACAAAATGGATGCTGCTGCCACAGACACAAGTCTGACCTCCTGCTGCTGGGAGTGATCCCGGCAAGGGAGGCTTGGACAATAGGTTTCCTGCTTGGGGAGGTGCTAGCACCTCCCCAGACAGACTTTAGTGTATTGGGGCAGGGAGGGCTGAAAGGAATGAGACATGCCTGGGGCACACAAGGTGTCCCATGCATAGTCCAGTTCAAACCGGTGCTGGGGCACTCCAGCCCCAGTCCTGGCGCGAAACTGGACAAAGGGAAGGGGGTGTAACCACCCCCCTCCCAGGTCCCACCCGTAAGGCGTGACCTAGCAGGTAACCCAGCCCCCCAGATTAGTATAAGAGTGGTAGCTGGGCCCCAGGAGATTAGATTATCCTGAACCTGCAACTTGAACAGAAACTCTGGACCTTCGACATTCGACGAAAGAAGAAGACTGAAGAATCTCCCTTGTGGCCAAGGAGTGGCTACCCTGTGCAAACAGGCACCATCAAGACACTACCCTTTGCTTTGCTGAAGTTCTACGAGGGACCGACTGCAGAGCCCGACCAGAGCCTTGACTTCCAGACTTCTCCGACCCTGATCCACATCCACAGCCGAGCTGAGATCCGTGGAGGCGACGAGAGACGTGGGACCGGCTACCTGGGAAAAGTGGCTAGTATCTTCCAGCGCAGCTTCTGAGGCACCCTCGAAGTTGTGCACCGGGGATAGAGAAGTCCCAACCCCAAGCACCATCTGCACCAAAGATCAGCCCCCCACACTCCACGAGTCCTGCGTGGGGCCCTTCTCCATTTTCCTGCTTGCCGCGTCTGTCCGGTTGCTTGCCCGTTGGCTAGTGGCCTTTGTGACGACGCATCCAGAAATCTTCACTGCTGGTTTGGCTCCTCCAGACTGGCTCCCGCTTCCTTGCAAAAGAGAAGCACCCCAGACCTTCCTGGTCTGCACCAGAAGCAAGTCCTCCGTTCTTCGTGGGTTCCGCTTGCCAAGGCTTGGTGAGTCCTAGTTCAACTTCGACACCGCCGACAGCAAGAGCCTTCGTGGGACAGCTCGCCTCCTGGTCCTGGTCGTCCTCGACGTTTCCTGGTCCCCGTGGCTGCAGCGACAAGCTTCACCTTCACCTGCAATCTTCACGACATCGCCTGGTTCCTCCTGGTTCCACGTGGTCACTGGCTAGTGACCTTGACTC
Organism: Triturus cristatus; assembly: GCF_964204655.1. Lineage (NCBI taxonomy): Eukaryota > Metazoa > Chordata > Amphibia > Caudata > Salamandridae > Triturus > Triturus cristatus. Next base: position 449,270,785 of record NC_140580.1, read on the forward strand.
TGTCCCTTCTGCTTGCAGGTCTCCTCTCTTCTTGATCCCAGCCTTGGGATCCACCGGACACTCTTCACTGACTGCCTGTCAGCATCTTTCCTTCAGGCATCCATAGAAGTCCACGACGAAACCCGACGCAAGTTCACACCTATGCACCCGCAGCCTGTGGGCTAGGTAACTTGGGTACTTCGGTGCTCACAAGGGTAGTGACTATCCTAGGGTCTAGTTTCCAAGTCTCGACTCTCTAGCTGCTTCAGAAGTGTCCTTAAACTGTTAATTTCTAACTGCTAGTAATTCTATCGACTTTTACGCGTGAGTGTTTCCACTCTGCACCTGAATCCCGTGGGCCTCCCACTTCCTAACTGTTGCTAGTGTAGTGTAGCCCCAGCGATTCCCTAGGCCTAGGCCTATCCTATTTCCGTGACAGTGGTCCTTATACCACTTCTTTAGTATATGGTTTGCGTGGCCCCTAGGGCCTAACTGTATTACTTACCTGTGTGACTTAATGTATGCTTAAATAAGACTGTGTTGTACTTACCTCTAATCTCATAAAGAGTGCTGAGGGTTTGACTAGAATAAATACACTTTATTTTCTATATATATCTGTTGTGGTGTCCTTTCATTTGGTATTCAAGGGATTATATATGGTATCACAGCTGGCTTCACATGCCATTCAGAGTTTAGCCTAAGACTGCTCTTGTCCATGCTACCACTAGGATAGCTGGTCTATAAGGTTGACTTTACAACCAATCACCATAAGGGTTGTTTGGACTGATATAAGGTGTACACTAGAACTAGTGACATCATACATCAGGCCAACTTCTCACAGTAGTTACAATTAATAAAATATATACAATTAAAGGTGCTAAATTGAAAATGTGAAAACATTTTCCATAATAGAAAATTAACCAAAATATTTCAATATTTGAGCATTTTTCGGTATATACTTGTTTTTGTATTTTTGGTATACACTGTTGAGGTTCAAATTATAGAAGTTGATCATGGCGGGGTTTGTGACTTCCAATATTGACTCAGTGGGGTGTCCCCAAATTCAAGCAATTATTCAGTAGGGTCCACAGAAGTCAGTGTTAGGAACGGCTGACCTCGTTTTTAATGGGTGCCATGTTTATGAATTGTATATGGTAACAAGTTTTGTGATCAATAACTTAAACAGATATTAAAATGGTAATTCATCCATTATGAACATAGAATGTTAAATGCCAGATATTACAGACAGTTCATAAATGGTGAGGATTGCACTATTTGCATAACATTGTGCATGTATGACTGTTTGTTAAATTTCATAAATGACAGGTACAAAAGTAACTAATCATCTTCACCTCAAATGTATTCCAGGTCGGTCTTCACTCTTTCCTTTTGAAGATGGATTCTTAGATGACAGTCACGGTGACCAGTCCTTATCTTCTGGTTTGAGCTCTCCAACGCGCTGCCAGAATGGTGAAAGAGTGGAACGCTATTCTAGAAAGGTCTTTGTTGGGGGGCTGCCTCCTGACATAGATGAAGGTACTGACAATCACTATTGAAAATGCTTAGTTTACTTTTAGAACAATTTCCAATGGCTGTTTTTCTTATATGCAGGGATTGGGAATGCTCAGCTGCTTTGTGTAATGACATATATATATATTGGCTGTACAATTATTTCCATATTTCATTATTTACATGTATAAGTTGTCACTGCATTTTATGGGACACTGGCCCAAAGGCATTGTGACCTCTTGCAAAAACAATTTACCTTTTTCTAAAAATATAGTTATACTGTATTTTATATTCACCTTTAAGCAAAGAATTTTGAAGTAGGTCGTTTGTTTTTCACATTGTTTTTCTATAATCCAATAGTTTAAAATTTTGAATGTTAAATCGGGCCTACTCTAGATCATAACCACCTAAATGTTTTAATTTTACAGATATATTATTTAGCGCAATGTTTGATTTTACTGTTACTGTGAAGATCTTTAAAGCAAGTATACCCTTAGAAAAGAAATCCAAAAGTTATTGATTTTAATCCATATGATCCGGAAAGGACGTGAGCTCTGATAAAATTGAATAGGTGCTTAACATGCCACAGTCATTGCCCTCCCATAGTGTTGCTGTTAGTTTCCAGCTATGAGTCTCATACTCTCCACCCTTAACAGTGATGTTGTTTAAGAGAGCAGCTATTTAGACTCCACTCTTCCAATTTCTTAGGTAAAACGTCTATTTCTCTGTAGGCACTTGGATCTTTTTTTTCCTTTCTTGCCACCTACATGTCTGTGACCTGTGTGGTAATCTCAGGTTGCACCATTTTACTTTAATCTTAATTCATCCAATACCGCATTTAAAATATTTTACCTTTTCTTTCTCACCCTGCTTCTTTATGCCTTCCTCTTTCTTTTTTCTTTCGTTTTTGTCTGATCAGTCCACTACTGTGCATTGTATATTTAGCACTACTTGTGTAAAATATGTATTTTGTTACGTTTTTATCTGACAATCTCCAAATCCAAACTCTTGTCTTTTCTTGACTACTGTTATTTTGTGTGGTTGTACTGCTTTCTTCTGTTTGTCATCCATAAATTATTTTTCTGATGGATACTTCTAACCACTGATTACTCATCTTTTGAGTAAACCCGACGCCAGACTGGATATGGAAGCTTTTCGCATCAGTGCTCTTGCGTGGTGACGGGTGGCGTCGCTTGGCTCTGTGTTGACTTGGTTCCTACCTAGAAGTGACCAGGTGGAGCCAATATAGACGCCCCCACTGCACGCGGACATCAGTTCCTTTCTTTTTGCACCTTCAAATGGAGATCTGAAGCTCAGCTGTTCATTTTTAGGTCTCGCCTGACCCAGCGCATGCGCTGGTCTGGCGAGACTTATTGAGAGGGCTCCAAAAAGTGCTACCAGGCCAACCTAGAGCTACAGTGCATGTGCGCGGGCGCGCTCGCCGCGCTTTGCCGCGATTACTTTCGCTTTCGCGGCCGCAGCGCCGCTTTGATGTTTGATAGTGATCCCGATCACTTTCGCGGCCGCAGGGCCGCTTTGCATAGCCAATAGGTCTCGCTTTTGGGACCTTATAAGTATTTAGTTATGCAACTGTTGCATGGCTAAACACTTATAAGGTCCCAAAAGGCGAGACCTATTGGCTATGCCAATGCTTGTTTATGTTGTTGGCAAATTCTTTTTTTGATTTTAAAAAAGAAACCATTGTGCTAGGGAACTATGTCCCCTCCAAAAACTACAGGATTTAAACCATGCAGGGACTGTGCCAACCCTTGTTTTTGATAGACCCCCTGAGATAGGCCTTTCGTTTTTGGGCTTGGGACACGACTCCAAGCTGTGTGATTAGTGTGTCCAAATGAACCCAAAGGCAATCCAGGACAGGGAAGCAAAACTGTACGTCGCTGAACACTGGAACAGACAGTGGCTGTTCCATTCAAACTTGAGAGCAGTGACTCACTCTTGAGGGCATTCACATAACAGGTCATCGCTGCAATTGAAGATTTCAGGTAAGTCCAGGTCTAAGACGAAGCGGAGACATAAGAAGGCCAAGCAGGACTCATCGCCGTCCCCCGTTGGATGCCTCCGAAGAAGTTGTAAGGGTGTTATGGTGCCACCCAGTCTTGCTTCCTTTTTACAGAGAAGCTGTTTCCACATTTGGTCCTGATGCATCCCGAATGTCCCGGGTCACCCTCAATATCTCAACAGAAGAGGATGTAGCCATACGGCTAGAACGGTCGACCTCGAAGTACCTCGAAGCTGGGGGAACCGGGTTCGAGTCTCAGCAAGGACGCTCAACATCCTGCGATTCTGGGTAAATCACTTAATCTCCCCGTGCCTAACAAAAATGAATGTGTCCTTCTGTAACGAATCTGGTGATATATATAAAGCGCTCTGATACCCGATGTCTCGGGTCTAGTTCACGCTATATAAAACTCTAAAAAAGAAACACCTTCAGGAAGGCCATGTTGTGGATCTGTGGCACCCTCCTGGTTCCCTCTGTCGTGCCTTTGGGCCCCAAAGACCTGCAGGTACTTCCAGTCTGGTTACCATCAGCAGATCCATCCTCTGCATCGTCTGTGCCCCTCTAAGTCTTTTTAGTTCCGCATGGGTGTCAGTGCTGACTTATGCTGCGGTGACAAAATCAGCAGCAGTCCTTTCAACGCTATTATTGATGTCCCCGGAGGAAGACCGTGGACGGATTTTTTTGTGTCTGACTCTGAGCCAAATTCATCTCAGCCTCAACTGAGGTTGCATCTAGCATCCACATTGACATGCCGGGACCCCATTAAATCCGATATTGGCAGAACACTATCCCTGCAGCAGAGCTATCCTCAGGTGCTCCACTAGAGTTTTGCTTTAGATTGTGATCAGAGTCTGCCTCCATTTGAAATTAACAATGCGGATGATGAGGATGTCTTATCCTCACTCTACAATGACAACAGTTTGTATATGGACTTGCATGAGGCAATAGGGCTTTATAAATCTCCTAATACTGTGTTGGTTTTTCCTCCTGGGCCACCAACAGAAGGCTGTGCTTCCTTCGTTGTGGTCATTAGACATGAAGTAGAGGTCTTGGACCCACAACTTCCCTCCATGTAGGTCAAAGCTAACATCCTTCCAGACGTCCTGCAACCTGGACAAGGTTTTTTGTGTGCCATTGTTGCCCTGTAATGAATTCCTGACTGATACATTAATGGGATGTGAGCAAACCTTGTTCTTGCCCACCAGTGAACAAGCAAGTTGCCAGCTGCCACATGTCAGTGCTAGGTGACCCTGATTTACTGACTGAGCATCCGACTCCGGAGAGGCTGATAGTTAAAGCTTCTACCACCAAGGTGAGTCCCAACTCCTTCCCTACAACTTTCCGAGACAGAGCCGAAAAGGATGGAGGCATTCAGGAAACAAATGTTCTCATCAGCCAGCCTAACCTCGCAGTTGGTCAATTCCACTTCACCGATATACGCATGGCCTTTCAGACATGATCAGCAAGATCTTCCTGGCAGCCCCTGAAGACCTTTAGGCCTCTTTGGGGCAAACCATTAAAGATGGCTGATGAGAACACATCAGTCGATCCGGCCTGGACACCACCAGTTGCTTAGGTCGAGCAGTCTGCACCAGCGTGGGCCTTCGTCGCCAGGCATGTATGAGATCCACTGTTTCTTTTCCTTGGGGTATCCAGGCCTCCCTTATGAATATGCCATTTGATGGGTCTTGCTTGTCTGGCAAAAACAAGAATTCTGCCCTGGAACACTTTATCGAGAGCCAAGGTATGTGCCTGGACCATTCAGCCCCTACCAGACAGTTCTCTCAGCAAACCCATCTTTTTTGGAATTCTACAGAGGACTGGCATACAGGCAACCCAGTGTCTGAAATCCATACGATTCCCCTTTCCTCCCCTCACCCACTAGCACAGAAGGCACCCCAGTCCTTTTGGGGCAGCAAATGAGGATCAGGCAGACAGTGTACTGGTCAGCAGAGGCACTGAGTCTCTCAGTCTACCAGCCCTGCAGCAGCAGCCTCCAAGTCGCTTTAACTTGCTCTTAGCGACTCATGACCACACTGGAATTAACACTTTTTCCAAGGTTGGTCAAAGTTGTATCAGGCAGATAGGTCCTCCAAATTGTACAATGGAGCTTCACCCTTCCGTTTCTTTTTAACCTACTACATCTTCCACCCACATCAGAGCAGCTTTCTGAAGAACGTCTTACTGCAGAAAGTGCAGGCTCTCTTGTCCAAATGGGCCACAGAAAGGGTGCTGGCCTCAGAAATAGAGACTGGGTGTTATTCTCACCATTTCCTGGTGCTCAAGAAGGATGGAGGCCTTAGTCTTATTTACACCTTAATCCTTTTATTGCCTTCCAGCAGTAGGACAAAGTTAACATACTCACATTGGCCCAGGTTCTGTCTGCCCTAGATCCAGGTGACTGGATGGAAGCCCTGGACCGGCAAGATGCGTATTTATCTATATCCATTCTGCAGCTCCACAGATGTTACCTGTGGTTCAGTGTAGTCACCTGAAGGATTGAGGGCCTCATACCACAAGTGTCAAGGCTGCTACCACTGTACTGGTACATGGTGTGCCTGTTCTGGACATTTGTCGGACTGCAACATGGATGTCAAAAGCAGACTTTTAAAAAGTTTTCAATACATAGATCTGCAGGTGGGGCGTGGTGCAGGCGTAGCTTGAAGTGGTAGCTCACAATATAATTTACATCATATTGGTGTTCATGAAATCACAATGCAAGTTTGAAAAGGCATACAAATAGAGCACTCAATGATTTAACTGCAAGAGTCCATCATCCCCCAGGCAGTCGTCCTCCCCACTACACTACTTCTGCAACTTCATTCCACGTCCATAGAGGAACATTCGCCCTTCCCCTCAGCCCCCCACTCTTGGCCGTGCTGTGGTCTTCTTTAGTGTCAGGTGTGTGGAACATGCTAGCATCTCTGTGGGAGTGGTTTCATGTGGTGCTAGGTGTTATCACAAGTGTCCATGAAGACTTGTCACTACACCTCTCTTGTGTGCGCCCCTGTGAGAGAATTCAGCCTTCAATGCAGCTACAGTAGCTAGGGGGTACCGGGCATCTCTTCAGGAGTGGAGGGGTCAGGGTTCTGCAATACATCTACTAATGTCTCCAAGTCCCTGGCAACTTCTAGTGACCCTGACCTTGTGTGGCCGCGCACAGCCGTACCACGCCCTCCTAACTCACCCACCTTATTAATTCTCCCTTCCAAAGCATCACCTGGGCCCCCTCGGATCTTTCCAGCTTATTGTGATTTCCCCCTTTGCAATAATAAAGGCCATATCTTGGAACCTACTCGTAGCCTTGATTTTGGCAGTGTGCAGGAACCAGCTCAAAAGAAGGTGTCCAGGGGTACTTGGAACTTCCCTCTCAGTGACCTCAGCCAGCACTCCCGTAAAGCTCTCACAGTAATCCGCAAAATGTGGGCATTCCCAGAACATGTGCAAAACTTTGGCTCCGACCTCTCTGCATCTTGGGCACCTCGCTCCTTCCACTGCGAAGTACTTATTAATCCTTCTGATGGTGAGATACGCTCTATGCAATACATAGAATTTGATAAGTTTAAAATGGGCATGTCTAGATTACTTGGGTATTTGTTCTAAAATAGTTCAAGTCTTCCTCCCAGCGAGCTCTTAGGGTGCCTAAGGGCAGCATCATGTCTCCCCGTAGTCTTTTATATAAAGTAGTAACAGTTTTAAAAGCTCCAGATGAGGTGACCAAGTAATGACCGCCTTGAGCGTGAGGCAGCTCCGCCAAGCCCGTCTTCCAGTATCTGCGAATAGCTGTCGTTACCGTGCCATGAAGGATGAAATGGCCCTGAGTTCAGGTCATGCTACAAGCGGACGGGAGGAGCATTTCCACCTCAAAGAGGCCATGTGGAAGCTTAGCCAGGAATGTCATCTGGATGTCGGGGAATACAGTAATATCATCCACATTAGGAAAGTGAAGCCTTTCGATCGTTCTAGCAAGTTTGTGAAGGTCAGGGACAAAAGGGCTTTTATCCTTACCAGGGATAGGTGTGCCTGCCAACCACTGTGTCCGCCATTGGAGCTGGGCCACAAGATAGTTCTCAAAGTTAGGAACAGCCAACCCACCTTCCACTGATGGCCTCTGAAGTGTGACAAAGCCACTCTCCTGTGGCCTTAGCCCCATATGAAGCTTGTAATAAGAGTGTCGATATCACGGAAAAATGTCCGAGGAATCCAGATCTACAACACTACAAAGAAATATAGCAGGCAGGGAGAGTAATGCCATGCGGCCCTCGCTGACAGGCGTAGTGTTTTCCAGAGTTCAATGCTGGAACGGGGTGCTCAAATAGTCTTGCACACATTGACCTCCAGTAGATCTGCAGGATTGTGATAGCTGCAATGTGGGTGTCAATGCACACCTCATGAAGCACCTACTGCCTTGACAGCCAGATCTAGCGAGAAGAACATTTTGCCTGTTTGTTCCTGCAGGTCTTTTTGGTCTGAGCCCATTCCACTGACCCTCCAAGTTGGGAAGGACTGCTTTGGTTTGTGCTTAGGTGAGGAATTGGTGGTTAGAAGTATCCATCAGAGGAACAAGTTACTTACCTTTTGGTAATGCTCTTTCTGGTGATACTCTATCCGCAGATTCTTCTGTGCCCTCCGACTTTCTCGTTTTGTGGAATGGTCTCTCTTCCTACCTAAGAAGGTCCCAAGTTGGTTATCTGAGCACTGGTCCCTCTGAATAAGTTTTGGCCTCTACATCAGAATTAAGAAAATAACTGACTTTAGCTCATAGAGGTAGTGTCTACACTGGGTGGGACGTAGTCCGTGTGGAGCTGCAAGAAGTCACTTATCGGTGCTGTGAAAAACATTCGAATCCAGTCTGGCACATATGGATTATTCTAACAGTGAAGAATCTGCAGTTACATAGAGTATCTACCAGAAAGACTGTTACTGGAGGTAAAAAAAATCCTACTACATGACCCTGTCAGCTACTATGTCAATGTCTTACTCTTCTCAAATATCTCTTTATTTTGCATATCTTCAATAGTTGTCTGTAGTTTGCAGTTTTATTTTTCCTGTATTTGTTCTTTGTCCGTATTTTTCTTCATCGTCCCACTTTGACCTGCTGGCACTGCCAAATCGCACTGCATTTCCTACACTTTGCAATATCACTACATTTTAGTATCCATATCTCTTATCTGGAAGTTGTGTAGAAAAGTGGGACCAAAATGACCCCTCTTTGTTCCATTACCAAGCCTTCTATGATCAAGAAAGGCACTACACTGCAGAGTACTCAGAGGACTGATGTGCTACCAGGGCTAATGTGAGCCTGACAGCCAGTTTCCCAGGGATGAGTGGACATCACCTGAAGTCTTGGTTTTCTGCTGGAGGAGCTGTGTGCCTGCCTTAAAGTGCCTAGAAGCGTGTCTGCCTGCTATGAGAGGGAAGGAGCCTGACCCTGTAGGAGAAGAGACTGTCCAAGAAATAACAAGCTCATTTCATCCCCGTTGGCTATGTGTAACACAGCCATATTCCCGAAGAAGGGCCATTTGGGACTGCATGACTACTGAGGGCCCAGTGGGGGCAACAACTGCAGAATTGTTGAAGATCCGAATGGGGCTACAACATTCAAATTGCAGAAGGCAGAGTTGGGGCTGCATTTGCTGAACAGTCAGCCCAGACGTGGGCTCCAAATTGCAAATGCGGAGAACCCACCTGGGACTATACCTACCTTCACCTGTACAGGATCACACCTCTCTGGGACTGCTAATAGCCGAGCTAAAGTCTGCATCTTTCGCGCAGGGCCCAATGCCATCCAGCAGCTTGGCACCTCTTGGTGCCTTTCACGGATAATATATTTGTTCAGGAATTCTGAGTCACGTTATATTCTTGATTGGGTGACAGGGGCAATCCCTGTGAGAAAGTGGCTCTGTATATACTGTCCCCAAATAGGTACAGGGTGTACAGAGTCCACAGTCCACAGTCCCCAGAGAATGTGCTTGTTTTATTTTAGAACCAACAATTGGAATTAAAATATACTTTCTCAGAATGAGATGCTTTATATAAATACTTTTGCAATATGCAATTGACTTTTGTAAACAGTTACAAGTGGTTGCAATAGGCAACACTATTTTAAACACAATAATGCATTGAGTTCAATGGAAGTTTCATGTTATTTGCCACAGATTACTTTTAGGATTACTTTTGGAATTCCAGGACTGGATCCTAGATTCAGTCCTGGGTCGGTACTTGGAATCAAGTGATAAAAGTCGACTTAATTACTGTGATGATTTTTAGACAATATTTTGCTATTTTAAAAGTTGACACTTGGAAAATATTTCATAGAAAACAGTCAATGATTCCCTATGGCAGAAAACTCAAGTTACAGGTATAGTATGTTCTTGTTACTTTTGTAATCCAGTACTGGGTGCCTAGACTCAGTACTGGGACCTTTATCCAAAACAGGTAAGTAATTAAGTTTTCAGATATTATACGATTTTTAAAGAATATTTAAAGATTGCAGAAATTGACAGAAGAAATTTCACAGAAAAACAGTCAATGATTTCCTATGGAAAAAAATTGGGTTACTGGTAAGTACAGTTGTAAGTAGTTTTCAGAGTCAGTGCTGGGCACCAAGATCCAGCACTGAGAGCTCACCTAAGAGCAGGTGAGTATTTTCGTTTTCGTTACTCGGCTGATTTTTGGTGAATATTTTTAGTTTTGGAAAGTCCACACTTAGAAGAAATTTCAGGAAAAAGCCAGTCAATGTTACCTTATGAAGAAAATTGAGTTATCGGTTTAAAGGTAAGTACTCGACTGGCAGAGTTGAGGTTCTGGGCATAGACTCGGAGGTCCCCCAGGGTTAGGTAGGTACAGTTGGTTCACTCCCAGCGGCACTAGGGCGGCCGGGTGCAGAGAGAGTTAGGCCCAATGTTATCCTATGAGGGATAGGGGGGCCTTGGTTGGTGGCTGCTGACTAGCAGGCCATGCGGCCGTGGGAGCTGGCCTCCTGGTCACTTACTCAGGGCAAGTGGGGAAGTAGATAGGTGTAGAGGTTGCACTGCCAGGGCCACTCGTGCGGCTGGGTGCAGGGTGCTTTTGAGCCTTCGGGCGCTCAATTGATTTCAATGGGAAATCTCCGGTTTAGAAAAAGACTGCAAGCTCGGGGACGAGGATTCTTCAGGTGCCACCATCACTTTGAGAGGTAAGTTGGGTAGTTGGAGGATAGGTAGGTACCCCAGGATTGGGCACAGGGGGCCGCGGGGTGCAGGGGTGCCTTTTGGTGTCGGGAAATCTTACCCTCTGTTGATCGCGGTTGGGGGGGCACCTTGTTCTGTGGCTGCATGCTTCTTCAGGAGTGTCGAGGGAGGTCCTTGGGTGCCGGACTCGGGGTCACAGTCGCCGTGGGGTCGTCCTCGTGGTCTTTGTTCACTCCGGCACAGGCCAGGCTTGGCTGGTGCAGTGTGCTGGGTTCGCGGTTCCGGGCTGCTGCCAGGGATTGGAAGTAGATTTTGAGTAGAGCCTCTACTCATGGGAGTCCCAGGGACTTAGAGTCAAAAGGTAGCCAGGTCCTCCGGGGTTTGTGAGGTTGCTGGTCACAAGAGATGCCGGGTTGGAGCAGGAGCAGGTTTGAGGGTCGACAGGCCGGTAGGGCTGGGGCCAAAGCAGTTGGTATCTTCCTCTTCTTAGCAGCTGCACGGCAGGTCTTCTATCTTCTAGCTCTTCTTCGAATGTTGGAATCTGCGGAAGGAAGGTTCAGGGTGCCCCTAAATACTAGATTTAGGGGCGTTACAGGTAGGTGAAGGGCAGGGACCAATGGGTTCCTGTCCTGGGGTTGGTACACCCCCTATCCTGCCTCTCTCCTGTGGGAGGGGGGGCAGTAGCCTAGTCCTGATATGGTAGGGCTTCCCATCTTCAAGATGGCGAGAGCCCGGAGATGTGCTTCACCTCGCATCTCCCACCTGAGGGGTGGTGTTGGCAGGTTGGCACATCCCCTGTCCTTATTTGGGGTTTCTGGCCAAGCTTCCCGCCAGAGTGGGGGGTTGCAGTGGCCTGGGGAAGCTCACAGAGGCGGCATGCCTTTGAAGCTTTCCCCTGCCCATCCTGGGGGAGGAGATTTAGCACCTCGCCCAGGATGTGCATTGTTGCAGGCCCAGGAGAGCAGGGGCTCTCCTACCCAGCGGTCCAGCAACATGTCTGCTTTGTGGCAGCCTAGGCAGCCTCAGAACAGACGTGGATTGTAGGTTAGGTTTTTAGGGGGCATCTCTAAGATGCCCTCTGGGGTGCTCGGTACATTAAATCCTACACTGGCATCAGTGCGGGTTTAATGTGCTGAGAAGTTTGCTACCAAACTTCTCAGTCTTCAGTGTTGCCATTACGGTGCTGGGGAGTTCATGTTTGACGAGCTCTCAGCACCATGTGCTCTTAAATGGCAGCACTGCACTTACAGTGCCCAGGAATGGACCTGGGTTCTGTAGGGGCACAGGGCTCCTGCTCCTGTGCCCACACCATTGGCATAGGGCACCCAGCTAGAGGGGTGGCTGATATATGCCATGGCAGTGTAGGTGATCGGCATGGCACACAGGGATGTGTGCCATGTCGACTCTTTGTTTTGTCTTGCACCCAGACACCCAGCCTGCAAGGGCAGTGTGTGTGTGTAAGGGTACCGGGCCTCTAAGGGTGGCACAATGAGTGCTGCAGCCCTTAGAGGCCTTCCCTGGTCACAAGGCCCTGGGTACCTAGGGTACCATTTACCAGGGGCTGACATGTGGCCAGGGTTTGCCAATTTGGGTGTTGTGTGTTTAAGGAAGGAACATAGGCCCTGGGCACCTGATTGGCAGGAGTCCAGGGCACACTCAGTCAAAGTACATTCAGCAATTCAGCAAAAAGTGGCACTTTCTCACAATCCCCCACTGGAAATTACAATTATTCCTAAACGACATACTTCCGCTTCCGAAATGACATCTAGTTAAACACTCAATTTCATTTGTTCTCTCCAAGTACATCTTTTTGTTTATACGGCGGTATGTTCTATTTTCTACCTAGGAGTACACTCTTCTTACTGGGCTCTCTTCATTTAACCTTATGCAGTCGGCGTACAACGATTCTTTCACTTAATGCCAAGTCCCGTCTCTACAATCGGGCGTCTATCTCCTGTTTAGCGCTAAATTGAGTGTATAAATGGATGTCATTTCGGAAGCGGAAGTATGATGTTTAGGAATAATTGAAATTTCCAGTGGGGGATTGCCTCTGTCACCCAGTCAAGAATATAATGCGACTCCAAATTCCTGAACAAATATATTATCCGTGAAAAGCAAACAAATCGTGGTTGTCATATAATTAAAGTCCTGAAGAAGGTGGTTTTATCGAATTTTGTCCACCGAAACGCTGCGTCGACAACTTCTTGGTTTTGGTTACTGTATTTTTTTCTTTTACATATGGACAACCATATGTTTGTGTTATTTTAATTGAGATATTGATGATTTAATGTGTTTTTAACTTATTTACATTGATGTATAAATTTTGTCTCTGGATATATTAAGAGATCATTTTGTGATCAAGTACCAGAAATTGCCAGGCTGTGTTTTTAATAGGTATTGCTTTTAATATTTGTAAACTACTATGATAATAAATTGTTACATTATTACATATAGTTGGGTTCAGTTATCTAGGTCTGTGTGGTAAAAGTACGAATAAGGGAGTGCTTGATGTGTAAGAATATATAGTGTCACGTGGGGGACACCGTTTTCATTTGCTTATTGACCCTGTCCCCTACGTTTTATAAGGGTACCTCTCACATTTTTGTGAAGTTAATTATACATCCACCAATTCATGGTGCTTTTGTGTCAGTGTGGTTGTTCCATTGTCTTGTTCCTCTATATATCTCGGACTGGGTATTGCATCGTATAAGATCATTCAGCCATTCATCAGTTTTTAATTCAGGAGCAAACTGCCCCGCCTCAACGCATTGTTACCCATCATCGTTTTCTCCTTTAGCTAGTAGATAGCTAAAAGATCGGGCTCCCATCCTGGTTCTTGGGATTCTTGGCACCTTGACCAGACGAGCTCCTGCAGATCTTAGATTACGTGCAGGTATGTAAGGAGTAATCATGGATCGAAGGTAGCTCGGGACCTTGTTCCGCAAAATGTAGCAGTAGCACATGACCACCTAGGTAATCCTCTTATCCACTGCCAGCCTAACTGAGGGCTGTCAAGTAGTACCATCAGTAGTGACTCTATCACATCTACAGCACCTATTGTTTCCAATCTCGACCATACCTATACTGTGCAATGAACTTTGTGTATATCCCCCCTAACCCCACGCCCCTTTGGCCTAGTGGGTGGTTTCATGAAGACAGTATTTGATGGGGGCAGGCTGCCAAGCCTTTTTCCAGGTCATAATGTGGGGCCTTCCTGATTTTATGAAACCACTGATGTGCAAGCTATGCCTGTGCTACTAAATAATAGATCTCAAAATTTGCTGCTGCATACTTCCAGAGTGGTATGGTACTTTTATAGTCTTACAGCTTATTCTAGACTGCTTTCCTGCCCATACTAATTTCACTTTCAGGGAGTTTAGCTGGTCAAAGAACAGGGGAGGGGAATGTTTTGAAAAAGGTATAGTAATTGGGATAATACTACCATCTTCATAATGACAATACTGCCAGCCATCGATATGGTCAGTCTATTCCATTTCTCAATGTTAATATACATTTTGTCTATTTATACCCAAAGTAACCACAGTATAGTGTGTCAATGTTCTAGTGAAATTGTTTTTCCCAAATATCGGACTAGGACCTCACTCAACTGTAGAGGGTAGTTCAAGGCAGTGGTGGCAGTGTTTCCTGTTAGGGGCATCGTAATCCAGTTTATTGTGATGCTCGTCCCTCTGCCATAGGTAATATTCTCTCCAATTATGGATTAGAGCAATATCTCGAAGTCCTTTACCAAAAGCAATATATTATCAGTGTATAATGACAATACAATCTTATGGTTGCCAAATTGTATACCTTTATCGCTATGGAATTTTCTAATCAGATTAGCCCAAGGCTTGACTGCTAGCACAAACAGGATTGTCAGCAGGAGACAGCCCTGTCTTTTGCCCCTGTTCATTTCTATTGATGTGGAGAGCATGCTCTGCATCTTTATACTGGCTTTGGGCTGGTTCTATAAGCTCCTGATCCATCCCACCATGCCGCAAAACAATCCCATTCACTCCAGGGTGGTAAACAAAAATGCCCACTCCATGTAGTGAAACATTTTGGTATTGTCTAGGAATATTGTTGCTGCTCTGATGTGTGGGTCTATTTAATGTGTGACAGCAAATAGTGTTCTCAAATTACCAACTGTTGTTCTACCAAGTATAAACCCAGATTGATCTGGCAGTACCATGCCGTGTAGTAGGAAATCAGTCTAGCAGCAATTAATTTTGCAAGTATCTTATGAATATTTCTTAAGAATAATGGTCTGTTCAAGTTGCTGGCATGTGGAGGGCTGCCAGGCTTTTGGAGATAACAGTAGCTGAGCGTAGTGTTGGTGCCATTTGAATCCAGCCTGTGCTTCTTTGTACATCGGCAATAAAAAAGGAGCAACTTCATTAACATTCTTTATAAAACTCATTTCTAAATCCATCGATTCCAGGGACCTTGGCCTTTTTTCCAAGTCCCTAACGGTATTTTTCACTGCTGCAAGCGTAAGGAGAGTATAGTGTCTCTCGCTCAGGTGCTTCTACCCAACTTCCAGGGGCTTTTTCTAAATAATTATTTATATCCTTGGTGCACTACGGACCTTTAGAATCAAATAGTTCAGAGAAGTATCGGGAGAAAACTTCTACTATGTCTGCAGAGCGATATTGTGTGTTGCCGTCCTCTGGTACTATTGATACTCCAACCGATGCTGTCCACTGTGGTCTAGTAAGAGTAGCTAGTGTGCGTCCTGGTCTTTCACTCTCCCTCCTATATTCTGGCAGAGGCATATTTACTGAGAAACTTAATTTCCATTTCTGCTTCTTTTTTGACGTCCTATAATTGGACATGTTGGTCTTGCACTAGGTTCAGCTGTCCTGTATACCTAGATGTATTTTCTTATTTTTTTTGCACTGCTTCTAGCACAGATAGCCTCTTATGTATGGACTTCAGTATGCCATGCCCCTTGGCTTTCCCTTCTAGTAATTGCTTTAAAACTTCCCAAAGTGTATCATACATGTACACTGAATGTTGATTTGTGTCTTGCATGTAAGAATGCCTTGCCTAATGTCTGAATACACTGTCTAGTAGCATAGTGGGCTGGGATCTCCACACTCCATTAACCTGGGAGTGATTGGAGTATGTTTGTGGCCGGTGCACTATGTCCCATGTTCAGCTCACAACATATCTAGTGTTAAGCCAGTAATATAGCCTGCAGCTGTGTTGTACACTGAGGAACAGCATGTATGTTCTCTCTGTCCATGCTATGTTGTGATCGCCTTATACCAACCATTTTGCTATTGAAAGTAGAGCCTCCCGGGACCTGGGGTGACTTCTGTCTCTATTACGAGTATTATCTTGTATTGTGAGTAGCGTTAAGTTGTAGTCCCCTTCCGAAATTAGTGTACTCGTTTCTACCTTCCTGAATTGCATCCTAACCTCAGCAAAACATTCAAGCTTATCATATTTGGGGCCATATGTGTTAATGCAGACCTGCATCTGGCCTGCACTCCTAGGGTGCGCAGGAGCAGAGCGGGGGGTGCTCTTTTAGGTCCCTGTCCCCAGCCCTATGGAACTATATTCCACTCACGGCGCGCAGCACACAAGATCACTGGGCATTTGGAAAACAGATCAAAACCTGGCTGTTTTCATCCATCTAGCACACGTGTGTGCATGCTGCGCTCTTGTTCCCTTGGCTTTTAGAAACAGACTATACGTGGCTGTCTTTCCATCTGGCAAGCATCACTTTCCCTGGTCACCTGTCCGTGAGTGCTGGGACGCCCTGATTTCGGGGCAGCCATGCGCTATACAAGCACTCCTAACATAACATAAATGTTCCATGCATCATCTGCAACAAACCTTGTAGTATCAGATACCAACCACCTGGATCAGCCACTGAGAGCACAAGGCTTTAGTGCACTCCTTTTCTGATGAAAACAGCCACTAACTTTGGATATGTGGAACAGGATGCAAATAATCTATGTGCACTCCAGTCCTGGCAAAGTTGAGTTCTCCATCTCAGGAGAGGTGTGTCTCTTGTAGCCCAGTATATCTATATTATGCCTAATTGCATAGGCTAGTTTCTTGCGGGTTTTCTTAGGATTATTCAGTCCACATGCGTTCTGCATCATAAATGTGAGTTTCAGTATTGGATCGCCCTCCCTCGACATGTCGGACAAATGTTACCCCATAGCCAACTGTTGCCGACAATGGTATATCGCTTCTTCCCCTCACCCCTCCCATGAGCACCCTCACAGTGATAACCATAAAAGTGCAAACTAGTCAAAGAGAAATACTGGAAGGCAGCAAGTAAAGAGAATCTCATTAATGTCCACATTGGATACCATTGAAGTCTTTCCCCCCCCCCCCCCCCCCCCCCCCCCTCCCACTTGAAAAATAAAAAATAGTAGTTTGGTGCCTTCAGAAGTGTGTATGAAATATAGCTCACCGTATAGCTTCTGCATGTGTGCTTCTTATAGTCACAACAAATCATAAAGTTTAGCTCATTTACCACATAGCTAGCAGCACTAAAGTACTATTTTAGGGCCCCAGTTCCACTGTCTCATATCCAGAAGTGTAAAGAGAGTAGGACTACTTCCTGCAAAGTTTATTAAATCGCAGTTTTATGGTAGTTCAATGTTTCTATGCTGCTGATGGAGCCACAGTCCCATTATTCAGTTAGTATTATGCCACATCACCAAGTGTTTGTAATTGAGGAGACTTATTGGACACTCGCCTGGTTCCTTTTCTCTGGACTGATTTATTAATAAATTTACAGCAGGCTGATGATCCACAAACACATGCATCTTTCCCGCCCATGTTGCAGGATATATCATAGAGTATTGAATTTCATGAAAATTCTTTTTCACTGGCACAGACTTGCGACAGGCCTCTTGGTCTCCTTGTGTTAAGTCTGGATAAATGGAAACCATCACTGATGTCTCGTTTTTCTCAAGTCAGCTGCAATTTTTGTCACGATCCTGATAACCCTGGAGTTTGGCTACAATAGTGTGGGGGCGGAGCACTCATCTTTGGTCTTGGGGCAAGAGATCAATAAGCACTTTCAACCAAATAGAAGTGTGATAAATTTGCACAATCAAAATTTTCAGCCAGCATTTCCTCAATACAGTCTTCTGCTTACACCAATGCCATTGATTGTGGTATTTCAGCAATGCTACGGTGCATCTTCTCGATCTGACCTCTAAGTCTTTGTTGCAAAGTTTAATGCACTCTAAATTACCAACCATCTCTTTCTGTGCCTCAGTCACTCTGACCACATCATCTTCTGTTTCTGATATACAGCTTTAACCCATGTCCATGTGAAAAGTCTTTTGGTCTAGGCAATCTTTCATCTCAACCAGAGAATGAGTGTCTGTTTTGCTATTGATAGTGGTGAGACTCCTCTTCATCTCCAGTAGAAATGTCTTTGCATCCTAATCCTGCATTGTATCAGTTGTTTCTTCCCTCATTCAGGGTTGCCCACCTTTTGCGCCTTTTTCATGTATTTGTGCCACTTTTTTGGAGTCCATTGTTAGATGGTGTTACTAATGGTTGATTTTGCCTATGATGTAACCCCAGCCAATCCAGCAACAGCCACACCATAGGCCTAATGGTCTGTCTGTGTTGATATGTCAGTTATATTCGCAGTTATAGAGATCATGTTTGAATATGAATATCGTTTACTTTTAATATTGACCCATTGCTCTGTGTATCTATAGCTCCATGTTATTTGTTGTCTGTTACAACACTCAACTTTCTACTTCGGGGTTTGTCAAGTTATAACATATTGAACCTTTCAGTGCCAGCCAGTTGTGTATTCTATAAAGCCATTATGCCTTCCTTAACACAGAGTCAAAGTCACTGTTGGCCCTCCATCGACCCTCAATAAATACATGACAACCCCTTCGAATCATGGCCCTGCCCGACACAGAGTCTTCTAATTTGATTATGCTAATGTCTGATACTGTCTCAGAAGAATTCATTCATCCCAGCACTTCATATTATAACAGTCTCTAGTAACTTCCCACTGCCTCCACAAGACTCTTAATACCCTGGGAGACAAGTGTCCAGCCAATCTCCGACCACAGGTCCCCACTTCCACGCGTTTTGTATCTTCGGCGCTATGTGCCACTTCACTTGGTCCACGGGTCTTTGTTCTGCATGCGGGGGGCTCCTGTCAGACTGCACATCTTAATGCCAATCGGCAGTCTCCATGCAGGCTAGCTATCCCTGCAGCCTGCAACAGTCTCTGCTGCACACCCGCCCCACCTTTAGGCGTGTCCCACTAGTTCAGTGCATACTGGTTGGCCTGTGGCAGGTCGCACAGAGAAAGGGAAGTCAGAAAGGGTCGCTGTAGGTCAAAAGAGCCAGCATGTATGAACCTTTGAAACCAAGACCATGTGACGACTTCCCACTTCATCATCCAGTTGTCCACATCAGCAGCCAGAAACACTGATGACGAAGGATACTGCCTGATGATCAAATGGTCAGCCGGCCACCATCAACCTCAGGATGGGGTACCATGAAGTAGAGTTTATAGTGGATAGTGAAGCATCGGTGACGGTAACGGGGAGACACAAGCTGACACGCCTGCCGTGTAAACCTCAACTAGTCAAGACCCAGCAGCAGATCTACATGTGGACAGGGACGAACCTCTGAAATGCACAGGCAAATTCACAACAACCTTCCAGCATCAGGGTGAGGGTAGCGATCGCCAAGGTATATGTGCTAGAGGAGTTCTGGGCGTAGCTGCAGCGACAAGCCTAGGAATACTAGCCAAGCGAGGAGATACTCCAGGTGAAATCAAGAAGGGCAGAATGTAGGTAACCAGTAGTCCGCATGAAAGTACATGATCACCCGATACTGTTTATCATTGACAGCGGAGTGTCCATTGACATAATGTGCATAAAAAAATTAAAAACTCAAACCTACTCTGGATCCGAAACAGGTGTACTCATGCCACTCCTGCAGACCCTGAAGTAAGAGTGGTCCACCCTTTACTCGCAGAGAGTTCAAAGACTTCCTAACCCAACTAACATGTGAGCCCCGCAGAATGAAGCCACTATGGCCTCAGCCCAATGGAATAGCAGAACGGGTCATGGCCGCATAAAAAAACGTGCAGCGAGCCACTGGAGAAGACCTAACAATATAAAAATCAAGTACAACTTTATTAAAGAAGTTCTGAACCTATTAAACCCCGCCATGAAAAAGTGTACTTCCTCTATTATGTAGTCCTAGGGCTCTGTAATTTACGAGCTGTTTGAGTTGGGCAATTGCGCGTGTTTTGTTAGTTAACACACCCAGTAATAACAAAAAGCGGGTGGAACTCTGGAGCAGCCTGGATCACATCCCAGTTCTCAGTAATAACCAGTTGCAGTAAAGTTCGCCCTTTTGAATTCTTTTCCCTATAAATTTCGGCAGGTTAAACCTGCCAAAATTGAACGTGGAAAGGCCCATGTTATGCCACATTTTGGAGGGCTTAACTTCTATTACGCAATCTTTAGTGCTCTGATAAATTCAGATTTTGAGGTATTGTGACTTATCAAGCATGATAAATATTGTCTACCTCTGAGGCAATTGTAATCAAGCTGCTGGTATGTTATCTGCATACTTCTGTAGATTATGTATTTCTGACATAAAAATGCATTTTACTTGATTGAGTTAAGTGCATTTAATTAACAGGCATTTCATATGAAAACTAACCTTCTCACAAACACTGCAAGATGATCATATGTATACATTGTAATATTGTGCATGCATCATCTTTTGTTGTCCAAGACGTTTGTTTCGTGGCAATATTTGTGAGTCAGTGGACAAAGGTTGTGTTGCTGTTAACACAAAGCTGAATGCATATCTTGTATTATACTATACGTTCTTAAACAACATTTGAGCATCTTTTCCTAATTAGTGAATTAGCTGGCTAAAACAATTGGTCCATGTTTGCAAATTGGGGCAGTTTTGAACTTGTAAAGACATGCTGACTGAGCGTTTCGCGAGGCACGGAAGACTGTATGCATTTGAACTTGCGGCAGGAAATGTTTATTGTAATATCAGGGAACTCATCAGTAAAAAACCAGCCCACAAGACCATAACTCAGGCCCACAAACAGCAAAAACTAAAATGCCCACACACTGACCTGCCAGACCAGTCCTTTGGACACTTCCTGAGTTTGATGTAGGCCGGTCCTACCCTGGGCCATGTATGAGTGGTTTTTGACACTCAAAGTAGTTGGCAGGCACTTCGGAGATGTAATTGAGATAAATGCAGCAGTGGACTTTAGAGTTTGTACCTGAGGAGTATAGTCCAATAAAGGGGTGTGTGTGTGTGTGTTAGTGTGTGTGTGTGTTAGTGTGTGTGTGTTAGTGTGTGTGTGTTAGTGTGCGTGTGTTAGTGTGCGTGTGTTAGTGTGCGTGTGTTAGTGTGCGTTTTGGTGTGCGTGTGTTGGTGTGGCTGTGTTAGTGTGTGTGTGTGTGTTTGTGTGTGTGTTAGTGTGTGTGTTAGTTAGTGTGTTAGTTAACACTTTGGTGGGAGCCCAAATATGGTTTGAATATATTATTGCCCTTTGTACAAATTAATTTAAACCTTTTAATTATCTGCTACCACAAGCCTTAATTTGAAGGGGCATTACATTGATTTTTATGAAGTTTTTTCTGAAGTCCTGAAATGAACTCTGACAGTTTACATGTGTTTTGCTCTCTTACTGATATTGCAGAACTGTTAATAGTAATTGCATTTATATAGCGCTTGCAAGCCCTGACGAGGCGTCAAACCGATTTACACCAGGCAGCGCCCTGCTTCAGAACCCAAGGTTGGTGGTTAGTCCAGTGTTATTGGTTACTGTTAGTTACTGGGATTAGTCTTGTTTGCTCAAAGCTAACCATTCCATACAGTCATTCCAGTTTCTTTATGGTGGACTAAAGTAATAGTGGTTAGTTGCGATCATTAGTGGGTGTTTGGGGAGGAGGGGGGTGTGAGCTCATGCATATGGTTGTTGAGATTATTAGATGAGCTAAAGAAGACTATCTATTGTTAGGTTGCGTAGGTATGACTTTCAGAGGAGGGAGGAGAGTTTGTGATTTTGTGAATGAGTTTTGGGAAATTTGTAGCTCTACAATAATAGAGAAGAGGCATGTGCCAGAATAGGTTATGCTGAGAAGACGCATGCAGAGGATGGTAGGGAAGGAGAGGGACATTTGAAAGAGAGAAGGGAAAAGAAGAAAGGTGACACACAGAATTTCTAATTAAAGGACAGTTTTTAATGCCAGACTTAAAGAATGTGGAGAATTATTTTGAGGTAGCATGCAGTTTAAGGTTGCAAGAATGTGGGAAGAAACTCATGTATTTAAGATTGTGATATTAGGAATTTTTGATAGATACTAGAATCAGGTATACCATCTTTCTGATGGATACATCTGCCAGTGGATTCCTCACCTTGTGAATATCCCCTGCGCCAGCATTCCACTGAACTTTTTCCCCTAGCTCTCTACGCCGACGTGGACGACGTCATAATGCATCGGCTCCGCTCGCGACTCCGTATGACGTCACCGGAGCCATAAGAGAGCCACGTCGGCGTGATGACGTCAGTTCCCTTTTTTCAGCGCCATCGACGCGCAACGGTTTTTCCAGCACTCTCCTGCTACTTTGTAGTCGTTTGGTGTTACTATTGGAAAAGATTTGTCATGTCTTCGACAAGGAAGTCGGGTTTTAAACCCTGTTGCGTTTTAGGTGAGGGGAAAAAAGATCCACATCCCTTACTAATCATATAATAAGCATGTATCGTTCTTGTACTGTTTGTTGCCCAGAAACAGGGGGAGAAGCCCCTATCCCCCTAGAATGAAGTAGGATGAGTTCAGTGTGTCCGGGCAAGAGTATAAATTTGTTGGTCGATTGGGATAAAATATCCAATTGATGCAAGTATATCAAATGATAATGGTGAGAAATTTGTGCTTCTATTTGTCTGTAAGAAAAGAACAAGGATGGCACAGCCAACACGTGTTTCGCCCTCTAAATGGCCATCTGGCCTAGGGCTTCTTCAGGGCTGAAAAGGGTAGTGTAACGTAAGAGTTCATAACACCGAGTCAAGTATATGAGGGTGCGGTAGGTGGGAGTAGAGGAGGAAGTGTGAGGAAGTGAAGGGTATTTAAAAAAGACAAGGAAAAAAAGAGAGAACAGAGTTTAAAGTTAAAAAAATGGGCAAGGGTTGTTTACCGAGAATTAAGGTTTAATTGCAAGCAAAAGTATATGTGTGTGGCGATAGAGGATAGATATTAGGTGGGGGTCAGAACATAGTAATTGGGGTGGACGTGCAGAGAGTGATTAGGTGGTATGGAAAGAAAGGGGGATGTGAGAAGGGTATTGGGATCATTTAGACGGTGAGGGAGGGAGATAGAAAGTTATAGGCGAGCAGGTTGGCATTTACAGAGAAACATGTCATACAATTAGAATATTTACACGTTTGTTTGAGTTCAGTCAATACAAGTATAGTGACGGATATGAATGAGGAATAAGGATTGTTATAAATGTTGAGAAACCACAGTTAATGGTAGCGCGCGTATGCAAAAGACATTTAAAGCAGTTTGCAGGTAACGATGTACATGTTTGTGATGGCATCATATTTGCAAAATTCGGGACAGCATGTGTGTCCAGGACCGGAGCAGGACAGAAATCCGTTCCCAACATACAAATTTGTAACAACATCATTATGAAGAAAAAATATATTATCAGTTTTAAAAGTTCAAGCGATCATTTAAGGAGGGAAAGCGAGGAAAGTGCATGTCATGCAGAGAGCGGCGTAGTCGGGAGAACCAAAAATTTGATACAATTCACGTAGTGTTCAAAAATAGTAAAGTGATGACACGGTCATGAAACATTTTGAAACAGATTATGTAAACATAGGTGAACAAAATGTGGTTAATCACAAGGATCCAACGGTACGATTAAGGATTGAATCAGATGCAAGATGGTTGAAACAAGCATATATTTACAGAGTCAGTGGGAGTTCAGCGTCAAGGAGGTCCGGTCAGGTATGAAATGAAGGAAAAGAGATTTTCTTTAGTAACATTTGAAACAGGTGTTTAGGTGAGAGGCGTGGGTATGGGTGCGTGGCGTAAAGATCAATGAGGTGGTGATAATGGTGGGCCGTGGGACAAACGTGTCATCAATCAAGAGCAGGGTGACTGCAAAACATGCTATTATCAATTATGAGTATTCTTGTGATATCAAGGGCAACAATGAAAGGAGTAATCCTGAGAATTAATATGTGGGAAGGAGCTAAATTAAGGCTTCGGAAGTGCTCATACGCGCTCGATCGAGGTTAGCGTGGAAAGTGAATGCCAACCGTTGCGGAAATACGGTCTATTTTTAGGTGTGTATCGGAGTGGTAGGACATACAAGTGCGCTTGGCGGATTCATGATATAAAAACCATGTGAGGTGCACAAGGAGATCGAGAGTCCCTTACCGGGTAGTCAGTTACTAGCAAATCATAGTGAACGGGAGGGTTTGTCGACCCGAAGATTCTAGATGGGGAGTCAAAAAACAATGAAGACCAGAAATGAAATACGAGTCAAAAGGGTTGAGGTCAATTGGGACATGAAAGGGGTGGTGAAGTAGCTCTTACCTACTGTCTCGGCTAATGCCAGGTTGTGATGGGTTTCTGCGGTCGCGGCGTGATATGATGCCGGTAACGGAGTGCACAGATAAAGTGGTCGTGTGTAAGAACTTCCGGGTAAACCGGAAGTGGCGATGTGCTAACGACAAGCGCCATTTTGGAGCGGGGTGTTTGGAGAGTATCGGTTGACAGATAGATAGGTAGGATGAAAAAGGCGGTTGCCATCTTGGAATGGGGAAGGAATTAAGGGAGAGACAGGCATAACAAATGAACATTTAGATATAAATAGCGCTATTAAAAGAAACAACAGTTTTACATCAAGTATTTGATACATATAGGCTTTTCTAGATATTCTGTATTGTTAGGACATCTATCAGGAACTGGCAAATATATAATCGGTACAGCATGGCAACGTATAGTTTGTATATCTTAGTGTTCAAATACAGTATCTGTCAATAGAGGAATGCTGCGTGTTCTCTGGTCGTATAGAGGGTGTACTGCTTGTGGAGGATTTTCGGGAGAGGCACAGAAGCGAGGTCATGGGGCTCGGAGGTATGGTTAGACCAATACAGGGGGAAGGGAAAGCATTTAGTCATCTCCTAACCATACATGCATTTCCGCATCTTTATTGAGTCCCAAAGTTGTGGTTTTGTAGTTCATGATAAGTTCACTTTCGCGTCTTCGTAGTTTCAGTTCACGATTTCCCCCTCTCTTGGTTTGGTGTATAATTTCCAAACCAAAGAATTGAAAGTCCTTTTTGTGGGGGTGAATGTCTTCAAAATGTTCAGTGAGTGGATGGCCGGCAGAGTGTTTATGGATGTTGCGGTAGTGTTCCTGAATCCTGATCCGTAATGGTCTGATTGTGCTGCCAATGTATGGGAGGTTGCAGGGGCAGATTATTACGTAAATACAGAATTTGCTATTACAATCAATCCATTCTTTTATGACGAATTCCCTCCCTTGTGTTATTGGTACTCTTTTGGTTTTGCTGCAGCTTAGTTTGCAGATGCTGCAATTTTTGCAAGTATGAAATCCTGGAGGTCTATCTAGGAAAGTAGTGACTGTGTTGCGTTTGTCTTCAAATTCTGATTTGCAAAGCATGTCCTTTAGGTTTGGTGCACGTCTGAATGTGATTTCAGGGTATGTTTTGAGGTCTTGACTAATGTTAGGTGTCTGTTTTAATAGATGCCAGTGTTTTTTGAGGCTTTGTCTGATTTGGTGATGGCCGATATTATAGTCAGTAACAAAGCGTATTGCCGAGTCCTTCTTTTTTTCTTCTTTTTCTTTGGTGTTTTTTCTGAACATCTGTTTCCTCTCTACTTTGGCCACTGAGGTTAGTGTATTCTGTAGCATTGAGTGGTCATATCCTCGTTGTGTGAGTCTGGATACAACTTCCTCTCCTTTTGTTTTGAAGACATCGTCTTCACTGCAGTTTCTGCGTGTTCTCAGCAGTTCTCCTTTGGGAATGTTCCTTATGTTATGTCGTGGGTGGAAGCTGTCAGCGCGTAAAATGGAGTTTGCCGCTGTTTCTTTCCGATATAGTTTGCTTTGTAAGGTGTTGTCTTTGACATAGAGTGTTACATCAAGACAATTGATCTCTTTTTTAGAGAAGGTATGAGTTGTTTTGATTCCCCAGGGGTTTTTGTCTAGTTGCTTCAGGAATCTTTTGAGCGATGTTTCATTTCCTTGCCAGATGCATAGAATGTCATCTATGTACCGCCGCCACATTACGATATGGGGTGTGAACTCTGAAAATTCAGGGTCCCACAAACAGAATTTCTCCACATGGCTCATTAGGGTACAGGCGTACGGCAGCGCAAATTTGGCTCCCATGGCCGTACCGCGTATTTGTCGGTATATTTTGCCATTGAAGCTGAAGACATTGTTTTTCAGGCAAAAGTTCAGAATTTCCAGGGTCATTTTGTTACTTTCAAGTAGGTTTGCCGATTGTGTCCATAGTGATGATTGTACTGCATTGAGTCCGTCCTGATGTTGTATAGATGTATACAAGCTTACAATGTCTATGCAGACCAATATGAAGTCTGGTTCCCAGGTGATGTCTTGAAGTTTGTCCAGGATGTCTTTTGTGTCTTGGATGAAGGATGGTATTTCCTTCATCAGTCCTTGTAGTTTTCGGTCAACATATTCCCCTAGTCTAGAGCACGGTGAATTGATACCTGCTATGATGGGTCTTCCTGGTGGAGGGTGAATTCCCTTGTGAATCTTAGGGAGGAGGTATAGAGTGGGCATAGTAGGGTATGGAATATATAGGAATAATTTTTCTGATTGTGATATGAGTCCCGATGTATACCATTTATCAAGCATAGTGCTGATTGATTTGAGTATGTCTTTCGTTGGATCTTTGGTGAGGTGTTCATAGCAGGACTTATCGGCAAGTTGTTGGTTCGCCTCTTGGATGTAATCATCAATATGTAGTGTGACCGGGTTTCCACCTTTGTCTGCCTCCTTGATAATCAGGTCTTTTCTTTCTTTAAGGTTTGTAATAGCCTTCCTCTCTTCTTGTGTGATGTTTTGTGGTAGATATTTAGATTTTTTTCGGTATTTGGTATATTCGTGTTCTAGATCATGTGTGACTGCTAGATGGAATGCATCAATGCTATTGCCAGCGGGTAATTGTGGTAGGAAGGTAGATTTTTTTAGTTAGTCTACTGTCTATTGTGAGGTTCGTGTCAATTCCAAGTTCGAGTGCTGTTCTGGTCAGTGTATCAGGATCGCTGTTTACCTCACTGAGATGGGTCAGTAGGTCCACATGTTCTAGTTCCTGAATTGATAGATCAGATGTGATAGTAGTTATAGTGGGCTCATGCCTTGTATATTGGTCTGCAAAGAACACCTTAAGTTTCAATCTACGGATGAATTTAAACAGATCTATTTGTGTTCTGGTTAGATTCCATGGAGCCGTAGGGCAAAATGATAGTCCTTTGTTCAGAATGTTTGATTCCTGGTTGGACAGTTGAATGTGTGATAAGTTCTTAACTAGGTTTGGTGGCGTTATGTCCTTCTTTCCATCTCCTTTTTTCTTGATCTCGTAGTAACGCCTATTGTTGGTGTCTGTTGGCGTCCAAATTGTTGGGAACCTCCCATGGTTGAAGTATTTGTGGTATTTGATGTTTTGATACCTAGTCGGTAGCGTAGTACCTCCTCTAAAAAATTGACCTTGCATCTTGAGTTCTCTCCCTCTGGTGCCGGTGCTGGTGAGTCAATATCTGAGCTGGTGGTTGCTCCAGATGGTTGTTCTGCGGTATTAGTATTGGATGTATCCTGAGGTTTAGCGTCGTATTTCTTTGCGAAGGTATATACCCTTCCAAATTGGTAGTCCAGTTGGTCCCTTCTGAATTTGCGATTTTTTCTTTTAATGATGTCTTCCTCGAATTCGTCAATTATTGAGTTGAGTATCTCATAGTTCTTCTTTGTGAGATCTCCCCAATTAGAATCTTCAATATGTTTGCTGAGATTGTCCACTTCAGTTTTAGCAAGGTTGTATTCTTCTTGGGAGTGATCGATTAATTGTCTAATCATATTGTTAGAACATTCCTTGAGGTTCTCTTCCCATTTGCTTATGTATTGGGGGTTAGTGGTGTCAGATGGGGGGAAAATGAGTATTCTGAGTCCCCGTGGAATTCGATCAGCTTCGAGATATTTTTTGAGGGATTCTGCTTCCCACCATTTGCTGGTTTCTCTCTTGACTGCACGTTCCAAGTTCTGGAAAGTACTACGTGCAGACGTTGGATTGGGTTTAGGGTTTG
This sequence comes from Triturus cristatus, assembly GCF_964204655.1. Taxonomy (NCBI): domain Eukaryota; kingdom Metazoa; phylum Chordata; class Amphibia; order Caudata; family Salamandridae; genus Triturus; species Triturus cristatus. Next base: position 449,298,824 of record NC_140580.1, read on the forward strand.
TACTTTTATTGGTTACTGGTTCACTGGAAAAGGTTTCTTCGACCCTTGTTGATCGTTGTGCTCGTCAGTCTTGGCAGAAAGCCATGTGGTCAGAGTTGGATTTTTAGTTCGTAGTGTTTGCAGAAGAGTTCTGTTTTCTTATGAAGTCCGTTGTTAGAATAAAGCTTGTTGATTTTTCGGGGATGTGACCTTAGGGTTTGTTGCGTTTTAGGTGAGGGGAAAAAAGATCCACATCCCTTACTAATCATATAATAAGCATGTATCGTTCTTGTACTGTTTGTTGCCCAGAAACAGGGGGAGAAGCCCCTATCCCCCTAGAATGAAGTAGGATGAGTTCAGTGTGTCCGGGCAAGAGTATAAATTTGTTGGTCGATTGGGATAAAATATCCAATTGATGCAAGTATATCAAATGATAATGGTGAGAAATTTGTGCTTTTATTTGTCTGTAAGAAAAGAACAAGGATGGCACAGCCAACACGTGTTTCGCCCTCTAAATGGCCATCTGGCCTAGGGCTTCTTCAGGGCTGAAAAGGGTAGTTTAACGTAAGAGTTCATAACACCGAGTCAAGTATATGAGGGTGCGGTAGGTGGGAGTAGAGGAGGAAGTGTGAGGAAGTGAAGGGTATTTAAAAGAGACAAGGGAAAAGAGAGAGAACAGAGTTTAAAGTTCAAAAAATGGGCAAGGGTTGTTTACCGAGAATTAAGGTTTAATTGCAAGCAAAAGTATGTGTGTGTGGCGATAGAGGATAGATATTAGGTGGGGGTCAGAACATAGTAATTGGGGTGGACGTGCAGAGAGTGATTAGGTGGTATGGAAAGAAAGGGGGATGTGAGAAGGGTATTGGGATCATTTAGACGGTGAGGGAGGGAGATAGAAAGTTATAGGCGAGCAGGTTGGCATTTACAGAGAAACATGTCATACAATTAGAATATTTACACGTTTGTTTGAGTTCAGTCAATACAAGTATAGTGACAGATATGAATGAGGAATAAGGATTGTTATAAATGTTGAGAAACCACAGTTAATGGTAGCGCGCGTATGCAAAAGACATTTAAAGCAGTTTGCAGGTAACGATGTACATGTTTGTGATGGCATCATATTTGCAAAATTCGGGACAGCATGTGTGTCCAGGACCGGAGCAGGACAGAAATCCGTTCCCAACATACAAATTTGTAACAACATCATTATGAAGAAAAAATATATTATCAGTTTTAAAAGTTCAAGCGATCATTTAAGGAGGGAAAGCGAGGAAAGTGCATGTCATGCAGAGAGCGGCGTAGTCGGGAGAACCAAAAATTTGATACAATTCACGTAGTGTTCAAAAATAGTAAAGTGATGACACGGTCATGAAACATTTTGAAACAGATTATGTAAACATAGGTGAACAAAATGTGGTTAATCACAAGGATCCAACGGTACGATTAAGGATTGAATCAGATGCAAGATGGTTGAAACAAGCATATATTTACAGAGTCAGTGGGAGTTCAGCGTCAAGGAGGTCCGGTCAGGTATGAAATGAAGGAAAAGAGATTTTCTTTAGTAACATTTGAAACAGGTGTTTAGGTGAGAGGCGTGGGTATGGGTGCGTGGCGTAAAGATCAATGAGGCGGTGATAATGGTGGGCCGTGGGACAAACGTGTCATCAATCAAGAGCAGGGTGACTGCAAAACATGCTATTATCAATTATGAGTATTCTTGTGATATCAAGGGCAACAATGAAAGGAGTAATCCTGAGAATTAAGATGTGGGAAGGAGCTAAATCAAGGCTTCGGAAGTGCTCATACGCGCTCGATCGAGGTTGGCGTGGAAAGTGAATGCCAACCGTTGCGGAAATACGGTCTATTTTTAGGTGTGTATCGGAGTGGTAGGACATACAAGTGCGCTTGGCAGATTCATGATATAAAAACCATGTGAGGTGCACAAGGAGATCGAGAGTCCCTTACCGGGTAGTCAGTTACTAGCAAATCATAGTGAACGGGAGGGTTTGTCGACCCGAAGATTCTAGATGGGGAGTCAAAAAACAATGAAGACCAGAAATGAAATACGAGTCAAAAGGGTTGAGGTCAATTGGGACATGAAAGGGGTGGTGAAGTAGCTCTTACCTACTGTCTCGGCTAATGCCAGGTTGTGATGGGTTTCTGCGGTCGCGGCGTGATGTGATGCCGGTAACGGAGTGCACAGATAAAGTGGTCGTGTGTAAGAACTTCCGGGTAAACCGGAAGTGGCGATGTGCTAACGACAAGCGCCATTTTAAACCCTGTAGGGAATGTGGGTGCCACATGTCTATGACAGACCTCCATGATGATTGTTTGTGGTGCCTTTCATCCGACCACGACGTGGAAGATTGTTCCAGCTGCAGGAGGATGAATCCCAAGGTGTTGAAAGAAAGGGAGGCGAAGCTCTTCATGGCCATGGCCAAGGCCAAGAAGGAGAAGAGAGGTAGGAAGAAGGAGAGATCGAGGCCAGAGTCGTCGACTTCGCATTCTTCGGAGTCGAAGAAACACCATAAGAAAAGGAAGCATTCCTCTCGGCGCCGGTCTTCGAAGAACAAGGCGTCGAGATCGACTTTGCCTTGACGCCGAAGTAAGGATATATCTCCTTCTCCTTCTAAGTCTCCTGGGGGATCTCCTTCGCCGAAGCGGGCTCCAGCGCAGTCCCCGGCGCAGTCCCCGGCGCAGTCCCCGGCGCAGTCCCCGGCGCAGTCACCGGCGCTGTCACCGGTTCCAGTGGAGTCTTTGGCTTCTGAGGCTGAGCAAGAGCAAGGAGAAGAGCCTTCTCTAGAGCCCGATGAGCCTGCGGCGCCTGTGGAGGACACAGCGGCGCCGGTACCAGGTACTCCGCAGACGGATCCGGGACCAGGCCATTATCCACAGTTTCCGGGTACGGATTCGTCACATTTTTTTAATACAATGTATGGAATCTTTCAACAGGCTGCCTTCCCCTCCGGTGCACCTACTGGTCCCGTGGGTTCTTTGGCCTATACTCTGGGAGTGCCGCAGCATTACGCTCAGGCCCTGTTTATGCCCTTCCTGCCGATGGCGCCTTCGTGGCAGTTTCCGGCGCCGTCTGGGGATCCATCTTGGCTTCGAATTGATCAACCTTCTTCGGAGCCTTCCTCGACGCCGTTGCTGTCTACCTCGGCGCCGCGTCCAGCGCCGCCGACCCCGACCCCGACTCTGGCGCCGCCGACCCCGACTCTGGCGCCGCCGACCCCGACTCTGGCGCCGCCGACCCCGACTCTGGCGCCGCCGACCCCGACTCTGGCGCCGCCGACTCTGGCGCCGCCGACTCTGGCGCCGCCGACCCCGACTCTGGCGCCGCCGACCCCGACTCTGGCGCCGCCGACCCCGACTCCGGCGCCGCCGACCTCGACACCTCTGGCTCCACCGACTCCGTGTACGGCGAAGTCGGTTCCCCGGATCCGCTCAAGAAGAGAGGCCCAAGGTTCTTGGATGAAGAACGATATAAAATGGAGGTGGAGGAAGGTGAGGTTGACACGTCCTTTGATGAGTTTGAGGGGATTCAGGAGGCTAGTGGCCTGGACACGACTCCGGAGTGGGAGCATTCTTCTACTAGGTCCTCTCCGCCGCAGGAACTGGCTCCCTATCATATTGTGATAAAACAGGCCGCAGAGCTGTTGGATTTGCAGTTGCCCTCTGCGGTATATAAGCTTAACCTTCTTACGGAGGTGCTACATTCGCCTTCCTCGACCAGTGAGCCTTTGCTGCCTTTCAATGAGGCTATTTTGGAGCCAATTGTGGAAGTCTGGCGTAAGCCGCTATCTTCACCAGCGGTCTCCAGGCAGGTGGCGAGAAGATATAGGGTGGCTCCTGGGGATCCAGATTTTCTATCTTCGCACCCTTCGCCAGAAAGTCTAGTGGTGCAGGCGTCCTGCTCGAAGCATGCTTCAGGAGCATTCCCTCAGACTCCTGCAGACAGGGAGTCCAAAAAGGTTGATCAAGCGGCTAAGAAAACCTTTTCATCTGGGAGCATGGCGCCTAAGTCCACTAATGCCACATGCTTGCTAGGGCGCTATGTTCATGCTTTGATGAACTCGATGAAATCTTTAGCCCCTAAGCTGCCAGACGGTGATAAGGCATCCTTTATGGAGGTGGTCGCAGATACTCAGGCCTCTGCGAGACAGGTGATTCCGTCGGGCCTTGATACGGCTGAATCAGTGGCGAGAATAATGGGGTCGTCTATATAAGCACTAGGAGGCAGGCGTGGCTTCGTTCGTCTGGCTTCTCTACGGACGTTCAGGCCACCTTGGTGGATTTGCCCTTTGACGGACAAAAACTTTTTGGTGAAAAGGCTGACTCTGCCTTACAGAGATTTAAGGAGAGTAGGGTAACAGCTAAATCTTTAGGTCTGCAGGCTCCTGCTAAAGGATTTGGACTTAAGAAGTTCAGTGGTTTCGAGAGGTCTTCATTTCGCTCCTACCGGCAGCCTCAGCAGCAGCAGCAACAACAGCAGAATCCCCTCTATAGGTCCTATAGAGAGAGACAAAGAGGTCGGAGAGGTTCTGGCCGCAACCCCTCTTCATCTTCTGCCTCCTCTGCTCCCAATGAAGCCTCAGGGAAGCAGCCCTAGATCCCACATCATGGATCATGTAAGACCTGTGGGGGGCTTGAGTGTCCCACTTTCTGCGGAGTTGGAAATCTGTTACAACTGACCTTTGGGTTTTAAACCTCATGGAGACTGGGTACGCCCTTCCCTTTCGGGAGTTTCCTCCCCCTTACCCTCCTTGCCAAGGTTACTGCTCGGAAGACCATCTGCTTCTTCTGCAGAAGGATGTACTAGCTTTGATTCAAAAGGGTGCAATAGAAGTGGTTCCGGAGCAGGAAAGGGGTCAGGGATGCTACTCCCGGTATTTCCTGATTCCCAAGAAGGACGACAGATTGCGTCCGATACTGGACCTCAGAGTCTTGAACTTTTACCTGAAACAGGAGAAATTCAAGATGCTGACCCTTGCGCAGGTTCTTCAAGCGTTGCAGCAAGGAGACTGGATGGTGTTGATCGACTTGCAGGACGCGTACTTCCATGTCCCAATCTTGAAGTCGCACAGGAAGTATCTCAGTTTTACGGTTGGGTCGCAACATTACCAGTTTGCGGTCATCCCGTTTGGTCTTACTACCGCACCTCGAGTCTTCACGAAGGTGATGGCAGTGGTAGCGGCCCATCTTAGGAGGTCAGGGATTCCGGTTTTCCCCTACCTGGACGACTGGCTTCTGAAGGCAGAGTCCCCAGAGATGGTGCAGCATCATCTGCTGGTAACATCTCAGCTGTTGTTCGAATTGAGTTTTTCGATAAACGTGCCCAAATCTCACCTAGTGCCCTCTCAACGCAACCTGTTCATAGGGGTGGTACTGGACACTACTGTGTGTCGGGCATTTCCTCCTCCTCAAAGAATTCTCGACATACAGGAGATGGTCCCTTTATTCCACAATGGAGTGGTTGTTCCAGTTCTGAAGGTCCTTCGCCTGCTCGGTCCGTTCGCCTCCTGCATTCTGTTGGTCAACCATGCACGCTGGCACATGAGGGCGCTCCAGTGGTGCCTCCGCAGGCAGTGGTATCAGCACAACGGAGATCTCAGGGAGTCGATCAGGATCTCCAGAGAAGCTGCAGCGGATCTATCTTGGTGGAGCGTGAAGGGCAATCTGTCTCAAAGAAAGCCCTTCCATCTACCTCCATCGGTGGCCACAGTGATAACGGATGCATCCACTTTAGGGTGGGGTGCTCATCTGGGGGAATCTGGAGATCAAGGGTCTTTGGTCTCCTGAGGAAAGGTTGCTTCACATCAACCTTTTGGAATTGCGGGCGATTCGTTTGGCACTCAAGGCCTTCCTCCCTTCCCTTCGCGGTCAGTCTGTTCAAGTCCTGATGGACAACACTACCGCGATGTGGTATGTCAACAAGCAGGGAGGAGTGGGGTCGCATTGTCTCTGCAGAGAGGCCCTGCGTCTTTGGTTCTGGGCTCAGGACCATCGGATTTGTCTGATGGCGAATCATCTGGCTGGGGTGCTGAACGTGCGTGCGGACAGTCTCAGTCGGCAGTTCTCCGCCGACCACGAGTGGAGGCTCCATCCGGAGGTGGTTCGTTACGTCTTTCGGACGTGGGGAACCCCTCGGGTGGACCTGTTCGCCACCCGCGAGAACGCGCACTGCCCGTCATTCTGCAGTCTCCAGTTTCCTATGCAGGGGGCATTGGGGGATGCGTTTCAGTTGAGTTGGGGCTCACAACTCCTTTACGCGTTTCCTCCCATACCCTAGATTCCTCGGGTTCTGAGGAAGAATCGCCAAGACCGGGCCCAAGTTATATTGATCGCTTCGGATTGGCCAAGAAGGGTGTGGTACACAGATCTTCTCCACCTCTCCTCGTGCCCTCCGCTCCGTCTCCCTCTGAGGGCAGACCTCCTCTCGCAGTCGGAGGGGCAGGTTCTACACCCCCACCTCCAGAGCTTACACCTTCATGCCTGGAGATTGAACGGGGCAACCTGAGTTCTTTCTCTCTCCCACCTGATGTGGTGGATGTTATTTTATCGGCCGGGCGACACTCCACCAAGTCCATTTACTCCTACAGGTGGTCCAAGTTTGTAAAATGGTGTGGAGAGAGATCCATTGACCCTTAGAAAGCCCATCTGTCTGAGGTGCTCCAGTTTGCTCTTTCCTTGGCTCAGCAGGGCTGTGCTGTGGCCACGGTCAAGGGCTATCTATCGGCCTTATCGGCTTTTCTATGTCTACCTGATTAACTGTCATTATTTAAATCTCCGGTTGTACTGAGGTTTATCAAAGGCCTTACAAACAAGTGTCCTCCTACTCCTTTTGTAATGCCACAGTGGGACCTTAATCTTGTCTTAACTTTTCTGATGGGGTCCCCGTTTGAGCCTCTTCATAGTTGTCCTATGAGGCTGTTGTCCTTTAAGACGGTCTTTCTTGTAGCCATAACCTCGGCAAGGAGGGTGAGTGAGCTTCAAGCTCTTAGTTCTAAACCCCCTTTTCTAACATTACATGCTGAAAGGATTGTACTCAGGACCAGGGCTGCTTTCCTGCCCAAAGTTGTTACTCCGTTTCATTTGGAGCAGTCTATTACTCTCCCTGTTTTCTATCCTCCTCCTCAGCTTTCCAAAGAGGAGGAAAGGCTTCATCGCCTGGACCCAAAGAGAGCTGTTAACTTTTACTTGGACAGAACGAAGGACTATCATCTGGACGATCAGCTCTTTGTGGGTTATGTTGGACATTCCAAAGGAAGAGCGGTGCACAAGCGCACTCTTATCAAGATGGATCATCCTTGCCATCAAGATCTGCTATGCCCTGGCTGGTAAGGTTCCTCCTGAGGGTATTAGGGCTCATTCAACTAGAGCTAAATCATCTACATCTGCTTTGGCCCGGGGTGTTCCTGTGGCAGATATTTGTAAAGCCGTGACTTGGGCCTCCCTCCATACTTTCGCAAAGCATTATTGCTTGGACTCTGAGATGAGGAGGGAGGGCCACTTTGCGCGTTCTGTCTTGCAAGACTTTCTGGTATAGGAAGGTGGACACCCTCCTCCGGGAGTGGGGACTGCTGTGAGAATCTATTCACAAGGTGAGGAATCCACTGGCAGATGTATCCATCAGAAGAACAAGTTACTTACCTTCGGTAACGCTTTTTCTGGTGGATACATTATTTGCCTGTGGATTCCTCACTGGCCCACCCGCCTCCCCGTTGTCCACCTTTGTATACTTTAAAAGTTGTCTTGTTTGAGATGTTGTTATGCTTTCTGGTACATTTGTAGGAAATGCTTATTTTGTTTAGCTTTCCTTTTGTTTATTTACTGTGTATATTTGGTTGTATATTGTATACTGTGTATACTTTGAATCTGTCGTTGGTCCACCTGTGCGCCTCGGAGGCACGGAAAAAATGGGTGGAACTGACGTCATCACGCCGACGTGGCTCTCTTATGGCTCCGGTGACGTCATACGGAGTTGCGAGCGGAGCCGATGCATTATGACGTCGTCCACGTCGGCGTAGAGAGCTGGGGAAAAAAGTTCAGTGGAATGCTGGCGCAGGGGGTATTCACAAGGTGAGGAATCCACAGGCAGATACTGTATCCACCAGAAAAAGCGTTACCGAAGGTAAGTAACTTGTTCTTCTGTGCTAGGCTACTGTTAGACCACTGATTGAGCCAGGTCAGTTGATCAGCTCAAGGGCTGGAAGTGAAAAATAATAGCTGGGGGTATATGTTGAGAAAAAGGCTGCACTCCGAGGAAGCAGTAACCTGAAGTTCATAGCAGTGTGATAATATGCATGGGACATAATGCACACATTGAAAATGACATTGTGCAAATACTGGAATTGATGTCTTTCTGGTGTTAATCCTCCGGTTTGGCTTATAGTATTAACCCCTTCAGTGCCCATGACGAGCTGGACTCGTCATGGGCTGCGGTGGCGCTGTGCCCATGACGAGTCCAGCTCGTCATGAACTCCGCCCGCTAATGCAAAGCGCGGCACTGGGCGGGGAAAGGGGCGGGCATGCAAGGGGTTAATTAAAAAGCAGTGTCAGATCAATTTGATTATCTCTGGTTTGCATTGGCACCGGATAGAAGCAAGCACAGCTTTCCAGACAGTGGAAGTGTTGTACCTGCATTCCGGTGGCTGGAAGGCAGGAGATGCAAACACTGGTGTCAGCTTCGAGATGGTGAAAGGCTTCCTTTACAAATTCAATGAACGTTTTGTTTGCAATTAGACTTCTGAAGCACTGTCCTTCTTGTAAATGCGACGGGTGAGGAGGGATGAAGCTTTAGGTTGAAGGGGACCCTTTAGGTGAGGCCAAGCCTTTCCTCTGAATTGATCAAACTTCAGTGCAGAGCTCTCGCACCTCTTTGTGCCTCTGTTGTGGGTGCTCGAGGCTGGAGGCTGCCCTGCTGTGAGGAGCATCACTACACTAAGGCTGTGTCTAGAGAGCAGCCTAGAAAGACGTTTGAAAATCTAAACATAGTGCAATTTACCTTTCCCTAAAAATTAATAACTGAACTGAATGAACAGAAAGTTCAAAAGATGAAAAAGCAGGAAAGATAGTAATTCCTTTACATTTCCAAAGTGATAGCTGGTGCTCTGCTTAATGAGCTATTTTTACCAACTCTTCCCTCCAGGAACTGTGTCCAATACTGTAATCGTGCTGTAGGCCAGGAAGTGATATATTTATATGTGTGTGTGGGTGTGTGTGTGTGGGTGTGTGAAAATGTGTGTGTGTGTGAAAATATACGTATATATATGTGTGTACATATGCGTGTATATATATGTGTGTGTGTATATATATATATATACATACACACACACACACACACACTCTTTAGTAAGGTGGAGTACATTTCACTTGTGGAACTTCCTCTGCCGTGTGTAGATATATATATATATATATTTTAATGTCAAATATTTTGCTATAGACTTTATATTTTATAATGTTATATATACAGGCGACACATTTAGAGCATTTGGCGTCTCATGTGCAATATATGAGGTTTCCTACTTAGGTTGGCAACATAAAGATTTTTTGTTTTGATGCTTAGATTCTTCACCCACATAACGTATATCCATGTGACTATGTATATTTTGAATGTGCATTGCGCAGCATTTTATTTGTTATCATAGCACTTGTAAAATGTAGAGGGTTTGAAGTGAGGCACGTAGTATGTTATTTATGTTTACAAATGCCTTAAGTGGGAGTGACTATTTATTTTGAAAGTGAACTGGCGCCAAATAGATTGACAAAGGCTTCATAGAAGCCGAAACGCGTCTCTTTGGTCCTCGGGTCGAGGGTGACCTGAAACAATAAAAGAAGCCATATACCGTCAACCTGAAGTCCGTGCCTTCTTCGTTTGGAGTTTCCTGTTGAAGTTGGGTGTTCTGTTCATTTCGATACAGCATCAGCAGTCTGGGCGCTTTTCACGGAACACCAGTCGTTTGTGGCTCTCCCCTGTGACCGAATTCTTTGGTTGGAGTACGGTGGTGCTAAAGCGTGAGCCCCCTCTGTGGATGTCAGGAAGAGGAACGAGGATGGCAGCAGTGGGAGATAGAGATCCAGTAGCGGGGCGGTTTCTTCGACTGCCAGCGCGGGTTCAACATTTCCCGGCAAGAAATGCCTCGGCCAGGAGTCTGACGCCCAGTGGTGACCGGGCACTGCTGACGCCTATGCCGAAGCAGTGAGGTTGGTTTGGCACATCTGCAACTGTTTAAGCATCGGTCCCCTTCCACCCTTCGGTGATGTCTGTTTTGCAACATGTTTTCCACGCTGCCTATCGTTTAAAGACATTGAGACTTGGGTGCCTTTTACAGACTGCATATGTGACCCCTATTATGATGATTTACCTTGGACTGCTTTCTGGGTCCGACAATATGTCATTCATTGATGCTGACTTTTAAAAGTGACATTCGCCAAACTTTGCCGGCATGCTTGCGATCACCCTGTTGCATTATGGGAGGGGTAGTCCTGATACGGATATGTACATATGTTGGGTAACAGACTTCCATGTCTCACATTGATACAACTTTGTATATGGTCCCGCAGCATGAAAGTAATTACCTCAGTATGAAAGTAATTACCTCAGTAGAAAGCTTCTTGCGGCTTGAGTGCGTGTTCGTTGAAATTTTCATTTGGCTTTGAGAGACACTATGGCTGCAGTGTTGAGTTAACATTAAATTATCGGCAGACCGTCTATCACTTTAGAAATGCATTCCAGGTCTGAGGGGAGACAGAGGTGCTTTTTATCTTTATTACGATATAACTGCAGCGTGTTTTAAGTCAAATATTTTGTTATAGACTTTATATTTTATATAATGTTAGATAACCAGTCGACACATTTAGCGCATTTGGCGTCTCATGTGCAATATATGGGGTTTCCCACCTAGGTTGGCAACATAAAGATTTTTTGTTTTGATGCGTAGATTCTTCACCCACATAACATATATCCATGTGACTAAGTATATTTTGAATGTGCATTGCGTAGCATTTTATTTGTCATCATAGCACTTGTGAAATGTAGAGGGTTTGAAGTGAGGCACGTAGTATGTTGTTTATGTTTACTAATGCCTTAAGTGGGAGTGACTATTTATTTTGAAAGTGAACTGAGGCCAAATAGATTGACAAAGGCTTCATAGAAGCCGAAACGAGTCTCTTTGGTCTTGGGGTCGAGGGTGAATTGATACAATAAAAGAAGCCGTATACTGTCAACCTGAAGTCCGTGCCTTCTTCATTTGGAGTTGGGATATATATATATATTCACTGAAAAAACCATAGGTTTCAGGGGCGTTATAGTTAGCTGGACTTGTCACTCATACAAAACCATTGAAATTCCCCCGTTATAGTTAGTTCAGCTAACTATAACTCGCGCGCCCGCAATGCACTGCTGATGACGTTACATATTACATCACTCATGACATGGTCAGAGACATCACTCATGACATCACTGATGACATCTCAAAAAGCTGAAAGCTATGGTTTTATCAGTGAATTTCAAAGGTTTTTTAAATGCTAATTTCTTACTATGCCTACAGAGATAGGACATGTGAAGAAAGAAGAAAAAACACACAGAAAGAAAAAAAAGAAATGCAGAAAGAAGCAACAGAAGTCCTCAAAGACGAAGAAAAGTGCAGGAAGAAGGATAACGTGCAGAAAGAAGAAACAGAAGAGCAGAAAGAAGACTTGTTGCAAAATCATCATGTACCCTCAACTTTTTCAGACGGATACTGGTGGTAACTAAGTCTGACTAACCAGTCCTAGAGCCAGTGCTATGTTAAATGACACTTAGAATACAGTGAAAACACCTTTATACACTAGGGAACACTATGCGTTGGGGTCCCCCTGTGATTAGGATGACCTCCTCTGTAAGTCCCTAGTATATAATAGGGCAGGGGATTAAAGCTACCTCTTAAAACGCGTCACAGGGAGTGTTTGCACACATCACCTCAGGCCCCGTCCCCTCCCTTCCCCACTGTGTAAACACACCCTGTGGCCGTTTTAAGTTGGGAGATTAAGCCCCCTTGAATCCTAAGGGTCCCTAGGGTCAAACTAGCCCACTAGGTACCTCCAGTAAGCGCCACAGAGCTGCATTGAAGAGAGGTGTAAAAAGGGGCGTGGCCTCAGAACACCTGTCTGCAACGCAGCTCCCTGGCGCATACTGGAGATACCTGTAGGGCTAGTTGGCCCTCAGGGACCCTCAGTATTGAAGGGGAATTAATTCCCCAACTTACAACTGGCCAGGGGGCGCGTTTGCAGAGTGCTGCAAGGAGGGGGTGTGGCCTCCGGCGCGTTGCCGGTCTTTTATTTATTTTATTTTTTTAAGAAGGAGGGCTGTGTGGCCCCCCTTCTTTTTCTAATTTATTGGCCCTGGGGACCCCATCACCCAGGGCCTGCACCCTAATTTTTTATGTTGAAAAAAATAAATTTGGCCCTCCCAAGGTCTTAATCGGCCCCGGGGACCCCAACCCCTGGGTCATGGCCTTTTTTTTTTTTTAATTCTTTAGGAGGGGGGCTGCGTTGCCCCCCTCCTCAGGCAACTTATGGCCCCGGGGACCCCATTCCCCGGGGCCGGCCTTTGTTTTTTATTATTTAAAATATATATATATTTATAGAAACACCTAGGACATGCTGGCCAAACCGTATGTACCTATCACCATGACGATTTGCGTGATATTCATTAAAAGACGACTATGCATACAATGAATCCATGTGAAATGTATTTAGACCGCTAGTGAAGCTCTGACGTGTCTGACGCCCTACCGTGCCTAATCCCGGTGCCCCCGCCGGTGGGTACTCTCCAAGTAGACACCCTTGTCGTTTATTTATACAAACATGGGTAGCTATTGACGGGCACATTTAATACACACGCACACCAAGCCATTCAAAGGGGATTTGACAAAAATTCGACCAAACTATGCAACAAACACCCCTCAAGGTTAACCCCTTCGATGCTGCGCAGATTCCGCCGCTGTGCTGACGGAATCTTGCGCGGGCGTGGTCATGACGGAATGGTTCCGTCATGAGCACAGCTCAACCGTGGGTCATGACGGAACCATTCCGTCATGAGCACCGAAGGGGTTAATAAAACACACATCCACCGCCGGATGTGTAATACTTTTTATTTTACTCTCTGGAAAGGAGACAAACCTCACTTGAGAGTCACAGCGTGCTCCTGGCTGAGCCCAATGCTGTGTTGCACCCACCAGTGCCCGCCGAGTGCCACACACCTCTGTGTTGTATTCCACCAGCTAGTGCGTATGCTATGACACTCTCTAGCCCATGTGCACTGTAACACCACCCCGTGAATATGTCATGCCACACTTGCCTTTGCACGGGTTATATTGCCCCATCTAACGTGCCTTCCTCGATGCCTATGTTATAACGCACAGCGCTATGCCATACATATTACAATCTGGGATCCATATCTTTGTCACAGTGCATATGCAACGTTACACTCCCCAGCACATATTTTATATTACAACTTTCGAGACTAGTTAGGTTACACAACATTGCCCTGTGCATATTACACTCCAAGGCGCATATCGCATAGCACATGCTAGTGCCTGTGCTATCTCGCGCTCTCCAATGAATCTGTCATTGCGCACAATGTATTGCATATTATATTTCACGCCCCGGTTCATCTTATATCACACTTTTTGGTGCATAGTTTATACCATATACTATATCTAGTTTTCATTTTCAATCGTGCTCTCAGGACTATGTTCTATATAACACTGCGTCCACCTACCCTTTTCACGGACATTACATTTTGCGATGGGAGTGGAGGGTCAGGGGGTGTTTCTCTGAGTGTTCTGTTGAGCTGCCACTCCCCTCCCACCTGCCTAGCATTGTCAGATGACTGTAACCTGTCCCTGCCACCTCCACCCTGCCTGTCCACATGCCATGCCCCTATCCTCTTCCTCCTGTCCTCCATGGTCCATTTTACTGCCACACCCTTCTGCCCTCCCTGGTCTGTTGTGCTGCAACTGCTCCTCCTGCCTGCCCCGCGCGGTCTGTTGTGAGGCCCCTTCCCCTGAACTCTCTTGTCTGTACCCAGGTCCTGACCCTCCCTTCTATCCTCCATGGTCCTTTGTGCATGCCCCTGCACCCTCCTTCTTGCCCATCATAGCCATTGTGCTGCCACTAACCCTCCCGCTTGCCATGCATGGTCTTCTGTGCAGCCATGGCCCCTCCCACCTTCCCTGTGTGGTCAGCTAGCTGCCCCTGACCCCCTCCCACCTTCCCTCCATGGTCTGTGTGTATGCCATCATAGTCTCACTGTTGCTCTCCATGGTGTGTCTTGTTTCTAGTGCCCATCCTGCCTGACCTCCATAGTCATCTTGCTGCTCCTGTCCTGCCCCCTTGCCCCCAGCCCTCTGTTTCCATGTGCAGACCCCTATTCCCTCCCTCCTGGCTTGTCTGTTCCATTGTAATGCCCCTGATCCGTCCCTCCTGCCCTTTATGGTCTGTTATGCTGCAGCTTTCTCTCCTATCTGTCAATTATGGTCAGCTAGCTACCATTGCCTCTTTCCCCTCTGTTCTCTGTTGTCCATGTGCATGGTCCTGTCCCCTCCCTATTGCTTTCTATGGATTGTTGTGCTGCACTCCCGTCCCGCATGCCCTGTGTGGTGTATTGTGCTGCTGCAAACCCTGATGCCTGCCCTGTAGGGTCAGTTTGGTGCACCTCTCCATGTCCCTCCTGTCCTCTGTTATCCGAGTCCATGTCCCTACCCCAATTCCTCCTGCCTACCATGATCCAATGTACCATACTTGCGAACATTTTGAACTTGGTAAGAGGGAGATTTTGACAAAAAACTGAGGTATTGATTTTCCCCTTTGAGTTACATTGAAAAAGAGGAGATTGTAGACAGGAGAAAGATCAAATAAAGCCCATTTGAGCTTGAAAACATTGGACGTGGGAGGAGCCTAGCGCGTGACCAAGATGGCCGCGTGAGCCCAGAGCTCCTGAGACCCGCGCTCCCTCCGGCAAATATCCTGTGACGAATCCTGTCTTTCACACCCGGAATATTGAAGGCGAACCGTTGCTGAGGTGATTGTCGCTGTCCGGACTGAAATCGCCCACCGGACGCCGAAGTTGTGCCACATGGAAGGTTGCGGCCTGCTCCCCGGAAGATGCCCGGGGCTTGCGCTGGCACGGTGCCCGAACACTAATTGAACAACAGCGGCTGAGTGTGGGGCGAGCCATCGGACGGACGGTGTCATCACTTTCACTTTCACTTTCCTGATTTCATCGCGCCCTGGCTTGGGAGTGCGCCGCGCCGGCCATTTGTCGCACTGTCTTCTCTGGATGGGCAAGGGTATTGCTCTCGGCTGCAGATCACGATGTCAACCAAATCGGAAGCCGAAAAACAGAAGTCCAAGAGCACCAGGCGGGGAGGGTACACCCAAACTAACAACATGGACCGTTATGCCCATCAGAAGGAGTCGCCGGGCGGCTCGGGTCGGCCACTGGAAGCCCTGAAGGACGGTCTACCCCCCGCTACGGAACCAACCCTCCAGGACGTTATGGGTGCCATCGAGGGAATGCAGGCCTCTATCGGGCGGCAATACGAGACCTTGGCACACAAGGTGGACACCATCTCGATCGACGTTAACTTGATTCAGGCAGACCTGGGGAAAACCAATGAACGGGTTCAATCCTTGGACCTTAAAACTTCTGGCCTCCTGGGTGATGTCTCCGACCTGCAGCTGGAAGTCCGCAATTTGAGGTCCGCGAACGACCTCTTTGCCCGACGGTTGGAGGACTTTGAAGGCCGGGCACGGCGCAATAACGTGCGCATTATTGGGGTCCCGGAAAACTCGGAGGAACAGTCTGTGGACCTGTTCGTGGAGGACTTGGTGGTTAACCATCTGGCGCCCAAAGGCCTCAGTAAGTTCGTTACTGTTGAACGGGCCCACAGAGTCCCTGGTGGGAGGCCCAAGGTGGGGGCCCCTCCGAGACCGATTGTCGCAAGGATCTTTAATTTCAGGGACCGGGACGCCATTCTACAAGCATCAAGAGTGTCCGGCCCGACGGCCTTCCAGAACACCACAGTGAACTTTTACCCCGACTTTACCCAGGCGGTGCAGAAGCAGAGGCAGAGCTTCCTGGCGGTTAAGAGAAGGCTTAGAGGGATGGAATTGAAGTACGCCATGCTCTTCCCGGCCAGACTGCGCGTGGTGTATGAAGAGCGGACTTTCTTTTTTGATTCACCGGACATGGCTGGAGAATGGCTGGACACATTGCCCCAGCGACGGGCTGGCGGGGAGCATGCTGGTGGAGCAGAAGGTGGTGGTGTGGATCAGGAATGAGGACTCTGGTGCAAGATTATTTTGACTTTGCCCCGGACAGTGACTCGCAGTTTTTGGTTTCTCCGGGAGGGTAGTAACCCGGGGGGTGGCGGGGGTATGAAGGGAGCTTTCTCCTCCTCTGGGTTTCTTTTTGTAGATTAGTCTTAGAATAGGGCGACAGGCACACTGCTAGTTGGGGGGGCTTTTCAAGCTTACGCAGGGGTGCAGGGTGGGGGGTGGACTGGGACTGTTGGGATGGTTGTTTTTGGTTTTTGTTTTGCAAGGCGTAGTGATGCAAGCTTCTGTAGCTCAAGTGCGGTTCTTTGGGGGGGGTGGTGGTCTCCTTACATTTCGGGATGGGGGGTAGGGGCTTAAAGATACTCAGTTGGAATGTTAATGGCTTAGGGGATCGCATGAAGCGAGGGATCGTTCTGCAATTCTTGAAGCGATGTTCCCCTGATATAGTTCTACTGCAAGAGACGCACTTGATAGGTAACATGTGCTACGCGCTCAACAGGAAGGGCTATAAATTTGTCGCACACTCGGGGTTCTCCTCGGGCTCCAGAGGGGCTGGAATACTTGTCAGGGCCTCACTGCCGTTTGAGGTTGATTCCACCACTGTTGATGAAAGGGGGCGATTTGCGGCTGTGGCGGGGAGGTGGGAGGGCAGGACGCTGGTCCTGGTCTCTGTGTATGTCCCTCCTGCGCTGCAGCCCTCCACATTTGACGACCGGGGGAGGGCTCTGCTGGATCTTCCAGAAGGGATGTTGGTGGTGGGTGGCGATTTTAATGCGGTTGGCTCCGGATTGCTTGATAGACACCCGCCTAGGAGCACTGGGGGGGCGCAGAAATGGCTTACGGATTTCGTGGATACCCTTGGTCTGGTTGACTGCTGGAGACTGCTGCATCCCACTCTGCGACAATACACCTTTCACTCAGGGGCGCACGGCAGTCTCTCCAGAATTGATTATGTACTTACTTTGGCTGCACACGCCTCCTTTGTGTCTGAGGCTAGGCACATGGCTAGGGGTATTTCGGACCATTCGCCGGTGTGGCTCTGTATGGATGTTGGTCGAGAGATGGGGGGTAGGGTGGCCCCGATTAACCCCTGGTATCTCCGTGACCCTAGGACTCGTAGCGCTGTGCCGAAGGCGGTCGATCGCTACTTCCAGGAAAACCTAGGCTCGGTCGCGTCTGCGGTGTCCTTGTGGGAAGCGTTTAAAACTGTGCTGAGGGGAGAGGCCCTTTCCTTGATAACGGCGGCCAAGCGTCGGAGGGATGCGGAGGTCGTACAGCTCGAGACGGAGATAGCGGCTCTAGAGTTGGCCTTGGAGGAGGAAGTTCTGGCAACAACGCTGCACAAATTGAGCCTTAAGCAGTCGGAGTATAAGGCCCTGGTGACGGACGCGGCCAAAGCCCTGAGTAGGGAGCAGCAGGGGCGACTGTACGATGTTGGGGACAAGGCCGGGAAATTAATAGCGTGGCTGGATAAAAAAGAGCGGGTTAATCGTGTTGTGCCAGAACTTGTTACAGAGGGTGGCGTTAGTGTTACTGAGCCGGATGGCATAGTTCAGTGCTTCGCGGATTATTTCCGTACGGTCTACACCTCGGTATCGGACAGGCCGGTTGAGGACTCGTGTGAACTTCTGCGCGATCTGGCTCTGCCTTGCCTCTCTGATATAGACAGGGACGATTTGGATGGTGACATCACAGCTGACGAAGTCGCGGGTGCTATCCGTTCACTGCGCCCGGGCAAGGCCTCGGGCCCGAACGGTCTGCCAATTGAGTTCTATAAACTCCGTCCGGACAAGATTGCTCCGCATCTGCGAGCTATGTTTGTGGAGGCGCGGGAAATGGGATGCCTTCCCTTTGACCAACGTCTGGCGACAATTGTGGTCATACACAAAGACGGCAAGCCCAGAAATAAATGCAGGTCCTATAGGCCGATTTCGCGACTTAATGCCGAGCCGAAAATCCTTGCTAAAATACTGGCCAACCGCTTGATTAGGGTGATTGGGGACCTGATTCACCCGGACCAATCCGGTTTCATCCCGCATCGTAACACTGCGTTGAACCTTAGGCGCATCCACGGCGTGCTCGCGCGGACGGGGACGCTGCAGGAGTCGACCGTTGTGGCTGCACTCGACGCCACGATGGCCTTTGACACGGTAGAGTGGGCATATCTGTGGGCGGCACTTGCAAAATTCGGCTTTGGGCCTGGCTTTGTTGGCTGGGTGAGATTACTATATGAAGGACCCTTGGCCAAAGTCGCGGTCAATGGTAGGGCGTCCTGTCCGTTCGAGCTGGGAAGGGGCACCAGGCAGGGTTGTCCCCTGTCGCCGTTGTTGTTTGCTCTTGCCCTTGAACCGCTGGCGGCATGGATAAGATGGCACCCGGACATAAGGGGGATCCGATGGTCACCAGATCATGAGGACCGCATCTCTCTTTATGCCGACGACATTTTGCTATACCTCACCTCCCCTAGGAAGTCTCTCATAGTAGTCTGTGACGTTTTGGCCTCTTTTGGTAGGAACTCGGGTCTCACCATTAACTGGGGTAAGTCGTACCTGTACGCCCTGTGTGGAGACGTCCCTGTTCTCCCGCGGAATTGTTCGATCCAGATCGCCCGGGATGGCTTTTTGTATCTAGGGATCTATATCTCCGCCGATCCGATTGTTCGGTATGAGAGAAACCTGCTCCCTCCATTGACGCGCTTGCGGCGGGATGTGGCGGGTTGGCGGCGGCTGCCGCTTTCCCTCCTGGGCCGGGCCGCGCTGTTCAAAATGATGTCTCTTCCCCGCTTTCTTTATGCCCTGCAGAATACTCTGGAGCTGGTCCCGGCCAGCTATTTTCGGGAGGTTGAGAGCCTCCAGCGCTCGCTGCTGTGGGAGGGTCGACCGCGTATAGCTATCGCAAAACTGACCCTTCCGTGGTACGATGGGGGTATCGCGCTTCTTGACATCAGGCGATACTACTGGGCCACCCAGTTAAGTGCTATCAACCACGGCGTCTACGGACCGGCGCTGAGCCCCGGCTTTGCTATGGACCGATGGTTGCTGCGCGGGGGTAATTACTTTAGAGCACTCTACTCCAGGTCGATGGATGGGTCCCTCACGGGACCGACCAAGACAGCGGTACACGTGTGGAAGGCTGTTACGAACTCGTTGGGTTGGAAGGATAGGCTTACCCGCGCCACTCCGTTGTTTGATTCCGATGTGTTGGGGAAACTTTGGCACACGAAGGGGTTTGAGAAATGGGACCTGATTGGGATTTCCAGAGTGGGGGATCTTCTGGTTAAGGGACGAGTGAAATCGTTTGATGAGCTACGGACGGAGTACGATCTGGAGGCTACGGAATATTTCCGGTACGCACAGGTGCGCCACGCTCTGCGGTCCGTCCTCGTCGAGGGGGAGGCTGTGCCCGAGTCCTCTCCTTTGGAGGATCGGATTCTGGATGGCCATATGCCGGAGAGTACAATCTCCTTAATCTGTAAGAAGCTTGTTAACGTCCGGACCGACCTTCTCCTCGGGGTGCGTGATCAGTGGACTAGGGACGGTCTTGAACTGGATGATGAGGACTGGCAGTATGCCATTTCCTCTCCTAAGGAGGTCGCGATCCCGGCACGGCTAAGGCTAGTGCAGCTTAAGATACTTCATAGATTCTATGTCACGGGCCCCCGACTGATTCATATGGGTTTCTCCGAGGATGGTTTGTGTAAGAGGGGCTGCGGGATGGTGGGCACCTTCTTACATATCATATGGGAATGTGGTGTGATTGCGGAGTTCTGGAAGCGAATTCATGTAGTGATGCAGGAGGTCACGGGCTTTGCACTGTTGCCAGAGGCACGGCGCTGTCTTTTGAATGTCTGGGGTCCTACTGACTATGATGCTGCGCAGACTCAATGGGTGACCCTGGGAAATATGGTGGCGAAGCGTGATATTGCGCGACTGTGGGGCTCTCAGAGACCTCCCGCTGTGGAAGCATGGATGGAAAATATGGACTGGAGCATGTTAAGGGAGAAGACGGCGTACTGTGCCCGGGGGCGGCCTAAGAAATGGCATAAGATATGGGGGCGATGGAACCAGTATAGGGGGGATATATGTCTGCCCCCGGCCACTGAACCGTTGGAGGAGCACCTTTCCCCCTAGCCTTACTTCCAACTTGGGATTACTATGAGGATATTACGTTAGATTGCTAGTGCCTCTGCTTCTCCCTCATCCGCCCGATCAGTGGTTTTGTTCTGTGTTTGAGAATGGGGCTGCGCTCCCACCGGGAACTTGCACGTGTTTATTGGGTACACTGCCTTGCTTGTGTTATTTATTTTAGGTTGTTCTAAAAAAGGAACCTTTGTCTTTTCCTGCACCAGAGCTATGGACACTTCCATGTGTTGTCCTTACTTGGCTGCCGAACCTCCGGGATGTCGGCTGAATAGCTGTGTTCCAGACTGATATAAATAAAGGTTTTTTAAAAAAAAATGTTTAAAAAAAGAAAACATTGGACGTTTCCTGGCTGAAATGGGTCTGTTGGCATGTATGGTTGTAATACCACTGCCTCTTCCTTCTGCCCACAATGGTCTATTATATTGCCACAGCCTCTCTTGCCAGTCCTGTATTGTTGGTTTGTTGCCCCTGCCCCCCTTTCCACTGTTGTGCTGCCACTGCCCTTCCTGCCTGCCCAGTGTGATCAAATTGTTGCCTCTGCACTCTCCTACCTGCCTTCAATTTTCAGAGTCCGTGCCCCTGGCCTCTGCCTCTCAACAGTATCCCAATGAACAACTAGATTGCTAACATGCTATATTTATTACAAAAGTGTGGTACGCCTGACGTCATCTTGATGTAATCAAAACTGTAATACCTAGAGCATTTCCTTTAGAAATTACATATATGAGAGGGTCTTATTTGCATCAAAATTATGGTTAGTGCTCTAAAAAACTAAAATGAGGACATATTTTCTGAGTTTTCAAATAGCGACAAAGAACTTTTAAATTATTTGTAATCTTTGTTTTTTTATCCAGTTGACCACTTGATTAAATGTTGCACCTAGGGGAGAGGATGTGGTGTTACTTCCAGCGCTGCAGACTTTGCAACTGGGGAACCAGGTTGGAGTTTCTGCTTCAGCTCAACATTCTGTGATTCTGGTCAAATCACTTAATCTCCCCATGTCTACAACCAAAATGAATTTGATCTTGTGTGATGTAACCAATGCTCATGTAAAGCACTCCAATACCTGACAAGTCTGCACTATATAAAACTGCAAATACACAAAAAATAAGTGTTTTGCGCACTTCTGTCATTGGGCTACATGTGGGCTACATCTGGGTGATATTTGTGCTGCATTTGGGCTCTTTTGTCTCTGGTGGCCATCTTGGGAGAGTTATTTGTTATGAAGTTTCCTAATTTAGTCATTTACTGCAGTCTCCTCAGTAGGAAATGCTTTCAGTTTTTGATTCCATCAAGAAGGTATTCAGATATGTCACACGTTTGCCATAAATTCTGAATGCTAGCACTCTAGTTGCTAATTAGATCACTGTAGTAAAGCTACTGCTCACCACGGAAGTCTGCTGCTGGTAGTAAAAGTGCATGTTTCAGTCTGCATATCAGAATGTTTGAATGAAATAGAAGAGGATTTGAGAAGTCACCAAATGTGCCCTAATTTTTCTTCCTTCAGCACTAATCATAATTTCTATGGCAAAATGAACCCCCTCATTGTCTTCCTTTTTAAAGTAAATGTTTTAAGTGTTACCAGTTTATTCCAATCAAGATGGCTTCAGGTGTGCCATACTTTTGTCATAAGTAAGTCAGTAAGCGCTCTAGTTGTTTTTAAGAACACTCTGGGACATTCTGTCATTGGGCTATACTTGGGCTACATCTGGGTGATATTTGGGCTACATTTGGGCACTTTTGTCTCTGGTGGCCATCTTGGGAGATTTATTTGTTATGAAGTTTCCTAATTTCCTAATTTACTGCGGTCTCCTCAGTAGGACATACTTTCAGTTTTTTACTTTGGTTCAATCAAGAAGGCATTCAGATGTGTCACACATTTGCCATAAATTCTGAATGTTAGCACTCTAGTTGCTCATTAGATCACTGTACTAAAGCTACCGCTCACCAGGGAAGTCTGCTGCTGGTATTCAAAGTGCATGTTTCAGTCTGCATGTCAGAATTGTTTTATGAAATAGAAGAGGATTTGAGAAGTCAAAATGTGCCCTAATTTTTCTTTCTGCAGCACTAATCATAATTTCTATGGCAAAATGAACCACCTCATTTTGTTCCTTTGTAAATTAAATGTTTTAAGTGTTACCAGTTTATTCCAATCAAGATGGCTTCAGGTGTGTAATACGTTTGTTATAAGTAGGACTGTTAGCGCTCTAGTTGTTCTTTAGAACACTCTGGGAAGCTGCAGTAGAACACAAAGGAATCAACTAACAGTCTCTGCCCTTGTTGGATGTACATGTTTTACTGAGAATGTCAGACTTCATTCTCACATGACTGAGAAAGATAATGTGAATTTACAGAAAATATGCTCTCAGTTTAGCTTATAGATCACCTTCCAAACCTCTGTGGGAAAAGCATGAGAAAATAGTTTTCTCTCAAACATGATTCATGATATCACAGCGGAAGGCTTTTTCACATGGTAAAATCACCTTAGAACACACCACAATTCCTAAAATGAGTATGGTACCATCAACAAATGATTTATAATGTACCTAAAGTCTTAAAACCTTCTATTAACTGCAATGCTTTTTAATGAGGTGCTATCATTTATATTGGTCCCAAGATGGCTGCCAACACTTCTTGGATGAAGTACTGACAGCCAATCAGATCTCACGATGAGATGTGTGGTTAGGCTCCGCCCAGATATATCTATCTTTTTAATTATAATTTTCTCAGGAACTACTGAACGGATTTACACCATTTAAGCAAAAGGCATGGGTCTGAACTGAGGACTACCTCTTTGCCAAATTTAGTGTAATTCCGTTCAGCAGTTCAGGCTGTAGCTGCGTCAACAGGTCCTATGGGAAAATGCATGGGGAAAATGCATTTTGGGACCCCCCTTTTTTGTCAGCCCCCGCTTGACGAATCACTGTGAAATTTTCAGGATAGGAGAGGACCGGAGCTGGCCAAAAGTTTGGAAAATTTCGCGAAGATTCGTCAATCGGCGCCAACGTAATTCCAAATAGAATGTTGCGGATTTCCTATGGAAAATAGGTCCTAACTATAACTACTTACTGGCGATTGCCAGTAGGTAATATATATATATATATCTCCTCCAAAGTTGCCCCAGAGCTCAAGGATGCCACTCCTGCGGAAGAGAGTTGTACAGAACTTATTATTAAAAAAACAGTGCACACTTTCTCAATTAATTTAACAGTCCCTGACGCGTTTCGGTAACACTTCACCTTAATCATTGGGCGGGGCAAAAACAAACCATGGAGAACACACTGCAAACATACTGTTCTATTAGCATGCACTCTCCAGTGAATAGCATGCTGGGTGTTGCAGTGCCGATATTTCCCTCAGTAGGGTCGATGTATTTGTCCAAAGTTACAACATTCACAATGTTCTCACAATGTTTACAGCCCTCCAGTGGGCCTAGAGATAGGATGTGCAATTTTAAATCAATTTCTCCTCCGTGCTGCGATTGGGCTGCCATTCCATTACAGCCCTGCAGTCCTGAAATCATTGAGCCAGGCAGTGCAATCCTCCGCGGTCGAGGCCGCCGCATATTAACATCCTCCAAAGTTGCCCCAGAGCTCAAGTACGCCTCTCCTGCTGAAGAGAGTATCTATATATATGATTTACACAAGTATATTAATCCGGTAGCAGCAGTGAGCAAGCTTTGGTTAAATGAGCATGAGGCTTCACACAGAGGAGTCGCCCTAAGTATATGAGGGCAGACTGTCCGAATAGTGTAAAATAGAATTACTTTGAATTTTCGGTTATTTTTTCCTATCACATGGACAGTATTGTCCTCTGCGAATAATTTTTGATGCAGGGGAGGTTGGAATGCAGCTGAAACCTCTAGTATTTTGTTGCAGGTTTGTGAGCGGATATAGATGTGTGAAAGGTAGGGTGACCAGATGTTGAGAAGCAAAATTCGGGCAGGCCGGACATAAAAGTAGAACTAAAGCTTTTAGTCTTACGTGTGTTTATGTTTATGTTTTTGGCAATTTTTATAGCGCACAACTACCCGTGGGTGTCTCGGCGCTCAATGAAACAGAACGATAGCTAAGGCAGATTTTAATGAGGGAAAAGCCAGGTTTTTAATTTCTTCCTGAAGCTAATGAGCGTTGGGGCCATTTTAATGGAAAGAGGGAGTGCGTTCCAGAGTCTAGCTGTGGAAATGCTAAAGCATCTATCACCCCAGTTGACCCTCTTTGTTCGTTAAATTTTTAGCAGATAGGCTGAGGAAGAGCGAAGAGTTCTCGGATTTTCCAGCGGACAGAGGGCATCTTTGAGGAACTGTGGGCCCAAGTTGTTGACGGCTTTATAGGCAATACACAATGCTTTGAATTTTGTACGGCTCCTGACTGGGAGCCAGTGAAGCTGTTGGGTATACGGGGAACTGGAGGTGAACTTAGGTATGCCCAATAGGATTCTGGCTGAGGCATTCTGTACTAGCTGGAGCCTGTTAAGGACTTTCTCCTGGGCATTAAGCAGGAGGGCGTTGCAGTAGTCTGTTTTGGTGAAAACCAGAGTGCTAATAAGGGTTTTGCCAGCTGAAATGGGAAGGTAAGGGAGAAGTTTTTTGATTTTCTTCAGAGTGAAGAAGGAAGTGGAGACTACGGAGTTGACATGGTGGTGAAAGGTCAATTTGATATCGAAGATAACTCCAAGGTTACGAACCTTGGTAACAGGTTCTGGTGGAGGTCCCATCTCAGTTGGTCACCAACGAGGGGACCAGGTAGGTTCCAGTTTCCCGAATGTCATCACCTCCGTCTTATCTGAGTTTAATTTAAGACAATCTGATGACATCCAGGAACTGATTGCAAGCATTCCTTTTTGAAAGTTTGCCGCGATTGTCGCTCCGTCATTGTGTACGAATAGGACCAGTTGGGTATCATCGGCATAGGTCATGAGGGCAATACCGTAGGACTTGATCACCCTCGCTAAGTCCGAAACATATATGTTGAACAAGGTCGGACTTAGCGAGGAGCCCTGTGGTACTCCGCAAGGAAGAGAGAAAGTAGGGGAGGTGAAAGGGCCCATCTTTACTGCCTGTGATCGATTGGCTAAGAAGGAGGCAAGAAGTTCTTTGGCCTTGTTCTGGATGCCTATTGCTGAGACACGGTTGATCAGGATGGCATGATCGACCGCGTCGAAGGCTGCGGAAAGATCCAACAGTACTAGTACTGCCGCTCCTCCTTTATCCAATGTCATTCTTATTTCGTCTGCCGCTTTTATTAAAGCAGTTTCGGTCCCGTGTCCCTGCCTAAACCCAAATTGGGTTTCATCCAGTAGATTGTTTTCATCTATGAATTTCGAGAGTTGAATATTCATAGCTTTTTCAAATACTTTTGCTGGGTAGGGGAGACATGCGATGGGTCTGTAACTGGATGGAAGGGAGGGGTCAAGGGTGGGTTTTTTCAGGAGTGGCTTAATGATAGCCTTTTTCCAGATTGTGGGGTAAGAGCCGGTAGTGAACATAGAGTTGCAAATGTTCGTCAAAGCAGGGGAAATGGCTTCTGGAATGAGATTGAGAATAGCCGGAGGGCAAGGATCTTGGGGGGAGCCTGATTTGGTGCTGCAGATTAAACGGTGGATTTATTCCTCAGCGACTACTTTGAACACAGAGAAGGATGGAGCGTTAGTGGAAGATGATTGATTGTTTATAGTAATAGACGGAGATTTTTGAATGAAGGCTGAGAAGATAAAGGTGACTTTGTCCTTAAAGAAATTTGCAAGGGAGTTGCAGAGCGTTTGGGATAGTTCGGAAGGGGGGGCCGGGGGGTTTGAGAGATGGTTAACCACTTGAAACAATTTGTTTGCGGAATTTTTTGCCTGTTCAATTTGGGAGGTGTAATACTTAGTTTTTTCGGACGTGATGAGGTCTTTATAGTTGAAGAGGACGCTTTTGTATACGATTTTGATTTTGTCGGTAGGATTGTAGTAACGGCGCCAGTGTCTTTCTAAATTTCTACAGTGTTGTCTCTGAAGACGGAGAGATTCCGTGAACCATGGAGCAGAAGGAGACTTTCTATTTAGTTGTGAAGTTTTCAAAGGTGCTCGTTTGGAACAAGCCATGTCTAAGCTGTTGAGGTAATTACTGGAGGCTAATGATGGATTAAGTTCGGTGGTGATGATGCTCTTGGTCAACATAGAAGCAAGATGAGAAGTATTGATGTTTTTCCAGTCTCTAAAAGAGGTAGGAGAAGGTATTCCGGTTAGAGATGGTGGAGATTTGATTTTTATGGAGAAGCAGACTGCTGAGTGGTCAGTCCAGATAAGAGGAATTACATCTGAAATCATAATGTGAGGGTTATTGGTGAATACACCATCTAGGGTATGGCCTGCTTCATGAGTGGGCTGGGCGACAGTTTGCTGGAGTCCGGCTGCTGATAGATCGTTAATTAGCGCAATGGTATCAGTGTCGCATGGGGATTCAAGATGGAAATTGAAATCTCCTAGTATGGTATATTGTGGAGCTCCAGCCGTAACCTCGATTAAGTTGTTAAGGTTATTGAGGAATTTGGATCTGGACCCAGGCGGGCGGTAAATTAGCATACCTACAAATGACTGATTGCCTGAGAGGCTAATGGAAAAGGAAAAGGCTTCACATTCATTGTATTTAAGATCGGTAAATTTGACTTTGAAGTGGTTCCTATAAATGATGGCTAGTCCGCCACCTTTTCTTTTTAATATGTCTAGTCTATGCACACAGTAGTCTTCGGGGATAGCTGCCTTGAAATCCGGGCCGGAGGATTTGTCACCCCAAGTCTCAGTGATAAACAGGAGATCGAGGTTATGTGACACAATAAATTCTAAGATTTCAGTTTTATGTTTAGGAAGGGAACGTACATTAATGAGTGCTGCTAAGACCTGTGAAGGGGTATTCGCAGCGGGGGTATGAGTAAGGCACGTGGGGCATTTATAGGGGCCTACCAAGGGGTCCGTGTGTAGCAGGTGTAGTACAGAATGTGGAAGGTTAGCTGGAGGATTGAGATCTCGGAGTTGAGAGGAAGTGTAATTGATCGAAATAGGGGTTGCAGAAGTATGTGGTGAGACTTGGCCAGGGGGGGTGGCCCAGGGCCCGGTCTCGGCGCAGACGAGCTTGCCTTAAGCGCTCCTTCGGCGTGCAAACGTCACGCCCGCTGCGCTCGTCCGCTGCGCTTCCAGTAGGTGCACATGCTTTATGGGAGTGAGGAGGGTGTAGGAAGGTGGCGTGGCCAACACAAGTGGGCGTGTCTTGTGTCTCCGGAATGGCGGCAAGAAGGAAAACACTCGCCCGCGGCAGCGCTAAATCCGCTGTGCGGGGATGACTGTACCTGAAGGGTTGAGTGCTCGGAGGGTAGGTGAGTTGTTTAAAATCAGAGTATAACAATTAAAATCTAACACAAGCTCTCGCTACTCCTGGCTTCCGCCTCAGGAGGTTCCTGTAACAATGTGGCGCTTGTAGTCAGCGCGCTTTTATTTACCTTGGTCACGGTGGGCTTGGCCAACACAAGTGGGCGTGTCTTGTGTCTCCGGAATGGCGGCAAGAAGGAAAACACTCGCCCGCGGCAGCGCTAAATCCGCTGTGCGGGGATGACTGTACCTGAAGGGTTGAGTGCTCAGAGGGTAGGTGAGTTCTTTAAAATCAGAGTATAACAATTAAAATCTAACACAAGCTCTCGCTACTCCCGGCTTCCGCCTCAGGTGTGTGTGTGTGTGTGTGTGTGTGTGTGTGTGTGTGTGTGTGTGTGTGTGTGTGTGTGTGTGTGTGTGTGTGTGTGTGTGTGTGTGTGTGTGTGTGTGTGTGTGTGTGTGTGTGTGTGTGTGTGTGTGTGTGTGTGTGTGTGTGTGTGTGTGTGTGTGTGTGTGTGTGTGTGTGTGTGTGTGTGTGTGTGTGTGTGTGTGTCTGTCTGTCTGTCTGTCTGTCTGTCTGTCACTGTGTGTCACTGTGTGTCACTGTGTGTCACTGTGTGTCACTGTGTGTCACTGTGTGTCACTGTGTGTCACTGTGTGTCACTGTGTGTCACTGTCTGTCACTGTCTGTCACTGTCTGTCACTGTGTCTGTGTGTGTCAGTCAGACACTTAACATCAGCTATGGCTGGACCTTCACCTTACTCTCACCCCTGTCTTTCCTTCTCCTGTGAAGTTATATATAAGAACGTACGCGTCTCATCCTCAAATACATACACAGAGTATACTTACTGTTGAATACTTCCGGTAAGACAAGGGGCCAGCAGAGAGCTGGCTTTCCTCCCACAGCATGGGGATATGTTGTTTAAGGGATTTATGAATCACTGGAAAGGATCATTTAGCATCTGGTCCAATCCTTGGACTGTTGAAGTTCACAAGGATGTTAGTCAGATCTGCACGATTAATAGCTAAAAAAAAAAAACAGCATTTCATTTCAGGGAGAGTCCTCATCCTATTAATGTAACTTAAACATCTTGCTTTTTTTAAAGGTATGGAGGATGCTGGCCTCACTGTGCCACTGGAACCAAGCTTTACCTGGCTGACGAGCCAAGCTAATCCTAAGTTACCTGTGTTCTGGCACAGGTAGGACCTGGTGTGGCAGTTTGGGCTGGCCTGTTCCCATGAAGAGCAGGGTTAAGACCGATTTGCTTATGGCTGGGTTCAAACTGTGGTGGCATGGTGGGCAAAAAATACAAAGGATTGGGATTCGACCTGAGCGATTCCCAATGAGATTAATGCCCAGATGTGGGTCCCAGGCTCACTGTGCCACTGGAATCAAGCTATACCTGGCTAAAGAGCCCTAACTAGGATGAAATTGGTCCTTGGTTGCTTGTGTTCTGGTTCACAGAGAACCTGGCCTGACAGTTCGGGCTTGACAGTTCCATGAGGAACAGGGTCAAGACTGATTTGCAAATGGCTGGGTCCAAACTGATGTGGCCTGGTGGGTAAAACATGATAGATTGGGATACGACCAGAGGCTGAGATTAATTTAAGCATTCCTTCCATTACCTTGTTTTTGCATTGATTTGTGTTTTATAAGTGAGTGAAATTGCCCTTTTACTTAGCTCCTCGCCCAGAGGTCTCCTTCCAAGTGTAATTTCGTCCTGTATGCTTGTCCAGGCCTCGTCTATTGTTCCCAGTGCATTTCCTAGTTATAAATACCAGTAGTAGTGTGTCCTGGTGTAAATGATACTCTTGCTGGAGGCTCTTGAATTCCTGTCCATGTCTGGTATATTAGTGTCCCAAATTCTGAAACCCTGCAAATGTGTCACTTCCTCCATTAGGGTGCCTTTCCACAGTAAAATCTTCTGGGTGCAATCATTATGCTACCCCAGTGTTGCAGTGGCCTTTCTCTCCAGTTTAACTACTGCAGGGGACCTATTCAGCCCATGTCCCCTGTAAAAGTAATGAAGGAAAGTATTCTCCCTTTTGCCTCTATCAATATAGAATGCTGGGTTTTCATGCTCTGCAAAAGCCCACCTATTTTCTACCACCAACTGGAAGGTCAGTAATAGTATCTGACACGTGGGAGGGTGATACCATCCTTTTATTGTGATCTTTACAGAGTGGATAGTGATATACATGTGTATTTTCCCTTCCACAGCAGACTTCCAAGTTCTCCTGCCCAGTTGTGGAATATTGGGTGCTCTGCAATACATACAGGAATTTCGGCAGAGAGACTATTTAAAGAAATTCAGCCCTTCCTATTAAGGGTAACAGCGGTGCTCGACAGTGCTTAGCCTCTTTTCTAAATTTTATCAGTGCTGTGCCTACTTTTTGGGGGAGAAACAAAATCTTGCATCTCGTTAGGTTGATACCCAGGTATTGAAAACCTTCTCTCTAACCCTTAGTCTGCCTGTGATTGAGTTGTCCTCATGCCATTAACAGGTCCCTAACTTCATTGACTTTTGCCAGCTGATCTTGTCTCCCCAGCACTGCTGGAATTTCTCAAAATGTTCCATCAGCAAGGGGATTGTGGAGTTCAGTCAAGACATATAGAGGAGGATAACATCCACGTAGGTTGGGATCTTGTATTTTTGTGATCTAGCTACTCCCTGTGTTCTTGGCCCCTGCATGCCAGGGATTCCACTGCTAGGGTGAACAGAAGAGCCGATACGGGACACCCCTCGCATGTGTGCCTCAGAAGTTTGAAACTGTCTCACCCTGATCTCTGCTATTGGATCAAGTGTATAGCAGCTAAACGGAAGATCTGAACCCCAATCATTTCTCGAAGACTTCCAGCATTTGGAAGAGGTGACTCCATTTAATGGAGTCAAATGATTTCTTAGCATCAATTGACAGGATGGCTCTATCTTCATCTCTCCTTCCATATCTTTCCATCCAGTGCTGCACCCGCCTCAGGTTTTCATGTGGAATGATTTGGGATAAAACGGTTTTAATCTGGGTGCATCAAGTGTGGTACAACTTGGATTAATCTATTTACTAGAACTTTGGACAGGAGTTTGACCTCAGTGTTCAGCAGTGAAATGGGTCGGTACGAGGAGCACTTGTTCCCTGGCTTACTTTCCTTGTGAATAACTATATTCAATCGCGGCCGTCATGACTCGCGGATGGGAGGATGTGGGGTCACGTGGGGACGGGGGTGGAGGGTTTTAATTTAATAATAATAAAAGAAATTAAACTAACCTTCCCACCGACTGGGTCCCATGTCGTCTCTGCTCCTCCCCTGCTCTTCTGCCTCCAACAGGAACGGAAAGCAGGCAGCCAGGCTCCCAGTCCCACCCCTAAGCCAATCACAAAGCTGCAAGCAGCTTTGTGGTCGGTGCGCCGCCCAGCCAGGGGCTAATGTCCCCGTCCTATTTTCCATGTAGGCTGCATTGCAGCCTGCATAGAGAAAGGCAGAGTGCGTATGACTGGTTTGGTCGGCCCCAGAGGGCCGATCAAACCTGTCATGTTCACTCAGGAGTGGGCACACCACTCCTCCCCTGCCCAGCCCTGCTCACAGAGCAGCCCTGCCCACCCGCAGCCATACACTTCTGCTTTCTCACAGTGCATGAAGCAGAAACATAAAATGGTAGTTATTACCATTTTATGTTTCTGCTTGTCGCACTGCGAGAAGGCAGTGGGGCGTCGCTCCTCCGCCCTAGTGGAGGAGCCGCCCCTGCCATTATTGCTGCTTTCCTGAGGTTGTGAAGTAGGTACCCTAATTCCCTGGCTTCATTAAGCATATCTTACAGGGGTGTCCGTAGTGGAGAAGTACATTTCTTTTACAGTTGACATGGTAGTCCTTTGGAGCCCAGATGTGGTCTGTCTGTAGTTGTTTTATTGCCTCCTCCTATTAGTCTATTCCAGTAGGGCTATCCAGATCCGCCACTGTATCTCCTGTTAGTTTTGGGGTAGTGGTCTTCCACAGCACTTCTTGGTGTATAGATCTGTCTCCAGTTCCTCATCACTGCACACCTCACAATATCTCTCAAAATCCTGGGCAATTCCTCATGTCCTACTTTCTTCCTCTCTGCCGTTTTAATGGTCTCACCTCATTTCTTCTTCCTTTGTATTGAAGCAGATAAACAGCTTGTCTACTTTATTACCTACTTTGTTTATCGTTTTTGTGTGACTAGGAGTCACATTTTTGTTTAGTTACTCACTAAGCCTTTGTATTCTGCCCTTATGCAGCCCAGCTGCTCTTGCAGTCTGGCTCATTCAGATCTTCTCTTCTCTTCCCTTCCTGACCATCTAATGCTCCATTTTCTTCACCTTCTGCCCTATTTGGGTTCTTTTAATGTACAGCTGTGCTATCGCCTGCCCAGTGATCACTGATTTAAATCCTTCCCACAGGGTCTCTGACATTTCTACTGCTCTCGTGTTGTCTTTGAAGTATTATTTGGGAGCTTCTCTAAGTGGGTCCCTGATTTTCCTATCATGAAGGTCCCATGCGCTGAAACCCCAGGTTCCCTCCCCTTTACAACTCTTTTTGCAGACTGCACATCAAGGCAAAGAGATCCATCTGGCCTTATAGTACATGTCCCATATTCTTGGCAGTTCTTCTCCTAGTATTAGAATGTCATCACACCAGGAGAATGGCTGCTGTGCCACTGAGTAGTGTGAGTATTGTGCGTCATGTGGATGGCCCCTTATCCACACGTCCGGCCATACCGGTTTATGAATTTCCTTGGATCACATCTCACCTCCCTCCACCTGATGTCTCCTGCAGGATCTGTTGTGTGAGCTGTCCATAACTTCATTGAAGTACCTCACTATAATATGTAATGAGTCCGGTGTGTCTTGGAGTTTCTGCCTCACTTCACTGAGCACCTTATCTTGCCATGTTGGAGGAGCGTATGCATTAATAAGCGTAAGGTTTGTTGTCTCTAAATCTCAGTCACCCTGGTGTGACACACCTTTGGGTCTTACCATTTTTCTAGGGTTTGTGAAGGGGAGACACTTTTTCACCATAACTGCCACCCTTCTAGAGTCTCTTGTAAATCCAAACAGTGCAATCAGTTTGTATTTCCCCTTTCGCCAGGGAACTACTTCCTGCTCACATGATGTGCGTCTCCTGCAACTGGATGATCTATGGGTTGAGTCGCCAGAGGTACTGCCCTACCATCTAGTATTTAGTGTTTAATCCTTTAATGTTAAAACTATTCACTTTCCACATTAAAACCTTTTCTTTCTCTTTAATCCTTATCTTGTCCGACACGATTATCCCCATACCAGTGGATGATGACGAGGTCGGGAGTCCAATTGTCTTTTCTCATTATGTGTGACCTCGCCTCAGCCCATGTCTACCGGTGTGTGCGTCTCTTCTGACGATGCTTCAACATTTCACAAAAAAAATTATTTACCCCCAACCTACCCTTTTAGCTGATGGATGCAGAAATGATCCATTTTGTCCACTGGAAACTCTTTCTCTCCAACTAACCTGAGAAGCTTTTGTGCACTACTACCCTTACTTTGCTCCCCTTCTTTCTCATGTTGAGTATAATCTCTGGATCATTCGTTTTGTCAGTTGTCCTCGTGGACTTGCAGCATCTGATCTCCTGTTCAGACTTCAGTTGGGCCTCACCCTCCTTTTCCACCTTGACCCCTTCCCCCCCTCTGCACCACTCTCCACATCTGATGAGTCGAGCATGGTGTCCTTCAGCACTTGAATTTGTTCACAGTTTGTCTTTGTAGGTCATTGTCATTCTAGTCTGGCTGCGGATATTTTCCAGCTTAAGTCCTCTTATCTGTTAGTGGCTGCCATTCAATGTAGATTTCTCCTTACTGCTGCCCATTCCCATGATTTTCCAGTGTCTCAAAAAATTAAGATCTGGAACCATGAGTCAGTTTGAGTTTGGAGGGGGAGAGAAGCATGTAGTGTTGACTCATCGCCTAAGGTTTCTTTCTGACATTATGCTAAGGCTTTATGTGCTCTCTTCACCATGAAATTCTGTGATAAATCCTCCTGCAGTATCAAAGTCTTTAGCCATTGTTCTACAATAGCTCCAGTTCACTCCCTCTTTCCTCTCTGGGAGAACCACAATGCGTAGATTGATTTTCCATGTCTTCTGTCTATATTCAAGGCTTTTGCTAGAGGCCATCAGTTATGTCACGTTGTTTTTTTTAGCTCACCCACCACATCTTCCAGGTTGGAGATTCTCGTCTCCCCCACTGTGACTCTATCCACGAACTTCCTTGGGTCTTGGTAGATCAGGGCCATGTCTACACCTTTTTCCTCTATTTTGTATTGTAGAATTTGTTGAGTGTCTCTAATTGAATGCAAAATAGTATCCATCGATTAGGGTGGTCCTTCACCTGCGGTTGTATCTTTTGGATTCAACGGGTCTTGGCCTGTTTCTTTCACTCCCCATTTTGTTGTCTCATCCTGAGGAATTTGTCGATGTGTTCCTGTGTCATGGGGGTAGTTCTTTTGCTTTGCGTCACCTTCTATCAACTTCTTTTCTCACTTGTTGGGCACTTTGCTTCGGCCAGGTACCAACACACAGTCTCTCTCCCTCATTCCCCTGCCTCCTCAAATGTTGAAATTCTCTTTTGGGCCTGTCAGAGGGTATGTGGTGGCCATGAACTGAGAGAGTGGTGATTCTCTCTCTGGCCCCACCCCCCCATCCGCCTATCTGATCTATGTATTTATGTCCTTATTGGCCTCCAGGTTCAGTGATGAACACAATCCGAACCAAGACCGTGTCTGGGAAGGCCAACTATAACAGTTCGCACAGGCCTGGAGTTGGCGTGCACTCTGCACTACAGGTGGAGCCAACACCACTCGACTACCATCAATTTAGTTATAGTGGCCATTGTCTCCACGGCCTGATGGTTAATTTCTGAGGCAAATTGTGAATAACTTTAATAGGGCTGTGTGGTTCTGTTCTCGGAGAAGGTCGACCACCATCTTGGCCAGCGCTCTTACTTCTTGAACACACCTATGTTTAAAGTTTAAGAAATAATAATGAAGCTAACTCTAGTGGTATGGTGAGTTACACATATTCCAGCAAATTTCACGTAGGTATTATGTTTTCAACATGTGACTTTATTTCTGTGGGGTCCAAAAAAAAATGGGCCATCTGAGGTTGACCGTATTTATTAACAGGACAGCATTGTTGAACTAACACAGTAAAATATTTAATATATCATTTGTGTTCGTGATGCTATAGCTTTCGACCCAGAGTAATTTTTGCACTTTATTTTTGCAGATGAAATCACAGCAAGCTTTCGTAGGTTTGGACCACTTGTGGTGGACTGGCCTCACAAAGCTGAAAGCAAATCCTATTTTCCACCAAAAGGTAATCGCCCATATTTTACTACTTGTGACTGTTTATGTAAAAACAAAACAACAAACATAAAAGTACATTATGATGCGCTGCCCGTCTAATGAGAAGATGTTGTTTTTAAAATATATTGAAAAGAAAAAATCTTAAATAGAGCCACTTAAATGCAACTGGCCCTGTTCAGCTGTTTCAAATCACTGCAACAACTTTGGTTTTTCCTAGCAGAAGTAAGATATTTTGTGCTGTGTGGTGAGCACTACGTAATACATGTCTCTTTTCAAGTGCTTCATGAAGTTTTCCTAGTTTTCTTTCTTGATTTGTAGTTTTTTTCTCATTTGTTCTTGTAAAACATGTCCGTGTTTGAAGAATGTAGCTTGTTGGAACATTTTAGTTCGTCTCACAGAGAATTATTAGTCACAGGAAAATGCATATAGTAGAACATTTTTATTGATTATCTCCCACCTGACGATGGGATACAGCTGCATGACCTTTTATTTTGATCAATTGAACACACACACATCTCACAGGTAAGTGAAGATCTCGGGCCGTAAGGAATCGGCTGCTTAGTGCGTTACTGGAGGATGCATATTCACATAAGGTAGAATAAACCTTTACTTTCTCTGCCACAAAACCAGCTGGCATAAAGACTGCCCTGGGAACGATTATTGTGACACCAATCCGATGCACTCTGACGGACCTTAGTCAAATGCCAGAAACAAACGTGCAAGCTCTAATTGTCATTGTATTGATGTCCTGTTTAGGTCTCGGGACCATCCGGTCTGCCGAAGGCAGAACCGGAAGACGAGAGATTTAATGTTTTGGAGAAGAGGGGCTTGAACCCGCCCCTCTTCTCCCCTGTTCTCCATTGGCTGGCCTCTTCAATGCTGGCCAGCCATTGGAGAAGAGGTTCCGTCACTCCGATCAGGCCCCGTCCTTTTCGGATCGGGGGGCGTGTTTTTTGCAGAAAGTCTCATTATCTCCTCCAGCCAATGGCTGGAGGAGATAACAGCAAAACACGCCCCCGAATCCGAAAACGACGCTGCGTTTCTCCGAGGTATTTCTGCTCTGCCTCGGAGAAAGGCAGCGGTATTCGATGACTGCTTGGAAATATGCTTTTTACAAAACGCTGCAAGTACTGAGGTACCGAAGATTCTCTGTTGCAGCAAGGCACTGAGTGGCGGTAAAAGGAGTTTGATGTAAATATACATGCGTCAGCAGCGGAGGTGCAATAAGCGTGTATCTCAAACAGAAACTGAAACTTCTCTATCAAGGGGAAACATCACTGCCAAAGTTCAGAGCTTGTGAAAAAGCGACCAGCGAAATCACTTGCTAGTTAATGTTCGGGGGGGGGGGCTAAGCAAAAATTTCGGGGGGGGGGGGGCTGAATCTTTAAACAGTAGGCAGAGTGGCGCTGATTTCGGGGGTGGGGGGGGGCTGAATCTAGGCAGAGTGGAGCTGCGGGGGTTCTTAGAAGGGGTGAACCAACAGCGAGGCCTCATTAACATGCAAATGGTCTTTTTAAAGACCTGTGAAGTGCTCGGGCGCGGCTTTGTGTCTGCCCGGGAAGCGGTCTCATCCCGGGCTGCCACACACGACGGGGGGGGGGGGGGGGGGCTGAAGCCCTTTGAGTTCAATGGGTGATGCGCGCCTGATCACAGGTAAATGCGGGAGAGAACGGGGTTGTTGAGCAGGGCCGGGCTGGCTTGCCAGGGCATTGGGCGTTTCCTGTAGCAAATGTGCTTCACAGTTAACCTCCCCCATGACCCTCCAGCTGGTCCGACATAATTGCCAGGCCTACTTTGGGGTTCCAGTTTGGCCCTGTTGTTGAGTATCCTACCCAGGGCTTTAAGTGGGATTAAAAAAAATTGGTGGGGGTGGGGGCTGGTGTTGCGCGGGGTCTATACGACTTGTATTTTGCTGTCTCTTTTGTCATTGCATCCAGGCATAATGATACAGCAAGTAACATGATACCTACAACAAGTTAGGACTATTGGCTTTGTCAATCGTTGTTAGTTGCATAAGATAAATTAGCAGTAACTGTGGCTTGTATATAATATTGAAAAAGCATCCACTTGAAGCCCTAGTGACACCACGACAATGTTACTGCTCCTGAGTTTCAAAAAGAGACAACAATATAATCATGCAGTGGCTGAACTTGACCGATTAAGAAATATATCCCAAATTATATATAACAGTCGGTAGACGCATGCCTCTACAGTGTTCTCTTATATTTTGAAACCAGAATTGGTCAAGTTCGTATCCTTTCAAAGTACCCTTTTCAAACAATCATTACCAACGCCACATCTGGCCCTGGCACGGTAGTGCGATTTTTGTTTAGTATTAATAAAATTTGACACTTCAGACAGCAGTTTCAGCAGAGAGGACAAAGAAGGAATGGGCATGGAATCCAAATACAGAAACTGAAACTTCTCTATCAAGGGGAAACATCACTGCCAACGCCGGGTGGCGGGCCTCTAAGGGTTCTCCTGCAGGGTGGCTGGGGGGGGGCACCGATTTACCCCATGTACTGTGGACTCATAACTGGGAATTTATGCGATGGGAATTGTATATTGCCATGCCCAGGCGGGGGATGGTCGTTGATTGTACTGCTTTCCGAGTGTTTAAATACCAATAAAAAATATTTAACAAAAAAAAAAAAAAAAGGGGAAACATCACTGCCAAAGTTCAGAGCTTGTGAAAAAGCAACCAGCGAAATCACTTGCTAGTTAATGTTCGGGGGGGGGGGCTGAATCTTTAAACAGTAGGCAGAGTGGCGCTGATTTCGGGGGTGGGGGGGCTGAATCTAGGCAGAGTGGAGCTGCGGGGGTTCTTAAAAGGGGTGAACCAACAGCGAGGCCTCATTAACATGCAAATGGTCTTTTTAAAGACCTGTAAAGTGCTCAGGCGCGGCTTTGTGTCTGCCCGGGAAGCGGTCTCATCCCGGGCTGCCACACGCGACGGGGGGGGCTGAAGCCCTTTGAGTTCAATGGGTGTTGCGCGCCTGATCACAGGTAAATGCGGGAGAGAACGGGGTTGTTGAGCAGGGCCGGGCTGGCTTGCCCGGGCATCGGGCGTTTCCTGTAGCAAAAGTGCTTCACAGTAAACCTCCCCCATGACCCTCCAGCTGGTCCGACATAATTGCCAGGCCTACTTTGGGGTTCCAGTTCGGCCCTGTTGTTGAGTATCCTACCCAGGGCTTTAAGTGGGATAAAAAAAAATGGGTGGGGGTGGGGGGCGGTGTTGCGCGGGGTCTATACGACTTGTATTTTGCTGTCTCTTTTGTCATTGCATCCAGGCATAATGATACAACAAGTAACATGATGCCTACAACAAGTTAGGACTATTGGCTTTGTCAATCGTTGTTAGTTGCATAAGATAAATTAGCAGTAACTGTGGCTTGTATATAATATTGAAAAAGCATCCACTTGAAGCCCTAGTGACACCACGACAATGTTACTGCTCCTGAGTTTCAAAAAGAGACAACAATATAATCATGCAGTGGCTGAACTCGACAGATTAAGAAATATATCCCAAATTATATATAACAGTCGGTAGACGCATGCCTCTACAGTGTTCTCTTATATTTTGAAACCAGAATTGGTCAAGTTCGTATCCTTTCAAAGTTCCCTTTTCAAACAATCATTATCCACGCCAAGTCTGGCCCTGGCACGGTAGTGCGATTTTTGTTTAGTATTAATAACATTTGACACTTCAGACAGCAGTTTCAGCAGAGAGGACAAAGAAGGAATGGGCATGGAATCCAAATACTAATCATGCATATTAGTCTGGGCCACTGGCATTTTGCGATGCTGCAGCGTTTTCCTCATAATTATGGATTTGCCAAACTTCCCAAATAATGCTCGCATAATAAATCTCGCTTTTGAGAGTGATTAAGCTATTGACATTGTAAATAACAATGCTGTTTCTTTAAATGTTTTAAAAACATAAACAAAAATAATGTCATGAGCAATGCCAATAGCTCTAACTTTAACAATGCCGAGACCGTTGCATTGTAAATGCTTGTTAATATAACACTGAGCTCTTGAGGGTCGCCAACTGAACCATACACAGTGAAAACAGATTTGGTTATTGTGGGTCTGTGGCTTGAATAATAAATGTGTTTTTTGAAGATGAAAGTTTACCTGGACGACTTAAAAACAACCGTTATGTGTTGTGTGAAAATATGGCACTGATCTTAATAAAATAACCTACCTCAAGCTTAAATAGCCCTCCCATTCATGTCGGAAACAACCGAAACTAAATAAACTGAAGGCTGGTTGGAAAACTTTTATTACTCTGATTTTAATTCAGGCTCTAGGCCCAGTAGGACATTAGCTTCTACTTTACTGAACTTCAGAAGATGCACATGACACTAAGCGTGTCAGCTGCGTCAAGACATTGTAGTCATGGCTAGAGGGGTAGCTTTAGGAGCAACCTAGCCCCTTTGCAGCAAAATATGATGTACGCCAGGCGCCATCTTTGTCACAAGTTCTTTACAATGTTCTTCTTAAAGCATTGGCCGAGGTGATTCATCACTGGTCTTTACCTTTT
The DNA here is from genome assembly GCF_964204655.1 of Triturus cristatus. NCBI lineage: Eukaryota > Metazoa > Chordata > Amphibia > Caudata > Salamandridae > Triturus > Triturus cristatus. Next base: position 449,338,516 of record NC_140580.1, read on the forward strand.
AATGTGTATGTTGATGGCGTCCAAATATATGTAGTGTAGCTGATTCAGACACTTGGAGAGGCGGCAGTTACTCGTTCATGCACTATCCTAGAACGGATGACCAATAATTGTTCAGATGAAAATAATTGTTGACCTCCGTTTATGTCAGAAATTTAAGGTTTCATTTGTTTGATTTTATGGGTAAAAAAGCAAAACAAACATTTATTATACATCACTAAAAATATATTATTACAATATCATTACATCACTGTTAAAATCCCAATTGCATCAACTTTCTCACTATATTAAAAACGTGCCCAACTTCTAACATAAAGCCACATTTATGCGTGTAATCTTCAAACTTAAAAAAAAATGGAAGCAATAATTATTTGATTCTTCATAGGAGGAATCAAATGTGCGAAGTAGATTACTGCCAAATTACAAAAGGAAGGAGCATTTTATCACGCCATCCATATGGACTTAATCTGGTGGGGCGCTAAACCCAATCTCACTTTAAACACCCATCTCCTGTTTTCTGTAGATATATTTTTTTCAGATATGGTTACAAGTATTGTGTTGTTATTTTATTTGTATTTGTAATTCGTGCATGTCACTCGAGAGAGCATCCTGGCACCTGGAGAACGGGGTGCTGTCCTGACTGGGCTTATTGAAAGAGTCCGATTTTCACATTTTTGTGGGTAATTCTCATACTGAGCTGGTGGTTCTAATGTGCAAGGGGAGGTTGTTCCAGGCTTTAGGAGCCTGGTACGAGAAAGCACCGGCTTTGGCTCTACAGATGTAGGGGAAACTGTCGAGCAGTAGGCTGGCGGAGCGAAGATGTATGGTGGTGATGTGGAAACTGATGCAGCTATTCAGGCAGCGGTCTTTAGTTCTGCAGTGCTTTTACGTATGTGTGATTTAGTTTGAAAAGGATGTATTTGTAAATGGGGAGCCAATGAGGGACTTTCAGGTACGAGGATACGTAGGTGCAGGGTGAGAGATTCAGTGTGAGTCTGGCTGATACGTTTTGACTGACCTAGACTTGGTGAGTTTTGTGGAGATTTGAATGTAATGTGCACTACCTTACCCAGGTTGCTAGTGATAAGGGCTTGGGTGATAGTTTGGTGGTTGAATAGCAGAAGCTACCTGACAATTTGAAGAAATTAGGGTGTAGAAGCAGAAGGAGGAGATCAAGTTGACCTTGCTAGATATCGAGATTGGGTTGTCAATTACAATACCTAGGTTTCTGGCTTGGCTCAATTGAGTGGGTGTGGGTCCTAATTCTGAAAGCAGAGGACCAGAGTGAGGTGTCTTTGTCGAAGAGTACCACCTCTGCCTTATCTGAGTTGAGTTTAGGTAGTTGGTCTACCTCCAATGGATGACTTCTGACATGGAGTCAATGAATTTAGTTAGGGTGCTGGAGGTGTCCTTGGAGAGGGGAGGTTGAACTGGGTATCGTCGGCATAATAAATGATGTTCAGTCCACAGGATTGGACAATGCTGCTGATGGGGCCTTGTAGATATTGACGAGCGTGGGGCTGAGAGATGAGTCTTGGGGGACTCCACAGGTCAGGTTGGAGGCTGCAGAGGTAAAGGGGGGCATGCTTGAATGCCTCTGTGCAGGCTGTGAGGAATGAGCTGAACCATGGAAGTGCACTTCAGTGCATTCTGGTGTTGTCTAAAGTTGGATGAGCATTGGGTCTGTGAAGGTGTTGAGGGCCACAGAGCAGCCAAGAAGGATGAGAGCCACAGTGCCACCCTTGTCCATGATGAGGCAGATGTCGTTGGGGGTGGTCATGGGGGCAGCCTTGGTACTGTGAATAGGTGTGAATGCAAATTGGTATGGGTACAAGAGGTGAATGCCGTTGAGGTAGTCTGCTTGTGGTTTGGTGACCAGACTGTTTTGAGTCCTTTTTGAGTATTCCTTCACAGGTTCTCGCACATAATCTTAAATCTAGCTCTTCTGACCGATTTTTAATCAAGCCTTTCATTCTTTCCACATCACAGGGTTGCATTTCACAAATGTTGAGTTTTAAATCCACTGGGTTTTGTTAGTATATGTAGCTACCCTTTTATCATGTACTGTAATGGGCCTTTTGTGCATTAACAATACTTTGCCAGTAATTTATGGTTTAGATCTTTTATTTGCATTTTCAAAGATCTCAAACAAGTACAGCAGCAGGTTTTAGTCTTCAGGGGCATACAACCACTGAGGGGTGGATCAGAACATAATTCTGTGCTGAGATTAATACAAAAACAAGAAAAAGAGAGAAAGAAAAGACCCCACACACAATCCTACCACCCCCTCCCTTCCCCACTAACCCACATGCGATACCAATACTTTGCCAGTAATTTAACCTTTTTTGCTAACATTTAAACATTATACTTGTAATACCCATTTCCAACCTTAATGCATAGTTTGCAGTCCCTTGTGGAAGGCCAATCCAGGATTTTTATAAACTCATTTTTTTGTGTGCATTTGCATAAATTCAGGTCTTGACATAATCTCATTTCCATAAAGCAATAGTCCGAGGATTTTCAGGTTATAGGTTTTCTTCAATACCTCAATTGATTTGTGTCCAGTCTCAAAGTACAATCTTCGCAATATCCATCATTGTCTTAATCTGTTTGGTGTTTGAGTTTTCTGCTTAGACCCATTTCCTCTCAATAGGATTTTCATTCCAAGACCTTGAGTACAGCTCTTTACTAAATTTAGCATTTTTTCCATAATCTAAATCTATAGAGAGTATCAATTGTTAATGTTAGATCTACGTAGGAAACATACAAATATTTCCCTTCCACTTTTGCTTTTTTTCTGTTAATAATAATTTTTTAGGAGACTCCCATCTTTAGTGGGCATTTGTACCCATTCTTGCTGATGATTTAATTAATGCTCTGCGAAGTGTTTCTAAGGGATATTCATCAGTGTGATAATTCACCTGTTAGTGTTTAGCTAAATTTAAAAAAATTGGAACTCTGATACTTCTTCTCCATGTCTGAAATTTTATTAGAGCTTGGTATGTAGGTGTCAATATGCAAGGGCATACATGCATTTTTCTTTTTTTCTGTACCTTGTGCTCTTGAAAGGCTTCATAATTACTTCTGTTTCTTTATGGTAGGAAAACACATTTCCTCATCCTTTTTTGCTCTCTTTTTGTGCCTCATAACCTCAGGGTCAGTATTAGGTGGGTTTAAATTCACTGTATATAATCTCATAGTATATGAATCCCAGACCCTTTCTTCCATATGATTATCATCGGTTTTTCCTGTTACCTATGATATTTCAATCTAGCTCCCAAAAAATGTATTTTTTTTCCTCAGTGCACTTATATCAGTCCACTTATTTTCTTTTATTTCTCAGTTTGTTCTTCTTGATTCCCTTCTAATTTGTTTGCTGTATTTTTTTTTATACTCCTTGCCCTATCCGTTTGCTCCAGTGTATAAGCTTCTCTAAAGTGTTTATTCAAAGTTACTCTAGCTTTTCTTTTTCCTTGCGGTTAGCATTCCACATCATTTCCACTTTTTAGTGTCCCACTGATTATTTCTATTTTCCGAGGATACACTTATTTACTTTATACATTTTTTTTTTTTTTTTTTTTAAGATTTTCACTCAGTAATTTACCTACTATTAAATCCAGCACTTTCATAATCCCCTTAAAGCAGTGAATTTTCAGAGGCGTCAACAACATTATTAAAGGTTTAATTTTAATAACCATTATTTGCCCATTTTTCAACTTTTCTATTTATTTATTTTTTTATTTATTTTTTGCTCTTGCAATCCACTGCAATATGAAAGGATCTGTAATCACTCGCCATTGGATTTCCCCCTTTCAAATCCTTAATTGATCCACAATTCTCGGAACTACTCATTGCAAAATAAATCAAAAAGGATACTTTACCATTATTTTTTTAATTATATTTCGTTTTATTTCCAGAACATTACAGTAACATGGAACCTTGCACACACATTTGGCATTCAACCCCTCATTCCGCACGTTATCGCCCACCTGAGTCCTCTCTTCCATCCTCTCGGAGTCGACCCACTGAGTGGGGCTCCTCCTCCTCATCTCCAGGGCAGTTCACCTCCATGTCCGCTCCCTGGGTAGGCCATAAAAGGTGGGATTTGCTCTTTGTCTGTAGTGTTCATATCCTCCGTCAAGCCATGGTACAATCTCCACTGCTCCACACTTTTGCAAACGTTCGGGGGCAACCCCGGCTTTCATACACTACTCTCTCAGCTTCCATGCATGTGTTAATTTCCACCTTCCATTTGTCTCTTGTAGCGCCCTGATTCTGCCCCCATAGTCTGGCCAACTCTCTTTGCCATAACAGACCTCAGCATGCAGAACAACAACTGCTTCAGAAGGATAACCACATCATTGAGTATGCCTAAAATTATCAATTGAGATGTTCTTGGGAGGACTACCTCCATCACAGCCTCCAATTCAGTGACAACTTCTCCCCAATAAAGACCCACTTTTTGGCAGTCCCAAATGTATGTATAAAGGTACTCTCCACCGCACCGGAGGCATACGGGACTGTCGACTCTCCCCATTTTGTGTAGCTGGGACCTGTTGTAATAGGACCTGTGAAGAATCTTGAATTGAATCAATAGCAGTACAGCCGCCAGGATGGCCACCTCCCTGGGGTCCATCAATGCTGCTTCCCTGTCAATATCTTCTAGGAGCCCAACATCAGATTCTCATTATTCCAGAAGACTCCCAATATTGTCTGGGGTATTAAGAATAGCACGGTATGCCTTAAAAACCACTTTGTGGGTAATCTTGCTCCCCAGGACCCAGTTCTTCAGTGTGCTGTATTCTGGGTGTTCCTCTCCCAGGAGCCCCTCTGCCTTCAGGGTGTGCGGAAGCTGCAGGTGGCGGATTCTCTGGGTAAGGGCTAAAGCGTATTCCGTGTTGAAACGTCTCGTACGACTTCAATTTTCTCTCCTCCCCCACCCCCAAGTCAACGCATTCCCCTCCTTTTCCATTAATGAAATCCAGTGAGGTTACCCACTTCGGTCAGGAGTGTGCCCTTCCACACAGGAGTGGCCAGCATAAGCCTTGCCCTCCAGCGTAGGTGCCTAACAGTCTTATCCCAAGTCCTCAGGGTTATCTGGGTTGGCCTGGTTAGGGGATGCCTGTCTTGTTTCCCATAAATGTAGTGGATGTGAGACCTTGCTCCCAGTGCTGATCTCTCCACCGTATATGCTGGTTCATCATATTGGCTGATCCCCCACTCTTCGGTGATATGCAACTGTGCTGCCCTGTGTTAAACCTGCATGTTGGGTAGCGCTAACCCCCATTGTAAATGACCTATAAAGTGTCCACTGAGCTCTAGGGGTACCCTCGTTCCAGAGCAATGTTCAGTGTTTTATATTTAATAAAGTGCACAGAAAGTACTTTACAGTCCATAGTTATCTGGGATGGGAAACGGGGTGTTTTGTAGCACACAGATCAGTTTGGGTAGGGTAACCATTCTGTACAGTGCGGCTCTGACTGTTAATGTTAGGAGTAGCATGCGCCATCTTTCCGTGTCTGCTTTGGCGTCTCTTAAGTTATGACCTAAGTTAAGGTACAGGAAGCCTTTTGCATCTGTCGTTATCTCTATGCCCAAGTACCTAAAGCAGGCCTTGGTCAGTCAGAGGTCTCCCGTCTCTTCTCGCAGGCTCTCCCTGTCTCCTAGTTGGTAAAGCACGGACTTTTCCCAGTTTATACGGTACCCAGAATAAGACTCAAAGACTCTAAATACCGATAATACCACCAGGATCAACCATGCTGGGCCTGCTTCATATACCAGCCAATCGTCCACATATAAGGATAATTTTTCTGGAGCGTCTATTATCTGTGGAAAGCTCACTATATCGGCTCTACTGTGCACCCAGCAGGCCAGTGGTACCAAGCAGAACACAAACAGGGGTGACAATGGGCACTCCTTTCTTGTACCTCTCCCCAGCACGCATGTCTTCATTCTCTCTCACGGCCGCAGGAGGCGCCATGTATAGGAGGGTCACCCACTGATAGAACTTAGGCCCAAAGCCGAACCATTTCAGGGTGCCATGCAAGTACTGCCAGTCTATAGAGTCATACGCTTATTCAGCCTCTCTGGACAGTATCAGTCTAGGGTCACTGTCAGTCTTTTTTTTTTTTTTTTTTTTGAAACCGTTTATTGCAGGTTGTAAAAGTTACAGGTATGGGCCTACAACCACCCGGCCGGCCGCTAGAATGACAAAAGCATATTGCATACATACAGTAAAAGTCTCTCGGCAGTGCAGAGCAGTGAAACAGGAGTAATCAATGGTGCAGGCCACACAGCTCCAAGCCCACAGTACGGTTCCCTTTTCTTGAAACAAGACAACACCAAAAAACCACACCCGCAAGGCAACCCGCGATCCAAAGTAACAGCACGTGCTCCATAAGTGGGGGATCCAAACCAGCAGCAGAACTCTGAGGAGGGGAATGGGAGTAGGCCAGGGACTGGGGGACCACGCGCCCGAGGGAGGGGGGCCGTCTAGGGAGACGGAGCAGGCGAGGCAGCCGGTAGCAGTGGTGGCTCACAAATACCCCCGCGGTAGGCGTTCCAGGGGCCCCAGAGTTTCACCCACGCCCCAGGCTTACCCCTCGCCACATACACCACCTTTTCACGAAACATACACCAATCCATATGCTCTTTCCAGGCCGACACCGCAGGGGGCCTCTGGGATCCCCACAATTGAGCAATGTCACGCTTAGCTATCATGTATCCCAGAGTCACCCACCGCGTCTGCGGGACCGAATAGTCATTCGGTTCCCATACATTCAGCAAACATCTCCTCGCTTCAGGCAGCAGCGCGACACGCGTAACCACACGCAGGACCTCATGCACACCACGCCAGAATCGCTCCACCTTCGGGCACTCCCACAGTATATGCATGAAAGTCGCCAGCGCACCACAGCCACGCTTACACAGTCCGTCACCAGCAAAACCCATACGCAGAAGCCTTGGCCCCGTCACGTAAACCCGGTGAAGGATCTTGAGCTGGACGAAACGAAGGCGAGCCGGGATGGCCACCTCTTTCGGAGAGGCCACCGCGGAGATCCAATCCTCGTCGTCCAGCTCCAGCCCGTCGGCAACCCAGGCCTCGCGGAGACTAGTCAGCAGGCACGATCTATCGTTGATCAGTTTTTTGTATATGAGGGAGATCGTGCTGTCAGGTACATGGCCGTCCAGCACTCTGTCCTCCAGGGGGGAAGACTCCGGAATGGATGCGACGTCCGGGAAGACGGAGCCCAGCGCATGGCGGACTTGTAGGTACCGAAAGTACTCACTGCCCTGCAGCTGAAACTCCGCCTGCAGCGTCTCAAAAGTTTTGAATCCCCCCCTCGTCCAGAGATCTCCCACCGTGCTGATTCCGATCGTGTCCCACTTCTCGAAGCCCTTCGACGTCCATAGGGAGCCCAACCTCTCAGACGCATACAGCGGTGACGCCCGGGTCAAACGGTCCTTCCACCCCATAGCTGCATTAGCCGCGTGCCAGACACGCACCATAACACGCGTCGGTCCCGTCAAACGGGAGTCGGGCGCGCCAGAGTAGAGCGCGCGATTGTAGTCGCCACCGGGTAGGAGCATTTTATCCATCTCAAATGCCGGGTTCAAGGCGGGCCCATAAAGGCCATGATTAATTGCAGCTAGTTGGGAGGCCCAGTAATACCGTTTAATGTCCGGGAGGGCGACCCCCCCATCGTACCACGGGACCGTCAATTTAGCCAGAGCAATGCGCGGCCTCCCGTCCCAGAACAGGCGCCGCTGGAGGCCCTCCACCTCACGGAAATAGCGTGCCGGGACCAAGTCCATAGTATTCTGGAGGGCGTAGAGGAATCGCGGCAGGGACATCATTTTGAACAAAGCCGCTCGGCCGAGCGGCGAGAGCGGCAGACGCCGCCAGCGCACCACGTCCTCCCTCAAGCGCTGGAGGGGGGGCAGCAAATTCCGCTCATAGCGGGCCTCCGGGTCAAGTGTGATATAGATACCCAGGTACCGAAAACCTTGGGAGGCGATCTGGATCGGACAGTCCCGTGGTAGGGCCGGAGCCTCCCCGGAAAGCACATAGACACAGGATTTCGCCCAGTTGATGACCAGGCCTGAGTTGCGACCGAATGAGCGCAAAACATCAACCAGGACGATCAGTGAGTTACGCGGGGAGGCGAGATACAGAAGGATGTCGTCAGCGTAGAGGGACACACGGTCCTCATGCTCGGGGGTCCAGCGGAGACCACGGATAGAAGGGTGCCACCGCAGCCACTCCGCCAGGGGCTCCAGGGCCAGGGCAAACAGGAGAGGCGACAGGGGGCAACCCTGTCGCGTACCCCTCCCCAGCGCGAACGGGGCCGAGACTCGCCCATTCACTACCACCTGCGCCAATGGGCCCGAATATAGCAATTTGACCCAGCTAATGAAACCCGGGCCGAACCCGAATTTCGCCAGCATCGCCCAGATGTATGGCCATTCAAGCGTATCAAACGCCATGGTGGCGTCCAAGGACGCCAAGATGGCCGGCTCCCGCACAAACGGGACACGCGCGAGCACCCCGTGCAAGCGCCGCAGATTGAGCGCCGTGTTGCGGTGCGGTATAAAGCCAGATTGGTCTTGGTGGACCAGGTCGCCCACCACGCCAACCAACCGGTTGGCCAACACCTTGGCCAGGATTTTGGGCTCCGCGTTCAAAAGCGAAATCGGCCTATAGGATGTGACCCGTTCACGGGGCTTCCCCTCCTTGTGGATCACCACAATTGTGGCCAGGCGCTGGTCCGGCGGGAGGGAACCCTGCGAGTGGGCCGCCAGGAACATCGCGCGCAGGTGGGGCGCCAACACATCCGGGCGTAGCTTGTAGAGCTCGATGGGAATACCATTGGGGCCCATGGCCTTGCCGGATGCAACCGAGCGAATAGCCAAGGCAATTTCGTCCGAGGTGGGAGGGGCGTCCAGCGAATCCCTGTCCTCCACCGTTAGGGAGGGCAGTGCGATGTCCCGAAGCAGGGCATGGGAATCTTCCTCCGAGCAGGGGGAAACCGGGGAGTAGACTTCGCGGAAATAATCCGCGAAGCAGGAGACAATGGCTTCCGGCTCGGTGACACACGCACCATCAACACTCTCAATCAAAGGCACCACGCGGCTCGCTCTCTCCCTCTTATCCAACCACGCAATCAATTTGCCAGCCTTATCACCCACATCATACAATCGCCCCTGCTGCTCTCTACTGAGGCCCCTAGCCGCCTCCGTGACGAGGGCCCGATAGGCCGCCTGCTTTAGGTGTAGAACATGCAACTTGGCGTCTGTTACCCCGCTCCCCAGGTCACCCTCCAGTTCTGCAATCTCGGCCTCTACCCGGGTCACCTCCTCCCGCTCGAGCCGCCGGGCATGGGAGATAAAGGAGAGGGCCTCCCCTCTAAGGACTACCTTGAAAGCCTCCCACAGGGAGATGGCGGAGGAGACCGACCCCACATTCTCGTCGAAATATCGCTGTAAGGATTTGATCAAATCGGCACGAATGGTGGGGTCGCGCAAATACCATGCGTTGATTGGGGCCACCCTGCCATCCCCCCTCGGGAAGACATCGAAATGCAACAACAATGGGGAGTGGTCTGAGATACCCCGCGCTAGATGGCGCACCTCCCCCACCCTCCCTGCATGGGCCGCCGGGACAAGGATGTAATCAAGCCGCGAGAGGCTACCATGGGCACCCGAGTGGAAGGTGTACTGTCGCAATGCGGGATGCTTTAATCGCCAGCAATCCACCAGGCCCAGCGTGTCCAGAAGGCCGGGCAGCCACGCCTGTGCCCGGGGGAGGTCCCTAGGGGGATGGCGATCCATAGACCCAGAGGCTACCGCATTAAAGTCCCCTCCAACCACCAGCAGGCCACCCGGAAGGTCCAGAAGGAGGCGCCCCAGGTCCGCGAATGTGGTGGCTTGTAACCCAGGCGGGACGTACACTGATATAAAGATAAACACTCTACCCTCCATTCTTCCCACCAGAACCGTGTAGCGTCCCCTCTCATCATGGCGCACCTCATCAATCTCCAACGGGAGCGAGTTCTTGATCATAATACCCACCCCCCGCGAGCCCGAGGTGAAGCCGGAATGTGCCACCAAACGATATCCCCGCCGATTCATTGCATGAAAGGAGTTACCTATAAGGTGCGTCTCCTGCAGGAAGACAACATCTGGTGAAATACGTTTTAAGTACTGCAGGACCACACCACGCTTAATCCTATCCCCCAGGCCGTTAACATTCCATGACAACACAGTCAAATCCCTACCCCCCATCATACGTCGAATCAATCGGTCGTCCCCCATCGAGCATCCTAATAACAACAACATAGTAGCGGGTTTGCCCTGCGGTGCTAACAAACAACACCCCCCCCCCCACCCCCCGGTCCCAACAGAACTCCCCCCTCCCTGCACCCCTGCATGAGCCCAGACAGCCCCCCCAAAGTGCAGTGTGCCTGTCGCCCCATAGCTAAAATACTAACTAGTCCCCCAGAGGAGGAGGGAAGCCCCCAACAGACCCCACGCAACCTCCATAGGAGGGGAACATACGCAAACAATAAATGGTGAAGGAACAACGTCCAGAGCAAGGCCTATTCAGTCACCCCTCAATTCTGATCCGGCGGGCCCTCCTCGCCAGCCGCGCCCCCCCCCGCCCCCGATCTCCAGGCAGAGTGTCCAGCCAGTCCCCAGCCGCCTCGGGCCGGTCGAAAAAGTGCGTGCGACCATCCACCTCTACCCTCAGCTTGGCTGGAAAGAGCATTGAGTACTTGAGGTTCAGGTCCCGTAGGCGACGTTTAACCCCAAGAAAGCTCTGTCGCTGCTTCTGGACCGCCGGAGTAAAGTCTGGGTAGAAATGTATCTCCATGTTGTCAAGCTTGACCGGTCCCTGTTGCCTGGAGGTCTGGAGGATAGCATCTCTGTCCCGAAAATTAAAAATCCGGGCGATGAGCGGCCGCGGCGGGGCACCAGTCTTAGGTCTGCCCCCGGGGACCCGGTGAGCACGCTCCACCGCAAAAAGCTTACTCAGCCCCCGGGGCTGGAGATGGGTCAGGATCAAATCTTCCACGAAAAGATCCGCCGCCTCCGCCTCTCGTCCCTCCGGGACCCCCACAATACGGACATTATTCCTCCGGGCCCGACCCTCGGAGTCCTCCAATCGCCGGTCCATCAGGGCGCTCGCCTGGCCAAGCCGGCGCACCTCCTTCTGGAGGGCCACCACGTCTGTCGTGAGGCTCGTTGTGGTGTGGGCCAGGGAGTCGACTCGGTCGTTTGTTTTGGACAAGTCTGCCCTCACAAGGCTCACATCCACAAGGACCGAGTCTATTTTTTGCGCTAAGGTGTCGAAACGCTGGTCCACCGAGGCCTTCATCTCTGCGATGGCGCCCATGACGTCCCGGAGGGTCAGATCCACCGGATGAGCAGAGGCCTCCGTCGGGCCCACCGGGGATGCACGCGATGTCTCCGGAGAACCCTTCTGAAGCGTGTAGCGGTCCATACTGTTGGCCTGGTGCGCCGTGCCACGGCGGGTCGTCTTCACCTTCGCCCGGTCGCCATCTTGTTTGGTGGACATGCTGGCTCTTCCACCGTCGTGCCAAGCTCCCCAAACGGGCCGCTATACCAAGTCACGGGTGCCAGGGGGGGGGCAGGGGCGACCACCGAACCGCGGGTCAACCCACCGCCGGCGGGTCAGCCGGGCTCCTGGACAAGGCCACCGCACCCCGCTCCGCAGCCCGACCCGGCTTGAGAGTTAGGAGGGCGCAAAAGCGAAAGTGAAAGTGCGGGGTACGCCAGTCGCCCAGCCCCGCTCGCCGCTGTTATTCACTTTGTCCCCGGATCGCCCCACTACTCCAATCCGGGGGGCCGGCGAGGAGAAGGCCGCAACCTTCGATCGATGCTCCCACCGGCGTTCGGGGTCCGATTCGAGCCCAAAAAACGGGTGGTGCCTCAGCTCCGGTTCCCCAACACAGTCCCCTCAACAAGGACAGGATATCGCCAGGATTAATTCAGGAGGTCGCGGAGGTCCTCGGGAGCCTCGCACCTACGCGGCCATCTTGGTTGCGCGCTAGGCTCCTCCCCCACTGTCAGTCTTGATCCTGTCCAGCCACAGCTGCAACCACCTGAAAATCAAGTGTGTCGCCCTACTAGGCATAAAGCCAGTCTGATTAGGGTGTATCAGTTTGGATATCACCCAGCCCAGTTGCTTTGACAGAATCTGAGCCAGAATTTTACTCTCCGTGTATAGCAAGACAATATGTTTATATGAAGAACATAGGTATGCCGTTTTCCCCCATTTGGGATTGACCTTTATGAGCACGTGGCTGAGATCTGGAGGAAAGCTCCCGTCATCTTGTGCTGCCTCAGATAAATAAAGTAGGCGAGGCTGAGGAGGGAGGCCAGACTCTTATAGAGTTTCACTGGGAGAACATTAGCACCAGGTGATTTCCAGATGACCGCCTCCCTTATCTCATCCATTGTGAAGTCTGCCTCTAATTCCCATCTACTAGCTGTGTCAAGGACAGGAGCTGGTACCGCTCCCAGAAAGGTTCTGATATCAAGGTCTGTGCAGTCCCAGTTGGGCGCATAGAGTACTTGCAGGGTTGGATTGGTATTAGAAATCGTCCAGGCACACTATAAAAAAGTGGCCCACATTTGCATATTGCCTTTCCGCAAAACACTGCTTAGGCAAAGTTTTATGAACCTGAAAACAAGTGGAGCCACTTCTGCTCAGGCCCCCTGTCCCCGCTCAGTATGCACACATTAGTTGGCTGACCCAAAGAGAGAAAGGGAGTGACACCTCTGCTGCTTGATGAAAGGGTGGTAATGGACACCCAATAGCCTCCAGAAAGGCCACTTAAATGTAAATGTATTTGTACTTATATAGTGCACTTCTACCCAGGGGTCTCGTAGCGCTGTATTCATACCGCTGTGGAACCCTTCCTGGTTTTCCTGTGAGATGTCCACTCCTGGGCACCCCCAAGGTGAAGCCAGGCATCCTAGCGCTGTGGGGGCCGTTGTGGAGATTAAGCAAGCTATTGCCCAGAGTTGCACAGTGGGACCCATGATTAGAATAGGCACCGATGCGAGAATTATCAGGTCCGGGGAAATTGAATCCAAGAGCCGCCGAGGCGGGAATTGAACCCTGGTCCCGGGCCAGACCTCTGCATCAGGGTCTGCCGCTCTAACCACGTAGGGCCCCACTGGGCCGCTGGTGACATCTGAACACACCAGACGCATCCCAAATAGGCCCCCCGGGCTGCCATAAAAGCAGCCCACAGCTGGAACTTCGATACCAGCCCCTCGGCCATTGCCCGAGTGCCTGCCTTACCAATCCGACCCTGAGTACTTGATAGTACTCTTCAAATGCCTGAGTTGTAGCAATGTCAGTGAGAGCAATGTCCCCCATGTCCATCTGCACCTCAGCCTCCCACCACTAATGCTCCTCCCTTTTTCCCAGCCAGGCCAGGAGATGGCCCACTTTATCTCCAGTGTTGTAAAGCTACTGATGAACCCCCGAGTAATGCTGGCGAGCCGCCTGGGTCATGTGATTATGGTACTGTTGAGAGTCTGTGCTCCAGTTGGCATGTCTGTCTCTCCCTATATATTTTTTTTTATGGCAGTGGTGTTCTGGGCTCTTACTCTGAGCATCGTTTTATATGCCTCCAAGAAAGTGACCGGAGATGCCACGGACCCTGTTTTCTTCAAAATATGTGTGGGTGTCCACCCTCAGAGACTAAGCTATCTCTAGTTCTTTCAGGGCCCAGGCACCACATCACCAGGTCTGAATATGATCATACAGTCAGGCACCCAGTTTGACCAGTAATGGTGAATGGTCTGTTATCCCATGGGCTGGGTATTGCGCATATCTCGCCCATTCCCTTTCTGTTATTAGAAAGAACATGCAGTCCAGTCCTGTCTGTGTACCCTGTGCCCTAAAAAGAAATGAGAATTGTCTATCCTCAGGGTGGAGGGGCCTCCAGACATCACTCAAGCCTAGTGCGTGGACAAATCATACTAGTGAGGTAGGCGGCCTGGGTTTTGATGTCAGTGACGGATGTCTATCCATATCCCAGTCCTTGGCCTCCGGTGGCGTACCAAAAGTTGAAGGGGCCCTCCTGCAAGGTACACAGAGGGGCTCCCGCTCCGGATTTAATCCGGAGGTCTCAGTACAGTGCTGAGGGGGGGCCCCCTGCAGCTCGGGCCCCCCTGCAGCTCGGGGGCCCCCCGCACCGCGGGGGCCTGTGTTACACCCCTGACGTCGTTGAATTCTCCCCCAGTTAAATGCATATTGCTTGATGCATCTAATAGAATGCTGCCCAGAGATTTAGACACATGGTTCTGAAGCCGCGGAAGGGCGTATAAGTTAACTATAAGGACTTTTTTCTGCCCCACTCTCCTCTCACTGCCACAAAGCATCCCCCCGGGTCCACCCATTGAGGTTCGACTAGGAGGGATAGGCCTTTTTTGCTAGTATTGCCAATCCCCGGGAGCCCCTCATGAACCCAGAGTGAGCCAGCGACCTGTGTTTCGAGGGGGGTGTGGCTAGCAGCCGAGCGGAATGGCCACGTCCTGAAGCGGCTCCGCCATCCTCGCCGTTTCTCTCCTGTCATCCTGCCTGCATCAGCCTGCTCACCCCTCGATGTGAGGGGCAAGAACTCGTGGACTCCAGCGACGCCTGTTTCTTGGCACCCCGCATCCCCATTGCGGACATCTGCGACGGCGGAGAGGCGCTCCCTGAGTTGCGGCCAGACGCGACATGGCGGCCCGCTCCTGACTTGCGGCAGCAGTGAGGACGCTGTGCGAGGGTGTACGGGAGCCACCGAGCCCCCTGTGGTGTGGCCTGCTGCGGACCGGCGCTGCCCCATCGGGCGGGCAGGAGGTGAGCGCGACCAATTGCTGCACCGCATCCCTCCCCCCGTGGCCTGCTACTGACTCGGCCTGCTGCTTACTTGAGACCCCGGCTTGAGGCCTAGCTGAGGGTGGGACTTCCTGCCTTACTGGACCAGCTATAGTATAAACAGCACTGCTGATCCCCAGTGGGCTTTGAGGCGGGAGATAGTCCCCTGGGGTGCTGCTGGGAGCGACGTGGAGACCGGAGACAGCGCTGCTGCATCTGGGGGCAGTGTTGCCCTGGTGGGGGGCAGACCATTTCCCTCTGCATGACCCACTGGACGCTGAATACTCCGCAGAAGAGGAGGGAGAGGCGACTGTCCAGTGGGGGGGCACAAGCTCCCCCCCCCCCCCCCGAATGCCCTCTACTGTCTGATGCCGGATTGAGGCCTGGTGGCACCAGGGGTCCCTCCGATATACTGTGACTTTCGCTGTGTCGCGTTGAGGCCTCTCGGGCCCGCCCGGGTCGTCTGGGGCGCTGTGGGGCGGTTGAGGGCCTGAACTATCGCCGGAGGCTGTGTGCCCCTACGGGCGCACTCAAGGGAAAGCTACTAGTGACTGTCGGGCCCCATATCTTCATAGAGGTTCCCACCTCGGCCCTCCACCGCGCCCTCTCGTTGTTGGTTGAGCCTCAGGCAGATCCAGAATCGGACTACATTGATTGGCGACTCGGGAAAACCGACAGGCCGCCAGGGAGAGGCGCTGTGATTCTTTCTTCCCTGGGCAGGCGGCGGCGAGTACCAGCACTGGTTCCACGGGATCAGAGGTCTCATCCAGCGATGGCCAGCGGCAAGACTTCCAGGGCCCAGGCCCAAAAGACACTTGCTAAATTTGCATGGGGGAAGACGAGTGATGACTCTGACCAGGCTGCCGGGGGTGGGACGCATGACCCTCCCCCTAAATCTTCTCCGTCTGCCCCTACCCTCCAAGATGTTATGGAGGCCATCACCGGGGTCCGAACGTCCCTGGAGACCCGAATCGACAGCGTCAACATACAGGTCTCCCTCATCGTAGCGGACCTCTGCAAAATGGATGCCACAGTAAAAGAAGTGGAAGACACCACGGCACTTTTGGCGTCTGACTCTGACATCCTTAAAAAACAAGTAGCCCAGCTCCAAGACCAGCAGGTGAAAATGGAGGCGCTCCTGGACGACTACAAAGGGAGAGCGCGCAGGAATAACGTCCGCATTCTTGGGGTCCCGGAGTGGGCGGAGGGGCCCGCGATGGACCTATTTGTGGAGGACCTGGTGGTGCGGAGGCTCCAGCCGAAATGCCTGTCCGGGTATTTCTCCATTGAACGTGCCCATCGGGTCCCGGGGGGGCGGCCTAAGCCTGGGGCACCTCTGCGACCAATTATTGCAAGAGTCTACAACTTTTGAGACCGGGATGTGATCCTTCAGACGGCCCGGGCCAAACCGCCCCTACAAATAGAGAATAGTGTCATCTTATTCTTCCCAGGCTTCACGACCAAAGTGCAGGCTCAGCGCTGCAGCTTCCTAGCGGTTAAGAAGGCCCAACGAGACAAGGAGATTAAGTACTCTATGCTCTTCCCTGCCAAGATCCGGGTCGAATTGGAGGGTAAGACCTGGTTCTTTTCATCCCCAGAGGACACTTGGGACTGGCTGGAGGGATGGCGCAGGGTGTGGAATCGGAACAACGGCAGACAAGACCCTGGAGCTGAACATCGTACAGGCCCGACTAGCGGTGAGAACTCTTCGGACCCGGAGGACCCGAAGGGGTGAGAGGGTAGGTGACAAGACACTGCTCCTGGTTTGAGGCTTGCAAGATATTTGGGACCCTTGAGCGTTGGTGGCGCTGTGATGGTGTGGGGGGCTCTACCTGCGGCCCCTGGTTGACCTATCATGGGGAGTTCGTCATGTTGTAATTTCAGTGGTACTTATAGGTAGTTTGTAATACGCTCCCAACGGAGTTCGCTGGGGGATCTACGGGGATGTTTCTGAATGTTGTGTAATGTGTCTCCATCCTTCAATCACGGCGAGGATGGGAAGGTTGTACACCAGGCACCTGAAATGGGAGGGAGGGCGACAGGTACTCTGCCTTGTTGGGGGGTGGGTAGGTTGAAATCCACTGGCAGGGGGGCAGGGCAGGGGGAGGGGGGGGGGAGTTTAGATTTAGAGTTGTAGTTTTTGTTATTGTTTATTTTCATGCTGCAATGGAACTCCTACATGGTTTGGTAAGTGGTGACCGAATGTCATTTAGAAGCTCTACAGGTTTTCGATCCCCCACAGTGGGTACCCGGCCTCACTGGGCCAATTATCCTTGTGCCTCTTTTATAGCGCCTTTACTCTACCATGCCTACTGTTACTGATATTAAGCTGTCCGCCTTGACGTGGAATGTCAATGGCCTAGGAGATAAAATAAAGAGGGGTGTTGTCTCAAAATCTCAGGAGGCACGCACCGGATGTGGTCCTGTTACAAGAAACCCATTTCATAGGTAATAGTTGCAAGGCTCTCGGCAGGTGGGGTTATAAGTTACTGGTGCACGCGGGATTTACCTCTGGCTCCAGGGGGACTGGTATTCTAGTTTGCAAAGGCCTGGCTCTTACACCCCCACGCACATCCGCAGACCCACAGGGTAGGTTTGCGGTTTTGGAGGCCACCTGGCAGGGGAAAGTATTAAATGTCATCTCGGTGTACCTCCCCCCTGCACTGGTAAAAGAAGCGCTAGGCGACTTAGGTGCTATATTGTTGGACTTGCCGGTTGGCACCTTGATAATGGGTGGTGACTTTAACTTGACAATGGACGATAGAGTAAATAGGCACCCCCAACGGCAGGCTACAAGTCCCAACACCCTCATGGCGGAATTCACTCAGGCCATGGGACTCACAGATATATGGCGCTCGTTGACGTACTATACCCACTATTCCCATGCACACAGGAGCATGTCCCGGATAGACTACTTCCTTACACATCTGACGGACGTGGACCACTTTCAAAATCCCCGTTGGCTCCCGCGAGGAATCTCAGACCACTCCCCGGTGTGGGTTGAGCTTACCTTCCATCACCCCAAGCACCGTAGTTCCATAGTAATACACCCATGGCTACTTAAGATACCCTTTGTAGTGTGGTACGGTCACTGTGAAGCAGTGTTTGGGAACCCACAAGGTAGGTTAAAAGGCCCCTCACACACCAACCTGGTTGGTGTCATGCTTCATCATTGGGGCCCCAACCGGGTGGCCGAATGCCCCCCGGTTGTGCTGCGACGCCTGGCTACAGCGGAGCTGGTGTGGTGCAAGAGTGTGATGTAGTGATAATTAAAAACATATATCTCTGAGAATCCTTGCCTTTAGAAGATTTATTATTGGCGGCTCAGGATATAGACTAAAAGGGTATGTGATGCAACTAATGAAGAAATAATTATCTGCTAGTTGGCTGTGTGGGTCTACATGTTTCAGCTCACGTATAAAAATAAGGAGCTTTCGTCAGGACCAGTGTATAGTGAGTGGCAAAGAGTGAAGTGCCACGTGGTGAGTGAAAAATATTTAAAAAGGTTGTTTACCTACACACTCGCTAAGGTGTGTGGACACAGTGTCGGCGCAATTGCGGACACTGCGGCGCAAACCTGTGGAAGAAAACAAGACAGCACAGAAAACACATATGAGAATTCCACTTGGTGCCCTAGAATACAGGCAACTGTCAAATACATTTTTTAGTGCTGTGATAATCAAACCTGTCTTCAGGAAACGTACCGTAGGTGACACACACACACTATGGAGGTGTATCATGCTGCTAAGCGAATAAAAACGGAGGCAAGACAATTAGAGATGCTAGGTTAGACGCGAAGCGCTTTGTGAACTAGGGGTGCCAGGTGGTAAATAACACAGCACTACTACAGTGAGCAAATGGTGAATTGTACACAAATAGCGCCAGGTGAATGTGCCGGCAATGCTCTTGTTGAAGAGGAACCGTGAAACCTCAACAAGAGGTGTGTTCACAGTGAGAGGCCCACTGAGCGCTAGTGAGAAGAGGCTGAATGGAGCCATGAGCAAAGCGCTGGAAGTTTAGGGTGGGCACAGTTTAATAAAAATGAAACACAGTGCGCAAAGCAGGGAAGGGATAAGGATAATTACACTATGGCTGAGTGAGAGCGCTGTGCAGGAAACGGGAGGGGGGCGCTCCTTACAACAGTTCTGTGGACAAAGGAAATAACATGTTAAGGGGCGAGGTAGGATGGGAAGCAGTGATCCCCAGGGAGAGCAAGTAAAAGCCACCTTACTTGGTTGAGAAGCTACCATCGCCTGGCACCTACTGTGGTCTCCCGAAGTCCCGGATGCTGTGGGACCCATGGGAAAAGGAGATTAAATAGGGAGGTCATCCATTGCATACGTGCGTGTTTGCTGGTGAACTCGGGCGGGGCCGAGTAGACCACGCATGCGTGTAGGGGTAGCGCGGGCCCGGCGCGCTTGCGTGAATGATGCCGGGGGGTTAAAGGCGCCTGCTCAAAGGAGCGGAGTGTGTTCTACGCACATACGTAGGTGAGGAAAGGGTGGGGATGGCATGGTAGGTGTGTCACTGAACCTGCGCATGCGCGGTGGTAGAAATACCAGTTGGCAAGATAAGCCGGTACTGAATTTAGTAGGGGCAGGGAGGTGTGAGAGGTGGAGATGCTCATTAAGGCAAAAACATGTTATAGATAAAAACCACGGAATATACATAAACATCTGATGCCAACTCAGTTGTTTAAGCCTATTATAGAGAAAATCAGGAATTTCTCAGACTAAACCTGCGCATGCGCGGTGGTAGAAATACCGGTTGGCAAGATAAGCCGGTACTGAATTTAGTCTTGGTCTTTATCTACAACATGTTTTTGCCTTAATGAGCATCCCCACCTCTCTCATCTCACACTTCCCTGCCCCTACTAAATTCAGTACCGGCTTATCTTGCCAACTGGTATTTCTACCACCGCGCATGCGCAGGTTCAGTGACACACCTACCATGCCATCCCCACCCTTTCCTCACCTACGCATGCGCGTAGAACACACTCCGCTCCTTTGAGCAGGCGCCTTTAACCCCCCGGCATCATTCACGCAAGCGCGCCGGGCCCGCGCTACCCCTACACGCATGCGTGGTCTACTCGGCCCCGCCCGAGTTCACCAGCAAACACGCACGTATGCAATGGATGACCTCCCTATTTAATCTCCTTTTCCCATGGGTCCCACAGCATCCGGGACTTCGGGAGACCACAGTAGGTGCCAGGCGATGGTAGCATCTCAACCAAGTAAGGTGGCTTTTACTCGCTCTCCCTGGGGATCACTGCTTCCCATCCTACCTCGCCCCTTAACATGTTATTTCCTTTGTCCACAGAACTGTTGTAAGGAGCGCCCCCCTCCCGTTTCCTGCACAGCGCTCTCACTCAGCCATAGTGTAATTATCCTTATCCCTTCCCTGCTTTGCGCACTGTGCTTCTTTTTATTAAACTGTGCCCACCCTAAACTTCCAGCGCTTTGCTCATGGCTCCATTCAGCCTCTTCTCACTAGCGCTCAGTGGGCCTCTCACTGTGAACACACCTCTTGTTGAGGTTTCACGGTTCCTCTTTGTTGGAAACTCTCCACTCCCACACCGGAAAGGGTGGTGGTAACGGGGTCTCTCCAGACATACACAGTGGTAGCTTGGCTCGAGTGGTCAGGAATCAGGCACCGTGCTAAGCATACGTCATACCCATACAATAACCATGCGTGCATCCGTTCCAAAAACGACTCTACACCGTAAAAATTATGAAAATATCTCTGTTTATCTTCTTTTTCTCTTAGTTGCTGATTAAATAAATAATAACACAATCACAATATACAAGGCTTTTTAAATAGTGCAGGTCAAATAAATACTGTCTTAAGGATTCAATAAATAGGGGTGATCATAAATAATAAAGGCATAAATATAAGTGCATTACATACAGGCAATTAAATATTCTGAGGCAATAAATACTGCAAACCAATAAATATTGTGCGACAATAAATACAGTGAAGCAATAAATAGGTTAAATACAATAAATACAGTGCTCTCAATAAATAATTAAAAGCTGACAGTGACACTTATAGAATCAGATCACATTTAGATTATTATGGGCTGATTTGGCCCGGGCACAGCTTGTGGTTAGGTGGATGGCTTGAGGGTGTCTATTCCCTGGCTTAGACAAGGCTGAGGCCTAAACTGAGGTAGATCAAGGGGGGGGGAATTCTAGAGACCTGGCTCCCTCACTCTACACAACCCCTCTGAATTAGTCTCAGCTCACCCCTGGCACAATCAAGCTGGTTCCAGCACCTCTCTAGCCCCTAGAGTAGTCTCTTAGGATTCCACAGGGCCTTAGGCGCCCTCTATTCCACTTACTGCCCTTTTTCTGAAGCTCCGACGCCGCTGGAGTCGTGTCGACGCCGTGAGGCGGTTCCGGTTCGATGTCGGCGGCCTCGGCACAATGTCAGTTCTTGACGACGCCGGTAGGCGGTTCCGGATCGATGTCGGCGGCCGCGGCCCGATCTCGACCTCCGATTCGATGACGTCGGGCAGTCTTGGCTCGATGTCGACTTCGGGCGGCTCCGGTCCGATGGCGACCTCAGGTTCGATGACGTCGGCCGGCCTTGACTCGATGTCGACTTCCGGCGGCTCCGGAGTGCGATCCCCACTCCCGACCTCCGGTGCTCCTCTCCTCAGGTTCCGGCGACTCCGGAGTGCGATCTCCACTCCCGACTTCCGGCACGCTTCACCTCGGTCTCCGGCGACTCCGGAGGGCGGACTTCACTCCCCCGTCGACGCCGCTCACTCAACCTCGGGTGACTTCCTCCTCGACCTCTGGTACTCTCTACGACCTCCGGCGCCCTCTCTCGACCTCTGGCGGCTCCGGGTACGACGTCTGCTTTTCCAGTCAGCGCCGCTTCTCCACCTCGGGCTCCGGGTCTCTAGGCTCCTCGACGTCGGTCTCCAGGAAAACCAATAATCAGGTCAGGACTTTGCTGTTCTTTGCTTCTAAGGCCTGTTCCTGCTGTCCAGGTCCTTAAGATGGTTTTTCTTGCTTCTTCCCACACAGGGCTCCAGGCTGGGCTCAGTCAGTAGGGACTAGTATCAAGGGTGGGTTTATGGACCCCACTCCAGGCACAAGTTTCCACCCCTGCTGCTTCACTCCTTCCTCCTTCAAGTTTCTGCTGCTCTCTCTTCACCAGTCAGGTGCCAACTGCCAGCTCCAACTGCCAACTCTCTGTCTTAGCTTCCCAACATTCTCAACCGCCTCCAACTGTCACAGGGCTCCAGAATGTTACAGAAGGTTCTAGTTGGTTCCAGTGGGTTCTGATGATGTCACAGGTGGCCACCATTTTGTGCTCCAGGCCCTCAGACAGAAGTTCCAGGGGTAGATAAAATGGCTCTCTGAATCTGCAGCAACACTAAAAAGTCTGGTGGTTCCCAAAAAGGAAAAATTCTAACAGGGTTTGAGGCAAAAGTGGGACAAAATAAATAATGATGAGGAGGGACCACCCAAAGGGCTGATGGGTCTAACACGCGTCCCCCCCAGCTGAAAGTGGGGAGAGCTACCCAACTCCTTGGGAGTTCTCATCACTAAGGCGGAAATACCTTGAGAGACCGTCTGCATTGGCGTGGTCCACTCCAGGCCGATGTTCCACCTGAAAGTCCATTTCCTGTAGGGAAATAGACCACCTCAACAACTTGGGATTCTCCCCCTTCATTTGCATCAGCCAACGAAGGGGTCTGTGGTCGGTCTGAACCAGGAAGTGCGAGCCAAACAGGTATGGCCGCAACTTCTTCAGAGCCCATACCACTGCAAAGGCTTCACGCTCTATTGCACTCCACTTCTGTTCCCTGGGAAGTAGTCTCCGGGATAGGAAGACCACGGGTTGATCCAGACCCTCTTCATTGAGTTGCGATAACACTGCCCCAATGCCATGTTCTGATGCATCTGTCTGGACAATGAACTCCTTGGAAAAGTCTGGGGCCCTTAAGACCGGGGCCTCGCACATGGCTTTCTTCAATCTCACAAAGGCCTGCTGACAAGCCTCCGTCCAGACTACCCGTCGAGGTTGTTTCTTGGACGTGAGCTCCGTGAGGGGGGCTACGATGGTACCGTACCCCTTCACGAAGCGGCGGTAGTATCCCGTGAGGCCCAGAAAAGCTCGGACCTCAGTCTGTGTCTTGGGGGGTTCCCAGGCCATGATGGCCTCGATCTTCGCCTGGAGGGGTTGCACCGCTCCCCTACCCACCAAGTGTCCAAGGTACACTACCGACCCCTGTCCGATCTGGCACTTGCTGGCCTTGATCGTCAATCCAGCTTGTCTCAGGGCCTGGAGAACAGCTTGCAGGTGACGCAAGTGATCCTCCCAGCTGTTACTGAAGACGGCTATGTCATCCAGATAAGCAGCAGAGAAACTCTCCATTCCGGTGAGGATCTGGTTTACCAGGCGCTGAAACGTGGCAGGTGCGTTCTTGAGCCCAAAGGGCATCACACAGAACTGGTAGTGGCCATTGGGCGTGGAGAAGGCTGACCTTTCCCTTGCTCCATCAGTCAAAGAGATCTGCCAGTACCCAGAAGTAAGGTCAATGGTACTTAGATATTGGGCAGCTCCCAGCCGGTCAATCAATTCATCCGCCCTAGGGATCGGATGAGCATCAGTTTTGGTCACTGAATTCAGTCCCCGGTAGTCCACACAGAACCTCAGTTCCGGTTGGGCACCCGGTGGTGCAGCTTTTGGTACTAGTACCACCGGACTGGACCAGGGGCTGCTAGAAGGTTCGATCACTCCTAGCTCCAGCATCTTAGTGACTTCACTGTTAATGCTGGCCATCACCTTGTCTGACATCCGGTAGATCTTGGACTTCACAGGTGGGCTGTCTTCTGTGTCCACATCATGGACGCACAGGTGAGTCCTACCCGGAACAAGGGAGAACAACGAAGAATACTGCCCCAGGACCTGGCGGCAGTCCTCCTGCTGTTCAGGAGTTAGAGATGGGGAGAGAATCACTCCCTCCACCGACCCATCCTTCTCTTGAGACGCAAACAAATCTGGGAGAGGCTCGCTTTCCGCGTCCTCTGCTCCGTCAGTCACCATCATCAAGATGACTTCGGGCCTCTCGTGGTGGGGTTTGAGGCGGTTGGCGTGCAGCACCCGTAGGGGCTGACGAGGGGTCTTCAGGTCCACCAAGTAGGTAGCCTTACCCTTCTTCTCCAACACCTCAAAGGGTCCTGACCAGCGATCCTGGAGGGCGCTAAGCTCTCCTGGTTCGATCACCCACACCTTCTGGCCAGTCTCCAACTCCACCGGGTGAGCATTGTGGTCATACCACGCCTTCATCACTGCTTGGCTGGCTTCCAAGTTGTCAGAAGCTTGCTTCCACAACTTAGCCATTTGGCTCCGGAAGGCCAGCATGTAGCTCACCACATCCTGGGGAAGCTTTCTGGGAGTTCTTTCCCATCCGTCTCTCACCAGGTTGAGAGGTCCACGTACAGGGTGCCCATACAGAAGCTCGAAGGGGCTGAAACCCACTCCCTTCTGTGGCACTTCCCTGTAGGAAAAGAGTAAACAGGGTAGGAGGACGTCCCATTTCCTCCGCAGGCTTTCAGGCAGACTTCTGATCATGCCTTTCAAGGTTTTGTTAAACCTCTCCACCAGACCATTGGTCTGGGGGTGGTAAGGAGTTGTGAACCGGTAGGTCACTCCACACTCCTTCCACATGGCCCGCATGTACGCTGACATGAAGTTGGTCCCCCTGTCGGACACAACTTCCTTGGGAAAACCCACTCGGGTAAAGATTCCCATCAGGGCCCTAGCCACAACAGGTGCTGTTATGGTCCTCAGAGGTATTGCCTCTGGGTACCGTGTGGCATGATCCACCAAAACCAGGATAAACCTGTGACCAGCTTTAGTCGGTGGATCTAACGGACCCACAATGTCGATGCCCACCCTTTCAAAGGGGGTGCTAACGACAGGAAGTGGTTCCAGGGGAGCTTTCAGCTTCACCCCTGTTTTCCCACTGGCTTGGCAAGACACACATGTCCGGCAGTAGGTATCGGACGACACTTTCATTTGAGGCCAATAAAAGTGTGGGACAAGACGGGCGAAGGTCTTGTCTTGCCCCAGGTGTCCTGCCAAGGGGATCTCGTGAGCCAACTCCAGAAGGAAGGCTCGATAACGTTGAGGGACTACCAAGGCTCGTGACGATCCATGTAGGGGTGCCTTGGGTTCACTGTAGAGGAGGCCATCCTCCCAGTAAACACTGTAGTTCCCTTCAACGTTCCCTGCTGCCTGGGCTTCGGCCTGTCGCCTCAGCCCCTCAAGGGTAGGGCACTCCCTCTGGCCCTGGCAGAATTCCTCCCTGGACGGGCCTCCCTCCACGTGCCACTCGGCCGGGATGGGTAGGTCCTCCAGTTTGGTAACATCCCCCTCCGCAGACTCCTGGTCCACCACCTCCGGTGGCCTATCCGTCCTACGGGGTGCGGACGCCGAGGCAGGCTCCTCCTGTCCTCGGTTCTTCCCTTGACTGGCAGCTGGCTGGGCCTTTGTTCCAGGCTCCAGCCGAAACGAACTCCCTCTCCGGGTAGTCGCGGACCTTGTGCTAACACAGGCCCAGTCAGGTGTACCCAGCATCTCAGTATGAGTCCGGTATTCCACCTCCTTCCAAGCATTGTGCTCCATGTCATTCCCCAGCAGACAATCGACTGGCACGGCAGGGCTTACGGCAACTTGAAGTGAACCTGCAACCCCCCCCCCATTCAAAGGGAACCTCGGCCACCGGATAGTGGCCTGTTCTGCCGTCAGCCATCGCGGCTGGGTGGAGTACATCGGGAATTACCTGCTCTGAAGACACCAGTTGACTACGTACCATAGTCATACTGGCTCCTGTGTCTCTCAGAGCCTCCCCTCTTTGGCCGTTGATGGTGACCCACTGCCCATACTTTACGGTATTTGCGGGCACCTGGATCTTAGGAACCATCTCCCGTTCTCCCAGGGACACTAAAGTGACACCCGCCCACCCCCTTCCCTTAGTTAAAGCATCTCCTCCCCGAGCACTACACTAGCTACTCCGGGGGTCTTTCCTCCAATGGGAGGGGGTAGTCGTTTCAGGCACTTCGGATCTCCTTTATAGTGTCCAACGCCACCGCACTCGTAGCAATGGACAACCCTTGGCTGCTGACTCTGGCCAGGATTAGGGTTTCTGGGTGGGTTATTCCTAGGGGTGAATCCTGTTCCCTTCCCTTGGAAGTTATTTTGGGGGCCTTTGGAGAACTCCTTTTTCTTTTCCCCTCCCTCTTTCTTCTGGGGGGCGCCCTGTCCGGCCTTTTGAGTATCCCCTCCAGTCCCCCTTGTGGACACCCGGGTACTAGCCCAAATGTCCGCCTCCTCAGCAAGCTTCCGGGGACTGGTCAGCTTGCTATCCACCAGGTGTTGACGCAGTTCAGGGAAACATTTTTCGAGCAGGTGTTCCTTCAGTACTAGATCAAACAACCCCTCGTAGTTCCTCACTTCACTGCCCTGAATCCAACCCTCTAGTGCCTTCTTTGCATAGTCCAGGAAGTCCACCCAATTCTGTGTGCCCAGTTTGTGACTACCCCTGAACTTCTGTCTGTACTTTTCGGGTGTTAGTCCAAACTTTCTTATGAGCGCCAGTTTCATGGTGGGGTAGTGGGTCTGCTCATCCTCCTCTAAGGCCAATAAAGCATCCCTACCAGCTGGAGGCATGTACTTGTACAATCCCGCTCCCCAGTACTTCTCTGGAACCCCATGGGCCCTTAACGAGACCTCATAGGACGCTAGCCACTTGGCGATATCGTCACCCGCCCCATAGCTAGCTACTATGTCCTTTGGCAGGTAGGGTTTGGGTTCCCTGGTGTACTCTCGTTCTTCGCTGCCACCGTTAGGTACAGAGTGTGCCCCGATTCTCAGGATCTGAAGATCTATCTCTTTCAGCCTTATCTCATGAGCCATCCTCTGTTCCTCCTTCTCTTTCTCCAGCCTTGCTAAGTCCCATGTGAGCTGTCTTTTCTCCCTCCGGTCTGTTAACTCCACTTCAGACAAGCCACCGCTAGAGGCACTGCTGCCCTTCCTGGAAAGTGTCCTGGGCCCCGCTAACAGGTTCCCCACCTCAGGTTGGTACAACCCAGCTCCCTCACTGTCGGGCTCTCTATCCCTGTCCTCCTCCTCAGCCTTGCTTTCTCGGCGTGCCTCCCCCCAATCCCTTAAGCTGGTTTGGAGTGCACCCTTCTTTGCTCCTGGGGGACAATACACCCCCTCCCGCTGACAAAACTCCCTGAGTTGGGCCACAGTGTACGTTTCTAAATTCGCCAGTACAAACTCCATCTTGCCCACTCAGGTCAGAGGACAGTTATTTGCAGTAACTATGCAGGGGGGTACCTTATATAATACCTCCTCCCACCACCAGAGTAAATTTAGAAAAACAAAACTCACAATTAGGAAGGCCGCTTTGAGAAAACTCCCGGTGTAGGCCTATGGACTACCCACAGTTATTGTCGAGTATACGTAGGCACAGCTCAATCCCACCACTGAACACCAATTATGTTGGAAATTCTCCACTCCCACACCGGAAAGGGTGGTGGTAACGGGGTCTCTCCAGACATACACAGTGGTAGCTTGGCTCGAGTGGTCAGGAATCAGGCACCGTGCTAAGCATACGTCATACCCATACAATAACCATGCGTGCATCCGTTCCAAAAACGACTCTACACCGTAAAAATTATGAAAATATCTCTGTTTATCTTCTTTTTCTCTTAGTTGCTGATTAAATAAATAATAACACAATCACAATATACAAGGCTTTTTAAATAGTGCAGGTCAAATAAATACTGTCTTAAGGATTCAATAAATAGGGGTGATCATAAATAATAAAGGCATAAATATAAGTGCATTACATACAGGCAATTAAATATTCTGAGGCAATAAATACTGCAAACCAATAAATATTATGCGACAATAAATACTGTGGAACAATAAATACAGTGAAGCAATAAATAGGTTAAATACAATAAATACAGTGCTCTCAATAAATAATTAAAAGCTGACAGTGACACTTATAGAATCAGATCACATTTAGATTATTATGGGCTGATTTGGCCCGGGCACAGCTTGTGGTTAGGTGGATGGCTTGAGGGTGTCTATTCCCTGGCTTAGACAAGGCTGAGGCCTAAACTGAGGTAGATCAAGGGGGGGGAATTCTAGAGACCTGGCCCCCTCACTCTACACAACCCCTCTGAATTAGTCTCAGCTCACCCCTGGCACAATCAAGCTGGTTCCAGCACCTCTCTAGCCCCTAGAGTAGTCTCTTAGGATTCCACAGGGCCTTAGGCGCCCTCTATTCCACTTACTGCCCTTTCTATGAAGCTCCGACGCCGCTGGAGTCGTGTCGACGCCGTGAGGCGGTTCCGGTTCGATGTCGGCGGCCTCGGCACAATGTCAGTTCTTGACGACGCCGGTAGGCGGTTCCGGATCGATGTCGGCGGCCTCGGCTCGATCTCGACCTCCGATTCGATGACGTCGGGCAGTCTTGGCTCGATGTCGACTTCGGGCGGCTCCGGTCCGATGGCGACCTCAGGTTCGATGACGTCGGCCGGCCTTGACTCGATGTCGACTTCCGGCGGCTCCGGAGTGCGATCCCCACTCCCGACCTCCGGTGCTCCTCTCCTCAGGTTCCGGCGACTCCGGAGTGCGACCTCCACTCCCGACCTCCGGTGCTCCTCTCCTCAGATTCCGGCGACTCCGGAGTGCGATCTCCACTCCCGACTTCCGGCACGCTTCACCTCGGTCTCCGGCGACTCCGGAGGGCGGACTTCACTCCCCCGTCGACGCCGCTCACTCGATCTCGGGTGACTTCCTCCTCGACCTCTGGTACTCTCTACGACCTCCGTCGGCGCCCTCTCTCGACCTCTGGCGGCTCCGGGTACGACGTCTGCTTTTCCAGTCAGCGCCGCTTCTCCACCTCGGGCTCCGGGTCTCTAGGCTCCTCGACGTCTGTCTCCAGGAAAACCAATAATCAGGTCAGGACTTTGCTGTTCTTTGCTTCTAAGGCCTGTTCCTGCTGTCCAGGTCCTTAAGATGGTTTTTCTTGCTTCTTCCCACACAGGGCTCCAGGCTGGGCTCAGTCAGTAGGGACTAGTATCAAGGGTGGGTTTATGGACCCCACTCCAGGCACAAGTTTCCACCCCTGCTGCTTCACTCCTTCCTCCTTCAAGTTTCTGCTGCTCTCTCTTCACCAGTCAGGTGCCAACTGCCAGCTCCAACTGCCAACTCTCTGTCTTAGCTTCCCAACATTCTAAACCGCCTCCAACTGTCACAGGGCTCCAGAATGTTGCAGAAGGTTCTAGTAGGTTCCAGTGGGTTCTGATGATGTCACAGGTGGCCACCATTTTGTGCTCCAGGCCCTCAGACAGAAGTTCCAGGGGTAGATAAAATGGCTCTCTGAATCTGCAGCAACACTAAAAAGTCTGGTGGTTCCCAAAAAGGAAAAATTCTAACAGGGTTTGAGGCAAAAGTGGGACAAAATAAATAATGATGAGGAGGGACCACCCAAAGGGCTGACAGGTCTAACACTCTTCAACAAGAGCATTGCCGGCACATTCACCTGGCGCTATTTGTGTACAATTCACCATTTGCTCACTGTAGTAGTGCCGTGTTATTTACCACCTGGCACCCCTAGTTCACAAAGCGCTTCGCGTCTAACCTAGCATCTCTAATTGTCTTGCCTCCGTTTTTATTCGCTTAGCAGCATGATACACCTCCATAGTGTGTGTGTCACCTACGGTACGTTTCCTGAAGACAGGTTTGATTTATCACAGCACTTAAAAATGTATTTGACAGTTGCCTGTATTCTAGGGCACCAAGTGGAATTCTCATATGTGTTTTCTGTGCTGTCTTGTTTTCTTCCACAGGTTTGCGCCGCAGTGTCCGCAATTGCGCCGACACTGTGTCCACACACCTTAGCAAGTGTGTAGGTAAACAACCTTTTTAAATATTTTTCACTCACCACGTGGCACTTCACTCTTTGCCACTCACTATACACTGGTCCTGACGAAAGCTCCTTATTTTTATACGTGAGCTGAAACATGTAGACCCACAACACAGCCAACTAGCAGATAATTATTTCTTCATTGGTTGCATCACATACCCTTTTAGTCTATATCCTGAGCCGCCAATAATAAATCTTCTAAAGGCAAGGATTCTCAGAGATATATGTTTTTAATTATCACTACATCACACTCTTGCACCACACCAGCTCCGCTGTAGCCAGGCGTTGCAGCACAACCGGGGGGCATTCGGCCACCCGGTTGGGGCCCCAATGATGAAGCATGACACCAACCAGGCTGGTGTGTGAGGGGCCTTTTAACCTACCTTGTGGGTTCCCAAACACTGCTTCACAGTGACCGTACCACACTACATTGGGTCCGTCCACCATTGACAAAACTTATCTACATCCAGGGGATACGGACGTACCTCTCCCTTTTCCCTAGCTCTCTCATTGTTCTCTACATACTTAAGATACCCGCCATCAGGGAACAACTTACTGAACAGACTGATCACTACTTTGCGGAAAACCTTGGATAGGTGGAATTCGCCTAGACGATTTGGGAGGCCTATAAAGCAGTGTTGAAGGGCCACGCGTTGGCGTTGCAGATGGGCCACATCCGGTGCCATAACGAGCATATACTTGAAATCGAGAGTGAATTGCATCATCTGGAGTCACTCAATAACTCATCGCCCGGTGATGACACAGCGCACCGCCTTACTATTAAATGTCTTGAGTACTCAGCCCTGATGCGAGAAAAGGCGAGGGCACGACTGCTGCCCACAGAGTGTATGAGATGGGGAGAGGGCGGGCAAGATGCTGGCCTGGCTCGAACGTCGTGAACAAGAACATAGGTGGGTGCCCGAACTGTCCACCACCACGGGCGGGAAAATATCTGACCCGCAAGAAATTGCGGATATGTTTGCAGACCATTTGGAGAAGGTCTACACGCCCTCCACCACATACAAGTCGGAAGACTGGCAACTGCTTGCGGATAGTAGTCTACCCTCCCTGTCAGATACAGACAGGGTCGGCTTGGATGCTGATTTTACTAATGAGGAACTCTGCAAGGCTATATATAGTGTCCAGTCAGGGAAAGCGATGGGACCGAATGGTATCCCAATAGAGTTCTCAAATCTGTGGCATTGAAAATAGCTCCCCACCTTAACCTCGTACTCGGAGAGCCTGGAAAAAGGCGTCTTGCCGCCAGATCAGAGACTGGCATCTATAGTGGTCATACGTAAACCTGGGAAAGCCGCAGACTGCTGTGGATCATACAGACCAATCTCATTAATAAACGCAGAGGCTAAGGTTCTAGCGAAATTACTGGCCTCCCGCCTGAATGCTGTTTTGCCGTCCCTGGTCCATGCGGACCAGTCTGGGTTCGTCACTGGTCGCAACAAAGCATTAAATATTCGCAGGGTACACAACGTACTCGCAAGGCAACGCTATTTGGAGGAAGACGCAGTAATCATGTCTCTAGATGCCTCCATGGCCTTTGACTCAATAGAATAACCATACCTTTTTGAAGTGCTTGCACGCTTTGGATTTGGCCCCAAGTTCTTAGCCTGGGTTTGATTGCTGTACACTGATCTGCAGGGACAGGTGCGGGTTAATAACCATACCTCAAGGGTATTTAAGTTACGCAGGGGAACTAGGCAGGGCTGCCCCCTATCCCCCCTGCTGTTCGCACTAGTCCTTGAGCCACTGGCGGCATGGGTAAGACGTGATGTCACCATACGCGGGCTAAAATGGGACGAGGACACAGAGGATAAAATATCACTCTACGCTGATGATATTCTTGTCTACTTAGCTTCCCCGCACGCATTGATTCACAACTTACTTAATGTTTTTATTAATTTCGGGAAATACTCCGGCTACGCCATTAATTGGGCAAAATCTGTACTTTACGTTCTCCATGGCCCCACACCCCGCCTACCCAGGGGATGCGATGTAGCGGTGGCGCGGGAGGGCTTCACCTACTTGGGGATCTTCATCACCCCTGATCCCAAACTCTTCTACATTAACAATCTTGCTGCCGCCCTGCAGAGGCTTAACGAAGATGTCAGACATTAGAGGTCACTGCCGCTGTAACTGTTGGGACGTGCGGCCCTGTTTAAAATGTTGGCCTGGCCTAGAGTCCTCTATGCACTCCAGAACTGCCCTTATCCTCTTTCAGACTACTATTTTGTGGGCATTGAAGCGGAGGTACGTACGCTGTTGTGGGATGGGGGGACGCCTTGTATCGCTATAGGGAAATAGACGAAGAGTTGGTACGATGGAGGCATCGCACTCCCAGATCTTCGCCTCTATTATTGGGTATCACAATTGGTGGCAACCAACCACTGGCTGTATGGTCCCCCATCGAACCCAGCATATCATCTGGAGAGATATCAGACCGGACGGGAGGGATACTTGGGTGGCTTATACAGCAAACCCCGTAAAGGGCGGTACCTCGGTCCCATGGCTCTTACGATCTCCATCTGGCAGATAGCTAACAAACGACTGGGTTGGTTAGGGAAATTAACGAAAGCTACACCTCTATGGTATTCTCAACAACTGGGATTATTGTGCTATTAAGCAGGGTTCGATAAATGGGACACGATAGGGATCTCCACGGTTGGAGACCTGCTTAAAAAGGGGAAAATACTCAAGTTTAAAGACCTACAAGTGAAAAATGAATTGGCGCCCAGCGAAATCTTCCGATACCTACAAATCCAACACGCACTTCACACAGCCCTTACAGACATGTCAAGTGTCCCCGACTCGTCCCCCCTGGAAGACCGACTTCTGTCTGAACCCCTCCTTGCCAAGGCCATCTCCCTTACATATTGCAAATTAAGCAATAACCTGCCGGACCCCTTCCTTATTCTTAGAGACAGATGGCAATCAGACATTGGGCAACTTGACGATGAGGACTGGCAGACTGCTCTGATGTTCCCCAGGGACGCGGCTATCAACCAACGCGTCAAACTGATCCAGTTGAAGATCCTACATAGGACGTACCTCACAGGGGTGACATTGGGCAAGATGGGGACTCGACAGAATGCGCTTTTCCTTCGTGGCTGTAAATGTGTAGCCACCTTCTATCACATTCTATGGGACTGCCCCTACGTACGATCCATCTGGGAGCGGGCTACTGGCAAGATGCAAGACGCTCTGGGGAAATCAATTGTGCTGAAACCCCCATTAGGACTCCTGAACATTTGGGAACCGACTGACCTTACGGACATAGAACAACAATTCACCACCCTGGGATACACCCTAGTTAAAAGAGCCATAGCCATGAAATGGGGGGCCCCAGACAAGCCGTTGCTGATTGGTTGGGTGGCGGAAATGTACAAATGTATGGTAGCTGAAAAAGAGGTCTACAAAACCAGAGGATGCCCTAAGAAGTGGGGGGCCTGGAATGCCTACCGGGGAGAAATATGTACTTCACCAACTGTTGAACTCGAAATGACACGACAGAGATTCCTGTAATTGTGATACCTGGTTGTAATGTTGTTTCTTCAGAGATATTTTCCTTTACATGATGGACGGTATATCACGATATATGCACATGACAAATGTTTCATTAATAACATTTTATTTAAAAAAAAAAAAAAAAAAAGTGTTTCTTGGACGAGTGCCAGGTCGGGAGATAGTCATCGTATATACTGCATAACCACCCCTCTCTAATGTTGTATCCCAAGCCATTGACGTTTCACGAGAGGAGCGTCAGTTAGGCACTGTGATTTGTGGCCATTTGCACTGGTAGTATCCCCTTGTGTTGTGGGCTGTGGATGACGCATTCAGGATCTCCCTCACTGTCGGTGGTCCTAAGCTGTTGTGTGCAATATCATACCAAACTCCTAACAGGCTGAACAAATAACCCCGACCATATCCTCCTCCCCACATTTCCCTTACATGGGCTATTACCTACCCACTGCCCCACCTTGGGAGAGGTCTGTCAACACCCCACCTTCCCAACATACGTTCAACTAATACCTCCCCACCAGTACCCAAAACAGGATACAAATGATTCTAAGAAGAAGGTTTACTTAGTATAGGGGACCCCCTCCTGCACAGGATAACAGATCTGCCTCTTTTTGCTTTACACCATTGTATGTTAGCTTGGCTCTCCCCTTGTTGTAATCTACCACCCTCATTAAATTGCAGTGGGTTGATTCTCTGTCACGGTGGGGCAGATGAAGTTTCACCTCGGGGTACTACAGCGTCCACTGTGCCACAGTCCAATCAAGTTGGCTGCCTCTGGCAGTCGCCCCCTGCTCAGCCTCGAAGCCAAAGGAGCATCTGCGGCTGCGAGTATAGAAGCCATTCCTCTGGGATGTGGTGTTCTTCCTCCTCAGTTGCTTTGAGCCTGGAATGGGAGTCTCCCAGGCACCCTGGTCTCTGTGTTCTCGACTCCCTTAAATCAATTTAGGCCCCCCTCTCTAACATGCACTCCTTGGATTGCTTGCACGTCTCAACAAAGTTGAAAAGAACGTTTAGTTTGTCAATGAACAGCACCATATAGGGAAGTTTAAGGGCTCAGTTTTTGATTGACCTCGTCAAGGGATTTCCAATGTTGTTGGACCACCCATGTGTAATCAGGAAAAATCATTATACGTGAATTGTCAAAGTGAAGATTGGAATACTTCCAGCCTTCACAAATTATGGAATCTCTAGCCTGATAATTATTCCCCTGAGCAACACACCCGCGCCCCTGGCGGGGATCTTTGGGCCAGCGACCTGTAGGCCCGCCTCCAGCAATCCAGGAGCTCAGCCATTGTTCCAGGAATTTCTCTGCATCTGAAGCCTATATGCCCTTCGGGAACCCGACAAATTTTGCGTTGTTCCTGCGTGATGTATTTTCAGCATCCTCTACATGCTCCTCTAGGGCCGCAGCAGAGGAGAGTAATTGAGAAAGCTATTGAGTGTAGCCACATCATCATCCTCCTCTGATGAAACACGAGTTCCAGACTCAGTGACCTGGTGTGCTGTGTTTCTGAGGTCCTGGCGCAAGCGGGAAACGTCAATCCAGACTTCTCCCTCTTTGTTATCCACTGCTTCCCTTGAATCATCCATCACCTGGAGAATAGTGGTGAGATCTGGGGGGATCCAGGCCCACCAATCGCCCCGGCGGACTGAGGTGGAGTTTGTGTAGTCTGGGGCAACAGATGTATACCAATCCATCTTGGTATGTGTCTGAGGCGTGGGCAAGGTCAGAGTTCTCCAATGCCTCCAGTTCAGGAATACTATGGCCCCTTACACCAGTCTCTCAAGACAGGGGGGGGTCTCCCATCCAGTAGCATGAACACGGCTCATCCAGTATCCAGCCTTGGGGCGGGTGGATTGTTGTGCAAAGGCCTGATGGGCTCTAGACCGCTTGCCCCGGGGGCAGCACAAGCATCCAGGTCCTAAATCCCCACCAACTACATCCGTTCAGGAATGCCACAGTCCCCAGATCCTGTCCTGGCAGGGCAGACTGCAGCGGGCATGCTGGCTCATCAGCAGGAGGCCCCGACTGGCTATGGCCTGCTTACCCTCAGAGGCAGCATGAGCAGCTAGGGTCTAGCCAGTGGCGGCAGGGGAAAGTCCTGGGGGCCCACTCATCATCGTCCATGGGGGGGGGGGGGCAGACTGGTTGCGAGTGTCCAGACCTCCAGACAATCACCTGTGTTTGTCCTCGGGGCACGGCCTCCACGTTGTCGTGGTCAGTGGTGCCTTTGCCGCTGTCTCCATCTCCGGTGTGAAAGGAAAGAGGTCTCACACAGTCCCCTCAGAATGAGGGCCAGGGCCCGCACGGCCCACTAAGCCAGTGACAGTTCTGGCCAGAGCCTGGGACTCTACCTCCGCTACCTCCAGCTATGGGTGGGTGGGGCGAGGCAGCCATACGGAAAGTCCCACAGAACGAGGGACAGGGCCCACACGGTCCACTGAGCTGCTAGGGGTTCCAGCCGTGCGAGGGAGTCCACTTGTCTGGCCCTCACTGGCACCACCGCCTCTTTGCCCCGATGGGCCTCCTCTCATGCTCGCTGACCTCTGGGGATTCCTCACCTGTGCCTCATCGGCCCCACCAGAGCCAGATGTCCCCGGATGACTCAGGTGCCTTCCACACAACCCACAGACTCGGTGAGCCTCCCACGCAGTCAAACCCAGAAGCAGGCCACTCCGTTGATGGGGCTGCTTTGCTGGGCCCTCTTCGCAATACTGCTTCCTCCAATGGGCCCCCAAACTTGCAACCCTTGCAGATCAACCTGGGAGCCACCGAGGGGCTCAGTTGGAGGGAGCCATTGTAGATATGGAGGCCAAGGAAGGTGAAGGATAAGGGAGGGGGTCGGGAGCAGGCTTAAGCTGTGATTGTCATTTTTGCCACTTTGGCCACACTCCCCACTCTACCATTATTAAACGTGTGTACAGCTGGCTGGTCCGAGACGTTTGACCATTTATAATAGTAATGTTATTACCTTTACATTTTTTATTCATTTTCACCTCTTGAATTTGATTTAGATTCTTGCATAATTTGGAATGTTATATCCTAAGCTTCTTCAAGATCTTGGTGAAACTCCTCATTGATGGATAAGGTTGGAATTTTCACATTATAATCCCCTAACAATCAAATTGGTGCCCTTCTTATTATTTCCTCTATTAATTTAATTAAACTTCTCAAGTGATAATCAATTTGTTGGTTTGGTGGCTTGTACATGTTTATTACTATTATGTTATTCCCGGGTGTGGCCAAGGGGCCTTGGAGGCAGCCAGTAACTCTATGATGGCAGACACAGCTGGCCCGATAGAGACTTCAATTGGCTCCCTAGTTGTGGGGCTGGCCACGCTCCCTGATCAGTTGGCCCGCATATCTGGAGCATGCCGTGGAGGGAGGTTGGCATGTGTGTGAATGAGTGGGCGGAAGCGGCTTCACAGGAGGGGCATTCCCGAGAAGGACTGTGGAATGGCATCTCTGGGGGGAAGAAGGTGACAATGCCAATGGAGGCTGTACAGATCAGTGACGTCTGCTGTGAGGAACAAAAGACGCAGAACGGTTGTAGGAGCTGCGAACTGTCGAGGAGGAGACGCAAAGCCCAACCCAGCTGGAGCGAGACCAGAGGTGTAGAAGGGCGGAACCGGCATGTCCCCGGGGAATGGTGCTATGGGCCAGACAACCACAGCTCTATCATGGAGCTGTGGTCCCATGATCCCAGGCAAGTGATGAAGGGTTTCTGGCACTGTGGGGTGGGGGGGCACTCAACAGGAATTGTTTGGTGTGCCTTTGAGGAGCACATGGTGTTATAGAATCTTCTGCAAATGCGCCTATGGATCGGGTGTACTGTAATGCCCCTCACCTCTGAAATTTGTACATTCATAGGCTTTTAAGGGCACTATACTTTTATTTTATCTTCGGTGTTGTCTTTTACACGTGTGTCGGTGACGGAATAAGTGGTGTAAGAAGCGCCTGGTTACTTGAGGCCTGTATACTTTTATTTCATGTGAGGGCCATCCTGTGTTAGGAGAAGTGCGTACCAGGAAGACAACCTGAAGGCTGCAAAGGAGAGCATCCTGAACAGCTATTGTGAAGAGGATCCTTTTATTTGTTATAACCTCCTGAAGCTAAAGGCATTAAAAACTACCAAATAACCCACACTGGCTGAGTACTATCTGGCAACCTGTACACCGGGCTTATACATTACAACGGTATACATTCCAGAAAGTAGCACTGTAATAAATCCCTCATACTCATGGAATGTACTTTTTCAATTTTTGTTTTTACAGCTATTAACAACATCATACCACATGCAGGCTGTCCATATTTCTCTTTCTGAGCTTTTATATCTTATATTGTTACGGTTTTAAATTTCATATTTTCTGTTTCCAGTGTTTCTTGATTTTTCCAGTTGTTCTTTAGTATAAACAAGTGTCTCAGATTTTGTTCAAGTTATAATTATTCTTGTATCCATATAATAATTTTTTATGCTGTCAAAGGTTAGCTCATTTCTTGCAGTATCCATTAATCCTTACTTGATCTGATATAAAGGGGTGACTAAGTTCCAATGTTTGATTTCTTATCTTATTTTCCATTTTATCATAAATACTATATCATAAACAACTTATTTCATACTCTACTTCCATATTTCTTGTGCGAGCCGAAGGTCACAATCACATGTTGCGTCTCTCATTATCCTCTACTTCCTCTTGAATGTATACTTATTTAATATACTTAAAGTTTATATTCCTCAGCACCAGTGTCTGGAACAGAGCTACAGGGCTTGGAGGAACGTGTTCTTCTCTCTGCATTTGGTCGCAGAGGCTACATTGATTCCTCCCTTCCCCCGAGAACATCTGACAGTCACCAGATACTAATTTACCAACTCCTGATTGATGCTCCCAAGGGAAGGGGGTTTGGGAACAAACAATATTCTAACAAAACAAACTAAAATAATGAAAGACAACAAACGGTGAGGTCACGAGTATTGTCCTTGAATTTGCACTTGCACAACCTACTAACACCTGCTGGGAAATGATCCCAGTACTTACTTTCAATTAGCGTACACACTTAAACTCGGCTTCAGAATATCTCATGGGGCAAGTGAGTTAGGTCTTACCTGTCCAAAGAAGAAGTGAGTGGCAAGAGTATGTTAAACAAATTAACTTTCTTTCATGACAGCATGGCCTCACAAATGTAATAGAAATGCACTACAGTGCTTATGCTCACCTGAATGGAGCTTGGTGTCCCCAGGAGAAGAATGGAGGTTCTCTTGTTGTATTTCCAGCCCCTGTTACATCACAAGGAGGAAACCTCATTCACACAGAGCTTCACCATTTAAATGTTACTTATCAGCTCGAATACCAGATGTGTTCTCCAATATTAGAGCCATGGTGCAAGTTACACAACTAAAGCAGATTCTGCTAGAACGTTACACTATCAAAACATCACACATGTACACTGAACATAAATGAAGTTATTAAAAAAATAACTGAGTTCAAAGTCCATGAATGTCCTGGCACCACATTCACCACAACAGGTTTAGCAGGAGCTTTCAATAGTTTTACAGGTCACTGCCAAAGAGAGCCACTATGATATCTGAAACACCAACCCTATTGATGTCCATGCTGCTCACGTTGCTAACATGCACTCTGGAGCAGTAGTGTTTGCTCTGTCACAGTCATTAGTTAACGAGGAAACACTTATCTGAGTCACTGATAACAAACGCTATGTTCAAAAGGCTGCGTGGGTTCTCAAAGCCACTCAAACAGCTTGAGGTTCGGACCAGAGATTAAGCCCACCAGGAAGTCAATGCAAAGCTTCAAGCACTTTTCCTGGGTGGGGTTTAAATACTTCGGTATTCCCAAGACCCGAGGCTTTTGCTGGAGTCTGTGGCATAGCCACAGCTGCAAAGGGCCACCAAAGTCTCGAACAGTGCAGCTAAGGTGGGTTTGCAGCCCTGGTTGTAAAGGTTCATCCTAGGCACTGCAGAATGCAGCACCAGCCGTGAGATGACCCTTCAGAGTGGTTTCAAACTTGTGGTTCTTCGGCATCCGGTCTTGCAGGGTTCATGGAGTAAGGAAATACTTGATAGATGAGTGGTTCACAGTTATAAATTCATGCTTCTGAGTGTGTTTGTCTCCATGCCTCAAACATACTGTTTTAGGAGATGATACCGCCACACTGCTTACTAGGATGGAAAAGGGTCAGCTTGAAAGTTGGTGAGTACTCCTAGGGTTCTGGTGACTTAGGGGAATTTATGTACTTGGGGTTGTTTCCTGATAGCTGGCACAACGCGTAAAATTGACAGCATTTCGGAGAGATTCAGATAAAACCAATTCTGTGGTTCAGGAAATATTTTCATGAATTGAAGTATTTTAAATGAGTTATGATTAGCAGAAATTTAGTTGGTAGGTTTTTCATCTTTTAATTCACTTTGTTTTGGCAAATATTTTTCATTGCTTTTCACCCACATGATAGAAGGTACCATTAGTTATCTTCTATTATCTATTACTCCTATTTCTCTATTCACCTATATACTTTTATGGACTGATTAAGTTCCATTTTTTTTCTCTGTATTTATTTCCTTTATCATAATGCCATGCTGCATAGGATTCAGGGCCAGATTCCGCTCCCTATTTTTTCTTTCATTCTTGCCAGATTTTGGTAAATATTTGTTGCCAAAGGATTAAGCGGCAGCATATTTGTGCCTTCAATAGTTTGATTACTTTACTCTGGGAAACTGTTAAATCATAAAACTCTTGGTCCTTTTTCCATCTCTTCTTTAATTTCTGGCAGCAAAATCTTCTTATTTAGTCTCTTAAAAAACAGACACACTACAGTTAATTCTTTTTGAGTTTTTATGTCCACATTAATATATTAATCTACAACGTTTTCATTACTTGCTGGTTGCCTTATCCACTTTACTCTTTACCTCATTTAATGCTGAATTTTGATCTCCGTTCTTACAGTGACTTGCGTCTCTTTATCCTCTGTCATGTGTATTATTTGCATGCCTCATTACAAGATTTTTGATACATTAAGGTCCTCAAAAACTTGTGTCACCAGTTCAGTGTTATGATCTGAATCGTTTTTCAATTTTTGCAATTAGCTTCTGTATGGATTCCTATACATTTCTAATTACGAACGGGATGGAAGATAGTTTCCAAACATCTATCTCTGGTTGTAATTAAATTGATTCATCCAGGAATGAGTCTGCCATATATGGGAGATAGTCTATCTTTCTTAGTT
Organism: Triturus cristatus; assembly: GCF_964204655.1. Lineage (NCBI taxonomy): Eukaryota > Metazoa > Chordata > Amphibia > Caudata > Salamandridae > Triturus > Triturus cristatus. The sequence continues at coordinate 449,379,154 of NC_140580.1, forward strand.
GGTGGAATATTTTGAGAGGATGTCATCTGATTCCTACATGCATCTTCTTTGTCTGGAGAGCTTCCTTTTTTCCAAAGTTTTTAAATTTCCCTGATAGGAAGGAACAAAAGGGCTTCTCAATCATATCATTCTGTGTTTCATCTAATGTGTCTCATTCTAAAATTGATTTATCTCTAACTAGGTTATAATTAATGAATATTTCTGAAACGATCGCCCTTGCTCCCCTCTCGTTGGGCTTTCATACCTTTGTAGACTTAGAAGATTGTAGTGCTATTTTTAGAATCAATCTTTTTTATTGCGTGGTTGCAAGATTACTTGTACACAGCTTAGCTGCCTACATCAGGTTGCCGGCAGAGCGATAAGTGCTGAAAATGACACCGCGTTTAGGTCTACATCCCGGAGGACGACCCCCCGTTAAGCTCAAGCAATTGTAAAGCGTGAAGGCACCTAGCGAAGAAACCACTTTTATAAAACACGAAAACAATGAAACAACCCTACCTCCCCCCAACCCACCCTCCCTCCGCATCAGTTCGAGCATGGCCACCCGTCACACCACAGCCTCCAAGCAATGGCCCATCATCTAGCCACTCCAGCACTGGTTACTCCAGGTGGCTCTAAGGGTATGAGCTGCAAGATTTGCAAGTATTTCGGGCATGTTGCTTCCCTCATGTCTCTGGTAAGAATCTGCAAGAATGGAGCCCACAGTTTAGCAAATTCCTTGCCTTTCCCATCTGCACTAAGCGATAGAGGTTCCATTGCCAACAGCTGCCAGTCTAAGGATCCAATCTCGTGGATCCGGAGTTACCAGGGACCCCCATTGCGCTAAGATCACCTGCCTTGCTGCAAGTAATGCCATGGCTATCTGCTTACCCCGCAATGATTTCTGTGTGAAGAACTTGGAATGGGGAAGACCCAGTAGCGTGTATTCAGGAGCGCGTGGTAATGTAATCTGAAATGCTGCATCAACATCGTCAATGATTGCTGTCCAATAGCGCACCAGCTTTGGGCAGTGCCATAGCAAATGCACCAGGGTACCAGGCAGACCACACCCCGCCAGCAGAGGTCTGATCTGGATCTGTCCCAACTCTTAATGTGTACTGGGGTATGATACCAATAAGTAACCACTTTATATGCAGATGCTGCCCCGGCCATGTTGGAAGCAGTGTGATGGGCCTGATAAAAAATGTGTTCCCACTCTTTGTGTGTTAAGGGCCTCCCCAGCTCAGTTTTCCATCTGATTTGCGCTTTCGTGTGGTGTCCTCGAGTGCGTGGTAATCATGGAATAAAGTTCAGATATGAGCTTACGGTCCCCCTTTTTACACACCAGCCACTTCTCAAAGGTCGTGAGGGGGTGAGACATGAGAGCAAAATTCTCGTCCCCTTTTTACACACCAGCCACTTCTCAAAGGTCGTGAGGGGGTGAGACATGAGAGCAAAATTCTCCACACGCGTAACCCAATGTGCAACCTGCGAGTAGTGGAAGGCATCCGAAGCTGGTAGGTCAAAATATTTGCGCAGTTGGGAAAAGGGGACCACGCCCTCAAGATCGAAAAGGGAACCTACTCGTTTGCAACCCTCCTCCCTCCAACGCTGGAAAATCGGGGACGCACAGCCTGGCTGGAAATCGGGATTATCCACGATGGGGGACATAGGGGAAGGAAATATGGTCCAACCTCTGTAGTGCTATTTTTGTATCCATTTAACCAATTTCCAAAATCTGATTTATATGTTGTTGAAATAAATTTAAATTCAATAAAATGGATTCCCCTTTGCTCTAGGTTGCCCCTTGTACAGGGCCTAATCGTAAACCGACTAGATTATGGCAATGCGCTGTTTGCATCCATAAATGAAAGACTCTTGTTGAAACTACAAGTGCTGCAAAACACGGCAGTTAGAGTGGTCCTGAATTTGCCTTCCCGATCCCCAACAGCCGAGCCTTAAAACCCTCAATTGGTTTCCAATAAGGAGCAGGGTCTCCTTTAAAATATGCTGCCTGATTCACAAAACCTTGAACAACCAGGGTCCGATCTATTTAGCCAAGAAATTGGTTAAATATCAGTCAGGGCACTCCCTCCGCTCATCAAACAAATACTTGTTGAGGATCCCCAAGGTCCGGACTGTAAAAAATGGAAAACTGCACCGGAACTATGGAACTCACTGCCGCAACGACTTCGGCAGGAAACAAACCATAAAAAATTTCGCAAAGATCTTAAAACATGGTTATTTTAATCTCTGTCTTCTCCCTCTAATTTCCTGTGTTGGCAAAGCGCTATGAGACCTAAGGGTGATATATGCGCTAAATAAATATCTACTACTACTCTACTACTTAAATCATTCTGTTTGTTATATTGTGCATGAACTTCTGCCTGTATTGTTACCATATGTCTGTTTGTTGAAGTTACTCAGTTTTCTATGCTTTTTGGTTGACATTCCATCTCCCTTTCCACGCATGTGTTACTATTTTCCGAACTTAGTGAATTAATCTTTGTAGAATTAATTGTATTCATTGACTGCTTTGTCAATTCTTCAAAATAGTTAGTAATGATGTTTTTTGCCTTACCTTTATGCTTCCTACTTAAATCCTGAAGGGGTATTTTTTCTGATTTTTTTTCTTCTTTCAAAGCACAGGGCCTGGTTAATATATTATTAAAGTCATATACATTTTTATCCGTGGACTTTTCCTTCTCTTCTTTTCCTTTTTTACTATTTTATTAGCACCTAATTTCTGTATATCTTTCTTTTCAGTAAATTTACACAATATATTATTTTTATTTTATCCATCCTCCTTCTTTGCCATATTTTAACTATCAGTTCTTTTAGCCCATAAATTGAGCAGCCAATGTTTAGTGATATTTTTCCTCTTCTTGATATTTTTTCTTTCTACTACTTCTGACTTTATAATCCTTAGAGTTCCTTCATCAATAGAACCCTTGTTAGTATAGTAAATCTGCTCCTCCATACTTTTTCTTGGGCTTCCACTACAGTCTCATCTACCATGTTTGAGTTATACCGAACCATGGTATAGCAGGTATATACATTAGGAAGCACCCTTCTAACTTTTGATTGTTTACCCCTGTTTAGTCAGCCAAAGCCTTATTTCTTCTCTTTTTTTTTTTATATAAAGGAGATACAGCAGATTACCAATTCACACCCGAGTAACTGTTTTCAATTTGCCCTGTAAGTGTTCCTTAATTTATGTACGATAACAGACAGTTGGATTGCTTTTTCATAAAGTCCAAATATATTTATCATAGGCACAAAACAGCTGTAAGATGCTCACTGCTGCTGGTTAGTGGGAGCCTTCCATCCTCTGCCAAAGGACATGATGAAACAAAGAAAGTAGCCCCTCTCCCCCTTGAGAAATCAGTCATGAGCCACTGTCTGTTCTCTGACCTTAACTCGAGGCTTCTGTGGTTGCATTCGTCTTCCTCACGCAATTCAATTTGTTTATTTTGTTTTGGAACTCCAACAGAGGTCCACAAAAACACATCAATAGATTAAAAAAGACAAACTTTACATACAATACAAAATTCTTCCTTTATACACTTCTTACTCACTCACTGATCGACAAAACTCTGAGGAACCTTCAATCTATTAAGATGTGTAGCACAAAAATGTGCATCTGTTGCTAATTAGTTATAGGGGAGGGTTACAAAAGAAACACCGCCCAGCACAGCTCAGCCACTGGAAACCTCCCAGCTGTTGACCATCTTCTACTAGCTCAGCTTCTAGGAGCCTTTCATGGGGGACTTTGGGGGAAAACTGGCATCAATCTTGACTGCATAGCAAAACTGCACCGCAAAGCAGAAGACGTATACAAAATTCTAATGAAATGCTGGAGTATATGTGGGATGGCTTGTGAACCTGTATTACGCAAAATGTGTATGCAAAATACATGCTGAAGATTCTAGAGGAACTGTTTAATGATTACCACGATCTGATAATCGAGCTGTAAATCAACAGAGTAATGTTTGTGAGATGGTGGTTAGATCAGAGTGGCAGAGGAAGGCAAGTACTTCTTGCCTACAGAAAAAGGGATTTTCTTCAGATGGCATCTGTATGCGACATATATTGGATGCAGGTACTTGAGACGTGTTCCTCCATAAAGAGGAATCTTCAACCGTTCTTGAAATGGGACGGTCACATGGCACTGTTGTTAGCGCATAGTCTGCCATGTGACCCTGCCATATTTTATGCTGTGGAAAATGTATCAACCTGCTACAAGATAAAGGGGCTGTTTGTAAGCACTTGTAGAAGTAATTCCTTATTTATTGTCATGTGGTTCTGCACGAGAACAGCAGCGAATGCGGAGACGGAGGCCAGTCAGGAACAGCAGTTATCTATTTCAACTTTTACCAAATGCTGTTTAATGCAGTTCCATAATAAGTGGCACAATACAATAAGAACATCAAGTTGAACTCGGATAATGCTCCCCCTAATGCCCCACGCCCACCCTAGAGTGACCACGTTCCTATCCCCGCTACTCCAGGGCCTGCACCTATGTCGTATGTCCGCCTGCATAGTCGTACCCCGACCAGGGGTTCCCACTGCGTCGTCTCACCAGTTACCTAACGGACCACATGTGAGATGGTCCGGCTGCCCTATCCTTGATAGTCCATGACTGCCCCTAGTTTACTCTCCCCCTCCCTGGTTTGTTTATTCATATGGCAAATACCTGTTACATTGCATATAATTGCAGTAAAGTTATTTCTACATGTCAAGATGGGTATCACCTGACTGGAACAATGTACTTAATGACGCCACGCTCCAATACTGATATGTAACAACTGTACTAACAAATGCCAATAAAAACAAGTTTAAAAAAAAGAACATCAAGTTGAATATGCCAAAGTCTGTCGTTTTAACAGCCTCATGATGTCCACAGCTATCGTTCACACAAATTATGTGGTCAATAGCAAATAGCTCCTACACAATAGTTGCAGACTGACAAGTTGTTTAATCTCTAGTGGTTTGCGATTGCAGTTGCAAACCACTGATCAACTTCCTTGCAAACTGCTAGGAAGAGGGGAGCACCAATTTCCTGGCAACTCACGAGGAATCACAATGTTGATATTTGGTGCTTTTAAGACGCGTCACAAGCGGTGTCAATTTAATACTTTGCGATTTTATCTTTCCCCTTGTGAAGCCTAGCACTTTTTTGTGCTGCTCAGGCCTTTGCGATGAACACGACTCCTAAGCATGCAGCAAGATGAGGATTTTGAAATAGGACTTCAGATTTGGACTACGGCCTAAACTAACACAGAGAGGTCTGAGACAAAAAAAGACAGCCATGTTGCAGGTGTTATTTGGCTTTGTCAATTTTTGTTTTGTGGTGTGGCTGGACAGGAGCGTACAGAATATGGGGCAGGATGGGGTGCAGCAAGACAAAGACCACAGGAGGAGGGTGGGATGAGCAAGCAACACAAGGGATGGCAAGCATGACCATGGTCAGGAGGAGAGCAAGCAACTTTGTGGCTTGGTGGGACGGGAGAGGGCAGGATGAGGGCAACGCACATACAACACCACAATTTGTGCTCATCAACAAATGCACTTAACTGAATCTAGGCTTTAAAGGGTTACAGTAAAGGACTTATCAAAGATTGGCAATGCAGCCTTTTTGCCGATCATTTATGGATAGTTACGAAGCAGGCATGTCTTTTTGAAGTTCTTACCCTAGATATGGCAAAAAAGAAAAATCTAAAGCTCTTTACTTTAACACCCTAGGTGAAGTATGTTTGTAACTAGAGACTACATCATTTGAACAGAAATGAACTTCTAATGTAGGGATTGTCCAATGTTTGTGCTTGGAGGACTCGGTTATAGGGGTAGTTCCTTACTTAAAAGGCCCCTTGTGCAGAGCTTCCATGCAGAGCAAAGAGTCCATGCAATCCAGAGCGTGACAGGAAATGGCCTCCCCCGCTAGCAGTATCTGTCATGGCTGCTGCTTAAGTCTCCTCACACACACTCCGAGATAATTCTTTCATGGCCCCTTGTCATGTGTTGTTTTCAAATGATTAATGTTTTCACGCTTATGATCAAAGACAACATTGCATGAAAATTATTTTTTAGCATAAAGTTATTTATTGCTTGTTTACACGCTTTACAAAAATAGCTTTACCATGTAAAGCAATTTGCACGCTAGAAAGTTCTCACCAACTCCTAATCAGGTTGTTTTGCAAGCATAACCAAAACAAAAGGACCACAATCTGAGCGCAAACAGAGGAAGAACACTAACCAAGAAATAAATCAGTACTTGGTCCATGCTCCAGGGAAGAAACAAACACATGGCGACATACTTAAACCTGTTAACACAAAAAATACCGGAGCTACAGGTAGAAAGCACAATTAGTGTTCTTGTCTGAAAATAAACATTCAATTAGTCACACTTGGACCATCACCGAAACCCTGTACGAGTGCTGAAGGGAGGGAAGGTCATCCTTATGGAAGAGGAAGCCTCACACACAAAATAGTGTCATGCTTCATCATCAACCTCTCCCCACCCTGGAAGGACAGTACCTCCAGGGCGGACTCAACCTCCTGTTGGACTTTGCGCAGGAGGGATTTCTTAGATAAAAGCTACTGGACAGTGCAGGGATCCAGGTCAGTACATTAAAAATACTTTAATGTATCGACACACACTCGCCAATAAAAAGCAAGAAAATAAGAGTGACCATGATGCCAACCAAAGGTAAGTAATGTGGGGCTAAGAGACCCTTTTTATGTTTGTTTTTTAAATCGTTGTTGGAATTTCCTGAGGGCGCCCTCTGACTATTTTGCATGCAATTGAATGAGCTTTAGACCACATATCCTCACTCTCCTGTGCCCCTCCCTTGAATGGTATAGTAATCGATTTCTTACATTTGTTATAATGAAACTGTAAAAAAAAACACTACAAACTGTTTAGCTCTCATTCTGATCAGGCTGGTATTTTGGTGCGGTAATGGTAAATACTGATATTGCAGGATTCCCTTTTTCCTTGAATAGTAATACAACTGATAACGTTCAGTTCGATTTAATACAAATGTATACTTAAATTTATGAACATTTCTGCACTAAAACGAAAACGCTGCACTTGACTGAAATGTATTTTTCCGTGCTGGACTGAGGTAGGCCAAAATTAGGACTAACTTCCATTTTAGAGTTTTCAATGCAGCATATGTGATCCGATGCTCTGTATTGGCATGCAGGTCTCAAAGAACTATGGAGGAAGCCATTCGCAGAATTCAAGGCTCTTTCAGTCAATAACTCTGTGTAGCCATTCATTTATGAGACTTCCATTGTTTTTTTACTAGATTTGTTGTGCCACATAATTCTTTCATGGCCCCTTGTCATGTGTTGTTTTCAAATGATTAATGTTTTCACGCTTATGATCAAAGACAACATTGCATGAAAATTATTTTTTAGCATAAAGTTATTTATTGCTTGTTTACACGCTTTACAAAAATAGCTTTACCATGTAAAGCAATTTGCACGCTAGAAAGTTCTCACCAACTCCTAATCAGGTTGTTTTGCAAGCATAACCAAAACAAAAGGACCACAATCTGAGCGCAAACAGAGGAAGAACACTAACCAAGAAATAAATCAGTACTTGGTCCATGCTCCAGGGAAGAAACAAACACATGGCGACATACTTAAACCTGTTAACACAAAAAATACCGGAGCTACAGGTAGAAAGCACAATTAGTGTTCTTGTCTGAAAATAAACATTCAATTAGTCACACTTGGACCATCACCGAAACCCTGTACGAGTGCTGAAGGGAGGGAAGGTCATCCTTATGGAAGAGGAAGCCTCACACACAAAATAGTGTCATGCTTCATCATCAACCTCTCCCCACCCTGGAAGGACAGTACCTCCAGGGCGGACTCAACCTCCTGTTGGACTTTGCGCAGGAGGGATTTCTTAGATAAAAGCTACTGGACAGTGCAGGGATCCAGGTCAGTACATTAAAAATACTTTAATGTATCGACACACACTCGCCAATAAAAAGCAAGAAAATAAGAGTGACCATGATGCCAACCAAAGGTAAGTAATGTGGGGCTAAGAGACCCTTTTTATGTTTGTTTTTTAAATCGTTGTTGGAATTTCCTGAGGGCGCCCTCTGACTATTTTGCATGCAATTGAATGAGCTTTAGACCACATATCCTCACTCTCCTGTGCCCCTCCCTTGAATGGTATAGTAATCGATTTCTTACATTTGTTATAATGAAACTGTAAAAAAAAACACTACAAACTGTTTAGCTCTCATTCTGATCAGGCTGGTATTTTGGTGCGGTAATGGTAAATACTGATATTGCAGGATTCCCTTTTTCCTTGAATAGTAATACAACTGATAACGTTCAGTTCGATTTAATACAAATGTATACTTAAATTTATGAACATTTCTGCACTAAAACGAAAACGCTGCACTTGACTGAAATGTATTTTTCCGTGCTGGACTGAGGTAGGCCAAAATTAGGACTAACTTCCATTTTAGAGTTTTCAATGCAGCATATGTGATCCGATGCTCTGTATTGGCATGCAGGTCTCAAAGAACTATGGAGGAAGCCATTCGCAGAATTCAAGGCTCTTTCAGTCAATAACTCTGTGTAGCCATTCATTTATGAGACTTCCATTGTTTTTTTACTAGATTTGTTGTGCCACATCCGATGACATTAGGTCACAAAAGGGATTATTAATGTCAGTTGGGGATAGTGCAAGGATGGTGGCAACAGGTGACCTGGTATAGGTCTGTATTTTCATTTGTTTAACTTTGCTCACCTTATGCTGACTGTGTGATATCCATTAACTTTTATTGTCTATAAAAGATGGTACATTATGGAGGTGAGCCAGTCTGGTTTTCCCTAACTCTAGAGACTGAACACTCTTCAATTCCTCTTAGACATTGGATTTTGGCCGTGACTTCATGACATTGTGTTGCTGCATTTAATTGAACCTTATGCTAATTTTCTATATTCATTTGATATACATTTTAACTATTATTTCCGACTTCTGCAGTGCACTTTGTATAATTTAATAAACCTATATGTTTAGCTTTACAACATTGTCCCTCCTGCGTAGGCGCTTTATCTTGATTATCTGATAAGATAACATTGACACAACCCCCTTCCAAGATTTGCAAGTTGGCTAATGCTATAAGCCTGTTATAATGAATATTTTCCCTTGTTTCGAGCTACAAAACTCAACGACTTTTTGTCCTTGCCCAAATTCTGACACATAATATTTTTTTTTTATTGTGCATAGAAAAAAGTATTATGTTCGTTCACTTCATATTATCTGGTTTCGGATGTTGAGTCGTTTAGCCTGAAGGGCACTCTTCTGAGTGACCCAGTCACACCGTGAAGGGTTTGAGGCTTGGTGCTCAAGCCAGTTTGCCCGATATCAAAAATGAAAGTTGATAATATTCCTTTAATGGAAGCAGCGAAGACATCTAACTGAAATCATTTTTGCTCTTTTTAAGGTTACGCCTTCCTACTGTTCCAGGAAGAGAGCTCAGTGCAAGCACTGATAGACGCCTGCCTCGAAGAAGATGGGAAACTGTACCTGTGTGTATCGAGCCCCACCATCAAGGACAAGCCGGTAAGCTGTGAACAGACTGGCCTGGCAGCCAGCCCGCGCCTGTCCTCCTCTGTTCTAAAGCAAAAAGACTTTTGTACAATCCCCATATCTAATGTCTGTCTTCCTGAAACCTGTATACGGACTGTCATAGTGATACTTTTACTGAGTTAACCTTTTGTAGCCAGCAGACATTAATCATTGATTCTTGGAAAAAGTAACGGATGCTGAATTATTTAATGGGATCTTTATGCGGTCTTCGTCCAGCGCCGCAGTCAAGGGCAATGTGACAAGCTTATCTTTTTCTACCAGTTGTGCAGTGATAATTCTTTAACTTCTGTTCACCAAATTCAGCTTTTTCATCGGTAATTAACACAGTTAATGCTGATTGTCAATTCAAATACTACTCTGGCAATCAAAAACAATCTTTGGTCTCAGCAGCTGCTGGACCAGTGGATCGGCTTCGTAGGATTCTCACCACCTCCCCAGGACTGGAGTCTAATTGTGGGGAGGGGTGATGTTGACCCTGTACTGTACCACCTCGCCGCACACCTCTGGTCGTCCTAAAGTTGTCACCCATGTACATTGGGTTTTTGGTTAATTCCTGCGTTCCATGCACAGGGTTAACAAAAGTGTGTGGGCATGGCCAAGTAAGGCATTGAATCCGTTTCATTATTGTTCCTTTACTACTTAGGGTCTAAAAGACGTAGGGCAACCACTTTACACTGGTGACGAGGCGGGTATTTGCATGCACACCCCACCGCCACTAACCACATGCCTGACAACTTTTGAGTCGTCAGACTACTGGTTCGAGGATGCACTATCAGGCCGTGTGTGTGGCAGGGCCGGACTGGGAACCGAAACCGGCCCTCGCAAACTGCTCGGTTGGCCCCCAGGGGGGACTGAGGCCGAGCTGTTTGCAATGGGGGGTTTACCGGAGGCTAATATTGCAGGCCCCTGGTAACAAAAACGGCCCCCCAGGGGCCCTAAACTGCCCCCAATCTGGCGGCCCACCGGGGAAACACCCAGTGCCCGCTGTGGCCAGTCCAGCCCTGGTGTGAGGTCATGTCCCCAGGCCTGTCCCCAGCCAGCGGTCAGCCCGCTGAGTGTGGTGTGCCTCTGCTGCAGCTGCATCGAGCCTTCCCGACCTTCTTGGTATGCAGCGGACCGGCTCTTCCTGAGATGGGTGTTCCTTGTTTCCATGCTACACCAGCTCTCATCTCTATGGCCACATGGTGCCCAGATTCGTGCGCTCCTGGGATGTTTCTGCCCGCCCCACCCCCTATTGACTGCGAGGGGACATGCCCCACCCACTTGCACTATTTTTACACTATGCAGGGAGGCCCAGGTCCAGGCCAGCTGCAAGAGCATGAGGAAGCACCGAAGAGGGAGCATGCCCCACCGGTTAGTACTCTCCTGCTGATTATGAAGAGAGGCCTTGCCACAGTGTACTTCCAGCAGCAGGTGCAAACAAGGAAGGGTACCCACACCAAAATACATAATAAGATACAAGGCACAGAGGCAATTTAAGGTCAAAATTGACCAGGACTGCCATTCTATTGTCAAGAGGTCACTGGCAGACTGCTGCAAGCCACTCTGTGGCGGCAATCCTTGGACAGGCAGCTGTACCACCAAACATCACGTGGTGACAGGCCTCATGCTGCATGGCACCCCAACATACAATCAAAGCATCAATGCCGCCAGTTTGACCACGCCACACAATGGCCTCAATTCCTGCAATAGAACAATTTACTGTTGACGGCACACCGTCCACCCTGACACCCAAATGGAAAGACTGGGTGGAATGCCTCCAATTTTATTTTGAGGGTGCCAAGATTGTAGTGGAAAGGCGCCAAGCTCTCCTATTGCACCTTGGGCGGTAAGGACATTCACAAATTATACAAGACTCTGGTTGAAGCGACGCCCAAGTCATACATAACATTACACAGGGCTCTTAACCCACATTATGAGCTCATGGCAAATTTATAATGAACAATTCGTGTTCCACCAAGCCTGCCAAAAGCCGGAAGAATCAATAAACACCTTCCATTGTCTGCTCAAAGAACAGCAAGCACCTGTGGCTTTCATGATAAACAGGAAAAAAATAAGAGGTCAAAGAACACAGGGCTGCTCATCGGCAAGACTGTTCAAGAGTTTGGGAAATCACTCCAAGGTATTTTGACCCTTGGACAGTCACAAGAACTAACTAAAGCCAGTGTGTCCCATTTGGAGGCCCCCCTCCACCGACCAATTAAAACAGAACCAGTCAATGCAGTCCAACCATGCCGCAGTCCGGCAGCTCTAAAACACCCACAAGAAAAAATAAAAGAATGTGGATACTGTCAAGAGCTACCCCACAAGGGAGCTGAATGCCCCGTCAGAGGTGAAAGGTGCTCCGCCTGTGGCAAATATAACCATTTAGCAAAAGTCTGCAGTTCCCAGATAGAAGTTGTCCAGGCCGTCACTAGCAATCTGGACACACCAGAAGACATGGACGACAACATGAAAGAGTACACTGTTCACACCGTCTTTGCGATTGGAGCAGCTTGCTCACCTCGCCCTCTGCTTCTGCAATGCCAAATTCGATCTGGGCCTCACAGTGTCACACAGCATCCATCCTCTGAGGTATCCGTCAAACTAATGTCTGGAGACACATACCGCTCCCTAGCCAGACACCTGGAACTGGGAAAAGTGAGAGTCAGAGTTTTCGCGTATGAACAGGTGCGTCCCATTCCCTTACTAAGGTGTTTCTGATTACCAGTGTCCCACAAGGATGTAAGTGTTGATAACGTTATTGATGTGGCTGATGGGGGGCACGGCATGCCGGTTAGCGGACAGGCGGCAGAGGCACTAGAACTGATTTCTTTTGCCCTTGAGTGCAAGAGGAGGAACGATCTACCATTCTCCAAATGTTTGAGGGTATCAGCTGTCTCAAGGGTAAAGAAGTGAAACTACACATTGGCTGATCAATTCAGCCAGTAGTCCTATGATACCGGCAGATTGCGTTTCACCTCCGGTCAAAGAGGAGTTAGTGAAGCTGGAACGTGCTGACATCAACAACAAAAAAGGTGATGGGCCTCACCCCATGGGTATCACTGATCGTCATTGCGAAAAAGCAGAAGCAGCATCTGTGTGGACATGCAAGTTCCCAATGTCGCCGTCAAATGTGAATGCTACTTGACCCAACCGTAGACGACATCCTTGGACAACACAGCAGAGTGAAGTGGTTCTCAAAGGTAGACCTTCGCTCAGGATATCACCAGCTACCACTTCACCTTGAGTCAAGGTATATCACCACCTTCTCAACTAATGTCGGACTGCCGAGGTATCGCCGCCTTAACTTTGGAATATCTAGTGCCGCTGAAATCTTCCAGAACACCATACAGGAAATGCTCAGTTGATAACCAGGAGCCATAAATGTCATTCCAATTCATGCCAGGTCAGTCAAGGAATTTCATGAACACCTCCGCAGAGTCCACCAGAGGATCAAAGATTCTGGGCTAACCCTCCATCAAGAAAAATGCAAATTTCTAAAACAGAAAATCAGTTTCTTCGGGTATACCTTTTCGGCGGAAGGAGTAGCGCCTGACCCGGAGACGGTACAAGAAGCCCCAGCACCCACCAACATCTCAGAAATACAGAGCTTCCTCGGTATGGTGAATTATTGCAGGGGGTTCATCCCAGACCTCACAGGCCTCACTCAACCTCTTCCGGAACTCACCAAAACCAACGCCACCTAGGCCTTGGCTGCAGAGCAAGAAGATTCACTTTGTAAGACCAAGGAAACTTTATCTGCAAACACCACTCTCTCATACTTCAACCCACGGAGGCCAACAAACACCGCCGTAGGCGCCAGCCCAAAATGACTTGAGGTTGTTCTTACCCAACAACAGCCACATGGAGGTTGGACTCCCGTCGCCTATCCTAGCAGGTTCCTTGCCGAGACAGAGCAGCTATACTGTCACACTGAGCAGGAAGCCATTGTCATACACTGGACATGCCAACACTTTCACATCTATGTGTATGGGCACCCTTTCATGGTCACAACAGACCATAAACCCCTGATGTCCTTATTCCCAGGATCTGCATCCAAACCGCCACCCCATATTAAGAAATGGATGCTCCAGCTACTAGTGTATGATTACCGCTTGAATACCGTCCGTGCGCCACCAACCCAGCAGACTACCTCTCTCGCCACCCTCGAGCAGCAACCTCCCAGTTGGCAGAGGAAGCAGAAGAGATGGAACAATATGTCCGATACATTGTAGGAAGGTCCCGGCTGCTCCCCCTGCCACTTGATACCATCTGACAAGCCACCCAGAAAGACGAGTGGCTCCAAATAGCACTAACTGCAGTCCTGTCTGGAGAGTGGACGACCTTGAAGGTGCACCTCTCTCAGAGGACCCCATAAGCTATGAAGGTCCTAGAATCCTTATTCAACGTTCACAATGAATTGTCAACGGACGCAAGTGTGTTCCTGCTCAGAGAACCACACCTGGTAATCCCCAACAGCCCTACCAACCACGCTGTACAACTGGCCCGCTACAGGATAGTCAAGACCAAGAATGGACTCTGCACTAAAGTATGGTTCCTCGGCATAGATGAGATGGTGGAAGTAGCGGTAAGGTCATGCCAATGGTGCCAGGGTCCTACCACGGCCACTGCCCCAGTGCTCTCCGAAGAAGGTCCCCAGCGCTCACCGAAGAGGTCCCCAGCAGCCATGGGAATGCGGCAGCCTAGATTTTGGCCACCTGCTGGATGGAAGATACGCTCTGTTCAGGATAGATGACTTAACCAAATATCCAGAGATAGAGCTTGTTGGAACGGAAACAGCTGCCAAACCACTGTGTGTATTTTCCCCACTGAGTTATATTGCAGCAGAGGCAATCTGCCTCAATCTTGTCTATTGGTATGTATTTGTGACAAACAGCATTTCATTTTTGGCAGTTTAATAATATAGCACTGACAAAAGCAGAAATCTAAATGCTGTTTTTGTTTGCACTATGTAAAACTGCCAAAAATAAAATATTGAGGCCCTTCACATACTCTAATCCTCCCCTCCAACAAAGCGTTAACCATTAATGTCAGAGGTAATTCTTGGAGGGGGAGATTGGAGCTTGTGTGATAGGCAACAACATTTTATTTTTGTCAGTTTTACAAAGCAGTGAATAGGGTTTATAAATGCAGGAATTGGGAGGCGGGGCACCAGCCTTGAAATTAAGTCTCCCGCCTGAATCGGGAGGGTTATAAAGCAAAAGACACACAATTAATAGACTGAATGTAGAACAAATCAAAACATTCACCCCCAGTCAAGAGATCTGGGTTAAATCCATCATACTTTTGCTCACCATGCCACCCCATTTTAGACCTGGCCATATGCAAATCAGTCTTGACCCTGTGCCTCATGGGAACAGTCCAGTCCGAACTGTCAAGCCAGGTCCTCCCCAGACCGGAAACAAGCATCCTAGGACCGGTTTCGGGGTTTCACCCCTCTTCAGCCAGGATAGCTTGACTCCAGTCGCATGGAGAGCACGGGGCCCACGTCTCGGCATTTAGGGCGAGAAAGCAAAACACACACAATGGACGGAATGTAGAACAAATCAAAACATTCACCCCCAGTGAAGAGATCTGGGTTAAATCCATGATTCTTTTGCTCACCATTCCACCCCAGCTTAGACCTGGCCATATGCAAATCAGTCTTGACCCTGTGCCTCATGGGAACAGTCCAGCCCGAACAGCCAAGCCAGGTCCCTGGGCGCAGGGTCAACACTGATTTGCATATGGCTGGGTCCAAACTGAAATGTCATGGTGAGCAAAAAAACAATGGATTTAGGCCCAGATCTCTGTACTGGGGTGAATGTATGACATTGTTCTGCATTCTATCTATCAATTTTTGTTTTTGCATTTGTCACCCCGAGTGGGACGGGTATGCCCAGATGTGGGTCCCGTGCTCTCCATGCCACTGGAGTCAAGCTATCCTGGCTGGTGAGGGCTGAAAGCCCGAAACCAGTCCTAGGATGCTTGTTTCCAGTCCAGGGAGGTCCTGGCCTGACAGTTCGGGCTGGACTGATCCCATTGGGCGCAGGGTCAAGACTGATTTGCATATGGATGGGTCTAAACTGGAATGGCATGGTGAGCAAAAAAACGATGGATTTAGGCCCAGATCTCTGTACTGGGGTGAATGTATGACATTGTTCTGCATTCTGTCCATCAATTGTTGTTTTTGCATGAATCGGGAGGGTTGGCATATATGCAGGAGACCTGTCCATACCCTTTACAGGAGGAAGCGAGGGAATGTATGGCATTATCCAGTCACTGAAATGCGTATACCTTTAAATAAACCAGAGAGTTGCATGCAATCATCCCGCTGAGGAATTTCTGATCAATCGGTACCAGTTTTTTTTTTTGTAGGCTTGAATCGCATTTGGGGGCTTTGTCCTTCTTTCAGGGCACTTCACTGTTTTCTAGAGCGTCAGCTGACCAGTGTCTCTACAGTTGCTTGACCTAATGCAGATTGCATTCCCGCTTGCAGAGTCGTGGATGCAAAACACACACAAGATGATAGTAATTTTGACAACTGTGCTGCTTCAATCAGACTCTGTGTTTGCGTACTTGTGTTTTTTTGGGCTGGTCTTCCATATTGATTTTATTACAGAATGAAAAGTTAGTACAGATAAAGAAGGATTTAAAATGTAATACGTAACTGACAGTCACCTCCATGGAGTATGAAGTGATTTGTAGAGTTAAGGGTTTACCCACAGTGAAGCACTATACAACGAGGGAGGAGGTGTGACAAAGCGTGTCCTCTTTCTGCCAAACCCATGTGTATTGATTGCATAATGGGTTATATCTGTGGGGTACTGTGCAGGGAGTTAAAATCTTGTAGCAGTCTACCTAACTCATATTCTTTATGGTAGTTCAGGCAGCTTTCTTTGGTCTTCTGAGGGCTTGCTCATCTGGTAAAGGAATTTTGTGCTCTTCCAACAACCTGTCTGTGTGCATGTCTTAATCTGGATATCTTCTAATTTGTGACTATTCTGAGCTATTCCAGGCTCAGTTTATGACTGAAACCATGTTGTATCGAATACTTTTTCTGTGTCTTCTTGTAATTGAGACAGATGTATCCTCTTTTTTGTTGTTTTTCGTTTCTCTTGTTACACTCTCAGTGTACCTGGCTCCATAACCCCAATGCGACCTTCTCCTTTTCCCTTGTTTCACTGCTTCCAGGGTTCTTACAACAGTTGCATGTCCTGCATAACCAATTGCTTTCAGAACAGGACATGCTTTGCAAAAGTCAACCCACACGGTTTGCACATGTACTGAAGAACCAATATATTGAAGGCCCTAACTGGCAGAATGATGGTTGTGGCAAAAATTGTCCACCTTTCCATGTTGCAGGCCCTTACATATTTTTGTGTCCATCCCTGACATAGAAGCAAATTTAGCTATTTATGGGTATCTTTGGCATACTGGACATGTGACCATATGTACCTTTATCCTTAACTTCTGCCCGACTACAGACTCAGACCCCAGCAGGGACCAGAGAGTCAGTTCAAAAATGCACACAAGGATTGCTGAGCAACATGACATACATGTGCACCCCAAAACCAAACAACTTAACCCCTTGTGTGCTGGGGATCCAGCCCCTAGGCTTCCATGTGAAACTAACCAAATCACAGGCAATTTAAAAACCCGTACGCCACGCTCAAGAAATGAGAGAGGCCTTGAGCAACGCTCATACGCCATAATTCACAAGGGGCTACCAGTGGGGGGCAGAGTAGAGAAGGGTGAGAGGGAGTTGCATAGTTTGTTAGTAATATCCATCGAGTACAATTATTTAAAACCTGCATATTATGTAATGGTAAAGGTTCCTTTTTCCTCCTATGTTTTGTCAAAAAAGGTATTGTAGATTTGGAAATGAATATGGTTTTAATTTCCTTTTTTCTTTCTCTATAACTCATCAAATACGCCTATTTACCATAACGCTCAACTCAATGTCATGAACACGGCAAAGTATGGTTGTATGCGAATAAAATGGCAATAAAGTTTGTTATAAAAAACAAAAATGTAAATGGGTTTCTTTGCCATTGTTATTACAACCCTTGGTGTAATAGTGGCCTGCCATATTGTCTCTTCTTTGAATATCTTGGATATGCTTTCGAATATTGTGGTCAATCCTTGGCTCAAGGTGGACTTCACTGACATTTTGTAACTACCCAGGACTAGTGATAGGCAGGTAATTTCTAGGTTTGACTTTAGTGCATTTAAGTGCTTGATGAAAATGTCAAGGGAATATTTGGGGTTAAGAATCCTGCATTTCCCGAATACAGAACAGCTGCAACCATTTTTTGGGGAGTGAAGGGGTGGATTGATTTTATTTACCCAAAAACCTGGGAGCCAAATTTTTGCTCTTTCAGAAAATAGCAAGTTGATGTTGGGGGTACACATTTATTAGTTTTTCATAATGTATTTAAAATGAATGTTTGTGATTATTCATGGCGAACTGTTGACACTTATTGCAAATGTGTTCCTTGATGCTAGAGGTCACTTTCTGCTTTGTTTTGACCCGTGATGGAGGTATTCGATTGCACAATTAGTGCAAACATAAATGCAAACATCTTACTTGAGATCCTCAGTTCCGGGGCATAGCCCTGGCAAATGCCTGCGAAAAGTAAGCGTTGGTGCTAGGGACATGGTAGATGCTAATGATTGTGGCAGGGGTTTAGGTTGGTGTAAGGAAAAGAAGTATACATAGAATAAGGCTTGGAGTTACTATGAGTGTTAGGGTGATGGTTAGGTATGAGGTTAGAGTTGGGGAAAAGGATAGGATTAGTGTGAAGGTTAGGGTTATGTGAAATTTAGGGGTTGGGTGTTAGAGAAATTGGTTGGTTTTACTTCAATATTAGTGTATTGGATGGCATTAGAAATGTCGCAAGGGTTAGGGTTGGGATGAAGGATAAAGTGTTGGGTTAAGGTAGGAAGAAAGAATAACAGTTGGGTTTAGTTTTCCGTGATGATCATCGATGGTAAAATCCAAGATTATTAAAACTACATTTTGTTTGTCAGATAGAAATACATGAAAGTCAGACTTTTAAGCCTTTGTATGTTATCTACTCTTTTAAAGGATTTTTTTCATACAATAAGTTTTCCCTGCTTGAGAATAGAAAGGTCTTACTGGGTCCAGTGTTTTTACCATTTTCTCTAGCATTCTGCCCTTCCCACACTCATTTGCTCTAGATTTATCCCTTCTTAGCATGTCAATCCCAAAATAAAATATCTTTTTCCCAACACGATTAAGTGTGCCATTATACCACATGTCACTACAAGCAATCATCTTTACTGAACATATACACATTTCTGATGGATACATCTGCCAGTGGATTCCTCACCTTGTGAATATCCCCTGCGCCAGCATTCCACGGAACTTTTCTTCCCCAGCACTCCACGTCGACGTGGGCGATGTCATAATGCATCGGCTCCGCTCGCGACTCCGTATGACGTCACCGGAGCCATAAGAGGCCCACGTCGGCGTGATGACGTCCGTTCCCTTTTTTCCGCGCCGTCGACGCGCAACGTTTTTTTCCAGTACTCTCCTGATACTTAGTAGTTGTAAGGTGTTACTGTTGTTAAATCTGTAATGTCTTCGACGAGGAAGTCGGGCTTTAAGCCCTGTAGGGAATGTGGCGGCCACATGTCGATGACGGACCCGCATGAGGACTGCTTGTGGTGCCTTTCGTCGGACCACGATGTTGAAGATTGTGCATGCTGCAGGAGGATGAATCCTAAGGCGTTGAAAGAAAGGAAGGCGAAGCTGTTTATGGCAAAGATCGGTAAGGAGAAGAGAGGGAGAAAGAAGGAGAATTGGAGGCCGGAGTCGTCGACTTCGAGGTCGTCGAAGTTAAGGAAACATCACAAGAAAAGAAAACATTCTTCACGATGCCGGTCTTCGAAGAGCAGGAAGTCGAGGTCGGCTTCGCCCCGGCGACGTCGAAGTAAGGACTTGTCTCCTTCTCCATCTAAGTCTCCGGGTGGATCTCCTTCGCCGAAGCGGGCTCCTGCACGTTCACCGGCGCAGTCCCCGGCGGAGTCCCCGGCGCCGTCACCGGCGGCGTCTCCGGTTCCAGTGGAGTCGCCTGTTTCGGATGGTGATCAGGAGCAAGGGGAAGAGCATACTCCGGTGCCTGAAGATTCTATGGCTCCAGTAGAGGACACTATGGCACCGCTGCCAAGTACTCCGCAGAGGGATACAGGTTCTGTACCTTATCCTCAGTTTCCTGCTCCAGGTACTGACTCTACTCAGTTCTTGAATGCCATGTATGGTATTTTTAATAGGGCGGCCTTCCCATCCGGAGCACCAACTGGTCCCGTGGGTCCCATGGCGTATTCATTAGGGGTGCCGCAGCATTACGCTCAGGCCCCCTTTATGCCCTTTCTGCCGATGGCGCCTTCGTGGCAGTTTCCGGCGCCGTCTGGGGATCCGTCACGGCTTCGGCTGGATCGTCCTGCTTCAGAGCCTTCCTCGACGCCGTTGCCGACTCCATCGGCACCACATCCGGCGCCGCCGACTCCGTCTATGGCGCCGCCGACTCCTATACCTCTGGCTCCACCGACGCCGCATACGACATCGACGACGCCGGCTCCCCGAATTCGATCAAGAAGGGAGGCCCAAAGGGTTTTGGAGGAAGGAAGGTATAGGGCAGAGGTAGAGGAAGGTGAGGTTGACACATCCTCTGATGAATTTGAGGGAATACAAGAGGCTAGTGGACTGGATACGACCCCAGAGTGGGAGCACACCTCATCAAGATCCTCTCCACCACAAGAGCTGGCACCCTACCATACTGTTATTAAAAAGGCTGCAGAACTGTTAGATTTACAGTTACCCTCAGTAGAGTACAAGTCGAACTTGCTGACGGAGGTGCTACACTCTCCAACTTCCACGTCAGAGCCTTTACTGCCTTTTAATGAGGCCATCTTGGAACCTGTTTTGGAGGTATGGCGGAAACCACTTTCTTCTCCGGCGGTTTCCAGACAGGTGGCGAGAAGATACAGGGTGGCGCCTGGGGATCCGGATTTTCTATCTACACACCCGTCTCCAGAGAGCCTAGTTGTGCAGGCTTCCTGCTCAAAGCACGCTTCGGGGGCTTTCCCTCAGTCTCCCGCAGATAGGGAGTCCAAAAAGGTGGACCAGGTGGCTAAAAAGACTTTCTCTTCAGGAAGTATGGCACTAAAGTCTTCCAATGCCACGTGCTTGCTGGGTCGTTTTGTGCATGCCTTGATGGACTCAATGAAGTCTTTAGCCCCTAAGCTGTCTGAGGGTGATAAGACGTCCTTCTTGGAGGTAGTTACGGACACTCATGCCGCTGCCAGACAGGTAATCCAATCAGGGCTGGATACGGCAGATTCGGTGGCGAGGATAATGGGCTCATCCATAGCCGCAAGAAGGCAGGCATGGCTTCGTTCGTCGGGTTTCTCCGCGGATGTTCAGGCCACTTTAGTGGATTTGCCGTTTGATGGGCAGAAGTTGTTTGGAGAGAAGGCGGACTCTGCCCTACAAAGATTTAAAGACAGCAGGTTAACGGCTAAGTCTTTGGGTCTGCAAGCTCCTGCTAAGGGTTCTGGTTTTAAGAAGTTTAGAGGATTTGCAAGATCATCCTTTCGCTCCTTCCGACAGCCTCAGCAGCAACAGCAGAATCCCCTCTATAGATCCTATAGAGGGACACAAAGGGGTCGGAGAGATTCTGGACGCAACCCCTCTTCTTATTCCTCCTCCTCTGCTCCCAATGAGGCTTCAGGGAAGCAGCCCTAGATCCCCCATCCCGGATCATGTAAGACCTGTGGGGGGTCGGGTGTCCTACTTTCTACGAGGTTGGAAATCTGTTACGACAGACCTTTGGGTTTTGAACCTCGTAGAGACTGGGTACGCCCTTCCCTTACGGGAGTTTCCTCCCCCTTACCCTTCTTGCCAAGGTTACTGCTCGGAAGACCATCTGCTTCTCCTGCAGAAAGAGGTTCTAGCTTTGCTTCAAAAGGGTGCAATAGAGGTGGTTCCGGAGCAGGAAAGGGGTCAGGGATGCTACTCACGGTATTTCCTGATTCCCAAAAAGGACGGCAGGTTGCGTCCGATACTGGACCTCAGAATCTTGAACTTTTACCTGAAACAGGAGAAATTCAAGATGCTGACCCTTGCACAGGTTCTTCAAGCGTTGCAGCAAGAAGACTGGATGGTGTCGCACGACTTGCAGGATGCATACTTTCATGTCCCAATCCTGAAGTCGCACAGGAAGTATCTCCGTTTTTCGGTTGGGTCGCAACACTACCAGTTTGCAGTCCTCCCGTTTGGTCTTACTACCGCACCTCGAGTCTTCACAAAGGTGATGGCGGTGGTGGCTGCTCATCTCAGGAGGTCGGGGATTCCAGTTTTCCCCTACCTGGACGACTGGCTTCTGAAGGCAGAGTCCCCAGAGATGGTGCAGCGTCATCTGCAGGTAACATCTCAGCTGTTATTCGACTTGGGTTTTTCTATCAATGTGCCCAAATCTCACCTGGTGCCCTCTCAACGCAACCTGTTCATAGGGGCGGTACTGGACACTACTGTGTGTCGAGCATTTCCTCCTCCACAAAGAATTCTCGACATTCAGGAGATGGTCCCTTTCTTCCACAATGGAGCGGTTGTTCCAGTTCGGAAGGTCCTTCGCCTGCTCGGTCTGTTCGCTTCCTGCATTCTGTTGGTCAACCATGCACGCTGGCACATGAGGGCGCTCCAGTGGTGCCTCCGCAAGCAGTGGTATCAGCACAACGGGGATCTCAGGGAGTCGATCAAGGTCTCCAGAGAAGCTGCAGCGGATCTATCTTGGTGGAGTGTGGAGGGCAATCTGTCGCAAGGAAAGCCCTTCCATCTGCCTCCATCGGTGGCCACGGTGATAACGGATGCCTCCACCCTGGGGTGGGGTGCTCATCTGGGGGATCTGGAGATCAAGGGTCTTTGGTCTCCAGAGGAAAGGTTGCTTCACATCAACCTTCTGGAATTGCGGGCGATTCGTTTGCCGCTCAAGGCCTTCCTCCCTTCGCGGTCAGTCTGTTCAAGTCCTGATGGACAACACTACCGCGATGTGGTATGTCAACAAGCAGGGAGGAGTGGGGTCTCTTTGTCTTTGCAGAGAGGCCTTACGTCTATGGTCCTGGGCTCAGGACCATCAGATTTGTCTGATGGCAAATCACCTGTCCGGGGTGTTGAACGTACGTGCAGACAGTCTCAGTCGGCAGTTCTCCGCCGACCACGAGTGGAGGCTTCATCCAGAGGTGGTTCGTCACGTCTTTCGGATGTGGGGAACTCCTCGGGTGGATCTGTTCTCCACTCACGAGAATGCTCACTGCCCATCATTCTGCAGTCTCAAGTATCCGATGCAGGGAGCGTTGGGGGACGCGTTTCAGTTGAGTTGGGGCTCACGACTCCTTTACGCGTTTCCTCCCATACCCTTGATTCCTCGGGTTCTGAGGAAGATTCGCCAAGACCGGGCCCAAGTTATTTTGATCGCCCCGGATTGGCCAAGAAGGGTGTGGTATACAGATCTTCTCCACCTCTCCTCGTGCTCTCCGCTCCGGCTCCCTCTGAGGGCAGACCTCCTCTCGCAATCGGAGGGGCAGGTTCTACACCCCCAACTCCAGAGCTTACACCTTCATGCCTGGAGATTGAACGGGGCAACCTGAGTTCATTCTCTCTCCCGCCTGATGTGGTGGATGTTATTTTATCGGCCAGGCGACACTCCACCAAGTCCATTTACTCCTACAGGTGGTCTAAGTTTGTGAAATGGTGTGGAGAGAGGTCCATTGACCCTTTAAAAGCCCATCTTTCTAATGTGCTCCAGTTTGCTCTTTCCTTGGCGCAGCAGGGTTGTGCTGTAGCCACGGTTAAGGGCTATTTATCTGCCTTATCGGCTTTTCTATGCCTTCCTGATCAACCGTCACTATTTAAATCTCCGGTTGTTCTGAGGTTTATCAAGGGCCTTACAAACATGTTTCCTCCCACTCCTTTTGTAATGCCACAGTGGGACCTTAATCTTGTTTTAACCTTTCTGATGGGGTCCCCATTTGAGCCTCTACATAGCTGTCCTTTGAGGCTGTTGTCCTTTAAGGTGGTCTTTCTTGTAGCCATAACCTCGGCAAGGAGGGTGAGTGAGCTTCAAGCTTTTAGTTCTAAACCCCCTTTTCTTACATTACATGCTGAAAGGATGGTTCTCAGGACCAGGGCTGGTTTCCTGCCAAAGTTGTTACTCCGTTTCATTTGGGGCAGTCTATTACTCTCCCTGTTTTTTATCCACCTCCTCATCCCTCCAAGGAGGAGGAAAGACTCCATCGCCTGGATCCAAAGAGGGCTGTGAGTTTTTATCTGGACAGGACTAAAGACTTTCGTCTAGATGATCAGCTCTTCATTGGCTATGTTGGTCATTCAAAAGGAAGAGCAGTGCACAAGCGCACTTCGTCGAGATGGATTATTCTTGCCATCAAGATCTGCTACGCCCTGGCTGGTAAGACCCCTCCTGAGGGTATTAGAGCTCATTCGACTAGAGCGAAATCGTCTACATCTGCTTTGGCCCGGGGTGATCCTGGGGCAGATATTTGTAAAGCTGTGACTTGGGCCTCCCTCCATACTTTCGCAAAGCATTATTGCTTGGACTCTGAGATGAGGACCACTTCACGCGCTCTGTGTTGCAAGACTTTCTGGTGTAGGAAGGTGGACACCCTCCTCCGGGAGTGGGGACTGCTGTGGGAATCTATTCACAAGGTGAGGAATCCACTGGCAGATGTATCCATCAGAAGAACAAGTTACTTACCTTCGGTAACGCTTTTTCTGGTGGATACAGTATCTGCCTGTGGATTCCTCACTGGCCCACCCGCCTCCCCGTTGTCCACCTTTGAATACCATGAAATAGGTCTTGTTGATATGTTTTTTACACTTTCTTGTACATTTGTAGGAAATGCTTGCTTGTTTATTTAGCATTCCTTTCCTTTGTATACTATGCATATGTGTTGGTATATTGTATACTGTGTATACTTTGAGTCTGTCGTTGGTCCACCTGTTCGCCTCGAAGGCACGGAAAAAATGTGTGGAACTGACGTCATCACGCCGACGTGGGCCTCTTATGGCTCCGGTGATGTCATACGGAGTCGCGAGCGGAGCCGATGCATTATGACGTCGCCCACGTCGACGTGGAGTGCTGCGGAAGAAACGTTCCGTGGAATGCTGGCGCAGGGGATATTCACAAGGTGAGGAATCCGCAGGCAGATACTGTATCCACCAGAAAAAGCGTTACCGAAGGTAAGTAACTTGTTCTTCTGTGCCAAATATTTGACATTTGTTTCAGGGTAGTATGTTCTCGTTATATGCACATAAGTGTGGGTGTAGTACATAGAAAGAATACACTGTGGCGCACGTAAAGTTGCCAGACTGCAAAGATAAAATGATAGATCAATATATATATAGAGGCAGTATGTTCGCACAATCTTGCACCTCACGATGATCATTTAAAATGTACATTTTGTCTCTGGCAGTTTGTAACGTGAAAATGAAATAAGCAGTTCCAGTAATATATTTCTGGACTCTTGTTTGCCCAAGTCGTTTGGCTCAGTTAGCGTAGATGCTGATTATTAACCCACTAGGCTAAGAATTGGCTAAACAAATGCCTGTCAAGCAAGCAATTCAAGAACGTCACTGTTAGAACGGAGATGTGGTTTCTTGGCCTTACTTGGAACTCAAATTGGGAACACCCCAGAGTATCCTTTCTTGTCTACTAGTTCCAGATTCCGACTTTGATGCTGTGGCAAACTGAAAAGAGACTAATGCAATTTTAAGAGTTGATTCTACGAATACAAACACAGTGATAGATGGGGATGTAAACATCGACCCAGGTATTCACAATATTTAGATTATAGACAACTCGCACACTAGCAAATTCTGTTAACTATCTGTATGAAAGGGGAGCGGACCATGACACAAAACGTATTGTGTAAGGATCAAGAGCTCTGAAGGTTGAATCACAAAGCTTTCCAAAGGAAAGTCGAGAATTTACACTCCCGGGTTTACATCTGTGGCATGCTTATATTTCGGTTTTGACAGGAATTCTCAAAGAATTCCAACAGTCCTCCTGGAAATCGGCAACTGTTGCAGCTTCCTGATATGTAAACGTGTGCATACTGAAATGTAACAAGTATGCATTACCACATTAGTAGTGCTCCAGCAGGAATCCGTTTTTAATTTGGATTTTTTGTTTACCATCAGCCGGGTTAATTCCCCCTCTGTTTACCTTTCTGGGGTCAGGTCATATAGATGTTTGTTGTTTTAGAGAAGATCAAGAGCTCTGCATCACATATATTATTATCACAATCACAAATCTAGTTTCAATCAATAACGAGAATTTGGTATGAGTTAAAGGGTTTTATTAATCAAATCTTTTAGCGGGTCATCTTTATTAAGATCACAAGTTAATTTGTATTAATTTCAATGATCCAGAGATCAAAGATCAATATTAGTCTATAAGTTGGTACTAAAATGCATTAAGCGCATTCCATAAAGGAAAGAATCCCTATTCTTAGAATCTGGGAAAAGGGTTTCCGTCTGTACCCATGACCAGTAATTAAAAATTAATTAAAAAGCAGAACTTCCCATAAAAGAGAGGTTAAAAAAACCTCAGAGTCTCAGAGCCACGTGAAATAAGGGTAAATGATTCTGGACAAGTGTCCGTAAAAGAGTGTGGTAACCTCCTCTAGGAACATGCACTATTATAGAAAACATATTTCATGAAGCTTTGCAACATGTTGCTTCTTTCATCTTCAGTCAGCCAGTAAGCTTTCAATGCTCTCCTGGGAATAGGATCACTCTTCGTCTTCTCACCAAAATACAGTAGTCAACATACATAAATGTTTAGTTTGCTACTAAATTGTATGACTTCTAAGTTCACGTGGGTGGTTCTCACCATTCATGACTACTTTCCCATGTACTAATTACATTTCTAATCTTCTAATATATCGAGTTTATTAGCAATGGTCTATGTAGAAGTTTAAACAATAATATTCGAACAGAAAACATTTAGCAGGAAGCAATCATTTGAAAGAAAAAATACATGTTAGTTAAAAGGGCCAAGATCAAGTTTAAATGCTGAATCTACATGTTTGAACTCTAAATTTCCCCATTAAAAGACTAATTTTTAATATAGCCTTATAGCCCGCCGTAGCGGGCTATACCGGCTATTAAAGGCCCGCTGCAGCGTTATAGGCCCGAGCCGAAGGCGAGGGACTTTAACAAAAGCAGCGGGACTTTAATAGCGGTATAGCCCTGCTACGAAGGGCTATAATATTCAAAATAACAAGAGCAACCCTTATGTCCTTGTGAACTGGGTAGGTAGTGAGTACAAAACAATATTCACAAGGAACTCATTTGTAAACAATAATTAATAATATGTGACTAAATTATATCACTCGGAATTAATCACAACCTAATATGACTTTTCTTTACAAAAACCATACCAAATCAATTATAAATCAACCTTCATGATAAGCCCACACAAAAAAAGCCTATTTCCTTTTTATTCAACCTAACCTCAGCCGAGGTAGGTATTATTTTATTCTAAGGTTCATTAATATCATAGACTTTTCATCAAAAATACATTTACAAAAATTACAAATATATACAATTCATATTTACAGTGACATGTGACCCCAAGTGAAAAACCATAACCTATTGCAATACTTGTGTATGACAAAAGTGAAGAACAGAGAATTAAAAGGTTATTGGAAAATTATATAAGGACAGACTCGTTAAAATTTGTAAATGATTTAGTCAAAAACAGTCTCTTTTATATGTGTTGTCGACGGCGTTTCAACCCACTCAAGGTACCGGGTTTCTTCAGGACTGTATTTCTGGGGACAGTAATTGCACACTTATGTCCATGTAGGATCCAGTATGTGGTGGCGATGGAAGATTATCTCCCAACTCCAATTCACTGTCTCACTCCGTGTTGATCAAGGAATGAGTCATAATGTTCCAGTATCAAATCATAGAGAATAATATCTCTTAGCGCGGTGATTTTCAGATTTGCCTGTCTTCGCATACAATGGGAGGGGATATCGCAGGTGTGTTCGGTTAATTCCGTAATAAAGCCGAAACGTCTCTCATTTAATGGAGACGCCCGTCCAGCAATCGAAATGTCGCTGTGTAGGATTCAATCACCAGGATACCTAACGGTTAGATACTGGAACATTATGACTAGAGTGGGTTGAAACGCCGTCGACAACACATATAAAAGAGACCGTTTTTGTCTAAATCATTTACAAATTGTAACGAGTCTGTCCTTATATAATTTTCCAATAACCTTTTAATTCTCTGTTCTTCACTTTTGTCATACACAAGTATTGCAATAGGTTATGGTTTTTCACTTGGGGTCACATGTCACTGTAAATATGAATTGTATATATTTGTAATTTTTGTAAATGTATTTTTGATGAAAAGTCTATGATATTAATGAACCTTAGAATAAAATAATACCTACCTCGGCTGAGGTTAGGTTGAATAAAAAGGAAATAGGCTTTTTTTGTGTGGGCTTATCATGAAGGTTGATTTATAATTGATTTGGTATGGTTTTTGTAAAGAAAAGTCATATTAGGTTGTGATTAATTCAGAGTGACATAATTTAGTCACATATTATTAATTATTGTTTACAAATGAGTTCCTTGTGAATATTGTTTTGTACTCACGAAGGGCTATAAGGCTATTAGAACATTCTGCCACTAGAGGGCAGAATGTTCTAACAAATTAAACAAAGGCTTCAGGGTGCGCGAGGGGATTTAAATCCCCTCGAGCTTCAAGAGGCTTTTGTAAAACATTGGAATGTTGCTCTGCGGGCCTTTACCGGCCCGTAGAAGCACGGAGCACTCCATTGTCTACAATGGAGTGCTCCACATTCCAATGTTCTAATCATTGTTAACAGTGATCTTTGTGTAAATAGAAACATTCTGTGGAAATATATGAAACCGTTATGCAACTATTATTTATTATGAAAGAACATGTTCATGGGAAGGTTAAGAAAATAAACATTTTAGGTTATGTCAGCATTCTTTACTCATGTCATCTTTGGATCAGGCAATGCCACTTAAGTTTTCAGGCCTAGTGAGTAAATATAGTGGCCTACTGCAAATGTTTGTATGTAAACGCATTTCTTTTTTCTATTAAAGTTACACATTACTGCTGCACATTTACTATAAACTATCGAATTTTTCGAAATTATTAAAAAAGCTTCTCCAGTAGATTTAACACTTAAGTGCTTTTACAGTGTTTAAACCTATTGGTTTTTGTTTCTAAACGGGAGCCTATTATTGCCCAAGGAGAAACTCCTTGCCCCCAAGACTCTACGAAATTTGGGGTTGTTCACTTCCCTATTCCAAACAAAAAGAGTTTAACTCCTGCTCTTTACAGAAATATCGGTTTTCTGGATAAACTATCCACAGACGTTTTTTGAATACCCACACGTGTAAGGTGCCTCGTAGATTGTGTGTGTTCACCACAGTTTGCAGGTGTTCCTACCATGCAACCTCACAGCCATCCTCATGGGCAAATTTACTCATATTTACTTTTACTTGAAATTCATCCATGCAGGTGGCTTTTAAGGAAGAAAAAACTTCATATTCAACAGCAGTATGCTACCATTTCTGGTTGTGTGACCGGGGAAGAGGATTTTTGTTGGTTTTTTTTGCACATAATTAAAGGCAACTATGCAAATGCAAATTGAGCCCCAATTTATTAAATACGTTGTTCTAGATTATGGTCCACTACTAAGTCATCTTTAGGCTTATTCCCACATCATGGGGTTTTTAATTTGGTGTTTTGATTTTGGCTAAGATAATAGGTCTTTAAAATGTATTTGCTGCCTCAATACCTTAAAGCTATTGGTAGAGATAATGGCCAGAATGGAGAGCTTTCAATGTGAGCCCGTACAACATGCTTAACGGAGCTAGAATGAACTTCAGCTTTCATAAAATTGTAGATATGTAGCTTTGTTAGACATAATATGACTGTGTTCAACCCTTTATGTGGTACTGGAATGAAAGCTTTAACGATGTGCTTATTTATCTTCAAAATTGTTTGAAATATTGTATTGATGACCTTCCAATGACCTCATAACTTCTAAGTTATATTTACTATTGCTTGGGTTTTCTAGAACCTCCCGTGAAAATATTGAACTGCACTTAATACTGTATATCTTCAGCATTGCCCCTCAACTGCTTTGAGTTATTCACTGTGGATTTTGCCCTTGTTTCCAATGGAGAGTCACATGATCATCATTACTTGTTCAGAGATAGGTTCATTTATTGCGATTGTAAATGTTTCAATAATTACATCAAAAATATTGACTGTGGTTGTAACATTCCATAAAGTATGATGAAAAATATAATTTGCTAACTCTTTTATATTCTCTGTTATCTCCAGTTCAGAAAGTTAAATGTCTGAATTTCTCTATTCCTGAGACTTTACTTTAGGTTAACTCTGCACCAATCTTCATCACAAACAGATTATCAAAACAAATATGTCGTCATCTTCTTTGGTGTGTGGGTATTACTTCACTTTTTGAAAATGTGTCTCCACGTCTGTTTTGTACCCGAAGTTACAAAAGTATTAGTTACTGATCATCTTGGTCCGGGATGAGTGGGTTCCACTAGCCTTCATGTCTCCAAAAATGCTTTTACTGTGAGTCAGGACACTGTAAGATGTTAGCATTGTTCTTTTTTGTTTTGTTGGCCCAGCTGCATTATGTGTGCCATTGTAGTTCCAGATAAGTCTCCTTCCTCCACAAATATTTGTTATTATTCATTAACAATACCATAGATAAGATTGCCAACTTTGTAAAAGTGAGGATCATTTTTCGCTTCAATGACTCCTGATATTTATTTTATATTTGTTGTTCATGGCCATCGTAACTGATATTTGTTCCTGGTTTATTATTCGTGCCTAACTGTAGAGTTAATTGTCATGTGTTTTTTTTCTATATTTCTGATTGTGTGTTTTTGAATACAATATTCATTCATGCAATGATTTCCAATAGATTCTGTGAAAATATTGTAGTACTGAAATTATTAGATGTCCACTATGCAGATGGTTTGTGAAGTGTAATTCTTATAGGTCCCTTGTGTATATAGATTACCGGGCTCCAAAGATTTTTAATTTTATAGGTAATAAGACATTTCTAGTCAGACGTTTTGCTCATGAGGAAGCAATCAACATTTTAAATTCCAGCTTTGTACTCTGTAATACAACAGGCATGCCACGGTGTAAGCATAACACCAAGAAAACAATTATTGATCAGCAGTCTGACAGTAGAAGCATATTTGTGTCTAAATATTCTACACAGAGAGCCAGATTAACAAGAAAAGTCTACTTATATTTATTTTTTTAAAGAAACCGCTTTTTGGGGCTTTTTTGATAAAAAAAACTAAACTTTTTCGCCAGTATGCAAAAGAGAAAAACACAGCAAACAACTAAAGTGCAAAGAAGAAACAAGGCACACTGTTTTCCATAATCGATGGATAAAACATGCTTTACCTGTTTCATTACAATAAGGTCAAAATAATTTGCCAGGCTACATGTGCCACCACGAATTGTCTACCTTTTAAAATGCCCTTATGAACATGTCTGCATTGCTAAAACAGAAATTAAAATGAAAATAAGGTTGAATGCACATACGTCACCTTCAAACAGGAAATACAAATTATCAGTAGCTGCTGACTTTAATAAAATCTGAGTTAGCTGATGTTGTTTCTTTCATCATCAGCTAACTCAGATTTCAAAATGTAGAGGTCATCAATAATACTCTGATACCAAATAAAATCTTTTAGAGAAATAGCTGGATTTAAAAACTTAACTGGTTAAAATCTTGGAAACCCAACAGTCAATTAGAAATGCCTTGTTTCGTGTGACATGGGCATTTTGTAGGGTCATATGCGTGCAACATACATTGATTACGGTTCATAAGCGATCAACGAAATAGATATTTAATTAGATCAGTACTGCAATTTTTCCACAAAGTCTGGTGGATACCAATCTAAATAAATTATTGCTAATGGCGACTAAATTCTTAAATTCTCTTGATGAAGTGTCTGAGCTCAAAATGCACAGAGGATATTGGCTGGCAAGTACCTTTAACTTCATCACAAATCATGAATAATATAAATGTGATTTAGTTGTGAAATTTTATAAGTTAAGCATGAATCATGAAGGCCAATTAATTAGCTTTATAAGGATCATAAAATAATGATCATGTGACTGTACTTGGAAAAGTGCAGAACCCAAAGAAGACCATTTCGAGCAGTACATGGGGCAATAGTGTGCGTATTAAGTGCAGCTTAATGCTAGACACCACACGTGCACATGACAGGCTGAGTCCCCCCCCCCCCTCCCACCACGCTAAACAAGAACCATGATATTAATTCAAGAAATAGTTTACATTTAATTCACGTGGGTCTTCTATGATGTATCCGCCAACCAATCCCAACAAAAAAGGGCAAGTCTCCCAAACCCACACCTGGACTGCCCAGGGCTAGGGCAGAAGTAAAAATCATTTGAAGATCCACTATGCCTTTGGACCAGGATCTGCGCTTCAGTTAGAACTTACCGTATCATGATGTGGGGACCAGGAAATAGAAAAGTGCATTGAAAATGGAGAAGCATGACCCCAAGTTCTCCATGCATGCCAGAGACCACATGGTTGATAACAGATTGTTCAGTGGTCTGTCATGTGACCAGAAATCAACAGAGCCCACAGTGTATTATCCTCCAAAATTTGTGACTGGGTCCCATCTAGGAAATATCCAAAGACCAGCTGTTGTGCGCCGCTCTTCACCCAGTACAAATTCACCAGGACACTGATGAAACTCTGACCTTTTAAATAACAGTACAAGAGTTCCCATAGCCTTGGATAATGCCTTCAGGCAAACTATTTCAGAAAGAGTAATAGGTTGCTTTACTTTTGTGGAAAATGTTTTCTCGTCTGTCTTTCAGGTTCAAATTAGGCCGTGGAATTTGAGTGACAGTGACTTTGTCATGGATGGTTCTCAGCCTCTGGATCCAAGGAAGACTATCTTTGTTGGTGGGGTGCCACGACCTCTAAGAGCTGGTAAGTGGAAGCAGAAGACCTTTAAATTGGAATGCTAAAGACTATTCTGTTTAATGCCCTCATTTGACAACACCCATTTAAAGTCACTACATGTTTTTGTTGTAAATTATTAAGTAGCGGTTGCCAAATAAATGAAAAATGGAGCGAAAGAGATGGGGAAATCATAACTGTAAATAATGAATCTGGCACCAAAACTAACACCCGCAATCCTTTCCTGTCCTACTCTCTACTTGACTAATGTCTGACCCAATGTGCTGCATTCCACCAAACGTTTGACAGACCCCAGTAAAGCGGTACAAAAAGCAAATGACTGCAAGGATTATTTTAGGACTCTGAGGATATGAGGTTTCGAACAAAGATAACAAGGGAGGCTGCAATGAGGAGAGGTTGTGTCCAAACTCTGATGGGAGGGGTATTTGCCGCATATATTGCAAAGTTACAAGGCACAGAGAAAAACAGCCGGTGACCATTTATGATGCAGTTTCGAAATCTAACCTGGAAGCAACATTTCTTTGCATTTGGTTAAACTTTCTCCATGTGTAATTATCTGTGCACTGCTAGTGAAGAATACTTAACAATCCTATTACAATTTAAAGGACACGGTGGTGCTAATATAAAATACTTTGCATCATAAGTTCTGAGCACTCAATGACTAATCTTGTAGCTTCAACATAGAAACAGTAGAATTAGAACGCTCCTAGTAATGCAAATTCACTTAATGATTCTAGGGGCAAGAAAAAAATAGGCTAAGATGGTATGAAAACAAACTTTCATCCTCAAGCCTTTGAGTTTATCATATAGATATATTCCCCTACCTCTTTCTACATTTTTGGAGAAAGTGGGGCAGTGTGAAAGAGAAGAGACTGCAATGGGCAAAGCAGTTTGTTAGTACACTACAAAAAAATATAGACGACTGAGTCAGCCGTAAGTTTATCTTGGCAAATAGAAGTTCTGTTGATGATTTTCTTAGTGTCCGCAGGTGATCGTTGGTCTGAGCTGTGCGCCTGTTATCAGTGGTGCAGCTGAATAGTTTAAGAAAAAAAAAAAACTCCCACGATTTAGTCTAGCAAATACCGGAATTTAGTCTTAATTCAAATTCTTGGATGTCAGCATTGCTGTATGCTTCTGAGCAGACGTACCTTGTTACCTCAGGACATTTGGAAGATTGTGTCAAGACATAAATGTGTGCTACTCATCTTCCTCCAATATTGCAACACTTCAGAGCTCACAAGACCATTCTCTCCATATCAGGCATTTAACTAATCCGGAAGTACTGTGGACATTGAGATGTGAAATGAACGCTCCTACCACAGCGCTACCCCTGGTGATCGCTGTGGGTCCTCATCTATCAGTCATCAAGGGGGAATCAACCAGACTTACTCCGGTGTGCCCGCAAACCAGAAACCGCCAAGGTGGCTGTGTTCGTCCATGATTAGATTTAGATGTAAAGAAGTACATCATCCACATACAACAATGTGTTATGCTCTCAGTTTTACACGTACTAAACCCTTCCCTTCTTGCACAAGTCAGTGGTTGCAGTGCCAGAGCAAAAATGGTTGTAAATGATGGTCAACTATTACCCGCCCCTTCCAAATTTGTGCTTACAAATAGCAATCCATTTATTTTTTAAAGTTTTTTTTTTTATTGTTGGAAAAATAGCATATACAGAAGTAGTATTGTTGAATAATAAAAACGTGTATGAAGTATGCAAAGTGTCTTTACATTACATTCATGTGTACAGTAGCATAAGACCCACAACACCCTTGATCTTATAGCAGTCAAATCTAAGATATTTTTTCCCTTTACTGGTTCCCATCACTTTCAGTACCATGAACAGATAATCCCACCTTATGGCATCAAAATCCTTTTTCATATCCAGGGATGCGAGCAGCCAAGTGGGTGTGGCCTCCAAGTATGCTAGTCATCTAATGAAATAGCCTACACAGGTTCTGAGATTTGTTTCTCCGGAAATAAAGCCACTTTGTCTGTATGCACCAGCATCTTTAGTCCATAAAACCACAAGCGACGATTTTGCAACTCTTGGCCATTTTGCATGTGGGAAACTTCGTTTATTATACATTATGTACAATTAAGGACAAACGAACGGACTTTTGGTTCCTTTTTACACTGTTCTTTGATTTGTTTTCCCAGAAAGGCATCCAGTCTGTTTGGAAATGCTCACTGTTAACATTTTGTTCATGAAAAAGGCTATATGCTTCTCACTGGCACCAGCATGGACAAAATGTAGTCAATGTAGTTTTTTTTTATCCTGAAAAATTAGAGATGCTCTTGCAGCGGTACACAGGGCGAAATAGCCCTGGAAATTATTAGGAAATTCAATGCTGTAAAACAAAATTTTGGAGCAATTGATATTCAGTCTTAATGTCCTCCGAATGCATCCCATTTCACAGTTTTTCTGTTGGTCACTGAACCGGCGACTTGAGATCTAGAGCAGGCACATTTACACCTAGAGATGTTCATCACCTATTTAATAAGCCAATAGCAGTTTCACTTTATCAGGACTGGCAGGGTGAGAATCTTCATCTTGACCTTTGGGTCAGGGTTGATAGGAAGCAATCCATGTTTGGAGATGTTCTCTATAGACTCCTTGCCTTCTCTATCTGCCTTCTTCTCTGTCTGGTTTTGCTTCCATTTACCCCAAATATTTTCGCACATAATTGAATATATCTTTTTTTATGAGTCACTTATTAAAATTTCATCAGCCTGTCCACACTCAATAGCACCTGTGTTTTCATTGGACGAAAGAGATCTGTCCAGTGCATGGCTCCATCCCTTGTCATTAACATCAGAGATCTCCTTTGCTCTCTCTCATCAGTGGCATAGCTTCCATTGGTGCCTGATTACTGCTGCATTACACAGTACAAACAGCAGCCAAGGACCCATTTCACTCCTTGCTCTAGAACCCTTGACACACTAGCTATGACACTTCCTCTCTTAAAATTCCCCCGTAGATGTCCTCCAGTGATTACCGCTAGATGAATCTAGTTTGAGCCACAACCCTCTTTCCACATTTTACATATGCGGCAAGGATGTTGAAGGTAACCCAAGAGAACATCAATTCTGAACATGAATTGAGGGTTTTCATTGTCAAGAACACAGCCTTAAAATGGGAGAGTTTAATAAAACCTACCACAACATTTAACCTAACTATAACAACTAAAGGTAACTCTGCTCACAGGTATTTTAGTTGTGAACAGATAGTTGAGGATGACCGAGATAAACAGCAGTTTGTGTAATGTGTTTTCTCCCCAGTTAGGGCAGCCAAACCCTGAGTTTATGCAGTTTCCCATGTTTTCACAGATGACGCACATGCAATGCCCGAGTGGTCACGCATCTGCTTCTGTTGATCTCAGTCCTGTGACAAAGTAGTGAATTCTCTCTAGCTCTTCATATGAATAGAAGACTTTCTTCCATTCTCTTTCACTGTTTTTTGTGGTGTGTTTGCGTGTATGTGTTTGCGCATGTGTGTTTGCGCATGTGGGTTTGCGTGTGTGTTTGCGCGCGTGTGTGTGTGTGTGTGTGTGTGTGTGTGTGTGTGTTTGTTTGTTTGTTTGTTTGTTTGTTTGTTTGTGTGTTTGTTTGTTTGTGTGTTTGTGTGTTTGTTTGTTTGTCCAACCATGCTACATTTCTTCTCTGCTTGTGTTATCCTTGACTAATGTCTGCTGCTGGGCCGTCCTCATGCCTTCGCGTCCTCCAGATTTGTTTTGGCATGCAGCAGGTCCTGAGCAGCGAAATCCTAGATAACCACAAGCTATTGGACCCCTGGAATCATGAACTATGACCTTCACTACCAGGGGAGAAATAATGGCAAATTTAATTTTTGCATGATTTACTCCTGATCAGGCTTGGCTGCCCTTTGCATTTTTAGGTCTCGCCTGGCGTGGGCTGCGCACATGCGCAGTCTCGCTGGCGAGATTTAATGATTTTGGGTATTTTCTGTAAAGGGCATTAAGCCCCGCCCCTCTTTTCCATTGGCTGGCGTCACCATTTATGCCAAACGGTGGCCAGCCATTGGAAAAGAGCTGTCCTTGACGTTTTTGTTTGGATTTTTGAGCCGTCCCATTTGGACGGGCTCGTCTGCCTTCCGTGCGACGTGAAAGCTTTCTTATCTTTATGGGGTCATGTGTTTTAAACACATGGCCCCATAAAGACAAGAAAGCTTTCACAACGGATGAAAGTGAAAGCGGACCGTGCTTGTTTCCTTAACCAACGAGTTTGAGAGCAGAGCACATTAAAGTAATTTAATAAGGATCTGTGAAATACAGAGCTCGTCAAACTGATAACTCTGGGTAACTCATGGCAACTTAGTTAGGGAATGGGAGTATCCTTTAATGTTTGATGCGTTAAAAATATCAAGGTTAATAAGTATCGCTCAATTCAGCAATATAATCCTATGTGCTTGAGACTCTATAATTAAAAATATATTTTCAACATTTTCAAAGTCTTTACTGCTTTCTTCGTGACATTTGTTGCCTGATAGTCATATTTTGATGGCTTTGCTTGTGCTTTGACCAGGCCCCGAACCCCCTGGTTTAGTGTCCCTTGCGCCCCTGCTGATTGATCACAGACCTCTCGTCTCTGCGTTAGAAAGTAGTTTCCTCTAGCTCTCCAGAAGATAAACATGCCAACCTTTGAACTGAATTCCGTAATCATTTCGGGGACCCCTTTAGCTTCATGTGACTCTCGCCTATCCTGGTAACAGCTGCATGTGTGTGGCCGTATCCTGGCAACAGCTGTTGCGTGTTCGCCGGCTGCATGCAGTTTCTGTGTCTGAGAACCCCACCTTATCTGACCTCTGACTGGTGTGGCCGTGGCACAGTAGCAGACTTGCACAATAGCCTTCAGCTTAGGTTCAGTGTTCTTCGTGTTGTCGGA
This sequence comes from Triturus cristatus, assembly GCF_964204655.1. Lineage (NCBI taxonomy): Eukaryota > Metazoa > Chordata > Amphibia > Caudata > Salamandridae > Triturus > Triturus cristatus. Next base: position 449,416,759 of record NC_140580.1, read on the forward strand.
ATCGGGGCAGTTTCTGCACTCTAACCGGAAGAGGACATTGCCTGCACTCCTGCATTTCACGAATGTGGTAACACTTTTAAAGTAAGTTACAAGAACAAATAGGGGTGGAAAAGGAAATCCGCTTCCTGCTCCTTGAGCTGGCTATTACCGCTGGTATTTAGCGCAAGAGTTAACGCTCTCTAAGAATGCAGCCTCCTCGTTTAATGCCCCTACATGAGCGCACGGGGCTATTGCAGCTACAACAATCCGTGGACCTGACCAGGTGCATTAATATTTACATTTCATGCCTCTCTTCTTTCCCTGCAGTATTAAGAATTACTTAACACTGGTGGTACTGGTCACCAGGCAGCTTCCCAGGCTGTGAGGTACTTGGGCCTATGTTCCTGTGACACACATATTCTGACTATGTACGTCGTGACGACGAAAAGCAAATATGATGTATTTTACTCACACAAACTTGGTCTTTTTTTACTGACAACAAATTCCGGGCAGGCAAAAAGTTTGAAACACAGATCGGCTTCTTGAGGTGAAGTCGGGCAAAGCAGATGTTTGTCACTAGGAGTGGACCATGTGCCCCCTTTCTCTCTTATTGTTTCAAAATCGAAAGGAGACTTGCAGCTGCACAGCCCGCACAGGAAAGGGAATCGATTAAATTATTCCAGTCCCCAGAAGCACCCTAACACTGATGCCGCGTAGCGTAAGGCACACCATCACGGTGGGAAGGATTGAACAAACAAAAGGGAGATGTGGGGCTAGGGTTCGGGGGGAGGGATGGGGCTGTCGGAAAGGCAGGTAACACATCCAGTGAAATGTTTTTTTCTTTTTTTCATTAGAGTTGTTCTTGGCTGATCAAACTATTTCTGTTAAAATGTATCCGATATAAGATATAAAATTTGTACGTGCCTATTGGGTAACAAGTGTATTTCCAATGTGTTTCAAGTAACCTAAAAGGCGACTAAACGCAAGTCTGAGTTGTCAGTTGCCACTTTCACCCAATGGCAGAATACAGTCCCGGTACTCATGTACAATATTTATATAGTGTATGCCCTCCTGGCCCACACTTTCCGCTTCCAGGTTAATACCATTGACATGGTGTAGTGGTATAGGAGTCACTAGCGTAGCCTTAAAAATGGCGATTGTTACTTCCTGTTACATCCCTCCCAACACTGGGTTGCTGCCACCTTAGTCCTTGTCGACATGGACACCGTTTTTACAGTCCTTTTAGTTTAAGAACGTTGTATCAGGGCCGGCTTTAGCGCTGGTGGCGCCCGGTGCGACAATCCTTTTTGGCGCCCCCATGACCGCCTCCTCGGATTCTCTCACTACCACTGATCAAAAGAGTCCCTCATCTCTCCAATCATAAACTATTGCTAAACAGAGCATCCCCCCCCTTGAGGCCGGTGCCCCCACCACAGGTCAGCGCCCAGTGCAGCTGCACCAGTCGCAATGCCCTAAAGCCTCATTTGGGTTAGGTAATCTTCTCAATAATGCATTATTGTTGACTGTCAGCTATGGTCAGAATTATTCTAAACAGAAAGTTTCAAGCAGTCTTCCCCGTGGACATTGCCCTTTCACTTATCTCCCTGCTTTGACTTCCTGCTGTGAGCACTGTTCCATGGTAATGCAGAGCATCGTGTTAATCATTGATAGGTGTCAGTACGATAGTGCTAGTCTTTTTTGGTGTATAGGAGATGTTGATGTTTTGAAGTTGTGCCTAGCTGCAGTATACTTAGAGGGGTTACCCTTTAAACAAGCATTGGCATAGCCAATAGGTCTTGCCTTTGGGATCTTATAAGTGTTTAGCCATGCAACACTTGATGTCGTTGCACCAAGGATATTGTGCTGGATAACTAAACACTTATAAGGTCCCAAAGGCGCTACCTATTGGCTATGCCAATGCTTGTTCTCCTTCCTATCACGCTTATTCTGACCACAGTCCCCAGGGGCACCACAATAAACACCCATGAATGGAAATAAGATGCGAGGGGGACAATGTGTAAACTCAAGTGTTTACCACTTAGGTTTTATCTCCTCTACAGTGGCAATCTAAAGTATCATGTCTACTCTGGCATACATGGACATTGTGAAAGGCATATCTAAGATCCTTAGTGGCATAGCCAAGGCACTGGATGGAAGCATAACTGGTTTCTGGCCGGCAAACCTGATTCTGAGCTGGCAAGATATTTTTTCTGTGGTGAGAGTGAAGCTGGGAGCTCTAGGTATGCTAGTTTCTTTGGAATGATTACCACTCACAGGACTGTAGCTAAAAATGATGACTGCACTTTCTTAGGCACTATGATTAAGTTTGCACTAGTCCACAGTCTGCTGAGGACTCGTGATATTTACTTCCTATTTGGTCAGTGGACAGCCACACAAAATACTAAAGTTAAACCTTGTCACATTTTAGATGTGGCTTGACAGCTCAACTGTCGGTCGACCTATTGTTACCAGTTATTTAAAATACACATAGTGTGGGCTTTGGCTCTAACGAGTGGAATATCACTTTCACCTCATGAAATTGGAAGTTTTATATATCTTTACACCTTCTATAGAGTGCCTGCATTACAATGCATGAGGGACTATTTTAAATCGGAAATATGTACTCATTGACTACACATTCATTTCTTTATCTGATACATGTATTTTAAACAGTTTAAAAAAGAAATGTTTTTCTCCAGACTGCTGTGCAAGATGTTACCACCATTTCTTCTTTCCCTACCACTGTCACCGGTAGCAACACCCCAACTACAGCGGTTGTGCAGGCTCTACTTAATAGTAAGGCTCCTCCTAGATGCTACAAACTTTTGATTTTTAAAACCTTCCTTTTAAGGTCAAGCCTGGGCAGCACATGCTATGCTCTGCGAGGCATGCTGTAATCTAGACTGTGGCTTGAAGCACTTCTAATCTTTTACATTCGTTCTTGACCCTGCCCTTAATAAATGCCTGCTTTTGTTTGTTCTGCGTGCTTAATTGGTCCCGCTGGTTGGTGTTTTGGAAACTCCAAGCAGACTGCCCCTGTTACATGTGGTTTTTTAAATTTACATTTCTTCATGCACTGCTTTTTTTGGGGGGTTGTATATTAGCATGGCGCCCAATTCAGGGACGCCGCACTTTTATTTTCAAAGGAGTACATTTTTATTACAATCAGCGCGACCGCATCCACGCTTTATTGCGCCTGTAGCCGCATTTCATCTAGAGCATGTAGTCTATAAAGGTCATCTTTGCGTTAGCGATAGCCAACCTGACCGGCTTCGCTTCTGAATGAGAAGCAAATCGCTTTCGTTTCTGTAAATTCTGCAGAAGTCTTGTGGCTCGTGTACTTTTTTCAATCGGTCTGCGATGAAAGACAAGTGGCTGCACCCCTCCCTTGCTGTTCGATGTAATTTTCTGCTTCATGACTGCTGCTGGATTTTATCATCCTGGTGATTGTATCACTAATGTGAGTACTAAATTCTGTTCTTATTGAGATTGCCTTATTACAAACATTCTCAGTGGGCGGAGTCTAAACAGCCGCTAAGCAGGGGACGGTAATAATTTCTATATTTTTTCATCACTTTTGTATTTCAGTGATACACGTTCACGGCCACCCTTCATCTTTTTTCACAACTCCTGTTTTGTCTGCCTCTGCTAGTGTTCGTGTTTGGCTTGCTTGTTCTTCAGGAACCTTTAGCTATGAATCTCATTTTTACCACACCCAACGCGTTCACACAACGGGAGCTACCGTGCCCCCTTATCCCCCTAGTAAGGCTTTCCGGAAAGGTGGTCATACATTTGTGATTTATGTGTTTTTGGGCGGGTTTTTTCTAAAAATATTTAACAGCTCGAACTCCACCACTAGGTATCTGAGCGCGATACAACACAAACACCAGTTGCATATTTACCCACACAGGGTGTTGAGCCTCCCGCACATAAACAAAGCCCTCTCCTCTCGAGATCAGTATTTAAAATGGTTGGTGCTCCTTTGGAATACACAATTAATATTCGTTGCAAAACAGCATCCACCATCTTGTTTTCAAATGATGCAGTCTAGTGTTTGTGCACTACATGTATGCTTCCAGGGGAAGAGACTCCTATCTTACACTTCGGCAGCACCTATTTTAAATCACTGTCAACATTGCTTTCAATTGCCCCTGCAAGAAGGTGTCATGCCTTTCCTTTAAGTGTCTTCCTGACACTTACATGGGTTTCAGAGTGGAGGCCTTGAAAGGGACTTGTTGCCGTAGGAGTTCGGAATAATGTAATTCAAGACCAAACCAACTCGCTGCCATGCATGATGTGAGCAGACCAGGCGGTTTATGCAGGTGAGTCATTGGCACCAGTCTGCTCCACCATCCGCTGCTGCTTGCTGACATGTCCGATTGGTTATAGGTGCTGCTGGAAAATCAGGGACCAGAGTTTTTTCCTGTGCACCATAGTCATCATTGTCATTGTGCAATCTTCCCTCAGATAGAACACAGAGTAGCTTGCATGCATTTCCCCGCATGCAGCTTTGGATAGCATCAGCAGCGACTGTGCAAGTTTCCCTCTCACAGCCTGGCACACATACTAGTGCTGTAACACACAAACAGGCGTAGCTATACACTAGCCTCATATGGTGGTTGACACCACCAACCAGCCCTGCCCTTTTAGCCAAATACATTGCAATCGATGTATTCGAAATATGGGCTCCAACCTCAGCTTGCTTTTGACAAGTCAGCACTGGCTGAAGAGGTCACATATAACATGGGGGCTGGGTAGCAGTGGTACATGAATCTCAGACTTATTAAAACTTCTCTTCGTAAAACCAATCCACCTCACCAACAGGATTAATAGTTTATGGTTAGAATTAACAGCCACGAAGATCTACAACAATGTAATAACAGATTGGCTCATGGTTTCTCGTTATTTCTCTTTTACGGTATAAACTTATAGAAATTGAGCTTTAGCCAAAGACAATAGCAGTAGTTAAGAAGCGACAGAGGATTAAATGGTCCAACACTCCCGGCTCCTCGCATTCTCTTTTTGTTATAAAACATTCACTATTAATTCACTGACCCTCTTAAAAGTGCTTCTGTGAAATGACAGGAGCACTGTCTGCATTTTTCAACACGCTTGATGGATTGCTAGTTGATTTGAATCGGTCAATGTTTTACAAAAAAAAATCTGCTTCAGCCATTTAGTAAGCCTATATCCAATACGCAAAAAAAGGTAGCATTTTAGTGTCTAAATTCCATCTGCTTCTGCTATCTTCTTTTCAATAATTAATTTTAACAATTGAAGCTGACCCGTGCACACGTGGCAGGCTAAAGCAATAAGCAGCACTGGTCTACATTTCCAAGGGTCTTTGGAAGTGTAGCACTGCCTCAAACCACCTTCGCATTATGGAGTCCATGTTTAACATAACAGTAATAATTATTTGCTTTTTGTAGCTATATATGTCATGATTGTGCCCACTCATGTCACTCCTGCCATTCATCAATATAGGTTTGTGTTAGGTTCGGAGTTGGAAACCGTGGCTTGAGCTCTCTGTCGGTTGCACCAGCATATGCTTAATAAAGTGAGGAATCTTACCTTTGTGTTAGTCCTTCATTGGAACTTTTTTGTTTATCATTGCATCACCGACTGGTGCAGTTACTGAAAGCAGTATTTAAGTAACATTATTTTTATTCATCGTTTCAATTCCTTTACGTTGCAGACTTGCCCTATCTGAGCATAAATTGCATTTACACTTTTCATTAAATAGCAAGAAAAAGCCACATCGGTGTGAGGCAGTTCACCAGCAGTACATGAAGTAACAGTAGCTGTTTTAGCACCAATGAAAATATGCTACATGGCTAAACACTTATAAGGTCCCAAAGGCGAGACCTATTGGCTATGCCAATGCTTATTTCTTTTTATTTGTCAATAGAACTCAGAAAAGTAAAAAAAGCAGCTATGTCCGGTTTTTTTTCTTATTTAGCCATGCTGCACAGCATTGGGGATACTGTATAGCATGACTAATAAGTATTGACAAAGTCAGTAGGTATCAAAGGCGAGAGCTAGTGGATTTGCCAATGCTTGTTTATTCAAACTGGAATGGCGAGCAAAAAAGCGATGGACTTAGGCCCAGATCTCTGTACTGGGGTGACTGTATGACTGTTCTGAATTCTTTCCATAAATTGTTCTTTTTGCATTTGTCACCCTGAGTGAGATGGGTATGCCCAGACGTGGGTCCCGTGCTCTCCATGCCACTGGAGTCAAGCTATTCTAGCTGATGAGTGGTGAAGCCCAAAAGCCGGTCCTAGGATGCTGGTTTCCAGTCCAGGGCGGACCTGGCCTGGCAGTTCGGGCTGGGTTGTTCCCATTGGGCGCAGGGTCAAGACTGATTTCAATATGGCTGGATCCAAACTGGAATGACGAAAAAAAGATGGATTAAGGCCCAGATCTCTGTACTGGGGTGAGTGTATGACATTGTTCTGCATTCTGTCCATCAATTGTTCTTTTTGCATTTGTCACCCCGAGTGGAACGGGTATGCCCAGACGTGGGTCCTGTGCTCTCCATGCCACTGGAGTAAAGATATCCTGGCTGATGAGGGGTGAAACCCCGAAACCGGTCCTAGGATGCTTGTTTCCAGTCCAGGGAGGACCTGGCCTGGCAGTTCGGGTTGGACTGTTCCCATTGGGCGCAGGGTCAAGACTGATTTGCTTATTGCAGGGTCCAAACTGGAATGGCATGGTGAGCAAAAAAACGATGGATTTAGGCCCAGATCTCTGTACTGGGATGAATGTATAACATTCTTGCCATCAATTGTTTTTGTGGCATGTTTATGCAAGGTAGCATGTTGAGAGCAAGATGGCCAAATGACAGCATAGATTTATTGTTCCGCAAGTGCCCCACACAATCCTGAAACTATCTTGTTGCTAGGACGCTATTCATGTCCCAAAAGTGTGGAACTATATGACCTGATACCGATCAATAGAGCGAGAAAGCCCTATAGAGACAGCAGACCTTTGTGCCGGCCCTGAAGCCGGACTGCCTCACTTGGTCGAGTTGGAAATCGTAGCAGTGGGGAGTGGCTGCAGGTGAGTGTGGTGGCATGGTGCGAGGAGCGCAAGCTGCAGCCAAGAAGCTGTCGAGCTGTGGAACAACAGCACACTGCAAGTTTTTAAGCAGGCCGCAATCAGCAGTGTGGAGGAGGGGTCTGGACCGAGACCGAGGCAGACCTAGAGTCGTTGGAGGAGGCAGTCGGCAGAGGATGAATCTAGGATCCCGCATCTATGACGGACAGGAGTAAAGGTGAGCAGCAAGCTACATCTCCCTACTGCTTGAATTCTGGTCACGTAATACCCGCGATACACCATCTGCTCATCACCCTTTACCCTGTGAGTTGTCTGTGGGGAATTTGCAGGAGCAGTGACAGAGGGCCAGAGGCCCACATCCTCCCTGCCCCCGAGGGCAGCTGTTCATTTCCGGTACCATTCTAAGGGATTATGCCCCAAGGCGCGCTGCCAGGCTGCCATGAAAACTGAGTTGAGAAAAGACAACATGATGAAAGACCCCAGAGGTTCTGAGGGTGGGTGAATGAGAAGGGCTTGAACAATCTCATGGATACCCCCCAAGTCAACTTTAGTAACAACTTGGATGCTGTACGGCTTTCATTATTCTGAACTGTGGCGGTATGATCTAAGGTCCTGATACAGTAAATTCTCTGCGATTGCGAATACCACATAGCTTATCATTCCACCCTTGAGATCTTCTGCATTATGGGGAAAGGAGTGAGGTGTGGGCTCTCACTACCAGCAACAAAACAAAATGGGCAAACAAACCAAAATGTTGTCCGGTCAGCCGCCTGGCTCAAAAAACCAACCAGCAATGCTACAGAGGAAAGATGCAGAGCCAAAATCTTCAGCGGAGACTAAATTATTGTCGATTTAGGCCTCAAGAATGGTATTAGAAAACAAAATAGGTGAGGTGACTGTTGATATTGACCTGCTGTGACAAGACTCCATAAGGTGGCAGATAGGATGACAAACACGGAAGACTTAATTTCTGAGCGAGAAGACCCACTAGCCGTCTTTTCTGTTACAGTTAGCAGGCTGGAAACAACAACAAAGCCCTTGGCTGAACAAATGGAGCATGCAGAGGCCTTGGTCAGGAGGAATAACATCCATATTCTGGGGGTTCAAGAGAAAGCTAAGGACACCAGCTTAGAGAAATGTATTTGTAAATATTTAGAAACATGGGTTTTCCAAACTTGAACTATTTGTCTGCTTTGTGGTGGAACAAGCACACAGAGCCCTGGGGACAGCACTGCCACCAGGAGCAACCGAAGTATTATCATTGCAAGATTTTTTAACTATGCAGACTCTGATAGTATACTATTGGTGGCCAGACTCAAGGGGACTGTCAACTTTGATTCCCATAAGATAATGATCTTTCCAGCACTAAGCAGCAGAAAACATTTCAGGGATGAAACAAAACTTGAGTCATGTAGTTAGACTACAAACTTCTATATCCAGCTAAGCTTTAAAGTAACTTGTCAAGAGAAAACCTACTTTTTTGAGGACTCAATCAGTTTGGTCATGGGGTTCCTTCTTGAGGTACCTCTGATGAGCATCGCAAGTGACGACATAGATCATGAACGCCTCAGCCCACTGGGGAGTGGGGAGAGGCAGGGACATGACCATCACCTGAGCCATTGTACCGACGATGCAATGCCACAACCTTTGGACCATTGCGACTAATCAGAGGTAGAAAAGGCTGTATCTGAAACCATGACTGCAGTTCATGGAGGCGACAGCTCCTGAAGATAAAAAATGCAATAATGTATACCAGACTTATAGACTCTAAAGGAGAGGGGAAGAATCCTTCAGCAGACATAATTTTATCGGGCGAGGTGGCCAAAGTATAAAACGGGCCTTTCAGTCGAGGATGAAACCATCAACAATCCTGTGTGGGGTGGCAGGCACATATTCTGCCAGTACCGCGCCTTACCTAGGAAGCACAAGGTGCTAGTTAAAATACAGTAGGTTACTCAAAATATGTTTGAAGGGAATGGCGACAGATGCTGCTGGAGGATGGAAGTGTAGAGAGGGAGGAATGTTCAATGTTGTTTTTAGTTGTAGTTCAGCCAGAATACCTGCACAATACAATCACAGCAAGCTACAATACTCGCATGAAAATGGCCTGGGAGAGTTCACAGTACACGGTACAGCTCTGTATACTATTGTGAAATGTGATTGTTCTCAATTATAGAATCAAACATGGGGGTGTCCTGCAAAGAGACAGAAAACCAGCACCAAATGTGTTTTTTTTGTCTTTTTTAGGCAGACCTGGCTACACTAGAGTCTTCTACTCTGTTTTCATGCATGGCTCACAGGTGTGGCTATTCTGATACCCGAAACATTTCCAATCAAAATACAGAGTTCCAAGTCATATTTCTAACCGTGACGGGAGTTAGAGGGCCGGACATTGACCTTTATCTTTGCACACATATTCCCACCCATTACATCCTCGCACCTACCTCTCGAGGCATGGAATACCGAGGCACCACCTACCGTCACAATAATAGGGAAACTTGAACATTCTTATGAGGAAAGAGCTTAATATATGTAACAAAAGTGGGTCTGGCCCACTCTGCTTGAGAAATATGGTACCCAGTGACAAGGGAGTACATGTACTTCTCAGTGGTATATTCCTCCTGTTCTCTCCTGGACCACTTTTTGGCGATACAGTGACAGGAGTCCAGATCATCTATCGCGTAATATCTGATCATGCACTATTTGAGTTAGTAATTGGTAGAGACCAGAGCTGGGCACAGGAAATGTAGAGGCACACTAGAGGAGGTATCATACCCACTGAAGGGTTTTGGCAGTGGTAAAACACAGCGGCCTAATAAACTTGCAGCGTATATGTGAAAAAATCTCTCTTCCCCCACACTGCCTCATCTTTTGGAAGTGGAAGAGGATATAGTTCATACAGGGCTGTTGCCTGCTGATCGGAGAGAGGCAATGTAAACCACAAGAAACCTGGTCGATTATTAGATAGGCGCAGCTCAGACCACCTATTTCCCTTATAAATGCGGAAAGAAAGATTATTGCAGAGACCCTGGACAATCGATTAAAGACAGTCATCGCATTACTGGTATGTATGAACCAAAATAGCTTTATGCCCAAGATGTGAACGAGAGACAACTTGACAAGAGCACAGCTCACCATGGGACGAATACTGTCACTCTTGAGATCGGACGACATAGTCCTTATTGACTCTTAGAAAGCCATCAATACCTTAAACTGGTCCTACTTGTTTTGGGTGCTGAAGTGATCAAAATTAGGGGAAAACTTTATAAAACATGCTCAGCTTCTATATACAAAGGCAATGGCGCAGGTTTGTGTGAATGGTGTGTTGTATCCCTCCTCCCCCACCCCCTCCGCTCCATATCAGGAGGGGCATGTGCCAGGGGTGTCCTCCTGTTACTTTACTATTTACCCTCCTTATTGAACAATTAGCGGTCTGGGTTCGGAAGGATGTATTGATTGAGGGTTTGATTAGGGGCAGGGACAACCGCATATCGTTCTATGTGGACAACCTTCTACTGTTGATCAGATAGTCTGAGTGGTCAGGCCCATGTTCGATGAGAATACTATTTAAGTTCAGTGTAATATTCGCCCGAGTTATTAGCTGGGGCTAGTCTGTAATATACCCTCTGGGTGAATGTAGCACTGCACACAACTGGCATTCTTGCCTTATAGTTGTGCAAGATAGTTTTCGAAACCTGACAGTGCGCATGACAGGTAATTCACAACTGGTATCGGAGCTGAACCTGGCCGCGTTGTTCCCTAAAGTCTGTGCCAAACTATTGCACTGAAACTCACAGCTAGGGAGAGTAGCGCTCTTTAAAAAGGTTTAGTTCCTAGGCTGCTATGTGCCCTTGAGACGTATCATGTTATCCCTCCGTGCACCCTTGTGCGTTCCTGTAGGCACATAATACATCCAGAGTAGCATTTGACAAATGTGTTGCCTCATGGTACGAGGGAGGCCTTAGGATGGCGGATGTACAATTATATTATTGGGAAGTGAAACTGGCTGTTCTCAGTGTCTGGCTGCATGGGAGTAGGGACGACCCGACAATGTTAATTGCACTTCCCGAACTTACCAAATTAGTAGTGTTTGACACACTTTGTTGCCTCATAGCAACCACTTTAACCCAGGCAGCTAAAGTGGTGCTGTACTGTTCGCAGAAATTAATCAGATTTTAAGAAGTGCCAAATTGGAGTGGTTCTCAGATTTGGATTATACTGGTATATCCAGAGTGAGGGGCATCTGAAAGACTGGCTCTATAAAATCCTTTCAAGAACTTTCAGAAGAATATTAGCTCCACAAATCCCAATTCTATAAATACTCACAAGTGTGACAAGCTTTAGGGGGTTACAAAGAGTCCCTAAGTGAAGTGCTGCAGTATAGCCTGTAAGACTTCAAACTGACCATTTTCCCCCTGGAGAGGGGGATTCTGATCTCATGTGTATGATGCCTAGCAAATTATGCCCCATACAGCCTATAATGAGTTCAAGAAGTCTGGGGGACGGATATAGGGATGAAAGTGACAGGAGCCAGGAAAAAATGGCAGCCCATATACTCGCAGTCCTGTTTAAACTTACATTTTCAATTTCGGTATGCTTGCAAAGTTTACTGCACACCACTACAGCACCCGAAAAATGGACGCGATTGCATCTCCAACGTCTTTGAGGTGTAAGCTAGGAAATTGAGATTTTATTCATATCAGATGGTCATGCCAGTGATCCCAAAATGCGGGTCCAGAATCACACGCATATTGCCTGAGGCACTACACATCTCCATTGAAATGTCATCGAAACTCGTCCTGTTGGGAATAACGGAGGAGGCATGATGCTCAAGTGGGGCAGTGCACAACTGGGTTGGGTTGCTTGGTGGCAAAACAGAACATTGCTGACTATTGGATGCTTTCAAGGGCCCCACCGATGAAGGAATGGCTGAGTGGGAAGGACAAATGCACAGTGATGGAAGAGTACTATACCACGCATGTGGCTGCCCCCACAAGAATGACAAAATATGGGGTTCCTGGATTTCTCAATTTGGACTTGGAATGTGAATTGGTAATTTGTTGCACTCAGACACTTCCAGGAAGGGGGAAAGTACAGGCGGACATTGTTATAAAGTCAAAAAGCCGAATACAAGTTATGTGTATTGTGTACCTGATAATTTGTTTGGTTAATGATGAAATCATTAAAGTTTTGTATTAAGGTACCATGGTCAGGGGGCGTGGCTAGCCAGCCACAATGGCGGACGCAAACCTGTAGAGCTCCGCTGAACATCCCCGACTTATCCTGGTTACAGCGATCCTGCGGTGCCGCCTTCCACGCTGACGGCTGGCGAGACGGTGGTGCAGTTGAGCAGAGGTGCTGGCGAAGTTTGGGGCTGCGACAGCTCTGTGCCCGGGCTGTGGAGCACAGACGGAGTGCAGCCTAGAGCGCCGAAGAGAAGCAGGGGAGCCGCGTGGAGCGCGGCTGGAGCCGGGGCGCCCGGCGGCGCCCGACGCGACAGACGCTGTCCTGGGGCACCCACGCCGACGCGGGCAAGCTGTGAGAAACTGTGCCAGACGCGACGCGGGAGCAGCGGGCGGACCTCGGAAGCCGGAGGTCAGAGAGCCGGCGTAGCCCAGAGGAGACTGCGGGCGGACTGAAGCCGGGACACCAGGAGGAACACGCGGGGCCCTGCGGAGTACTGCTGGTGCCCCGCGACCCGCTGAGAGGAGCGTGGCCCTGGTGGCAGGCACGCCTGGGCCGCACAGACGGCCGAAGCCACTGGAGGAGACGGACGGCGGGGGACTATGGCGTCCTGAGAGCCTTGCGACTGCTGGGTGCCGGAGTCCACGAGTCGGGCCTAGAGACTACTGCACGGAGCGGGAGCCTGGCGGCGACGGCCATTCTGTGGCCTGCTCCCTGAGGTGGGTCTGCATAAAACAGCGCAGGCAGCGTGGGAGTGGAGGAGCCGGGCGGCGAGATACCCGCGGAGGAGGTGCGGCTGGGCGGGACGCGGACGCCACCCCTCTGGAGTAGGAGAGGGAAGAGAGGGACCTCCCGGGGTCGACCGCCCTAGCCTTCTGGTGGCCATTGAGGAAACGGAGCCAAGTGGGGTGAGAAGCGCGCTTTGAGACTGTGCGGCGCCCCTGGCTGCGGGCCTACTGACGCTGCGCCTGTGATCGGAGCGTGGCTGTGGGGCGCGCTAGGCGGAGACTGCTGCTGGCCCCCCACGGCGGTGTGGGCGGTTGGCCTGAGGCGGGAGGCATGCCTGGCAGCTCCACGGGCCCCCTGGACTTTCTCAGCACCACACGGGTGGCATCTGCTGGCCGCTGCTCGGCTGGAGGAGGCCGCGAGAGGTGAGGCTGCAGCCGACGATCTGCCCCACGGGGTGCGCCACTGTCCCGGCACGAGGAGCTTACGCCCTTCTTCTGGATCTCACACTGGTGTGTGCTCGCCTTCGCCGGCCCGGGCGCGCTGCCCCATCCGGTTCCTGGCTGGTGTCGGCCCGTGGGCGAGTGGCTGGGGGTCGGATCGTTGCCCCTGCGGGAGGCGGTGCCCACGCCTGCCGCACACTTATACCGATGCGGTGGCGGGACAGTAGATCTCTGGGAGTGCGGGCTGACTGCTGAGGACTGCTGCGGACCCCCACCCGCAGAGCCCACACGGAACTGCGCGTGTGTGGATTCCTGCGCCGGGGAGGCGCTCGAGGGCCTCTATCGGCGTGCATCGACTGGGCGGACCTCGCCTACCGGCCGATCGCCCTTTCTCCAGCGCGGCTGACGCGACCGCGCCGCAGGTGCGTCCAATCCGCTGGGTGTTGGCGGCAGATGCCCACGGCGCAGCAACTGGTGATGGGCCGCATGCGTGCCAGGATGCAGCAGGGATCGCTGCGAGCGACTACTCCCGACCGCGCGCACCAGCGAGGCGAGACCGAGGAGGGGCTGACGTCCGCGGTGCTTGCGGCAAAGATGGATTCTGTGCTTGCCGCGGTGGAGAAAATCGGGACAGCCTTGGACCACACCAGGAAGTCACTGGAAAACCGAATAGATAAAGTTACTTCAGATTTCACGCTCCTACATGCAGACCACCGCAAATTGGCGTACACGGTTGCCATCCAGGGGCAAACACTCAAGGAACTGCAACCGGTCACCCGCAGTCACGCCGCTGCCCTGCAGGACATGTTGGACCGCATTCACGCCTTAGAAGACAGGGCGGAAGGGTGCCCCCACCACAATAATATCCGCGCTGTGGGTCTGCCGGAGGGGGAAGAGGGGCGAGACCCGGAACAGTACGTGGAGACCTGGCTTCGCGCACTAATGCCGCCGGGAAAATTGTCGGCCCAATTCGCGGTGGAAAGGGCCCATCGAGTACCCACCCAGAGGCCTCAGCCGGGAGCCCGACCGCGCCCATTCCTGTTCAAACTTCTCAATTATAGGGATAGAGACGCGGTGCTTAGAGAGGTGCGAGATATGAATGGTCTTTTGGTGGGCGGCAGTCAAGTCATGTTTTTTCCGGACTACACTGCGTTGGTGCAACGTCGCAGAAACAACTACATGGCAGTGAAACGCCAGCTCAGGGAATTGGCACTGCCGTACTCTCTCTTGTTCCCCGCCAGACTGCGAGTGGTGGAGAAAGGCAAGACCCGCTACTTTGATTCACCAGCGGAGGTCTGGAACTGGCTTGAAGAGTCCGGGCTGTGTTACAAGCAGTTACGACGCTCGCAAGCCCAGGCCCTGCGGACCAGCTGGACGTTGACGAGCGGCACGAGATGGTGGTGAGCGGATCAACGTCGCCGTCGACAACACACTCCGAAGACTTTTGTGGGCCAGAGGTTACCCCACAAACTGCAGACGGTATTCTGGACTGAGAGACTGCCTAGGATGTACCACTCGTGCAAGTATCTTGCTGTTTGTTGCTGTAATTGGCGGGGGCGGGGGGAGGGCGGGCAGTGGGGTCGACTATGTGGGCCTGCCGAGCGGGGTGGGGGAGTCACCAGGTTCACTGTCGCCCATCCTCTAGGATCTCCCGTGTGGCATTAGATGGCGCGTGCAGTCCCCATGCTCCTTGCCTGTATCTCGCTGGCTGCATAGGCCAAAGCTGGCGACACTAACTAATGGCGCACCGCACACATGGGGCACAGGGGGATTGCGACAGCAAGCTGTTACCTATACGTACACTCCCCCGGGTCACACCCTGACCTAGTTTTCACCTGCGCAAGGTAGCGTAAGTTTGGACGGACACACTCGTAAGTTCGCCCCAGCCGTTATGTTTTTCACCGTTAATATGTTGTTATTGTTACCTCAGACCGAATCTCCCACAATTCACCGTAGTGCAAGTTGGCTGACGGATGTCCCGTCCCTGGTTCCCCCAGTGCCTATACATTTTAATCATGACGCGCGTTAGTATGCTCACGTGGAGCATACGAGGCATGCACACTCCCACACGGAGATATTCCATTTTTGCTTACCTCCAGCGGCACTCAGTTGGAATCGCTCTACTACAAGAGACACACATGACACAGCAGGAGTTAGACAAGCTGCGGAGGCGCTGGAGAGGCCAGGTGTACGGCACAGTGTACTCGGCACATGCCAGGGGCACCCTCGTGTGGGTTAGGGCGGGAGTCCCGTTCGTCAGTACAGCCGTGTCAATAGACCCTGATGGACGGTACACTCTTGTACGGGGCACACTTAATGGCCAACCCGTCTTGCTGGCCTCGATTTATGCTCCGAATGTCGACCAAATACCCTTCCTCACACAACTGTCGATGGGGCTGACCCCCTACGCCGGGCTCCCCTGGCTGATAGGCGGGGACTTTAATTCTGTGCTCGACCTACACTTAGACAGGTCCTTTCCTCCTCTTCGCACGACGTCGGCTGTCTCTACGGCACGAGCACTGACTGATTGGCTCTCGCAGTGGGCGGTACTTGATATCTGGCGGGCCCTATACCCCGCAGACCGTATTTACTCTTATTACTCCAAGACACATGACTTAAATGTGCGTCTGGACAGAATAGTGGGATCCCCGGCGTTGCTGCCACTGGTGGTGAAAGCAGAATACTTGGGGCGGACGCATTCCGATCACAACCCCCTGTGGCTCCAGCTCAGCTGGGATGCGGATCGACCTCCCATACCCACATGGCGGCTCCAACCTACCGCGCTGGAGGACCCTGAATTCCGCTCCTCAGTGGAGAATGCTCTCCTTTCCTATTTTGAGATCAACAAAGGCACAGCGAGCAACACGATGGTGGAATGGGACGCACTTAACGCAACGCTATGAGGTCACTGCTTGGGGGCCACGTGGAGCATGCGAAGGCAGCTGACGCGGTCACTCACCCACCTCGAGTCCCAACTGCTGCAGTACGAGCAGGAGGGGGGAGGGCAGCGGCAGACATGCAAACCACTTGGTCGATCTCCAGACGCAACACACAGCACTCTTAGAGAGCTTGAGCTGTCTGAACTACGCGGCACACACAGCCCGCACACACGCCGTGGCGGACAGAGCAGGACGTCTACTCGCCTGGCTCTTAAAACAAGACGCCACCCGCGCCCCGATCGCAGCGGTGCGTACACCGGAGGAAGATCTTGCATGTACCCAAAGAGAGATTCACAAGGTTATGGGGGACCACTACACACAATTGTACCGTGCAAAAGTCCGTTGCTCGGGGGATGACCTAGAGCGGTTCCTCGGACAAGCACAACTGCCAACGGCTTTCAATGCGCACCAAGAGGTCCTTAATTGCCCCCTCGCTCTGGAGGAGATAGGGGAGGCTATATCCTCCATGGCCTCTGAGAAGACCCCGGGCCCGGACGGTCTGCCCCGGAGTTCTACAAAGCCTTCCGGGAACACCTGGTGCCGCACCTCCACAAACTGTATACAGCGGCATTTGAGACGGGCGAGCTACCCCCCTCGATGCGCGAAGCCTACCTGGTGTCTCTGCCCAAACCAGATCGGGACCCCACGGACCTGGGATCCTATCGGCCACTGGCGCTCCTCAACGTTGACTGTAACGTCCTCGCTAAGGTGCTGGCGGAGCGATTGGCGCCGGTGGTTTCCCACCTGGTTCACAAGGACCAGAATGGCTTTGTGCCAAAACGCAGCACCTCGTTGAACCTGAGGAGGTTTTTCAGGGTAGCGGCGGATAGTATACAAGAGTGGCCCAAAGCAGGCTGTCTTATAATGGACCTGGAAAAGGCATTTGATTGCCTGGAGTGGCGATACCTCTCGGCGCTGCTGCTGCGCTATGACCTTGGTTTGGGCTTCCTACAACTGGTGGGCCTCCTATACAAGAACCCCACGGTGAGGGTGCAACTGGGCCCGTACATTTCTAGCGCCATACCGATCTGCAGTGGTACCCAGCAGGGGTGCCCGCTATTGCCGCTCCTATTCGCTTTGGCGATGGAGCCACTGGCGGCGACCTTGCGGGAGACGCTGGGGGCTGGCATACCATTGGGGGATGCAGTGCACCAGGTGTCGCTCTATGCCGATGACCTGTTGGTGTACGTGAGGGACATAGATGATATTCCCCCTCAGTTAGCCCGCACCCTGCACGACTTTGCCACTATCTCAGGTCTTCGGGTGAACGCCAGTAAATCTTGCCTCTACGCGTTCGGCGAAGGGCGGCGGGACCCCGGATACATCCTAAATGGCACTAGGGTGCAGTGGAGAGGAGACACCTTTCGATATCTGAAACTCTGGATATACCGTCAGCCGGCAGATCTATTTGACGGCAACCTGGGCAGGGCCTTCACGGCCATCAAGTCACAGGTGCGCTTCTGGAATGCATTGCCGCTAACGGTCACGGGTAGAGTGGCGCTGTTGCAGGGATTCTGCTTATACACAGAACTATGCGTAGAACCCCAGGACCTCAGTGAGTTGTGGTGTACCAGAAACTCACCTCAGAACCCAGAACCCAGTATCCGGCTAGCATAAGTGTCCCATTCGTTATCCGAGATTTAGCTCGGCGGTCCCAATGAAAAGACAACCCAGAACAAGCGACTCAGTACATACTCAGGAATGGTGGGAATCGGAAATACCTGTTCGTATATTATTCTCACATCAGTCCACAACAAGAATCAACAGAGACACGGTGAAAATAAAAAGAGTTTATTTTTATAGACCACGTGTCCTAATATGCAGTACTTTGGCTAATACAAGCAGACAAATGATTAAAATCAAAACCATCAACATAGTTACAATTCCATAGAATATAAAAGGGGTGATCATGTTATAATGACAGTGGATACTACCACCTTCCCTTTACTAAGAAGCTAATATTATTATTAGACTAACAGAAGGTCTCTTAGGCTTGAATAGGGGACCCCATACCTCAAAGATCAGCTTAGTGAAATCACATCACAGGAGCATCAGGAGTCTTCTCGCAGGAAGGCTCGTCTTCGGTCTGAATAATAAACATGATGTCTGTGATATTAAAAGCACCAACTTTCAGGTATGTGCAGCTGCTCGTGTGTTATGACTAAATAGTGGGTCGATCAACCTAGAGTGGAAAACATGCATTGTCTAACAACTCAGACTGTTTGTCACATCGTGTGCAGACCAAGGTCGCTGCGCAGAGCTCGGGATGGTAACAACAGATTGCTCTCGTGTGAGGCAAAACTCGAGTCAGCAGTTTGTTTAAGCAATAACATGCGAACGCAGTGTCGTGTGCAAAAGCAGCAAGATGGCTTTCTTACTTCTAACGTGGTTATGCTAACTTAACAATGTATGTACGTATTAAGGGAGTCCTTACTACAGCGCTGTCCAAAATGGTGATCCTTCCACGGCTACTGTACTATTTCGCTAACCTACCTTTATATATCCCAGCCGCCTTTTCTGCTAAACTGTCCTAACTCCTTAGAGATTTTATCTGGGGGAACAGCAGGCACAGGATGTCGCTAAAGAAACTCTATCTCCCTACGGATCAGGGAGGTCTAGCCGCGCCCTGCTTCGAGCATTACTACTTAGCGGCACAATTGCAGTGGATAGCCCGCTGGTTGGCGGATAGGAGTCGGGAGGACACTGCGTCCGCGCTACCACCACGCTCTTTGGAGCAGTTGCTGGCACTGTTCCACCCAGCCACTAAGGCTGCGTCGCCGACTCCACCCCTCCTTGCGGTGGCATACCGATGTTACCGTAGGAGCTTATTTCTCACCAGAAATGTGGTCCCATATTTGCCGGCAATACCGCTGGAGGGTTCCCCTAGAGGGACGGGACCGCTCACTTCCCTTGCACTTGTACAATGGCGGGAGGGAGATATACAGACCTTGGGTGACCTGTACCGGGATGGAGTGCTCCTCCCGTACGACTCGCTGGTTGAGGATGAGGGATTACCACCGGGACAATTCTTAACCCATCATTCATTAATTAGGACCCTGACTGTCAAGTGGGGAGACATGACCGCAGAACCCAGCCAGCACCTCACTATACAGTATTTACACGTCATGGGGAGAGGCCGACGCCTGATTCGATGGTTCGCGCCGTCACTACGGACACACACGGCGATCACCCTAGAGCCGCTCAGACGCAAGTGGGAACTACATCTGGGGAGACAGCTGGCGGATAAAGAGTGGGAACGAATATTGAAAGGCCCGGTGTGCATACCCAGAAATATGCGCCTCCGGCAGATACAGCTGTTCGTCGTACACAGGGCGTATCTCACCCCCGCGGCCCTCAACAGATACTCTCACCGCACTGACGCAATATGCCCTAGATGCGCTGAACCGGGAGCTGATCTAGTCCACATGCTGTGGAGTTGTTGCAAGTTACACCCATACTGGCACGCAATCAGTGAGTCACTGCGCATTATCACAGGCTGAGACATACCCTTTGACTGGACAGTTCACCTGCTGCACCATTTCCGCAGGACCCCGGCCACCAAAGTGACGTCTAGGTTTCTAGATTTGGGGCTTGCGGTCGCAAAGCGCCTTCTGACCAGGAGGTGGAAGGCACAGGATCCACCCCACCCGCAGGCATGGAGGCACTCACTCACCGCGTGGGCCGGAGCGGAGGGGGCCGCCATTCGTCGGGAGGAGACATTAGGGTTGAGGAAGACGCCCATAGCTGCACAGTGGGAGGAGTTGCCCCAGGCGCTCAGGCGAGTCGAGGAGGCGGATTCGGGGGGACGATCTGAGGGGGGGAGACATCTTCAGGGCAGGAAATGGGAGCTCTGCCGGAGCAGGATCGTAGTGTTCCACGCATGACCAATACCTGAAACAGAAATCACGAGAAAGTGCACCTAGGCATATGGCTGGGAGCAATAGCTAAGCCACTGCACAATGGTATGGGGGAGGGAGAACAGAGGGGCAGCGGAGGCAGGAATATACATAGTGGAGCGGGTCTAAGTTGAGGGTGTTGAGTTTTTATCCATATCGTTTCATTGCTATCTGTTAGAAGCCTATATGGATCCGGCTGAGGGACCTAAAGTGATATATTGATCTACCCATGTTTCATTACAATGTGCTGTAAATTGCTATGTTCAAGGACCGAGCCGCATATGGGACTTGAAATACAATTTGACACGGCAAGTGCTTTAGGAACTATTGCAAAGCCATGTCTTTTGGCATCTGCCATGTAATTCTGTCAGTAATGAGTGTTACAATGAATGGATCAATACAGAAGTAAGCCGAATTCCTGTAAATGTGATTGGAAAAATTAATAAAAACAGATTTAAAAAAAAATTAAGGTACCATGGTCAGGGTGGATGGGGTAAGTTGTGAATCATTATTACTAGCCTTCTTGCATCATTGGGATCCTGTACATTAATGTGCCAGATAATATAATTTTCTAATGACCTGTTTAAAATAATCAATGGAATGCATTGGTAATAATGAACTTGTGTCATGTCTTCCCTTCCAGCCTACCCCAAAGCTTTTTTTATTTCTTGAGGGCTAGCATGTTTCTTTAAAGTTCTAGAAATGTAGGTTTCTTTTCAAAGTCCATCATAATATTTGTCAGATGGAATACTTTCTGTTTCTGCTTCGTGTGTCATTTTAGAAAGAATGAATACCTGTATTTGTTCTGTGGAGTTGCTGTGAAAGAAGTAATGGTGTATAGTGCTTTACAGGTTCATGTAATACTTTCTTGCAGTTGAACTTGCGATGATCATGGATCGCTTGTACGGAGGTGTTTGCTACGCTGGCATTGACACAGACCCAGAACTGAAGTACCCAAAGGGGGCAGGCAGAGTGGCTTTCTCCAATCAGCAGAGTTACATTGCTGCTATTAGCGCTCGCTTTGTACAGCTCCAGCACAACGATATTGATAAACGGGTAAGTACTTGTTTAGAGATATGAATTGTTGCAGCAAGTTCCAGAACTACGAGTTGAAAACCACATGCATAAAAAGCTAGACAAAAACACCATGAATCATGCAGCCCTTGTCCTGGATTTATTTCTAGGAAGGCCTGTCACATGATTATAACATCACTGAAGTTCCATAATTACTGCATGATTAGTATAACGGCGTAACACAGGCAAAATTTGTATTTTAGATACCACCAATATTATGGTGCTGACTTGATCTTTGAAGTTATGAGGCATAATACTTGGCGGCCTTATAAAGTGAGTAAGCAAGCAAGTAAGCCAAACCTCTTCTAGGGGGGTTTATCTCCCCAAGAAGGATTTGAAAAGATTTGGGTGAAAATGTGGTGCAAACCTGGTGCAATGTGTTAGCGTGGTATTTACTATCCAACCTGACTCAGAATTTGCATTAGATAGTATTCCAAAGTAACGCAGAGTTGCACTGTGTTGCTGCATTGTGTTACTTTGCTTCAAGGTGGCGTTCCATGAGTGGTGCATGAGCGTTCCCTTGCAACCACCCCTGGGTTTTTTGCAAATCCCTATCCTCAAACATTGGTAAATGCTTCAGTGAATCACAAACCCTTGCACTATGACGCCAGTGTGTGTGCATTGGCATATGGCTACCAAACGTGCGTCCGCACACACCGAGAGAAAGAAATGCACCACATCTTAGTAGATAGGTCTTTTTTTCTATCTCTTTGGTGCCAAATTGTCTTGTGTCAAAAAATAGTAAATCTTGGGCCTCTGTATCACACAGTCACACTCTTTACCTGTTACTGACCCTCATTCTCTTTCTCTCACACACTTACAAATACAAACACACATGCTCACACATACAGACACTCTCTTGCACATAACCACGCTCTCACCTGCAAGCACACACACAACATTTTAAACAGTTTTTGCATACCACAGATGCCACCAAAAGTCCCTCTCCAGTTTCGTGTGCTCTATTTTTTACCACACTAATAGTGAATAGTAGAATATTATTCACTATTAGTAAAATTAAAAACAGGCAGAAATGCATATCCCTAACCCCCAGCCGTGTGATCTTGCCACTGATTTATCCACACCTGAGGCCAGGGGTCGCAAATGCCGGTCCAAGGGGCCTAAGGAGCAAGCCAGGAGTGCCATCTGTGACCCTTAAATGAGGTCCATGCATATATGCTTGTTAATTCAGATGCAAAATGGCTGGTCCTACTTCCACTAACCCTTAGAGGCTACTGCTTATCCATGTGAGGCTAAGTGTGCACTAACAGTTTGTGTGTAATAAATGACCTTGTTTTTATCTTGGTGGTTTTAATAAGAGACTATTATTGCCTTAGTGAAGACACTGTAGATGACTTATGTGTCTGCATTGATGTTATTATGCCATAAAATAGTTACTTGATGGTTAATATATATCGGACAATCAAGTCCAAACGAAAAGTAGCTCAATCTAACATTTTCCCTTTCAACTGTTATTGCATTTTAATTGTTTAAGGTACACACTGCAACATAAGTGAGCAGTTTATAGGAAAATGTGACTATTATCTTTACAGCATTATCACAAGTCATCACCTAATCCACCATTACTGCAGACCCTCCAACTCCCTTCTGTAGGAACATACTGGATCTTCTGTAAAACAGAATACACAAAAAGGCTTCACATTAAATCATGTGGTTGCTTCCACATTGCTGTCATCTGCCCCTCCGCCCATATCTGGAATTGTTTGAAGATTATCTAGAGAAACTGTCCCATTGCCCTACATCTCACAGGGTACGTGGTTTTCGGTAGCCCATCAGTTAATTACTCAAACAGTGGTTTACTTGTCTCTCCAAATTGTAAGTGATTTCCATGAACACTGTTATTCATATGTTCCATCACCAATAAGTCCCACATAGTCTATGACGTCGGTGTGATAGTAAGGGCGGCTCCCTTTTCTTCTAGTGTCATTTCCAGAACAAGGGCCAATTCTTGCAAGATATGCATTTATAGCCAGCCATGTACCCAGAAGCATCATTGCCTCGGCTGAAACCTGAGCTGGCCTGGGCTCAGATTTAGATTAGGTGACATTGGGGCATGGTCCTAGACAGATAACAACCTAATTTCTGTTGCTTCCACCCACAGAGGCAGTGCACTTCCCACTAAATTGTAATCAATACAGGCTTTTGACCAGTGAAAAATAAGTTTACTCATTATGAAAAGAGTGGATTTCTTGTCATATCTATCTCTGCTCCAACTCCCCACAGCATGTTTTTCAGATTTCTTGGAGAAGGCTCCTGAAAGTGCCCCATCCTTCCTTGGGCTTAACTCTGACATAGTCCCATCCATAAACAGTTGAAATCCCCTGTTACTATATTGTCTCTTACCGCCAGCCCAGTTAGTGTAGAAAGAGAGCCCTGGAGGAATGTTTCCTGGGCCGTTTCTAGGTCATTCGATGCCTCAGATAGGAACCCCATTAAAATAAAAAATGTGCCTGCGGTGGCCGGGCAAGATGGCCGAACGGACATAATCCGTCTCGGTTCCCGGTCCACGCGCTGTCTCGGGGTGGGTTGTAGTGATTATGTGAGGCATTAGCGGAGAGTCGTGGCGGTCGCGGACAGCCCCGGGAACAGCGGGATTCTTCCTGGCGGGCTGATCTCTGGAAGACGCGTCGGACCAACATGGCGGCGGGACCGGCGTGGCGGCTCCCGATCGCGCGTCTCCACTGAAGGCCTTGGACCCCCCCCTTGGATGTGGCATGAAAGGCAAGTTCTGACTGCCCTTGGGGCACCGCCGTTGGTTCTTGGCACCGGCTTAAACTACTGCATCTTGCCTCTCCCTTGGGTGCCTGACTTTAAGATGGCGGCCGCGCCGAAGTAACTGGCAGCTGCTGTGCGCGCTCACTGCTTGATTCCCGGATCCCCCTGCTGGCTTCCAACACGAGGGCCCCCCTGCTCGCTGCACCCAGTGGTTCCTCCTCACTGGGTCCTGTGGTAATGCTGAAGCCTGGCCCTGGGGAGTTTGACTTGCTGCACACCTCCGGTTTCAATACGTGGGCCCCCCTGATTGCTGCACTCAGTGGCTCCTCCTCACTGGGTCCTGTGGGAATGCTGGCGTCTTGTCCTGGAGAGTTCGACTTGCTGCACAACTTCGCTTGCCTTCACTAGTCTCCTGTGCCTCTTCCAATCTGTGGGACCACCAGCGCACCCTCTTGACCGGACTGGCTGTTGCCCTCATACTCACACAGCGGCGTTGGTCCACAGGAGCTGCCCCTCGAGGGTACTCAAAGGTTTCAGATGTAATCTTGATCTTCCCTCGTCTCTGCCGCGGCAGTGGCGCTTCCGCGCACTCTGGGCTACCCGGCCGGAATACTGAGAGGGCCCATCCACAGGTTGCACGGAGTTTTGGGGAGGACGACCCACTAGACGTTATCGGAGGTTGTTTCTCAATCGGAGGCTGGGGCCCAGAGTTCCACTACGCTCCAGCATCTTTGAGGGAGCCACTCTATGCCGCCTAAGAAGCCATCGGCCAAGACTCCCAACAGGGTCTCGGATTTTTTCACACCTACAGACTCACGCACAACGGTACGGGGAGAAGCAAATGCTGCCACTATGACTCTAACGAAAGCGGACCTTGTGTCAATGTTTCAAGATTTCAAATCTGAATTGCGCAAGGACATCGGCCAAGACATTAAATCCTCCATCGACCAGCTGCGCTCAGACCTGTCAGATCGTTTGTCTTCCTTGCAGCAGGACGTAGACTCCGTCGACACAAGGGTCCTTGATCTCGAAGTCCACCATCAGGAGTAAGAACAACTCTCTACTGAACTCCGGGACGATGTGCGCTCACTTAAGGAACAATTACTCCAAGCACAACTAAAGGCAGAGGATCTCGAGAATAGGGCCCGACGGGAGAATATACGTATCGGAGACTTGGAGGAGGGAGCTGAAGGGCCGGATCTGGAGGCTTTTGTGGTGGGTCTCTTTTTGGAGCTTTTGTCTCCACAGTCTCTCAAAATAAAACTGGACAGAGTCCGTCGGGTGGGGTCTCTGCCGCAGGGAGAGAGGAGACGGTCGTGCGATGTCTTGGCAAAATTCCATTCTTACAGGGTCAAGGAGGCGGTTCTGCAGGCGGCCAGGACTAAGGAGTCCATCTCATTCCACGGTCACTCCTGCTCCATCTACCAGGATGTCGCGACATCGACTTTAGCTCGGAGACAAGTACTTATACCCATTACCACTAAGCTTCGCGACGGCAAGATCCGGTACAGATGGACCTATCCTTTTGGGCTCAGTTTCGAATTACAGAACAAACGACGCCATATCACCGACCTCCAGGAAGGCTTAGACCTGTTGGGCATTTCCTCTGGAGACGATGCCACCGCTCGCGGCAAAGCTGGAAACTCATCCCGAGTAGCGTCCTCTTTCTCAGCCTGGTCGCGCAGGGAGCGACGATGAACGTCGGCTGGACACACAGGGGCCTGCACGCGGCGGACTTCGACCTTCTGGCAGTGGGGACTGCAGTCTCCAGGGGCCACTGCTGATACACTACGGGGCCGGCTCCTACTGGGATGGTCGGGCGGGTGTCATCATTGGACCTTGCTGCGCCCCCTCCCTGGGGCTGCGGTGCCTCGCTCCCGGTGGGGACGGTTTCTGGACGTTGTGGAGCTTTCAAGTAAGACTGATGTTGTTTCCTTTTGATTATAGCACAGCTGGCTTATCTGTCTTGGTTTCTCTGGCTTTTGAATACTTTCTTTGCTATGCAGCGATCGTCATAGTCTGCTTATCAGGAAGCATGCTTCCTCCATGTGTTCCTATGGGCACGGGCTAACATTCAATTTGGCCTTTCTATGTTGGGTTTTTCGCTAAAAGTCGCACATTTATGCTTCTGGTTCAACTGCCCGCCGGGACGGGTGTGGACGGGGTCCTCGGACCTGTTGTCCCCCATGGTCTCCAGAGGGTCATTCCGATCCCATAGAGGGACCTCGCGTCCTGTACGAATTGTTTATCTGTTTCTACATGTTTCTTTTTTTCTAGGGGGGTTTGGGGGGGTCAGGGTGGGTAGTGGTGGCAGCTTTTTAACAATGCTTCAGTGGGACTTTCGCAAGTTTGGGCAGGCTCAACCGGCGGGCTTTGATCTTACGCTCCCGCAGGGGGGGTGGAGGCGCTGGGGGCCCCTCTGAGGCTGGGGAGAGTGGTAGTTTTTTTCCATGTGAGGTGATCCAATCCTAATTGGAACCTGGAATGTTAAGGGTCTCAACTCTCCCCAAAAACGCCACAAAGTATGGAAATATATTACGGATCACCACCTTGATATTGTGGCCCTTCAAGAGACGCACTTACCTAGAGCTGAAGACTCCTGTCTCAAACACAAGCACTTTCCACTAATTTATCGGTCCTCGGCTCACACGAAACATCGGGGGGTGGCTATTATGTTTCGCTCTTCTACACAATTCCAACCTATGGGAGTTCAGACTGATAGGGATGGGCGCTGGGTCATGATCAAAGGTCGCCTGAGAGGGAAAGTTTGCACTTTTGCGGCGCTATATTCCCCCAATTCAGGCCAGACGACTTTCCTGCACGCTTTCTTGAGGAAGGTGACCGACTTTGCAGAAGGGCCGCTAGTCCTCATGGGCGATTTTAACTTGATATGGCAAAAAGACTTGGACAGTACATCCTCTCAGCGGTCAGACATGGGCTCCTTTTCCGGGGAGACACATGGCGCACTCTTTTCCCCCGCACACAAGACTACACATTCTACTCACATGTCCATCGTGCTTGCTCCCGGTTGGACTATATCTTTATCAGTCAGTCTTTGCAGGGTGCATTGCAGGACGCCAAGATCTTCCCCCTCTCGGTATCGGATCATAGCTTGTTCTCTGTATGTCTCAACTGGCTGGGGGGTGCCCCGAACACTCACAGATGGTACTTCCCGCCGTCGCTCAAAGGCGACAAGGAATCCTGCTCCAAGCTAAGAAAGGCTATCGCTGAATTTTTTAATACTAACAAGACAGAAGACACCTCGGAGTTTGTCACCTGGGATGCCTTGAAGGCTGTTATTCGAGGGGAGTGTATCGCCCTCAATGCGCCATTAAATAAACAGCGCACTCACGAGAGAGAGCTTTTGGAGACCGAACTGACGGCTCTTGAACGCACCCATAAAACTAACCCTACACGACAAACGTTACGTGGTCTCACAGCCCTCCGAGGCAAACTCAGGGAAATTTATGACAATAGGGCAGACTTCACGCTCCTCAAGTTGCGACACTTATCATACACCCAGGCCAATCAAATTGGTAAACATCTTGCTAGACAATTGAAGGATAAGCGGGAGAAAGAATATATAGGTGGCATTTTGGGCCCTGCGGGGGAAATTACACATAGGGACAAGGACAAAGCGGAGATCTTTGGGAATTTTTATGGGAACCTCTATGCTGGAGATTCTTTAGATTCGGATGCTCAACAGGAATATCTCCAGTCATTGCCTCTGCCCCAGGTGTCTGAGGCTTGGAATGGCTTGCTTACCGCGCCTATAACCATAGATGAAGTCACCATGGCCATTACAAACCTGAAACCTCACAAAGCGCCAGGGCCGGACGGCTATACAGCTCTTTTTTACAAAACGTTTGCCCCTGATGTTTCCCCCTTTCTTGTATGTCTCTTTAACAAAATGGCAGAAGAGGGTACAACTTCGGGCTCCATGTCTGAGGCGGTGATTTCAGTAATTCCCTAATCGGGGAAAGACCCCCAGCGTTGCGCCTTCTATCGGCCGATCGCCCTATTGAACTTGGATGCTAAACTGTACTCTTCTATTATTGCCAAGCGTCTAAATGACCTCATGCCTATCCTCATTCACCCGGATCAGTCTGGGTTCATCAAAGGCAGTCAAACGCACAATAATACCCATAGGATCATACATCTTATAGAAAAGGCCAATAGGCACCAAATCCCTGCGGTCTTAGTGGGCTTGGACGCCGAGAAGGCCTTTGATTGGGTGGATTGGATTTTCCTCTTTCGCACATTTACGGCATTCGGCTTTGCGCCCAAATTTCTCAATATGATAAGAGCTAATTACTGTCTTCCCCGCTCTAGAGTGGTGATTAACGGGATACAATCTTCTCCCTTTCTTCATTCACGAGGCAGGAGTCAGGGGTGTCCCCTTTCACCTCTACTTTTTGCGCTCAGTATTGAACCTTTAGCGCTAGCGATCAGGAATAATCCTGGCATCCAGGGAATACCATTCACAGGAGAATCCCATAAGATATCTCTGTTTGCAGACGATGTTCTTCTGTCTCTGTCCGAGCCCGAGTCGTCTCTCTCGTACTTGCAGTCGGAACTCGAACATTTCGAATCAGTGTCAGGGTTTAAAATAAATCTGGGCAAATCGTACATACTTAATCTTACTCTCCCTCCTTCGGAGGTCCTCCGGCTCCAGCCTCTTACACCGCTATCTTGGGCTACATCGTCCATCCAGTATTTGGGGGTTCAGTTGACGCCGAGAGTCGAAGGTCTCTATACTGCCAACTTCCCCCCGTACTTGCGTGCATCCAGACGGACCTTACGAAATGGAAAACCCTTTTTCTATCATGGTTGGGCCGCGTACACGCCGTGAAAATGACCCTCTTGACCAAGCTCCTCTACCTATTTCAGGCCTTACCCATTGAACTGGAGAATCATTTCTTTCGGAAAGTGAAGGCCATGATCTTGCGCTTTATATGGCAGGGAGGACGAGCATGCTTCTCTTACTCTCTGCTGCCCCCGTACTGATGGGGGAGTGGGCCTCCCAGATATCTTACTATATTACAAAGCGGCGCAGCTGCGGGTCCTGGTTGAGTGGTCTCAACGGGAGTCCGAAAAACATTGGTTACATATGGATCGTAGTGTGACGGGCGGACTATATGGGATCTAGTGTGGCGCTCACGGAGGGACAGGCCCCAGAACGCATACATCAGCACTCCCACGCGCACCACTCTAAAGGTCTGGGATTCGATCACGGGTGACGCTAGGTGGACATCCTTCCCGTCCCCCTTTACCCCGCTCCACTTTAATCCGGCATTCCCCCCGGCCCAGAATGAGGGACCTTTTGAGGCTTGGAGACAGGGAGCCTGTTTGGCTCTAACACATTTGTTTCATAATTCTGACCCTCTTACTTTCGCCCACTGTCAGCGGGACTATGCCCTAGAGCACACAGAAAGCCATCACTATGCGCAATTGATACATTAGGCCCTTACCCCTCAGGTGCAGGACGCTGCCACTCGGCCTCTCACTAAATTTGAAGCCTTCCTTACTAAGACTACCACTATGAGAGGGGTGATCTCGTTTATATATAGCTTCCTACTTGAAACGGCACTATCCCCACGTCCCATGTGGGAAGACCTGCTTCATCGTCCCATTTCCGATGAGGAATGGTCGCACCTATGGTCTGACATAGTACACTTCAATCATTCCGCCGAACTCAGGGAGGCGCACTTGAAGACCATGATGGATTGGTACCTGCATCCATCCAAGCTTCAGCAGATCTTTCCCACCACTTCAGATAGATGTTGTAAGGGTTGTGGGCCCCTTGGGGATTTCCAGCACATATGGTGGGACTGCCCGGTTATTCGCCCCTTTTGGGAAGAAATCCTGGCTCATATAAAAGATATGTTGGGATAGCCTATCCCCACTACCATGGGGGTTGTCCTTTTGGGGCTTCGTGACTCCTCCTTAGAACACCAGACTCGAGCTGACAAAATGATTATGTGGCTTTGCTTGCCTACATCGTACTTCGGCAAAGACTCTTTTACGCTCCATTATGTTGAGAGACTGTATCCACCATTCGGGCTAGTTAATTGGCAGAGGAGCTGATTTAGTTGATCAATGCATTTTGTCCAACTGTTATGGTCTTGCTGAGATTTTTTGATCCCCTGCGCGGGAACATGTGATGTGCTATTTCAGATTGTAAGCTGTTAAAATTTAATAAACAAAACTTTGAAAAGAAATGTGCCTGCTTTATTATTTGTTACCCATCACTGAAATCCGTAAGCTGTGTTTCAGTAAAATTGCTACTCTGTTGTGTTGGGTGTGATATGCTCCATGAAAGACCCTGTGACTCGTGAGTCTGTTCCTCCTTCCGTTGATGTATCTTGTAGGCATGCAGTTTCGAGGTTACTTGCTAATAGAACTGTCCAGACACCTCCCTGTTATTTATGATTCATTAAGCCCATTTACATTCCAGATGTAATTTTCCCCATAGTGCCAGTTTACTGACTACCTCGCTTATGTTATCTCTCTGCAAGAATGCCAAGTAGGATCTACCTTCCCCATTGATGTGCAGTCCAAGATCTCCTGTACCTGTGTAGGAATCCCAGCTCTGGGTGGGTGTTCCTAAACCATGCCTTCAATCTTAGCCTTAAACCTCACTTACCAAAACCTGTTACCAGACGAGCACCATAGGAACTGGCAGTCACAACAGCCACCATAACATGCAGTTTCAACACCACCACAAATCTCCATGTTACTCCATAGAAAGCAGATGCTGGTATTAGGCTAGTCTCTCCTTTAGCATCCCCATTTTATGTCCAACAAATTCAAGAGAGGATTTTTCTGTCTGTGGTACAACTCTCCTGGGAACAAATGACCATACCGCCCATTTAACATTACCACTGCCTTTCACACCTGGGTCTTGGCAGTCCCCACTAGATTAAACTTCTACAGCACTTTTCCCTGTCTTTCCTGGGTTTGGACTTCTGCCACTCACTAGCACATCTTTCACTCAGCCATCTGTCTGGCTTCCGGGACAAGCATCTCTGTCATTCTGTCTCACTCAGTAAACTCAAGCCCCCAAAATATTAGCATCTTCTACTCTATTGCTGACATGGTGGAAGTGTGCCTTTTGGCAAATGTTTGCTTGGAGGCATCCAGCCACTGCTCAGACCCATCTGTTGTCTCTCTCCTCCACTTTTAGCCTACACTAGTTTGTTTGAGTGTATGTAGGCACTCTCACTGTCCCTAAGCCTCATAGCTCCAGATCTCTCCAAGCTGTCCAGGGTACCCAACTACCTGTTACGTGACACCACTCCAGTTTTGGTTTGGGGTGGATGCACTTAACGATCACTTTTACCTTATAAGGTCTAGCTAGCAGCATTCACAGTCAAAATGCATCACTTATTTGTAGGGCAGCCTCAATAAACGTGTCCCTATATGTTGAATTTATTGTCTCAAATTGCCAGCTCTAACATGTCTGGGAAACCTTCTCTTTTGGACTCTGGTACCATTTCCTTCTGCTGCCCTCTCTGCATATGGAGCCACTGTCCTTCCATCACCCATCTACCTCACCCCTAGCCCTGGTGAGTCTTAAGGATTCTCTTGTGTGGTGTTAACCGCCTAGAGGCTGCCTGGGGTCTTTGCTGCAAGCTCCTTCCCTGTACATATGTTTTACCTATTCTTCATGTGTCTAATGCACAGATAGTTGGTGCTGAGCTTCGGTTTCTATATAGAGACAATGGAACAAGCTCCTTCTCAGAAAGCGGCGGCAGCCATCTTGTGGATTGTCTGCTCGAGCCTAGCAGGCCCCTGAAGTCTACTGCATTATCTACGTGCTCTCTCACTGTCCCAGACAGATGTTGACACAGGATTTGATTTCACCTGACTTGTTGGATGTGTTGGTTGCATCATTTGCCAGTCCCTGAATCGTGCATGAGCCAGAATAGTGAACAAAGAGATTTCAGACTGCAAGAGCACTCATTTAGTTTCAAGTTGCCCAGGATGCGTTGATCAGATCAAAGACTTTGAGTATAAAGGTGCAGAAGGTTCGGGAATCCAGAGAGCAAGTGGAGAAGCCAGTTATGGCCATGGCAGCAGTCATAACCTAATTTAAACATGTTGAGTTATGTCCAGATGAAATCCAGTGATGAGCTTTTATTCCCCATATTCATCATTCCCCTTGCCCTTTCTGCTTCTTGAACTTCCCACTTGTTTGCTAGGGTCATTTTATGCATGAAGCTGGTTTAAATATATACATGCATGAAATAACAGCACATCAATAAAGAGTTGGAATTTTAAAACAAGCATTGGCATAGCCAATAGGTCTCGCTTTTGGGACCTTATAAGTGTTTAGCAATGCAGTACATTATTCCCCACTGGCATGCCCACACACTTTTTTTTTTTTTTTTTTTTTTTTAAGTTTCCAAAACCTTTATTTGCAAGTAGGAGATACACAGGGCCAGTTGCCCACAGAACACATAACAATATCTGGGCTCTGCCCACACGGGTGAGTCACCCCACCAATACTGAACACAGCCATTCAGCCGACATCCCGGAGGACCGGCGGCGTCTCATGTGCCCGACGTGGGGGCAGTACGTCCTTCAGTGACAGGCCGCTGTGTGCAGCTCCGTCTCCACCAGTCTATGTAAAAGCCTGTGGAAATCTCAGGGAATCAAGGACTGTCCGCCCGGACTGGCGAACCCAGCCACTCTCCCATGCACTCAACTCACAACCCCTCCCCCCGCCCCCCCACCCACCCTTCGCACGCACACTGTCCCGTCCGGTCATCCTTCCCCATCTGTGTGTTTCCGTCGGTACGTCAGCCCACCCCTGCCAGTCACCACACTTCGCCCCATCATACCGTTGCCCAATCCATACCGCCCTGTCACTCTTCACGTTGCCCCCACACCAACTACCCTGCACGATCCTGCTCCAGTCCTGCACGCTGGATCCCCCGACTATCGTACTCACCATATCGCAAACCTTTGCCACTCTCCCCCACAGACATCCCTAGTTTGGATCAGGGGTCGGGGCACACTCAGCACTCTCACTTCCATCGCGCTCCTCCCCCTGGGCAGCCTCCCGTGTCGCCGGCTCTGGGGCCGCGGTCGACAGGTACGTTCTATATAACCCCCAGAAATTCTTGGGACGGCTTTTCGGCGGTAGCAGCTCACTATAGGTCTCCGCCTGTGTACTGCAATATAGCATATCCCGGGCCCACCGTTTCTTGGTGGGAAGAGGCCCCCTCATCCAGCAGGCTGCAACGACCCTTCTAGCAACGAGCAACGCCATGTCCACCAACCGGCGCAACGCTACCGGGAGAGGCCGGGAGTACCCTAACAGCGCCAGGGCTGGGTCTGGGGCAATCTCCGTGTCCAGAATCTGGCTCAACTCAATGAACACCTCGGCCCAAAACTTAGCGACACCAGGACAGCGCCAAGACGTATGCATAAAGTTCGCCACCGGAACATGGCAACGTTCGCACTCCGCAGACGCTCTGAGCCCGTACCGATGCAATCGCTCCGGGGTATAATACACCCTCTGTAGAAACTTGAAATGCACCAATCTGTGCCGGCCGTTAAGTGATATCGCCTTGGTGCTGACGCAGCAGTACCTCCACATCTCGTCTGTGAACTCTAAGTGCAGGTCACCCTGCCAGGCGAGCCGCGCTGCAGCGTGTGTACGCGCCGTCTGACGGTCCCCCAGTCTTTTAAGGTTCGAGAGCAATCTAGGCGGCGCCGCCGTTTTGATAATGTAGGTGAGTTCCGGAACCTCCGGAGGCTCTGCCATGCCCGGGCCCAGCGCGACCGCCAAAGCCCTGCGGACCCTGTGGAACTGAAAACGCTGCAGAAGCGTGTGGGCAGACTGCGCCAGCCCAAGCTGGTCCCATGTCTTGGCCACCCCATCCGCGAATAAGTCGTCCATCCGCGTAATGCCCAAGGAGCCCAATGCCTGTACCACGCCTCTCTCCCGCAGCGGGGGGAGCCAAAGCACCCATTCCACCAGCAGCAAAGGGGAATACAGGAGAGCGCAATCGTGCGTCCTCATTAACGCCTGCCATGCATGGGTCGTGGCCTGGAGGGAATCCAGGCGCCCCACCGAGCGGCTCACCGGCTGAAAGACAACCGCGGGCAATGGGAGCGGGTCCGCGAACAGACGCTCCAAAATTACATGTGGGACGTCAGCGCTGGCATGTACCCACGCGTGCAGATGTGCTGCCTGCGCAACCCTGTAGTATTTCTCCATGTCCGGAGCCCCTAGTCCTCCCAGTTCGTACGGAAGAGTTAACACCTTCCATTGTACTCTAGGCTGTTTGCCACCCCAGGCCAACCGTATCAGGGTTTGGGTCAACTGCTTAAAGAAGGCTCTGGACAACACGATGGGGATGTTAGTGAAGAGGAACAGGAATCTCGGTAAGATAACCATTTTCATAATGGCTATTCTGCCCAACAGAGATAGGGGCAGTCGATTCCACCTTTCCACGTCTTCGACCAGCTTAGAGTATGCTACTCCGTAATTTTCTCTAAGAAGCACCTCGGGGTCCTTATGCAGCCGGATCCCCAGGTACCTAACCGAGTCCGTAGTCCATTGCAGTGGGTAGTCCATTGGAAAAGGCACCGTAACCGGCGTCAACGGAAATGCCAGTGACTTGCTCCAGTTCACCTTGAGGCCAGACAGCGCCCCAAACCTGACCACTTCCCGCAGTATGGACGAGAGGTTCGTCTCCGGGTCCCGGACGTAAAGCAGCGTGTCGTCTGCATACGTGGAGATGCCAATTTGATAGGTGGGAAAGTTAATGCCCTCATAGCGGTGATACTCTCTAATAGCGCACGCCAAGGGTTCCGCCACCAGGGCATAGAGGAGAGGGGAGAGAGGGCAGCCCTGCCTGGTCCCTCTGCTGATCCTGAAGGCGTCCGTGACCCGGTCACCCAATCGTAGCCTGGCTGTAGGCCGATGATATATTGCTCCCAGCATCTGCAGAAAGGGCTCCCCCAATCCGATCTTACGGAGCACCCGTACCATAAAGGGCCACTCCACCGAGTCAAACGCTTTTTCCATATCCAGGAAAATGGCCAACGCCTTATTTTCAGGGCGCACATGTTGCATGGTCCCCAAAACCGTGCGAATATTGTATGTAAGGTTTCTGGCCGGTATGAATCCCGCTTGTTCCGGGACCAGCAGCGCCAGACGCGTGGCCAGCACCTTAGCGTACAGCTTTGCATCCACATTGATGAGGGAGAGCGGCCGGTACGAGCCACACGCGTTAGGGGGCTTCCCTGGTTTCAGAATAGTGACTAAAAGCGCTTCGCGCATTGTGTCTGGCATGTAGCCATCCTGGCATATGCCATCAAATAAAGTGATCAAATGGGGGAGAAGCTTATCCTTGAATGCTTTATAAAAAGCCACCGTCAATCCATCGGCCCCAGGGGCGCTGCCAGACTGCATCCCCTCCAGCGCCTCCAAGATTTCATCCTGCTGTATGGGGAGCGACAGGAACTCTCTCTGAGAGTCGGACAGGAAGGGCATTTTGATATAGCTGAGATAGTCCTCTATTTCCTCCTCCATCTGGGCGGACTTGGCTGTGTACAGCCCCGAGTAGTAGTCCCGAAATTCGGCGCATATCGCCTCCTCCCCAGTGACCACTGTACCGGCCTCCGTAACCAGCTCGTCGATGACCAGGGGCTTCCTGCTGTTGCGCAGTATGCTCGCCAACAGCGAGCCCGGGCACTCGCTCTCCCCATATGCTCGGGCCGTGGCGTACTTGCCCATATGTTGCACCTCCCTGTCTGCCTCCCTGTGATATTCTGCAATCAGCGCTTGAATCTGGATCCCCACCGCAGGGTCCGCAAAGGACCGCTGGCTCTCCTCCAGGGTAGCCAACTGCGTCTCTATGGACTTAAGGCTCCCCCGTATAGATTTTAGGACCCCAGAATGCTTGGCCATGCCTCTGATGTAAGCCCAGACCGTGTGGAAACTCTGAGCCGAGCCCAAGTTGTTGTCGAAAAAGGTCTCTATGTCCTCTGCCAGGTCCCCCCGGAACACCTCGTCTAGGAGCGAGTATGGCGGAAATCTCCATGTGTACGGTGGGATACGTCTAACCGATGTATCCAATATTAGTAGTAGCGGGGAGTGATCCGAGAGCGTGCGCGGGAGGACCGCACAGCCCCTGACCAGGGTCAGCAGCGACCGCGATAGCAGCCAGTAATCTATTCTAGTGTGGATGTCATGGTATGCGGAGTAGTGCCCAAACCCTCCCTGCCCTGGGTGCCCCTGTCTCCAGGCGTCCACCAAATCGAGTCTGGTGAGCTCCGCCTGCATGCACAAGGCAGCCGCCGCCGGGCGACGCACCGGCCCCGAGGAGCGGTCCAGATCTGGGTCAAACGTGAAGTTAAAGTCACCCCCCCACACCATGCGGGCAGGAGTATAGCGACGGCAAACATGCCCACACACTCTTAACATCTTATCACTGCTCTATTTGCATCACGTGTTAAGTGATAGAGTGGCATGCCAGGAGCCATGTTCTATTTAACCTCAGCCACAGTAGCCATGGTTCTCCACTTTTTCGTGCACACTGGAGTGCCATTGTTACCGGTCAGTAATGTTTTCGAATCGTATGATAGGTAGTTGATTCATTCTGAAGTAGATTGTGCAACATTTTAGAGTCCTAGAGTGAGATTATTAGTACTCAGCGGACTTGTCTGCGTACAGAGAATTATATTTTTGTTTCAGATCTGTTTGATGATGGATTGTCTCCACCTAATCAGTAGTTGTGACGTTTGTGCAAGAAATGCTTTAAACCTTTGGATTTCAAAATTCAGCAGTGCAGTTGCATGCGTTTGGCTCATCATCGCATCCCCATACAAAAATCTAGTACACTGTGCACCTCACATCCATGCCATCGCTTCTGTTCCATTCACTCCTAATATTTCTGTCAACTGTCATTAAATAAGACACATCATCCAACTGTTATCTTTGTTTCCTGGGAGTCTGCAGAAAGTACCCTTTGTGTTGAGTCCAGGATCTAAATCTGTTCCACAATAATGTATTTGGAGGAGCTCAAGGTTTCGAAACATTGCCATAGTATTTTAAATCCAAGCACATATCGCCAGTAGAGGGTATGATGCTCCATGTCAGTTCCTGATGTTCCATGCCCCCAGCCCCTGCTTCAACCTCCACTTGTTAATCCTTTTTGGCCTAACTACCCAGCCTTCTGGCTTCCAGATTTACATCATGTAGATGGCTCTCGTGTGTCATTGAGATTGGACATGTGTTAGACCTGTCAGCCCTAGGGTGATCTTTCCCTGTGTTTTTGCCCTTGCCTCATTTTTTCCACCCTCTTTTTCGTTGGACTTAGGTCTCCGAGCGCCTTTCCATTGCTAATCAGTGTTAAGGTGCAGGTGCGCTCTTCCCCCAATATGGCTGCCACAGGCCCCTGCTACTGCGGAGTGGCCTTTGTAGTAGCACCCTAGTTGCCAGGAGCTGGCTGGGACCCTACAACATTGTTGCGACACGAGCCCGCCTTTTTTCTCCTATAGCTAGAGTGGGGAAGCTCCTGGAACTTGCTGGAACCTTCTAGAATAAGGGTGGGGTTTACTTTTGCCGCCTTAGAGAGTGGTCACCTGACCTAGGGATACTTAAGGAAAGGAGGGAACATTTTTAGTCAGTTGGAGCGACGCAGACCTGGGGGAACCTATGCAGGAGTTTTAGGCGGTAGGGCCTAGTCAGGGACCTATGCCACTGAAAGTGACAGGGTTTAGGTGCTGCCTTTTAAGTTGAGTGAGGGATCCTGAACTAGCCCACTGATCTGGCCCAGCGGGAGGGGAACCCAGGGACAACCTACCAAGCCGGACTCAGACCTATCTAGTCACCAACTCAACCTATTCCCCCCCCCCCCATCAAGAAACTAGCTACCAAGGGCGCAGGAACCAACAAGCGCCAAAGAAGACCTACTAAACCTACCACCGAACTGCTGGGGGATCGACCAGGTAACAGCACTGTGACACCCCTGCACTTCCTGGCCCCTCCGGGGATCTCCCCACCCTTTACCCAAGTACCACCGTCGTGTGGCCTGCCCCTCCGGCTTGTCCGGCCTGTAACTGGCGCGATCGCCCGTACTGGGCACCGGGGAACACTGGGCACCAAAACGACACCCCAAGGACTAAGTCCTAGGCCCCACAGAACTCACCTCCCGGGGCCACCGCAGGCTGCGGGGCCCCGCCGAGGCCAGCGCGTTCTGGGCCTGACGTTCGTGCCTCCCGTGGCAGCCCTCAACAAGGAGAGGGCCGCCGGAATCCAGCGTAGGCCTCGTGAGGCCGTGGGACCCCCAGTGAAGGACTCATTGGTTCCCGCAACCGCGCCCCCGCAGGCCGTGCTGCCATTGGCGGCTGCGGGCGTGGGCCTCCAAAACCTTCGAGGAAATCCCCGAGCCCCCGGAAACAGAGGAGGATCCGGAGCCGTCTCCTGATCCCCGCGGAGCTCCCCAGCCACGCCTGGACCTGCCGGGAGCCCCACGCAAGACCCCTCAACCCGGACGCCGCCGGGAGCTACACGGGAGGGGCTCTAAGACGAGCGAGACCCCGCCCGGCTGAGGAGTGCCACACACGACCCGCGAAGGACCGCCAGCACAGGTAACCCCTGGGGGAGGCGGGCGAAGGGCCGGAGAGAGGCCCTGGACTCGCCCATCCCCCGGGGAAGTTCTCCTGGTGGGCCCCACTGACCCCGAAGAGGGGGAATAAGCTGGCCCCCGGCCCCTGTGATTCTGGCCCCGTGCAGGGCTAATTAACTCCCAGAGACGCCGGACGTTGTGGGGCACGGAGAGTCCGGCCAAGTTGTCCTGGGGGGAAGAGACGAATGAATTGCCCCCGTATGGCTCTAATGTACTGCCATGTAGAGCGCTTGATTTCTTGCCAGGGTAAGGCTCTGAGTCCTTGCCACATCTAGCGCCTTGTGTTATTGCCCTGTTTACCGCTATAATGAAGTGCAATGTCTCACGCTCAGATGAAATGCACTGTCTAGCGCTGTAATGACTTGTACTGTTTAATGCTCTAATGAAATGCACTGTTTAGCGCTGCAATGACTTGTACTGTTTAATGCTCTAATGAAATGCCATGTTTAGCGCTGTAAGGAAATGCCATGGGTAATGCTCTACTGAGTGGCCATGTGCCGCGCTTTGCGTAAATGCTGTGTTTGACACTCTCAGGAATCGCCAGGTGCAGCGCTTGGAGCTAATGCCATGTTTGATGTTTTAAGGAACTGCCAAATCTATTTCTAATGAAATGCCTTGATCCTAATGTTGATCTAGATAAAGCTGATTGGTTTTACGCAACCTACTGTTGTGGTGTCAATTATTGCGTGCGTTCCCTGTCTCCGTGGATGTGTGTGCTGTATGGTCACTTTACACGTAAGCCTTTGGGTGCCTACCTGCTCGCGCCACGCTACCCCCATAGGGCCTGGTGACCCCCGGTCCTACATTGTTGGCCAGCGGTGGGATAAGGACCTGTGACTATACAGCACCCTCCAGTGAGACGGTGGGCGCCGCAATTAGACGCCTATTGTGTATTGTATTGCTGCATTAATTGACCCCCACTGTCTAGACTGAGTGTGTGGAGTCCTGGTTAGCCCAACACTGTTACTCACATCCTAGTATTTTTTTTTGCCTTGATGTCTGAGTCCCCACCTGTCACAATGGAGTTCCAGTTAGCCAACCTTGAGGGGTATACAGTAAGGCAGCTGAGAGAATTTGGGCAGGGGATGGGGGTGCCTGGGGTTCGGAGAGCCAAAGGACCGGAACTCCGTGCAGCCTTGAGGGCATGGGTAGAGGCCCACCCAGAGGGTAGAGTGGATGGGGGACAGGAGGGGCAGGGTGCACCTCAGGAGGAGAGCGCGCAGGAGGAGCTAGACCTGCTCAATGTTGATGTTTCTGAAAACTTGCCACCAGGGAGAAGTTCCGGGGCAAGCAGTAGGGCAGGGTCTAGGAGGAGTGCGTCACCAGAAGAGTATGAGGACAGGAGGGAGGAGAGGCAGTTGAAGTGGGAGCTTGCCAAGCTGGACCACGAAAGGGAAAGAGAAAGGGAAAGTAGAAGATTTGCGATGGAGGAGAAGAAGCTGGCGCACGAGCTTCAACTTAAAGAGTTGGAGCTGCGAGCTCTACAGTTGAATGCGTCAGGTAATGATAATGGTGGCAGCGTACCAAAGGCTCAACAGGAGCCAAAATTTTATCTACCCAAGGATGTGATTGTCAGTTACACGGTGGGGGATGACATCGCCAAGTGGCTGGAGGCGTATGAGGTGGCCTTGACAGCCCATGGGGGTACCTGAAAGCAACTGGGGGGGTGGCCTGTATCACTACATACCTCCCACGGGTCCCGTAAAGCCTACTCACGCTACTGCTCTATGAATACTGATCTTGTTGAACTGCCACTCAGCTAATTTGCACTTTTTGCTAATTTGCACATCTTTTTCTATTGTGGAATCGTTTGAATGCTTAAATCTTTTACCCATTGCTTGGGTGTTTTAGCCTTTATACCTGATTTTACAAATTTTTACCTTGTATTGAATTGACTTGTATCTCACGGAGGGAATTATAACTGTGTACGGAGGGAATCAGGAAGTGGGGAAATTAATTTACTGAGACCCGCCATCTTGGCACGGCGCGGTCTAGTCGCTTTTACCACGGAGGGGATAAAACGGCACGCTGCGCTAGCGCGCGCGGTCCCGTAAAGCCTACTCACGCTGCTGCTCTATGAATACTGATCTTGTTGAACTGCCACTCAGCTAATTTGCACTTTTTGCTAATTTGCACTTCTTTTTCTCTTGTGGAATCGTTTGAATGCTTAAATCTTTTACCCATTGCTTGGGTGTTTTAGCCTTTATACCTGATTTTACAAATTTTTACCTTGTATTGAATTGACTTGTATCTCACGGAGGGAATTATAACTGTGTACGGAGGGAATCAGGAAGTGGGGAAATTAATTTACTGAGACCCGCCATCTTGGCACGGCGCGGTCTAGTCGCTTTTACCACGGAGGGGATAAAACGGCACGCTGCGCTAGCGCGCGCGGTCCCGTAAAGCCTACTCACGCTGCTGCTCTATGAATACTGATCTTGTTGAACTGCCACTCAGCTAATTTACACTTTTTGCTAATTTGCACTTCTTTTTCTCTTGTTGAATCGTTTGAATGCTTAAATCTTTTAACCATTGCTTGGGTGTTTTAGCCTTTACACCTGATTTTACAAATTTTTACCTTGTATTGAATGGACTTGTATCTCACGGAGGGAATTATAACCGTGTACGGAGGGAATCAGGAAGTGGGGAAATTAATTTACTGAGACCCGCCATCTTGGCACAGCGCGGTCTAGTCTTTTTTACCACGGAGGGGATAAAACGGCACGCTGCGCTAGCGCGCAGTGGACGCGTGCAGCGGGCGCGCCTAAGGCAAGCCCGTCTGCGCCTCGGACGCGCTGGACCATGCCGAATTCTGTAACAAAGGTAAGATGTCTGTTAACAAACATAACCCCCGTTTTAAGTACACCATGGACGATCTTAAAATTCTTAACAAAGCTGAGAATTGTTGTCCCCACTCTCTCTCAGTAGGCTCCATGGAAGCAGGGAGTTGTGACTTGTGTCACTGGTCCCTCCCCCTTCCCCAGTTCATTGCGGACCATTCCCCTCTAGGGGAACGTATGTTCGTTCAATCCGCACCTACGAGTCAGCATACTAACATTGATCTAAAACTGATGCTTTTGAATACTCGCACTGTGAAACAACACGAATACCAAATTTTGGAGCTCCTCTCCGACTCAAGGCCGGACGTGCTATTTCTCACTGAAACATGGCTGCACGAAGGTTCTAACCCCACTATTGCCAATGCCATTTCAACTGACTACCTTATTGTAAGGAGTGATCGTGTAGGGGCACGTGGAGGAGGAGTAGCGATCATTTATAAAAATACACTCACCTGCTCTACTCTCCCGAATTTGGGTCTAGAGAATACGGAAAGCATAAGTTTCCTTCTAAAAACTTCTCCACAGTATTCTATTGCTGGGGCCTTGGTCTACCGGCCACCTGGGCAGGCTAAAGGTTTTCTGGAAGGTTTGAACTTTGCCATTTCTCCCCTGGCTGCCAAATATGAACACTGTTAAATCTTAGGAGACTTTAACATTCACATGGATCTTCCCCATAATCTGGACTCGACAAGGCTGTACGATTCTTTAAACATGCTTCATCTCTCTCCATATGTCACCCATTCTACCCACGACAAGGGACATATATTAGAGCAAGTTTTTTCTAATAAATTTATTGAAATGGACATACCCTTTCCCGTAGCCTGGTCAGATCACCATCTACTTACCTTTAGCATTAAAGAAACACTTGCTACAGCATCTAAGTCCTATGTACCACGGACTAGTAGCTTTAGGTCATTTAAATCAATGACCCCGGCTGCCGTAGGAACTTTTCTGAAATTACATCCTATCTCATTTAAGGACAATCTTGCAGCGATGTTTCTTCGCTCGATAACTGGCTTGAATCTTGTGTAAACAATATTGCCCCACTCCAAACTCGAGTGGCCAATAGAGGTAGACCATCTGCTCCCTGGTTTACTGAAGATCTTAGAAAGAACAAGAGCCACTGCAAATATCTAGAAAGGTTATGGAGACAGGACTATGACACATGCGCTAAGCAAACTTATAAAACTGCATTAAAAGCGTATTCTAATAAAATACGCATGGAAAAAATGATTTTCCTCAACACAAAAATTGAGAAAGCAGGCAACAAAAGTGAAGAACTTTTCAGGGTTGTAAAAGATTTTACGTCCCTTAATGCCTTAAAAAATCCCTTCACTCCTACCAAAGCTTGGACTGATGGCATTGCCCTATATTTCTTCAATAAAATTTCTTCTCTACAAGCCTCTTTTGAAGTGGCGAGCCCCAACTGGGACACAAAGCTGGATTGGCTTCTCCAGCAACCTCCTCCTACGGTAAACTGCTTACTACATTTCCCTGTAATCCCTTTAGAGAAATCTCTACACCTTCTCAGCTCTCTTAAGTCAGGTTCCCCAGCAGACCCTTGCCCTGCAAAAACCCTGGCATTGATGGCTGAGGTAATTAATCCGGCAGTCAACAGGGTACTGAATCTTTCACTATCCACGGGGACTGTTCCGGAGCGTTGGAAACTGGGTAAAATTCTTCCCCTGTTAAAAAAGCCCTCTGCGGACCCCTGTACAGCTAGCAACTACAGACCCATCTCACTGCTTCCTGCCCTATCCAAAACTCTTGAGAAATATGTTAACCAAATCCTCGGAGAGTTTGTAGAATCAAGCAACATTCTCCATCCCAGTCAGTCTGGTTTCCGTGCTTATTACAGCACCGAAACCGCTCTCCTTGAGGTATCAGAATCAATAAAAGTAACTTTGGATAACGGCGGGCAAGCAGTATTGGTACTGCTCGATTTATCGGCAGCCTTCGATACCGTACCCCACGACCTTCTTCTCGATCGTCTCTGGAGGTGCGGTATTGGGCGCAACGCCTTACAATGGTTCCGGTCTTATCTAACCAATCGACAGCAAACGGTCTGGTCTCCTCCATTTGAGGCCTGCATTCAAGCAATGAACGTAGGGGTCCCCCAAGGCTCCATCCTGAGCCCCACATTGTTTAATGTGTATGTGGCTCCTTTGGCACTGTTGGTCGAATCTTTCGGCGCTAGAATCGTCTCTTATGCAGACGACACTCAACTGCTATTCACATGTGCTAAGGGTGAAGTCTTGGACAGGAAAACGATTAAGCTCTGCCTCTCTGCGGTCTTTAACTGGTTTAATGCCAATCACCTGAGATGCAACTCTGATAAATCAGAAATGATTTTCTTCGGCGACGCTCCGGATGATAGATG
Source organism: Triturus cristatus (assembly GCF_964204655.1). NCBI lineage: Eukaryota > Metazoa > Chordata > Amphibia > Caudata > Salamandridae > Triturus > Triturus cristatus. The sequence continues at coordinate 449,460,666 of NC_140580.1, forward strand.
GCGTGATTGGTGGCCATCAAATATGCCTCCGCCCACTGATTTGGCTACTACGGTTAAAAACCTGGGGGTGAAACTAGATAGCAAACTCTCCATGAGTGCCCAGGTCCGATCAGTGGTGGGCACATGCTTCGGCTTGCTTAGGATGGGGCGAAACTTTCTACCACTGCTCTCCCAGTCTCACAGAAGGATAGTCCTACAGGCCGTGATACTTTCTCGCCTCGATTATGTGAATGTTCTGTATCTGGGTCTCCCAGAATATCTTCTCAATCGTCTCCAGGTGGCTCAGAATGCCGCTGCTTGAGCGATTTTCTTAGCTGATCGGCGCTCCCACACGACCCCCCTCTTGAGAACACTCCACTGGCTCCCAGTACGTAAGAGGGTACTCTTTAAAGCACTGGTACTGGCCTTTAAGGCCTTTCATAACATCGGCGCTCCTTATTTAAGGGCTCGTTGCCAACAGTACGTACCTTCACGCACGCTACGGTCCTCATCAGCCCAACTGCTTCACACTCCCAGGTTCTACTTCACACGACGGGGAGGCCGTACCTTTCAGGTACTGGTGTCCGCACTATCTTCCAATTGAACTGCGCCTGGAAAACGATCTTTTGTGCTTCCGTCACAAACTAAAAACATTGCTGTTCTTATGATCTGTGTCTGTGGTATGTGACTGCTGAGTGCTTTTTTACGGGTCCTATGACTAGCGCCGGGACACTCTTGGGAGTAGCCGCGCGCTCAACAAATACCCAGTAACATAACAATGTCAGGGACACCCTTTTGTACCTAGCAAAGGCGGATCAGGTCAGGTATGCCCCCATGAAAGAGGCGCTACTTAAAAAGTTTGGCCTCAACTCTGAACTGTATCGGCAGAAGTTCCGTGGCAGCCATAAGCTGTCCATGCAAAATTGGGTGGATTTTTTTGATTATGCCCGTAAGGCTGTAGATGGTTGGGTGCGTGGCAGCGAGGTGCATGATTACGAGGGCTTGTACAATCTGTTTTTGAGAGAGCACCTCTTGGATAAGTGTTTTCCGGAGCTGCGCCGACATCTGGTGGACCGCAAGTTGACTGATCCCCGTGAGCTTGCGGAGGAGGCGGACATTTGGGTTAGCACCCGGGTGTCTCACAAGGGCCCCGGGGGAGATGGCCCAAAAGGCGGACAGGGTTTCCCCCAGAAGAAAGAGGGGGGGAGATAAAAAGGTGGAGTTCTCACGAGGCCCACAAACTAGACAGTTTGGGAAAGGAGTAGGGACCCCACCTCAGTCCATTTCCCCAAAGCCCACTTACCCTGACAAGAGTCAGCAGCCAAGGATTGTGCGGTGCGATGAATGTGGGGAGATTGGACACTACAAGGGCGATCCTAAGTGTCGCAAGAGACCCCCAGCCCCAACGGGCGGGAAGAGCCCCGGGGTGGCTAGTGTAGCGCTTGGGGTGGAGCTGCCCCTAGATAGGGAAGGGGAGTGGACAGGTCTGACCCTGGTTTCACTCTGGGATAGAGAGATGGTCCCAGTGGTGTCCCTACCCCCGAACACTGCTAAGTACCAGCAGAGGGTGAGAGTTAACAGGGAGGAGGTGGAGGCTCTGAGGGACACAGGTGCCAGCATGACCACCGTAATGAGGCGGCTGGTGTCCCCTGAGCAGGTAATCCCTGAGGAGTTCCATCCGGCCGTGTTGGCTGCCGGCAGTGTGAGTCACTATCCAGTGGCTCAAGTTCCCTTTGAGTGGGGATGAGTCAAAGGCCTATTGAGAGTTGCGGTTAGCCCTGCCTTGCCTGTGGGGTGCTTACTAGGGAACGATCTAGAGCACACCGACTGGAAAGATGTGGAATTTTGAGCCCACACTGAGATGCTGGGGATACCAGGATGGACTTGCGTAGTCACGAGGTCCATGGCTGCCCGGTATGGCACTCAACCCGGGTTGGAGCCTGGGATAATGGAAAATAAACAAAGAAGGGGGTATCCTTAAATGAGAGAAGGTAAATACCTTCTATCTGTTAGAGAGTTCTCAGAGAAGTAAAAAGAAAAATTATTTCTTTTTTATGAAACCCCTCACTCACCAACCTAGTTGGTGACGTGCTTCATCATCGGCGTCCACCCGAGCAGCCGAATACCACCCGGGTGTGCTTCAACGCCTGATTACAGCGGAGCAGGTTCGTTATTATGTCAGTACGTGTAAGTGACGTGTGTGAGTGAGTGAAATAAAGTTAAAAGTAATCCTACTGTACTCCCTAACAAATTTAATATGGAGCAGCAGGGTCACGGTTAAAAAGTGGTGAGGTGTAATACCAATGTAGGTTTGATTTTACCTAAAGTATTATCCAAATATTGATGGTCTACATGTTTCAACCTTTGAGTGTAGTCACAGGTTTTCGTCAGGACCTATCGACACACCGGGCGGTCTACACACACTAAGGTGTATCCAACCCTGGAGCGTCTGTGTGCCACCTACATATACTTGCAAAGGTGGTAAAAAGGGCTCAGGGAGTCCTCTGCGTACAGATGAACCTGAAAAAAGAACATACAGTTCTGGGCAATCAGAAAATGATCTATTTAAAATTAGAGTGAAGAGTGCCCATTTCCGTGTGAACTCTCATTTTTGCGCATATAATCACCTCATTCTGAGTTATGCGCCCCAGGTAATTACCAGTGATTATTGGAACCGAACATCCGTCCCATATTATGCGAAATTTGCATCGACCCACTAAATCATTGTGGAAGTCGTGGGTGTCTTATGGCTACACAGCAATTGTGAGCATACTTGATTTGTGATTCTATAGAGCGGCCAGACGCACGTGAAAAAGACTCTATTTGTGACATGCGTGCGCTAAGGAAATTATTTAAAAACAGAACACGGTGAAAATAAGGGAAAAGACTCAAAACTCACTCGCGATTCTTACTCGAATCGTATCATGGGCTCATAAGGGAGGCAGACGGTGCTGCGTTACTGTTGGACAAAAAACACAAAACCCAGGCGGCAATGATCAGAACACTCAACTCTAAGTGCCTCACGTGTGTGTGGCCACCAGCTCTTCCCTACACACTCTTACCTCAGCTCACCGACTGCCTGCCACAAACCTGCGGTGCTTCCCCCAGGCGCCCGGATGTTACTGAATGGGCAGCAAGGCTTCAACTAAATACTCCTCACTTCCTGGTTATACGTCACATGACTAGTGGGCGTGGCCTGGAGTGAGGAGACAGTTCTTAAAGGGGCAGGTCGGTTTTACCGGTGAATGGCTAGTCATAGGTGAGAAAATAAAAAGGAGTTAAGAGTGATTGTTAAAAAAGATATTTACATAGAATAAGACGTTCCACACGTGGGAGGAATGCTCCAAAAAGGAAAACAGTAGTTCAGCTAAAATTACATGGCACATTGAGGTTACTTGTTCTGCACAGAGTTCCAAGGTATGCAATCGTTCATACCATGTTTGTGGGTGGACAACCTATATATCCAGCGTTGTTCTTTCTCATACAGATATTTCTGTGTGTTGGTACCAGTCACAGTTTCAATTATCGTCCAACGCATGTCGTTAGGTGTATGATGGTATTGAAGAAAGTGTTCTGTTAGACGTGTGGTTTGTTTTTTGCATCTAATAGTGCTCCTGTGCTCACAGATTCTCTGCTTCACTTTCCTTGTTGTCATCCCTATGTAACGAAGTTTACACGGGCAGGTAATTAAATACACTGCATTGGTGGTATTACAGTTTGTATGTTTTCTTTGTGACCATTCTCTACCAGGTTCTAGGGATAGTGTTTTTGTGGCTGTGGTGAGATGGCACACGCTACAGTCACCGCATGGAAAATGACCTGTAATGTTAGGTAGGCCCCATGAATTAAGGACAGTACATCTTGTTGGTGTTTCTGGTTGTTTTGGTCTGGTGTGTACCAATGCATCTTTAATACTCCTTGCTCTCTTGAAAGAGAACAAGGGTTTTTCCCATTTTAGATCGCCTGTATTCAGGATGTTCCAGTGTTTGTTGATTGTCCTTGTGACCTGGTTAGAGATAGTACTGTATGTGGTGACGCACGTAAGAGGCGTGTCCGTCACTTGTTTGGGATTGGGTTCCAACAGTGCCTCACGGTTCTGATTAGCAGCCCGTTTTTTGCAAGTTGCTAATATCTTTTCGGGATATCCTCTGTCTGACAATTTAAGTGACAGGTCATTAGCTTGGGAGCGGAAGTCAGAGCTCTTGCTGCAATTTCTCCTAATTCTGAGATACTGTCCGAAGGGGAGGTTTTCCCTGAGGGGCCTGGGGTGGAAGCTATCAAACCTAAGTAGATTGTTTTTCGCAGTCGGTTTGTAGTGTGTGCGGGTTTCAAGGACCCCGTTCTCTATGGTGATCACAACGTCCAGAAAGACTAAGGCCTGGGGGTCACTGCAGTGAGTAAATCTGAGATGGTCATCACAGGTATTTATCCATAAGAAAAATTAATTTAGAACATTCTGAGGTCCATTCCATACTAGGAGTACATCATCAATGTACCTGCGCAATAGTGTTATGTTTCTAGAGAAGGGGTTGGCTGTGGTCAGGATGAATTTCTTCTCAAAGTCGTAGACATAGAGTCCTGCCACACTAGGAACGAAGGTACTACCCATAGAAGTACTGCCCGTTTGTAAATACAGGGTACCCTCGAACTCAAAAAAATTCAGTTTCAGGGCTAGGGTGGCGCAATCGATGATAAACCCCTTGGGGGTTCTATGGGACCATTCTGAGTTCTCGAGTGACTGCTCAAGCACGTTTAGGGTCGCATCCTGAGGGATGCTGGTGTAAAGGCTTTCAATATCCAGGCTGACGAGGATGGTGTGCTCGTCAACCTGGATTGTTTTAAGTAATGACAGAAGACTTTTGGTGTCCTGGAGATATGTTTCCGATTGTTGGACCATAGTCTTGAAAAAGAAGTCACAAAATCGTGATAGTGGCTCCAGGAGTGAACCAATCCCAGAAACTATGGGCCTCCCTGGTGGTGGGAACTTATCTTTGTGCATTTTGGGGAGGATGTAGAAATAAGGAATTTTGCCTTCCGTGAGCAGTCACTTGTGGCAGGACTCTATGTCTACGACTTTGAGAAGAAATTCATCCTGACCACAGCCAACCCCTTCTCTAGAAACATAACACTATGGCGCAGGTACATTGATGATGTACTCCTAGTATGGAATGGACCTCAGAATGTTCTAAATGAATTTTTCTTATGGATAAATACCTGTGATGACCATCTCAGATTTACTCACTGCAGTGACCCCCAGGCCTTAGTCTTTCTGGACGTTGTGATCACCATAGAGAACGGGGTCCTTGAAACCCGCACACACTACAAACCGACTGCGAAAAACAATCTACTTAGGTTTGATAGCTTCCACCCCAGGCCTCTCAGGGAAAACCTCCCCTTCGGACAGTATCTCAGAATTAGGAGAAATTGCAGCAAGAGCTCTGACTTCCGCTCCCAAGCTAATGACATGTCACTTAAATTGTCAGACAGAGGATATCCCGAAAAGATATTAGCAACTTGCAAAAAACGGGCTGCTAATCAGAACCGTGAGGCACTGTTGGAACCCAATCCCAAACAAGTGACGGACACGCCTCTTACGTGCGTCACCACATACAGTACTATCTCTAACCAGGTCACAAGGACAATCAACAAACACTGGAACATCCTGAATACAGGCGATCTAAAATGGGAAAAACCCTTGTTCTCTTTCAAGAGAGCAAGGAGTATTAAGGATGCATTGGTACACACCAGACCAAAACAACCAGAAACACCAACAAGATGTACTGTCCTTAATTCATGGGGCCTACCTAACAGTACAGGTCATTTTCCATGCGGTGACTGTAGCGTGTGCCATCTCACCACAGCCACAAAAACACTATCCCTAGAACCTGGCAGAGAATGGTCACAAAGAAAACATACAAACTGTAATACCACCAATGCAGTGTATTTAATTACCTGCCCGTGTAAACTTCGTTACATAGGGATGACAACAAGGAAAGTGAAGCAGAGAATCTGTGAGCACAGGAGCACTATTAGATGCAAAAAACAAACCACACGTCTAACAGAACACTTTCTTCAATACCATCATACACCTAACGACATGCGTTGGACGATAATTGAAACTGTGACTGGTACCAACACACAGAAATATCTGTATGAGAAAGAACAACGCTGGATATATAGGTTGTCCACCCACAAACATGGTATGAACGATTGCATACCTTGGAACTCTGTGCAGAACAAGTAACCTCAATGTGCCATGTAATTTTAGCTGAACTACTGTTTTCCTTTTTGGAGCATTCCTCCCACGTGTGGAATGTCTTATTCTATGTAAATATCTTTTTTAACAATCACTCTTAACTCCTTTTTATTTTCTCACCTATGACTAGCCATTCACCGGTAAAACCGACCTGCCCCTTTAAGAACTGTCTCCTCGCTCCAGGCCACGCCCATTAGTCATGTGACGTATAACCAGGAAGTGAGGAGTATTTAGTTGAAGCCTTGCTGCCCATTCAGTAACATCCGGGCGCCTGGGGGAAGCACCGCAGGTTTGTGGCAGGCAGTCGGTGAGCTGAGGTAAGAGTGTGTAGGGAAGAGCTGGTGGCCACACACACGTGAGGCACTTAGAGTTGAGTGTTCTGATCATTGCCGCCTGGGTTTTGTGTTTTTTGTCCAACAGTAACGCAGCACCGTCTGCCTCCCTTATGAGCCCATGATACGATTCGAGTAAGAATCGCGAGTGAGTTTTGAGTCTTTTCCCTTATTTTCACCGTGTTCTGTTTTTAAATAATTTCCTTAGCGCACGCATGTCACAAAGAGAGTCTTTTTCACGTACGTCTGGCCGCTCTATAGAATCACAAATCAAGTATGCTCACAATTGCTGTGTAGCCATAAGACACCCACGACTTCCACAATGATTTAGTGGGTCGATGCTAATTTCGCATAATATGGAACGGATGTTCGGTTCCAATAATCACTGGTAATTACCTGGGGCGCATAATTCAGAATGAGGTGATTATATGCGCAAAAATGAGAGTTCACACGGAAATGGGCACTGTTCACTCTAATTTTAAATAGATCATTTTCTGATTGCCCAGAACTGTATGTTCTTTTTTCAGGTTCCTCTGTACGCAGAGGACTCCCTGAGCCCTTTTTACCACCTTCGCAAGTATATGTAGGTGGCACACAGACGCTCCAGGGTTGGATACACCTTAGTGTGTGTAGACCGCCCGGTGTGTCGATAGGTCCTGACGAAAACCTGTGACTACACTCAAAGGTTGAAACATGTAGACCATCAATATTTGGATAATACTTTAGGTAAAATCAAACCTACATTAGTATTACACCTCACCACTTTTTAACCGTGACCCTGCTGCTCCATATTAAATTTGTTAGGGAGTACAGTAGGATTACTTTTAACTTTATTTCACTCACTCACACACATCACTTACACGTACTGACATAATAACGAACCTGCTCCGCTGTAATCAGGCGTTGAAGCACACCCGGGTGGTATTCGGCTGCTCGGGTGGACCCCGATGATGAAGCACGTCACCAACTAGGTTGGTGAGTGAGGGGTTTCATAAAAAAGAAACAATTTTTATTTTTACTTCTCTGAGAACTCTCTAACAGATAGAAGGTTTTTACCTTCTCTCATTTAAGGATACCCCCTTCTTTGTTTATTTTGTATACCTCAGGGGACTGGGATTACCCTTACAACTTAGTTGTGAAATCCCTTTCTTTCTCTTCTGTTATATTGCCTGGGATAATGGCCCAACCCGACACCGATTTTGGAGAGGAGAATGTGGTGGAGGACACGCCCCATGTGATGGATGGGGAGCCCGGGGAGGTACCCCCGGAGTCCGCGGAGGTGGATGTCGTTCCTGTGGGGGACTTGCCGACCCTTGCCGACTGGCATGTGGAAGGAGGGCCTACCCGGGAGGAATTTTGTCAGGCACAGAAGGAGTGCCCCACGCTTGATGGCATGCGGCGGCAGGCCGAAGCCCAAGCGGCCAATCAGGAGACTGGCGGTTATCACGTGCATTGGGAGGATGGCCTCCTTTACAGTGAGCCTAAGGTGCCGGTGCATGGATCCTCGAGGGCCTTAGTGGTCCCCCAATGCTACCGGGCCTTCCTGTTGGAATTGGCACATGAAATACCCTTAGCCGGACACCTGGGCCAGGACAAAACCTTTGCGCGGTTGGTCCCACATTTTTATTGGCCGAGGATGAGAGTTGCCTCTGACACCTATTGTAAGACCTGTAAGTCTTGCCAGGCAAGTGGCAAGACTGGGACTAAACTGAAGGTCCCTTTGGAACCGATCCCGGTGGTCGGGACCCCTTTTTGAGCGGGTCGGAATCGACATTGTTGGGCCGTTGGACCCTCCGACCTCAGCGGGACACCGGTTCATTTTGGTATTAGTGGACCACGCGACTCGGTACCCGGAGGCTATTCCTCTGAGGACCATCACTGCACCGGTGGTGGCGCGGGCCCTGTTGGGGATTTTAACCCGAGTGGGATTCCCCAAGGTCGTGGTGTCAGACAGGGGCACAAATTTCATGTCGGCCTACATGCAGGCCATGTGGAAGGAGTGTGGAGTGACCTATCGGTTCTCCACTCCTTACCACCCCCAGACTAACGGGCTCGTAGAGCGCTTTAACAAAACTCTAACAGGGATGATCCGGAGCCTGCCAGAGGACTTGAGGCGGAAGTGGGACGTCCTCCTCCCTTGCCTGCTGTTCTCCTACCGTGAGGTGCCGCAGAAGGGAGTCGGGTTCAGCCCTTTTGAGCTTCTCTATGGCCACCCCGTTAGGGGGACCCTCAGCCTAGTGAAGGAGGGGTGGGAGAAGACTTTGAAGAAGCTTCCCCGTGATGTTGTCAGCTACATGCTGGCATTCCGCAGCCAGATGGCCAAGCTGTGGAAGGCAGCCTCAGATAATCTGGAGGCTAGCCAAGCCGTCATGAAGGAGTGGTATGACCGCACTGCTCGGACGGTAGAGTTGGACGCTGGACAGGAGGTGTGGGTCATGGAGCCTGGGGAGCTTAGCACCCTCCAGGACCGGTGGACTGGTCCGTACGAAATTGTGGAGCGACGAGGCCAGACTACCTATGTCGTTGACTTGAAGACCCCCCGTTAGCCCCATCGGGTGCTCCACGTCAACCGCCTGAAGCCGCACCATGAGCGATCTGAGCTTGCTCTCCTCATGGTGACGGATGGGAGCGAGGAGGAAGAGAGTGAGACTCTTCCTGACCTTCTGGCGGCCCAGGAGAAGGATGGATCGGTGCAGGGCGTGATCCTCTCCCCATCCTTGACCCCAGAGGAACAGAGGGACTGCCGCCAGGTGTTGCGGCAGTACGCCTCGTTGTTCTCCCTCACGCCTGGAATCACTCATTGGTGTACCCATGATGTGGACACAGGAGACAGCTCACCGGTAAAGAACAAGTCTTACCGGCTATCTGACCAAGTGAAGAACAGCATCCAGAGTGAGGTGGCGAAAATGCTGGAGCTGGGGGTGATCGAACCTTCCAGCAGCCCGTGGGCTAGTCCGGTGGTGTTGGTGCCGAAAGCGGCCCCACCGGGCACCACACCAGAACTGCGGTTCTGTGTGAACTACAGGGGATTGAACTCTGTCACGAAGACAGACGCTCACACGATCCCACGAGCAGACGAGCTGGTGGACTGGCTGGGAGCAGCCCGGTACCTCAGCACCATCGATTTGACGTCAGGGTACTGGCAAAGTGCCATGGCCGATGGAGCAAGGGAGAAAACAGCGTTCTCCACCCCCGAGGGCCACTTCCAATTCATAGTGATACCCTTCGGGCTCAAGAATGCTCCGGCCACTTTCCAGCGGTTGGTGAACCAGGTGCTATCTGGCCTGGAGTCCTTCTCAGCGGCATATCTGGATGACATAGCTGTCTTCAGTAGCACCTGGGAGGACCATCTGCAGCACCTCCAGGAGGTACTGCAGGCTCTGCAACGTGCTGGTCTGACTATGAAGGCCAGCAAGTGCCAGATTGGACAGGGATCTGTCGTTTACCTGGGACACCTGGTGGGCGGGGGTAAGGTGCAACCCCTCCAGGCCAAAATTGAAACCATCATGGCCTGGGAGCCCCCCAAGACCCAAACTGAGGTCCGAGCTTTCCTCGGCCTCACTGGATATTACCGCCGGTTTGTCAAGGGATATGGTACCATCGTAGCCCCCTTGACAGAATTGACGTCCAAGAAGCAGCCACGAAAAGTAATCTGGACGGCTGCTTGCCAAGAGGCATTAGAGACTCTGAAGCACGCGATGTGCACCGCCCCGGTGCTTGCAACACCTGACTTCGCAAAAGAATTCATTGTGCAGACGGACGCCTCTGAGCACGGCATAGGTGCGGTGCTCTCGCAACTCAACAACAATGGCCAAGATCAACCTGTGGCCTTTATCTCCAGAAGACTCCTCCCTCGGGAACAACGGTGGGGCACCATCGAGCGAGAAGCCTTCGCAGTGGTCTGGGCTCTGAAGAAGTTGAGGCCATACCTCTTTGGCTCTCACTTCCTGATTCAGACGGACCACCGACCCCTTCACTGGCTTATGCAGATGAGAGGCGAAAATCCCAAGTTGCTAAGGTGGTCCATTTCCCTACAGGGGATGGACTTTCGGGTTGAACATCGGCCCGGAGTTGACCACGCCAATGCTGACGGTCTCTCCCGGTTTTTCCGCCTTAGTGACGAGAACTCCCTAGAGGTTGGGTAGTTCTCCCCTCTTTTGGCTGGGGGGGACGCGTGTTAGACTTGTCAGCCCTAGGGTGGTCTTTCCCTGTGTTTTTGCCCTTGCCTCATTTTTTCCACCCTCTTTTTCGTTGGCCTTAGGTCTCCGAGCGCCTTTCCATTGCTAATCAGTGTTAAGGTGCAGGTGCTCTCTTCCCCCAATATGGCTGCCACAGGACCCTGCTACTGCGGAGTGGCCTTTGTAGTAGCACCCTAGTTGCCAGGAGCTGGCTGGGACCCTACAACATTGTTGCGACACCAGCCCGTCTTTTTTCTCCTATAGCTAGAGTGGGGAAGCTCCTGGAACTTGCTGGAACCTTCTAGAATAAGGGTGGGGTTTACTTTTGCCGCCTTAGAGAGTGGTCACCTGACCTAGAGATACTTAAGGAAAGGAGGGAACCTTTTTAGTCAGTTGGGGCGACGCAGACCTGGGGGAACCTACGCAGGAGTTTTAGGCGGTAGGGCCTAGTCAGGGACCTATGCCACTGAAAGTGACAGGGCTTAGGTGCTGCCTTTTAAGTTGAGTGTTTGATCCTGAACTTGCCCACTGATCTGGCCCAGCGGGAGGGGAACCCAGGGACAACCTACCAAGCCCCGGACTAAGACCTATCTAGTCACCAACTCAACCTATCCCCCCCCCCCCCCCATCAAGAAACTAGCTACCAAGGGCGCAGGAACCAACAAGCACCAAAGAAGACCTACTAAACCTACCACCGAACTGCTGGGGGATCGACCAGGTAACAGCGCTGTGACACCCCTGTGCTCCCTGGCCCCACCTGGGATCCCCCCACCCTTTACCCAAGTACCACCGTTGTGTGGCCTGCCCCTCCGGCTTGTCCGGCCTGTAACTGGCGCGATCGCCCGTGCTGGGCACCGGGGAACACTGGGCACCAAAACGACACCCCCAAGGACTAAGTCCTAGGCCCCACAGAACTCACCTCCCGGGGCCGCTGCAGGCTGCGGGGCCCCGCCGATGCCAGCACGTTCTGGGCCCGACGTTCGTGCCTCCCGTGGAAGCCCTCAACAAGGAGAGGGCCGGAGGAGCCTAGCGCGTAACCAAGATGGCCGCGTAGGTGCGAGGCTCCCGAGGACCTCCGCGACCTCCTGTATAAATCCTGACAGAATCCTGTCCCAGATGAGGGGACTGTATTTGTGAACCCGTGCAGAGGTGACGCCCGTTTTCCGTTTTTAAATCGGACCTCGGACACCGGCAGGAGCATCGATTGAGGTTTGCGGCCTCCTTCACGCCGGCCCCCCGTACTGGAGTTGTGGGGCGATCCGGACACAAAGTGAACAACAGCGGCGGGCAAGTCTGGGTGGCTCGCGTACCCCGCGCTTTCACTTTCGCTTTTGCGCCCTCCTTGCTGCCAGGCGAGGTTGGGTTGCGGGGCGGTGTGCGGTGCTGTGGCCTCGTTGGGCTGCCCTGCCGGCCCGCCGGCTGCGATCCGTCCTGAGGAGCGGTGGTCGCCCCCCCCCGGAGCCCTTGAACGGGATTGTCTGCCCCTTTTCTGAGGAGATTGGCTCGATTTGGGGATTGCGACCATGGCCACAAAACAAGATGGCGACCGGGCCAAGGTGAAGTCGACCCGTCGTGGCACGGCCCAACAATCCAATAACATGGACCGCTACACCCTCCAGAAGGGATCTCCAGAGGTGCTGCGTAGGTCCCCCACGGGCCCGACTGATGCTCCTGTTCCGCCCACGGACCTGACCCTCCGGGACGTCATGGGCGCCATCGCCGAGATGAAGGCCTCGGTGGACCAGCGCTTTGACACTCTGGCGCAGAAGATCGACTCGGCCCTCGTGGACGTGGGCCTCGTGAGAGCCGATCTGTCTAAAACAAATGACCGGGTCGATTCTTTGGCCCACTCTACCTCGGGCCTCACAACTGACGTGGCGGCCCTCCAACAGGAGGTGCGCAGGCTTGGCCAGGCGAGCGCCCTGATGAATAGTCGACTGGAGGATTCCGAGGGTCGGGCCCGGAGAAACAACGTCCGCATTATCGGGGTGCCGGAGGGACGAGAGGCGGAGGTAGCGGATCTGTTCGTGGAGGACCTGGTCCTCACCCACCTACAGCCTCGGGGGCTGAGCAAATTCTTTGCAGTGGAACGGGCCCATAGGGTCCCCGGGGGTAGGCCTAAGATCGGCGCCCCTCCGAGGCCTTTCATCGCCCGGATCTTCAATTTTAGGGACAGAGACGCTATCCTGCAGACTTCTAGGCTCCAAGGGCCAGTCAGACTTGATAACATGGATATTAATTTCTATCCTGACTTCACCCCGGCGGTCCAAAAGCAGAGACTAAGCTTTCTGGGTGTCAAACGTCGCCTACGAGACCTGAATCTCAAATATTCGATGCTTTTTCCAGCTAAGCTGAGGGTGGAGGTAGATGGCCGCACGCACTTTTTTGATCGTCCCGAGGCGGCCGGGGACTGGCTGTACAGGCATCAGTACAGTGGGGGATCTCTGGACGAGGGGAGGATTTAAAACATTCGAGACGCTGCAGGCGGAGTTTCAGCTGCGGGGCAGTGAATACTTTCGGTACCTGCAGGTCCGTCACGCGCTGGGCTCCGTCTTCCCAGACGTGGCCTCCATCCCGGAGTCCTCCCCCCTGGAGGATCGAGTGCTAGATGGCCATGTTCCGGACAGCACGATCTCCCTCATTTACAAGAAATTGATAAATGATCGCTCGGGCTTACTGACTGGCCTCCGCGAGGCCTGGGTTGCCGATGGGCTGGAGTTGGACGACGAGGACTGGATTTCCGCGGTGGCCTCTCCGAAGGAGGTGGCCATCCCGGCTCGCCTTCGTTTCGTCCAGCTTAAGATACTCCACCGGGTGTACATGACGGGGCCAAGGCTTCTGCGTATGGGCTATGCCGAGGACGGATTGTGTAAGCGTGGGTGTGGTGCTTCAGCGACCTTTTTGCACATTTTGTGGGAATGCCCGAGGGTGGAGCGATTCTGGCGTGGTGTGCATGAGGTCCTGCGAGCGGTTACGCATGTCGCGCTGTTGCCTGAAGCGAGGAGATGTTTGCTGAATGTGTGGGAACCGACCGATTACTCGGTTCCGCAGACGCGATGGGTGACTCTGGGCTATATGGTGGCTAAACGGGACGTTGCGCAGCTGTGGGGATCCCAGAGGTCCCCGGCAGTCTCGGCCTGGAAAGAACACATGGATTGGTGCATGTTCCGAGAGAAGGTGGTGTATGTGGCGCGGGGTAAGCCTGGGGCATGGGTGAAGATATGGGGCCCCTGGAACGCCTACCGCGGGGATATCTGCGAGCCGCCGTTGCTGCCTCCCGCTTCCCCAGCTCCATCCCCCTAGTTTACTCCCTCCCTCAGTTCCGAGCACAGTATTCTCCCAGTCCCGGACCTGTTTCCCTTCCCCGCTTGGGGGTTTTCAGTGGATGGTTTGGGGTCCCCCATTTGAGGAGCATGTGCTGCCGCTTTTGATCGTGGGTTGCCTTGCGGGTGTGTGTTCATTTATGTTGTTGTGTTGTATAAAATGAAACCGTATTGTGGGCTCAGAGCCACATGGCCCGCGTTGTGGATACCTCCTGCCTTAGTGTCTATGTAAAGTTCAGTGCCTCATTGTATGTATGCCATTTGTCATCGTCATTTTAGCGGCCGGCCGGAAGGTTGTAGGCCCATACCTGTATATATTTGAGATTGCAATAAACGGTTTCAAAAAAAAAAAAAAAATAAATAAAAACAAGGAGAGGGCCGCCGTAATCCAGCGTAGGCCTCGTGAGGCCGTGGGACCCCCAGTGAAGGCCTCGTTGGGCCGAGCAATCTCGTCGAGGCCGCGCTAGGCCTGAAGCCGGAGACTCCCGTCACCTGACGGGGGTGGTCTCCCAAGCGCCGCCCCCGCCGCTTTCTCATTGGTACCCGCAACCGCGCCCCTGCAGGCCGCGCTGCCATTGGCGGCTGCGGGCGCGGGCCTCCGAAACCTTCGAGGAAATCCCCGAGCCCCCGGAAACAGAGGAGGACCCGGAGCCGTCTCTTGATCCCCGCAGAGCTCCCCGGCCACGCCTGGACCTGCCGGGAGCCCCGCGCAAGACCCCTCAACCCGGACGCCGCCGGGAGCTACACACGGCTGGCAGGAGGGGCTCTAAAACGAGGGAGCCCCCGCCCGGCCGAGGAGTGCCACACACGACCCGCGAAGGACCGCCAGCACAGGTAACCCCTGGGGGAGGCGGGCGGAGGGCCGGAGAGAGGCCCTGGACTCGCCCCTTCCCCGGGGAAGTTCTCCTTGAACCTGGTGGGCCCCACTGACCCCGAAGAGGGGGAATAAGCTGGCCCCCGGCCCCCGTGATCCTGGCCCCGTGCAGGGCTAATTAACTCCCAGAGACGCCGGACGTTGTGGGGCACGGAGAGTCCGCCCAAGTTGTCCTGGGGGGAAGAGACGAATGAATTGCCCCCCGTATGGCTCTAATGTACTGCCATGTAGAGCGCTTGATTTCTTGCCAGGGTAATGCTCTGAGTCCTTGCCACATCTAGCGCCTTGTGTTATTGCCCTGTTTAGCGCTATAATGAAGTGCAATGTCTCGCGCTCGGATGAAATGCACTGTCTAGCGCTGTAATGACTTGTACTGTTTAATGCTCTAATGAAATGCACTGTTTAGCGCTGCAATGACTTGTACTGTTTAATGCTCTAATGAAATGCCATGTTTAGCGCTGTAAGGAAATGCCATGGGTAATGCTCTACTGAGTGGCCATGTGCCGCGCTTTGCGTAAATGCTGTGTTTGACACTCTCAGGAATCGCCAGCTGCAGCGCTTGGAGCTAATGCCATGTTTGACGTTTTAAGGAACTGCCAAATCTATTTCTAATGAAATGCCTTGATCCTAATGTTGATCTAGATAAAGCTGATTGGTTTTATGCAACCTACTGTTGTGGTGTCAATTATTGCGTGCGTTCCCTGTCTCAGTGGATGTGTGTGCTGTATGGTCACTTTACACGTAAGCCTTTGGGTGCCTACCCCCATAGGGCCTGGTGACCCCCGGTCCTACAACATGGATCTCGATTAGATGGCACTGCACTTTAACGTATACCTCTGCCATTGGATGGACCAAATGATGTTCAATTACTTGAAGGGAACTCTGGCAAAATTATGTTTTTTCTGCTGGTGCGCTATGTGCACCTCTCATCGCTCTCCCCTTTTGTAGCAGAGGCCTGCCGTTCTATAGCGGCATATGGAAAACAAGCAACCATTCGAAGTTTGGGAAAAGAAATTAAAAAAGATTCAAATTAGTTGGAGGCCTCATCAAAATTATGCACTAAAAGTGTGACTGCTCTTTCCAGCAACTTTGCATCAACTGGTCAAAAGGGATGGTGATTCAAACGAGGGCTTAAGGAAAGGCAATGCTGAAGACAAAGTTTCATGCGTCAGAATCTGAACCATAGCCACCATGTTTGCTAAACCGTTGTTCTGTAATAGGATTGTTTATGAATAGGATGCTTAGTGGTTGAATGGAAAAATGGTATTTGGTTTAAGGTGGGTGGGCTGTATATGTTGGGGATGTGTTGAGTTTCAGGCACATGCATATGGGAATTAATATTTTATGCTGACAATTATTCTCTGCGATTAGGGATGTAGATTATTGAATGGTGTGCAACACTTGTGGAATATGGAAACCCAGATGGTGTATTTGTTTGCATTTTTTACTGTTCTAATTACCTAGCACTCTAGACAGAGTCAAAGGATCTTGTGATAATCTGTTGAAAAAAATAAAAAAGGCAGAATCTAAGAAGCTGAAACTTTCACTACTGCCTACTGATCTGAATCAGGCACAGCCTTTGACAGGAAACACACACCGCTGGTAGAGATCACGTGCCGTTAAACACGATTTTCACTGAAGTCGAGGATGTATGTCATGCAAAAGGAGTTGCACACCTTGCACTGCATCCCCACAGTATTTAAACATCTGCTACTGCCAATTCATATGTATGCCATGCACTGAGATGACGTCACCAGCTGAGCCATTCCTGGATGGAGAACTCCTCGTGGATCAGAAGAAATCACTGAGGAATGATGAGGAATGATGGGGGCCTGAGGAAACCTGCAGCTCTCCCTTTCCTTGGAAGACTTTTCCAGCTGTTGTCAGCATTCTGACCTCTGCCCCACCCGATGGCAGAGACCATTCCGTTGACACAAGTTTGTTTGACCCACAGAGCCAAGCAGTGTAAACTTAATTCTCTTAATGTGCAAAACACGTGTATGGTGGTTCTCTTTGTTACGGATATACAGCAATGTACTGTAGTCTGCATTTTATTGTTTGAATTATTTTGGTAACACTATATATGTAGTCAGGCCGTTTCAAGTGTGTAACTTTTGTTTTTAGAGCATAATTCTGCAGAAATGTTTTATATTAGTGCTGAGCCATCTCTTTCATTGTGGGTAGTTAAGCCTTAGGCACAGCTTTTGTTTACTTGTGATACAAGTGAAACAACTCGACTTTAAAGATATTGCATGTTTAGTATTATTTTATACATACTAAAACTGAAAGCAGCTCAACAATCACTTTATTGTAACAGATATGAGGATCGTATCTTTATTTGGATGGTCGCGTGTAGTTTTGCCCCTCTAATCTTCAAACCGTCATTTAGACCTCTTATCAGTGGGTGCAGTAATGCTACTCGGTCTGGAATTTTCATCGACTGTTTGTTCTACAGATTGGTGGTAATGCTGGCGGTTCGCCTTCCTGTTGATGATTAGAAGCAGTCCTTGCCTTAAGGTGTTCCCGGAACACAACTGCGTCACATTTTAAATGACGGAGTCAAACGCATGCCTCCAATTTAATCACCCCCCCCACCTCCTTGTTTGTGCGAAAGTGTACGAAAAGAGCCACAGAGTCGGGCTGGAGGGGCCGAGGCCTTTCTGAAGGCCCTCAGTCGAGATACCGCTGACTTTCTGCCTGACAACTAACTCTGGTTCGGTTTAGCGCGTGAACGTTGCATGCGCGGTGGCTTAGCTGTTGGTATTGTTAATATGAAATTAAAATAAAGCGAAAAGTAGTATACTCCGGCAGACAAGCTGGAACAAGCACACGAAAATAAAAAATAAAAAAAACGAAAACTAGTATACTCCGGAAGGCAAGCTGGAACAAGCACGTGAAAAGGAAAAAAAAAGGTCGCGAGTGGTGCGCGCGCGATGGCAAAAGTGAAAGCAGGGGTGCGCGCGACTGCAAGCACGCGAGTGGTGCGACAAAAGTGAAAGTAATCGCGCTCCAGATGGCGCCTCGGGCACTGAACGCTGGCGGCTGCGCACGTGCACGCGCACGTAACCGCCAGCAAAAGTGCGTGGTAGCACTTTGAAAACCCCACTTACTAAATGTCTCGCAGCACATGCGCTGGCTCAGGCAAGACCTAAAAAGCAATTCTTCCAGAGTTGGACTTGTCTGGTGTTGAGTGGGAGAGAATATTATAAGTATCTGTGGCACACAAATGTAAGCACCATGAAAGGGGATGGGCAAACATATCTTTTTTTTTTTTGTACACAAACTTTATTATTTTGGATAAACTAGACACAACCATATAATCAAATTCTACAATTTTTTTTGTTTTTTATGACAGTGTTTACATGTACGTTCGTCTTAGGTCACATCACCTATACATTTCAATACTAATGATGAATAGTATTTGTTACATTACCAAGAGAATGGTCTAAATATATTACCATAAACAGTAGCATTATGTTAAGTGTCATGTTATTAAGTACCCATAACCCCCCTCCCGCCATAAACCCACCCCGTAAACAAACTCTTTAACAAAGGGCAAAAATATATCATAGAGGTGAAGATTTGTCCTGACAAAAATCTTAGTTGGAAAGAACAATTTCATGGACATGTGCAGCAGACAGTTGATAACCTAAACATCTTAAAGATGAAATACGAGGGTGTCAGTTCAAATGTTTTTTTCCAGTCCTCCTACCCAGCCAATATAACTCTTTTTTTGGCTTTAAAATTATTAGCGCATGTGAAAAATATTAACCCCCAGTAAGTAAATTTGGAAGCAAAATTTAGAAGCATGTTAAGGTCTGCCCTCTTTGTTTTAATGGCAATGGCTTATGGGTATACATGAACTAGTTATTTGTTTTCGGTAACTCTTTTTCTGGTAGAGTCTCTATCTAACTGCTGATTCCTCAACTGAGAATATTCCGTAGGCATCAGACTGGGACGGAAAAATCTTGAGCAGTACCTCTCTGCCAGTAAGTGGCATTGAGCGCCTCAGCATCAACATCTGCAAAGTAACAACAGCTGAGTTTGTCCGTCCTGGCATTCAAAGATCCTGCCAGGTGCTATCTGTCAGCTCCAGAAGGATGATATGGCGCTGAGATTCCTCTAAAGACCATAGTCCTCTGAAGTGAGAGGGGTCTACCGCTGATCCAATTGTGGTTTGTTAATCACCACTGCAGATCATTTGTAGTATCCCCCGTGATCTGGACCAAGTCGGAGAGATTCCCTTGGTTCTGGCCCACTGGGACTTCAGGTTCCACTTCAGATCCTGTGTGAGGCAATGGGATGTATTTTATGGTGCAGTGATGCGACTTCACCATGTAATACACTTACCAACCCCTTTAGGACCCTTAGGTTTTGTTTGTCATACCTTCAGGTCAACCTTGGGTAGCTGTGGCTCTGAGCATCAAGGCTTACACAAAGTAACAAGTGTAAAGCATTTAACCAGTGAGAAAACAACTGAAGAAGAAATTGACAAAATATCAAAGAAATCCTACACCAATTAAAAAGCAAAACGACAATATTTTAATGTATTTCTGGACACCACAACGAAAAAGATCCACCAGAGGGTATGGAGATATAGAATTTACAAGGTATAGTAACCCAAAGCATTTCACTCAACCCTGAACAAGCATTGGCAAATTCAACATATTTGGGCTAATTGTAAAGCAATCACTTAGTCACCATAGGCGCCAAAATCCGGTATGGAGTCAGTCAGGAGGCCCAGCAAGGCCCTCGGAAACCATTATCTCCACAGAAAAAACTGTCCTCAAACAGTTCTCGGAGCTTTATCGTAAGTCCAATGGATTCCTATTGAGTGGTCCTGATACTAAGGATACAGGATTCTGTGGATGTGATGCAGTCTATAGGGTCTTTCTGTAGGTGTTACTCAGTCCACGAAAGTGATGAGGGGGTCCTTGGCATAAGTTTTGACGTCCCACGATCTCCAGTGTGGCCAAAGACCAGCTGCCACTGACGATTAATTGTCCGGTGTCACAGCCAAGCCCTTCTCTGCGCTGTAGCTTTCATTCGGAGTGACCAAGCTGCACTCTGGTGACTCTCCCAGGTTCAGCAGATTTGGGTGCAACTTCTTAGCATCGAGTCCTGGTCTCTGGTGCTATACAATAAGGGGAACGGTGGTCCGGGGATCCTGGCTACCACTTTCTCGTAGCTGATTTCTTTAGCTGTTGTGTCCCTTTACTCGAAGCAGTAGGCCAGCTGGCTAAACCCTGCTGTCTCTTTGCTTACGCTGGGCTCCAGAGATGACTTCTCCTTGAGCAAGACATAGCAGGCACAGTCCCTCTCTTTGCAGGCTACCAGGTGCCGCTGGCGCAGTACACGTCCTCTGTGTAGGATGTGGTTGGTATTCAATAGTCTAGCAGGTTTCCTCCCTCCTGATGACCACTTCCTGGGAAGTGTGGTATCTGGCTATTCCAGGATGCTCCATCCTGCCCACTCCCAAGATGGCAGAACCCCTCTGTGTCCAGAGCTCCCTAGTCCAACGCAGAGGTGTGGCTACTGAGGGGACTGCATGCCCTTGAAAAAACAGATTTCCCCTCTTTTTTCCATGGTGTTAGCTAGTCTACCTAAAACAATGGGGCTCTCTAAAATGTTTCCCATTTGCTCTTCAAAGGCTGCTCCAGCTTTGAAACTTGCATTTTTGGGCCAACACTCATGTGACTCTCTGTAGAAGGGAGGTAATACCTATTTCCAGTGCAGGCCCCTATTGTTTCCTTTGTTGGGAGTCGTTTGCACATCTCCCCAGGAGGGCAGAAAGCTGTCTTAGGTTCATGCTCGATGTGCAACCATAAAGGCCACTAGGGATTGAAACCAGTAAAGTGGCAACTTTGCAAAAGTTGCCCACTATAACTTCTTACATCAATTTCAAATTGTGGCGCAATGTAGCAAGTTGTTTGATACCTTTGATTGCCAACTTGGGTTGCACCATTCAGGATTTAGAACAGCTGAAGAGTTAGCATGTAACCCTGCACTCACCAATGGAACAACCAAGTCTTTCCACAGTAAAAAAAACACGTTTTGTGTATTTAATGCCCGAATGCATAAAACACATGTTTTGCCCATGAAATATGTGGCACCCTGCCTTAGGGCTTGGTAGGCCTGCCATAGGGGTGACTTACACATGTTTCAGGGGGACATTTGACTTTGGCAGCACAGGGCATTTGGCCAATAATGTTATTTGCTTAGCTAGGACGGCGTTATGCCGAAAGTGCAACCGCAGGAGACATTTTGCACAGGTGTGTAAGGATATAACAGCAGAACTGTGAATAATATTGAAAATGTTGAGGAAGAGAGGGGAAGGTATGTACTCCAAATATCTGTGAACAGGAAAAGCAAGGAGCATGGTGATGATCTTGCGAAATGTGAAGTATGTTTAGAATGCCAGAAAATAAGGGTTTATGCAGATTATTGTTCACCTTTTACTTTTATAAACCGTGAAACTTACCACACTAACTTTCAGCACATCCTTACTACTTTCCCAGAACCAGATGTGATCCCTGTAGGTTATAGCAAACATTCTAAGCCCCTCTTGAAGGTATGGTAACCATGAGGATTACATTCAAGGACAGAAGCACAGTGCGAAAAGTGTATATAGCTAAGCAGGGGTCCAATCTTCTAGGCTGGGCACATCAGAGGGATTTAGGAATCAAATTGGAGCCCACAGCAGAAGTGCCTATTATGTTAGTAGAGATTGCTATGTGGTACAGAGTTGTTGGATGAATTCCCAGAGGGGTTTGCAGACAAGTTGGGTTGCTTAAAGGAGTTCCAGCATAAAATCAAAGGAAAATGCTAAACCCATTGCGCATAAATGTAGAAATATTCCTTTTATGATGATGGAACCTCTTAAACAGGAGTTGGAGAAACTAATTAAACAAGGTGTGATTGAGCCTATTGAATGTGCTGAATGGGTCGCACCCATTGTTATTACATCGAAATCTAATAGTAAGGCCATTCGGTTATTTATTGATTTAAAAGAACTCAAAGCGAATATTTGGGTGGATTGGTATCCACTACCAAATATCAATGAGGTGTTGAGTTTGGTATACAAGGCAGAATTTTTTTCTGTAATAGGCCTATCATCTGCATACCATCAAGTGGAACTACACCCAAAAAGTAGAGCTTTAACATCTTTCATTACACCTTTTGGTGCTGTTAGATTTAGCAGGATGCCTTTCAACTTAGCTTCAGCTGCTGCGGTTTTCCAGAGAATGATGCAGCAGATTTCGATGGTAGTGAATTGTGTGTTGTTTCCAAGAGGATTTATTAATTTTTGGGAACGCAGAAGGAGATCACAATAGTACCCTTTGGAAGATTTTGAACAAACCTTAGACAGCCAGGTTGACATTGAAGAGAGAGAAGTGTCAAACTGGAGTCAGCTCAGTTACATATTTAGGACATGTTATGATTTGGTAGAGTCAATAAGATTAGCTCCCATTCCCAACACTAAGGAGGAAATAAAATCTTTCCTAGGACTTTCGGAATATTATTCAAAATTTGTAAAACATTTTGCTAACATCACCCATCCATTGAGGAAATTACTTAAGAAACTTGAGAAATCTGTGTGGTGCAAGGAATGTGATGAAGCCTTTAGCGCACTGAAAAATGTGATGATCGTAAATGCACCATATTTGGGACAGTTTGACACAAGCAACCACACAATACTCGCCACTGATGCCAGCACTAAAGGGAAAGGTGAAACCCTTAGTCACGTTGTAGAGGGGGAGGAAAGAATTGTGGCGTTCGCTTCCAGGGCATTGTCAGAGGCAGAATCTAGGTACTCTGTTGTTGAAAGAGAAGCTCTGGCTTTTTGGGGGCGGTGCAACATTTCAGAGTTTTTGTGTGCTGTATACCTTCCACGTGGAGGACTGATCACAAACCTTTGGTTGCTGCTTTCTCTGTGAAAAACATCGAAAGGACCACACCTAGAATTTCTCGATGGTTCCTGGATTTGGAAGGTTTCAACTTTAAAATTGTGCATATTCCTTGTTTAAAGAAACAAGCTGCAGATTGCTTGTCTAGGCCTCCCTTACCGGACAAAGAATTAGACAGATGCATTGTGCAAGAGTTTGTGGTAGCATTCATCATGGATGGTGTGAACAGACAAGAATGGGATAAAGATGTAAGGGATGACCCGGTGATTAAGAGAGTTAAAGATTTGATTTTGAAGGGGTGGCCAAAACAGTGTGCTGACTTAAAGGAAGATGAGAGAGGATTTTGGGAGGTACATAATGAATTGTATATCCTCTGGCAAAATCTATATAGAGGTACCAAGTTAGTACCACCTGAAGGATTCCGCAAGAAGCTTATATCATTGGCTCATGAAGGTCATCCAAGGTATAGTTTAACTAAAAGCAAAACAAGACTCCACTATTCGTGGCCTTGTATGGATTCTGTGTTTGAGAGGAATATATATATATTTATTTAAACAGTTTTTATTAGAATGAAAAGCAACATCAGTCACAACAAATTCAGCAATCATTACATATTCAGACATATAGTAGCTATAAAGTTTGTCAATCAAAAGTTCAGTTTCACTCAGCCATCTGTTTCCCTTCTGTTCCATCGGAGAGGAATATTAGAGTGTGTGAAAGCTGTGCTTACAGTGACAAAAGCAAACGTCTGATTAAGGGGCCCATCTCAGCTGTGGAAGTACCCTCAGTACCTTGGAACAAAGTAGCTTTGGATATTATTTGCCTTATTAAATCAAGAGGACTGGGAGGAAGGTTCATATTGACATTAGTCGATTATCATTCAAAGTGGGTGGTAATAAAGATTGTGGATAATATTATTACCAGTACTGTCATTGCATTTTTACAAGATCTCTTCCGGAAGGAGGGAGTTCCGCAGACACTCGTAACTGACAATGGAGTTCAATTTACATCTGTGCAAATTAAGGAATTCATGCATAGTTTTTCGCTAAAGCACCTGTAAACTGCTCTTTATTGCCCAAGAGCAAATGATTTGGTTGAGCATGTGAATCAAATAATAAAATAATGTATCCCACTAAATAGTGCAAGAGGATTGAATTTAAAAAAAGCTTTGGCTGACGTCCTACCTTGTCACCCCTCATTTTATCACTGGGGTATCACCTTTCAAATCCTTGAAAGGGATCAGGTTCAAAATTAAGACCACAATGGTTAATTGGTATTAGTGCAGAAGGGATAGACAGAGTAGAAATTATGCAAAGAATTAACGACCACAAAAGGAAGTATGTCAATGAATACAACAGTAAGGTGCGAGGAAAATTGATAAACTGGAAGATTGGGGATGCTGTGAGAGAAAAGGTGCCCAAATTAGAGCGTCCTGGTTCTTATAAATTTTCAGCACCTAAAAGATCTGCAAAATTTTGAAAAATGTTGTCGCTTTAAATGATGGTCAAATATGGAGTATTGACAGTATTGTAAAGGATAACCATGAGGGCAGAATGTTGGAGGTGGGTGGTCATGATTCCCAATCCATGGACAGTTTTCATCTCCAACACTGGAAACTTTTTTTACGTGGCCCTCACAAGAAACCAACTTGGCGTAATGATTGTCATGTACTAATGTATACATATTTGCTCAGTTTATGAATTGTCTCTTTTAGATCCTAGTTCATTTCAGACTTATTGTTCAGTTTACTACTGGCATGAGTGTTATTCCTTTTTATTATGTTCTGATGTATAATGGTACTTTTTTTTTTTTTCCTCCTTCCTTTGCTTGTTATGGAAACAAGATGTGTTGTGTTTATTAACATTTATAATGTTTTGTTATTTCACTTTACTGTTCTCTTTCCTTCTACAATGGTTTTCACTGCGCCCCCCCCCCCCCCTTTACCTTTCCACATGTTCTATTCCTTTGGGAATTTTCAGGCAAGCATTGGGAAAATTGGTGGGACAGTTGAACTAACAGCTTGTGGGTTATGGATGTTGGCTGAATAAACACTTCACAACCTACCTTCTGGACCTCGTTATTTCACCATCGCTGTAAATGGCAAGATCGGCCTAGCAGTTCTAAACTGCTCTTCCAGTCTTACCTTTGTCTCACCCAGGGTGGCACAACCAGTGCTGCATTCCCTGCTGAGAGTCTCTAACGTACGGGCCCTGGGTACTATATACTAGAGACTTGCAGGTAAACTTGCCTAAATCAATTGGGTATAGCCAATTTAACATATATGTTTTGGAGGTAGGGCACTGGCACGAAGATGTGCTTATCAGGCCTCTGTGCACTCGGAGTAAAAAAAAACAGCAGCATTCATCCCAAAAAACCTGGGGCCACCATTAAAAAAGAGGCATTTCCTTACAGCTCATATGTGCCATCTGTCATATTTTACCAGCAGGATGCAGTAGACCATCAGACCCGGCAACCTCAGAGTAGGCGTCACTGAGATCAAAGACTAAGGCTGAAACATTGGGATCATAGTCCAAAAGTCCTGGACTGTCTGCTCCAGAGGGTAAGCAGGGAGGTGCACCGTGCCCAAAATGGCTCTAATGCAAAGGAGCATCTGAGAGGGACTTAGGTGTGACTTCTGCAGTTTAATAATGATCCACAGTGAATGTAGAAGGTTCACTGTAGTCTGGAGGCGGGCGACAACTGCCTGGGGCAAGCCTGCCTTTAACAGCCAGACATCGAGGTGATTCTCTGACCTCCTCAGATGTGCTGCAACCACCCCTACCATCACTTTTGTGAACATCCAGAGGGCACTAGTGAGGCTAAAGGGGAGGACATCACAACTAGAAATGCTCCTGGCTTGTCGTGAACCGCAGGGAATGGCTGTGGTAATGTGGAAATACGCATCTTGGAGGTCCAGCACTATCATCCAGTCTCTGGGATCGGAGGCAGACCGAACCTGAGCCAAACTGGGCATCTTGAATTTCTCTCTCCTTAGGAAGGCGCTGATTTGGTGCAGGTCTAGGATCGGACGGAGCCTCCATCCTTTTTTGGCACTAAGAAGTAGTGGGAATAATAACGAGGCCTCACTTCTGATGCAGGCGCCTTCTTGATGGCTCCTTTGGCCAACAGGGCCTGCACTTATGTAGCAAGGAGAAATGGATGTCGGTCAGCCGTTCTGAGGATGGTAGTACGGGGGGGGCAGAGTTTCCAGAAATGGAAGGGTATAACCTCGCTGTACGACTTGAAGCTCCCATGTGTTTGAGGTTATTGCTTGCTATTGGGGTATGTGGTGCCTGATCCTGCCATCAATGAGATGGTTGTGCTTCATTGAGAGCTCATTAAAGATATTTAGAGGTTGTGACAGCCGAAGAGGCAGGGGTCTGGACAGTACGCTGGATGTGGGTTCCACATCGTCTCTGTGAAGTCTGCTTCTCTAGTCATGAAAACACTGAAACGCCTGCAGGCCTGGGGTGTGTGGCTGGAACTGCTGGCGTGCTTTGAAGCCCGGCTGCTGCCATGTAAGGGGCAAATGGAAGCATGCTATTTATTGTCTAGAACCCTAGGAGAGGCCCAGGGATCTGGGGATGACCCAACTAAAACCCATATCTGAAAGAAACACGTTAGTTAGATTCCTCACCTTAGAATATCCCCAGGCATCAGGCTGGATCCGGAAAGATTTTTCATCAGCAATACCCCTTGCGCATCGCTTGGCGTCGTGCGCCGGAATGACGTCGTCGGAGTACTTAGACGCCGCCTTCGCGCATTGACGTCAGTTCTTCTTTTTTCCGCGCCAGACAGCGCCGATCCGGGAAGAGCTTACCCCTTAGTCACTTTTTGACTAAACTTTTTTGATTCTTTTTGGTCTTCTGTCGACTCAACCCTGGTGCTGGTAGGATGCCTGGTTTTAAGGCCTGTGACTCCTGTCATCGACTGATGTCGGTGACGGACCACCATCGCCGGTGCCTTTACTGCCTGGGGCCCGACCACGATGCGGAGTCGTGCCTCGACTGTCAGGCCTTGACCGCGAAGGCTAGGTGGGAGCGGTCCCGTAAGCTTCTCGAGTTTCGGCACTCGGCTCCGCGCCGTTCACGGTCACGGTCCCGGTCCAGGAGGAGGTCCAAGGACCGGTCGCGGAGCCGCGGTCACCATCATCGCTCGTCGGGCTCGAAGTCTTCGGGTAAGTCGAAGCGCTCGAAGAAGTGCAAGAGGCGACACCGCTCTTCGGACTCCCCTCGCCGGTTCACGCGACTCGTTGAGGGTCAGGGTGGTCCCACCCCTGCGGCTCCGTCGGAGCCGCACGAGCCGCGTCCGTCTCCATACCCGCCGGTCCCTGGGACTGACGCGACTCCGGCAGAGATCAGCGCCTTCCTCTCGGCCATGAGGGGCCTGGCTCTGCCGTCGACACCTGCCGGGCTCGACTGGGCGACCTCGCGACCCGGCGGCTCCTGCGCCGTCGACGACTTCAGTCCCGACGCCGCAGGTCCCCGAGGGATCCAGGCCTGGATCTCTGCTGGCGCCGGTCGACCTCACGACGCCTCCGGCGCCGACACCGGTTCCACCCCGGCGCCGAACCCGGCACCGTCCGGGGACGGGGTTGTTCCCCGGTTTAGCCCAGGTCCGGGCCCGGCGCGGCGCCGCTTGACGCCGCATCCGACGCCGATGCATGAGCATTTCATCTACTGCCCGGCTCTGGTTATTCCTCCTGTTTATCAGGAATCGGATGACGGGGGCGACTGGGAGGGGTTTGAGGACCCTATGGCAATACAGGCCGACCTTTCACATGACTGGGCAGACGAACTGGGGGATGCCAGTGGTCTGGACACCTCCCCGGATGCTGGTTTCATCTCTCCTCTGACTGTGGCCTCGGAGGAAGGTGCAGTTTTTTCAGTGGTGCTGCGCAAGGCGGCCGATGCCCTTGGGCTGGGGTTGCCTGCTGTGGCCGTGAGGACTAACGTCCTCACAGAAGTGCTTAAACCGTCAGCAAGCTCCACAGAGCCTCTGCTGCAGTTCAATGAGGCACTCGTAGACGTTCTGCAGGGCACCTGGTCCAAGCCCTCCACAGTACCTCCTGTGGATCGGAACATGGCCCGGCGCCACCGCCCTGCTCCGGGCGACCCCAGTTTTCTGTCCCAACACCCCACTCCCGAGAGCCTGGTTATCCAGTCCTTGACTTCCCAATCCTCCTTCCCGTCCGCTCCTCCGGATCGGGAATCCAAGAGGCTGGAACAGTTCGGAAAGAAGCTGTTCTCTTCCCTGAGTGTGGGTCTGCGGTCCTTGAATACCGCTTGCCTCTTGGACCGTTATTCCCACTCTCTGTGGGATGCAGTGGAGGACGTGCTGCCCCTGTGTCCGGAGGAGGCCCGGTCACGGCTCGCCCAGGCGCTTGCTGATGGGCGAGATGCAGCACGGCATGCCATACGGTGTGGACTAGACACCACGGACTCGCTGGCGCGGGCGATTTCGACCACGGTGGCGCTTCATTTGCCACGCCTGGCTACGGTCCACGACTTTCTCGGGGGATGTCCAGAGTACCCTCATGGATATGCCCTTTGATGGCACTCGCCTTTTTGGCGAGAAGGCGGATAGTGCACTGGCTCGTTTCAAGGACTCCCGGGCTACGGCCAAGTCCTTGGGTCTCTCGGCCCCGCGGCCGCAAACTTACGCCTTTCGTCCCTTTCGTGGCCAAGGAAGGGGCGCCTCCTCACGTCCGCCTAGCCACCGGCCGCAGAACCAACCTGCACGCGGTCGCGGACGTGGATTCCGCGGTACTGGAGGATAACGTGCCGGTCAGTCCACATCCACCCCAGCAGCATCCGCCTCAAAGCCCTCCTAGTCCGAGCTTTCAGGCCCATTCCACGCCAGTGGGCGGCAGAGTTCGCCATCACCTGCTCCACTGGCGTTCCATCACGTCGGACAGGTGGGTGCTGCAAATCGTCCGAAGGGGCTACTCCCTCCCCTTCGAGACGACCCCTCCAGCCATGCCACCACAGTACCACCGCATGTCGGGGGATCACTTGAATCTTCTCTGGGAGGAAGTTACGGCCCACTTGGCCAAGGAGGCCGTCGATAGCGTTCCTGGTCCAGAAGTAGGTCATGGTTACTATTCCCACTACTTTCTGGTTCCCAAGAAGGGCAAAGGGGGCCTACGCCCTATCTTGGACCTCAGGAGCGTCAACGCCTTCCTCCGGAAGGAGCGGTTCAAGATGCTCACCTTAGCTCAGGTTCCGGCTGCCCTAGACCCAGGATACTGGATGGTAGCGTTGGACTTGCAGGACGCTTATTTTCACATCCCCGGCCTGCCGGCCCACCGGCGTTACCTGCGGTTCACGGTGGGCCAGGAGCATTTTCAATTCACCGTGCTCCCCTTCGGCCTCACCAGTGCCCCTCGGGTGTTCACGAAAGTGATGGCGGTGGTCGCAGCTCATCTGCGCAGATCGGGGGTTCCAGTCTTCCCCTATCTCGACGACTGGCTGTTGAAGGCGGGCTCGCCCCAGCAAGTCGTCTCCCACCTCCAGACTACGGCCGACTGTAGGAGAGTAGGGTCTGCTTTCTATGTTCACCCCCACTTTTTGCTTTTGCTTCACTGGTTTTCGACTTAGATGTGGCTGTGGGCCTGCTAATCAGACCCACAGCCCAGCTTTTCTCTCTCTAAATTCACTATGCACTTTAGGTGCATAACCCAATTGGTAAGGATCACCTTTTTGGACCCTGTACAGTGTACCTTAGGTACCCAGGGCATAGGTGTACCCTAGGCCTACCAGGGGCTGCAGCATGTATTATGCCACCCCTGGCTGGCCTTCCATTATGACACAACTGGCTTATCACTCAGCTGGGGCAAGGTCGTGTAATCACCCCTTGCTTAGGTGTAGTATTCCTATACCTACCTTGTATATAGACACATGGGTAACCTATCAGTCACTCCTATGGCAGGCCTTAACAATCCTGAAGGCAGAGTGCGTGGTAACATGTGAGATGGTGCTCTAGCATGAGCTGAGCCTGTCTGCAGCTTTCGGAACCATGTCCTTATAGCTGTTCTATGATATCGCCTACCATATACTCTTATAGTGCCTTATAATCCTCGCGGTTTTGGTAACTATGGATGGTTTGGCTTTATCAAAACATGTCGTGTAAAGTGTCTAACACTTGGGAATACTACCCCCACACCATTTCTGGCGGTGAGGATAGTATTCCTCCCTTCTAGAGGGAGAAGACATGTTGAGGACCTACTACCCGGTTAAAGTTAACCAGAGCCCCAGCGTCACAAAATGGACGCTGCTGCCACAGACACGAGTCTGACCTCCTGCTGCTGGGAGACCTTCCAGCGAGGGAGGCTTGGACAATAGGTTTCTTGCCTTGGGAGGTGCTAGCACCACCCTAGACAGGCCTTAGTGTATTGGGGCAGGGAGGGATGAATGAAACGAGACACTGCCTGGGGCACACAAGGTGTCCCATGCATAGTCCAGTTCAAACCGGTGCTGGGGCACTCCAGCCCCAGTCCTGGCGCGAAACTGGACAAAGGGAAGGGGGTGTAACCACCCCCCTCCCTGGTCCTACCCATAGGAGGGACCTAGCAGGTAACCCAGCCCCCCAGATTAGTATAAGAGTGGGAGCTGAGTCCCTAGGACTTTAGATTATCCTGAACCTGCATCTTGAACAGAAACTCTGGACCTTCGACATTCTACTACGGAAGAAGACTGAAGAATCTCCCTTGTGGCCAAGGAGTGACCACCCTGGGCAACCAGGCACCATCCAGCGACCGCTGCTTGCTTTGCGACTGATCCTACGAGGGACGACTGCAGAGACTGACCAGCGCCGTGACTTCCAGACACCTCTGAACCAGATCCACATCTACAGCAAAGCTGAGACCCGTGGAGGCGACGAGGGACGTGGGACC
Organism: Triturus cristatus; assembly: GCF_964204655.1. Taxonomy (NCBI): domain Eukaryota; kingdom Metazoa; phylum Chordata; class Amphibia; order Caudata; family Salamandridae; genus Triturus; species Triturus cristatus. The sequence goes on from NC_140580.1 coordinate 449,491,409, forward strand.
GGCGACTTGGGAACAGTGGCTAGTAACTGACTAGCGCGACTTCTGAGGCTTCCTCGAGGCTGTGCTTGGGGAATTGAGAAGCCCCAATCCCGAGCACCATCTGCAAAGAAGATCAGCTCCCCACACTTCACGTGTTCTGCGTGGGGCCCTTCTGCACCTGAGTTGCTCGACGTGTTGTCCGGTTGCTGGCCCATTGGCTAGTGACCTTTGTGACGACGAACCTTCAATTTTGCCTTGCTGGTCCGGCTCCTCCAGACTGGCACCCGCTCCCCTGTGAAAGGGAAGCACCCCAGACCTTCCTGGTCTGCCACAGAAGCAAGTCCTCCATCCTGCGTGGGTTACGCTTGCCAAGGCTTGTTGGGTCCTAACTCGACATCGACGCCGCCGACAGCAAGAGCCTTCGTGGGACAGCTCGCCTCCTGGTTCTGGTCGTCCTCGACGCCTCCTGGTACCCGTGGCTGCTGCGACAAGCTTCACCTCTTCACCTGCATCTTCACGACATCGCCTGGTTCCTTCCCGGCTCCTGGCTGGTGACCTAGACTCTGTCCCCTCTGCTTGCAGGTATCCTCCTTCCTGATTCCATCCCTGGAATCCACCGGACACTCTTCACTGACTGCCTGTCAGCAACTTTCTTCAGGCATCCATAGGAGTAGACGACGAAACCCGACTCAAGTTCACACCTATGCACCCGCAGCCCGTGGGCTAGGTAACTTGAGTACTCCGGTGCTCACAAGGGTATTGACTATCCAAGTGTCTAGTTTCCAAGTCTCTAACTCCTAGTTCCTTCCGAAGTGTCCTAAAACTCTTAATTACTAAATACTACTATTTCTATCGACTTTAACGCATTACGCGTGAGTGTTTCCACTCTGCACCTGAATCCTGTGGGCCTCCCACTGCCTAGCAACTGATAGGATAGTGTAGCCCCAGCAATTCCCTAGGCCTAGGCCTATCCTGTGTTCGTGACAGTGGTTCTTATACCACTTACTTAGTATATGGTTTGCGTGGCCCCTAGGGCCTAACTGTATTACTTACCTGTGTGACTTATGTATGCTTGAATAAGACTGTGTTGTACTTACCTCGAATCTCATAAAGAGTGCTGAGGGTGTTTTGACTAGAATAAATACATTCTATTTTTATAATATATCTGTTGTGGTGTCCTTTCATTTGGTATTCAAGGGGTTGCAAATGGTATAACAGCTGGCTTCACATGCCATACAGAGTTTAGCCTAAGACTGCTCTTGTCCATGCTACCACTAGGATAGCTGTTCTATAAGGTTGTCTTTACAACCAATCACCATAAGGGTTGTTTGGACTGATACAAGGTGTACACTAGAACTAGTGACATCATATATCAGGCCAACTTCTCACACCGACCTCCTGCATTTGCTGGGGTTCTCCATCAATGTGCCGAAGTCACACCGGAGACCCTCCCAGAAGCTCCTCTTCATCGGAGCGGTTCTAGATTCGGCGCAGTTCCGGGCCTATCCTCCGGAGCAGTGGGTCCGGGATATTCAGGCTCTGATTCCCATCTTTCAGCCTCTATCCTGGGTTTCGGTCAGGTTGGTGCTGCGGCTTCTGGGGCTGATGGCCTCCTGCATCCTGTTGGTGCATTACGCCAGGTGGCGAATGCGGGCTCTGCAGTGGGACCTGAAGTTTCAGTGGGCCCAGCACCATGCCTTGATCTCGGAGGGCACTGCGAAGCAGTTGCAGTGGTGGCTCACGAACCGCGATTGGGTCAGCGGCAGATCCCTCTCCCTACCCCAACCGGAGCACGTAGTAGTGACGGATGCGTCCCTCCTGGGATGGGGGGCCACATGGGGGAGGCGGAGATCAGAGGACTCTGGTCTCCGGCGGAGACTCTGCTCCATATCAACCTTTTGGAGCTGAGAGCGATCCGACTTGCACTGAAGGCATTCCTTCCCGTTGTCCGGGGAAGTGTGGTGCAGGTGTTCACAGACAACACCACCGCCATGTGGTATTGCAACAAACAGGGCGGGGTGGGGTCAAGGACCCTTTGTCAGGAGGCTCTGCGCCTCTGGACATGGCTGGAACACCAGGGCATCCCCCTGGTGGTTCAACACCTGGCGGGCTCTCTGAACGCCAGGGCGGACGAACTCAGCCGCTGGTGCATGATGGTTCACGAATGGCGTCTAAACTCGGACGTGGTGCAAGGCCTCTTTCGGCAGTGGGGAGAGCCTTGGTTAGATCTATTCGCCACTGAAGAGAACGCGCAATGTCCGCAGTTCTGCGCGTTGGAGTTTCCAAGGTGGCACTCGCTCTGGGACGCCTTTCGTCACGAGTGGAGTTGCGGTCTGTTGTACGCCTTTCCGCCTATACCACTTCTGCCCAGAGTGCTGAAGAAGATCAGGCGCTACGGGGCCCAAGTCATCTTAGTGGCTCGGATTGGGCACGAAGGTACTGGTATCCCGAGCTGCTCAGTATGTCAATCGATCCTACGACACGACTGCCTCTTCGGGAGGACCTTCTGTTGCAGCAGCAGGGGGCGGTTGTCCACCCGAACCTGTCCAGTCTCCACCTCCATGCGTGGAGATTGAGCGGCGACAGTTGATGCCATTTGACTTGCCTCCTGAAGTCTGTGCTGTTATTCTGGCAGCCAGGCGTCCCTCCACTAAAAAGGTATACGCCTGCAGGTGGAACAAATTTGTGGCATGGTGCACAGCAAAGGCTGTGGATCCCCTTTCCGCCCCTCTTTCTGAGGTTCTCCTCTTTCTTCTCTCTCTATCTCAGCAGGGCTCTGCTCTGGGCACCTTGAAAGGTTATCTATCAGCTATCTCTGCTTTCTTGTGGCTTCCTGATCAGCCTTCTCTTTTCAAATCCCCTGTTGTTTCTCGTTTCTTTAAGGGCATTACTCACATGTTTCCTCCTGTCCCCTTCGTAATGCCTCAGTGGGATTTTAATTTAGTCTTGACCTTTCTGATGTGCGCTCCCTTTAAGCCTCTTCACAATTGTCCCATTCGTCTTCTGATTCTTAAGACTGCTTTCCTGTTAGCTATCACCTCGGCTAGACGGGTGAGTGAGCTCCAGGCGTTATCGTCTAAGCCTCCTTTTCTTTCTGTTCATCCGGACAAGGTTGTCCTCCGGACTCGTCCTTCCTTTCTTCCAAAAGTGGTAACTCCCTTTCACATCGGGCAATCTGTCACCTTGCCCACCTTCTTTCCGCCTCCGCATCCTTCGAAAGAGGAAGAGAGGCACCACCGTCTGGACCCAAAACGGGCGCTGTCCTTTTATTTGGACCGTACCAAACAGTTCCAGGTGGACTACCGGCTTTTTGTTGGATAGGTGGGTGCTAAGAAGGGACGGGCAGTACACAAGCGGACCAGCTCACGGTGGGTCGTATTGTGTATAAAGGCTTGTTACTCCTTTGCTAAAAAGTACCCTCCTGTAGGGCTGAGAGCCCATTCCACCCGGGCCACAGCGGCTACAACTGCCCTGGGACGGGGAGTCCCTTTGCAGGACATCTGTCAGGCAGCAACTTGGGCCTCGCTGCACACGTTTGCCAAGCATTATTGCCTGGACAGCCAAGTCCGGAGAGATGGCTTCTTTGGCCGTTCTGTTCTCCAGGACTTTCTGGTGTGATCTTGGTTCGCAGACCCACCACCGGGGTTGGTATTGCTGGGGTATCTATTCTAAGGTGAGGAATCTAACTAACGTGTTTCTTTCAGATGAACAAGTTACTTACCTTCGGTAACGATGTATCTGTAAGAAACATTAGTTAGTTAGATTCCTCACCGACCCACCCATCCTCCCCGTTCTGCGAACCGACATCTAGGGTTAAGACTATCCTTTCTAGGGCCCTAGATTTTTTGGCACCAGTGTCGGTCTCTTGCATGGCTCTGCGTTCCTGGCACGGAAAGCTATGTACACGACGCCGACGATGGACGCGGAGCTGCAGACGACGCCTAGCGACGCGCAAGGGGTATTGCTGATGAAAAATCTTTCCGGATCCACCCTGACGCCTGGGGATATTCTAAGGTGAGGAATCTAACTAACTAATGTTTCTTACAGATACATCGTTACCGAACGTAAGTAACTTGTTCGTCAGCCTTATCACCAAATAGGCAGGACCATCAAAAGGCATGCCTATCTGGAAAGATTAGATGTCCCCTGAAAACTCAGTCGACCTCAGCCAGACAGAGTGCCACCTTTGAGTCCATGGCCCTGCCTAGTGAGTCGGTGGTGTCTAATCCACACATGGCCCTTTTCTGGGAGCATGGGCAGCGGTTGCGCAACTGAGTCTCACAAGACATGTGTATCGCCCAGCAGGCATGCAGTGTTCACCGACCGCAATGCCTTGCTAGTGGGTAAAAAAATATCCACTTCCTTAAGGTGTCCAGCCCCTTCGATTACCTATCTGGTGGGGTGCTAGGGAATGTGCTCAAGTTTGTCTGCTGTGTAGACCTGCACCACCAGGCTCTCTAAAGAGGGATGCTGGGAGAGGAAGACTGGGTCTCACGTGGAAGGACAGTGGCAGCAGCCAGTCATCCTGTGCACAGGAGCCCTTGTATAGGGTTTGGTCCAGGCCCCAGGAGAACATCAGTGAGGGCCTCATTAAAGGGCAGTAACTGCTCCACAGGGCTTACCCTTGGTTGACGCACCTCAGTTAAGACGTTAGTCTTGACCTCAGCAAATAAAAGTTGCAGGTTGAGGACCTCCTCAGCCCTTTGCAACACCATAGCGAATGATGCTCCTTCATCCGTGGTGGGGCCTGAAGGAAAATATAAGCCAGCATCTGGAGATGTTTTTCGCATAATGTAGGTGTCAGTGTAGGCAGCTATTCCATAATATGGAGCACATGGAAGTCGATTGGCAGCAGTCGAACAGATCATCTGGTGGAAAATAACCCCATAAGTGACTGCACATATCAGGAAGACTGTTATTTGCTTATAAGCTTAACACTGTACAACACTGACTATGTTGCCAAATAGTTCAGTCTAAGAAGCTGATTGGGCAGACACCCTGTAACCATATCACTGTTCCTACTTACAATATACACAGAAAAAAATTGGGAAATCTAAAAGGTTAGTTGCAGGACTGTTAATAGATCAGCTTTGTTCAGCTCTCCTAATGCAAAGTTCTAAAACCTATTGACAAGACACATTACATTTTGAATGCTCCAACAAAGACCTGAACGGGTTGTTAGCAAAACACAATAAACAACAATGTGAATCAAGACTTAAATTCTCTGACTTGAGGGGAGGAGCCTAGCGCGCAACCAAGATGGCCGCGTAGGTGCGAGGCTCCCGAGGACCTCCGCAACCTCCTACGACTATCCTGAATTTATCCTGTCTCGGATGAGGGGACTGTGTTGGTGAGCCTGAGCTGAGGTGGCACCCGTTTCCCGTTGTCAAATCGGACCTCGGACACCGGAGTGAGCACCGATTGAAGTCTGCGGCCTTCTCCTCGCCAGACCCCGGATTTGCGCTGAGGGGTGACCCAGTGACAAAGTGAACAACAGCGGCGGGCCGGGCGAGTCGCGTACCCCGCACTTTCGCTTTCGCACCCCCTTGCCGTCTCTGCAGGGTTGGGTCGCGGGGCTCTTTGTGTTGGTGTGGCCTCGCTGGGAGACTCGGCCTGCCCGCCGGCTGTGACCCACCCCGCCGATCTGGGGTGGCCCCCCCCGGAGCTTGTAGCCCTGATTGCCTGCCCTTCACGACGTGGCTGGTGCGACCGGGGGACTGGTGGCCATGGCCACGAAACAAGATGGAGACCGGGCAAAGACCAAGTCGACCCGGCGTGGCACCGCCCATCAGGCCAACAGTATGGACCGCTATACCCTCCAGAAGGGATCTCCCGGCAGACCGCACAAGTCCCCTGAGGGCCCTCCTGATGCCCCGGACCTGCCCACGGATCTGACTCTGCGGGATGTCATGGGCGCCATTGCCAAAATAAAGGCCTCGGTGGGCCAGCGGTTCGACACACTGGCACAGAAGATCGACTCGGTCCTCGTGGATGTTGGCCTGGTGAGGGCCGATCTTTCCAAGACCAACGACCGAGTTGATTCTTTGGCCCACACCGCCTTACTACTGAGGTGGCGGCACTACAAACAGAGGTGCGCCGGCTTAGTCAGGCGAGCGCGCTTATGGATCGGCTCCTGGAGGACTCCGAGAGTCGGGCCCGGAGGAACAACATCCGCATCATCGGGGTGCCCGAGGGACGGGAGGAAGCGGCGGCGGACCTGTTTGTGGAGGACCTGATCGCTACCCATCTCCAGCCACGGGGGCTGAGTAAATTCTTCGCGGTGGAGCGGGCCCACAGGGTTCCCGGGGGAAGACCGAAGGTCGGAGCCCCTCCGCGACCTCTCATTGCCCGGATTTTCAACTTTCGGGACAGAGACGCTATCCTGCAAGCCTCCAGACTGCATGGGCCGGTTAAGCTTGACAATATGGAGGTGAACTTTTACCCTGATTTCACCCCAGCGGTCCAGAAGCAGAGACTGAGCTTCCTAGGCGTCAAGCGCCGTCTTCGGGACCTGAACCTTAAATACGCTATGCTCTTCCCAGCCAAGCTGCGAGTGGAGGTAGAGGGTCGCACGCACTTTTTTGATCGTCCCGAAGCGGCCGGAGACTGGCTGGACACTCTGTCTGGGGATCGTGATCGAGGGGGCGGGGGGGGGGGGGGCGGCGGGGGGAGACGGCACACTGGATCGGGATTGAGGGGGTAATATTGGGCTTCACTCTGGACAAAAATGATGCCACTTTCGATTAAGCGTCTGTCTGTATAATTTCCCCTCCTATGGAGGTTGTGTGGGGTCTACTGGGGGTTCTCCTTCCTCCTCTAGGGGGTTTAGCTAGTTTTACTATATATATGGGGCGACAGGCACACTGCACGTTGGGGGGGCTGTTCGGGCTCATGCAGGGGTGCAGGGAGGGGGGAGTTTTGTTGGGGCGGGTGGGCAGGGATGGGGGGGTGTTGTTCGTTTTTACCACAAGGCAAAAGTATCATTGTGTTAGCTCTATAGTGCTCTCGGGGGGACAAATGGTGGCTTCTGTCTATGATGGGGGGTAGGGAACTAACTCTGTTGTCCTGGAACGTGAATGGACTGGGGGACAGGATTAAACGTGGTGTGGTCCTGCAGTTCTTGAAGCGAATCTCGCCCGATGTAGTTTTTCTGCAGGAGACACACCTCATTGGCAACTCCTTCTGCGCCATGAATCGGCGTGGCTATCGCCTAGTGGCCCATTCGGGCTTCACGTCTGGCTCAAGGGGTGTGGGCATCATGGTTAAGAACTCGCTCCCGTTGGAGATTGATGAGGTGCTCCATGACGACAGGGGACGTTACACGGTCTTGGTGGGAAGGATGGAGGGCAAAGTGGTCGTTTTTGTGTCAGTATACGTCCCGCCGGGGCTGCAGTCGACTACCTTTGCGGACCTGGGGCGCCTCCTCCTTGGCCTTCCGGGGGGGATTCTGGTGGTGGGGGGGGATTTCAATGCGGTGGTTTCCGGGACTGTGGATCGTCACCCCCCTAGGGACCTCCCCCGGGCCCAAGCGTGGCTATCTGGCCTATTGGACACTTTGGGATTGGTGGATTGCTGGCGTTTAAAACATCCCACGCAGCTACAGTATACCTTCCATTCGGGGGCCCATGGTAGTCTCTCACGACTAGATTATGTCCTGGTCCCGGCGGCCTATGTTGGGAGGGTGGGAGAGGTGCGCCATTTGGCACGGGGTATCTCGGACCATTCCCCGCTCCTGCTACACCTGGATCTTTTTCCGAGGGGTGAGGGTAGGGTGGTCCCGATCAATCCCTGGTACCTGCGCGACCCCACCATTCGCGCTGAATTGATTAAATCCCTCCAGCGCTATTTTGACGAGAATGTGGGGTCCGTGCCTTCGGCTGTCTCACTGTGGGAGGCATTCAAGACAGTACTACGAGGAGAGGCCCTGTCCCTTATTTCCCACACCCGGAGGCGCGAGCGGGAGGAGGTGACCCGGGTGGAAGCTGAGATAGCCGAGTTGGAGGGTAATCTAGAATGTGGGGTGACGGATGCCGTCTTACATGTTCTCCAACTCAAGCAAGCGGCCTATCGGGCCCTCGTCACGGAGGCGGCCAGGGGCCTCAGTAGAGAGCAACAGGGGAGACTGTATGATGTGGGTGATAAGGCTGGTAAATTAATTGCGTGGCTGGACAAAAAGGAGAGAGCGAGTCGTGTAGTCCCGCTGATTGAGAAAACGGACGGTGTGTGTGTTACTGAGCCGGAAGAAATTGTCTCCTGCTTCGCGGATTATTTCCGTGGGGTGTATTCCCCGGTGTCTTCCCGCTCTGAAGAGGATTCCCGTGCCCTGCTCATGGATATCGCGCTGCCTTCCCTTTCGGAGGAGGACAGAGTGTCGTTGGACGCCGCTCCAACCTCCGACGAAATCGCCCTCGCCATACGTTCGGTCGCTTCCGGCAAGGCCATGGGTCCTTATGGTCTCCCCATCGAGTTGTACAAGTTGCGACCGGATACGCTGGCACCACATCTCCGATCGATGTTCCTGGAGGCTCACTCGGTGGGCTCCCTCCCGATGGACCAGCGTCTGGCTACAATCGTGGTTATCCACAAGGAGGGGGAGACCTCGGGACCGGGTTACATCCTATCGGCCCATTTCGCTACTGAACGCGGAGCCCAAAATTCTCACCAAGGTCCTGGCCAATCGGCTGGTCGGCGTGGTAGGCGACCTGGTTCACCAGGATCAGTCCGGCTTTATTCCCCATCGTAACACGGCCCTTAACTTGCGGCGTTTACATGGGGTGCTCGCACGTGTTCAGTACATACGGGAGCCGGCCGTTTTGGCGTCCTTGGACGCCACCATGGCGTTTGACACGCTTGAATGGCCATACATCTGGGCGATGCTTGCGAAGTTTGGCTTTGGCGCAGGGTTCATCAGTTGGGTCAAATTGCTGTATTCGGGCCCATTGGCGCAGGTGGTGGTGAACGGTAGAGTATCGGCTCCGTTCGAGCTGGGCCGGGGCACGCGGCAGGGCTGCCCCTTATCGCCGCTCCTTTTTGCGCTTGCCTTGGAGCCCCTGGCGGAGTGGCTGCGGTGGGAACCTTCTATTCGTGGTCTCCGTTGGACCCCCGAGTATGAGGACCGCGTATCCCTATACGCTGATGACATCCTCTTGTACCTAGCTTCCCCACGTAAATCACTGATAGTACTGGTTGATGTTTTGCATTCATTTGGTCGTAACTCCGGCCTTGTCATCAACTGGGCTAAATCGTGCGTGTATGTTCTCTCTGGGGAGGCTCCTATTCTCCCGCGGGACTGTCCGATCCAGATCGCCCCGCGGGGATTTCGGTACCTGGGTGTCTTCATTACTCTGGACCCGGAGGCCCGGTATGATCGGAACTTGCTTCCCCCCCTCCAGCGCCTGAAGGAAGATGTCACGCGCTGGCGGCGCTTGCCGCTTTCGCCGCTCGGCCGGGCGGCATTGTTTAAGATGATGTCTCTGCCGCGTTTCCTGTACGCTTTGCAGAATACTATGGACCTCGTCCCAGCGCGCTACTTCCGCGAGGTGGAGAGTTTGCAGCGCCGCCTGTTCTGGGACGGGAGGCCGCGTATCGCCCTGGCGAAGCTGACGCTCCCATGGTATGACGGAGGGATTGCCCTCCCGGATATCAAACGGTACTATTGGGCCTCCCAGCTGGCTGCGATTAATCACGGCCTGTAAGGGCCCGCCTTAAACCCGGCATTCGAAATGGATAAGATGCTACTCCCGGGTGGGGACTATAATCGAGCGCTCTACTCCAGCGCGCCCGACGCTCGGCTGACCGGCCACACGCGTGTCATGGTGCGAGTGTGGCACGCGGCTAATGTGGCGATGGGGTGGAAGGACCGTCTGACCCGGGCATCACCACTATACGCGTCCGAGCAGTTGGGCTCCCTGTGGACCTCGAAGGGCTTCGAGAAGTGGGACATGATAGGCATCAGCAAAGTGGGGGATCTCTGGACGAGGGGGGGATTTAAAACGTTCGAGATGCTTCAGACGGAATTCCAGTTGCATGACAGGGAGTACTTTCGGTATTTGCAGATCCGTCATGCACTGGGCTCCGTCTTCCCGGACGTTGCATCCATCCCGGAGTATTCCCCTCTGGAGGATAGAGTGCTGGATGGGCACGTTCCGGACAGCACGATCTCACTGATCTACAAAAAACTGATCAATGACCGCTCGGGATTGCTGACTGCCCTTCGTGAGGCTTGGGTTGCCGATGGACTGGAGCTGGACGACGAGGACTGGACCTCTGCGGTGGCCTCCCCGAAAGAGGTGGCCATACCGGCCCGCCTTCGCTTCGTCCAGCTCAAGATACTCCACAGAGTCTACATGACGGGGCCAAGGCTCCTGCGTATGGGCTATGCTGTGGACGGGTTGTGTAAGCGTGGGTGTGGCGCTTTGGGGACCTTTCTGCATATATTGTGGGAATGCCCGGAGGTGGAGCGATTCTGGCGTGGTGTGCATGAGGTCCTGCGTGTGGTTACGCATGTGGTGCTGCTACCCGAAGCGAGGAGATGCCTGTTGAATGTGTGGGAACCTACCGACTACTCGGCGCCACAGACGTGGTGGGTGACTCTGGGATATATGGTGGCCAAGCGCGATATTGCTCAACTGTGGGGATCCCAGAGGTCCCCGACTGTCTCGGCCTGGAAGGAACATATGGATTGGTGCATGTTTCGGGAAAAGGTGGTGTATGTGGCGAGAGGTAAGCCTGGGACATGGGTGAAAGTATGGGGCCCCTGGAACGCCTACCGCGGGGGAATCTGTGCTCCGCCGTTATTGCCCGATCCGTCGCCTGCCCCATCCCCTTAGCCGACCCACCTTCCTTGTTCCGGGCATTGAGTTTACCCAGCCCTAGTCCTGATCTCTTCCCCTTCTTGATACTCCTATGGACTGGTAGGGTCCCCCTCTCAGGGGAGCACATGCTGCTATTTCTGATTGTGGATTGCCTTGTGGGTTTGTTTTTCTGGTTGTTCTTTCAGTTTAAAATGAAACCGTTCAGTGGGGTCCGGATGGTGTGGCTATCAACGCTGCTAACTCCTGTGCATCTTCCTCAGCCGCAACACACGCTCTACAATGTGTATCATATGCTCCTTTTGTCTGCTAGCGGCCGGCCGGAAGGTTGTAGGCCCATCTTTGTATATTTTTTGAGTTTTGTAATAAACGGTTTCAAAAAAAAAAAATAAAAAAAAAATAAATTCTCTGACTTTAAGATTTTCCACATTTAGCACTGGACTCCTTCATACCTACACAGAGCAAGGTGTTTGATAGCACTCTCAATTCTGAAAATGTACACAGCTTGATTGTGACCTGCTTCACATCCTCTAGGAGTGTCATAACCTACATCCTTATTGAACTGGGATTTGGGCGACATTATCTTTCACAGATGGTATTACTCTGGTGTCACCAGTTTGACTTTCTATATTTAACAATGTGTCTCACAGTATAGTCCCCACTAAGTACAAGCACCACTGGGTAGCAGCTTCATTTTCTGTTGCAAAATCTTGCATTTTGCGGCGCTGGAGGCAATCTACTGTACCGACTCAAGAAGAATGATTAAAAGACCTAACAAGGGTAGCAGACTGTGACTGCATCACTTACAGACCGAATGCTTGAATGCCTTAAATGTATCTTATCTGAGAACTATTTCTCAAACTTAAACTATACCCCACTACTGTGCATATACACAAAAGTCAAAAACAAATTAGTCATAGAATCATCAGCGACTAGAATACATCACAAAATTCCCCAAAGCCAATAGGTAAACAAATATATAGGATAGGAGAAAGGTATCCGATCATAACCCTTGCGTAAATACTGTTATCAAGCTGAATATATTAGCCCCGGAATTGACCCTGCAGGACGGGATGGCGGCTATTGATGGGGTCAGAACATCCTTGGGGGAAAAAAATGGAGTGGTTGGATCATAAATTAGACACAGTCTCAATTGAGGTGAATCTTATTCGGGCTGATCTCACTAAGGTCAACGAAAAAGTCAAATCATTGAACTTAAAGACATCAAGCTTGACGGAGGATGTGACGCAGCTCCAGCAGGAAGTAAGAGACCTGCAATCCTTCTGTGCAATGGCAGAACGGAAGCTTGGCGACTACGAAGGGAGATCCAGACGCATCTTGGGAGTGCCTGAAAAATCAAAAGGCCCAGCCCCCGATTTGTTCGTAGAGGAGTTCATCTTAACACATCTCAAGCCCAAGGGACTTGGCAAATTCTTCACTATTGAACAAGCGCATAGGGTCCGGTTGGGCGACCTAGGCCCGGAGCGCCCCCCGCGACCGATGATCGCATGGGTTCTAAACTTTAGAGACAGGGATGCAATCCTGCAGGTGGCCTGAGAAGCGCCCCCACTGCGCTATGAAAATGTCACTCTTTCCTTCTTTCCCAACTTCACGCAGCTGGTGCAGAGACAACGCAGAAACTTTCTCGCCGTCAAGAAGAAACTTAGGGACAAAGGACTTAAATATGCTATGATGTTCCCGGCGAGACTCCGAGTGGAGGTTGATGGTAGAGCATGGTTCTTCGACAATCCGGAGGTGGCATCTGACTGGCTGGACGATCGACCCCCTGGTGGTACTGAGGCACGAGACAATGGAGGGGAACATACGATGCAGGAACAAGATTGAGAACCGGTCGAAAAGAAGGTCAGGTACAGGGGTTGGGAGCCCCGAAATTGGACGTAAGCTTTGTATTCTTCAGGGAACACTTTGCTCATATGAACACGGACTTAGGGGAGGGGGGACGGAGTGCCGGCCTTCCTCCTCTTTACTACCTTTAGTTATTAGTTAGTATTTGTGTGTAGGGCGACAGGCACTCTGCCAGTTTTGAAATGGGCAGACACTGCGAGCAGGGGTGCAGGGAGGGGGGGGAGTTGGGAGGGGCTTATGTTTCTCATTTTTGAATTTGAATTGTTTTAATTGTTTCGACATCATCAAACGAAAATGCAGAGCAGGTGATACTTCCACACAGATACAATGACGAGCGATAGACTGGGATCGGGGATCAGCGTACTGAGTTGGAATGTAAATGGACTGGGAGACAAAATTAAGAGGGGGATGATCAATCAGTTTATCAAAAGGCACGCCCCGGACGTGGTCCTTTTACAGGAAACACACTTAATTGGGAACAAGTGCATGGCCTTACATAGAGGAGGGTATAAGCTGGTGGCACACGCGGGATTCACCTCTGGATCACGAGGGGTGGGCATACTGATTAAAAACTCATTCCCCCTTACTATACAGGCCACCTGGTCAGACAAGCGGGGTAGATATGTTGGGGTTTCGGGCCAATGGGAAGGGAAAACAGCTACGTTTGTCTCAACGTATGTCCCACCTGGCCTACAGACAGACACATTCAAAGACCTGAGTTCGATCTTCTTGACACTACCATTGGGACTCTTGGTGCTGGGTGGAGATTTCAACACGATAATGGATGGGGAAATAGACCGACATCCGCCTCGTGCACTTAGGCCCGCACAAAGGTGGCTTCCAGAACTTTTGGACACAATGGGGCTGGTGGATAGCTTGCGGGCATACAACCCAGGCAGAGCACAGTACACACACATCATGCGTGCACCAAAGTTTGTCAAGAATAGACTATATACTTGTCCCGGCCGCGCAGGCCCAGGCTCTCCGGGAGGTACGTCACCTGGTTCGGGGCGTCTCAGTTCACTCCCCTGTGTGACTCTAGATGGAATTTGACCAGGTAAACGCCGGTAGGGTAGCCCCCATTAACCCATGGTACTTGAAAGACCCCACTACAAGGAAGAACATCGCCACAGCCACTGATAGATACTTCCAGGAAAATCAGGGTACAGTTGATTCAGCGCAGACCCTGTGGGAGGCATACAAAACTGTTATTCGAGGAGAGACCCTCTCCTTGATTGCAGGAAAAAAGAGGAAACGACAAGCTGAACTTGTAAGAGCTGAAGAAGACGTATTAAAATCGGAAGAGGAGATGGCCTGAGTGGTAACCCCTGAGGGCCTTCACCTTTTGAAGTCACGGCAGGAAGAGTTCAATAGCATCGCCAGGGATAGAGCCAAGGCGCAGAGTTGAGAGGTTCAGAGTAGAATCTACGAACACGGAGATAAAGCAGGAAAGCTGATTGCTTGGCTGGATAGAAGGGAGTGGGCGTCGAGACTGGTGCCCGAGGTACAGGGGGGAGACTCCAGTGCTATTACGGACCCGCAGGCCATCGCAGTTACGTTCGCAGATCACTATCGTGTGGTGTATGGTACGTCAGGGAGTTTCACTGAAGTAGAAAACAGGGAGATGTACGGATATTAAGTTACCCTTGTTATCGGGCGAAAACAGAGATTATTTGGAATCCCCACTGACGGACGACGAAGTGGCCCAGGCCATCAGAGGCGTACATTCGGGGAAAGCTTCAGGACCCAACGGTATTCCCATCGAACTCTATAAATTGAGGTCCAATAAGCTGGCCCCATACATCCGTTCCATGTTCGAGGAAAGCAAGGAGAAGGGGCAGCTCCCGTATGACCAACGAGTAGCCAATATAGTGGTCATATATAAAGAAGGCAAACCCAGAACCAGCTGCGCGTCCTATAGGCCCATATTGTTGCTGAATGTGGAGCCCAAAGTCCTTGCGAAAATGCTGGTGGTCCTTTTGGCAAAAGTCATCACCACCCTGATCCACCCGGATCAATCGGGCTTTATGCCTCATCATAATACGGCCCTCAATTTACGTTGCTTGCATGGGGTGCTGGGTAGGACCCCTACGATTATGGAGCCGGCAGCCCTAGTATCATTAGACGCTACCATGGCGTTTTACATGGTCGAGTGGCCCTATCTGTTTGCACTTTTGGACAAATTGGGCTTCAGTCCGAAATTCACGGGCTGGATATGTCTCCTGTATTCTGAACCGATGGCCCGGGTGGTGGTGAATAATCGCAAGTCCCCCGATTTCCAGCTGAGCAGGGGCACCCGACAGGGTTGTTCCCTGTCCCCGCTTCTTTTTGTACAGGCCCTGGAGCCGCTTGCGGCGTGGGTCAGGCAGGATCGGTCTATACGTGGAATGCGGTGGTCATTGGAGTGGGAAGATAAGATCTCCCTGTACGCAGATGATATTCTGCTCTGTCTGACCAACCCGAGAGGGTCGTTGATCTGCCTTCTGGACGTGCTGGCAATCTTCGGCAGATATTCTGGCTTCGCGATAAACTGATCCAATTCGGTGCTATATGTCCTCCGGGGCGACTCGCTGGCCATTCCAAGTACTTGCCCAATCCAAATTGCTCTTGAATGTTTTAGATACCTCGGTATCTACATAACATTAGACTCGAAGCTCCGTTACACCAACAATCTGAACCCTCCCTTATTAAGACTTAGAAACGACGTCGCTCACTGGAAATCCCTTCCGCTCTCCATGTTAGGTAGAGCGGTGCTTTTTAAAATGATGGCTCTACCTCGGTTCTTGTATGCACTCCAAAACACAATGGATCCGGTCCCAGCGTCCTATTTCAGAGAAATCGAGGGTCTCCAGCGACAGCTCCTTTGGGATGGTAAACCCCGTATAGCGTTCTTAAAGTTAACTCTCAATTGGTATGATGGAGGAATAGGGTTGCCCGACCTAAAGAAATATTACTGGGCGTCCCAGCTTGCGGCTATCAATCACGTGATCTACGGTCAACCAAACAATCCTGG
The DNA here is from genome assembly GCF_964204655.1 of Triturus cristatus. Lineage (NCBI taxonomy): Eukaryota > Metazoa > Chordata > Amphibia > Caudata > Salamandridae > Triturus > Triturus cristatus. Next base: position 449,507,078 of record NC_140580.1, read on the forward strand.
ATTTGCCATGGATAGGTGGCAGCTCCCCGGGGGAGAATACACCAGAGCGTTATATGCTGGGCCCCGCAGATTTCCGCTGACTGGACCCACGGCACACGCCGTCCAGATATGGCATGCAGTCAATAGACCCCTGAAGTGGGAAAACAAACTTACACTAGCCACCCCACTCTGGAACTCAGAGAAACTAGGGAGCCTCTGGAAATCCAAAGGTTTTGACAAGTGGAACCTCATCGGGATCTTGCGAATAAAAGACGTCTGGGGGGAGGGAACTGTCCACACATTTGACTCACTGAAGCTACTGTTCAGTTTGAATGATAGTGAGTACTTCCGTTACCTTCAAGTTCGACACGCGCTGCTTTCCCAAATCCCTAGGGAAACACTTCCGGGCGCCTCTCCCCTAGAAGACAGGGTGCTAGATGGACACCTTCCAGAGAAGACCATCTCTCTGATCTATAGGAAATTAATAAATAACATGGAAGATCCATTGCTTAATCTCAAAAGAAACTGGAATGAAGATGGCCTAGAACTAGACGACGAAGACTGGCAGGAGGTGGTTTCTTCCCCACATGTGGTTGCAATCCAGGCCAGGCTGACTTGCAGCCAGAGGCTCGTAGATGCATATTAAATGTCTGGGAACCCACTGACCTCAACACTTACACAACACAGTGGGCAACATTAGCATTCATGGTAGTGAAGCGTAACATCGCTCAACTGTGGAGGGCTAGCCAATCGCCTCAGATTGGGAGGTGGATGGAGGATCTGGACTGGTGCATGTTCAGAGAGAAGTCAGTCTATGTCGCCAGGGGATGCCCGGGGAAATGGAATAGGGTGTGGGAAGCTTGGAACAGTCACAGGGGGGATATTTGTACCCCACCAGACCATCCGAGGGATGCTGATGCACTTGAGTCCCCTTGATCTACCTACTACAATAACTGTGCATCATTTTGAAATGTGTAAAATGTTATTGAGGAATGATGGAGGCACCTGCTGGTAACCACTTGATGTGTTTTGGTCGAACTGTTTAATAAAAAGAATAAAAAATAAAAAAAAGAATACATTAGCCCCCTATTGATGGGTCTATCAAAGGTTTCCAGGGCGGGCTGACAATTTTCTGGCTGGCACCAGTGTCTGTGTCAAGTGGTGCCTTCTCGGAGTCTGAGAGGAGAAGAGGTTCCTCTTCATCGAGTGGCGTCAGTGGCACCAGATATGGCACCGAAGGGATTGGAGCCTGCGTTTGTGTAGATGTCGGCATCAGTCCAGATCCAGAAGGCACGGCTGGCATCAGGGGAAGAACCCAGCAGGGGCACCTCTCAATTCCATGGGGCCAAATGTGTGCGGGAGGGAACCGTTGGCCAAGCAATGGAGTGCTTATCATAAAACTTCTTCAGTTGGGCTGGGGTTGTTCCAGCCCCTGGGAAGCGTTGAGCAGACCAGGCCTCCAGCTCCACGGATGGAGTGCAGGAACAGGGCTTAGAAGCATGGCGCTTGTTGAAAGAACATAAGGAGGCAGGGTTGTGCCTTGGGCCTCAACGTCCCCAAAAATATGACTGGGTGTAGGTGTCCTGGATAGATCAGGGCACTCAGAAAAAAACATTAAATAATGGCAAAAGTATATAATAAGTGGGCGGAGCCGCTCATTTTATCTTTCACTGCTGGCAAGTAGCCCCCCATATTTCTCTTCCTTTGCTAATTTGCATATTTTGTCATGCTTTGTGGTGCTTTGATTTGGGTAGGGACACCACCACTACGTTACAAAAGTGTTGTGGGGAGCTGCTGGGTGTGCAGAAGCCCCCCTCCCCCCAGAAATTATATATTGAAAGCAACTGTATGTTTCCTGGGGCTTATACAGTGTGATTCCAGAAAAGGTTTACAGTGTTTTTTAAGCATTCCCAGATCTGGAACTTTTGCTCTTCAGATAATGATTGCAGGGACACCTTGTGGTTGGTCTTATGGTTGCAGGAAAAGGCCTGAGGAGGGTGAAAGAAAGATTCTTACTGTGTTTATTGTTGTTGACAAAGCCATTCGACTTGCCATCCTATATTTATCCCGTGACTCCTTTACAAAGCCAATAGGCTTGACTTGCCTTGTATACTGATTATTTTCCCCTTGTCTTCATAGAATGAAGTGATAACCTATTGACAAAGCCAGTAGGTTTGCTATCATATAATGATGTGGTCAGCCCTTGACGAAGCCAATAGGCTTGCCTTGTATATCAATGTGGTCACTCCTGAGCAAAGCTAATAAGCCTGTGCTGACCCATTGTCAAAGCCAGTAGACCTTCCTAATTTAAAATGACACTTGTTTGTATTGTAATGAGCGTCGTCATTGGCAGGCCGCCCATGGTGGGGCTGGGTGTGTGGGGCCTGTCCTCCAAGACCAGTGGCTTTATAGTTGGGTATGGTAGTAAAATCATGATTTGCGCTAAAAGACCCTAGAAATTCCCAGAAAAAAATGTTTAAAGGGACGTTTGTTTTTTCAGTGTATTTCTAAAGTTTGCTTAATGTAACGTAAGATCTTATTACCCTACCGACCTTAATTTAAAAAAACGTGTTTTCCCCTTCTCACTCCAGCTGCTTTAATGAACTGTGATGTCAGCCATATAAGTTGTTCTTATTAGCTGTCAGGATTGTACAAAACCTAAACAAGTATTGTTTTATATCTTGCTGTAAAACTTACCTTTCAAGCTGATTTCTTGTATTTGTCGCAATTCACCCACATTTTTGTTGTTAACCTACACTTAAACAGGAAAATAAAATAGCCTCTGTATTATAACCACGTTTTTTTTCAAGTTCAAGGACCCATTCTCCAGAATAGAGCAAGCAGTAAAAAGAAGATGATACTTTTTTTTAATGGGGTATTTGAGCTATTTGAAAAGAAAAGCTGATTTACTTCCCTATGTCTTATGTCACTTTTTAAAACTTTTTTCCCGGTGTTGGAAATGTTTGATTATTTTGTGTAATCATTTTCTGGTTGTCAGGAAATCTAGACATCAACTTAATACTAAGGGCTTGATTGCGAGTTTGGCGGTGTGGTGGTGGGTCTGCCCTGCGGCCGCAGTGTCAAGGTGGCCAGATTACAAGTGTTTCTCATGTCTGGAGGGCTTTTTTTTTTGGGACGTTCCCACGGCGGTGCCTCAGAAAATGGGCACGCCAAAAACAGTTCCTGCACAGCATGGGCTGTAAAGTCCATGCTGCGCAGGAACTAAGGTGCATGCACACAGGGAGGCACCATGAGGCCCATGACCCTGAGGCACAAGGGAAGCCTGTAGGAAACCTGTAGGACCCCTTTGTTTCCTCTCCGCCACAGTTTTCATGGAGTAGGAACCGCCATGAAAACCGTTGCCGAGAGGAAACTCGTTATATGCTTGGCAGGACCTCGGTGGTCCGACCAAGCATCTTGCGGCCTCAAGACCACTGCAACACCACCAGAGACCGGCGGTTCCCTAGAGGCTGCTGTGGGGCAATGGTGGTCTGACCGCCTAATTGTAATAGGGTGGTCTGAAGACCACCACCGCCACGCTCCGTGAGTCCGACTCTTAATCGAGCCCTAAATTTTTGTATCTGGAATATGAGGTTTGATGGTAAATAAGGGGTTTTCAAACATAATCAGTTGTGTGACCCTGGAAGTAATTATGAACAGATACTTGATTGTTTAAAAATTGGACAGTTCTGCAAACTATTTTCTATAACCGAAAGAGATAATGTCACTGTCCATGCAGCCCATGTTTTCTCTAGTATAACTTTCCTTTACTTTATTTTTATTTTTTCAGGTGGAAGTCAAGCCATATGTGCTCGATGATCAGATGTGCGATGAATGCCAGGGCACTCGCTGCGGTGGGAAATTTGCTCCATTCTTCTGTGCCAATGTAACCTGTTTGCAGTATTATTGTGAATACTGCTGGGCAAGCATACACTCTCGTGCTGGTAGAGAGTTCCACAAACCACTTGTGAAGGAAGGAGGTGACCGGCCACGCCATGTCCCTTTCCGCTGGAGCTGAACACTGTGCCTAACTCCATCAAGAACTGAAACAGGTTGAAAGCGAATGGGAAGGAGAGATCGCTGCCTCTGGGCTGGGAGAATTCTGGAAATCTGTGCTTTCTTCCCCAATTACAAAATGGGTCTTTACTATTACTTATGTAATTATTAGTTACAGGCACCTTACGGACCTCTGTGTCCAGTATACAACCTTGCAGAATTGTAATGATCTTGCACTTTCATTCACACTAACATCTGCTTGGTACCTTATTTCTTATGCAGGACTTATGACTAGAGATAGTGCAAAGACTGCCATTCCCATTGGCCTTTACTGGGGCTGGTGTGTTTGTAGTGAAAAGATTTTGTTATATGTTTTGTTATACTTGTTTTAAACTGGAGCGTGCACTTATTTTCCAAAATCAGACTTGTCCCTAAATAATGACTTACCAAAGGTAACACACACATGACTGGCAGATGTAGCAGAAAGGTTATACATTTTCGAGTCATTTGAAATAACACTAGTCCTAAAAGAAAATAAGCCTTTATTTGCTCTAATCTTGACTTGTAGTGGATGATACCTCATTGGATGGAACCGATTTTGTGTTAATTATTCTCTGAATATTTTTTACTATTGAGTTATATCTTTTAATTTTATGTAAATGTATGCTGCAATAGCTTTTGCTGCTATTTGAGTGGTATGGCCAATACCGTAATACTCTATTCAGGCTAGGGTATCAGTTAAAAATAATACAGATTGATATTGGCAGTTTGATGGCTGCTGACTGAAAGGCAGTCAGCATAACCTAGACAGAACTTTCCCGGAAGGTCAGTATTTTTGACTGCATGTTTACTTAACCAGGTTGCTGCATGCAATACATTGTTATATCCAGTAACTATTATGAAACCCACCCACAATGCACAAGTAACTAAAAACATTTGTATCCTATAACATACTTGATATAAAATCAATTAAATTAGTAATCGCTAATGACTGGAGTAAGGCTTGCTTCAGTAATTGCAATTATTCTGTTACTGGCCTTAGTCCATGTACAGAATTACCTATACTACAACCAATATTAAAAATAGATGTAGGATATTCTTAAAAACTGAATGTGTAGGTGATTGATGAAGTACTTTGGGGTGCTCAGTTAAATATTGTGCAATTTATTTTATGTTGTAAAGTTTAAATGTCTAGTACTGTTGTCAAATGTAACTGTTAAAAGCCTTTATCTGACACACATTTGGTTATTCATAACTTGTACGCAAACAGGAAGAGGAGTGCATAGAGAAGTATCTTTCAACGCTTGCACCCTATATAGTGTCAGTTTTGTGCCGTAAACCCAGCTCATACTAAAAAAAAAAACATACTCATGAATATATCTCAGTATATGACTAATCTGTCAGAGTTAACCTACCAGGCACCTTTGAAGATTGCAGTGCTAAAGAAATGACCTTCTACCCATTTCTGTCATTTTGCAATCAATTTAGAGACAGTATGTGAAATGGCGTGCCTGACCCTTGGAAGTATCCTGTGAAGCTTGAACAGATAATGAAACCATAGTAGTGCTTGGACCTTTTTTTTACCATTATTCTTGAGGAGCAATAGATAATATTGACATCTTTAGAATACTATTAATGGTAATGAAGCGAACACTGTTTTTGTTTTTTTGTAGTTCAGGGACAATCTGACTGGATTAGGCACCGCATAATAGATGTAAATGTGTTCTGTGTGTTGTGATGTTTTGTGTTGAATTATGTGTTTATTTTGTTGTTTCAATGTTTCATTGCAAGTATTGGCTTTGAATGGATTATCAGTGTTTGTAAAATGAAAGGAGCAAAAGCTTTTTTTTTTTTTTAAACTGATTTGAATGCGTCAGCGTACCCATTAGAAGTTGTAGCTGGGCTTTTTGTGATAATGTTTTCTTTGCCCAGATGTGTGTTTTTGTGATTTTGTTCATCTGTACGAGACATGTTATGCACTACTTTTTGTATTGGGACAGTTTTCAAAAGTTGGCTGAATTTTTATTTTATTAAGAAAAAGGCATGCTTTCTGACTGACATGATCTTTTGCAATACCTCAATTTTGAAATATAGGAGAGAAAAATATTTTCTAAGTAAGTTTATTCAGAAGAAATATATATTAATTTAATTCTGCAAAATGATTTATCAGATGATTTTATTTTTTTCATGCTCATTTGCTTTTTTGAATACAAAGTTAGAGCTTTATAACTTTAATATTAAAAATCATAGCTAACTCACATAAATCTACCTAATCATGTGAAATAACGAAAGTTTTTTCATGATTTCCCTCTTGTCCTTCCTCTTTTTTAATGTCGCAAAATACTCCAGAATCTAAAGCTGAATAGCATGAATTTGATTTGAAACTAAACAGCGACACCAGAAAGAAATGTAAAACAAAATTCTACATTCGGTGCTGCATATTGTGAATAGATCATAAAATATCTTTCCCTTCATTTGTATATTTATAATCACGTGTGGATTATGCACGACTGACCAGAATTGTGAGAGTTTTTCTGTTTGTATTTTTTTAAAGAGAACTTTTTTAGTTTATTAACTTATTACATGTTTCTTTTTGTTTTGTAAATGCAATATGCCCATAGGTTGTTAATATGTTGTATTGAAAAGGTGATCCTTTCAAAAGTGAAAAAGGAAGTTATTTTTTAAATTTAAACGCTGTTTTGAATCGCAACTTGATTAAGAAATCCCTGGGTGCATCAGGTCTTAATATGGCCTTTCTTGGTGTGACTTGAACTAGTAAATGTTTTGGAGGCTAAACTAACCTCGACTATTTGTTAATGTGCAATACTGTTTGTACTGTTTGTATAAAACAAAACAAAAGAAAAAAAGGCATAAATCCTTTATTGCAAATTTATTTTCATTGCAAAGTTTAGACATTGTGATTCACGGAGATCATTTTTCTACTGTCAAATATGTAACTTTCTTCATGCTGGTATTTTTTCAATAGTAATGTAGCCTTTGTACTGAGACAAATTTTCATTGTTATTTTTAGAAAGATTTTTTGCTATGAAAAGATTAAAACTTATTTACATATTTTTCATTTCGTATTTTCTTTCGAGTGCTTTCTTAACCATTGATGTAGCTGTTTCTTCGAGAGACTTTCATATCTGGTCAATTTCATGAATATTATTTTTTACTTTTTATTTGGGGTAAATTAATTTTATGATGCAAGTTCTTTAAAGTTTATTATTTCATTTATATTTCAAGCTTAAAACCTTTGTATTATTATGAAAGTGTCTGATTTTTTGAAAAGCAAAGCTTAATGTATTACCCTGCTCATGTGGTTTACAATAGAATGACAATGATGGAATTGGTAATGTAAACAGATTGAAAACCAATGTGATGAATAATTTGGGCAATAAAATTATCAAAATAAGCAGAAAAATGAAAATGGCGTGATATTTTAAACAGCCATTTCCTTTCGAAAACATGGCTTTAGGGGTGCACAAACTTTGGAAAACTTTGAAGTTGTCCTCTTAAAGGTACTGTACTTAGAAAAGCTCTGTATGAATAGACACTCCTCTTCTGCTGTCTCTCCTTTATCTTGTTCACAGCATGGGTTTCTGCATATGCACGCTCTTTGCTGGGTAGATTTTCTTAAAGTTGCCCGAGGTTGTCTAAGCTTTGGAACCTCATAAGTCAATTTAAACCCTTTCTGGTTCAGGGCCATATATAGATGTACATTCCCAATTGCAAAAAATACATTATTAGGACATGTATACATAGCCATATGGCAATGAAAGGATTCATAGAATTTAATGCTTTTTCTGAACATTAGCCAATTTGCACATTTTCAGAGCTGAACTTTGTCATGCTTCCTTTTGGACATCTCCACTTTAAGGAGATAACATTATGAATGTCACAGTACCAATACATTATTTAGAAGTATTAACAACTATGTACTTACCTATAGATTAGTGTAAATGGTGAAGCAACAATTTGTACCTAAATGTAGATACTTTGGTTACAATTCATATCCAGTTTATACATAGGCGACATGTTGTAGATTGAAGAGCATAGGAGATCAGTACACGTGTTTTGATTGTCACCTAATGGTACGGAACAAATATATTGCAACTTTGCAATAACAGCAAACCACTGATTCCATTGTAGTTCATATAGTCAAAACATAGTATTTTAATTTAAAAACTCACACATCCATGTTAATATTTAGTACTTTGACATATCCACTTGAGAGGTCTGAAAGAATTGTAACCAATTTCTCAAAATATTGTATTTACTTATTTAAATAAATTGTCTGTAGCTATTGCTTTTATACCAGTTTGTATGTTTAGTCAAACATTTTTTACTTGATAACATTTGCTCTCCATATCAGCTGCTTTCATGTTCCATAATACCACAAAGTATTTTATATTCCTGAATTTAACCAATATATACCCTAAATCGGTATCCAGTCAGAAATTAGTGTAATGTAATTCTGACAGATAGATACATATACAATTGCAGTACTTAAGTTTAGCTGAACCTAGAACTGATGCTCTACAGTGATATTGGATGATAAACTATACATTTGTTTCAGAATGTAGCTCTGTTGGGGTATTACGTAACATGTATTTGTGATTTTGTTGTCGAAACTTTGAACATGGCATAGTGTTCACATCTAAGATGTCTGTTTTTCCAACTAATAAACTCAAATTAATTGTATTGTGCTTTTTTACATGCTTTCTTAGATTGTTTTGCTAATAATTCTAACAAAGCTTCTACCATTATGGCTTGGACATTAGCTTGTATGGAACTGCAGTACTGTGACTAAACATGGAGCTCTGCTGCTATTGCTTAAACCTGCTTAACTTTGTAGTATGGACTTTGTTTTCCTGTAACACCAAGCATCTCTTATTAAATCTGGTTGTATGAAGCACAAAGACTTGTCATTATTTTTCTTGCTATGTATGTAACATGTCCTTTGCATGTGACATGCATGTGTATTACACTTCAGTTTAATGTGCTTTAACAACTGTTGTTTTCTGAAAGACACTGCAGTAAATTCAAATCAAATTTTTAGCAAATGTTATTTTCATAGACAAATACTACTATGTGTTTGCCAAATCATTGCTACTAAACTCGCTGTTATTATAATAGGACCTGAAGATATAAGGCTATGCATTTTACCCATTGAACTGCCTCAAATGTCACCTACATTTCAGCCTAAAACAGGGAGTGTCAGGTGATCAGAATAAGCAAGTTTTCAACTTAGCTGTTTCCGGAATGAGGCGTGGGGCATTCCAGCGGTCTAGCAGATCCTGTTTCATTGCATGGGTCTAAGGCACTGAAGCGTTTAATATGATCTTGCATTTGGTTCTGTGCAGTAGATACTTTTCTCAACTCAGATAATTCATGAACAGTGGCGTAACGCAAAGTGATGGGGCCCCTCTGCTGAATATGAAGAGGGACCCCTCTGCAGAATATGAGGAGTTGCTCATGTCTCACAGACTTGGGTTGAATCAGGGCCGTGTGCAGCGTTGAGACCCCCCTCCCCTGCACCACAGGGGCTGTAGGGGCCTGTGTTATGCTCTTGCTCACGAAATCTTGACTTTAAAACTTGCATTGCTCTTATGGTCAGATGCCCATACCCTCATGAATGACAAGAGAGGAGTGAATAGGTGGCTGACGAATAACCCTGAAGATCTGGACACTAATTCTGGCTTAACTCGCATGTCCAAAAATTCAACTTATTTTATGGACCTGTTTTATTCATGGCTTAATAAAACAGACATTTAATATTGGTTACCAATACATAATGTACACAATGGCCACGTAAAACTGGACGACGGCCCCACGCATGATCTGGCCTTCCGTAGAACTGAGAGGAACAGGTAGTTTTTGAACAACCAGGCATATGCCATTGACAGGCTAGTTTTGGTGGGTGGTGTAAACTCATTTTACTGCCTCGCCCATGCTTGCACCTAAGACTGACCTGGATACTGCATACATCTTTTGCAACGAAGGTTCCTGTAGCACAAGTTTAAGCCCCGCAAATACAGATACGGAATCTATGCTTGTCACCACAATGTTGCTGGATTGCAGATCCCTATTGAGCCTAAGGTAAGAACAGTATCTCACAGGGCACATGCACTGCAATTTTGGGATTGTTAGCCTCAGTTTCTTCAGTTTATAATGCAGTACATTCTTTTTGTGTTTATTCTCTAGAGATGCAGGCATTTCCGACCCTAAATACTGGCAATAGTTAACAAAAGGATGTTTTCTATTTTATGTAACTGCACTATTTATCTGCAATAAATAATTAGTAGTTTGCCATCGTTATTTCTATAATTAGTATTGTATCGTCTACTTTTATATCCTACTTGGATCATTCTACTGAGGGCCCACTTTGTATTTTGTAGATGACTGTGGTCACAGAATGTTTTATTCTGTCGATGAAATAATAAATGTTCCAATTTTGGTCAAAATCAAATGTTTTATGACAGTGGGTCAGTATTCTTTTCCTGACTGAGAGAAGAAATAGGATAAAGATCACCATATTATTGTATTAATTGCTGTTGCCTTCACCGCGTGGCTGTATACATTTTGAAACACAATGGTGAAGTAAGATTCTCGGTTTGCTTATTGCAGCATTTAAAAAAAAAAAGAGATTACTATGAGTGATCGAGGCCCCATCAAGCTGGATAAAGAAACGGCGCAATTTCAAATATTCATTTTCCTTCTTCTGTCATATAGAGAACTGTTGTGAGGACGCTTTTTTTTTATGTGTACAAAAACATCAACTATGAAATCCTGTTTTTTTTTAATGCAAGGTATGTCCAATTAAGTGTTACTATGTTAGGTATGATCGAATTAAACACTCTGTCTAACATTGTAACATTCATCCATTATTCTTAAAGACGTTTGTGTAGAATGCACATTTTGTGCATAATTGTAGAGTGCTTGCTCTTTATAAGTACAAAAAATGAATTGTTGACAGGCGCCACTTGACCACCATTCACAAAAAGACTAGGCTGAAAAATTGCCTGGATCGCACGTCGTCCCAAGACAAGGGCAAAATTTGGCCTTAGGACATATTAAAAAGATATGACGTGAGAAGACGTAATTAGTTCCATAAATAGTGTTCAGTCCTCTCAAAGCCACTGGAATCAAGCTATCCTGGCTGATGAGGAATGAAACCCCGAAACCGGTCCAAGGATGCTTGTTTCCAGTCCAGACCTGGCCTGGCAGTTCGGGCTGGACTGTATCCATTGGGCACAGGGTCAAGACTGATTTGCATATGGCTGGGTTCAAACTGGAATCGCATGGCGAGTAAAAAAACGATGGATTTAGGCCCAGATCTCTGTACTAGGGTGAATGTATGCCATTGTTCTGCATTCTGTCCATCAGTTGTTCTTTTTGAACCTGTCTCAAGACCAGCACATGCAGAAGGACGTTTAAATAGGTCACCACATGGCTACCTTCTGCTCTAGATTCGGAAAAAAAATCCCTTCAAAAAAGGCTGGGACTACTGGGTTCAGGACAACCAGGATTGGGGTAACGTCTTCATCGTTACTCACCGAACCTTCAAAATTGTCAGGGACAGTCTCTTTTGGAACTCCTTCAACAATTAATCGGTAGTTCTTAGAGGACCAGATAAAGATTATCCAGCCTTTGCAGACACCAATTCTAAAAAGAAACCCAATGTTGTGTATGCAGAACTCGTTGATAATTGTCTGGACTGCTGAGCAGCTGATGCTGCAAGGCTACAGAAACTAATGCTCTGCAGCCCTGCCCTAACTGTCTCCCAACTGGCATCCTTCAGTGGGACAGTTTTTGCCTGTTCAACACAGTGCATCAAAGAAATTACTGTTCCACCCCCACAAATCACACAGGTTCTGCTGAGAATCTCAAAACTCAAGGAAACTGTGGACATACTATGGAAAGACCACCTTCTACTGAATCTTTTGCAACACCCAATCAACCAACAAAAATGGATCTGTCCCTTGTGGCATTTTCACTCCATTGCTTTTACCCCCCACCCCCCTTTATATAGGATGTCTAACCTGACTTGAAAACTATTTCCTAAGAGGTGAACAGGTGCGGTGCGAGGGTGATCTAAGCAGCAGTAAATGGTCCCACACAGCTCACGGTACAGTGTAAAACCTTCACTGTTCTGATTTGTCCTCTGTTGACACCCGAAGAGCACATAGCGACAAGTCATAGACAGTCTGCTCAATGGATACTCTGTTATGCCAACACCAATGTACTTGACCCTGGTACAGCCTTCGTGATTTATGCAGGCTTTCTCCAGCTTACCAGAAATTAAAGCTACTTCCCCTAGGTAATCCTATTCACATCTCCAAGCACATATACACCTATACACTCTGATGCAATATATTGTTTGAACACTGTAAAGCACAATACCCCAACCATTTAAAATTTCTTAACAACTACTTATTTCAATCATTTTATAAATTAATAATTTTTATACCGCAGACCAAATCATGTGTATAGAAAGACTTAGTCACATAAAAACATTCAATATTCATGAAATAGGAAGAAATATAAAAAAAGCTATAAAACTAGCCTTCAAGAGTACATATCATTTATTACATGTCACTGTACAAACATGATTCAATTCTTCATATGCAATTTGGTCAGTGCTAGCGGATTATGTAACAATTCGTCATTGACGCATTTCAGTGGTAAGAGCTTCTAAAACCACCTTCCTCAGGACTTATTGGCTAAATATTCTTCCTAAATCGAATCCTTTGATCAAGCAAAATTACATTAAATGCAGAATCTACAAGACAAAAACAACAACACAATCGTATACATATGAAAACACAGTTCTCTATAATTCAATATAACATTATCATTCCCTTAGGCACGTATAAATTATAATCAAATTGATCCTACCCCCATTTATAACCCTTTGTCTCATACTCTTACTAAATGTCCACAGTGTTCCAAAACAAAACCTAATACATTGCAATTATACAGATACATTTATGTACCAAGTCACATCACCAACAAGTGCCTAGAGCTCCTCACTTATAATTCCTTTGTATTCATTTATCCTTTTAATATAACCCATTCTCCATATTAGACATTTGGAAAGGGGCCAACAGCCCTCTATAATTGAGATACTTACAGTCTATCATATATCATGTTGCCGCCATACCATTATATTCACTTTGCACATCTTACTCATTCAGCGCCCATAGCTAATGAGAAACAAATTATGGTGGTCGGTGCTCACCTCATATAAAAAGCATCACAATGGCACTTTTATGACAAAACTCTCAATGGGTTAAACAACGTCCTTCTCATTAATATCCCTTTATAGACAATCGGAAGCAATCAATGTAATGTTACTCCAAATCTAAAATGATTTTAAAACTGCAAGTTACCAAAACGTGTGTCTCCTTTTCCTAAACAGACTGTCTTTGCAATCTAAAAGGGCTGTTCACCTCAAGCCTCCTATAACAATGCTACTTTATAAGCATCATAAAGACAAAAAACGCCAAACGGTGAGCATTCGTATTTTTCCGTCTTGGACAACCCGTCTATTCACAAACTATAAGTAATGTTCTTTAAAAGACTAGAGGACAACGGATAAACACTAAATCATAATTTGTTACCTTAGTGTAAATCCCTCTCTCTGGGGATTTATCAAATATCTCAACCCCACTCTTACCTCCACTATATATACAGTCATCACCGCTACTTGAACCTTTCAGCTCACAAAAGAATTTGGCATCCCAGGAGGGCTATTTTTTGTACTCTCCTCCTTCCCATGCAGCACCTGATCAGAATTTATTAAATACCAATAATCGCGCTTAAATTATTATTATTTTAAATAAACCAGGACTATTGGGCAGAATTGACCATACCCTTTCGGTATGACTCAACACTAAAGAAGGACAAACCTATATCTAAATGTTAACGGAGTATCATAGACGATCGGTCATTGATCCAATCTATATGAATATCAAAATGTCCTGATACTGTATTAAAAACAAGAGTATTGTAATACTACAGGGCAAATCTCAATATATACCGGCCCAAACCACACATATCTGCACCCAGTGTTAAATAGTGCCTGATTGTCCCGAAATCAGTGCCGTTTGTATTTGAGGCACAAAACTGGAACAGCCTAACACTTCTATGTCCCCTATTATGTCCATACATAATAAACAAGACCAAGCATAGCTAAAGATCATTTAAACATGAAAATGAATGGGTTTTTTCCAAAATGAAACTACCTGATCCTACTCTGCTACTACAAACTAAGAGATGTCATACATAGGTCAAATTGGAGGCCTAAACCATGAGAATCTAATTGAAAATATAAATATGAACCCTTAAAGTTCAAATTATGAACCCTTTAGGCACAACTTTAATACAAAGGTGTCCGTAACTAATAATACTATTCCTCCTATTCACACTAAATTGATATAGGTAGCCAGTGTTGCAGTCCAGGCTGCTACTTAATCCCACACTAAAGGAACTAAATTTGGACATACAGTATTGTTCTCTTAATTTTCTCCTCTTGTTCTCCATTACCTCCTCTAAACGTAAGGATAAACCACATAATTTCACTTTCTGTAGTATTATTTGTTCCAGATAATGATCCACTAGGGGTACCGTGCTTCTTGTTTCGTATAGATGATTTGTGTTACATAGACCACAATTCTCATTTCCCGACCAGTTTCACCCACGTATCCCTTCTCACAGGGACATGATGAGGTATATTAAAACCTCACTCCTATGATTAGTCATACATTTGCTATAATGTGTTATCTCATGATAAGTAACCTGAGAACCACTTATACAGAATACACACAAACAGCAGTTTCCAGATTCGAAATTTCCTATATTCTTACTGCCATCTATACTTAATTGTACTGGTGATTTTTCCCCATAGTTGTGTACTAGTCTATTCCTGATGTTTTTATTTCTGCAGAATGCAAATAAGGGTCTCTTGAGTTTACTCTTACCTTCACTGTTAATGATGTTCCAACTACTGTTTATTAAATTCATAGTTGTGTTGCTTACACTGGGCAATTTACACACAAAAACAAACCGATTAATCTCCCTATCTTTTTAATTGTTTAAAAACATTTCATCTCTATTCCAATATTTAGCTATCATATAGGACTGTCTTATCAGAAGATTTGGGTACCCTTGTTCTAGTAATGTGTTCTTGAGGACCTCAGCATGTCTATCATAATCCCTAATATTGGTGCAATTCCTCCTCCGGAGGAGGAATTGGCCAAAAGGAATATTTCATAATGTATCAATGAGTTCCTGTCAGTGGGTTTAGTATATGGCTCAACCTCTAAATGTCCTGACACGTTGTTAATGAGTGTATCGAAAAATTCACAAGCCTTATTATTTTAGATGATGTGAATTCTAGATCACACTCCCTGAATTCAGCATTGATATGAGGTGATCTAGTATTCCCAACCATTCCAAATGAAAAATTGATTGTTAATAAAACGTGACCAAGGTTTAATATTTTTATAGAATGGTGCTATTTCATTATTAATGTATTTATCCTCCGAGTCACTCACATAAAGATATGGCAAACTTGGGGCACATGTGGCTCCAATGCTCGCCCCTTTATGTTGTAAAAACAATTCTTCCTTGAAGACAAAAATGTTGTTTTTTAAGATCATAGTTGCTCACTGAATTCAATACTAACATCCTGACTATTTGCATTCCCTTATTATCTTTTCCACCAACAATTATTGTGTTGCCTTGGGGGATTTTGGTATATAACGCTTCAATGTCAAGTGTCACTAAAAACTTGTTGTCACTATCAAATTCAAGTCCTTCTATTTTACAGATCATGTGGGTAATGTATGACTTTTGTTTACTGACTTGCTGTTTTAACCCCTTCAGCGCGGCGCGGATTTCCGCGTCTCGCTGAAGGTTCCGTGCGCGGGCGGGGCCATGACGGAACGGTTCCGTCATAAGCACAGCCCAACCGACGTGCATGACGGAACCGTTCCGTCATGCGCGTCGAACGGGTTAAAAAGCAATCCACATGTTGACTCAAGTGCTCCATCAAAATTAGATAAATGAAACAATAGGCCTCACAGGGAGAGTATCCATGTTCTTATGGATTTTAAGGATACCACATAGGGCTGGTATAATCGGATCTCCTTTTTGTTTTTAAAAATCTATACTGTTCTTTGAATATCCATTTATTTTGCTTCTAAAAGTTTAATAACTTCCACTTTTAGTTTCTAAATTTAGAAACTTTCTGATAGTGTTTGACCATTATAGAGTGATCTTCTCTCAAGGATGTAAGAGCTTGTCTCTATTCCTGTATAAAATTATTCCCATCGGAAGGGGATTTTCAAAATCCTTTGTACACCTATTTCTCCTACTTTTCCAAAACATTCCCTCTCTTTACCCACCTGAGATGTCATGGGGTTACATGTAGATTTTGGTTTCAAGACAGATTTATTGTCATCCTGTATCCTTGCCTTTCCTTCAAAGAATCTACTCCATCTAACCTTCCTAAAAAATGCTTTCAATTTACTTTCTAATTCAAACTTGTCTACCATATTGTTTTGTACAAAACTCAAATCTTTTTCTAGAACTTTCTTCTCTACTTCTATAATCTCAGTTTGATAAATTGATAATGTGAGCTTTCTTTATGGACAATATTTCTGCCTCCTGGTCTTCATGTGTTCTGGAGGTGATTTTCCCATCTGGAACTGTCCCCTCCCTTTTCTTAGAATGTTCTTCTAGTTCTTTATTGGACTGAGACTGAGCTGGCAGGAGTAAAGGAAATACTATGTAAACAGCAGCATTACACCCTTGATTGTGTAACTACTGGGGCATGCCCCCTCCCATATTGCCTTAAGAGCTTCCCAAATCGGGAATCAAGATTGATTTTGCTCCAAATGAATGAGCTAGTAAGCTAGTTTTTGGATGTAAATTAGTGTTACATAATTGACTGTCCCCCTGAGTCAGAGATATAATCAATAAAATTACATTCCGGGTCATGTTTTTTGTCCAGATGAAAACCATGGACCCTATGCAGCCACCATTTTATGGGCAGACATGTTGACATATCATTAGGGTAATAGGGTCATTATAACCCAACTTTACCCCTTAATCATACCTTAACAACAGCTCTTAAAGGGATACCTTGGTGGGTCAAGATATTATTTTTTTTTAAACTCGTTTTATTGAAACATGCTCTACACACAATACATTTGAGGAGTATTGTGCCTCGGTGATTTCGGCCTTGCATTTTGTTAACAAATCAGCGTACAGAATAGCTTTGTAGGATAGTCAACATTTGTTCTTCCCCATTCAAACCACCAACCCTTCTCCTAATACCATAAAGCAACTAGTTGCTTGGCCGTTGCATTGTCACAATTGGCTCACACTACGCCACACCTGTGTATTGGTGAGTGGTGTGTGGGCGATGCTGTGTTGGGAGTACCCTGTTCATTTATAGCCCTCTATACGTTTGCCATTTATTCCAGATCTGTCCCCACTTTTTTGGGCAGCCCCTTGTTGAGTATACAGTTTTCTCAGCTAAGCTGCACCAATCCATGTCAGACTTCCAATCCGCAATTTTTGGTGGAGCCTCCGCCCCCAGCATCTCGCAACATGTTATTTTGCCAATACCGCCGCAGCCAAATTTTCATGTATTGAGGCCATGTTTCCTCTCCAGTGATTTGTAGTAGGAACCATTTGGGCTCGATTGGGACCAGCTGACCCACTATCCTAGTCATAACCCTTCCAATCCCCTGCCTATATTTCTGGATGGCTGGACAATCCCATAGTATGTGGCAAAAGGTCCCTTCTTGGCCACACCCCCTCAAGTGTCCTATACGATACAACAATGTTTTGGCATTGTACGTCCAGTGCAGTATTTTTAGCTGTATTAATCTAAATCTGGATCGTATTGCTACCTCCCTAGGACTTTGTAGTGCCTCCACCCATTCATCATCATTTAGGTTTCCCAGGTCGCCCTCCCATGCAGTCTTTAGTGGACCCATAATATCAGAAGAGTTGCTTATTATTTTTTGCAGATTAGCGATATCGCTTTGGATGTTAACAGTTCTGGGAGCAGTTGATCTTCCAAGGGAGAGGCTTCTGCTAGGGTTTCACCTTCGATAATGTGAGCCCTGAGGGCATGGCCAAGCTGTAGGTATCTCAACCACTCGCCCTTTCCCAATTCATATTCTTGCTGTAGTGTTTCAAATTTAATATAGGCATCCCCAAGTCTCTCCAAACCCAGTGGCTTCCATTTACTAAAGTTCTTCAATTTGTTAACTTGTGGAAGCCCCGCCTTGTCCCACAGTGGGGTCATTTGGGTCAATCTTCCTTCCCAACCCAGATATTTGTTAACTGTGCTCCATACTGAGATTACTGTGAGAGTGTGGGTGGGAAGCTCTCTTTGCCATCTCGTTTTGTGAAGTGCTGGAAGACTCCCTTCTTCTCCCATCATCACCCTGTCTACCCTCCTTGCCGGATCTGATCGTTCTCCAAACATCCAGTCATTGACTGTAACCAATTGGGATGCCTAGTAGTAACTTTTAATGTCTCAAATGGCTAAACCGTAGCCTCCCCTCTGCAATTTACGCAGTGCTATACGTAGGGAGCCTCCGCCCCAGAGCAGGGAGCATACCTCGGCCTCCACCTTCTAGAAAAAGGGTTTGGGTATTGCATAGGGCGTGCTTTGCAGGGTATATAAAAGTCGAGATAGTGTCATTTTATATAGGGCTGCTCAGCCCATCAATGTAAGGGAAGCGATCACCACTGTTTCACATCTTTTATGAAACTATCCAATTGGGGTATTCAATTTAGTTGGTAAAATAAAATTCATGTGGATCCCTAGTCACCACAATGCCCAAGTATTTGAAATTCCTAGTCTCTATTGGAATGTTACATCGGGAGGTCAGACTGGTGATGCCCCCTGTTAGTGAAAATAAAAGGGATTTGTCCCAATTGAGCAGGTAACCCGAGTAATTTTCCAAAATTTGAAAGATTAGGAGTATTTTGT